>NC_047588.1:14514950-15841200 GCF_011004845.1 Esox lucius | reverse complement strand
CATCCCGTTTGTCGATGGACGGAAACCATGCTCTGCAGGGTGATTTTTAGCAAGTCAATATCAAATACTCTAATGTAGGGGAGTTAAAGTCATCCTCTGTTATGCTGGGTAACCAGTAACCCATCAACATGAAGCAGAGTGGCGCAGCGGAAGCGTGCTGGGCCCATAACCCAGAGGTCGATGGATCGAAACCATCCTCTGCTATGCCAGGTTACCTTTAGCTAGTAAGCATGATAAACTAACTCGTTGAGTAGTTCAATCAAATTCAATATTGGACTATATTTCCTAACTTACCAGGTAGGCATGAAGTTGAGTGGCACAATGGAAGCAAGCTGCTCCTCCATCCCGTTTGTCGATGGACGGAAACCATGCTCTGCAGGGTGATTTTTAGCAAGTCAATATCAAATACTCTAATGTAGGGGAGTTAAAGTCATCCTCTGTTATGCTGGGTAACCAGTCACCCATCAACATGAAGCAGAGTGGCGCAGCGGAAGCGTGCTGGGCCCATAACCCAGAGGTCGATGGATCGAAACCATCCTCTGCTATGCCAGGTTACCTTTAGCTAGTAAGCATGATAAACTAACTCGTTGAGTAGTTCAATCAAATTCAATATTGGACTATATTTCCTAACTTACCAGGTAGGCATGAAGTTGAGTGGCACAATGGAAGCAAGCTGCTCCTCCATCCCGTTTGTCGATGGACGGAAACCATGCTCTGCAGGGTGATTTTTAGCAAGTCAATATCAAATACTCTAATGTAGGGGAGTTAAAGTCATCCTCTGTTATGCTGGGTAACCAGTCACCCATCAACATGAAGCAGAGTGGCGCAGCGGAAGCGTGCTGGGCCCATAACCCAGAGGTCGATGGATCGAAACCATCCTCTGCTATGCCAGGTTACCTTTAGCTAGTAAGCATGATAAACTAACTCGTTGAGTAGTTCAATCAAATTCAATATTGGACTATATTTCCTAACTTACCAGGTAGGCATGAAGTTGAGTGGCACAATGGAAGCAAGCTGCTCCTCCATCCCGTTTGTCGATGGACGGAAACCATGCTCTGCAGGGTGATTTTTAGCAAGTCAATATCAAATACTCTAATGTAGGGGAGTCAAAGTCATCCTCTGTTATGCTGGGTAACCAGTCACCCATCAACATGAAGCAGAGTGGCGCAGCGGAAGCGTGCTGGGCCCATAACCCAGAGGTCGATGGATTGAAACCATCCTCTGCTATGCCAGGTTACCTTTAGCTAGTAAGCATGATAAACTAACTCGTTGAGTAGTTCAATCAAATTTAATATTGGACTATATTTCCTAACTTACCAGGTAGGCATGAAGTTGAGTGGCACAATGGAAGCAAGCTGCTCCTCCATCCCGTTTGTCGATGGACGGAAACCATGCTCTGCAGGGTGATTTTTAGCAAGTCAATATCAAATACTCTAATGTAGGGGAGTTAAAGTCATCCTCTGTTATGCTGGGTAACCAGTAACCCATCAACATGAAGCAGAGTGGCGCAGCGGAAGCGTGCTGGGCCCATAACCCAGAGGTCGATGGATCGAAACCATCCTCTGCTATGCCAGGTTACCTTTAGCTAGTAAGCATGATAAACTAACTCGTTGAGTAGTTCAATCAAATTCAATATTGGACTATATTTCCTAACTTACCAGGTAGGCATGAAGTTGAGTGGCACAATGGAAGCAAGCTGCTCCTCCATCCCGTTTGTCGATGGACGGAAACCATGCTCTGCAGGGTGATTTTTAGCAAGTCAATATCAAATACTCTAATGTAGGGGAGTTAAAGTCATCCTCTGTTATGCTGGGTAACCAGTAACCCATCAACATGAAGCAGAGTGGCGCAGCGGAAGCGTGCTGGGCCCATAACCCAGAGGTCGATGGATCGAAACCATCCTCTGCTATGCCAGGTTACCTTTAGCTAGTAAGCATGATAAACTAACTCGTTGAGTAGTTCAATCAAATTTAATATTGGACTATATTTCCTAACTTACCAGGTAGGCATGAAGTTGAGTGGCACAATGGAAGCAAGCTGCTCCTCCATCCCGTTTGTCGATGGACGGAAACCATGCTCTGCAGGGTGATTTTTAGCAAGTCAATATCAAATACTCTAATGTAGGGGAGTTAAAGTCATCCTCTGTTATGCTGGGTAACCAGTCACCCATCAACATGAAGCAGAGTGGCGCAGCGGAAGCGTGCTGGGCCCATAACCCAGAGGTCGATGGATCGAAACCATCCTCTGCTATGCCAGGTTACCTTTAGCTAGTAAGCATGATAAACTAACTCGTTGAGTAGTTCAATCAAATTCAATATTGGACTATATTTCCTAACTTACCAGGTAGGCATGAAGTTGAGTGGCACAATGGAAGCAAGCTGCTCCTCCATCCCGTTTGTCGATGGACGGAAACCATGCTCTGCAGGGTGATTTTTAGCAAGTCAATATCAAATACTCTAATGTAGGGGAGTCAAAGTCATCCTCTGTTATGCTGGGTAACCAGTCACCCATCAACATGAAGCAGAGTGGCGCAGCGGAAGCGTGCTGGGCCCATAACCCAGAGGTCGATGGATCGAAACCATCCTCTGCTATGCCAGGTTACCTTTAGCTAGTAAGCATGATAAACTAACTCGTTGAGTAGTTCAATCAAATTCAATATTGGACTATATTTCCTAACTTACCAGGTAGGCATGAAGTTGAGTGGCACAATGGAAGCAAGCTGCTCCTCCATCCCGTTTGTCGATGGACGGAAACCATGCTCTGCAGGGTGATTTTTAGCAAGTCAATATCAAATACTCTAATGTAGGGGAGTTAAAGTCATCCTCTGTTATGCTGGGTAACCAGTCACCCATCAACATGAAGCAGAGTGGCGCAGCGGAAGCGTGCTGGGCCCATAACCCAGAGGTCGATGGATCGAAACCATCCTCTGCTATGCCAGGTTACCTTTAGCTAGTAAGCATGATAAACTAACTCGTTGAGTAGTTCAATCAAATTTAATATTGGACTATATTTCCTAACTTACCAGGTAGGCATGAATTTGAGTGGCACAATGGAAGCAAGCTGCTCCTCCATCCCGTTTGTCGATGGACGGAAACCATGCTCTGCAGGGTGATTTTTAGCAAGTCAATATCAAATACTCTAATGTAGGGGAGTCAAAGTCATCCTCTGTTATGCTGGGTAACCAGTAACCCATCAACATGAAGCAGAGTGGCGCAGCGGAAGCGTGCTGGGCCCATAACCCAGAGGTCGATGGATCGAAACCATCCTCTGCTATGCCAGGTTACCTTTAGCTAGTAAGCATGATAAACTAACTCGTTGAGTAGTTCAATCAAATTCAATATTGGACTATATTTCCTAACTTACCAGGTAGGCATGAAGTTGAGTGGCACAATGGAAGCAAGCTGCTCCTCCATCCCGTTTGTCGATGGACGGAAACCATGCTCTGCAGGGTGATTTTTAGCATGTCAATATCAAATACTCTAATGTAGGGGAGTTAAAGTCATCCTCTGTTATGCTGGGTAACCAGTCACCCATCAACATGAAGCAGAGTGGCGCAGCGGAAGCGTGCTGGGCCCATAACCCAGAGGTCGATGGATCGAAACCATCCTCTGCTATGCCAGGTTACCTTTAGCTAGTAAGCATGATAAACTAACTCGTTGAGTAGTTCAATCAAATTCAATATTGGACTATATTTCCTAACTTACCAGGTAGGCATGAATTTGAGTGGCACAATGGAAGCAAGCTGCTCCTCCATCCCGTTTGTCGATGGACGGAAACCATGCTCTGCAGGGTGATTTTTAGCAAGTCAATATCAAATACTCTAATGTAGGGGAGTTAAAGTCATCCTCTGTTATGCTGGGTAACCAGTAACCCATCAACATGAAGCAGAGTGGCGCAGCGGAAGCGTGCTGGGCCCATAACCCAGAGGTCGATGGATCGAAACCATCCTCTGCTATGCCAGGTTACCTTTAGCTAGTAAGCATGATAAACTAACTCGTTGAGTAGTTCAATCAAATTCAATATTGGACTATATTTCCTAACTTACCAGGTAGGCATGAAGTTGAGTGGCACAATGGAAGCAAGCTGCTCCTCCATCCCGTTTGTCGATGGACGGAAACCATGCTCTGCAGGGTGATTTTTAGCAAGTCAATATCAAATACTCTAATGTAGGGGAGTTAAAGTCATCCTCTGTTATGCTGGGTAACCAGTAACCCATCAACATGAAGCAGAGTGGCGCAGCGGAAGCGTGCTGGGCCCATAACCCAGAGGTCGATGGATCGAAACCATCCTCTGCTATGCCAGGTTACCTTTAGCTAGTAAGCATGATAAACTAACTCGTTGAGTAGTTCAATCAAATTCAATATTGGACTATATTTCCTAACTTACCAGGTAGGCATGAAGTTGAGTGGCACAATGGAAGCAAGCTGCTCCTCCATCCCGTTTGTCGATGGACGGAAACCATGCTCTGCAGGGTGATTTTTAGCAAGTCAATATCAAATACTCTAATGTAGGGGAGTCAAAGTCATCCTCTGTTATGCTGGGTAACCAGTCACCCATCAACATGAAGCAGAGTGGCGCAGCGGAAGCGTGCTGGGCCCATAACCCAGAGGTCGATGGATCGAAACCATCCTCTGCTATGCCAGGTTACCTTTAGCTAGTAAGCATGATAAACTAACTCGTTGAGTAGTTCAATCAAATTCAATATTGGACTATATTTCCTAACTTACCAGGTAGGCATGAAGTTGAGTGGCACAATGGAAGCAAGCTGCTCCTCCATCCCGTTTGTCGATGGACGGAAACCATGCTCTGCAGGGTGATTTTTAGCAAGTCAATATCAAATACTCTAATGTAGGGGAGTTAAAGTCATCCTCTGTTATGCTGGGTAACCAGTCACCCATCAACATGAAGCAGAGTGGCGCAGCGGAAGCGTGCTGGGCCCATAACCCAGAGGTCGATGGATCGAAACCATCCTCTGCTATGCCAGGTTACCTTTAGCTAGTAAGCATGATAAACTAACTCGTTGAGTAGTTCAATCAAATTCAATATTGGACTATATTTCCTAACTTACCAGGTAGGCATGAAGTTGAGTGGCACAATGGAAGCAAGCTGCTCCTCCATCCCGTTTGTCGATGGACGGAAACCATGCTCTGCAGGGTGATTTTTAGCAAGTCAATATCAAATACTCTAATGTAGGGGAGTTAAAGTCATCCTCTGTTATGCTGGATAACCAGTCACCCATCAACATGAAGCAGAGTGGCGCAGCGGAAGCGTGCTGGGCCCATAACCCAGAGGTCGATGGATCGAAACCATCCTCTGCTATGCCAGGTTACCTTTAGCTAGTAAGCATGATAAACTAACTCGTTGAGTAGTTCAATCAAATTCAATATTGGACTATATTTCCTAACTTACCAGGTAGGCATGAATTTGAGTGGCACAATGGAAGCAAGCTGCTCCTCCATCCCGTTTGTCGATGGACGGAAACCATGCTCTGCAGGGTGATTTTTAGCAAGTCAATATCAAATACTCTAATGTAGGGGAGTTAAAGTCATCCTCTGTTATGCTGGGTAACCAGTAACCCATCAACATGAAGCAGAGTGGCGCAGCGGAAGCGTGCTGGGCCCATAACCCAGAGGTCGATGGATCGAAACCATCCTCTGCTATGCCAGGTTACCTTTAGCTAGTAAGCATGATAAACTAACTCGTTGAGTAGTTCAATCAAATTCAATATTGGACTATATTTCCTAACTTACCAGGTAGGCATGAAGTTGAGTGGCACAATGGAAGCAAGCTGCTCCTCCATCCCGTTTGTCGATGGACGGAAACCATGCTCTGCAGGGTGATTTTTAGCAAGTCAATATCAAATACTCTAATGTAGGGGAGTTAAAGTCATCCTCTGTTATGCTGGGTAACCAGTAACCCATCAACATGAAGCAGAGTGGCGCAGCGGAAGCGTGCTGGGCCCATAACCCAGAGGTCGATGGATCGAAACCATCCTCTGCTATGCCAGGTTACCTTTAGCTAGTAAGCATGATAAACTAACTCGTTGAGTAGTTCAATCAAATTCAATATTGGACTATATTTCCTAACTTACCAGGTAGGCATGAAGTTGAGTGGCACAATGGAAGCAAGCTGCTCCTCCATCCCGTTTGTCGATGGACGGAAACCATGCTCTGCAGGGTGATTTTTAGCAAGTCAATATCAAATACTCTAATGTAGGGGAGTTAAAGTCATCCTCTGTTATGCTGGGTAACCAGTCACCCATCAACATGAAGCAGAGTGGCGCAGCGGAAGCGTGCTGGGCCCATAACCCAGAGGTCGATGGATCGAAACCATCCTCTGCTATGCCAGGTTACCTTTAGCTAGTAAGCATGATAAACTAACTCGTTGAGTAGTTCAATCAAATTCAATATTGGACTATATTTCCTAACTTACCAGGTAGGCATGAATTTGAGTGGCACAATGGAAGCAAGCTGCTCCTCCATCCCGTTTGTCGATGGACGGAAACCATGCTCTGCAGGGTGATTTTTAGCAAGTCAATATCAAATACTCTAATGTAGGGGAGTCAAAGTCATCCTCTGTTATGCTGGGTAACCAGTCACCCATCAACATGAAGCAGAGTGGCGCAGCGGAAGCGTGCTGGGCCCATAACCCAGAGGTCGATGGATCGAAACCATCCTCTGCTATGCCAGGTTACCTTTAGCTAGTAAGCATGATAAACTAACTCGTTGAGTAGTTCAATCAAATTCAATATTGGACTATATTTCCTAACTTACCAGGTAGGCATGAAGTTGAGTGGCACAATGGAAGCAAGCTGCTCCTCCATCCCGTTTGTCGATGGACGGAAACCATGCTCTGCAGGGTGATTTTTAGCAAGTCAATATCAAATACTCTAATGTAGGGGAGTCAAAGTCATCCTCTGTTATGCTGGGTAACCAGTCACCCATCAACATGAAGCAGAGTGGCGCAGCGGAAGCGTGCTGGGCCCATAACCCAGAGGTCGATGGATCGAAACCAATCCTCTGCTATGCCAGGTTACCTTTAGCTAGTAAGCATGATAAACTAACTCGTTGAGTAGTTCAATCAAATTCAATATTGGACTATATTTCCTAACTTACCAGGTAGGCATGAAGTTGAGTGGCACAATGGAAGCAAGCTGCTCCTCCATCCCGTTTGTCGATGGACGGAAACCATGCTCTGCAGGGTGATTTTTAGCAAGTCAATATCAAATACTCTAATGTAGGGGAGTCAAAGTCATCCTCTGTTATGCTGGGTAACCAGTCACCCATCAACATGAAGCAGAGTGGCGCAGCGGAAGCGTGCTGGGCCCATAACCCAGAGGTCGATGGATCGAAACCATCCTCTGCTATGCCAGGTTACCTTTAGCTAGTAAGCATGATAAACTAACTCGTTGAGTAGTTCAATCAAATTCAATATTGGACTATATTTCCTAACTTACCAGGTAGGCATGAAGTTGATTGGCACAATGGAAGACAAGCTGCTCCTCCAAGCCCGTTTGTCGATGGACGGAAACCATGCTCTGCAGGGTGATTTTTAGCAAGTCAATATCAAATACTCTAATGTAGGGGAGTCAAAGTCATCCTCTGTTATGCTGGGTAACCAGTCACCCATCAACATGAAGCAGAGTGGCGCAGCGGAAGCGTGCTGGGCCCATAACCCAGAGGTCGATGGATCGAAACCATCCTCTGCTATGCCAGGTTACCTTTAGCTAGTAAGCATGATAAACTAACTCGTTGAGTAGTTCAATCAAATTCAATATTGGACTATATTTCCTAACTTACCAGGTAGGCATGAAGTTGATTGGCACAATGGAACCAAGCTGCTCCTCCATCCCGTTTGTCGATGGACGGAAACCATGCTCTGCAGGGTGATTTTTAGCAAGTCAATATCAAATACTCTAATGTAGGGGAGTCAAAGTCATCCTCTGTTATGCTGGGTAACCAGTCACCCATCAACATGAAGCAGAGTGGCGCAGCGGAAGCGTGCTGGGCCCATAACCCAGAGGTCGATGGATCGAAACCATCCTCTGCTATGCCAGGTTACCTTTAGCTAGTAAGCATGATAAACTAACTCGTTGAGTAGTTCAATCAAATTCAATATTGGACTATATTTCCTAACTTACCAGGTAGGCATGAAGTTGAGTGGCACAATGGAAGCAAGCTGCTCCTCCATCCCGTTTGTCGATGGACGGAAACCATGCTCTGCAGGGTGATTTTTAGCAAGTCAATATCAAATACTCTAATGTAGGGGAGTTAAAGTCATCCTCTGTTATGCTGGGTAACCAGTAACCCATCAACATGAAGCAGAGTGGCGCAGCGGAAGCGTGCTGGGCCCATAACCCAGAGGTCGATGGATTGAAACCATCCTCTGCTATGCCAGGTTACCTTTAGCTAGTAAGCATGATAAACTAACTCGTTGAGTAGTTCAATCAAATTCAATATTGGACTATATTTCCTAACTTAACAGGTAGGCATGAATTTGAGTGGCACAATGGAAGCAAGCTGCTCCTCGATCCCGTTTGTCGATGGACGGAAACCATGCTCTGCAGGGTGATTTTTAGCAAGTCAATATCAAATACTCTAATGTAGGGGAGTCAAAGTCATCCTCTGTTATGCTGGGTAACCAGTAACCCATCAACATGAAGCAGAGTGGCGCAGCGGAAGCGTGCTGGGCCCATAACCCAGAGGTCGATGGATCGAAACCATCCTCTGCTATGCCAGGTTACCTTTAGCTAGTAAGCATGATAAACTAACTCGTTGAGTAGTTCAATCAAATTCAATATTGGACTATATTTCCTAACTTACCAGGTAGGCATGAAGTTGAGTGGCACAATGGAACCAAGCTGCTCCTCCATCCCGTTTGTCAATGGACAAAAACCATGCTCTGCAGGGTGATTTTTAGCAAGTCAATATCAGTCCGTTACTAACTTAGCTGTTGAAACAAATTCGGCAATGGGCTAGTTATCCTAATTTGCCCTCTGTGTTGCACAGCGAAGAGTTCTGGGCCAAATACCCTGATGTAGGGGAGTCAAAGTCATCCTCTGTTATGCTGGGTAACAAGTATCCAATCTACGTGAACCAGAGTGGCGCAGCTGAAGCTTGTTTGGCCCGTAAACCAGATTGTCGCTTAGTAGAAACCAACTTGTGCTTGAGTAATTTAGCAATAGCCCCCAGCTTTAGCTATTGAGTAGGTTTTTTTGTCCAAAATACCCCCATAATACCGTGTATATATTGGAGTTTCCATCTTAGTGATTGTATCAACTTCTTTTCCGCGTTTGGCTCTGCCATTCCACAACAGTTTCCTAGTCATCTGATGGTTTCTAGCCCGTTTCCAGCATTGCCTGTGTCGCCAGTGGCTTAATGGGTAAGGCACCAAAGCCAGTTTCCTAAAGATCTGATGGCCTGTATCTTGTTAACAACCTGGTTCGTTACCGCAGTGGCCTGGATATGGCACTGGCTTTCTAAACCAGGGATTTTCGGTTCGAGTCCCATCTGGGGTGTTTTTCAGCAGAGTGGTGCAGCGTGCTGGGCCCATAACCCAGAGGTCGATGGATCGAAACCATCCTCTGCTATGCCAGGTTACCTTTAGCAAGTAAGCATGATTAAACCAACTCGTTGAGTAGTTCAATCAAATTCAATATTGGACTATATTTCCTAACTTACCAGGTAGGCATGAAGTTGAGTGGCACAATGGAAGCAAGCTGCTCCTCGATACCGTTTGTCGATGGACGGAAACCATGCTCTGCAGGGTGATTTTTAGCAAGTCAATATCAAATACTCTGTAGGGGAGTCAAAGTCATCCTCTGTTATGCTGGGTAACCAGTAACCCATCAACATGAAGCAGAGTGGCGCAGCGGAAGCGTGCTGGGCCCATAACCCAGAGGTCGATGGATCGAAACCATCCTCTGCTATGCCAGGTTACCTTTAGCTAGTAAGCATGATAAACTAACTCGTTGAGTAGTTCAATCAAATTCAATATTGGACTATATTTCCTAACTTACCAGGTAGGCATGAAGTTGAGTGGCACAATGGAACCAAGCTGCTCCTCCATCCCGTTTGTCAATGGACAAAAACCATGCTCTGCAGGGTGATTTTTAGCAAGTCAATATCAGTCCGTTACTAATTTAGCTGTTGAAACAAATTCGGCAATGGGCTAGTTATCCTAATTTGCCCTCTGTGTTGCACAGCGAAGAGTTCTGGGCCAAATACCCTGATGTAGGGGAGTCAAAGTCATCCTCTGTTATGCTGGGTAACAAGTATCCAATCTACGTGAACCAGAGTGGCGCAGCTGAAGCTTGTTTGGCCCGTAAACCAGATTGTCGCTTAGTAGAAACCAACTTGTGCTTGAGTAATTTAGCAATAGCCCCCAGCTTTAGCTATTGAGTAGGTTTTTTTGTCCAAAATACCCCCATAATACCGTGTGTATATTGGAGTTTCCATCTTAGTGATTGTATCAACTTCTTTTCCGCGTTTGGCTCTGCCATTCCACAACAGTTTCCTAGTCATCTGATGGTTTCTAGCCCGTTTCCAGCATTGCCTGTGTCGCCAGTGGCTTAATGGGTAAGGCACCAAAGCCAGTTTCCTAAAGATCTGATGGCCTGTATCTTGTTAACAACCTGGTTCGTTACCGCAGTGGCCTGGATATGGCACTGGCTTTCTAAACCAGGGATTTTCGGTTCGAGTCCCATCTGGGGTGTTTTTCAGCAGAGTGGTGCAGCGTGCTGGGCCCATAACCCAGAGGTTGATGGATTGAAACCATCCTCTGCTATGCCAGGTTACCTTTAGCAAGTAAGCATGATTAAACCAACTCGTTGAGTAGTTCAATCAAATTCAATATTGGACTATATTTCCTAACTTACCAGGTAGGCATGAAGTTGAGTGGCACAATGGAAGCAAGCTGCTCCTCCATCCCATTTGCCAATGGATGGAAACCATGCTCTGCATGGTGTTTTTTAGGAAGTCAATATCATTACGTAACTAATTAAGCCATTTAAACATTCTGCAATAGGGTAGTTGCGCCCCTGGCTACAGGTCTAAGCGGGAGGATATAGGAAAGGCAGGCCATGAGCTGCCTCACACTCCGGTACGGTAGGTGGCGGTATATGCACTTTCCATGGATGCGATCAGCCATTAATTCAAAAGAAGAAGATGAAGACTACGACTAAGAACCGTATAGCAGAATCTTTGCTTGTCCATCAGTGCATGCCTTTTTTTCTTACTTCTTCATAAAAACTGGTTGAATTCGTGTCGAGAGTGTACTGATCTTCGTAAACAATTATTTGTGTATTAATTCAGCTACTCTACGACAACTTTTAGCTATTGCCGGTTACCAGGGTAGCTAATTATGACGACGTAGCACTAGTTCAATGAAAGACAATTTTCGAATGTATGTAGCTAGCTAACTACAGTTTTGTACTCACCAGAATATACACAAAATATTAGAGAATTCTTTATCCCCTCTCAAGATGTTTGCAGAATTGAATAGTATTCTCAACAGCAGTCCCGAAAGTTTCAAGCAGGTAACTATGATCTGAAGTTCGTTTTTTCAACTATGGAATTGTCTCTGTTTCCCACTTCTTTATTGAGCATGATGATCCAATGTTTACAAATGTGTGAACCTCAAGATTATTTAAATGAAATGTTATTAAACTGTCAAAAGTTTTTTCGTTTCCAAATTCTTCGTATATAGAAAAGTTCAGTTTTATATTTAGATAATCACCATAATATTGGTCAAAATTGTGAGTGAAGTTATATGCCCAAAAGATGCAAACCTACCTTGTTATTAATAACGGTGTTACGTCAACATGTTTTGCCATAGTCAGTTCATTTCTCAATCATTATTATGTATATGTTTAAATACTTCCTCTAACAATTAAATTGAATGTTAGATCGTTTTGTTCAATTATAAGATACAAAAGTCAAATTGTTTTTGTGATTTGTTCACACCATGTTCACTTGATCCATTATTAGGACTTAGATGAAGTTCTGATCACATTTTAGGTAAAATGTATCCAAAAATGCAAAGACCATTTAAAGGCTTATGCTGTCTGCCTATTCTATCTACCTTTTGGCTATCTTTCCTGCAGGGAGAGTTTATCTTGGTGTCTGACAGACAGACAGACGCATCCTTCCTCATTCACCATTTCCTCTCATTTTATTTACGAGGTGAGTTTGTTTGTGGGGGAATGATGTACAGTTTAAAGTCTGGAAGTAAAGGGACACGAAGGGCCAATTTGTTCAGTGCGTTGATGTACTCTTATGTCTAGACTGCATTGGTCTGTGCATTTGTTTTACAGCAGGCTGCAAGGTGTGTTTCCTCGGTCTTGTGCAGTCCTTCAGTCACTACAGTGCAGTAAGTCAACGGTTGGTGAGTATATTTTAGATCTGTGTGATACATACTGTGCAGGTAAGAATTTGTCTTTAAAGTTGTTTTGCCTGGTGGAGATGTAGGATCTACATTTTGTTTAGGGTCTTTGTGTTCCTCTAAATCAGGGTGTGAGTTTGAACCAGGCGAGGGAGAAAGGGCAGCTGGTGTTCTTAGAGGGATTGAAGGAATCCCTGGGGGTGCTGCTTCAGGGCGACACCAGCAATGGAACCCCAGCTCTGGACTTCCTCAGGTACCTGTTGTGGTGTTTTTTAAATGATCTTTGATTCCAGGGGCCTAATTTTTCAACCATGCCTGCGCACACATTTGTGCTAAAACCACGCAGGATCATTTCCACTCAGAGGGCCTCATTTTGCAACCATTCTTAAGAAGAAACTCCTTCTTAAAACCCGCTTACGTGGTTTACATGAAGATTCTCCAATGTGTTATAATACGCCTATGAATGGTACATTAAATATATTGAATGTACATAAAAATATACATTAAAAAATCAGAGCATTTGAAATGTTCATGTGAACAGAAAGGCCTTAATTGAATTCATGTAATAATGTGATGTGTGAAAGATGCTACATTACTCATAAATTCTTTAGAAGCACAACAATGTCATTTGTACCTAGGCTACATGTGGGAGCTACTGAGAATGGGATCCCCACTGCTGATTGTTGAAATTATTGCCTGCACAGGGTATTTTTCAATCGTGAAGGCTTTGATGTCCTAATGTGTTTATAATGTTACCTGTCACTCCATTGTCCAGTTAGAATAATAATTTTGTCAGCCAAAGTCTTCAGCTAATGTTTTTAGCATGTTTTTTTTCTTAGTTACTCTCGTTCCCTTAATGTCCGAATGTCATCGTTACCATGTTCTAAAACTTTCATAAAATATGAATGTTACAGACACATTTAATGGAAACATTAATGCGTCCAATTGTCTTAGGTTTATTCAGTTAACATGTTATCACACATTTATTTCAAGATGTGTAAAAATTGTATGTTTTTAAAGCACTGTAAAAAGCATTGTTAGTGACATACATGCAATGCACCTGTGTAATGGTCATGCTGTTTAATCTGCTTCTTGATAATGCTTCACCTCTAAATGTGAATTACATTAAGAGAATCTGTTTATTTTTAAACAATCCTTGAACATTACAAAAAAACATTTTCGAATGCATTAATGACCTCAGACTCTTAAAGGAAGTCCTCTAAATTTGACAGACACGCATGCCCCTTTTATCTGATGTAAATGCTGATTATGTTAATTCTGTACCCTTCTATCTCTTTCTATTTGTTTCTCATTCCTTTGTCAGCACTTTCAATTTTTTCCCCGTCTTTCTGTTCCCGTAGAGATCCCAGTTCCGGCCTACGAGGTCTGTATGACTTTGTGCACGGCAACATTAGGGGTTCAGAGGGTCGAGCTGAGGATTGGGGTCCCCCTGTGCTCATGGTAGATGACCTCAGTGTTGTTCTGAGTCTTGGGGTCAGCGTTGGTGCGGTGCTGGATTTCAGCCATTACTGCAGAGCCACCTTCTGCTCTGAGTTGCAGGTCTGATAAATACAGTATCTCTTAAACTCACTCTGTGTCCAAATGTGCCACAGCACACATCACACATTTGTCTTCTCTAATCTACTACCCATTTTCTGTGTGGTCTGTAGGGAACCATGGTGATATTAGTTCGATGTGAAGCAGAAGAGGAGGAAGAGGAGAGCGATGAGGGCTCTGAGCGGCTCCAGAGGGGCCTTACACACCAATGCAGCCTTACACTCCAAGTACAGGGTCTCCCCACTGGCTACTGCAGGGACATCCATGGAGAAGTGAGCTGGATTACATTCTTTGTGTTTGTGAGGGAGAGAATGACAGAAATGGCATACAGTAGAAAACCATTAAACATCAACACAACATGTTTTGCAGGTAGAAGTGTGCTGGCGGGGTCGATGTGACGGGCTGCAGATCCAGAGGAAGCTTTTCCAGTATAAAGTCTGTGACAAGGGGACATTGTTTTTTGCCAGGGGGACATCCAGTGCAGTCCTCTAACACCTCTGCTCCCTTCTCAGGCCTTGGCCTCCTTTAGGCAATTCATGGTTCCCTAGGCACCCAACAACACTGAGCACTAATTGTTGGAGAGAGAGTGACAGATAACTGTCTGCTGCCTTCAGTCAAATAAATTTTTCAGTTGTATTTTTTTTTACTGAATGGAAAGACGGCATTAGAATGTCATTGTGGGATGCGGATGAAGGAAGGGCAGTAGATGTCTTTATTGCCTTTGTGTTTCAATTAGGCTATTTGTTGAGATGCAATTAGCAATTTCAACTGTTAATTATGTTTATGATTATAGACATAATTAACGGTTTAAAATGTTGAATTTAATTGATCAATTCATTTTTGCTAAAGAACCAACCAAAGACCCATGTGTTGCAAACCTGAGCGTAAGCTAATATGGAATTGATGTGGAAACTGAACTGACTAGGTTCTGGTTCTAATTAAAGTTTCAGCACTGCTCTATTTACTTATTTATTGCCATAAAAAAAAAATATTTCCTCATTTGACACAAATACAAACGCTGCTGCATTTCACTGGTAGAAATGGCCATATACATTTCCTGGTCAAAGGCAAACCACAACATCCAGAAGTCATACCGGTTTCTAGTAAGGAAACTTAACAGCAATTGTTTTACTAGCAAGCTCATATGTTCCCCGAATTTGATAAGCTTTACTATATTACAAGCATAAATACAAGCAAAAATGACCAGTAGACTAGTGATTTTCAAAACTCTCCTCGGGGAACCCCAGACATTCCACATCTTAGCTGTAGCCCTCAACTAGCACAGCAGATTCACTAATCCAGGGTTTGAGGAATGTTGACAAGTTGAATCGGGTAAGCTAGCTCGGGAGTAATTCAAATACCCGGACCGACTGAGATTCCCTGAGGAGAGGTTTGAAAACTACTGCAGTACACATCTCAATATAATTTTTATACAAAGTTGTTCTGCAAAGAAAGGCAAGGTGTCAGTGAGTAGTTTCCTACACCATCAAAAGGCACCTGGAAACTGGAGGAAACTTATAGGAAGAGGTCTTGATTCTGCTGTCTTTGGATTTGCCAGACACGTTTCTGGGAGTCAACAGCTTTGCGTGATGGGCAGCTCACAGAACAACAACTTCAAACACAGCTTAACACTGGTCGAAGTAAGCAAGTCTCAATTTTAACATTAAAGAGTGCTACAGGTTTGACAACTCGAGTGGCACTAAGAAAGTTATTGCGAAGATGGCAAAATAAGAAACAAGGGGAAAAGCAGATTCTGTAGATAATTTCCTAATCAAGTTAATAGTCCACTTTTGGGGGCGGGGTGAACATGTGATGCAGTGCACTAATTGTTGCCCTTCCAGTGGAAGAATTGTGATGCAGGGTACTCATGGGTGCCCCTATGTGTGAGGAAATGTGATTAATGGTTCTAGTGGGTGCCCTTCCAATGGAGATCATGTGATGCAGTGTCATGTAGACTGCCTTACATTCTAGAAAATCTGTGGCCTCAATGTGCTCCTACATGCAAGACAATTTGCCCTCATGGGATGCCTCTATGGTGGAAAATGCCCTCCTGGTGCCCCCTGTTTTTATATGTCCTTTTAAAAAACTGTTTATTGGTAGCATGATTCTACCTCAATTTAATTTATTTTTGGAGCCAATAAACTAAACCAGACAGGTTTTAAAATCGTTAGCATGTAGAAGTTGAAAAGTTTGCATGGAGATGCTTCTAAATATATGTTTTCTTCTTTCTAAACTGTCTGGATGAGTTTATTGGCTCCAAAAGAGTGGAAATGAGGTAGAATCATCTCTTGGGTGGAGTACCCCTTTATTTTTGGTATAATTCTCACACACACACTCAGCCACACCCCCTTTAGAATATTCAGGTGACAGTGGGTTTGGTGCAGTCTGAGCTGTAACCTTCACAGCCACACCCCCTTTAGAATATTCAGGTGTCAGTGGGTTTAATGCAGTCTGAGCTGTAACCTTCATAGCCATACCGCCTTTAGAATATTCAGGTGTTCAGTGGGTTTAGTGCAGTCTGAGCTGTAACCTTCATAGCCACACCCCCTTTAGAATATTCAGGTGTTCAGTGGGTTTAGTGCAGTCTGAGCTGTAACATTCACATCCCACTACAGTGTGTGAGGTTTGTTACATAGCAATATGTGTTTCATTTAAACCAACGGAAAGATTTGAGCCTACTTAAGATGCATTACTAATGTGTGTAGACTGCATTTTCTGGTTTGTTTTGTTTTTAATCTGCATACCATGTTATACAATATGCTAGAGGATGCCTTGCTAGGTAGCTTACTTGGACATTTCTATGATAATTGGTGGACTGGATCCAACTCAAATCAAAGAGAAAGTGTAGTAATGTCTTTAAGTTTTATCTACCCTGATTTCACCTTTCTGACTGTCTCCCTACCCTGACTATGCACCTCAATATACAGTTGAAGTTGGGAGTTCATATATACCTTAGCCAAATACATCTCAAACAACTCAGTTCACAATTCCTGACATTTTATCCTAATGAAATTCCATGTCTTAGGTCAGTAAGGATTACCACTGTATTGCTGGACCACGTAAGCGGAGCTAGCCAAGAAGAGTGAATGTCACTCACTGACTGACCGACCGACCCTTGTTAAATAGCGTAGTGGTTAGAGAAGCAGACCTACAAACTAGGACTAGGTCCCATGTTTGAATCTCATCCCAGTCAACTCTAATTATGTATTAAGATTTGTTCCGGACAGACAAAAACTTTGCTGGCTACAACCTTCTGTAGCAACGTTAAAGTAAGCCTAAAATAAAACCTTTACGGTTATATTACAACTATTTCTGGTGGATTGTCTAAGTATGCACCCGTGCATGGTTTTTGGGGTAATATAGGCTTTATTAAGCCCTTGGGAAGTAAATGAGTATGGGTTTCCACGATTCTCTAGGTTTTTTCTCTTGACGAAAAAGTCAGTTGTTGTCAACTATATTGATAGTTATTGTATCAATGTCATTCATGAATGATAGAAAAACAAAGGTTTTTGTGCCATGTAATGAAAAAGCTTTGGCAGTGCACAGTTCATCTTCATTCTCGCTAGCAATTGCTACATTTTTATGACTATTCCAAATAGTAAGTTAGATACTAGTAAGCCTATAACTGGCTAATAAGCTGTTAAAATTGCCAGTGACAAAAGCCACACAGTTCATAAATGCTATTTGTGGTGGAGGTAAATTCCATAAGAACTGTTAATCGGTTTAACACAATGCCAAATGGTGGCTAGTGAGGGGGCAACCATATGGCACTGTGGCGTAGTGATTAAAGACACATTGTCTTATGTGGGAGGCCCAAATTTGAATCCAGAGAGGGCAAAAATATTTATTACTTTGAATTGGGGGCCGGGTGAGCTAGGCTTTCCTTTTCTGGGTTTAAGAGTGAAATGTCACAATAATATTTCAGCTTTTATTTTATTACATCCCATTCCCAGTGGGTCAGAAGTCTACATACACTCAATTACTATTTGGTAGCATTGCTTTAAATTGTTTAACTTGGGTCAAACTTTGCCTTCTACCAGCTTTCCACAATGAGTTGGGTGATTTTTGATCTATTCCTCCTGACAGAACTGGTGTAACCGAGTGAGTTCTTTAGGCCTCCATGCTCGTACAGGTTTTTTCCGTTCTACCCAAAAATGTTCTATAGGAATGAGGCCAAGGCTTTGTGATGGCCACTCCAATACCTTGACTTTGTTTTCCTTAAGCCATTTTGTCACAACTTTGGAAGTATTTTAATCTTAACCAGGGTTTCACCATAAATGCATCACAAATTTATGCTTGGGGTATTTGTCCATTTGGAAGACCCATTTGCAACCAAGCTTTAACTTCCTGACTGATGTCTTGAGATGTTTCTCCAAAATATCCACATAATTTTCCTTACTCACGATGCCATCTATTTTGTGAATTTCTCCAGTCCCTCCTGCAGCAAAGCACCCCCACAACATGATGCTGCCACCCTATGCTTTACGGTTGGGATGGTGATCTTAGGTTTGCAAGCCTCCCCATGTTTCCTCCAAACATAACAATGGTCATTATGGCCAAACAGTTATATTTTGTTACATCAGACCAGAGGACATTTCTCCAAAAAGTATGATCTTTGTCCTAGTGTGTAGTTGCAACCGGTTGTCTGGCGTTTTTTATTGGTTTTGGAGCGGTGGCTTCTTCCTTGCTGAAAGGCCTTTCAGGTTATTTCGATATAGGACTCATTTTTCTGTGGATATACTTTTGCATCTGTTTCCTCCAGCATCTTCACAAGGTCCTTTGCTGTTATTCTGGGATTTGATTTGCACTTTTCACACCAAAGTACGTTCATCTCAAGGAGACAGAACGCGTCTCCTTCACGAGCGGTTTGACAGCTGCATGGTCCCATGGTGTTTATACTTGCGTACTATTGTTTGTACAGATGAACATGGCACCTTCAGGTGTTTGGAAATTGCTCCCAAGGATGAACCAGACTTGTGGAGGTCTACAATTTATTTTCTGAGGTCTTTTGATTTTCTCATGATGTCAAGCAAAGAGGCACTGAGTTTGAAGGTAGGCCTTGAAATGCATCCAAAGGTACACCTCCAGTTGACTCAAATTATGTAAATTAGCCTACAACATAGTCAACACAGTGTATGTATTCTGACCTACAGGAGTTGTGATATAGTGAATTATAGGTGAAATAATCTGTCTGTAAACAATTGTTGCAAAAATTACTTGTCTTGCACCAGGTACAGTGGGGCAAAAAAGTATTTAGTCAGCCACCAATTGTGCAAGTTCTCCCACTTAAACAGATGAGAGAGGACTGTAATTTTCATCACAGGTACACTTCAACTATGACAAACAAAATGAGGAAAAGAATCCAGATATTCACATTGTAGGATTTTTTTATGAATTTATTGGTAAATTATGGTGGAAAATAAGTATTAGGTCAATTACAAAAGTTAATCTCAATACTTAGTTATATACCATTTGTTGGCAATGACCGAGGTCAAACGTTTTCTGTAAGTCTTCACTAAGTTTTCACACACTGTTGCTGGTATTTTGGCTCATTCCTCCTCTAGAGCAGTGATGTTTTGGGGCTGTCACTGGGCAACACAGACTTTCAACTCCCTCCAAAGATTTTCTATGGGGTTGAGATCTCGTGACTGGCTAGGCCACTCCAGGACTTTGAAATGCTTCTTACGAAGCCACTCCTTCATTGCCTGGGCAGTGTGTTTGGGATCATTGTCATGCTGAAAGACCCAGCCACGTTTCATCTTCAATGCCCTTGCTGATGGAAGGAGGTTTTCACTCAAAATCTCACGATACATGGCCCCATTAATTCTGTGCTTTACACAGATCAGTTGTCCTGGTCCCTTTGCAGAAAAACAGCCCCAAAGCATGATGTTTCCACCCCCGTGCTTCACAGTAGGTATGGTGTTCTTTGGATGTAACTCAGTATTCTTTCTCCTCCAAACACGACGAGTTGAGTTTTTACCAAAAAGTTCTATATTGGTTTCATCTGACCATATGACATTCTCCCAATCCTCTTCTGGACCATCCAAATGCTCTCTAGCAAACCTCAGATTTTGTCTCTCATAGTTGAAGTGTACCTATGATGAAAATGACAGGCCTCTCTCATATTTTTAAGTGGGAGAACTTGCACAATTGGTGGCTGACTAAATACTTTTTTGCCGCACTGTAGATGTCCTAACCGACTTGCCTAAACTACAGTTTGTTAACATGAAATCTGTGGAGTGGTTGAAAATTTGGTTTCAATGATTTCAACCCACGTGTATGTAAATGTCCAACTTCAACTGTACAGCTCATTTTCAATTTTAATCTTAACCAGGGTTTGGACCTGTTTCACCATAAATGCATCACAGATTTATGCGCGCTGGTACCCCACCACATGCAGCTGATGCCCTTTTATTTCGCCCCTGCCCCACTGACAGCCAGAGTCCGCCCCAGTACTAAGGCTTAATATATACTAAACTTGATAACCCTTCTGTTTTTGACAAGAATATGGCTGTTTAAAGATAAATCCAAAACCAAGCATCAGTTGTGCATGATTGTCTGAATCTCCTAAATAGTTAATGATGTAGTGAGCTAGTAAAACACCCCAAATTGTTGGTTTTACAGTGGATTTTACCATTAAAATAATTGCATTTATATTTTTGGCTCATGGTCTTGATGTGGAAGTACTGTAGTGTACAGAATAAAACGCTTTTTAATCATAGCCAGTAGATGTCACCATATTGTCATGTGAGAAGGATGCTTTTTGCGGGACCATGTAAGCAGAGCTGGTCTAGAAGAGCGATTGTCTCTTACTGAGTGACTACTCCTTGTCCAATACCGTAGTGGTTAAAGACGCAGACTATGGAACAACAGGTCCCTTGTTTGACTCCTGTCACAGTCAAAACACATAATACAGTTTAACACTGCTGAATGGTGTTTAGCGAAATATTCAAACTTTGCATCTTAATGCGTGATAAAATTGTCTAATGTTTAGACGCTTTGGTGTAGTGGCTAAAGATATAGTCTTTCATGTGGGCGACTCCAGTGTGGGCAACAACATTCATTAATATCAATTGCGGGCCGGCTGAACTAGGCTTTTCTGGTTCTGTATCGGATCTGGAAAGCTATAGGATGAACAAGTGAGATTCTCTCCGCTCTACCAGTGGGGGTCTCAGTCCACAGCAAAACAGGGACAACTCAAACATTGACCATATTCAAAGTCTCAGTGGTATAAAGCAGGAAATCAACATGCAAAGTTACAATGGATAAATTATTGCTGATCTACTAATAATAGTAATTAGTCAATAATTGTGATGACAAGGTGAAATTCCTGTGCTGTTACTAGTCACTAATACCAGTAAATCCTAAGTAATTAGTGACCTTATTAGACAATCTAGCACAAGGTATGAATGGAAACCTGCTGAAACTCAGCCCTCTGTGGAACCGGTTCGACACCTGTGGGTTAAGGGTACGAGTGAACAACTTCGCTCATTTGTAGGGATTACTTCAATTTAGGGACTTTATTGCAATGGGAAATTTTTCTTTTATATTATCCAAAGCAGGTGGTTAATATTAACCATAAAAAAGCTATATTAAATTGAAATAAAATGACTCACGTTTTAAAGGATAAAGGCGTTTTGATTGTTAGGGTATGTACAATTATAAAATTGTGCAAATACTTATGAGTGATAATGACAAGGGAAATGGATCTAGGTTATGTTCACCATGTTGTTTTTTTACTCAACTGGTTGCCCTTTCCTCATGGGAATGCACATTGTAGTATTTTGTCTAACAGATATGGTAGTTTCTCAAATACAGGAGGTGAACAAAATAATGGAAACCTAGCAATGAGTAGGGCCACTCTTTGAGCAACAATCCTTCTTGGAATGCTGTCATAAAAGTCCTGAACCATGTGTAGTGGGATATTGCACCATTCTTCAAGAAAAGATTCCAGTTCTTTGAGGGATGAAAGAGGTGGAAATCTACTTTGCACTCTGCGCTCCAGAACTTCCCATATTCAATGATGTTCAGACCTGGTGCTTAAGGAGGCCATGGGTGGCATTTGATGTCATAAAGATATTCTTGAACTGGAAGGTGTATAGCAGTGTGATAATGCCCTCATACATTCTGGAATATTGGAACATCACAAGGGAAGAGTTTCTTCACCACAGGGTGCATCTGGTCATGTAAAATGGGCTCATTCCTTGGCTGTTATATGACAATGCAGAGCAATCATCAGATCGTGACTCCCATAAGATGGCTGCCCACACCATTACAGATCAACCATAATTTTTACACTTGGCAGAATACATTGTGGGCTGAAGGCATCTTTTGACTTTCTCCAAACATTAACCTGTCCAGATGTAGGAAATAGGGTGAAAGATTTCTTAGACTATTAGACTACACTCACCTAAAGGATTATTAGAAACACCTGTTCAATTTCTCATTAATGCAATTATCCAATCAACCAATCACATGGCAGTTGCTTCAATGCATTTAGGGGTGTGGTCCTGGTCAAGACAATCTCCTGAACTCCAACTCCATTTCACAATATGCTCAGTTACTGGGATTTTCAAGCACAACCATTTCTAGGGTTTACAAAGAATGGTGTGAAAAGGGAAAAACATCCAGTATGTGGCAGTCCTGTGGGGGAAAATGCCTTGTTGATGCTAGAGGTCAGAGGAGAATGGGCTGACTGATTCAAGCTGCTAGAAGAGCAACTTTGACTGAAATAACCACTCGTTACAACCGAGGTATGCAGCAAAGCATTTGTGAAGCCACAACACGCACAACCTTGAGGCGGATGGGCTACAACAGCAGAAGACCCCACCGGGTACCACTCATCTCCACTACAAATAGGAAAAAGAGGCTACAATTTGCACAAGCTCACCAAAATTGGACTGGAAGAATGTTGCCTGGTCTGATGAGTCTCGATTTCTGTTGAGACATTCAGATGGTAGAGTCAGAATTTTGCGTAAACAGAATGAGAACATGGATCCATCATGCCTTGTTACCATTGCTGGTGGTTAATTAATAAATAAATCTAGAATCCTAACTAGAACAAAAAAATTTGAACACATTACTCCTGTCCTGGCGTCCTTACATTGGCTGCCTGTTAGGGTTAGGGCTGATTTTAAGGTTTTACTCTTAACCTATAAATCAATACATGGACTTGCTCCTACTTACCTTGCTGAAATGATCCAGCCATACATACCTACACGTAACCTTAGATCGCAAGATGCAGGCCTTTTAATTGTACCTAGAATTTCTAAACAAACAGTTGGCGGCAGGGCCTTTTCTCATAGAGCTCCACTCCTGTGGAATGATCTGCCAATTAAGGTTAGAAATGCAAACTCAGTGCAAACTTTCAAGTGTCTACTAAAAACTCATCTCTACAGCACGGTTTATAATTAGGTGTAGCCTGGCCCGGGGGCGTGAAGGTGACCAGTAGGCTTGATACTGTCCACCCTTGCTGTCTTGCCAGGTGGGCTCTCGTCGCCACTGGGATGCCCTCCCTCCAATGCCTTTCGGGGTAAGAGTCACTGGCTTGTTGTTGACTCTCTGTTGCGCACTTGTGCATTTGGGCTGTACGCCACTAGCAATACTCGGCCCTCATTCAGGGGGGATGTGGTTGGTGGGTGTCCCTTTGGTTGATGCCTGGCAAAGTGGTTGGATTGATTTCCTGCCTGTTGGGCCTTGTCCGGGGCCTCCCCCGGGTAGGGCCACAGTGTCACCGGACCCCCCCGTCTCAGTTCCAAGGTGTTACGCTGCTATATTATTGTGCTGGGGGATATGAGGGATGTACTACTAACTTTTCTCAGTTTCCTCCAGTTTTACATTTTAGAAGGAGATGAGGTCCTGGTCCACACCTGCGGATTACCTGGTTTGGGGGGCCCATTGCTGTCCCTGTCCTTGTCCACCTGGTCATACTTCTGACGTAGTCTAAAATCAAATAGACTCTGGATTTAGCCCAGAGAAATGTATTTATTATTCCAATTGGACTCTTAATATCTCACCTGGCACAGCCAGAAGAAGACTGGTCACCCCTCTGAGCCTGGGTCCTCTCTAGGTTTCTTCCTAAAATTCGACCTTCTTATCGAGTTTTTCCTAGCCACTGAAATTCAACACTACTGTTGTTTGCTCCTTGGGGTTAAGGCCGGGTGTCTCTGTAAAGCACTTTGTGACAACTGCTGTTTTGTAAAAAGGGCTTTATAAATAAATTTGATTGATTGATTGATGGTGGTGTAATGGTGTGGGGGATGTTTTCTTGGCACACTTTAGGCCCCTTAGTGCCAATTGGGCATCGTTTAAATACCACGACCTACCTGAGCATTGTTTCTGACCATGTCCATCCCTTTATGACCACCATGTACCCATCCTCTGATGGCTACTTCCAGCAGGATAATGCACCATGTCACAAAGCTTGAATCATTTCAAATTGGTTTCTTGAACATAACAATGAGTTCACTGTACTGAAATGGCCCCCACAGTCACCAGATCTCAACCCAATAGAGCATCTTTGGGATGTGGTGGAACGGGAGCTTCGTGCCCTGGATGTGCATCCCACAAATCTACATCAACTGCAAGATGCTATCCTATAAATATGGGCCAACATTTCTAAAGAATGCTTTCAGCACCTTGTTGAATCAATGCCACGTAGAATTAAGGCAGTTCTGAAGGGGAAAGGGGGTCAAACACAGTATTAGTATGGTGTTCCTAATAATCCTTTAGGTGAGTGTATATTACTAATATTATTTTGTTCAGGGCTCCAGGTTTTGCACTCTTTACACCAAGTTATGCGTATTTGTGAGCTGGCCACAAACGATTTCCACAAACAAATGTAAAAAGGCAGGAGATTAGAAGTGCAGCTCTGTTTCCACCAAATTTTGTGTGCACAACCAGTCACCGCCAGGTATGCCTATGCTGGCCTCTCTAGATAGTAAGGCCATGCCCACTGAGTCTGTATAGGTTTTTCTTAGTTTTGGGTCAGTTACATTGGTCAGGCTTCAGCATCTGTGTACTCTAATTTCATTAGTTTTTTTGGTTGATTCCTTCTAGAGAGTATTTCTCATACATTGGTCAGGCTTCAGCACCTGTGTACTCTTTTTTTTTTTCTTCTCATAATTTGGTTAGGTCTGACTAGGTTGCTTTCCTGGGACTCGGTGGAATCAGTTTGTTTTGTGAACAGGACTAGTTGGCTTAGAAGGCTTTTCTCTAAGTTAACCTCTCTGTATAGCAACGCGGTGGTCGCGAAGTGTCAAATTTAATCAACAAGTCTGCATTTTTCTGTCACACTCGAACCTCATTGGTGGGACTCCTCGTGAGGCGCTGTGGCTAGTTGGCTCGGATCATCATTCTCCGTTGCTTGGGCATTACACTTAAGTATTCTCACATGTAAAAAGTCGTTCAGGGGTTGAGCGTGTAGAGGTGGTATGGCTTGAACTTAGAGTGGGATTTTTGTCGCTCACCTGCTTAATGTATTAGGGGGTTGTTCATCCCTTTCACTTCTTCTGTCTTCGTTGATTAGAGGAAGTAAAGAAAAAGGTGAGAGGTCGAAGTGGAGAGGTCTTTTCTAAAAGCATCGAACTAGGCTTTAAGTGGGGTTATGGTTCTGTTGCTTTATTAGGAGGTGGCATAGTACCTAAGACGGTTAGCGACTACTTTAGTCCCTTAATAGAAGGAACTGCACTCCGGACGAAGAAGACACGAGAAAGGTATTCAGCCAGGCAAGTCAAGTGTAATGTCTGAATCTAGCAAGCTATCTAGCTAACGTTAGCCAATTAGCTAACTAACTAAAACTGTGTTAGCCATTTGGTGTATTGCCTTGAGTCAATTAATGTATTAGATTAGCTAGGTCGCCAATCTTTATTACCCATATTCATAATTGTTCAGGTAGATAGATCTAGTTAGCCCTGTGTTATAAATTCTAAAGTGGTGTATTCGACTGGGGGAGCAACACTTGACGCTGGTCTCACGACGTGGTTCTTTGATAGTAGCCGCAAACAGCGTTAGCTAGCTTGCTGGCATACCACACCGACGACACTAGAAAGGGAGGGATAACACTTCCATCGCTGGTATTTGGCAGTTCGATGTTTTAACGTTAGCTGGTTAAATCGGATTGTTAGTTCGTTTGCCGTCATGTTACAGTACATCCTTGGTGTTGGCAAAGGGACAACCATGTCAGCTAGCAAACATTTGATTTAACCTATCGACTGCTGTAGCAAACATTAGCACAGTCATTTTTCTACGACTGAAACCTAGTTTTACTCAATGTATTACTGTACTGTACCGCTACCGTAAAGTACTTGTCCTAATTTCGTCATTTTATTTCTTATTCTACTGTATCATAATTAAGAAGGAAATATTGTAAAGCAGGGCAATTTACTGTAGCTGAAAACTAGCCTAACCTTTTTTATTGGTGGGTATAGTTGTGTAAAATATAATATAGAAGTATTTTTTTTTTTATGTTACACAATATATTCACTACCTTGTGCCACACCCTGACTAATCTGAGCATTTAAAAATTTAAACGCAAGATTATTGATCCCAATGGGATCACATTTACTAGGCGGGATGGTGTTGCATCACTATCTCCACTGTACATTGTCTACAGTAGTACTGTGTCACTCACGTTCGAATACCCAGCTAAGTGTCATTCAAGATTCTAGAATATTAAAATATTGAATTAATTAATCATTAATTCATATTTTTTGTGGAAATTAATAAAATGTTTGAACATATCATAGTTTGAACATATTTCAGGCATATGTTATCTTTGCTTTTTTTCTGTGCAAGGAATTTACTATGTTAAAGAGTCAACTCTAAACAACCAACTGTCCTCATAAAGCTTGGACACTTGAAAACCGTATTTAATTAATGTAAGGAAAACTTCCAATGCAAGCAAAAATCCACCACCCATTTTGACTGCTCATCCATCAAATTAGTACAGTAGAGCAGGCCTGTTCAATATTTAGGCTGTGGCCCACTAGATGTTCACACTGGAATTGTTTTGTGCACTTTTTAGACAGATACATTCACCTCCTTCCATTTATTTTCTTTATCCTTTATTTTTTACTCACTCAATTATCAGGAAAATGCCTGCAAATGCAATTTTTGCCCTACGCCATCACTAAAATCTTTCCTCTCAATATTGTCCTTGTACTGTTTTCTTTTGGTCTCAGTTTAGCAATTCTTTGTGAACTTATATGACAATTCTTACTGATAGACTGGACCAATTTGCTCCATGTGTGTAACCATTGATTGTCAATGAATTGTTGCAGTATAGCTTTCAGGCATTCATCCCAGCTGAAATTGTCATAACTATCTGTACAGTGATGTTGCATTAGTGTTAGTATTTCTCTTCATTATGGGAGAAATTAGCCGAAACACTACGTTGCTACTTCTCAATGCAGGCCAATATCCCTGTATTTATGCTGTTTCTTGCCAGATGTAATAGTTCTTTTTTAAATTTGAATTATGGCAATAGAATGCACAGTTCTTAGTGATTCAATCAAACTGGGCATTTTAGGAAGCATTGAGAGGTAGTAAGCATTTATTTGGTTTAAGCCTAGACTTGAGACTATCTCAGTTTGTCTACCCTCTTGAGTGATATTGTTAAGCTTACTGTTGTGTAAATGTTATTGCACTGTGAGCTATACTGTTCAGCAGTAACAGTAAGAATTATTCTTTGAGAACTTTTGTAGGTGTAAACATGTGCAAAGTTGAGATTTGTCCCTAACTTCCTCTCACATGTGCCTCTGGAACATAATGACACTCTGTTATCGTCAAAAGCTGTATTGTTGTCCTAGTGGTTAAGCAGGTAGACCAAGTACTATAAATGAACTGACTAACCTCCCTGAGCCAGGCTACTGGAATGTATAGTGGCACGTCTAAAGACTTTGCATCATGGAGGCTCAGTGCTATTGCTGGCTGGGTCATTAGTTAACTCAATGTTTCTGACAGTGCTTTTGGAAAGTATTCAGACCCCCTTACTTTTTCCACATTTAGATACATTAAATGTACATTTACATATATTTAGAACTGTTGGTGTGACCCTGAAAATTGAGCTGATATGCATTCTGATTCCATTGATCATACTTGATGTATCTGGAAATTGATTACAGTTCACCTGTGGTAAATTCAGGTAATTGGACATGATTTAAAAAGGCACACACCTGTCTATATAAGGTCCCACAGTTGTCCATGAGGTTGAAGGAATTGTTCATAGAGCCCTGAGACAGCACTCCACCAATCAGGCCTTTATGGTGGAGTAACTGGAGTGACCTGGCAAAAGCCACTCCTGAGTAAAAGGCAGATGACGGCCTGCTTGGAGTTGGCCAAATAGCACCTAAAGGACCCTTGGACCATGAGAAACAATATTCTTTGGGCTCATTAAATCAAGATTGGACTCCTTGGCCTGAATGCTAAGCGTTATGTCTGGATGAAACCATGCACTGCTCATCACCTGATGCATAGTTGTGGCAGCATAATGCTACGTGGAGGGTTTTCAGTGTCAATGACTGGGAGACTAGTTAGGATTTAGGTAAAGACAGATCTTTGAATAAAACGGTGCTCATGACCTCAGTCTGGTGTGAAGAAATGACCTAACAACAGGACAACGACCCTTAGCACACTGGTAAGGCACTACAAGAGTGGCTATGGGACCGGTCAGTTAATGTCCTTGAGGTGCCCAACAGACCCTGGACTTTAATTCGATTAAATCTCTGGAGAGACCTGAAAATGGCTTGTCCATCCAACCTAACAGACCTTGAAGATCTACCGATAAGTATTGGAGAAACTCTCCAAATATAGGTGTACCAAGCTTGTAGTTCTATTCAAGAAGACTCCAGGTTTAATCATTGCTAAATGTGCTTCAATAATCAGGGAAGGGGTCTGGATACTTATGTACATTTGATATTTCATTTTTATAAGTTTGTACAACTTTAAAAAATTCTGAGCCTGCTTTTGCTTGGTAGTTGTGGGGTGTTTTGTGTAGACTGATGAGGGAAATAAAATAATACATTTTAAAATAAGGCTGTTGAGGCCTATGAGAATGTGGAAAAAGTGAATGGGTCAGAATGTACTGTACTTGCATGCACACATTCATACTGACTGAAATCTGTACAGATGGTTTCCTGTTAAGCCTGCCTCACCTGTGCAGCTAAAATATGGAGAGGGAGGGGCCATAGACCGGTGAGCTGCAATGTTGTGCAGCTAAATCCCAGATTAACTCACTGACTGGGATGTTGTCAACTCAGGCCTTGCTTTTCTGCACGCAAGTAACCCCACAACACTGGAGGAGATATATGAGCACCCAGTGCAGGATGGGACCTAATGGCTAGATATCTGTTCAAGATGTAGAACTAGGATGAGTCAAGTCTCGTAAGCCTGCTTTGACAGAATTCGGTTGGTGTACCCATTGTTTGTGTGTTCTGCTGCCTGCTGTATTTACTGTACACACTGTTCATAGTGTTGTGCGCTCAAGCTGCTCTGGAGTGGAGGTGGGCTGAGGGGTGTCAAATAGGCATCTGTTTTAGTCAGGGAACTCTGAGAAACCTTTTGAAATATGTGCTTGGAGGGCTTGGGCCAGACAGACATTAGAAGGGCAGCCAGGCTTTCCTTTAAACAGATTGCCTACTGTTCTAGGATGGAATTGCACTTTATCTGAAACGGAATGGCTATTAGGGCAGTAGAGGGCTGCATTTGTTTTTGGGTCATAGAAGTCAAGCTGATCTGGAAAGATTCTTTCTTAAGTGGGTATTGCAGTTAGAAAATGTAGGATTGCATTTATTTCCCATCCTTAATATTGTGTAAATTCTAAAATTAGTGTTCATTTGTTTTGGTTTCTAAATTGCGTGGCCGTTAGGGGTAGATTTTATGATAAATTTGGAAATCATGCAGACCCATCCAAAGCAACATGAACACAGGCTCATTAAGCATTGTTTTATGTGCTGTATGATCTACATGGAAATCTTAAACATCCTGGTGGTTTTACACACTCCATGCTTCCCTCAACTGAGCATTTAGAACCATGTGTAGCTGGACAACCTACAAACACGTCTTTCACCTGAGGGCGGAGCTTCATTTCACAAATGTCACAACAGGGCTGTATGCCTAGTCCCTGTACCAGAGTCCCTGTCTAGCAGGGTTTACAACACTGCATTACAGCCAGGTGTGCTTCACTTCCTTTCCTTTGTGTAATTGTCTTTCTACAATTACTACACTGTAACCAATAGTAAGAGGGAGTCTGAAAAGAACACTTAACACTGGATGATCTGAACAGTATATCTCAAATGTGTCCAGTGTCAGGTCACTTCATTCTCTTTTTGCGCTATGAAGACAGCTTGCTTACAGAAAAACTTAGAGCTGCCTTAGTACCTAGTATTTGAATGGGCCACATTAAGGAATTTGAATGAGCGGGACATTAACCTTTTGGTCTTGAGTCACTCCAATGTTGCGTTGCCTGTGTGCTTGGGATCATTGTCCTGCTAAAAAGTATATTTTTCCCAGACTGAAGCAACTTTTCTATTTGCCTGTAAATTGCACCATCATTATTCCATAAATCAGATGGGCATTCCCTGCTGATAAAAGAATCCCCACAACATGGTGCTGCCACTATACCTCTCTATCCGGATGGTGTGTCTTGAAGCAGGGACAGTATTAGTTTTGTGCAGCCGATGGTGTTTTGAGTTTTTGTGGAAAAAATCTCTCCTGACTTGCATCATGATTTCTGGTGAACTCCAGAGGTGATTTACGATGGGACTTTTGATTTTTATCTTTTATATATATTTTAACATTAAACCATGTTACCTTAATTGTTTTCACATTATCTTGCCTCAATCTGCATTGTAGTCTTTATAATCCATTTCCGCAAATATGTAGGCCTGGCAAAATGCAACGAAAGTGTCCCAGTGTGTCAGTCTGGTTCTACTTAACACCTCTAATCTCCATCGTTCCCCAGGTCCCTGGATGCCCAACAGCGCTCCATCCTCGCCCGTGTACGCACTGTGCCTCCGGATGGCCGGCAGCTGACCCCACCTCCCAGGATGACGGTAAGAGAGCGGCTGCGGGAGAAGATCTCTGCAGCGTTCTATCGCCACGGGCTGCTGTGCGCCTCCTACCCGGTGCCCATCATCCTCTTCACCTCCGCAAGCATCCTCACCTGCTGGTATGTTTACGTCTGGTTGTGGCCGTGTGCATTTTCCTGGTAATAATCTGAAACAGTTATTGATTAGTTGAACAGTCATGCGAAAAAATTAGGACACCCCATTAAATGTTCAGTTATTCATTAAAAGTTCACATATCAATGTCTAATCTTGTTTTATTCATTTCTGGAAAAATTATCTATTTGCAGGTAAACAGCAAAAAATAACATTGTTTTACTCATAAAACAAAAGACATCAACATAAATGCATATTCTAACTGAGGAAAAAGTTAGGACACCCAACCCACAAATACCTAGTGTTGCCCCCTTTGGCTGAAATAACTTTAGTGAGACACTGCTTGTAACCCTCTACCAGTCTCTGACATCGGTCTGAGGAAAGTTTGCCCCACTCCTCAATGCAGAATGCTTTAACCTGTGTGATGTTTGAGGGGTTTCTTGCATGTACAGCCGGTTTCAAGTCACCCCACAGCATCTCAATGGGATTAAGATCTGGGCTTTGACTGGGCCATTCCAGGACTCTCCATTTCTTAGTTTCCAGCCAGTCCTTGGTGGATTTACTGGTATGTTTAGGGTCATTGTCATGTTGCAGGGTCCAGTTCCGCTTCAGCTTTTATTTTCTTACGGATGGTCTTACATGTTGTTCAAGCACCCTCTGTTACACTTTAGAATTCATTATGGATTCTATGATGATGAGCTGGCCAGGTCCTGCTGCAGAAAAGCATCCCTAAACCATGACACTTCCACCTCCATGCTTCACAGTATTTGGTGTGAGCCAAACATGTCCTCTGTTCTGGTGTCCAAATAATTCAATTTTAGACTAATCTGTCCAAAGAACATTATTCCAGAAGTCCTGTTCTTTGTCTACTTTCTCTCTGGCAAACTTCAGTCTGGCCTTAGTATTTCTCTTGGAGAGTAAAGGTTTCCTCCTTGCACACCTCCAGTGAAGATTAAACTTGTGCAGGCTCTGATTGTAGAGGCATGCACTTTCACATCAACATCGCCAGAGCCTGCTGTAGGTCCCGTGATGACATTTTAGGGGTTTTGGAGACGACTTTTAGCATCTTGCGGTCTGCTCTCGGGGTGAACTTGCTTGGACGGCCAGACCTGTGCATGTTGGCAGTTGTTTTGAATGTCCTACACTTTTCCGGACAGTGGAACGGCTGATTTCTTTTGAGATCCTTTTGAATCCCTTACCAGACTCATAAGCTGCAACAATCTTCTTTCTGAAGGCCTCAGACAGGTCTTTCAATCTCACCATGGTGTTCACTCTTATGTCAACAGTCAGGAGCACACAACTGAATGTCTAAGGTTTAAATAGGGCAAGCCTCCTTCAAAATGCTGATTAACAATGTTCTAATCATATGCACCTGATGTGATACACCTGTGTGATTTCAGCCATTTTAAGTGGGACAAAATGTGGGGGTGTCCTAATCTATTCCTCACCAGAAATTGCATGTTTATTTTATTACATTTTAACAAAGTTTTAAAGTATTTTCTTCAGTTTTACTTGTTTTATATTACATGAATCTCTCAGTATTGTTAAAATTTATATTAACTATCCATATGTCAAAATATGTTAAACACACGTTTACATAGGTTGTCCTAATTTTTTCACATGACTGTATATTCTTTTTAAGAACTAAATGGCTTCTACTATATGACTTCTATACCTATATCCTACCTAGAGGAAGTCTCCTTACAAGGAAAAGGGAATTATATGAAGATTTCCACTCACTGAGTCTGGATATTCATTGGACTAGGTGGCATAGGTTTAGCTGGCAATTATGGGCCGCCTCCAAATACTTTAATATGGTCTTTTTGCTGTTGCTCAGATTTCATGATTTCCATTCATGGGGAAGATTGTATCCATTGAACTATTGGATAAAGGAATCATTTTGCATTTTTAATGATTTCATACACTCCCCTAAAGGATTATTAGGAACACCGGTTCAATTTCTCATTAATGCAATTATCTAATCAACCAATCACATGGCAGTTGCTTCAATGCATTTAGGGGTGTGGTCCTGGTCAAGACAATCTCCTGAACTCCAAACTGAATGTCAGAATGAGAAAGAAAGGGGATTTAAGCAATTTTGAGCGTGGCATGGTTGTTGGTGCCAGACGGGCCGGTCGGAGTATTTCACAATCTGCTCAGTTACTGGGATTTTCAAGCACAACCATTTCTAGGGTTTACAAAGAATGGTGTGAAAAGAGAAAAACATCCAGTATGTGGCAGTCCTGTGGGCGAAAATGCCTTGTTGATGCTAGAGGTCAGAGGAGAATGGGCTGACTGATTCAAGCTGCTAGAAGAGCAACTTTGATTGAAATAACCACTCGTTACAACCAAGGTATGCAGCAAAGCATTTGTGAAGCCACAACACGCACAACCTTGAGGCGGATCAGCTACAACAGCAGAAGACCCCACCGGGTACCACTCATCTCCACTACAAATAGGAAAAAGAGGCTACAATTTGCACAAGCTCACCAAAATTGGACTGGAAGAATGTTGCCTGGTCTCTTTCTGAGTCAGAATTTGGCGTAAACAGAATGAGAACATGGATCAATCATGCCTTGTTACCACTGTGCAGGCTGGTGGTGGTGGTGTAATGGTGTGGGGGATGTTTTCTTGGCAACTTTAGACCCCTTAGTGCCAATTGGGCATTGTTTAAATGCCACGGCCTGTCTGAGCATTGTTTCTGACCATGTCCATCCCTTTATGACCACCATGTGCCCATCCTCTGATGGCTACTTCCAGCAGGATAATGCACCATGTCACAAAGCTTGAATCATTTCAAATTGGTTTCTTGAACATAACAATGAGTTCACTGTACTGAAATGGCCCCCACAGTCACCAGATCTAACCCAATAGAGCATCTTTGGGATGTGGTTAAACAGGAGCTTCGTGCCCTGAATGTGCATCCCACAAATCTCCATCAACTGCAAGATGCTATCCTATCAATATGGGCCAACATTTCTAAAGAATGCTTTCAGCACCTTGTTGAATCAATGCCACGTAGGATTAAGGCAGTTCTGAAGGCGAAACTGGGTCAAACACAGTATTAGTATGGTGTTCCTAATAATCCTTTAGGTAAGTGTATATTGGATAAAGTAGTGTCATGTCCATCTATTTTCCTTATTACACCGCTTGCTTAACCAGGACGTTTTTCAACTAATACGCATTCTTTGGCAGACGAGACATTCCAGACCACAACCCCTATTAAGCTTGCAGAAACCAATTGAGTCTTTTCTGTGTGGAGCTGAGCCAAATTGCCCTGCATGTTACTGGGCAGTTGGTTTGCTGCAATCAGGTTTTAACAACCTGCCTCTATGAGGCAGTTATGGTGCCACTTGGAAGCCATTTTTTCTAAATGTGTTCAAGTATTTGGGTGGAATTTGTGATTAGATGCCTTGGATTTAGGTCTATGTGCCTGTGATTTGGCATTCCCCTTCAGTCATATTTGTAATATGAAAACCTTAAGTGGTAATTCTGGGAACTGCATACCTCCCCAGCCTGGGAATCGAGATCCAGCCCTTTCTGCTTTCCTGAGAACCAACCCATTCTCACAGGAATAGATGTTGGTCTCTAATGCTTAATCTGTCAACAAAGGATGGTGCAGGCACTTGCCTTGAGGTTATTTCCAGTACATTTCATTGATAGAACTGAAACTTGGACAAGAATGTTGGTAGGGTCTGCTGGGGAAATAAGTAAAAATAATCAAGCCAGTAACTAATATTCAGACTTCCCCCATGTCGATTCCCATCCTCTCTGTCCTTTCCTCCAGTTACCCTCTGCTGCGGCTGCCTCTTCCAGGGACAGGGCCTGTGGAGTTCACCACAAGCATCCGAGATTACACCGTCCCTTCCCATGAGCCCCAGGGAGACCTTGGCGAGCAGCCTGACTGGGTAAAACCCTCTTGTCCCAAGATCACATTTAAAAAATTATGTTAAAAGTTGACTAAGTTATTTTTCCATATTCAATCTGTAATGTCCACATAGTTACTCTTAAGGATTTTTTTACCGTCTCCCATTGTATCTCCAGTATCGGGGCCCTCCAGTGGCCTACATCCAGCAGGTCTTGGTGAAGGCTGCTGTTTCTCCCTGGGACAGTACCCTGGTACCTGTGGATGTGTTCCGCTCTCCGCTGGGTCGTATCTTCACCCTGCTGGAGGAGATCCGCAACCATGTACACAATGATGGGTATGGGATATAAACATTTTAGTCATTTAGCAGACTGTTATCCAGAGAAAATTACTTACGTTTAAGCACCTTGGTCAAGGATTTGAACCAGTGACCTTTTGGTTACTTGGCCAACGCAAGTACATTGCAGTTTGTACACTGCAAGTATATATTTTGGGTAAGAGGGTGGGTGTGGTTTGTTTTTAAATACAGTAGCATTCAAAAGTTTGGACACCTACTCAATCAAGGGTATTTCTTTATTTTTACTATTTTTTTATATTGTAGAATAATAGTGAGGACATCAAAACTATGAAAGTGTAAAACATGTCAAAATACATTTGTATGTTTCTTCAAAGTATTCCACCATTTGCTTTCAACCAAATGATGTGGTAGCCATGTTGGTTGAGTGTGCCTTGAGTTCTAAATATATCAGACATTGTCACCGGCAAAGCACCCCCAAACCAACACACTTCCTCCTGCATGCTTCATGGTGGAAACCACACAGCTGTTCCTTTTGAGGTCACCCACTTGCCGTCTCACAAAGACAGTTTGGAACCAAAAATCTTTGGGCCGAGCAGACTAAAGGATTTCTAATGTTTATTCCTTGTGTTTCTTGGCCCAAGCAAGTCTCTTCACATTGATGTCCTTCAGTAGTGATTTCTTTGCAGCAATTTGACCATAAATGCCTGATATATGCGGTCTTCTCTGAGAAGTAGATTTTGTTGATGTCTGTTATTCTGTGAAGCATTTATTTGGGCTGCAATCTGAGGTGCTATTCATTGCTGACTCCTGAGGCTGTTTACTGTAATTAACTGATCCTCTGCAGTGGAGTTAACCCTGGGTCTTCCTTTCTTGTGGCTGTCCTGATGAGAGACAGTTTCATCATAGTGCTTGATGGTTTTTGTGACTGTACTAGAAGAAACGTTCAAAGTTCTAGAAATTTTCCAGACCTTCATGTATATTATTTTTTAATGAGGGTCTGTTTTATCTTTGCTTACTTGAGCTGTTCTTTCCATAGTATGGACGACTACAATACAGGTAGGGTTCCCAGTACAGCTCTGTGGTGTAGTGGTTAACGACACAGCCCTTCATGTAAGTGACCTGGGTTTGAATCTGGAGAAACCATCCAAATGCTCTCTAGCAAACCTCAGACGGGCCTGGACATGTACTGGTTTAAGCAGGGGGACACGTCTGGCACTGCAGGATTTGAGTCCCTGGCGGCGTAGTGTGTTACTGATGGTAGCCTTTGTTACTTTGGTCCAAGCTCTCTGCTGGTCATTCACTAGGTCCTCCCATGTGGTTCTGGGATTTTTGCTCACTGTTCTTGTGATCATTTTGACCCCATGGGGTGAGATCTGGCTTGGAGCCCCGGATCGAGGGAGATTATCAGTGGTCTTGTATGTCTTCCATTTTCTTAATTGCTACCACAGTTGATTTCTTCACACCAGAATCTGCTGCTTACCTATTGCAGATTCAGTCTTCCCAGCCTGGTGCAGGTATACAAATTTGTTTCTGGTGTCCTTTGACAGCTCTTTGGTCTTGGCCATAGTGGAGTTTGGAGTGTGACTACTTGAGGTTGTGGACAGGTGTCTTTTATACTGATAACAAGTTCAAACAGGTGCCATTAATACAGGTAACGAGTGGAGGACAGAGGAGCCTCTTAAAGAAGTTACTGGTCTGTGAGAGCCAGAAATCTTGCTTGTTTGTAGGTGACCAAATACTTATTTTACCGAGGAATCTATCAATGAATTCATTAAAAATCCTACAATGTGATTTTCTGGATTTCTTTTTTAATGTTGTCTCATATTTGAAGTGTACCTATGAGGAAAATTACAGGCCTCATCTTTTTATGTGGGAGAACTTGCACAATTGTTGGCTGACTAAATAATTTTTTGCCCCACTGTATTGTTTCATCCACAGTTCTGTCAATCCCCACTGTAGTTTACTGGAATGTCTTTTTTTTAATTCTAATCTGGAGGTTTAAATGCAGCTGGAGAGTCCTACAATGTTGTTTTATCAATAGACTGCCGACCCCTGGCCACAACAGCTGTTCTGAGTTCGGCTCACTAAAGTGAAGATGGAAGAGCTCCAATATGTATTACAGTTTTGCCTACAGCTTGTGCCAAGGCTCCTTTTTAAACTTTTGACTGGTACTGTATATAATTAAATAACCACTTAGCCATTGCTGCACAGACTGCAGAAGATGTAAATCTTTACTAATCAGAATGTCAATAATTGAGAAATGTAATGCTTCTACATGACACAGGTGAAATTTCTGCCTCAGCTCTGCTTCCTGTGGAAGGTCATTTAGAGATCCAAATAGAAACTGCTTTATCTCTATAGAAACGAGAAGTCATGAAACCATTCCAATTCCTTTTAAGGAAATTAGAAGCTGTGAAAGTGACCTAATGTTTCTTGATATGTTTTCAGTTTGGCGTGGAAGTATATTTTCTGTCGTTCAAATACTATTAGGCTTCATGACACAGACAACCCCTGAACCAACAGCCCTTAACCATGCATGGCATTGTTTTAACATGCTCATGGAAATACAGTGGTATTTCTCCACTCCTGTTACAATGTACATTTGATGTATCATTGTACCGCACAAAATGTTTATTCATGCAGGACTTTATTAACTCTGTGGGGTGGAATAGACCAATAGTGATGTTCTTTTCCTTTTTAAATAGAACTGATATACCTTGGTTCCTCCTGTCTCTGTCCAGTTCCGGGGTCCGGAGCTTGGAAGCACTGTGCCTGCATGTGACAGACCTGTTACCGGGATTGCGGCGTATGCAAGCTATTTTGCCAGAGCACGGTTGTTTGCTGGTCTCCCCTGGAAACTACTGGAAGAACCAGCGGGAGCTCTTTGACTCTGACCCAGACCTGCTAAAGACTGTCCACCAGCACGAACCCAAGGGACTGCACACCTCTGCCACATTGAGAGGTACACAAGGCCAGAGGGCAGGGGGGCTTCCTTCTGCGCTGTAAACCTCACCTGGTGTTAGACAGTCGTCTGTGTGTGTGTGTGTTTCAGACCTGCTATTTGGCATCCCAGGGATACACACAGGGGTGAGTCTGTACAGTAAGAAGAGGGTGGTGACCTACACAATCACCATGGCCCTAGGCAGCTATGACGCCAGCTTCCTGTCCAGCCTGCGGGCACGTCTCCACCAGCTGCACCCCTCGGCGAACTGCAGCCTGCACGATGACCACATGGTGCACGTGCACTTCAAGGAGGAGATTGGCATTGCTGAACTCATCCCACTTGTCACCACCTACATCATATTGTTCGCCTACATCTACTTCTCTACACGTAAGTATCTGGAGTCTCAGTACTGAATTGCAGGGATGGACAGTTTGGGCTCTAAAGGGATCCGTACCATATCCCTGCCCTAAAGGGATCCGTACCATATCCCTGCCCTAAAGGGATCCGTACCATATCCCTGCCCTAAAGGGATCCGTACCATATCCCTGCTCTAAAGGGATCCGTACCATATCCCTGCTCTAAAGGGATCCGTACCATATCCCTGCTCTAAAGGGATCCGTACCATATCCCTGCTCTAAAGGGATCCGTACTTGGGTAGGTACCAATTAAGTCCAACATCTAAATTTAGACATTTCTAAAGTATACTGTACAAATGTAAGATTGATCTTTAATTTAAAGTATTATGATTTCACTTGCATGTTTTTTTTTCATGTCAGGTAAAGACATTTTATAATGTGTGAAACTTCTGGACTTGGCTTAAAGGCTACCAAGTCTGCCCAGGTTTAATTTACCAGTGAAATATGACCAAATGCATTAGTGTGAATTATCTTGGCTTTACATCTGTCATGTTGCAGCCCTAGGATATGTATCTTCTAATACTGGATGGCTACTTCCCCTGCTCTACGGGCGTTTGTCCTGTCCCCACATCACTCTCAATCTGTACTGGACCCAGACATCCAGTCAGATTCCATCTGCGTAACCCTGCTTATTGGTCTGTGAATCCTCTATCTCTCTCCTACCCAGGTAAGATTGACATGGTGAAGTCCAAATGGGGATTGGCGCTGGCTGCTGTGGTGACTGTGCTCAGCTCTCTGCTCATGTCTGTGGGGCTCTGCACCCTGTTCGGCCTGACACCCACGCTCAATGGAGGGTGAGGCGAGCGTGCACTTCTTCTACTGTACTTGTGAGGACTTCTGGGGAGCTAAAACACTATTGTATTTTTCCTAACTATGTGTTACCCTACACCTATTTATAAGCATAGGTTTGACCCCGGGCCGAAGATATTTAGTCTACATGTGACCACCGGCAGATTGTCCTCTTTCACTGACATGCCGCAAGACTCGCACCCTTGCAGTGGTTACTCATGTGTTACTCTTGCACTGCAAATGTTGCTGTCTGATGTATGTGATAGGACTGTTACTGGGAAAAATGGCTGTGGACATGCAGCGGAATCCCCAGGGGGTGGGGGTCAATATTGACATGGAGTCCCTGGTTAATTACACACAGCTTTTTCCCAATGTAAAGACTCCTGTGAGCAGCTCAGACCCTCAATGACAGCCACAACCACCATGGTCTTAGGTTCCAGCTCCATACATCTGGGCATGGATTCACACACACACACACACACAATTAATTTATTACTGTTGTTCTGTATCTTCTGTGACCTAGTTTTGTTACACACTGACCTCCAGACCTTATCTTCACCTGTTTATTACTGTTTTTCTTTATCGTCTGTGGCCTAGTTGTGTTACACACTGGCTTTCAAAGACTTTGTCAGGGAGGTCAGCGTGTGGCTGTGTCTGAGACCTAAAGCCTTGTCATAATGTCCATATGCCGCTCTCTTAGGGAGATCTTCCCTTACCTGGTGGTGGTGATAGGGCTAGAGAACGTGCTGGTCCTCACGAAGTCTGTGGTGTCCACCCCTGTTGACCTGGAGGTCAAACTACGCATAGCTCAGGGTAAGAGGGGGGAGGCTGGCAGGGTTGGTCTGAGTCTCCTGTGACAGGCACTATAATTGCAGTGTGATTGTGTTTCCATGTCTATACCTGTGAATGCATTGTCTTGTCCCACACCAGGCCTTAGTAATGAGAGCTGGTCTATCATGAAGAACATGGCCACAGAGCTGTGCATCATCCTAATAGGATACTTCACCCTGGTGCCTGCTATCCAGGTACCACACACCACACTGGCTACAGGCGGTCTCTTCCCATGCACACGGCCACGGTCGGGCGTAGCGTAGCTACTGCCGAACCACGTACAATGACACGCTTCTCCTGTGGACATTGTGGGAGTAAGCCTGTGTTTGTCCCTCGCTGTTTCCAGGAGTTCTGTCTGTTTGCTGTGGTGGGCTTGGTGTCCGACTTCTTCCTTCAGATGTTTTTCTTCACCACAGTCCTTTCTATTGACATCCGGCGCATGGAGGTAACTAACACACACGCTCTTTCACAGCGATCATTACGTACCCTGTTGCTGTGTGTATATAATGTCTCACATGAGGTCATATTTCCACCTCTTGAGACATGAGTCATTTCCAGAGTTGACAACACTTGGCAAAATATTGACATAGTGTCTCTCTCTATCCACCGCCCACCCCCGGTTACACTCATACACGCCTAATCCAACATGCACCCATGCATTCTTGCTTTAACTCAAATCCACACACACACACACACACACACACACAGTTGGCCGATCTGAACCGCCGTCTTCCGGCAGAGGCGGGGATGCTCCCTCCCAAACCGGGCCCCCTTCGTCCCCGGGAGGTGCCCCCTCCCCCGCGGCCCTCCCCTCACACGATAACCCTTCAGACGCCAGCCTTCAGGAACCTGCGCCTGCCCAAGCGTCTCCGCGTGGTCTACTTCCTGGCACGCACCCGCCTGGCTCAGCGCGTCATCATGGTGAGACTGGGGCTCTTCCTGGAGTGCCACTTAGTATCAGCTGCGGTTGCTAAATTGTTTCCCAGGAACCCTGGTTATTACTCTATGATATCTGGGTATTTTGTGATAGCAATCTATTAAATTATAACATGAATATTTACATGTACAACCCCAGGGCTTAAAAAATTTGTTTTGTTTTTGCTGTATTTACAGTGATCTTTGAAATATGATTTTTTCAATTATTATTACCGTTATTATTTATTGCATTTGTAAAGAAATGTATTGCATCATAGCGGAAGAGTTTTTTTATTAATTATAATTATCGGATACAAATTTTATAAAATATATAAGGAATATATACATTAAATACATAATACCGTAAACTAAAGTTATAATACATATTATATAATAATGTAAAGTATGATTTGATTAAAGGGAAGGGTAGGTCAACCGATAGAGGTGTGTCTTAAGGCCTGTTTTCAAAGCCATGACTGTCTGCAGCCCTGAGGCTGTCAGGGAGGGACTTGCACAGGTCAGGTCCAATGAAAGAAAAAAGGTGCAGCCTCCCATTTTTCAGAGCAGTGTTTTATAAAAAAAAAAAAAAAAATGGAATAGTGAGCGTGGATTCATCCATTTATGACTTCATTGACAATTGCATGTGTGTTGCCCAACAAGGACAAATGATCAGACTTTTTTTTTTTTTTAAATGCTTTTTCATTTCCCTATTGTTGATTGACAAGATGACATATTGGATGATTAGATGAAACTTTAATGTCACATTATGAATACAGTACAACGAATTGCAGTTAGTATCTGACCAGAAGTGCAAATAGAAGAGGGCAGGAAATTTACAAGCATCAAAAAGTAAAAGTATATGTTGCAAGTGGAATGAATAAGAAATCATGAGAACCCTGATGTTGTGAAAGACAAATGTAGATTGTTCAATATGATGCCTTTTATTAGGTGAATTGTGCTTTTGATTGACTATGTACAAAGTGTAATTTCATGAATAACTGTGATTTCAGTGACTTGTATTCATGTCAAGATTTTAATTTCTAGGAAACAGTGTGCTGTAGAAGTAGCCATAATTCATTAATGCCCAATAGACTGACTCAATACATTTTTGAAGTATTTTCTGGTGCTCTAAACATATTGCACACTAACTAAAGTTGCGAGCACAGGTGCTATGTAATTGAGCCCTGTGTGTGTTTTTGGACCAGTGTTTTCTGCATTGATGTGTCCTTGTATTGCTGCAGGCAGGGACGGTGATCTGGATTGGTATCCTGGTTTACACCGATCCGGCTGGCCTCCGCACCTACCTGGCTGCCCAGGTGTCTGAACAAAGCCCCCTGGGGGAGGGAGGGGCTGGGGCTTTGCCCCCCCACCTGGGAGTGGCCCCTGTTTTCCCCGTGCAAGGAGGGGACCCCAGCAGCACCCTCAGTGTACTCCCTGCCCCGGCTGAGCCCACCCTCCTCCCAGAGAACCAGTCCCGGGGCCACAGCGGGTCTGCACTCCCCAGGGCTGAACTCCCCCGTCAGGCCCAACCCCCTCCTGGGCCCCAGATCAGCTGGGGAGCGGAAGACGAGGAGGGCTGGCGGAGGCTGTCCTTCCGCCACTGGCCCTCGCTCTTCAGCTACTATAACATTACACTGGCCAAGAGGTGGGTCGAAGCTGTTGGCCGGACTGAACTATGATGTTGGATTACATCAACGCAGGCAGGAACGTTTAATTTGGGAGCGTAATCCAGTCCTGTTCTTTGTCGCAGATACATCAGCATTCTGCCAGTCATCCCGGTCACGCTGTACCTGAGCCCCCAGGAGGCCATGGACACCCGTCACCCACAGGACACGCGCCATCCCCCGCCACCCAGGCTCCACATCTCCGACCCGCCAGCAGACCTGACACTCTACAAGTCAGTACTCACACCTGTGCTTCCAGCCAGTTTTCACTCTTTCCAACGTGTTCTCCCAGTTCATGTCACTGCAAAGTCCATATAGGGGTCACTAATATCTCCACGGTCGGGAGAGTGCCACACAGTCCCGACCCACATCTTATACGCTGGGTCTCATTCCTCCCCTCAGCCTTGCTTCTTAACCTGGTAAACTAAACATGGCCAGACATCAGTTTTTCTTTCTGCGTGTTTGATCTCAAAAAAGTGAAAAGGAAAAACAATCTGTACTGACTGTAGGTCTGGGAATTGTCAGGGACCTCAAGGCACAATGGTATCATTATATTAAGTGTAGATACCATAATTATGCACTGCCATTCTTTTTACCACATTTCTATACATTGTGTATTATCATTCTTTTACTTTTTACCCTTTCCAAACACTTTGTATTGTCATTCTGTCCCTGTTCATCACAATTAATTCAGTGTTCAGTGTAATATGGTCAAGTACTCTGTTGAAGCCACCCCCCCCCCCCCCCATCTCTAGCTGACTGGATATTGACTCACTTTGGTCTTGCTCAATGGCTCATTTGATTGGCTGTCTGGTGCCTCATAAGATGTCATAATGTAGTGGGTGATTGTTTTTTTACTATTCCCCTGTTTTCCTTAGTTCCTTTGTTGGTAGTAGGGGGGCAAAGGTTCTCCAAAGCAACAGTCAGTATGTCAACATCAATGGAATGAACCACACTAGCACCTGATAACCCTATGAAATGGTGTTGGTAATATGGCTTTGTAGAGTATATAAGCAGTTTCCCTTAGATTTCTTCCTGTTCTTTTGCTAGATACCCCTGTCACAACCTTTCTACGTTTGTCCTTGGCCAGTAGCATATTTTATATAGCTCCATCTTTTGGACTGTGTTCCGTGATCTGGAAGGGATTCTTTTTAATTGAGATAAGAGTCGGAAGGTTTCAGTCTCAATGCTAAGGGCACTTTAATCATTGTTAGGGGATCAGGTCATGGTCATCTGGTGAGATCTAGATAACGCTACACTGAGATAAAGACCACAGTGGTGAAGTTGGAACGCAGGTCAACCACAGATTAGGATTTATCTATTTTAATCATTGGGTTAAGTCAATGACCTTCAGGATAATGCAACATCATATCTGTGATTGTCCCATTAGGGACATTAGTTCCCATTCTGGAACTTTGACCCAGGTGAAAGTACTATTCTATTCGGGGAATTTCCCTCAGCCTGTTTTTAATACAGAGTTTCAGTCTGACGTGTGTGTGAATATGTGTACTGGACCAGTTTGACTGCTATTTCTCACCAAGCAGGTCCCACCAGAGTGTTAGGGCCTATTATCATGGCAGCGAGACATTCTACACAAGTTTTTTTAGGCTTCTGCCTTCACAACAGTTGTCACTTGTGGTCCACACTGGATTATAATGGGGCTCTACGCTTTTCTCATGAGCAGTCAATGCTATGCAATTGTTCATTGTTGTCACCAAGTCTCAAGGCTTTAGGGAGAGGCTGTGGCAAGGAGCGTGGGAATGAGTGGGACGTATTTTAGATAGAAGCGGAGGTGTTTAGAATTTTCATGTTAATTTCCTGCAATTTCTCCCTGAAGCATTTTGCGACGTTGGCCCTGTTGTCAAATGGATCTGGGGTTTTAGATTTTGACACCCCCGGCGCCTCTCAATAAAATGAATCATATATTAATTAGTTTTTATAGATAGTGGGCTGGATTTGAACCCATGTTGAACAACTTTTTATGTGGCTCCCTTCAGCAGGGTCAGGGATTCTGATCAGGATAAAGGGAACAATGAATAGCAATCTGTGCTGCCCATTGCCAGAAAGGTGGAGTTAAAGAATTTCATCTTTCAACATGAGAATCCCAAATAAACTGCTCTAATCCAAGCAGTAGGTAACTTGGTGTCTGAGGGAAAGAGATTTTTACCTGGCTGTCACAACCTTCGTGGTAGTCAGATTGAAGTTTAATTTCTTTATTTGGTTTCGCTGTGTTGATTTTTACTCTAGCAAGGGGTGACAATTTGCTGATGACTACAAATACCAAGCAGTGTTAGTTCTTTTTTATTATGGCCTCTGACAGGAGGTAATCAACCCCATGTGTGTCCTCAGGGTAGCTGCTCTGGGCCTGGCTGCCGGGGTTCTGCTGGTGCTGCTGCTTCTCTGTCTGTACCGGGTCCTCTGTCCCCGCAACTACGGCCAGAACGGTGTGGCTCACGGTCGCAGGCGCCGTGGAGATCTGCCATGCGACGAGTACGGCTACTCGCCGCCGGTCAGTGAGATCTCGCCTCTGCTGCTGCGCGGACACAGCATGGTGAGACGGCGGAAACCGGAGACATAAATACCACTGATCATTGGAATGAATGTGTCCATACATCTCCCATCTGCCTTCAATCCCTGTCCAGGACATCGAGTGCCTGGCCAGTGACGGCATGCTGTTGGCCAGTTGTTGTCTGGCGGGGCAGATCCGTGTGTGGGATGCTCAGACTGGAGAATGCCTCACCGTCATCCCTACACCGGGGTAAGATGCACACGGGGGGGATCGTGGGACGGGGCTGCCTTTTCACGTTGCCCTGTACCAACTCATCTGTTAATGTTGGCCGCTTGCGAACCCCGTTGTGGGTGTGTTGTTGGGGAACGCGGTACACCAGCTAAAGGCTTCCGGGTTGATCGGGCTTCAACACCAAACCTTCTCAATCTGTTTCTCCTCGTCTCTCTCTCTCTGTCAGGCTGCGGCGAAATAGTAGCAGTGGCTGCTGGGAGCAACGGGATGGTTGGGATACGGCGGCTGCGGTCGACCCTGAAAACGGAAATGGTGGGACCGAACCCGCCGGGGGTGGGGTTTTCGAGGAGGACGAGGGCTACCCTCTAAGGCAGCGGACTGCCCCACGTCTGGCACTTTTTGGGGACCAACCCGACCTTACCCCGCTCATTGACACCAACTTCGCCTCCCAGCCACCCTCCCACCTCCTCCTCACCCCGCCCAGGGATGCCTTTGACTTTGGGGGCCTAGTGGAGGGGGCCTATCAGAATCATGAGCCTCCCTCGCCGAGTGTTACTTCACCCTATCCCACCCCCTCCCCCCCGTCAGGACCCCCTCCACAGAGGAGGCGCAGCCTGGGGGACATCCTGCCACCTGGTCCCCAGGAGAGGCGTTTTGTGGGTCAGGGAACCCCGGACTGGGAGAGCGCTGTGTGGGCCATGGAGCTCCAGGGGAATCTTATAGCTGCCGGTAGGAGCAGTGGAAAACTGGAGGTGAGAGCCCAACCCAAAAAGAGAACCTTACAAATTCTTCTCTGGGGAAAAATGCTTTTTCCACCTTGGGGATTAGATTTTGGCTAAACTTCATAACATCAAGGTTATGCTATTAAAATTAGGTTAGGGTTTAAGTTAGGATAAAGGTTTGGGGATCTGGAACATGGATTTCTGGTTTTGAGGTTCCCACATAACCTGAGAAAAGTGTGTGTGTGTGTGTGTGTTGTTGTTAGCTGTGGGATGCTGTGGAGGGCTCATTACGCTGCAGTAATGAAGACGGCATCTCCGGGATCACAGCCCTGGCGTTCCTCAACAACAGGATTGTTGCGGCCAGACTCAACGGCTCTCTAGACTTCTTCACTGTCGATATCAACAAGCCTCTGGGCATATTGCAGTACAGAGGTGAGCTTCACACACCCTGTCAAACTCAATGACCTCAATATGTCTGTAATATGATTGGACAGTCAAATGATTGGCACCCTGAATAATTCTTATAAATTCCAATCAAACTAATGTTAAATACATCTCAGTCGTAAGGAACAGTATTAGGGCCTACCATTGCTTCCTGTTTCACTGGGCTTTAAAATGAGGTAACCAGCATGGGAAAACCATTTGGAATCTTTTTAAATCCTGTTATCGCAGTGATTCAGCCAACTGTGATGCAGTGACCATACAGCTGCAGCATTCAGGACCTCCAGGAGACTGAAACTGGATGTTCTAGCTTGACAGTGACGGATCATTGCATATCTAGACATGTAACTGTTCTCCGAGATACCCATAGTTAATGTGTGTGTGTGTGTGTGTGTGTGTGTGTGTGTGTGTGGTCAGGTCCCACCGGGCGAAGTAACATGCCGCCCTCGCCGTGCTACAGCAGTGAGGATGTGATCTCGTGCCAGCTGACGCGGTCGGTGCAGTGTGCCCACCAGAAGCCCATCACAGTGCTGCGTGCCGCTGCGGGCCGTGTTGTTACCGGCAGCCAGGACCACACCGTCAGGGTGAGCCCAAACACACTTGCCCCTACCTTTTTGTTTCTGCCCGCCAGTTAACTCCAGAATTTCTGGCAACATGGCCAAGGCGAAGGGCTAACGTCAGGCCATGGCCGTCGTGATATTCCTATGCTGGTGTACACACTGAGTTAGCTGGCTGTCTCGGCCCAGACTGGATGTAATGATCCAACGTCAGAAATGCAGCTCCATTTGGTGGCACACCTAAGATGAAAACATGAGAGGATTTCCGCTCATAGAAGGATACGGTCGCTTCCTAAAAGCTGACTTAGAATGGTAGGTGTTCCAGGCTCAAGTGTGCTGTGTGCAATAGCCAGGGGATGGAGTTCTACATGAACATACAAGAGAAGCAAACCTATGTAGTGTCACAAAGGGAACAAACACCCAGATGTCAAATCCTGCTGTTTCACATCTGTCTGTTAGGTGTATCGTCTGGAGGACTCGTGCTGTCTCTTCACCCTTCAAGGCCACTCTGGGGGAATCACTGCCATCTACATTGACCAGGTTAGTGAGTGGTGGAGTCTATCAGAACTGTCTGCTAGTACAGCGTTCAACTCTGACTACATTACAACACAAAAGATGTCTTGTCAACAGGATTTGATACCAGCTACAACGGAAACCCACAACCCCCATCCCCCTGCATCACTATTTAAATTCATTATTTTCATTCAAGATATTCTTTACATTCCTGTTTCATGTTGCAGACCATGGTTCTGGCCAGTGGGGGGCAGGATGGAGCCATTTGTCTGTGGGACGTGCTCACAGGCAACCGAGTGAGTCATGTGTATGGTCACCGCGGCGACGTCACCTCGCTGGTTTGCACCACGTCGTGCGTGATAAGCAGCGGCCTGGACGACCTCATCTGCATTTGGGACCGCAGCACAGGCATCAAGATCTACTGCATACAGCAGGTGGGTCTGGGAGTTGTAGTTCAGACAACAGCACAGGCATCAAGGTCTACTGCATACAGCAGGTGGGTCTGGGAGTTGTAGTTCTGAAGATACTAGGTCACTTCTCCCCTGCTTGAACAAGCTGTAAAATGTTAGGTCTCTACACAGATTAAATATTTTCACACTGTCTGTGAAAATATGTGCCTCTCCCAATCACGGAGGGTGATCTAAAGCAACATCACGTGCTACGTCAGAACTTCGGACAGACTGTTGATAGGACAGAAAGAATGCAGAATTGGATAACTCTCATTGGTTACTGAGAAACACTTTATTATGGAGATATGGCTTCTGACTATAGGCCTATTTAGGAAGGCCAATTTAGGAAGCACAGTTTTGAAAGTGTTCAATGCTTTAAAAACAGTGGGGGGTTTTTATGAGCACTTCCAAAGATTGTGTGTTTTTGTACATGCAGTAAGTGGACTAGTGCTGTAAACCCCTCTGACAAGGTTAAATACTGACCTTGTACTGTCATCTCACTGTTATGCTTCCCAACTGTAGGGTGTTCTGACTGAACTTTTATTTATTTCTCTATATTTGCCATATTTTGTTTTATGTAATGCTGCAATGAGCCAGTGTGTGACCTAGATACACTCTGTTCAGTAGAGGTTTGATTTCTGACAAGACAGTCCATCACTTAGTCAGGGAGACAGTTTCTGAAATGGTCCTATAGTTTAAGCATTATCCTCTCTTCAACATCTGTCAATTGCTCTCCACCCCAACTTTCCTTTCACTAAATGGAGCATGTCTCTCTCTGTCCCTCCTAGGAGGTGGGCTGTGGGGCCAGTCTGGGTGTGATTTCTGAGTCTCTGCTGGTGACCGGAGGACAGGGCTGTGTCTCCTTCTGGGACTTGAACTTTGGGGACCTCCTCCAGACAGTCTACCTGGGCCAGAGCAGCGATGGCCAAGGAGTCCGCCAGCTCCTGGTGCTGGACAACGCTGCTATCGTCTGTGACTTTGGCTCTGAGCTCAGCCTGGTCCATGTGCCCTCAGTGCTGGAGAAGCTGGACTGAGCCGGAGCAGACACAGGAAAGATGGCACACTGCTGCCTGGTAGACTGTGGATGATTAGCCCCTTTTTGCTACACTATATACTGCAGTTGGACAATCGTTTTGAAGTGACTGGGTTATTTAGATTGTTAGCACCTCCCCTGATTGGGTGAGAATTTCTATAGCAATAAAAAAGAAGCTAATGTCTGGTTGGAGAGAGGCTGACGGATGTGGGCAACCTGTCTGTATCCAAGCATTTGATGGTGTTGGGTACACGTCCCAAGAGTTTTCTAGCTGACGATCAGACACCTGGTTCTGTTTTTGTTTTTTGGACAACTTTTCTGTCCATGCCCTCTATGCTGCTGCATTGGCTGAGTTCTTTGATACCCCGCCCACCCCACCACACCAGCCAATCATTGGAGAGCAGCTGTGGCAGGCTCGTGCCATCAGGTGTAAGAGCCAGCCGCATCAGTTATGTGTCTGTCCTGGGAAAGAAACAGTCCCTTTTTATAGTGAAACACTGCTTACAAAAATGTGTTAAGAGAGAATTGGATACAATTACTGTAATACCAAACGCCTCCATAGGGTGTGGTTTTCATGTTTGAATCTATTATTTATTAGTGATGTTTTTAATAACAATTGGCTCTTACATAATACTGTGGAGATGATGTCATAAATGTGTGTTTTTATTTTTATCAATGATTATAATATTTTTAATATGACTATTTTGGAAGTGACTTTCTTGGGGTGGGGTGACGAGACATTCCTTTCTCAGCTTCAAGCTCTGATTTTAGGGCACTTGCTGCAAAAGCACCCCTTTGGTCCATATGAGCCTCTTTAGTAACAAGAGGCTTCCTCTACATTCAATACTTTCTCCTTTCATTTTGGATTTGTATTGGCTAGCTGCATTGGCACACATTGCTAGTTTACAATGGCTTCCCTGTTCCTATGTTTAACTGTGCACAGTGGTACATTGTGAACTTTGATGTTAAGCTACCATTGTAAATCCTGCCCTAGGTCTTGCAATACGACGAGGGATTTTGGATTGTACCTACTGTCTACTAATTACCCTGTCTACTAAGGACCTTTCCTCAAGCTCAAATTATCTAATTGAATGTAGCGCAACACTGCAGACACAGACAATGTGGTTGTATTGACCTCGGTCTACTTTGTTACTTATGCTCACACTCAAGTGCACTAGCTGAATGTAATGTAGAGCTGTAATGCTTCATCTGGAAAAGCAAGTCAAGATTTCACATACAGATGTACTACAGACATTTAACACTAACTTGTGCACTAATGCTTAACTGCACTTGCTCAGTACAAAGACATTCAGATGTCCATTCATACTGAAAATCACCATGAAAATGTAGAAATGCTCACATCAGACGTGTGAATGCAGGGCTGGACAGCTCGTCCTCAAGGGTAACAGTGTAGTGGGTTATCAGTGACCTTAATTGAAGAGAAACGAAAAGACACACTGCTTCCCTTACGGATGTCATTTGTTCATCTGTGCACTATTGTGTAACAGTTCTAATTTATTTAGCTTTGTTTTTATGTAAATAATAGGTTCAAAAAGCTTTAGAGGATGTGTAGAGATTAACCTTTTTTAGATTTTGGGGGTAGCAAATCTTTTGAATTCAGATCTTGTAAGGAATATTGTGTAGGATATCAGAAGTGGAATATTCCACAATGTACCAATCAAGCTGCATAGTACTGCCACCAATATGGTTGTTTTCCAAGTCCTTCCATATAATTTAAACAGATGTGGCCTATGAATTAAATGCCAGTACTCAGCTGGCGTGAGCGCTATGCCTCATGAAGTGGAAGGTTTCTGGAAATGAACTGGAGATTTTCTTTTTTTACAGAAATCCAGTCCCAAGGAGGTTGAATGGATGTGTTTAATAGAATTTGAACATGCCCATGTCCCCTTGATTTGTTTTTTTATTCTGGTCCTACCAAATGGTTGAATGGGGTGGTAAAGGGTAGGGACAAATGGTTGTGAAATATTGTTTTTCTGAAAGTATAAGGCTAGTGCCCCCTTCAGAAGATAAACATTGTCAACAGTTGCAGATGGAACCATTGTTCTACATGGTGTTCTACTAATGGCAATTCTGAATGGTTCTATTGGAACATACTGACACCTCTAAGGTTGGCTACAGCACGCACGAGGTGTTGTGGGAGTAGCTAAAAATGTTCAGAACTATTTTACTATTTCTAACACCGGAGCAAAACTTTATACTAATTTCCAAATAAAGAGGCTTTAACACCTTGCCATGTCTGTATTGTGTTGTAGAATAGAAACTATGATAAACAGACTTGGTGCTGAAGTCACTGGAGAAATACAAACCCTACATGCATTTGGATATGTATTGAAAACATCAGAACCATGCCAATGTAATAACATCTCGGTAGTTAATTTTATTTAAGATGTATTTACAGTGTAAATGAAAGGAATCTTGTACTGATTCTGTTCTATGCATACAGTATGTGGTAACCATAATGACAGCCACCGCACTGCAGAATTGGGTCGTCTGATTAATTTTACCTTTGTCTGCAAGCTCCTCCCCCGGCTTCGGTTTGAATCACAATAGTGCAAACACATCAGTCACTACCATCAGCATGGTTAGCATTATAGTTCATATGAAGAGTCCAGCCCGCTGTGACAGGCAGGGACCACAGACACTGTGCTGCTAGTAATGCTTGGAGTGCATGCTGGGATTTGTGGAGCTGAGTGCCAGTCCAGCTCTAAAGTAGCCAATGAGTGAAGAACAGATCCACTTAGCACGGGTAGAAAAACTTAACAGAAGGCGAGAATGATAGAAACGAGACAGACGGGCGCACAGTGATTCGGTTCCAGAAGCACAGGGAAGGGGGAATGTAGGGGCCCTAAAGCGACAGAAAGCCCCCCCCTCCAGGCAGTTCTATGTGAGATTACTGGAGCTTCCACCGTTCACCTTGCTAGTCGTTTTGGTTAGAAGAGAATAATAACAGTTAGTACCCGGGGCTAGGAGCCAGTCTGAAACTAGGTTCTAAAGTAGGAAAGAGGCCTTATGGCCTGTGTCTCAACTCTTGTTGAGGCTCCAGAGGGGGTCCAAGCTGCTCAGGGGGTCATCGCCCCCCTCCTCAATGGGCCCCTTGTGGAGACCCTGGCCCTCGGCAGGCTGCAAGAAGCTCTGCTTGGTAACACGATGCTTCCCCCTCCCTCCACCACCCTCCATAGAGAAGGCTTCAGGGGTCAGAGAGGCCAGCAGCTCCAAGGAGTTTGGAGGAGGGCCGGTGGGAGGTCCTGGGTCAGGCAACACCTCTGGGACCACATTGTTCTTGGCTGTGGGTGGAGAGGAAGGGGCAGGGGCATCCACCCCATTGGGTGGTAGAGACTGAACCTTCTCTGGTGAGGAGGGACTCAGGGAAGCAGGGGCCACAGACAGCTCTAGCTTTCCGTCTAGTGGCAGGTTGTTGGAGGGAACAAATGGTTGGTCTTCCAGACCAGAGGGGGCACCACCATTGAGGCCAGGGTTCATGGCCAGGTCAGTGGCACTGGGAGGTCGAATGCTGAGTTTGGCGATGGTGGCCTGGATGGAGCTGATGGTCATGTCGCCTCCCAAAACTATATCCTGTTGTGACTCCTGGCGAGAGTAAGGCTATGAGGAGAAGATACCCAGTCAACAAAAGTAGAGTAACCAGTACTCAGTAAGACCTCTACATTTAATTATTACCATTACATTTTTTTAGATATAAGGCAAAAATTATCCAACCAGTCTCAATGGGATACACTGGTCTCACACCTTGGCTGCAGCTGTGCTTGGGGCCTTGAGGCAGGGAGCGGCAGGGAGGTAGCCGTGTCTCTGAAGGACCTGCTCGGCGTGTTTCAGAACCGCCTCATAGCAAAACTTGAGGTGCAGCTTTGGACGAAGACAAAACAGGAAAAAATTCAATTTGAGCATCAAACCAAACCATGCCACATCAAACCACATGGATGTTAAATAATTTGACTGCACATTACATATTTTAAAGCACTGGTAGGTGTGCGTGTATTTCTCACCTTCTCCTGCAGCATGTTCTTCCTCTGCTGCCTCATCTTCTTGACCAGTAGAGGCAGGTCAGGGATGCTGTTTCCTGCCTCCAGCTCCTGAACCGCTGCATACAACAGACAGAAGGCCCCGGTACGGCCCACACCAGAACTGAAGCGATGGGGAGAGACGGGGTTAATGGACATACCACCAACACACACAATCACACAACTTGGATGAGTCACCATAACATGTTGGTAACATAATGGCACGCCACCTGCAGTGGACAACAATGGGGGTGTGTAAGGGCCTCTGGTGGAGGTAGTATCCATGAACCTCCTGGATGAAGTGGATCAGATTGCTCTTGCTCTCAGGGAGACCGCTGGGAGAGAAGAGAGGAAGGAGATTATTGATTAACCATATCAAAGCATACGGCAGTTATGTCAGCAATGTGTGCGTGCGTGCGCTCACAGCTCAGGCCAAGATGTGAATTGTAGGTGTATGACTGTGCGTTTGAGACTCTGGTCACGGTACTGCAGGCCAATCATTCGCTCCACATGGGTGGGTGTAGTCTTCTGCGTAGTTAGGGTGACAGTTATTGGTCCCTGGGCTAGCTGCTGTCCACGTTCTGTTGGGAAGTAGCGCAAAACCTTTCCCTACGGAAAAACAAAGTTGGGTTCTTTCAGTACATTTTGTGCATAAAATATTACTGGGGCAATCCCAGACATACAGTCTGGATGTAAATGAACAATCTACTCTAAGTTTTGCAGAATTCTTTAACAATCCAGTCCATTATTGGTCTAAAAAGGCAAACTGGTAATACATCCACCATGGTGGTAAGACGTGCGTGTGTCATCTACCTTGTCCAGCTCCTGCTCCGACACCAACATGACCACCAGTGACACCTTCTGCTCCCACACCATGAGCCAGAAGTCTGCAGCTGTGCCCGACAGTGGCGCCTGTGTGGCAATGAGGCGCGGGCAGTAGGGCGACAGCTCCTCCACAAAGCTGGCGTTGATGTAGTCATCTTTCCCGGAGCGCAGTAGCACGCGGTTACAGTCATAGGGCATCACGTCTTGGTGACGGTTTTTCATGGTGTAGCAGCGGGCGATGGCAATGGACAAGGGTCTGGCATCCCTCTCCTGCCCCTCCTGGAGTTCCTTCCAGCAGGCATCCAACGCTGACAGGCTACCTTCCACCATTGACGGCCGTTCCAGAGCCTCCACGGCCAACCGGAAGCGCTCAAGTTCGCCGCAGAGGCGGGCCACGCGTTCCGGGGCTTGGTACGGGTCTCCCTGGATCAGCCGGATACCCTGGGAGCTTTTCTTTCGGCGCTCCCCGTCCTGAGGGTCAGCCTTTGTGGGTTGGAGGACGTTGGTAGGGGTCTTAGGACCGCCAGGCTGGCTCTCTGGGCTGGAGGAAAGCAGGTCATCTGTGCTGTTCTGGGGCAGGAAAAGGGAGGTGGCGGGGGAGGGAGGGGAGGGCAGAGAGGGTGGACCGCCAGGGGTAGGGGCTGGGGAGGGCATCTGGCAGGCCAGGCCTGGGGAGGGAGAGGGGGAAGGTGAGGGGTGGGGAGGGATGGCGTTAGGTGGGGGGGCCACCAAAGGAGCTACAGCAGGGGGTGGGATCATGTGTTGGGGAGGGGGCTGAGGTTGGCCCATAGAGGTGGGCTGTGGTGGGGCTCCGGGAGGCCCGTTCACCCCTGGGGGAGGAGGGTACATGGTGGGGGTCATGGGGATGGCAGGTTGGGAGGCCCGGGGCTGCTGCACTGTCAAGTGAGGCATCATGGGAGACTGGAAGCTTTGTTGCACCGTGGGCTGGTGGCTGTGTTGGGGCGGCTGGGCAGGGCGGAGTATGGGGGGTTGGCCGGGGTGGGGCCCCTGAGGCGGGAAGGGGCCCCTGGGCAGGAAAGCCTGAGAGAGCTGGCCGTGATGGGGCTGGGAGGTAGGGGGCATCTGCTGATGAGTGCCAGGGTGCATTTGTGGATGAGGCATCTGCTGCTGCTGGGAAGGTAGCATCTGCTGATGAGGGTGACCGGGTATCTGTTGGTTGGCAGGGTGCATGTATGGCTGGGAGGCGGGGGGCATCGGAGGGTGAGGCCCCTGTGAGATCATGTGTGGGGGCTGTTGGGCCAAATAGCCCTGCTGAGGGGGTGGTGGCTGGTAGGCTTGTGGTAACTGGGGCTGGTAGCCATGCTGAGGCTGTGGTTGTTGCTGACCAGCGTATGGCTGCTGATACTGGGGGGGCATGGGCAGGCGAGACTGGTGCTGAGGAGGTTGAGCCATGTACTGTGGGTAACCCTGCTGGGTGTGGGGCGGGGGCTGCGGCCCAGGCATAGATCTGGGGCCGGGCTGGTAGTGTAGAGAGGGTTGGTACTGGTGCTGTGGTACCTGGCCCGGTGCCTGAACGGGCACCCCAGGCTGTGGCATGTACTGCGGGTATGCAGAAATCTGGGGGGTCACAGGGTAGCCCGCCAAGACAGGAGGTTGGACAGAGTGGCGTGGGGCCGAGTTGTAACTGGGAATGGGGGTCTGGATACTATCTACCGTTGTGGTCGAGGGACGGACAGGGACCGGACCGACACCAGGTTGGGGGGCTTGAGGCTGGGGAGCACCGTAGCCTGAAACAGGGGTCTGCTGCGGGGGAAGTCGAGGGAGTGGCCCGCCAGGGAAACCCTGGACAGGGAGGGGGCCGCAAAACTGTGGGATTCGGGCCAGGAGTTCAGGCGTGGGAAGGTTTGGGTTGAAGCGAGGGGCATAGAGAGGTGCCCCAGGCGCCCCCGGCCAGGGTAACGAGGTGCTGCCCCCCAAGGTGGCAGCAGGGACGAAAGCCTCCGGTGTGGGGCGGAGGGCAGCGGGCTGGGAGGAAGGGTGCGGGAGGTCGGGGAGACTGCGGAGCTCCTCCGGCAGGTCTCCTCCCAGGCTCAGTATTGCGGCATTGATCTGGGCCAGCTCGGCATCCTCCAGGCTTGAGCAGGCAGAGTCAACATCCGAACCCCCCTTGACACCCAGGGAGGGCTTGGCGGCTGTTGGCCGGGGAGGGGGCTTCTTCTGGCTCTCTGTGTCCAGCACGGCCCTCCTGTCCTCCTCCCTGCCCTGACACAGGGCCTTGGCTCTCTCCAGCAGGCGCGAGGACTTGGCCTCCAGGTCTTCGTAGAACTCTTTTCCCTCCTGCGACTTCTTCATCAGGTCCTCGTAGGCCTCGTAGGACGCCACCAAGGTCTGCACCATGCCGTTCCACCTGAGAGAAGAAATGGCAGAGTTTCCAGATGATGGCACATAAAAGTATTATCCTGCCTTCAGTTTGGTCAGAATAAATATATATATTTTTTTATCTATGCACTATTCTAAACAAACCAAATCTGTTTTGCCCAAATATAGTGTATATGATCCAGTTTACAATAAATAAATTAACTAGGGATAGAAATCCAAAACTCAACAATAACCACGGGAGAAAATGAATGAGTGACTGGTTGATGCTGGTGTCCCACTGAAACCCTTCCCCTCGGTTGTTTGCTCACTTGTGTTCCGTCTCGGTGAGGCCCTTGCGGACCGAAGCGTATTGCACATTGGCCTCCGTCAGCGCCTTGAGGATGTTCTCCTGAGCCGACAGGTTCTGGTCGATATACACCTTCACCTGCTCATACTTCTTCAACTGCTCCTCAAACAACCTCTACAAGCAGACCGCCAGGGAGGGATGGAGGTGGACAGAGAGTGGGGGAAACATTGAAGGTTTGATATTGAAATTACGGATTAGGGTATAAACACACTCAATTCCATCGAAATCAAGCATGCATAAAGTTACCCGAACCTTCATGTCAGCGCGATCGGTAGTGACCAGAGAGGATGTGATGTCATCATGCTGGATGAGGTCACGCAGCTGTTTCTCCAGGGAGCACCTCTGGTCCCTCATCTCCTGCACCTTCCCCAGGATCCTCTTCATACACTGCAGCCCCGCCACCTCCTCTGGAGAAACACAAACACACACTTTTAGAAATACACTGAACATGACCACAACGTCACACACACACTCATAAACCCACCCTCGTTAAGTTGTGGCCTGGGCAGGGCATCTCTGAGGGCGTCCAGCGGTCCCCCCAGCAGCCGGAGGTTACTAATGTGGAGGTTCATGGCTCTGTGCAGCTCTGTGTTAGTAAAACTGGCCTTCTCATGGGCCTCCATGTACTTCTCCAGGTCCCTGCGGATCTCAGCCAGGGACTGAGCCTGGGCCTGAAGCTCTGCCGCCGGGTCTCCTCCTACCGCCTCCTGCAGAGCCCGCACCCCAGCCTCATCCTCCTCCAACACATCCCGGATCTCCCTCAGAGACGCCTCCACATCTGTGAACACGCCAGACAGAACTGGCGGGGGGGGGGGCAGTGATATTAGTATCTAGAGGTTGTGTGTATGTATGTATGTATGTGTGTGTGTTTCAGGAAACCCCTCACCCTGCATGGACTGAATGAGGCTCTTGACAGTGTCTGGTCTGACACTGAGGGCAGCACATTTCTCCATCAGTACAGGGGGGATGTGACTGTACATGTCCAGATTGTCCACAGAGTCGGGCTCCAGACCCAGAGAGTCCATGAACTGCCTGCAAACAAACACAACTTGACCAGGTACCAACCAGGGAGTCATTGAGTTTCATTGTAAAGGTGTACCTGGACTGGCACAAATATCCAAAGACTCTCCTCTCCTACTCACTCTAGTGTCTCATTCTTGCTCTCTATCTTGGCCATGATGTCTCGTAACAATTTGGCCTTTTCTTCGCTGTAGAGGGAGGAGGCCTCGTGGGCAGCCATGGGCACCAGCTTGGCAAACAGGTCTGGTCCGGTGACACTGGGATCAGTTGGGTTCACAGGCAAAGCCTTCACCAGGGGGGCACCTACAAAGGAACATGGCAAGTAAAATCCAAACGTACTGTAGAAAATGCAGTGGACTTCTTAGCGTGAAGAAAGATCTGCAAGTCAGGGTTAAATGTTTCACCTTTGACCGAAGCAAGAGTCTCCAAAGAGGGTACAGTTTCATGGTAGATAAAGTCATTGTCTTTCTTGGCAGAGTTGAACCTATGAGAGTCAGTGGTTGAGAAGTGCATTAGGAAAACGATGATGGATCCTAGAAAACCACCAATGCAACTAATTTAGAGTGTGGCAGAGGGCTTATCTCTACATCGGCAACAACTAGGTATGGACTGCGCCAACCTAGCCATAATCATTAAAAAGTTACTATCCATTATGGAAATGGAGTATAGTTACTTACTTTCCCCCTATAACGTCCATGGTGAACCTCAAGGCCTCTTGCACACTGTCCGGCTGACCCTTTGCCAATTTAATGGCTTCACTTAGTTTGTCTAAGGAGCTCTGTAGGTACGCCAACTGCAAACACAAAAAACACGCTGCATGAGAAACACGTCTTTCAGTAGATTCAATAGTAGTTCACAGAAGAGTCAAGGGGGAAGAGACGCGTGTCAACATACCCTCTCTCCATATTTCTGTTGCTCCTCAGCCTGCTTCCCCATATGCAGCTGGAGAGGAATAAGACCCACGGTCATTAAGAGAGACCCATTCCAAACACTATCGCAGGCACCCACCCACCGTTTTACTTACATGCGCGATGGACGCAAAGTAGTAGATCTTCATCTGCACCAGTTTCTTCCAGTCCTTCTGGATCTTACCCAGCATAGAGGCTGTGTCGGAGTTCTCCAGGGCCCTGCACGCCTCCTTATAGTAGTCCACCACCTACACCAGGGCAACAACATTAACACACCTGGGCTCATTCGTTAGGGCACACCTAGTCTCACCAGGCCACTCGTCCACATCTCATCACACCTCCATGGAGTACATAGCATGGCCTGGTCTCAGAGGCTAGGGCACAGTGAAACGAATCCTTTTACAACAATTTTTTTTATTCGTTTCTATTGGATCATGTTCTTGTAGTCCCTCTGTGTTTCCGTCCATCCTCTTTCGTTTGAAGCATATTGAGTATTACGCAGCCTGACAACAACCAAGGTCTAGTTGGTATTTTAATATGCACTGCTTCTTCTGTTGAGACACTGGAAATGTATACCTGAGCACTGATGCGAGCTACGAGGAAACTCTTCCTGTTGTCCAGCATGGACTTTTCCAGGAGGCACTCCTGAGCCTGGCCCTAAAAGGAGACATTTTATTTACCATTGTATTTTTTATTATTAGCTATTGGCGAAGCAGCAGAAACACTTACTGAGATACAGACAACACAAAACAACAAAAGAAAAAGAACTAAATCTACTTTAAGATCTTGAGCTGGGGATAGAATCAAGACTGTGTGTGGAATTTAGGGTTGCATTTTCAATTTAAATCCTTAAAAGCCACAGGTTTGAATCTGCCCATATGACAGTTACCACAGGTTTGAATCTGCCCGTATGACAGTTACCACAGGTTTGAATCTGTCCGTATGACAGTTACCACAGGTTTGAATCTGTCCGTATGACAGTTACCACAGGTTTGAATCTGTCCGTATGACAGTTACCACAGGTTTGAATCTGTCCGTATGACAGTTACCACAGGTTTGAATCTGTCCGTATGACAGTTACCACAGGTTTGAATCTGTCCGTATGACAGTTACCACAGGTTTGAATCTGTCCGTATGACAGTTACCACAGGTTTGAATCTGTCCGTATGACAGTTACCACAGGTTTGAATCTGTCCATATGACAGTTACCAGCATGAGGTTAATGTTGAGGTTGAGGATCTGGTGACTCATGTCCACACTGAAGTTGTGACTGAAGTGGTCTCTTAGGTAGGAGAACGCCCCCGCAGAGCACTGGAAATGTGTACAGGACACCTTCATCCCCTAGAGGATGAGGAAGTAAACGAGAAAGAGAAAGGGAAGATGTGAAAAGGTGTGGAAAAAAGAGAAAAAGATAACATAACATTTCAGAGTGAGTATAGCAAACACAACAGATGCCAACATGAGACAGAGTTAAGTAGGAAAGGTTTTCTGTTTCTCACCTCTTCTGACACCCTGTTATCCATGGCTCCCAACATGGAGTGAAGCGCACCTATGGGGAAGACAACATCAGAAAACAGGACATGCGTCTCGCAGCTGTTAAAGACATTGTGTTGGTCGGACTTTTACCACTGACCTTAGATTTGAAAAGGTTCAACTCACCCAGGTTGTAGAGGATGCAGGCTTGCTCATAGCTGATGTCATCGTGAGTGACTGTTTTTCCAGAAAATATTTCGGTCCTGGTAACAGAGAATACAACCGGTGACACTGATTTGCACACAGGAATTATGTATGTATATGTGGGCCTGTAATCATGGTAGGAAATGTGATGTGTTTATCTGCAGCTGTCTGTGGTAGAAAGATCATATTGTCTGTAGCGCAAGGGCACTATTAGTAGGAAAGCCACAGAAATGATTGTGTGACTCACAGTTTTAACTTCACATGATGGTTAATCATGCAAATTTCATCCCATAAAACCTCCAGATTGAAACACAGCACATAACAGTATAGGCCCAGCAGTATGTGTTGTCCTTCACTATCTCGTACCATGATATGGGCACTGCTGCCTCTTGTCCAGGCCCCAGGGGCACACGGCTCTGAAGATAGTGCAGCTGACCAAAGTACTTCCTCAAAATGCTGCAGCCTTCAAAGTCCCGCGTCACGTTCACTGCCCCCTGCCAGAAAAACAGGGAAACCCTTAGTAGAAAGACCAAACAGTATATGACCTAGACATGGGAAGTATAGACAGACATCCTTATTTAGCTAAACGGTCTGATTATATGCAATAACAGTAATGAATAATATAAGGAATAGGCATGTGACATGATGTCAATCATTTTGAGATCATCACCCCAACAATAACATGACATAAATGGTAAAAAGAAATTCTGTCAACATAACATTTGCAGATATGGCTCAGTTTAACATCATACTTGTCTCAGGGTTTCCAGCTTCTTCAGCTGTTCATTATAGTTTTCTGGGTTCTCTCCATAGTTTTTCAGGATGAACTGAAAGAGACAGAAGAGATCAGTAAATAACTTTCCTCCGTTAGTGTATTATATACCTAGTGATATTGAAGCTACGTCACCCCAGGGCTCCAAATAACTTTGACAGGTGAACCTGAGATAACTAAGAATGTTTTAGGCCTATACTGTAATTAAACAATGTAATACTTAATTTAAAAAACAACTTGTCTGAAGGTGGTCCAGTATTTTGAGCAACTGACATATACCCTTGGAGCATGGGTTTGATTCCTGTCTACTACAATTTTAACTCTTCCTTCAGCTTTCTGGGATAAGGCCTAAGTTATTTGAAAGTACATATTTAAGCATATAGTGCCATTATCTCAACATGATTTGTCTGAAAAGTCTTCCTGGCAACACTGTCCACTATCAAATTGTTCAGTACGGACACCCGATATGCAAGTCTGCAGTCAACTCTAAATTTTAAAGAAAACAAACATTCTACAGTACACTTTTTTACCCTTGTTATATTTGCAAACAATGCCGATAAAGGGCATTATTACTGAAAACATTCAGTGGAATTACCTGGATTTCTGCATAAATTGGTGATACAATTTGATCTAATCTTCGTTTAAGTTACATCAATAAACTATTTGCCAACCAACAATTACAAATTTTCATGCCTTTACTTGAAAAGACCATGTAAACATTCACAGTGCAGGGTGGAAAAAGTATGTGAACCACTCAGATAATGACAAGAGCCAAATGGAGTCCAATCAATGAGACATGATTGGATGTGTTAGTTAGAGCTGCCCTGTGAACAATGCCTCGAACAAAAGACTCAGAAGACCTACAACTAAGAATTTTTCACTTGATTGAAGCTGGAAAGGGTTACCAAAGTAAAAGCCTTGATGTTCATCAGTCCAAGGGAAGACAGATTATCCATAAATGAGAAAGTTCACCACTCTAGTCAAGTCTCCCTAGGATGGGATGTACTGCAAAGATGACTGCAAGAGCACAGCGCAGAATGCTCAGTGTGGTAAAGAAGAATCCTAGAGTGTCAACAAAAGTCTTACATAAATCTCTGGAACTAACATCTCTGAATTTGTTTCTTTAGTGAAAAAATGAAAAGTATTAGACAAACCATCAGAACTACACAGTCAAACAATGACACTGTACCATCATTATGGCCAAGAAGTTGATACAAATACCAGTGAAATTCCATGATTCTCGACACCCAATTTGATACCACAGTAAAAAAACTAAAACAAAACAATAAATCCCATGTACTTAAACATACACTGCTTTAATAAAAACATTTGAACATTACAAAAAAAAATAATTGCAACTGTACAGAATACAATATGTGCTACCACTCTGTGGAGATGCCAGATTCCTATAAGAATGGCTTCACTTTTCATGGCATCTTGAACTTGACAGATGACACAGACTGAATAGTAAGGACAGTAGTCTACTACAACAAGCTATGGTTACATTACGTTAGCCTAAACATGGTAGCCTTCAGCCACTGCAAACGTCATATGGAACACAGTTGGCTAGGCTACACAGCAATTTCAGCTGTCTCAGAAATAATGGTGACGTGCATTTCAGGATATGGATATAACAAGGATAACACTTTGAATATGTTGTTAATGTCAGGGAAATTAAAATTCAATTACTGAATTTGTTAAATAAATCTGCATTTTTTAAACAACTTTTTTTAACTCTAAAACAATGGATCTACAGAAAATAGTTAATGTCTCTCTGCAATCAGGCATTTTCCCAACGTCTCTAAAAACAGCTGCCATTAAGCCTCTTAAAAAAGATAACACTGGATGCATCTATATTGAACAACTATAGACCTGTATCGAATCTCCCTTTTATAGCCAAGATCATTGAGATCATTGACAACTCAGCAATTTTGTGAACTCAATTGGTCTCTTAGACAAACTTCAGTCAGGCTTCTGACCTCACCACAGTTCTGAAACGGCGCTGATAAAAGTTTTAAATGATATATGGCTGAATACTGATTTGGATAATATTACAGTTCTGATTCTATTAGATCTCAGTGCTGCATTTGACACTGTAGATCATAGAACACTTGTAGACAGGCTGGAAAATTGGGTAGGACTCTCTGGGACAGTCCTTAATTGGTTCAGGTCTTATTTAGAAGGCCAGAGTTACTTTGTCACCATTGGCAACCATGAATCTGATAGGGTGGCTATGACACAGAGTTCCCCAGGGATCAGTTCTCAGACCACTTCTGTTCAATCTATATGCTACCTCTGGGACAAATTCTACAAAACAACAACATTAACTACCATAGCTATGCAGATGATACTCAAATATATATGGCTCTCGAACCGTATGACACCAGCTCAATAGTCTCACTGTATAGAACACAAATACCTGGATGTACCTAAATTGTCTACAATTAAACCAAGATAAAACAGAGATTATTGTGTTTGGCAACAGAAGTAAGAGAACTACTGTTAGTAAAGAGCTGGATTCTCTGGCACTAAAAACCGGGGACCAAGTGTATAATCTTGGTGTTCTGATAGACTCAGATCTCACGATCAACGGTCACACCAAAGCGGTCACCAAAACAGCATTCTATTATCTTAAAAATATTGCCAGAATCAAGGGCTTGGTGTCCCAAAAAGACCAAGAGAAGCTCATCCATGCTTTTATCTCTAGTAGGGTTGACTACCATAATGGGCTCTTAACTGGACTCCCCAAAAAGGCTGCAGCTCATTCAGAATGCTGCTCCTAGAATGTTAACCACCACCAAGAGAACAGAGCACATCCGGTTCTTAAATCTTCACACTGGCTTCCAGTCAGTTACAGAACAGATTTTAAAGTGATGCTTTTAGTCTATAAATCCCTGAATGGTTTAGGCCCTGAATACATTTCTGATATGTTTGAAGATAAACTGAGCAGGGCTCTTAGATCCATTAACTCAGGTCAGCTAATAGAGCCCGGAGTCCAAACTCAACATGGCAAAGCTGCATTTAGTAGCTATGCTGCTCAAAACTGGAATAAACTACCAGAAGATCTTAGGAATGTAAAGCACATTGAATTGCATCTATGTATATAAATGAACTTACTGGCTTGCTGTTGATGAGTCTACAATACATAAAACACTGAACAACAATGTATTCATGGGAGGACACCACAGAGGTAACCACTGCTATCCAAAAACACATTGCAGAACGTTTTAGGTTTGCAAAAGACCACCTGGATGTTCCACAGCGATACTAGACAAAGATTCTATGGACAGATGAAACAAAACTTGAGTTGTTTGTTAGGAACAAGCAACACTATGTGTGCCGAAAAACGGCACAGCACACCAACATCAAAACCTCATTCCAACTGTAAAGTATGGAGGGAGCATCATAGTTTGAGCCTGCTTTGCTGCCTTAGGGCCTGGACGGCTAGCTATTATCAGTGGAAAAATTAATTCCCAAGTTAATCAAGACATTTTGCAGGAGAATATGAGGTGGAGAATCTGAAGCTCAACACAATTTGGGTGATGCAACAAGTCAACAAATCCAGGTAATTCCAAAGGGTTGATGTTGGAAAAATGTTAGATATGATCGTGGCCTGCAGGAATAAGTCTTAACCTGCATTTAGTCTTCTTTTATCTGTAAAAAGCTTCTTATCAGTCTATAGTCAGTCTATATCACTTGTGCTTTAATGGACTTGAGATGCAGTATGGAGGCAATCAGCTAGACAAGACCACCACAGTGTCCTTGTAACAAGGCACAAATGTTTGCAATTTTTTTGCCAGCCTTGCCCTAACAAGTCACAAGAAATAGACTGGGAAAAACATTTGTGCCTTGTTTCAAGGACACTATGGTGGTCTTGTCTCCCTCATTACCTCCATTCTGCATCTCAAGCTTGCCTGAACAATGAAACTCTAATACACTCTTCATTCAAACATTTTTTCCTCCCCATTCCTATTCTGTTTTTATCATAAATTTCCTTTCCAGAAAAACATCATCTAAAACAAATATCTGGGACTGAGGTAGGCAGAACATGGTCTACTAGAAAACAGAAGGGCTAGAAAGCAAAGGCATTAAGCAGGAAGAAATTTGGACATGGGATTATGGTAAGGAAGACCTTCTGTTGATCCTTTAAAATATTTTTTAAAAAGGGAAAGTTTTTACTTTTTGTAAAAATTCCTGTGCTACCCTATTTCTGTTGGTCCAATAAAAAAATATTCGAAACAAAAAAGGCTCACGTGATAAATTGGAAATCCGTGGATGGATCACATGGTCCAAAAAAACACTCCATGACTGTACTCCAAAAGCAAAGCAGTCATCCCCTAAACCCTAAGTCCTTCAATGTTCTACATTTTCACATCCGAGTGTACCTGCAAGGGCGTTGTGACCGTAATTTGTGAACTCATTACACAGTTTGCTAAATAACTACGCACCTCAGGAGGAGTCTGACCCAAAAATCTTGCCTTGATAAAGATATTTTAAACTTCGCAGCCATGATCATTAGTCACTACAGTTTGCACTGAACTGTGGGCGATGTATACCCTGCAAGTAATCACGTGTTTACTCACCAGACCAAGCTTAATCAAGGCCGATAGGGCAGCGTTTGTAAATTGGATCTGCACTTAAGATGGCCATTAAAACGGCATACGGTTTCCATGGGGATTCCCCTTTGCGAATGTGAGCTAGCGCTTAGAGGCTGTATATTTTGTGCTTGGGTCCAGCTCAGGAAGATCTATACCATTAAACTCGACATTGATTCGACTGTTCTCTCATTTTCAGCACTTATTTCATTGTGTATTTGTTTTTACTTCATGTTCACTGACTGACCGGATTTCATCTTTCTAGACTTCTAAGTAAAACTGGTCGGGGTGTATGGACTAATATTTTATAACAAGCTGACATCATCATGTTTATCACACAGGCCTGCACGCAAACCAAGACAACTAGTTTTCCTTTTTTGTTATAACTACTACGGTAACTTCTGACAAGACGCTTTGTGATGAACTTAAACATTATTAGTTACACGTTGGCACAAATAGTTAATTATCAACTTAGCTACAGTAGCTAACTCGCTAGCTACGTAGACAGGCTAATTATGGCTAATATTAAACTGTAAACAAAGCCAAAGGCGATTGTAAAAACTGACAGAGGCTAACTTAATATGTACAAGATTGCTAGCTTCTTGTTAGCAACACATTTACTGGTTGCGTCCGACGAGTAACTAAAGATGTGCTGGTTATTTACGGTTATCTTCAGTAATCCTAGCGGGATAACTTCCTATCTCAGACTGCGCTACACTGTTGTTGTCGGTCCTCTTCCCCACCCATCTCACCTGCTTCACGGACGGGCTGAACTGGAACTCCCCTGCCTCTTTCAGATCCAGCCAGATCATAGGCATACGGGGGACCGCTTCCATCGCGGCCCAGCCTGTGCTAAAGTGACTTGTCTATAAATATGACTGTAGCAGTTTTGAATGTAATTGATTGTATACGTTATTTTCAAAAAATTCCAAACAACTGTGTCATATCCCTACCTACTCCTCAAGAGGAAATTATGTGGATGCTAAAGGACGTGACGTCAGAAGGAACGTTCCAGTGCGCAAATATTTGTTGGAAATGGAGTTCGCTGATATAAGAATCATATTTTCACTAGAGGTTTTGCATTTGAAATTCTCCATTAGTTGTATCTTTTATTAGGCAATAACTATATCACATAATTTTTTCCACGTAAATTGAAACTAACGTCTCTTTTATTATCCTGTTTTAAAGGGAACATTTGTAAAATACTCTGCTGTACTTCTGCTTACTATTTCTTTTTCCGGTGTGTCCATAGAGAAGGAAAGAGGAAAGAATCCTTTTTGTGAGCTGGCGTAGCAGAAAATTGCTGACTAAGCATTAATTGAGTATGAATTGGAAAAATTTAAGTTTCATCTCGAGTGTTTATATACAGTTGTGCTCATAAGTTTGCATAACCTGACAGAAATTGTGAAATGTTGGCATTGAATTTGAAAATATTACTAATCATGCAAAAAAAAAATATATATATTTTATTTAAGGATAGTGATAATATGAAGCCATTTATTATCAAATAGTTGTTTGGCTTCTTTTTAAATCATAACGATAACAGAAATCACCCAAATGGCTCTGATCAAAAGTTAACATACCCTTGATTGTTTGGCCTTGTTGCAGAAACACAAGGTGACATACACAGGTGAAAATGGCAATTAAATGTGAATTTCCCACACCTGAGGTTTTTAAATTGCAATTAGTGTCTGTGTATAAACTGTCAGTGATTTTGTTAGTGCTCATGTGGATACACTGAGCAGGCTAGATACTGAGCCATAGGGAGCAGAAAAGAACTGTCAAAAGACATGCGTAACAAGGTAATGGAACTTTATAAAGATGTAAAAGGATATAAAAAGATATCCAAAGCCATGCAAATCGCAGTCAGTACTGTTTAATCACTTATTATGAAGTGGAAAATTCTGGGATCTCTAGATACCAAGCCAAGGTCAGGTAGACCAAGAAAGATTTCTGACAAACTGCCAGAGGAATTGTTCAGGATACAAAGAAAAACCCACAGGTAACCTCAGGAGAAATACAGGCTGCTCTGCAAAAGGAGCAGCCTCACAGCTTCTGGCACACTAATTTGGAACTGATGAGACCAAAATAGAGTTTTATGGTCACAACCATAAGCGCAATCTTTGGAGAGGTGTCAACAAGGCCTATAGTGAACAGAATACCATCCCACTGTGAAGAATGGTGGTGGCTCACTGATGTTTTGGGGGTGTGTGTGCTCTAAAGGCATGGGGAATCGTATGGCAAAATGAACAATTTGCATTCTTCTGCATGAAAGCTGCGCATGGGACGCTCTTGGACTTTCCAGCACAACAATTAGCCTAAGCACAAGCCCAAGTTGACCATCCAGTGGTTACAGCAGAAAAAGGTGAAGGTTCTGGAGTGGCCATCACAGTCTCCTGACCTATCATCGAGCAACTCTGGGGAGACCTCAAACGTGCGGTTTATGCAAGACGACCAAAGACTTTACGACCTGGAGGCATTTTGCCAAGACGAATGGGCAGCTATACCACCTGCAAGAATTCATACACAACTATTACAAAAGACTGCACGCTGTCATTGATGTTAAAGGGGGCAATACACAATATTAAGAACTAAGAGTATGCAGACTTTTGAACAGCGGTCAGTTCATTTTTTTGTTTTGTTTTATGATTGTGCCATTCTGTTATGACCTACAGTTGAATGTGAATCCTATAAGTAATAAAAGACATGTGCTTTTCCTGCTCACTCATGTTTTCTTTACAAACGGTAGATATATTATCAGTTCTCCAAGGGTATGCAAACTTTTGACTGTAATGTGTACAACAAAAGTATAATTTCAGTACAAGCAATTGTGATGTCGTTTAGCTTCCCCTACCTAATTAAACAACGTTCACTGGCTACATTCAGCATGTGATATATTTTAGTAACTGACATTTTCTAAGCAAAAAAAAAGTACAACTTTCAGCCATTACAACACTGCCAGTATTTAATATTGTCTATTTGAAAATAACACCTAAACACTTAAGTCATTTAAGTCTCCAAATGTGTACTTACTGGACTTACTGAAATTGGACCTCCATTATACCCAATAGAAAAAAGGCTGAGAACTGAAAAACAGATGGGGGTCCAACAGAGGCTCTAGAGATGTCCTCAGTCAAAACAGGTGTGGGTCCACCACCACCACTCTAGAGGCTATAGAGATGGCCCTCAGTCAAAACAGCTATTGCTGAAAGCATCTCTGGAGGAAGCTCATTGGAACCAAGCACCCCCAGGACACAAGGACCTACATAAGAGGTTAGTCTTTCAAATTAAAGGATATATGTACATTCATCTTTTTGCCAGTGACGCCCAGCCATTCGTCTTAGACACAAACTGGCACACTGATTTTCTTGTAGCAGTAAAAATCTTTGTTGGCCTACCTGCACATTAATGCTGTGAAAAGACTTCCTGTTCACATAATTTACTGAAGGAGCTGTGATAAGAATATGAGTGTCATCCATGCAGCTAATCATGCCTGGAAACCCTAAAATATTAACTGATTAGTGTTTCATGTCTCAAAGCTTCATACTGAATAAATGGATTACTGCTTAGACTGATTTCTGCAATTCTGTGGAATTCTTTGATGTGTCTAGTGGGTCTGTGACTTGGGAACACTACAAAAGTGTACAGTAAATGTTTCAGTGCAAGAGTCACATCTCTGATAGCCCGACAGATGGTTGCCTTGGATATATGCTCAGCTTCACCGGTATTATACAGAAAACTGCAAAACAAAGAATTAGTTCTGAACTGAGCGCATGTCCATGATGTGTCATAGGAACGATATGAGGGTTGAGAATATTGTTCAGATAAATCAGACCTGGATCCATGAGGGGTCAAAGCCTGGGCATTGCCCCGCCAGATAGCATCTTTGGCCCCCCTGTTTTGTTTCCCCTTAAACACTGCACATGGTATATGAATCCAAGCAGGGTCTAAACACCCTCTCCCAACAGAGATTTATGCTGAGTATTTGTGCTTCAATATCAACTGGCTCTTCGAGAATAGGACACACATGTCTGACACATTCAGATGGCAGGTTTCAGTAAAAGATTAGGACAAACTCAAGGTTAGTTCAAGAAAACCTGCTATCAAGCAGGTTAGCTTCACGGACTATGTTGCTGCAGTAACTGACTCAGAGAAACACTGAACTGGCTCTTTGAAACTGTAAACCCAGAGTTTCCATGGATTCTGAGTCAACTAACTCTAGGTTTTCACTAAACCCACTTTCTGAAATACCCCCCACATTATAAATGTGTGTGTTCAAAGGACTAATGCCAGTTAATGCTAATGGTTGTCATTCCCTAGGCCACAGTGTTTCTCAACCCTGCTCCTGGATGCCCCCCTGCCCTGCGTGTTTTAGATCTCTCCCTGCCCTAACATACCTGATGTAACTCATGAAGGATTAGATAATGTGCTGATCATTTGAATCAGGTATAACAGAGCTGGGAGAGATCTAAAACATGCAGGGCAGTAGCCCAGTAGCAGTGTTGAGAAATAGGGTATTTCTATAAATGATCAAAGCAGAATGTGCTATTAGCATTAAAGGTTAGCCATTGCTAACTTTCCATGATTTAAATATCCTTTTATTATTATGGAGTTGACTGCTGACTATAACATGCAAATATCATTTACGACATATGGATGTGAGTTTTTGTACAATTACTGAAATAGCTATTGCTTTAAGTCATGCTTGCCTCTATTGATTTCAAATGAAAGGGATGACAGTACTTCCATACAAAATGAATACGTCACTATGCCGTGAGGATCTATGCTAATAAAGCTTTGGATTACTTAAGGCCTCTTTTTTGCTCTATGAATGTCTGACCGCCATATTTGATTCTGTAGAAAAAAAACAAAATATTATGATATTATTTGTTTAGCTGTTAAGCTAAGTTAAAGTAGTGTACTAAAGAAATATTTTGCGTTGTAAGTTAATAGAGTTGCGATTTTAACTTGCGACTAGCTAAGGTAAGCAACTCTTCAAAACATTATCTTACCAAGCTGTGTAAGTTACAGTGTCCAAGCTAAGCTAACTAGCTAACTATTGTAATAAGGCTCTGTATAGCTGGCTATCTATCCAGCCCTATATTGCGGAATATGCAATTTTTTGAAATGTCGCAAAAATTTAAGTCGAAGCCACTGATAGATGACAAAACGTGGAAGCGTAGCCCATTCATAAACGATAATAAATCGTTTGTTCACGATAGTAGCTAGTTTATTTGGGTCTGAATGTTAAGATACTGCACCGTTTTGTTCTGTCCAAATAATTTCATTTGCAAAAACAAGCAATTCCTCCAAATATTTTTAATTGCGTTAACATAGTAGTGTATCACACGTCAATAAAGCATTATATATTATGTACTGCGGTCAAGTTAGTGAACGCGCCCACTACCAGCACCAGCCCTGAGATCGCTTCCATCTCGGTTTCGGCTCCAATACACAGTAGTATAGCTCTCTGTGTCTTGGAAATTTTAAGCTTGGTTAAAATGTAGGTATATAAGAACTGTGCAGCATTGTATATGCCTTTGTGATAACAATGAGACCAATATTGGATTTATATAATACTTTGTTATAGAGCTATTGAGTTTTGAAGAGCCGAATGTCCGTTCAATGTCCAATCTAAAACTAACTTCACCGCAGTATATTATGTACTGTAATAATAAGCTAGTTTTTGGAGGAGACGACCGCTTGAACCTGAGCTCGTCCGTGGTATCTGCTCCTGACACCTGTGCGCAAACTAATTAGGAAGGAAATGTATTGTACAGCACTTACACAGGTTACACAGCCGTATGGATGTTAAGATAGTAAATATGCAATATATCTTACCGAAAAGTACCACAGGCACACGAAAAGTCAAAAGAAACGGTTTACCCCATAAAACATTCCAGATCCAACTTGATATTAAGACATTGAGAGACGTTTTCTTTTGCTAGCAAGCTTATGGTTTTGAGGTACATTTCCGCACAGACGAATAGGCTTACATTGCCCTCCCCCCTCCCCAACCACAAATAAATAAATATAATATTTTAATGTTTGGATATTTTAAATGCTTTAAAAAAGATCTATTGACACATATTTGAATTGCTTTACAATTGAAATGTATAATTAATTAAATGCCCAGAACTAGTACTAGTTATTAAGCCAGGAACTGGTGGAAAGTAAAACTGATGGTAGCTGTAACAGTTTCTGCGCCCGGCTCATAGGCGCAGGTGAGCCTGGGTGGTCAAATGCTGTCCATTTCCTTCACATTCATACACACGTTTTGTTGTTCCATTAGAGATTACTCAAAATGTATGTCTAGACTTTCTCTGTAGGGTTCAAATATATACATTCAAATGTTGATTCATCCTATTTCTGGGGCGCAATGTCTTTCTCATTTTGTGAGAAAATATGGAATATATGGAATAGCCCTTAATAAACAATTGACTTTCCATCTTAGGAATGACTGTGTAAAATGTTAATGTCGCAAATATTGGAGTAAACATTGCGATGTATAAAACATTTTTTTTTTTAAAGCTTACCGCCAGAATCCCAGAATTTCTTAGAGAAATAAATAATAATTGTATTCAAAAACATGGCCTGGAAGTCTGTCTTTTCCTTCCTTTGAATATAATTAAAATCAACAGAACATCGGGAGCAATTTAATTTTATCTCTTTATGTTTATGTTTGAATCCTGGATGATGATCAGTTCCACTCAGGCAATATCTGTAAAGTTCCATTTGGTTTATTCAGGTGAATTCACTGTTCCACAGTTAAGCAAGCACTATTTAAACCATTTCCATTTGAGGTTTGTCTAAAGACCCTGCTTTCTTGCCACTTGCACATCATGCCACCTTTTTATAAGTAATTAGTAAATGTGACTGTGAACTCTACCAAGCCAAGTTCATTTATAAGGATCATTTATTTTTTATTGAAAGTGGCAATATAACCAGGGTAACAACTAGTTTGTTACCTAGAATGTTTTTTGGGCAAGATATCTCAAGGGAAAAGCTAAACTTCATCCTGAACTACTGCAGTCTGCTGTTCATGCTATTTTCTGGTGTGATTATAAGGAAGCGCAAGTTACTAACTAATACTAACTTACCATGTGTAAATTTGGGACAGTAAGTCAAAATCCCTGTTTCTGTCTCCCAGTAAATGTCACTGGTGGATCTGGGGAAGCGGCTGCTGGAGGCTGCACGGGCTGGGCAAGATGATGATGTCCGGACCCTCATGGCCAATGGCGCTCCCTTCACTACTGACTGGGTAAGGGACTCAAGCACAGGTGGCAGGTTGCACCTTAATTGAAATGAACAGGCTCATGTTGATGGTGGAAATTGAATAGATTCAGTCAATTACAGTTGTCACCTACAATGTGTAAAAGTTGTATATTAATCAAATAAATATTAGGAATGTAAGATTTTGGAAAGTTGGTATATTTTGGATAATTTCCCGCAGCCACTTTTGAGACTGTCTTCACACATTGTGCAGAAACCAGGGCATGTACTGGAACAGAGAAATCCTTGAAGAAAATGAGTTTGGTTTTGGGAGCTGTATTTAGGTAGCAAAAGTGAGGCAGAGTTTTGTTGCTGAAGGCAAAAGCTTCTATGACGTGTAGGCTTGATACAGCTTCCAAAACATCTTGTCTTAACTGAGAAAAACACACTGCAAAGAGTGCCCTCCAAAATTATTGGCCCCTTTTGGTAAGAAAAAGCTATTAAAAATAATCGTTGATCAGATTAATCTTATCCTCAAAACAATGAGAATTCTAACCCTTAATTAAGAATACATTGTTCAATGAAAAACAAGTTCTTAATCAAGAAACACATTATCTCACAAACATTTGGTGATAATTGGCCACATGGCACGCATTCATTTTTGCACCCTCCTTAGAGAGGACACCTAGAGAGGAGCTGGACTCCATGGGGTCGCCTCTTCTGGCTGCACTGGGAGAACATTATAAGAGTATATGACCTTTTTGGGATACATCAATATGTTTTGTCTCAATAGAGACTTTAGGCAGAATCCTTATCAGCTGCACAACCAGGTGGACAAGGACAGGTTAACCAGGTGGACAAGGACAGGTTAACCAGGTGGACAAGGACAGGTACTCAACTAGGTGAGGTGGACAAGGACAGGTACTCGACTAGGTGAGGTGGACAAGGACAGGTACTCGACTAGGTGAGGTGGACAAGGACAGGTACTCGACTAGGTGAGGTGGACAAGGACAGGTACTCGACTAGGTGAGGTGGACAAGGACAGGTACACAACCTGGTGGTCTTTGGGCATTCACAGCAAGACTCATCAACCACAAACCACCCTGAGAGAGGGGCAGAGAATAGCCCATAGAGTTGACTACCTTGACTTATGGACGGCGTCCAGTAACATGAGGGAGCCATATCTGTAGCCTATTGGGAAGATTTGCCAGGAACGTAACAGCCAAAAGCCTGTGACTGACCTACATACCCTCTACCATGTTTCACAAATGTGGTTGTAATCTTGAGCAAACCCTTTTTTCTCCACGTTTCTCATGCCATTGCTCTGGTACATCATCTTTCTCGTATCTGTCCATTACACTCTTTTCCAGAACTCTTCAGCTTTTTTGTAAAAATGTTTAGGAAACTTTAACTTGCCCACCCTTTGTAAAAGAGTTAACTTGTGGTTTACGCCATGCAGTGTAGCCTTTTTAGTTCTGCTGTATTCTTCTGTGGCTGACACGTACAAGCCTACCTTCTGGAAAGTGTTGTTTAAGTTTGGTACAATGTTGTAATTACTGACCATAGCACTTTTCCTTGAGAGTGAGTGACATTGTGCTGTATGAGTGTGTGTGGAAGATCAATCCGTAGCTCAAAAAGCTAAAAATAAATAACTGCCTTAATATTTCAATTGAAATTAGCCTGGGGAACAATTGCACAATTTTTGGGGACCCTGGTTTAGGGGACCTGGTTTGGCTTCGACAGTGCAAGTGGCCAGCAATCTCAGAATGCATCTTTAAAAGGGGCAAAATGGGATTTGATCTAGCAACCTTTTAGTCACTGATCAGATGTCTAACCGCTATGCTACTTGGTACAAAAATACCACTACACAAAAAAAACTGAGTCTGTGCACTTTAAAAGGGTCAGACCCTCAATCAGTTCAGGGATTTTTCTGCATGTAAAACTCAAAGGCAGCCGCCTTTCCAAAATCCCACACCGCCCCTGTGTGTCGGCATGGTAAAACATAATTTAGTTGCGAATGTGACCGCAGGAGGTAAAGTTTTTTTTGTATTGGCAGTGTTGCCAGATGGGTGGTGTCCCCCCCCCCCCCCCCCCATTGGGCTATTTTTAATGGGCTTGGGCAGGTCAATTTACAGATTGTATAGAAGACATAGCGTTTGTGCAGATGTCACATTTTACGGTCAATGATGGAGCAACCTTTCATACTTGACCTCAATGGTCCTGACGTCATGGAGATGAGTAACTTTGGAAAAACAAGTGGAAACTATTATTTTACACCCAAGCATGTCAAAATTTAAATAAATTAAATAAAACTTAAGACCTAAACTACATCCAATCCGCATAAAATGTGTTAATGTTTCAGATGACGTCTGGTAGAATCACAGATTCTTTTCAGTAGAGTTCACGAGACAGACAAAGATAACAGGTGAAAAGACAATTAGATTAGGGTATGTAGGCTACTGTCCCCAACAAAATTTTATATACTGTGTAAAATATACACATAACATATTTAAGTCACTAACAATATAAATATATGAACGTGTATGAGCGCAAGCAGCATAACCAAGTAGCCTACAGCTGAAGGAAATCGAGGGAGGGGGATAAATGATGTGGGGTTGGAGGAAAAAACAATGCAACAAGGCTGTTATATATATATATAGGCCTAAGGCTCTGATGTGTTTTTAAGGAAAGTCAGATTAACAAGAACATAGTATAACAATGAAAATAGACAACAATAAATTGACTTAATTATAAAGCTTGATGAGTGATTTTATTTTTTTATGTGATTCCTAGATCTTGTAATAAACAAAGTTATGCTCAATGGCAAAATGTTTTCGGGAGGCTCAGCCATAATGAAGAGGGCATGATATGCTCTGTATGCTAGAACCATTGTGGAGCCAATGTGTTTTGTGTTTGGGGGCTTAGGAAAAGAGCCAAACAAAAACTATAGGCTGGATGCACTTAAATCAAATAAAATGTCCACTAGTCGTGGACAGACAGAGGAGAACAAAAAGAAACACATGAGGGTAAAATCCAACATAGATAAAAAAAAAAAGATCAAATATGTAACATATTAATATGTAAATAATAAAGACATATATTTTTTGCTATTGTATTAGGGAGGACATTGTCGTGTGCATCAGCTACTCAAGTGGACATGGACAACAGGGCAGATCTATCACTATAATAGTTTTCTTTTTCAAGTGGCCAGATATTACAGTGGATATAAAAAGTATACACACCCCTGTTAAAATGCCAGGTTTTTTGATATAAAAGAGTGAGACAAAGATAAATCATGTCAGAACCTTTTCCACTTTTAATGAGACCTATATTGTGAACAATTCAATTTAAAAACAAACTGAAATCTTTGAGGGGGAAAATTGAAAAATGATTATTAGATTTTTCTAATTCTGAAATGCAACAGTTTACAGACTGTAGGAATACAGCCGTTACGTATAGTGATTAATTTTAATAAAGAACGTAACCTGTGAAAATCAAGGGAGAGAATTCCATTGTTTATTGAATGGAATTGCAGTAATTGTTGTCTCTATGGTTGTTATTCGCATCTCAGTTAGGACATGGCAATACACACTCATTTATTCAGGGTGTTTAACTACCCAGAATTCAACAGAGTACTATAGGCCCATTGGCTAATGACAGTTGTGAGTTTTGACAGAACTTGGCATCCTGTGCATGTGACTTCCTGAGAACGTATACAAAGTGTAAAGTTGTTCTTAACTTAACAAAGCATACATTCACACCGTAGTCTCATAAGACTAATTTACTTGTTTAAATAACAGGCACACTATAGGTGTATTTGAGCTTTTTAGCTTTTTCCCGGGCCTGTAAAGTGGTCTCCTGATTTGTTGATTTTTCTTATACAGAAAAAAAGACAAATAATTCTGACTCAGTTTACAGACTAATTTCTCTGTTTAAATTTCAGGCACACTATAGGCGTTCTTGAACTGTGACCTGAATTAAAGACCAATATGCAGTGTATAATTTTAGATCCCTCTGTTTCTCAATGAATTTTTCACACATTGTGCCTTTTCATTTGCTGGATGAGTGGTTTGGAAAATGTTAAGAAAAATGTGTTATACCCACTTCTCCAGGCACCACTACACCACTATGATCAGTTGATAGCCTACCCTCATTTCTGTCAATCGTGTTTTAAAGACTCTCTAACTCTCTTGCTTAGGGGAATTTGTGATGATTAGCTAGTGTTTTTGTTTGAAATAAAAAAATTGTATGTTTTTGAGATGTGAAAGTAGTTTTTTATTTTTTATTTTTTTTATTTTTCAGAGAAAGTTGTCTCTTTTTCTCATTTGAGCACCTAACCCCTGAAAATCTAACAGCAGCCTGTGCTTAGGTTAGGGAAGTTGGACTTTCACATAATCTTTTATTTCCATGAAAGTTTCTTATGCCTTGTATTACATTTTTCCAATATATAAATACATAAATCAATTATCAGTTTGGCACTGTGCCAAAATAAGACAAGGAAATAGAAAAGTTATTATAATGTCTGGAGGATATGCATTTGCAGAAACTGGCGTGTGACCTAGTGCCTGAGATTGCAGGGAATGCTCTAAACATGCCATTATTATGAGCTGTGACTAGATTCTTGTTACACACACTTTCACATCTTATGTAGCCTAACACAGAGGCTCTGTTTGTCTGATCCTCTGTGGTGAATCACAAATGTATATCCAGACAGTTATAGGGACCAAGCCCATAAATATTTTTCTTTGAATGTATATTCTAGCTTGGGACATCCCCACTTCATCTAGCGGCTCAGTATGGGCACCACTCCACAGCTGAGGTTCTACTCCGAGCAGGCGTTAGCAGGGATGCCCGGACCAAAGTGGATCGGACCCCACTTCACATGGCAGCCACAGAGGGCCACTCCAACATTGTGGAGCTGCTTGTCAGGGTAAGGGCAACCAACCAAATGTGAAGCTGACAGCTTTTAGCTGTTAATACCACACACACATTTGGTCTTTTTACAAAACAATTATTTTTACTTGTTTTATTTTAAGTGTCTGACAAACATGATAAGTACAATGTATAATGCTCAGGCCACCATTGTTACAATCCAATATTTTTTCCCACCATTGGGGGGCCTCCTGTACTCCCTAGCAGAGTGGAGCGGACATCAATGCCAAGGACATGCTGAAGATGACAGCACTGCACTGGGCAGCCCAACACGGTCACAGGGAGGTGGCAGAGCTGCTGCTCAAATATGGTGCAGATGTCCACTCCCTCAGCAAGTTTGACAAGACCCCTTTTGACATTGCCATGGACACCAGCAACACTGAACTAATGATACTGTTACAGGTGAAGGGAGTAGTTTTATATATACACATACAGATGCAGCCAAATACATATATAGACACCCTTGTACTTTTCTGAAATATTTCACTAATTCTGCTAATATAAATTAATGTTTAAAGAAATATTTTTTTTATTGTTTAACTTAAAGAAGCAGTTTGGGACATAACACATTCCCTGTCTTTCTGTATCTATGAGGACCATTGTGTCATTTTATTTGGTGCTGTTAATGTCAAGGAAGTTAACACTAATGTAATCGAAGTCTGTTTTGAAATTGAGATAATAATTCAAATATCATGGAACATGAAGTTCAGTGGAGGTCACAAAAATGTATGTGAATGACATCTACAGTGTTTATCCTTCTTTTCAGTCTGTATTACAAAAGTTTAGATTAGATCAAACAATTAGTTGAGGTTAACAAATAGGTTTTTAGCTAAAATATTACATTTACTTATTGGTTTCACAATTAAGAAATGACTACACTGTTTATACATAGTACCCCTATTGGAGGTGCCCCAGTCAACCATATCAAGAGCTCTGTCCTGTATGGGCGGGTGGCAAGAATTAAGCCGTTACACAAAAAGTGCCATCTGAAAAGCAAGTCTGGAGATTGTCATAAACCATGAGGCTGACCAAGGGACAACAGGGGAAAAGGTTTTGCGGTCACCAAGATAGGGCTTTTTAGGTAAAACTCCATGTGCTATGTGGGGCGCAAATCTAACATTGCATATGTCTTAAGACATTTAAGTATGGTGGGGGCAGCATCACGCTGTGGCGATTATTCTCATCAGCGGGGACAAGTTGTCTTGTTAAAATTTAAGGAAGAATGGATGGAGAAAAATACATAAAAAAGCTACAAGACAACCTACTTTGGAAACAAAAATCACTTTTCAACAGCCCAACTGACTTCAATGCAAAATGTACCAGCAATGGAGAATCTAAATATTCCGCTGGACAGTGTTCACAGGACAGTGTTCATCCACTTCAGCTCACCGCCATCCCCATAAAACCCTCCAAGCTCATCATTAAGCTCCGGACCCTGGAACTGATCTGCCTCTGTGGTTTCTGGGCTTCCTGACGGGCTGCCGACAACCACCATTTTCACCGTCAACGGTGGGGGCCCTCAGTTTTGTCCTTAGTCCCCTCCTGTAGTACTTATTCACCTACGGGTTTTCTGCAGACACTACAGCGATAGCCTGATTGCTGATGACGACAAAACATTGTCCTGGCAATGTGGTGGCAGGACATCAATCTATCTACCAACGACAGCCTCATGAAGGAGCTGATTGTGGGCTACATGTAACTACATGAGGGTGAGGATGCCCACATCCAAATTGATAAATTGAAGTTGAGTTGGTAAAGAGATTGAGTTGGTAAAGAGATTGGACCCCATGGAAATTCACCTCGAATGAACTAACGTTGCCCTCACAGACCCAGGCAATTGAAGATGGCATGTCGGAGCATCTTCCCCTGTAGGAGGCTGAAAAGATATGGCATGGGACCTTAGGTCCTAAAAATGTTGAACAGCTGCACCATTGAGAGCATCTTCACAGACTTCACCACTGCTTGTTGTGGCAAATGGGATAGTGATTTTTAACCTCATTATGTGATTTTATATCTACATTTTGGAGTTTAATAAAATACAATGCTTCACTCTCACAATAATTGCTGATGACGTTTTATATTGAAATGTTCCAACTTATATATTGTATATATTATTTTTGTATACTAATATTATACAGGTGCTGGTCATAAAATTAGAATATCATCAAAAAGTTGATTTATTTCAGTAATTCCATTCAAAAAGTGAAACTTGTATAATGTATACATTCATTCTACACAGACTGATATATTTCAAGTGTTTATTTATTTTAATGTTGATGATTATAACTGACAACTAATGAAAACCCCAAATTCAGTATCTCAGAAAATTTCAATATTGTGAAAAGGTTCAATATTGAAGACACCTGGTGCCACACTCTAATCAGCTAATTAACCCAAAACACCTGCAAAGGCCTTTAAATGGTCTCTCAGTCTAGTTCTGTAGGCAACACAATCTTGGGGAAGACTGCTGACTTGACAGCTGTCCAAAAGACGACCATTGACACCTTACACAAGGAAGGCAAGACACAAAAGGTCATTGCTAAAGAGGCTGGCTGTTCACAGAGCTCTGTGTCCAAGCACATTAATAGAGAGGCGAAGGGAAGGAAAAGATGTGGTAGAAAAAAAGTGTACAAGCAATGGGGATAACCGCACCCTGGAGAGGATTGTGAAACAAAACCCATTCAAAAATATGGGGGAGATTCACAAAGAGTGGACTGCAGCTTGAGTCAGTGCTTCAAGAACCACCACGCACAGACATATGCAAGACATGGGTTTCAGCTGTCACATTCCTTGTGTCAAGCCACTCTTGAACAAGACACAGCGTCAGAAGTGTCTCGCCTGGGCTAAAGACAAAAAGGACTGGACTGCTGCTGAGTTATGTTCTCTAATGAAAGTAAATTTAGCATTTCCTTTGGAAATCAAGGTCCCAGAGTCTGGAGGAAGAGAGGAGAGGCACAGAATCCACGTTGCTTGAAGTCCAGTGTAAAGTTTCCACAGTCAGTGATGGTTTGGGGTGCCATGTCATCTGCTGGTGTTGGTCCACTGTGTTTTCTGAGGTCCAAGGTCAACGCAGCCATCTACCAGGAAGTTTTTGAGCACTTCATGCTTCCTGCTGCTGACCAACTTTATGGAGATGCAGATTTCATTTTCCAACAGGACCTGCACACAGTGCCAAAGCTACCAGTACCTGGTTTAAGGACTCTGTTCTTAATTGGCCAGCAAACTCGCCTGACCTTAACCCTATAGAAAATCTATGGGGTATTGTGAAGAGGAAGATGAGAAACGCCAGACCCAACAATGCAGAAGAACTGAAGGCCACTATCAGAGCAACCTGGGCTCTCATAACACCTGAGCAGTGCCACAGACTGATCGACTCCATGCCACTCCGCATTGCTGCAGTAATTCAGGCAAAAGGAGCCCCAACTAAGTGTTGAGTGCTGTACATGCTCATACTTTTCATGTTCATACTTTTCAGTTGGCCAACATTTCTAAAAATATTTTTTTTGTATTGATCTAAAGTTATATTCTTATTTTCTGAGATATTTTCATTAGTTGTCAGTTATAATCATTACAATTAAAAGAAATAAACATTTGAAATATATCAGTCTGTGTGTAATGAATGAATATAATATACAAGTTTCACTTTTTGAATGGAATTACTGAAATAAATCAACTTTTTGTTGATATTCAAATTTTATGACCAGCACCTGTATATATATTGTCTTCATTAATGATCAATCAATTACACATCTCAAATTATAAATTAATTTCCCAAGAAATTGTCAACTTTAGTTGTACCCTTGTTTATAGTGTATTATTCACCCTCCTCTTGCAATGACAATGGCACTGACCCTTTTTCAAAAGTTTTGAAAAAATATATTGGAAGAGATCTTAGACCATTCCCCCATATAGAATATCTCCAGGTCCATGAGATCCTTTGGTTTGTGCTTATGGACTTTCCTCTTCAGTTCAAACCACAGATTCTGTCAAACGTTTCTTTGTAACCAACACAAACATTTGTATCGTTGCAGAAATATGGTAGATCCCATAGCTGTACCCTATACTTTGTATATAACAATCAATCAAACTGAAGAAGTTGTACTTGAGGACATTTGTGTTTGGGATCCAAGCCGCTTTCAAACTGGATAGATTGGTAGTACAACTTCTTAAACTGTTTCCCATTATGTGGAAGGAACTGTTTGTGTTCTTGTGTTAGACGAAAACTTCTTCACTGTGTGTTTTGTAAATATTTGTTATGCACACAGGATGGCATGCAGAGCCAAGTGAACATGAACCCAGAGCCCCAGTTCATTATCTCCTCTGCTGGGGTCGTAAACCTCTCTGACCTTGTCAACACCACTGCCAAGTCAGGTAGGGGCAACTGGAGTACAGGTCACATTTATGGACAAAATCAGTAGAGGTTAATGAAATAAAACATTTCATTAAAAAATTGTATTGATATAAATGGGGAACTTTTCTTGCTACCTGACCTCACCCAAAACACTTCAAATTTAGTTGAGATTAAGGTTTTGCATTGTCTTGTCTGTTGCTGTCTATTATTCCAGGAGAATCTGTCTCTACCACCTCCGTCCTGGCAACATTGGCAGCCCTGGCAGAAGCCTCCAGTCCCATGGGTGACAATGAAGGTCTGTAATGTCTGAATAAAAAATTACCCTGAATTATCCATGTTGAGCTGTATGATTGTCCTTAGAACTGCTTACCAGCGTTTTCTGTCTTTCTGTCAGGCAAATCAGAGGATGCAATTGCTGCAGACTCTGTTGACTCTGCCATTCAGCATGTAGTCGGTGACGGAGGTCAGAGGGTCATCACCATAGTGACAGACCAACGTGGAAACCTGCAGCCAGCCGGCATTGGGCAGCAGTTCTTTGTCACTATGCAGGGGCAGCAAAGTAAATTTGAGGGCATGGAGATATCTGTACAGCCATATGTTTTAGTTGACATGCTGTCCTGCTTTTTAGGAAATTAAAAAGAATATGTCTGTGAGCTTGTTTTGTTTGGTCCCTGTAGTGGTGGCAGTCCCGGCTGGTCAGATCACAGAGGAGGTAGTGGAACAGGAGCTTCAGCCTTCTCCAGCACGCAAGAGGAGAGTGGAGCCAGCAGCCATTCTAATCAGTCCCAAAGACAAGGTCAGCAAAGATCCACATTTGTTACTTGGCAAAATATTCAAAAGCAGTTTCTCCAGTCTGTGTGTGTCCTTATTCCTAGAAAGCAAAGTTGGGAGACAGCAGTCGTGAGCAGCTCCAGAAGCAGCTACAGGAGGCCAACAGGAAGGCCCAGGAGTACCGCACACAGCTCCTCCAAAAGGAGCAGGAGGCTGAGCAGTATCGCCTCCGACTGGAGGAAGCCATTGAGCAACAACAGATCAACAACACCAGTAATGCTGTTTCTACTATCAGCACACCTGGCCTGGAGGGAGATGGTGAGGTGGAGGAGGAGGTGGTCCAAATGGTGAAACAACCTGAGACCGAGGAGAGGGTTTTAGGAGAGGAGGACAAAGTGGAAGGAGAGGAGGACAAAGTGGAAGGAGAAGAGGACGTCCCACTACCAGAAGACACCATTTTGGTTAAAGTAGAGGAAGAGTTGGATTCAGGGGAGGGAGAACAGATTACCGTTGATGAGACGGAGGGAAGTGCTTCAACTAGGGTGGCAACACTGTCCAAACGTGGCAGAGGAAGAGGGAGGGGACGAGGACGTGGAAGGAGGCGGTAGTCAAGTCTGTATTCCCTCCCTGTTATTTCAGCATTGTTTAATGCTTAGTATTAACAGTACTTTTTTAATGTTATTTTATAACAATGTTGTCTTGTGTTTGTAACTGTAAGATTTTGAGATTATTTACTTGTAATGTAACTTGTAATGAAGAAGCCATTGTACAGCCCTTGTATGAAAAGGAATGTTGGCCTCGGGTTGTGAAATTACTGCAATGTGTGTTTGATTGAACTATGCATTTATTCTCTTAAGAATAAGGCCTGCAACATATTTTAATATAATATATTCAATCCACAGCATTGCATGGGTGTGTCATCAGCATCATGTTTATAATAGGTAGAACAAGTTTATAATACCAACTAAGCTAATGTATCAGAATTTTCAAATAAGGTTTTCCACAACTGGATTAGGTTGATATTATATGTGAGTGTATGTATTTGTGTTTATGTGTGTGTATTCAAAATCTGTAATTTAATGTTATTCTTCAGCTCTTATTTTTGTTCCTTTTGTAATTTGAAATGGTGTTACGTTGTATAGACCTGCCTGTCAGTAGGCATTGATTTGGGATTGAAGCCCAGTCTAGACTAATACGCTCTTATACAAATATTGTTTACTTATGCACTCTTTAGATGGCTTTTAGGCTGTTTGGTTTAGCATTAAGACATTGTATCCACTTTTTGGAACTTTGGCCTTGTGCTTTTTTTAACCTTTTTTAAAGAAACACTATCAGGGGTTATCATCCAGTCGGTTTGAAGAAAAAGAAGAAACACTTTGATACGAAATATTTTTTGTGAGAAAATGTGGGATACTACTTTATTATTAAGAGATGTTTTTGAGAATACAATAAATAAGTGCTTATTGTTATTCTATCCATGCATGTTACTTCCCTTTGATTATTTATAATGTGACAATCACTCATCGACAAACAATGCATCAATTTGCCTGCAGGCATACCAAACAATTTGGGCATGTATCCTGTACCTGCTAGCTTTCACCATGCCAACTTGTTTGTCATCCTTGTCAGTAAATTATTGTATGCTAAATGTTCATCAGAAAGGGAGGACTCATTCCCCTTCACTGCAAAATCGATTGTGCAATTCCAATATCCTTTTTAAGTCTTGCTCATGGCCATTTACACTCTCAGGAGAACATTCATAGACCATTAAATGAACGTGAATATATCACAGCAGAAAAACAGCCTGTTTGGTTAACATGTCTTACAATGTGGACTAGTCCTTAAAATAGCAATGAAATTAATGAATGGATGTATTTTCTTTAAATGAGTCATTATATGTCAATATAATGACTCATTATAACCTGACAGGTTCATGACATCTTGTTTAGGAATTGAGCAATGATATGCCAGCTTTTGAAAGGATGAAACATTGTATTTCATCTTCCTAGACGTGTGCACATCTTAAAAAAAAAGAAGGACAAACTGTGTTACCAATATCAATAATATTTTCGGGTAGGATATGAATTACTGACATCCTCTATCTTTAAAAAAAATATATGTAACAGCAATCAACACAGGTTTATTGCTGAGCATTTTACATTTCACTGAAAGACGTTAAATATTTATAGATATATTGTCAAATAGGTTCTCCATCACTATCTGCTTAAGATAATTACTTATCAAGGCACACCATATGTTTATCACAATAGATTGCCTGGTGTTGGATCAGGCTTGTTGGAAAGATCGTCCGTACCCTGCAGCTGGAACAAAAGCAGGTGTGTCTGTAGGCTTGATGAAAGCCAGACAAAGCGTCTGGATTCACACAAACCCTACAAGCCGCTGCAAGATACCCCTGCCACACGCTGATAAAACATTAGCAATGGCGTTGACCAGTATTGAGAGCATGGAAAAGACATTACTAAACATTTTTATACCATTGTTGTCCCTATGCTTTTTGTCAGGTGTTTCAAGAAAGTATTGCACTGTAATTTATTTTATTATGAAAGTAAAGAGGCTAAAGGCAACCATAATACACATAGTGTGATGTTCCAACAGCAACATGTGTAAAGCACATCTTAAAGCACATATTTTCATTAACATGCTTGGAGGGGACACTTTCCCAAAACATGCAGACACTTTTGCACAGAATGGTACCACTAAACTGATACATTTGCAATAAAAAAAGGCCACAGTAAATCACCAAAACTTCACATGTCAAAGTGTGAAAGCACACTCATTTGGTAGTTGTAAGACATCTCATTGAAGTGCATAACAGCTTTTTCTGCTGAGCACGTGTGATCTGTAAACAAGCTACACTATAAGGCGTACAGTTGAATTGCCCAAATGAAGAGCCACAGACATAATCCTTAAAGTGATTCCAAACTGAGAATTATTTATCTGAACTGATCTGGCACACCAACTGCTAACATGCCAGCTGCAGGCAGTGATATGCTTTATTTCACATATTAAAATTATATTACATACAACTATACCAATACATTATTTATGACTGAACTACCTGTACAAACCTTTTCTAAGAATTTTCCTAAAATTAAAACCCAGATGTTCATTGTTAGGCACAAGTTACGGCACAGTAAACAGTTCCATTAACCTCATTTGGTAATTCACGTTAATGTCTCCTTTCCATCAAAAGTGATGAAGTTGTCTAATTGTATTTTTTTTGACTGCAGACACTGAATAGTTAACATTTATCTCATTGCTGACATCAAATAGCTAAGGCTCATTGAAGACACTCAAATAAACATTAAGTCTCTTTGAAGAATTTTTAACGTTGTTTTCATTAATACAAATGACTCCTGTGACAGATATAAATCTGTTTCAATGGTGGCTGATATTTAATATGCAACTTTTTTTTCTAAATTAAAAAGGTATGAGTGAGAAGGTATTTGTGAGTGAACAGGGTGCTGATTATTATTAAAATGATCATAAGTACTTTCTTTTTCTGTGAATAGCTGTTTTTGTATGAGTGATTTTTTTATCAGTTGTTTGTACATGTTACACCTTGGCCCAAACAGAAAGTTAAACTTAAAGATTCAATAAGAATTGGAATCTGTGAAGAAATGGGTATACACTAACATGGCCTCACAGAAAATAACCTAACCTAAACTAATAACAACTAGGTAGATTGTTTTTCTCACTTGGCGTTTTATTATTTTACTACTACAGGTGGACAACTTAAATGTAAGAGTATCTGCAATTTTAGCATTGTGACTGATCATGCAAAAAGAATGTATTTTATTTAAGGATAGTGATCATATGAAGCCATTTATTATCACATAGTTGTTTGGCTAATTTTTTTTATCATAATGGTAACAGAAATGGCCCTGATCAAAAGTTTATATACCCTTGAATGTTTGGCCTTGTTACAGACACAGAAGGTGACACACACAGGTGAAAATTGCAATTAAAGGAGAAATTCCCACACCTGTGGCTTTTTAAATTGCAATTAGTGTCTGTGTATAAATAGTCAATGAGTTTGTTAGTTCTCACCTGGATGTACAGAGCAGGCAAGATACTGAGCCATGGGGTGCAGAAAAGAACTGTCAAAAGACCTGCGTAACAAGGTAATGGAACTTTATAAAGATGGAAAAGGATATAAAAAGATATGCAAAGCCTTGCAAATCCCAGTCAGTACTGTTTGATCACTTATTATGAAGTGGAAAATTCAGGGATCTCTAGATACCAAGCCAAGGTCAGGTAGACCAAGAAAGATTTCAGCCAAAACTGCCAGAGGAATTGTTCGGGATACAAAGAAAAACCCACAGGCAACCTCAGGAGAAATACAGGCTGCTCTGGAAAAAGACAGTGTGGTTGTTTCAAGAAGCACAATATGACGATACTTGAACAAAAATGAGCTGCATGGTTGAGTTGCCAGAAAGAAGCCTTTATAGCGCCAATGCCACAAAAAAGCCTGGTTACAATATGCCCGACAACACCTTGACACGCCTCACAATTTCTAGCACATTGTAATTTGGAGCGATGAGACCAAAACAGAGCTTTATGGTCACAACCATAAGCGCTATGTTTGGAGAGGGATCAACAAGGCCTATAATAAACAGAAAACCAACCCCACTGTGAAGCAAGTTGGTGGCTCACTGATCTTTTGGGGGTGTGTGAGCTCAAAAGGCATGGGGAATCTTGTAAAAATTGATGCCAAAATGAATGCAGCATGTTATCAGAAAATACTGCTTGACAAATTGCATTCATCTGCACGAAAGTTGTGCATGGGACCCTCTTGGACTTTCCAGCATGACAATGACCCTAAGCACAAGGCCACGTTGACCCTCCAATGGTTACAGCAAAAAAAGGTGAAGGTTCAGTAGTGGCCATCACAGTCTCCTGACCTTAATATCATCGAGCCAATCTTGGGAGATCTCAAATGTGTGATTCATGCAAGACGACCAAAGACTTTGCACGACCTGGAGGCCCTTTGCCAAGACGAATGGGCAGCTATACCACCTGCAATAATCCGGGGCCTCATAGACAACTATTACAAAAGACTGCACGCTGTCATTGACGCTAAAAGGGGCAATACACAGTATTAAGAACTAAGGGTATGCAGACTTTTGAACAGGGGTTAGTTCATTTTTTTATTTTTCTTGTGCCATTCTGTTATAACCTACAGTTGCATGTGAATCCCATAAGTAATAAAAAACTTTTTTTGCCTGCTCACTCATGTTTTCTTTACAAATGGTACATATATTACCAATTCTCCAAGGGTATGCAAAGTTTTGAGCACAAATGTATATGTTGTCACAAGTGTAAGCCACTAGCCATTAGCGCTTATTGACTGCGGCACCCGGTAATATGATTGATATGACATGATATATTAGAGTGGACAAAGAAGGTCCCTTGAGATGCAGACTCAAAAGATCTAAATGGAACAGTGTCCTTCATGGTTTGGTGCTGGCAGACACGGAGCATATTGTTCTGTCCTGGATGAAATGAATAAACAAAGTAGCTCCTCTAGCATTGCAATAGTTGTCATGGCTTCAACTGCAATACAGTGTTGAGGGAGCTCAGTAAGTCCTCCTCAGACAATGCGGTAGTCGAATGTGTCCTTCTCCGTGTGGTCTGTCCAGTTGGAGGAGGGCATGCTGCGGTATGGGTCCAGCAGAATGCGGAAGCAGCGCACAATGAGTAGGGCTAGGGCAATGAAGAGCAGGAGGACAAAGACAAAGGCAGCCTTCCCTTCAGCCATCCTGGACCCCTCATCCATATCTTCAAAGCCTTTCCGCCTGCCAGTCACTCACAGATGTGGGATATTACTGGAGCACTAGTCAAAGGGATTTACTGGCGGCTCCTGTAGTGAAATCCAAACCAATCGAATATGAGTTACATTCTACATTCTCTATATATGAAAAGCTACAGTGGCAATTGTAAACATTCTAACCCTGGAAAGGATAATATAAAACGAACTACTGGCTGTCCTACTTACATCAAAACACTGTCAAGGCAAGCCGGGCAGCAAACAGAATGCAGGTAGAGTATGCAGTGAAGATTAAACCTTGAATGACTCTAAGCAGCAGTGTTGTGTATCAGTGTTCTGCTCTCTAGATTGTGAGTCTAGGGTTTTGCTCTCTAGATTGTGAGTCTAGGGATTTGCTCTCTAGATTGTTAGTGTGAAAACACACTTTTGGAATGGATTTAGGCCTCTTGGGGTGACAGTCATGGTAGTGTAAGCATTAAGTGTTGTCACAGAGACTGAGAAAGTCACCTGGGAGGGAATGTTTGGCAGAACTGGGTAGTGTTATCTAATGGCTAATGGGGATGAGACAGACAAGAGACCCTTGTTCTTAAAAAATATCTGCCAGTGACTCAGGAGAGATGCATTCAACCTTGCTTCTCTGTGATGGGCAGAAGACTGAACAACCAGCAATACATCACACTTAGAGCTCAAGACTGATTTTTCACCCTGCTGAGTTATTGTGATGCCATAGAAATGAGACATGATGTGGCAGTGGAAAGAAAAAAGAGCCAAATTGCTGTCCGGTCTTGTTAACAGTTATTTCAGTCAGTCTAATGTAAATTGATATGACTGTAGCTACTTATAAATTGATGGTTGTAACATAGATTAATTAATTACAATGAGGATACAGGATCATTTACGCCAGTACTTTGAAAATATACACCAACAACTATTTTATAACTGGTATTAACATATTTGTTTTAACTTTGTGTTTTAATGAAGCTGCGGACTACCAAGTCAATTGAGACTGGTTTTCTATTCACTATTTAGGTGATTTAAGTGAAGTTTAGCTTAGATGTTTTTTATGATTCAACTGCATAGGCTACTGCCATTGCATAGGCACTGTAACATAAACATTAATTCAATGATTAAATAGCGATTTTTTTTCAAACTGGAGAAAATAATGTGGAAGGGAATGGTTTCATACATTATTTGTAGATTCTACAATTTGTATTATAGCTAATATCATTACAAACATTGTATAACTGCCTGGGATCTGCTGATCTCTGAAAAATATTAAAGAAATGGCACGTGTTGCGCATTGATAAGCCACACCATTTCGACCATTCGAAAACAGCTTTTTGTAGACCTGAACACGACACACCCTTGAATACATGTTTATGTTCTTATGTTTTTTTTACCAGTGAATATAGTTATGTTCTGATATCTAATGTTGTTTTCGGTACAAAGCAAAATTGCTAAATAAAATATAGATAAAATATCTCGTCTATGTGCGCACGCGCCAAAATACCAATGAACATAGACAAGTTGACATCTGTCTGATGTCAATCAATACGCAGCATATAATTAAAACGATTTAATGGATAACTACAACGTCATAAATGTATTACTTTTATATTAGTAAAAAGGTTTGTGTGACGCTTACCTGTTATATCCGAACAGCGCGGGAAATTCCATCAACGCGCAATGCATTTATGAATTATATTTTTAGAATTTAGCCAGAAAAACAATGAAAAACATTTTATCCAACTATACCCTTATGTTTAATTTCATTCTCTTTCTTTAGAGCTATTCATATTTCTGCACGCCCATCCACCCAGAGATTTTGTCAACCCCCTCACTCACTCCCACCAAAGCGTGTAGTCTATCTCGTCGCCAGTGGCAACCTGTTGCCATAGTAATACATCCTTACAGGTGTAAGTGAATACGAAAAAGCAAGGTGTGGCTCTGTTTCCAGATAAATCGATTAGCTTTGAAAGGCATACCAATATCAGCTTCTGCCATGGTTAGATACTCATTACAAAATGTAAATCGATTAAAATTATATAATAAAAGACAATGTTTCATATTTTTATGTTTAACTCTATGGAGAGACTTTACAGACAAATTGCACTGACACACACTTGGCCTATCTCAGTTTTGACTTATTTGCCTAGGGGTACAAAAATATCTAAAAATACAATGTACTTCCATTCTTCTGCTGGTATCTTAGGGTACACGTGGATTATCTTGTGGATTATTTTGGTACCCAATATTTGGAATATTAGCCTAAAGGACTAAACATCCCACCCTCAGCTGTTAACATAAAGGGAGTTACACTAACCACACGTACAGACAAACATCTCCTCAATTTTATAGTCTGTCTCGTCACAGCTACATGCTCCTGGAGAGTTGAAGAACACAGCATTTCTAGACAACTGCACCAAGCCACCCAATTTTATTCTCACAAAATACCTCAAATCAACAAGGGTGAAGACACTTTACTGACAAATTCATTTTGTTTATGTAAGCACGAGAGTGCAGAAAATGAAGGACATTTCTGATGACAATGTCACTTCCCATACTGGTTGATGCTTAGTCAAAGTCCATCACCCCATAGTGCTCCCAGACAAGTCAGCCATAGGCACAGTCAAAGTTTCTAACCTAGACTGTGGTGTATAGATTGAAACTACAGTCTGATTAATTACTTGTGCCATTTCCTAATGGTTCCGGCTTCTGCTACAGTTGTGAATGGGACATATGGGTAATCAGCAAGGCTGCACCTTCCTGCCTGGTCCAGCCGCAGGTGACTTACTAATATGGTGATTTCATTCTCGCTGGGCAGATGCCCTCATTCCTACGCATATACAGTGGATATAAAAAGTCTACACACCCCTGTTAAAATGGCAGGTTCTTGTTATGTAAAAGAATGAGACAAAGATAAATCATGTTTCCTCCTTTAATGTGACCTATAACATGAACAATTCAATTGAAAAACAAACTGAAATCTTCGTCCTAGTCTGAGCTCCTGTGTGCTCTGGATCTGGTTTTCCTCAAGGAAAGCCAGTCCTGGCCACTGAGCTTTCCCATAACATGATGCTCCCACCACCAAGCTTTATCGCAGGGATGGTGTTAGTCAGGTGATGAGTGGTACCTTGTTTTTGGGCCTAATAGTTAGATTTTGGCCTCATCAGACATGAGAATCATTTTCCTCATGTTCTCAAGTGTCATTTGGCAAGTTCAAGTTCAATTATTTGCTTTGTCATTGCAGTCAGTCGTGTGTAGACCTAATGCAAAACAATTTTTATATATTTAAATTTGATATTTTATATATTATTTTTATATTCATACCTCAAATTTTGTTTGTTATAAAATTTCCAACAATTTCTCTTGTAAACAAGTTATGCTAGCTTGTTCAGTAGCAAGCTAATAAATGTTAGCTAGCTCAAGTTTACTGCTAGTTAGCAAACAAGATCAATATTAACTTTCATTAAGAAATGCCTTTAAAAATAATTTACTCAATCACATATTTTTGTTCAAAACCCCCTTAATGACGGAAAAAATCATGAGTTCTGTGACGTCGCCCGGTATGGCGCAGCTGGGGCCCCACCCTGGAGCCAGGCACGGGGTTGGGGCTCGTACGCGAGCGCCTGTTGGCCGGGCCTTTCCACATGGGTCCCGGCCGGGCTCAGCCCGAAGGAGCGACATGGGGCCGCCTTCCCGTGGGCACACCACCCACAGAATGGATGCCGGTGCGGAGAGGATCGGGCGGCAGTCGAAGGCGGGAGCCTAGATGACCCGATCCCTGGACACGGAAACTAGCTCTAGGGACGTGGAACGTCACCTCGCTGGCGGGGAAGGAGCCTGAGATTGTGCGTGAGGTTGAGAGGTTCCGACTAGAGGTAGTCGGGATCACCTCTACGCACGGCTTGGGATCTGGAACCACACTCCTTGAGAGAGGATGGACTCTTCACCACTCTGGAGTTGCCAATGGTGAGAGGCGGCGGGCTGGTGTGGGTTTGCTTATAGCTCCCCAGCTCTGCCGCCATGTGCCGGTGAACGAGAGGGTTGTTTCCATGCGCCTACGGGTCGGGGATAGGTCTCTCACTGTTGTTTGTGCCTGCGGGCCGAACGGCAGTACAGAGTACCCGACCTTCTTGGAGTCTCTGAGAGGGGTGCTGGAAAGTGCTCCGACTGGGGACTCTATCGTTCTACTGGGGGACTTCAATGCCCACGTGGGCACTGACAGTGACACCTGGAGGGGCGTGATTGGGAGGAACGGCCCCCCTGATTTGAACCCGAGCGGTGTTCAGTTATTGGACTTCTGTGCTAGTCACAGTTTGTCCATAACGAACACCATGTTCAAGCATAAGGGTGTCCATCAGTGCACGTGGCACCAGGACACCCTAGGCCGCAGGTCGATGATCGACTTTGTTGTCGTTTCATCTGACTTGAGGCCGTATGTCTTGGACACTCGGGTGAAGAGAAGGGCGGAGCTTTCAACTGATCACCACCTGGTGGTGAGTTGGATCCGATGGTGGGGGAGGAAGCTGGACAGACTCGGCAGGCCCAAGCGTACTGTAAGGGTCTGCTGGGAACGTCTGGGCGAGTCTCCTGTCAGAGAGATCTTTAACTCCCACCTCCGGCAGAGCTTCGACTGGATCCCGAGGGAGGTTGGAGATATTGAGTCCGAGTGGAATATGTTCTCCATTGTCGAAGCAGCTGCTCGGAGCTGTGGCCGTAAGGTCTCCGGTGCCTGTCGAGGCGGCAATCCCCGAACCCGGTGGTGGACACCGGAAGTAAGGGATGCCGTCAAGCTGAAGAAGGAGTCCTATCAGGCCTGTTTTGACTCCTTAGGCAGCTGACGGGTACCGGCAGGCCAAGCGGACTGCAGCCCGGGTGGTTGTGGAGGCAAAATCTCGGGCCTGGGAGGACTATCAGCTGGCCTCGAAGAGATTCTGGCAAACTGTCCGGCGCCTCAGGAGAGGGAAACAGTGCCCTACCAACGCTGTTTACAGTAGAGGTGGGCAGCTGTTGACCTCTACTGGGGATGTCGTCTGGCGGTGGAAGGAGTACTTCGAGGATCTCCTCAATCCCGCCGTCACGTCTTCCATTGAGGAAGCAGAGGATGAGGACTCAGAGGTGGACTCGTCCATCACCCGGGCTGAAGTCACTGAGGTGGTCAAGAAACTCCTCGGTGGCAAGGCACCGGGGGTGGATGAGATCTGCCCTGAGTACCTCAAGTCTCTGGATGTTGTGTGGCTGTCTTGGTTGACACGCCTGTGCAACATTGCGTGGCTGTCGGGGACAGTGCCTCTGGGATGGCAGACCGGGGTGGTGGTCCCTCTATTTAAGAAGGGGGTCCGGAGGGTGTGTTCCAACAATAGGGGGATCACACATCCCCGCCTCCCCAGGAAAGTATTTGCCAGGGTTCTGGAGAGAAGAATATGGCCGATAGTAGAACCTCGGATTCAGGAGGAACAGTGTGGTTTTCGTCCGGGCCGTGGAACACTGGACCAGCTCTATACCCTCTACGGGGTGTTGGAGGGTTCATGGGAGTTTGCCCAACCAATCCACATGTGTTTTGTAGATTTGGAGAAGGCATTCGACTGTGTCCCTCGCGGCATCCTGTGGAGAGTGCTTCGGGAATATGGGGTCCTGGGTCCTGGGACTGTCAGGTCCCTGTACGACTGAAGCAGGAGCTTGGTCTGCATTGCCGGCAGTAAGTCAGACTTGTTCCCAGTGCATGTTGGACTTCGGCAGGGCTGCCCTTTGTCGCCGGTTCTGTTAATCATTTTTATGGACAGAATTTCTAGGCACAGCCAGCGGCCGGAGGCTGTCAGGTTTGGGGACCACACGATTTCGTCTCTGCTTCTTGCGGATGATGTTGTTGTGTTGGCCCCTTCAAGCCAGGACCTTCAGCATGCACTGGGATGGTTTGCAGCCAAGTGTGAAGCGGTGGGGATGAGAATCAGTACCTCCAAATCCGAGGCCATGTTCCTCAGTCGGAAAAGGGTGGCTTGCCCACTTCAGGTTGGTGGAGAGTCCCTGCCTCAAGTGGAGGAGTTTAAGTATCTAGGGGTCCTGTTCACGAGTGAGGGAAGGAAGGAACGGGAGATTGACAGACGGATCAGTGCAGCTTCTGCAGTAATGCGGTCAATGTATCGGCCTGTCGTGGTGAAGAAAGAGCTGAGCCGCAAGGCGAAGCTCTTGATTTACCGGTCAATCTACGTTCCTACTCTCACCTATGGTCATGAGCTTTGGGTCATGACCGAAAGGACAAGATCCCGGATACAGGCGGCCAACATGAGCTTTCTCCGCAGGGTGGCTGAGCGATTCCTTAGAGATAGGGTGAGAAGCTTGGTCACCCGGGAGGAGCTCAGAGTAGAGCCGCTGCTCCTCCACATCGAGAGGGGTCAGCTGAGGTGGCTTGGGCATCTGTTTCGGATGCCTCCGGAATGCCTTCCTGGGAAGGTGTTCCGGTCCCGTCCCACCGGGAGGAGACCCCGGGGAAGACCTAGGACACGCTGGAGGGACTATGTCTCTCGGCTGGCCTGGGAACGCCTCGGTGTCCCCCCAGAAGAGCTGGAGGAAGTGTCTGGGGAGAGGAAGTGTCTGCTTAGACTGCTGCCCCCGCGACCCGGCCCCGGATAAGCGGAAGATGATGGATGGATGGACATATTTTTGTACCTCTTCAGGACTGTTTCTAGATGAAGATCCTGGTAAAAACTGATGAATTACAGCTAGCTAGATTAACCTTTTCCATCTGCAGCATAAATCCATAGGTGGATAAAATGTAAAAAGAAATTGGTTACTTTTTAAACAAATTTTTTCAAAAATACAACTGTCAAGCATGTGAGCTCATTCATGTGATGCATTTAAATTTGATAAATTTGAACCATTTCAGATTATGGAATTTTCATAATTCTCATTTTTGTTTTTGTGCATGTATTCATTTTTGTATGTATTTACAGTTGTGCTCAAACGTTTGCATACCCTTGGAGAATTGGTAATATACACTCAACTAAAGGATTATTAGGAACACCTGTTCAATTTCTCATTAATGCAATTATCTAATCAACCAATCACATGGCAGTTGCTTCAATGCATTTAGGGGTGTGGTCCTGGTCAAGACAATCTCCTGAACTCCAAACTGAATGTCAGAATGGGAAAGAAAGGTGATTTAAGCCATTTTGGGCATGGCATGGTTGTTGGTGCCAGACGGGCCGGTCTGAGTATTTCACAATCTGCTCAGTTACTGGGATTTACACGCACAACCATTTCTAGGGTTTACAAAGAATGGTGTGAAAAGGGAAAAACATCCAGTATGTGGCAGTCCTGTGGGCAAAAATGCCTTGTTGATGCTAGAGTTCAGAGAAGAATGGGCCGACTGATTCAAGCTGATAGAAGAGCAACTGAAATAACCACTTGTTACAACCAAGGTATGCAGCAAAGCATTTGTGAAGCCAAAACACGCACAACCTTCAACTGTGAGTGACAGAATCTAAAAATCCAGAAAATCACATTGAATAATTTGCATTTTATTGCATGACATAAGTATTTGATACATCAGAAAAGCAGAACTGAATATTTAAGCAATTACAGAGATCATACGTTTCCTGTAGTTCTTGACCAGGTTTGCACACACTGCAGCAGGGATTTTGGCCCACTCCTCCAGATTTAAACCCCGCCTCCCCATGTTATTCAATGGGATGCGAGACCAACTAAACAATTTAATTACCCTTCAAATATCTTTTTTCCGAAGCTGGTTTCTGTCATTTACTGTTATTTGTATCACGCTAATGTAAATTCAAGAGTTTGTTTTTAAAATAAGTTGGTTTTTAGTTAGTTATTTAATGCTCTAAAAACGGTGGTGTGACGTCGTGATTCACAGCTGTGATTGACAGCTATCTGAGCCGAGGAGCCACTGAAGCGCCAACAGGCTTTTTTCGCAATCTTCGGAGGACTAAGGAGATTGGAGCTTTGAATTTAATCTAAAAATTTCTATAATTTATATAATTTCACACGGACATAATGGGTTGTTCTGCATTAGATTGTGCTAACCGATCTGGCATTTCCAATCGATCTTTGAATTATTTTCGGTAAGTTACATTTATAAGCTATTTAATTAGTAAATAAATGTAATAGGCTAGCTAACGTTAGCTAAAAGCCAACAAGCCTCGTTAATAGCCATGTTAATAGCTAGCAGGTGATCGTTAGCTAGAAGTTACCAATAATTTTTGTATTAGGCCTATTCTAAATTAAGGTTAAACATGATGTAAGTTAGGTTATAACATATCGTATTTTAATGAGGTTGGAGTGGAATGGAGCAGACAGAGTTCACAGGAGCAGGACTCCACTTCCAAAACAGTGCAGCGTGTGCTTGCGATTGATTACGGTATGCGCATTCTGCGAGGGAGAGTGAGGGCGGGGCACAGGGGTGGGGCCGTTGATTTCGCGGCTTTACGGCTTTACTTCCTGCTCGCTACTGCGCATAACTACTGTGCAGAACTGGTTCCAAGATCGCTATCTGCGCAGACGCAAGTCCAAGATGTCAGCGCCATATCGGGACACTGCCGGCTTCAGTTTTCACCAATGGAAAAGAGCGAAGGGGCGTCGTCCATTTTTTTACAGTCTATGGAGTGAGCAGGCAAAACACATGTATTTTATTTCTTATTGGATTCACATTCATCTGTAGGTCATAACAGAATGGCACAATCATAAAACAAAACATGGCAACAAAGTAAAAAATTAACTGACCCCTGTTCAAAAGTCTGTATACCCTTAGTTCTTAATATTGTGTATTGCCCTCTTTAGCATCAATGACAGCATGCAGTCTTTTGTAATAGTTGTCCATGAGGCCCCAAATTCTTGCAGGTGGTATAGCTGCCCATTCGTCTTGGCAAAATGCCTCCAGGTCGTAAAGTCTTTGGTCGTCTTGCATGAACCGCACGTTTGAGGTCTCCCCAGAGTTGCTCGATGATAGGTCAGGAGACTGTGATGGCCACTCCAGAACCTTCACCTTTTTCTGCTGTAACCACTGGATGGTCAACTTGGCCTTGTGCTTAGGGTCATTGTCATGCTGAAAAGTCCAAGAGCGTCCCATGCACAACTTTCGTGCAGAAGAATGCAAATTGTCTGCCAGTATTTTTTGATAACATGCTGCATTCATCTTGCCATAAATTTTCACAAGATTCCCAGTGTGTTTAGAGCTCACACACCCCCATAAGATCAGTGAACCACCACCATTCTTCACAGTGGGTATTCTGTTCACTATAGGCCTTGTTGACCACTCTCCAAACACAGCACTTATGGTTGTCACCATAAAGCTCTATTTTGATCTTGTCACTCCCAATTACAGTCTGCCAGATGCTGTGAGGTGTGTCACAGTGTTGTCGGGCATATTGTAACCCAGCTTTTTTTTGTGGCATTGGGGCAGTAAAGACTTCTTTTGCAGCTAATTCAATTCAATTCAAGTACCATTGTATTGTGCTTCTTGAAACACCCACACCATCTTTTTCCAGAGCAGCCTGTATTTCTCCTGAGGTTACCTGTGGGTTTTTCTTTGTATCCCAAACAATTCTTCTGGCAGTTTTGGCTGACGTCTTTCTTGGTGTACCTGACCTTGGCATGGTACCAAGAGATCCCTGAATTTTCCACTTCTTAATAAGTGATTGAACAGTACTGACTGGCCTTTGCAAAATGTCACAATTTATGCAAGGGTATGCAAACTTATGAACACAACTGTATTCATGGAAGCCAAGAAAAGCCAAACTTTGGACCAAATAAAACAAAAACAACAGTCAATCTAATTTATTTTGTGAAGTGTAAACAACATTCAAGAAATAGATGCAGTGGCTAGGGCAAAATCCTAAACAGCATCAGATCTTAGGAACGAACCTACAGGAAACAGGACTCTGAGGGGTGGCGAAAGTATTTACCCCCTTTGCCATAACTCTTGAATGAGTTATGTTGCAACCAGTTGCCTTAAGACGCCATGTAATTATTTGATTGGAGTCCACCTACGTGCAAAAAAGGTGTTTTACGATTTCAGATAAAATACATCTGTCTCTGGGAGTTCCCATAGTTGGTTAGTACAGTTCCTAAAATAAATTATCTCATGAAGACAAGGGAAGATTTAAAGCAAATCCAGAATCAAAATTGTGTTCTGGAATATTTCTAGCTAGAATTGAAACATGCACCTGTATACCTGGAATGGTGTCGATCACCAATGAAAACATTTTGCTAATTGAATTCTTCTCCCAGTGCAAATAATGTGGTGCATCATGCCGCAAATGTAGTTGACATCTATTTTAAAGACACCAGTGTTGTCACATCTGTCATATAGATAAGTTTAAAGCAGAATACTAACATGCCAGAATGAAAGCACCCTCTGGCCTCTTACCTTGATTAAACTTACAGTCACCCAAGCCCCCACAAGGAGTCATTAGAGTGACATGAGGCAAAGCAACCAAATTAAATTACTAGTCCCCAAAATCTGGCAAACTGCATGCCCTTCCTTGGGACCCCGGGCTCACACAGACACAATATAAACAATATTGTTAAATATAATTACAACACTGTTTCCAAAAAAGTTGTGACGCTGCGTAAAATGTAAATATAAACAGAATGCAGTGATGTGCAAATCATTTAAACCCTATATTTAATAGACAATAGTTCAAAGACAACATATCAGATGTTGAAACTGAGAAATGTTATTGTTTCTTGAAAAATATATGCCCACTTTGAATTTGATGCCAGCAACGGATAAAAAAAAAAGTTGTGACAGAGGCAACAAAAGACTGGCAAAGGTGTAATGCTAAAAAGCTAAACCTGGTGGAACATCTCACAACTAATAAGGTCAAATGGCAACAAGTCAGTAACATGACTGGTTAATAAAAGATCATTCCAGAGAGGATGGGTGTGTCAGAAGTGAGGATGGGGAGGGGTTCACCACTCTGTGAAAGACTTATTAATTAATTCAAGAATAATGTTCCTCAATGTAAAATGGCAAATATTTTGGGGATCTCATCATCTACAACGCATAATACAATTAAAAGATTCACAGAATCCAGAGAAATATCTGTATGCAAGGCCAAAAACCAATATTAGATTTTCAGGCCCTCACTGCATTAAAAACAGACACGATTCTGTGGTGAAAATCACTGCATGGGCTCAGGAACACTTCTGAAAATCATTGTCTGTGAACACAGTACGTTGCTGCATCCACAAATGCAAGCTAAAACACTACCATGCAAAGAAGGATTCATATATTAAAAAAATCCAGAACTGCCGCCGACTTCTCTGGATCGAAGATCATTTTAGATGGACTGAAGTGAAGTGCAAAACTGTCCTGTGGTCTGACTAATCAACATTTATTATTATTTTTGGGAAACATGGATGCCGCATGCTCCAGACTAAAGAGGAGAGGGACCATCCATCTTATTAGTGCTCAGTTCAAAAGCCAGCATCCATGATGGTATGGGTGCATTAGTGCACATGGCATGGGTGACTTGCACATCTGTGAAGGCACCATTAATGTTGAACAATATACACAGGTTGTGGAGCAACATATGCTGCCATCCAGACAATGTCTTTTTCAGGGAAGGCCTTGCTTATTTCAGCAAGACAATGCCAAACCAGATTCTGCATGTATTAACACAGCATGACTCTGGAGTAAAAGAGTCTGGCTGCTAAACAGGCCTGCCTGCAGTCCAGACCTTTCATCCATTGAAAACATTTGGCACATTATGAAACGGAAAATACGACAAAGGAGACCCTGAAATGTTGAGCTGCTGAAATCCTACATCAGGCAAGAATGGGAATACATTTCACTTTCAAAACTACAGCAATTGGTCTCCTCAGTTCCCAAATGCTTACAGAGTGTTGTTAAAAGAAGAGGCAATGCAACAGTGTGGTAAACATGCCCCTGTCCCAACATTTTTTAAATGTGTTGCTGACATCAAATTCAAAATGGGCATGGATTTTTCCAAAAACAATAAAATGTCTCAGTTTCAACATTTTATATATTGTCTTGGTACTACAGTCAATTAAATGTAGGGATAAATGATTTGCACATTATTGCATTGTTTTTATTAGCATTTTTTGCAACATGCAGATGTAATTAATGCTTTCAGGTGTAAGGCTTCACGTTTCAAGAGTATGGCACAACATATACTTTGATTTGATCAAAATATAGAGTAATATTGATTTCCTGCATTTACGTAACAGATACAATCCTGAGGCTTTCAATGTGTCCTTGTAGCATTAATAAAGTTGTACTTGTATAGTGCAATATGATTGTGAACATGTGATTTATTTGTGTAGGGAAAAAACACAAAGGAAACCCCTTGAATATCAAAATAAATGTATAGAGTGAAAGAGGTCATATAAAGGACATGAAAAGATGTCACTGCTGATTTACAGTTGCCTACATTTAATACCACAAGATGGCAGTACAATGTTATAAATTGAATGTAGCTTTTACGCCATGCATTTTTATTGACCATTGCGTGAATAAAATAGGTTGTTATAATAACCACATGCATAGTTTGCTTATTTTTAAGCTTTATTCTCTGAAATTGACATTCGTGCCTGAAAGTAATCCCAAGTATGCTACAGTACATGAAGTTTGACAACTGTTTATTTTCCTGAACTCAGGGAGAGTTGCGGTCGCTTGGTTCATGACAATACTGCTGCAGTGCATGTCCACTGAACACACACATTTACTGTTTCCTACTCTCTCCTCATCTCTCTTGTTTTGTTTGTTTCCCTTCCCTTTCTTAATTTCTCTCTGCCTCTCTCTTGCTTTTACTCTTTCTCTGAATTATTACAGATTGTCTACTATCCTTCTCTTTGACTAGAACTCACTGCACACTGATCCCTAGTGGTCATGTTGCAAAAATTACTGGATGCGTTTTCTTTTTTTCTTTTTTTTCTTGTTACTTCAGTTTACCATGCAAATTACAGGGATCACAAGGATTTTTAAAGTGTTCATATCTGACTGTTTTCACCATGAGTAATTGACCTTTGGATTGTCATAGAAGGATCCAATAATTCCAATAAACAAAACAGGCTGCAGATATATTTGGTGTGAAAAACCAATTACTTTTAAAGGAAATGGGTAGCGTACAGATATAATAACTGTAAGTTGATTTTTAATTTACTTACATAGTAGATTCCCTTATGTGACATCTTTATTATGTGTTTTTGTACTTCAGAGGCAATTTGTTGCTTGTAATATCCATTGCAATATTGTATGAATGACAGATTAGAGTCTATTCATTTTTTTGTGAAAGTTAGAATGTATTATTATAACACATACTTCTCTATTCCCTTACAGGAAAAGATTGTAGTCAGAGTGCAGCACAACTGTAGTACGTTGCAAATACGTCCAAAATATTTTTGTTGTACTGCAGTAAATTTGAAGATTCAACTGCAGTACAGCATTTTTGCAATTACTGCAGCCATACTGTCACAGTTTCAATGGCAGTCTTTGTTGTAAGGGTTATCAGCAGCCTCACAGCATGCATCATGGTCAATGTGCATTTATTCTTCGCAAAAGAAGTTGAAAATCAATGAGCTAAAGTTTCATTATCAAGTCTTAGACAGTGCTTCTTGTCTGCACTTTCTTCATCTATATATACTAGCTTTTCACCTGGATTCTTCAGAATCCAGAAATAGCCTAGCTTCGACAGTAACTATGGAATTGTCTCCTTACTAGTTATCGGATATTAATTTGACGACAAATCATAAATGAAAACGTTACATAGGCTCAGGCTGATCTCATGTGGGCTGCAATTACTTATGGTAAGTAGAGTCCATAGAGATTATACACATGCCTTTGTAGAGGAGAAATATGGTTTTGACAAACCAGCATGAGTTTCAATTTATTTATCTTGAGTCTGAGCCTATAGTAAGATGTGCAACTACAGTTTGTCCAAAAAGGAATGTCCGATAACTATTAAGAAGACAATTCTGTAGTTACAGTTGGAGCTAGATATAGTCCAAGTCATTTAAAACAACAGACAAAAATGTTGCTGCCTGAAAAGGAAAACTGCATTTCTCAAACTGTCATTTTTTCAATCTTCCAAAGGCAGTAATTATCATGTGGCCGGGGGGGGGATTTTCAGTTTAAGGGAAAAATATAGTATGGGGGTGTGGGTGGGGGGAGGCTGTCTCGGGAGAATGGGGAAGAGGTTCTGAATCATTAGCTCTGTGTTAGTGTGGTGTTAGGGGACTAATTGAGTGTCTGGTTGAGCCATCTCTTGGTCAGACTCAAAAAGTGCCACTGTCAGCACTACCTGGTGGTAGTCTAAAATTTAAGGAAATGAACCCCCACTTCAAGGCAGAAGTAATTACTCTAGTTTAATAGGGTCAACTTTAAAGTACCAAGCCGATGAGCTGTGGGCAGCCCAAGAGGTCATGAGAGGCAGACCTAGGAAGCGTAGGGTGTGTTGATGAAGGATGACTATACTGCTGAGCAATTTAATATCACTTTACAAATACCTGAGGATTTGTAAGAAAGTGGGAAAATGTACATTCTCGCAATTCGTTTGATCTTGTTCATTTCAATAATGACTTTAGAATCCAGGTCACACGGCTTTTCTCAGTCTGGAACAAAGTGCACAGTGTTTGATTTCTTTATCAGAATCTGATAATCTTTCATTATTTCTTAACACAGAATCATCTCATATGGGTGGAGCATTCAGCTTTCTACAAAGCTTTTTTACAGTACAATAGTTTTATTTAGATGAATGACACTTGTTGACATATTTGTGTCACAGATGTTTTAAATAACGTAATCAGGTGAAATAGGCAAATGTTGCACATCACCTTCAATTACTATGTGTATTGGAATGAGTCGTAATGTAGGAAGTAATTTCTCACTTGTGAACAACTGAAAACATCACACAATTCTACTATCACCAGCAACAGCCCTTGTTCAACAGAGTTAGTTACCAGGTATACAACATAGCATGTTGATATACCTTCCAGATCAGTGGTCTGGCCAAAGGACTGCACATGCATGTTTCACCTTATGGTGCAGCAAGTTTATCATTGCTAGTGTGAATCGAAAATTGTATTCATGAATACAACAGGCTCTTAGTTGTAAATCTTAACTTTTGGGATAATTGTGATAATTTCCTCTAAGATCCATTTACTGGGCTCAGTTACCTACATGCAATGGTGGAAGGTTTACATCAGTAGAAAATAAATGTGAATGTCACCCAGTACTTAAATATAAAATCATTAAACGCTCAAATACACTTAAGAATCAAAATGCTATAAAACAATTTGAATAAATTATATTGGACTCAAAAGTGGTCTACGGCACCAAGCTGACATATATAAGACATTTTGCAGATGCTCTTATCTAAAGTGACCTATAGTGCTGAGTGAATAAATGTTCCAAGTTTTTCATGCAGGCCCCTTGTGCAAAGCCTTAACCTTGCAACTAGCTGGAGGGTGGCCTGGAAGCCCTATTGGCAACGTAAATTGGCCAGCATGGCATGTGGACGAATTGTCAGCAGGGATTTTCCTTATCTCATCATCACCCTAGCAACTTGCTTAGGCGCCTGCAAAGCTAACAGTGAGTTCAAACTGCTTCCAATGAAAGTGATGAAACACATAATGAAGAGCAGTGAAATGGGCGAGGGACTTTTGTTTGTGATGCAAGTATGAGGTGGGAAGTTAAGAGATTATTCAGCTTTTGAGCAGATGGGGAAACTGCATTTTTACACACATTTTAGTAGGGCACCGTATAAAAACAGTGGCAGCAGTCCATATGTCAAGAAGACAGCTATTAAGCTAAAGATGCATTCTAATACTTTTACAAGTAAACTCTTTTTTAAACCTCCCATTTTGGGTAGGATGTACAATATGATTATTATTATTTTTTTTATCATTTATAAATAAAATCATTATTCTGAAAATATTTGGACAGCCACAATTTTCATAGTTTTGGCTCTGTACGTGACCACAATAGATTTGAAATGAAACAACCGAGATGCAATTGAAGTGCAGACTTTCAGCTTTAATTCAAGGAGTTGAACAAAAAGATCACATGAAATGATGAGGAATTGCCTACCAATCATCCATGTTGTCTTCCATGGTATTCCGCTTTTTTGTGTTGCAGAGCTCACCAGTGTGCTCTTTTTTTCTCAGAATGTATCAAACTGTTGATTTGGCCACTCCTAATGTTCCTGCTATCTCTCTGACGAATTTTCTTTGCAGCCTGTTTCACTTAACTGAGAACTCCTTTGACCAAATGTTGTGGGTTCACAGTAACAGCTTCCAAATGTGAATGCCACACCTGGAATAAACTCCAGACCTTTTTACTGCTGAATTGATTAAGAAATAAAAAAGGAATAGCCCACACCTGTCCATGAAACAGCTTTTGAATCAATTGTCCAATTACTTTTGTTCCCCTGAAAAAGAGGGGCTACATATTAAATAACTGTAATTCCTAAACCCTTCCTCCAATTTGGATGTACTGTAAATACGCTCAAATTAAAGCTGAGAGACTGCCCTTTAAGCCCATATTTATTAGTTAACTGTAACTTGAATCTATTTAGGTAAACAGCCAAAATAACAAAACATGTGTCAGTGTCCAATTATTTCTGGACTGTAGAATTCCAACCCATAATGGCTAGGCAGATGCTTTTTTACAACTTGTAGCTGAAAATGCCGGAATGCATCTTTAAGTGCCGGTCCAATTCACATAAGCTGCCCTTTCTGCCCTTGATTTAGTGTGAAGGTTGATATCACCCACAATTCACTGCAACCTGTTGTCATGTCTCTAATGCCTGTGGCCCTGAAGTGTCAAATGCAATCAATTGACACTTTTTAGAGAATTAGCGTAGACACTAGCCAAAACTTGATCATCACCCTCCCTTGCTTGGATAAATCCTTGCACGTGAACTCAGATGTGTCACGGTGCGGAGTAGGCAGAACACAAGACGCAGAATGATGATGCAAAAACATTCCTTTTATTGGGCTCAACAGCACAAAACATAAGACACTTCAGCAACCAATGACTTAAACGCACAAGGCATAAACAATAATCCACAACTGTGGTCACAAAAGGGCAGTTTAAACAGGATCCCCAATTAGAGATAATGCAGGGCAGCTTCCTTTAATTTGGGACCAACAAAACTGAACACAGAGAAGCCCGGAGGGTTAGGGTTCTCTACTGTCTGGCCCTGACATGATGTGATGATCTAAAATGTAATTTAAGGGCTGAGGGTGTATGGCTGAAGGCTACTACTTCACATTTGGACTGCAGCCACTGTTTTCGTTCAGGGTGTCCTATAAAAATGTATTCTGTTTTGTCAAATAAACATTGGTTCCATTCATGAAAAGTTCTTATTTGATCCATTATCTATTTGTAATGGTGATAAAGAGATAATGAATGAACTCACTATTTATAAGACTATAGGTGGAGGCAAGGGGGAGGTGGGTAACAGGTGGAGGCAGGGGTGGTGGGTGGGTAACAGGTGGAGGCAGGGGTGGTGGGTGGGTAACAGGTGGAGGCAGGGGTGGTGGGTGGGTAACAGGTGGAGGCAGGGGTGGTGGGTGGGTAACAGGTGGAGGCAGGGGTGGCGGGTGGATAAAGCAGAAATGCTTACAGGAATCCTCAATGCTGTTGCAATGGAAAGGGGCTGTACATACAGCTGTATATGACCCGGGGAAGGGACAAACTGGGAAAAGAAAACGTCACATATAATATTACCCAAAATATATTCCCTATAGACATCAATAGCAAGTAAGTGGGGATAAGGTGACTAGACAAGAGGATAGATAATACACAGTAGCACTATCGTATGTGTGGACTTGTTGTGTTGATATGCATGTGGGTATATGTTATGTTTCACTGAATGTGTGTATAGAGTCCAGTATATGAACATACATTTGGTAATGAAGGCTTAGTGTAAAAAAGGGACAATGTGAATAGTCTGATTGGTGTAGGGAGGTCACTATAATGTCTACATTTTTCTCTCCTGAATGTTATCTACTCTCAGCCACTCCAAACCTTACTATGGACTTTGTATATTCTTCTCAGTCATTTCTGCAGGAGTTTTTTTATTGCTGCCAAATTCCAGCGCTACCGAAGCACTTTAGCTACTGCTGACCATATCAGTGAAGTGGAAAGTAAACACAGAAATGTGGCATTGAACATCATTGGGGATTTTAACCGCAGAACACTTCAAACAGACTTTTCCAGATACTAAAACTGTTAAAATGTCCTACATGACATGATCATCATGTTTTCAGCTCTATTAAAGGTGCACACCGAATTACCATGTGATGCTCATCCCCATAAAAAAACAGCAACTTAAAACTGCAAAGTATTTTAAACACGGAATGTCAAGAGATTCGCATTCCAAATTGTTGCTGTGAAGCATCAACAACAACAAGCAATGGTTTAGCGGTGTGCATAGGAGTGAACTTCATCCAAATAGAAGTTTATACGAACCCCATATTGTTCTCTACTTTGCCACAGAAGAGCCCAGGATTTGTGTCTGCCAAGTTGGAAGAAGCAGTTCACCAGTTTTACTTACAGGCCCCTTTAATCACCAGACACCCTTCTAGGACTCTAGGACACTGTAAGTACTACAAATCTAACTAAACCCAACTAAAAGTGTCCACCTCCATCAGACCACTTCCTGAACAACAGGATGCTACATGTTAAGATGGAAATGTTCATTTCACAATTTTTATCTCTCAGAACTGGAACGGTACAAGGATGCATGCACTCACCCTGCCTCTACCCACTCTACATTGTACCTCGAACAATGAATCTGTCGAGCTACTCAAGTTTGTAGATAACACCCCTCTGGTTGTCTCTTCACTGGTGGTGACAACTGCATGTACTGTGATGGTGGCCTCGTGAAGACAACGGCACTTAGCACTTAACAGACAAAACAGTGGAAGTGGTAGTTGACTTCAAAGGCCTCTACATCCAGCTCTTGAGGCTGAAGGCTCAGCAATTAGTTCAGCTACATTATTAACATTTCTAGGGCTGAAATCCATCATCCTTCACCATCTCAGGTGGGAGGACAGCATCACAGCGATGATCAAGTTTACCACTCACGGGAGTAAAACAACTCTCCCAGTCTATCTTGAACTGGTTCTACACATCAACTGTAGTCAATTCTCATCAAACTGTTTTGTTTGGATCTACGTTTGCCTACTGCAAAGGTAAACGGCTTTGAATTGTACAGTTCTTCCCCCAGCCCTCAATTAAGGTCCTATGTGACTCTAGGGCTAGGAAGTGTGAAGGCACGATCATTGCCGCCTCCTCCCACGCCAGTCATTCACTGTTCCAAAATGTCCCTCTTGCAGGCAGAGGGCAGATGGACGGTACAATAATGACCAGAAAATCCCAGCACATCTATGGTTTAATTCCCTGTGCTCTAGCCCTGTATCGGTCATCTGCTCAGCAGGAACTAACAGGACCCTGCTCACCACCTCCAAACTGTTGATTGCTACAAATGCACTTTACTTCTCCTAAAAGTCTGCCCATCTACTTACATCTAGATATATGCACATACAGCATAAAATTAAGAGGCCGCTGCATCTTTATCTTTCCTTTCCAAAAAAGTTGAAAAGGAACGTTTTACTGAGGAACAGAAGCATTCAATTTGCAGAGGTCTCATAATTTTACTTAATCTCACTCAAAACATTCCTTTTCGACTTTTTTGGATAGGAAAGAAAAAGGCGCAGTGGTCTCTTATTTTTTTCCGGAGCTGTATTTAGATGGCACCATAAATTAACCATCCATAAATTAATCTAGCACATCTATGATATGCTCTTATGACTCATCAACCCTTCATCTAGTATGCTCACCACATAGTGTATTCATTGTATATAATCTTATCAAATATATTGATTTTAAGTAGATGTTTTTGTATCCTGTACCTATAATTTGTCTACAATGACCAGAACATTTACACCAAGTGAAATTCTTGGTATGTGTCAATGTGTTTTTTGAATGAAGGCGGTTCTGATTCTAATTTGACTCATTTTGCAGCAATGTTAAACAGTGTTATCAACTGTAGACTTGACATCATGGTACTGTTTGCCATGCCTGTCATACAGTAGCATAGAAAGATTCCCAACCAATCACTTGAGCCTCCCGGGGAGGCCCAGTCCTTACCTGATTTGAGAGGCAAAAAAAGGAGCATTTTATATATACATAGTATTGCATACCTTTACTTCAAAGGGGGGGTCACCATTAATTACATATTTTAATAGGCTCTGTTCTAAAACCTATACAACCTACCCCCCTAAAACATATGAATATCACATCACATAAAATTTAGCACATACATTTAAATTATTCACTGCAGTGGGAGTAGGCAACATTTATTAAATGGGTTGTGAACCCCTGGTTTAGTCTAGGATGACTGAGTTGTCTAGGGTCTCTGGTTATTTTTAGGGTCTTCCTCTGCTTGGAATAGAGGCCCTGAATGACTCGGCCCTGGTAATTAACTGTACTGTTCACAAAATACTCTGAAACCTCTCACTGTATAGGCCAGTGCAGTTGACTTACCAATCAGTAATATACAGTAGCTGGCCAGAATGCTCTCAGTGCTGAAGATGTAGAAGCCACATCTATTAAGGATTATCAATTGAGGTCCATTCTCACCTAGAACAGAAAGTCTTGGGTTTTGTCTGAGGGTAGATAAGCTCTGACTCCAGGTATTGGTTTGCATACATCGGTTGTGCTGATAGTGGGGACTTAAATTTGTCTTACAGTACTGTAGCAGATCTAAGGTCAGCCGTGCCTGTCTAGGGAGGCAGAAGTGGTGTGCTGGGGTGAACAGGTGATACAGGCAGGTTGAGACAGGCAGGGAACATGGGTACATATGGGAAGAGAACTCAAAGGGCGAAGGGTGTGTGGTGAGGGAGTAGAGAGGGCAGGAGGAGAATTATCAGAAAAGGACAAGCACAGGTGGCTCGTTGTCAGCGGGTAAAGTGTCAGAAGTGCTGAGTCGAGACCTCTTCTGTGCCGGAATTGGCTGGATTGAACCGGCACCCAGACCCTGTTTGCCCCCTGTCCCCCTCGTCTGCCAACTGTAGCGTTGGGAGTGTGCCACAGGCCATGTCCACGCCAGGAATGCCAACCATACCACATTTCTCCCGAATGACCCAAGCCTTATTGTGGTTGAACTCAGCTCAACCAGCCTCCTCACCCCACAGTGTAAAGGCCAAATTGCTGGCAACAAAATGAATGAGGCGCTGTAGGGATGGGCGCAAGCCTCTTGAACCCTTTTAGGTTTAGGAAGTCGGATCTTGTTGATGGCAAAAGTTTTCCAAAATGGTGAAATACTCTATTTTAGATGTAAATTTGATGGGACTATTTTTTTGTAGGACGACATTGTAGGACGACATGCATATTTTGTTAGTGTGATTGCATTAGACAAGATAGTAAAAAAAGGCATCAGTCAGATAATTGTAAATCTGGGCCATTACAAGCCACTATACATATATATGTTAAAAAAGTCTCAGCCCTGAAACACATAGCTTAGCTGATGTGATTTAATCCACTCTAACATAGTATGTCCCTGTGAAGTTTTCATGTCTGGCACACTTGTGCCATTCATTTTGATCTCAGGGTAAATGCAGTAATATGTATTTGTATGTGGTCTAGATGAAATACAGCTACAGCAATTTCCGCCCAGATTCTTTTGAGCAGAAAGGGGTCTTTCATAAAAAGGCAATAAAGATGAATGTAATATTTTTACACTGCAATTTTGTGGAAAATGAAATCTTTTTTCCCCACTAGAAGACGTGTAACATAGGCTCCTTGTATTAGTGTGCTGCTGAAGCCTTCTGTTTTGTCCAGCACTTACGAACCATTAAAAACGCTCCACATGAGCTGCGGTTTGTGGACTACCGGCATTTCCCAATTCCTGTCTGAGTCGGGCCAAACTTGTCTGCTGTTAAAACAAATACACCAGAAACAGCGCGAAGTCAGAGTTAGGCACACTCGTTTTGTGGAGAAAGATTCTGATCGCTAATGTGGTTTATAGGCCTGCATCTGTCTCGAAACACTTTGATTAATCTGGGAAAAAAATTTACTTCACTAATCTTCATCAGCTTTTAATGAGAAGCAATTTTCTGGCTAATAAAAAAAAACATTTTCCAGAAGGAGACAATTCTGGCACGTATACAAGCACAAGGCCAAAACAGATTTGAGGATGTATCCTACTTGTCAAATGTGAAATAGTTGATGTAGTTTAAGCTATCTGGACTAAATCCACAAAGAGAGTCTATAAGGAATTCTGCATCAAAGACCAACATATAGTAACAAGGGTAATGAGACACTGGACCAGAACAGTCATTTCAATTTCCCCCCTCTCTGATCAGATGTTGACACATACTTTCAATGTGCTTTAAAGCTTATAGCGAAGATAATTAAAAACTAACATTAAAAAAATGTCACCATGGTTTCCTGGATCTGGTGATATACATTCTGACAGAGGAGTGTATGCTGCAGACCTTTAAGTGAAAACGTCTTTACTTCAGCAAGATGTTTCTGTTTTGAAATGAGATTGGCGGTGACGTATAAAAAGTTTGATGACGGTATAAAACAAGCTCAAATTAATATCCAGTTTACTGAGGATTGTTTAATGAGGATCCTTCGATTGTTTCTATGAACTCTTGAGGGCATTCATAAATAAAGTCAATCAATCAATCAAATGTATTTATAAAGCCCTTTTTACATCAGCAGGTGCTTTTACAAAACAACCAGCCTAAAACCCCAAGGAGCAAGCGACAACAACATTGAAGCACAGTGGCTTGGAAAAACTCCCTAGAGAGAAACCAGGCTCGGAGGGTTGACCAGTCCTTTTCTGGCTGTGCCTGGTGAACATTTTAAGAGTACCAGTTATAATAATTAGTAAATGCATTTGAGTTGTGACCACAGTCTGTAAAACCTAATCCAGTTCAGAAGCATGACCAGATGGACAAGGACAGGGACAACCGGGTGGAGGGGGGGCTGGGGGGTGGCTATCAGACTGGCAGCTGGAATCTTCAGGTACCCTTGCAAATTATTCAGGCAGTCCTTGCAAACCAATCTCTAGAAATAATACAGCATAGATGTGTCCGTATATCACTTAGCTGAAGGAAACATCAGTTGACAACGAAAAGAAAATTAGGTATGAGGTTGGAATTTTACTGCATTTACTATTCATCAGGTATTATGAGAAAATCAGCTGTCTTAATATTTCAATACTTTGTTCATTCAGCACTCAGCAAGCAGGGTTTGGTTGGATATTTCTTTCATCCACAGCCAACACTGGAAATAACCTTACCAGTTCATCTTGTTTATGCATAATAAAAACCCACTCAGAAGAGATTCTGCAGTCATTTTAGTTGTATCAATTAATTCAAAAGAGCTACTGTGTATACTGCTTAGGGGGTTTGATCAGAACCTTTAGTCATTTAGCAGATGCTCTTAACCAGAACCACATACATTAGTGAGTTTAAATGTTCATACATTTGTGTACTGGTCCCCCATGGGAATAAAACCCACAACCCTGCTGTTGCAAGCACCACACTCAGTACCATATTTTAGAGGGCTTAACTGAATTCTTAGCAGCAGCAGGGCCTTTCTCCAGTGTCTGCGTATAAGAAAGAGAGGACTGGCCATGCTCTGTCAACTGAGTAACACAAGACCAGCTATCAATAGCTTACACATTCTGGACACACTACTGGAATAAACGTGAACAGAGGCAAGGAGATATTTTGTAGGTAACAAAAGACCCCAATACATTTCTTAATGCGGTCATATTTGGTCTATCGACCGTCAAACAGCAATGCTGTGGTTTGTAAAGTGACAGCCATGTGCAGTGGGGGCACCCTTTGTTAAGGTCAGTGACAGTGATGTATGGGTGTATATGGAACAGCAACAGAGAAACACAAGAAATGGGGATGGAGGGGAAGTATGAATACAAGGAAGGGACAAGCAGCTTTACACATGTTCTAAAACCTAGATCAATGTTTTTTCAGCATCACCCCATCAACTTTTCAGCAGTGATTATTTCACAGACAGGACTCGCTAGAGAAAATGTTTGACTTTTTCTGGCCAGCCCAGACATTCTGGTGGAGATGTAATGAATTCTGATTCCGGCTGTCAGTGTGCTGTTGCCACGACAGACGGGTTGGGAATCCGAAGTAATTTTATGAATCCACTGGAGCTGTATTTCTTATAGAAGGGGGATGGTTTCGGTGAGCAGGTAGGTCACAGTGGAATAGCTGACAGCATATGAACCTATTTAGAGAGAATAAAATACATGGTTTGTGAAGTCAATGGTCAGGCGGATTAAGGGAGGTGTTGCACTATACACAGTAATTGGAAAATGTATTTTTCTGTCAATCATACTTGGTGTTTTCTTACCTCAGTATTCTATTAGTTTTTCTTTGACACAGAAAGTTGAAGGACCAATCTAGTTCTGGAATTTGCTTGACTGCGACTTGTTTCAGGAAGGTTCAGTTTTTTCATCAGGAGAAAGTGTAGGCGGTGTTCTTATCAAATTTATTTCAGGGGAACTTTCAGGGAGTATATGATATTATTTTTGGCCATACACCTCAATTCAACCACCCCCCCCAAAAAAAAAAAAGATCTTCCAAGATTTATTCCTAGCATGCAAGTTTAGGCCAGAAGATTTGTATATTTATGGGTAATAAACTGCAGTTGAACTGCATTCTTGGACATACACTGCAGTTCCAGTGGACCCTGACACACTGGTGACCACATTGTGAGTGTCTAAACACAGTCAGATTATGAACTAAAACACAGTCTCATTGTAGCAAATTAATGATTGGGATGTTTTTGAAGAAAGGCTTCCCCTCAAATACATTATGGCTCAGCTAATTAGCTAAGACTCTACATTTAGAAATAATCTGATGTATCCTGTTTGACAAATTCAATAACTTTCAGTCTGGCAACACAACTTGGATCTCTTATTTGGATCATTCCTGACTAAACCTAATTAAATTAAGGTTGGGATTCTATTTGATTTCAGGTTATACAGCACAAAACATTGCTCCTATCCTAACTGTGATTCTCCTTTTCTTTTGCCTGCTTTTCAGATGTTTTCTACTTCCTTTGACATAATGCGTTTGTTTTCATACATACTATGTAAAAAAGAAGCCACCATCTATGTTTGTAATGACAGCCCTGGCCCCAGTGCTTCATAATTAAACATCTTTGGAAGCTCTTTTGATGCTTTTTCATTAATGTGCAAAGTGCTTTACAACAAATGACACTTGTCTCTGATATGCCAAAAAGCCAGAGTAATTTCAAGAGCCACAGTTGAAGATTCTAAGACTCTTCACCCTGGTGGTAGACAACTACTACCAGAGTGAACTCCAGAAAAGGTAAGTATTCCCTTTTCAGAATTAGAAGTGTCATGTGTGGAGACAATAAATGAAACTGCACTCACATTTCTATTGCTGATATCAATTAATCCCAGCGCTCATATCTTTGTGAGCAGGACTTTTTGAATCCAGGTTTTTTAATCAGTTGTACGCTGTGCTAGGTTAGTTGTACGCTGGGCTAGGTCAGTTGTACGCTGTGCTAGGTCAGTTGTACGCTGTGCTAGGTCAGTTGTATGCTGTGCTAGGTCAGTTGTACGCTGTGCTAGGTCAGTTGTACGCTGGGCTAGGTCAGTTGTACGCTGGGCTAGGTCAGTTGTACGCTGTGCTAGGTCAGTTGTATGCTGTGCTAGGTCAGTTGTACGCTGGGCTAGGTCAGTTGTATGCTGTGCTAGGTAAGTTGTATGCTGTGCTAGGTCAGTTGTACGCTGGGCTAGGTCAGTTGTACGCTGTGCTTGGTCAGTTGTATGCTGTGCTAGGTCAGTTGTATGCTGTGCTAGGTCAGTTGTACGCTGGGCTAGGTCAGTTGTATGCTGTGCTAGGTCAGTTGTATGCTGTGCTAGGTCAGTTGTACGCTGGGCTAGGTCAGTTGTACGCTATGCTAGGTCACAGTCATGTATTTCTCCACCCTTCCCCAACCACTCTTCCCCCCTGCTTCGGTTCTGATGACCTAATAAGCACTGAGGAAATGATAGAAGTTAATCAATACAGGCTTGTCAAGAAGAGCCAAAGTCATGCATTTTCAGGCTAAGCATTATTGCACCTCATTAACATGGAGGAGCATATGGCCGAAATGTCAGTCTCAGGTCACAACACATTTGCGCACTTGGCCATTATTTATAAAGTTGTGAAATGCTTGCACTATAAAATGCAGGTAACTTCTATGTGACAATATAGAGAGTGAAACACATCAGTCAGTGAAACAGTTGCAAATTATTTTCATTTATTTCTATTATAAGAGACATACAATGATATTGGGAGACCAAATTTGTAGGAGCCCAATAGCTTCAGCCAAGAGAAAGTAAACATATTACTGAATCAATAAGAACTCCCACAAAATAATGTATACACTGTGCAAGTAAGGATAATTCCAATACTGAGAGCTGTTAAAAGTAAAATAGACAATTTCCTTTGCCATTCAATCTCAATGCAAACTTAAAGAAACTACACCTCAACTTACCAAGTACTGGAGTTGCCTAGTCCTCTGTTAAGAAATGCTCACATTGAAAGTAAATGTTCTTTTTTTATGTGTAATATGAATGATCCATTTGTTCTGTAAGGATTCTTCTTATGCATGTGCTATATGCAAACTACAACCTTTCCTAAAACACAACGTAACCATCAGTAACTATTGTTGTAGGATGGGCTCATATACTCAATTTAGTTAGCCCAGGTATTCAAATGTGAATGGTCATGTTCAGGTCAGACCAGCTTTAGGATTTTAGGCCTTAATATTTTTAGATACAGTGAAATATTTTGTTTTCCTTTTGAAGAATTGACCATGAATCCAGCCAACCCATGCCCAGAATGCCCTTGCCAGAAAGAGAGATCCAAAGGGAGTGATACAAAAGCCTCCGCTCTAACCCACAGGTGCCCCAGGGCATCTTCCCATTGGTCTGAACATTGATTTAAGGACATGGATGGTGCCGATGCTTCTGGTTCCTTCTGGGGTACGTTAATCCTATCAGTGAGTCCATTTCACCATTTCTATCTAAAGCAATTACCAATGGATCAGACACAAAATGCTAAATCTCACCCTTATGATCATTTCCGCAACCTGTGATGTTCAGATTGAAACCATGGGAGTTATTGGAGTATTAGAGAGATTGATTAATGTTAGCATTTAAGGGACTGATGTCCACCCCTTTAATCTATTGTGTAGCCAGCTATGCTATAAAAACAATGTACAGTGAGGAATCAGGAAAAAAGCAAACCCAGTGAAAACAGACATTTGAAGCCTCAAGCTGTGGGAGTTACTATGCCAGTGCTGGCAGGCTCACAGTTCAGGGATATCAAAAGCCCCAGTTAGAAATACACATCTACAATAGATATGACACATGAAGATGACAAAAGAACATACATACATATACACACATATATATATATATACACACATATATATATATATATATATATATATATATATATATATATATATATATATATATATATATATATATATATATATATATATATATATATAAAGCATATGAGTGTCTTGCATTTTAACCCTACTCCATATATCACATACTATAAATAAGGCACACATTTACACATACAATTACAATTTGGCTAGTATTATTCCTTTATTTACAACCAATAGCCAAAAAGTTCATCATTATAACAATGGCAGTATCTACCATGTTGAGAGTGTTTTCTGGGGATGGCATGATCTGTATTTGATCCTGTTTGATCTGGATTCTTTGGGGGTTGAGTGGTTGGTCCTCTTTGGGTCATGATTTATGTTACATTTGTATTATCATTCAAGAAGATCCACTAAGCACCAAGTGATAAAAAAAACATTCTTAAAGAATTGTTATAGTTCTTATTTCTTTTTTATATAATAGCTGTATTAAGGCTTTTATCTGTTCCTCAGGACATAGCGGAGATAGAAGGGTTGTCTTTTTTTGGCCAAATCATTAACACCTAACACAGGTAATTTGAGAAACGTTCTTCCTCCTGCAACATCCACCATTTTGATTCTCTATTTAAATATGAGTAGTTAATTCATCATGAACGTGTTAATACGATGCATGCATTTTTAATTACTCCAAATCTGGGCTACAAGTCCACACACTAACTATGTGGAAACAGGGAAAGAGAAAGGGTCTGGCCTAATCTGGGGAACTGATCTTTGAAATGCCATACACCAACTTAACATATATATGAGTTCAGTTTCAAAATAAGGCAAAAAGAGCTACCATTTAAGTCCTTTTGTTGATGATGCTCCACTGGTACATATACTACATATGTACTACTGTATATATGTATACATATACTACATATGTACTACTGTATATATGTATACATATACTACATATGTACTACTGTATATATGTATACATATACGGTGTAAATATGAACACACATATATATACACACACATGCATATATATACACATATATATATAAACACGTTATGGGGATCAGACTGTTTTTCAATACTACATCAGAAAAGGGAAGCAAAAGCAATGTTCTTAGGCATCACAAGTGGCTCTGGCATCAAGTCTTAATATGTCCAATGCTTGACGCCAAACCCTTTTTATAACTATGTTGCATTTTAAATCCACACTGAGGACATTGGCAGCCTAAAATAAGGTGGTCGTGTTTTACCAAATCCCAGTCCCTCGCCTTTCTATAAGCAAGTAGCTGAGCAATACCAATATGGTACAAAGATATTAATCGGACAAAAAGGGGTAATACCAAGTTTGTTTGAGGTTTGTCGACAGCAAAGATGTCTCCCACATAATTCAGGGCATAAATATTCATGGTCTTTCACATTTTGCCCATTGCCTGAATCCTGGATAGCTTTTTGAGAGGAGAGGATGAGGCACAGTCACTATTTTGCCATGTTCTCCATTTCCTCCTATGCTTTTTCTCCTTAGTAGTTGAACTTTCCTTGTTGGCTGACGGGAGAAGAGGCAGGGATGAAGAGGGGTTTCGGAGGGGCGTCGGGTTTGATAGAGGCGGTCCGGCGGACTATGGCCCCCCGGTGGAGGTACGCTCCGCTGTCCTCTTGCTGCTCTCCGTTGTAGCTATGCTGGCGTGTCAGGTATCCATTGGGGATGAGCGGGTAATGGATCTCACAGGTGCTGCCAGTGGAGTTCATCCGGGCCAGCATGGGTGGGGGTTGGTGGCTGTTACGCTGGCTGAAGCTTGGCTGCCGATGGACCATGCTTCCGCCGCCCCCTCCGCTGGCCATCTTGGTGGCAGCGGCGATCAGCGAGTGCCTCTGGGAGGAGTGCCTCCGCTCCAGGGTGGACTGGTGGTGAGGGGGCATGTCCGGAGGTACATCCATGCGGCGGGTCAGGCTGTCACGGGGCAGGGTGGATGAGCTGTAGTAGGGCGCTGATTCTGTCTCGGGGATGTGCGGCTTAACACGGTTGGTGATGGCTAGTTGACCGCCGCCGCTGGCTAACAAGCCGGATGAGGTCATGACCTGGCCGTTCTTGCTAGCGTTGGCCTCGTGGATGTGCTTAAGGAGCTCGTCCAGCGACGTTACCTCCATCACCTTCTGCGGGTAGCAGGGGTATGGCTGCTGGGAAAACATGCGCTCTGCATTGTGGATCTTACGCTCCTCCAGGTGCTGGTGCCCACCAACAAGACCATGCCCATTGGCCAGAGCTTGGCCACTGGAGAAGCTGTGAGAGTAGGGGTAGATCTGTTGATGAAGAAGACCAGAGCTGGGCCTGGACCCGTGGCCCACATTGTGAGACTTGGGCTCCTTGGCATTGTTGCAGTTCTGGTTCTTCTCCCACTGGTTCTTGAAAGCCTTCATACTCTTGATGGGCAGTTCAGGGGTGGAGTCTGGGGTGGGCAGACCTGAGAGCTCAGACGAGTGGTGTAGGTGATGAGGGTGGACCAGGTCTCCCATGGTCATTCCTGAGTGGTGACCACCATTATGTCTGGGTGCTACTTGATGATGCTCCTTCCCGTTCTGGAAAAAGGAGTTGTAGAGCTTGGGTGAGGATACCTCCATCTTATCCTCCTTGTTTTGGCTGTCCAGTAGGCCGTTGAGTTTGGCCAGGCTACGTAGGGACAGGGCATGAGGGATCGGTGCCTCTGGGTCCTTGGCCAGTCGCTTGGTCTTGTGTCCAGTGTGGTTGCAGTAGCAGGAGACCAGGAATCCTGAGAGGAAAGCCCCTAAGATGAAGGCCACCAGCACACAGGCGATCAGCAAGGTGTAGTGAACACTGTGGTTGGTCTTTTCAATCTCAGGAGGCCGTCGTACACCTTCATGGAAATAGAAAGAGAGAATAAAATGGGATTTATGTTGATAAAACGAGTCCAAGAAGATTTCTGAAGCTAATGAAGCTGAAGCAGGCAGAATCGGCATGTTTACACAGCTCTGGTTTGTAGGAAGCAGCATGGTAGAGGTATTGATACTAGTCTCTAGGCTGGTCTCCATCTCTGTTAATGAGTCTATAAAGCCAAGACCTCAGCTTTTGTCTGCAACTGCAAAGAATGGCTGAGGGCAAGATCTCCATTGTAACTAAAAAAAACTAAACTACTAAAATGAGCTTGCGCTTTAAATATTGATAGGCCACTGGCAGGAGTCTGGCATCATACACAACGGCTGGGCTTTCCAGTGGATCTAGGCTAGAGACCCCTGGCTCCATGAACTTGCCAGAAATAACAGACTCAACCAACCAACACATAAAATAAATCATTCTTGGTCATTTGGGAAATTATGAAATTCCACCACTAAGCCTTAATATCTCAAGGTTGTTGTTACAAACTGCATGAAAATGTCATTGGATGACATGACCCTGCCATTATTTGCCTAATAGCATTTGAGATTCAACAGGAGGAGTAATATTTGCCACCTCTCTTGCAATCAAAACTAATTTACAAAGGCTGCTGCAAACTCATTTATAAAGGCTGCTACCATCTGTGGTGTCAGGCCCTTCTCCAGTCTTAATGACAGTCTCTGTGAATTGATTAGTCTCAGGAAGGGAATTGGGCCTCAACGGGAGGGCAAATGCAGGTGTTCCAAGTGGGCTAATTTCATCTCAAAATGAGAGCTCAGGTTAGTCAGTAATGAGCAAGGACAGGTAGTTCCATCTTTAGACATTATGGTGCTGATGTAGAAGGTGAAGATATTGATGTATTTTTCTTAACAGTGCAGTGGTAGAAAGATAACTACTTTTGCCTATTGTCATTATTACAGTTGTCCTTTGACAGGTTCTTAATGCATATCAAGAGAGGATGGGGCAGAATTAGCATCAAACAAGCTGCCGACACGTCTTTTTGCCTAACATTGATAGAAAGTTATATGTAGGCCACAAAGTTAAAGAAGAAATTATGTTTTTTAGAGCACCGAAACACTCTCAATCACTTCCCATTGTACCCTTTGCTTTACATTAGGGAGAAACCTGAATAAACCAGAATAAGTTTCATGTGCTGCTTTGAATAATGGAATTATGTCTATTGTAGTTCTATATCCATTGTATTTTTATGGCATTGGGACAGCTGTGTTTACTCTGTCCTATCTGTCCTACAGACTCATCAGAGTGATTTGAGCCAGTGTGGCAGTAGCGTGGAGTTTTATGTGCATGGATGCCTATGACAGCCTCTCCGTGGCTCCAGTGACTCATCTGGGCCCCCAGACCAGGATCCCCGGGGACCCCCTCTATGACTACTGAAGGGTTCCACATGGCCAAGAAGCTGTGAGTCAAACGCCACAGTGGGGAAATGCACAATGGAGGTACACAGGTCTCTAACCCCACACACAACCTGTCACAACAGGTTTGAGGTTGAGACAGATGACTCAGTGGAGCCATATGCATGACATATGGTGGCGCGGCCACAGTGAAATGAACACCCACTGAATCACGACTGGTGTGATGCTAGATGGCCCACAGGAGGCATAGCAGGCCAAGAGTAGCTGGGGCTAACGCTCATTGCACTACTACACTCTCATTACTCTTGGTCCTCATTTTGTGAATGAAGAACAGCTCTTAAGTGCATTTGCACAAACCATGCAAACTAACCCATCTGCCACCTAACAAACAGCTGTGTAGGCAGTTGTGCAAATTTATAGTTACCGTAAAATATACTATGTACAAAAAATGTATTCATTCCAAAAGGTTTGATCTGATACCTCAATAATAACAATAATACCTCAAATAAAGCGGATTCTTTTCAAATCCAAAGTACTGAAATACAGGGCAGAGAATTATATGTGTCACTGTCAACATACTTCAGGAGTTCACTGTTGACCCGGTGCCTTGGCAGTGGTTTATCTAAGATTGGTTTTCAACTGAATTTAATTGTATACATCATAGCTTGTCAAACCTTTCGAACTGGTACATTTGATGATTTACAACAGTCATTTTGCATCATGTCTGGTTTTTGATTTGTGGCAGCCATGTTATTTGTTGAAGTATCTCTCAGCCCTGTCTGATACTACAATCTGTTTGATACCTCCAGTTATTTACTGTTTACAAATGCACTTACTAAACCTTTAATTCAACAAGAAACACAGACTGAGACCAAGGTCCTTTTACAGCTGGGCCCTGCATATACGTTTACACACACAGTTTAAGTTCAATGATTAAAAACAAACAGAAAAAACACAGCGTAGAGACAAAACAAGACACAGAGAACAAACAAAATGATGCTGACCGATAACACAAGGCAAAGTACATTGCTTTAAACCGGAATTATTCCCTTAGTGGCCTCAGGGTTTTAGTGGATATTGGGACAGGCAAGATCTGCGCTGTCCCTCAGGTGTACAAATGCAGTGCACCTGTTTTGGAAGCATTAATGCATATATCAAATACATGTAACACCCCTGAAAATACTAATCATGGAATGCTCGCGAGCTTTACATAGAAGTCATTTACAACCCCATTTCCAAAAAAGTTGTGACGCTCCGTAAAATGTAAATAAAAACAGAATGCAACGACGTGCAAGTCATGTACATCCACGTGCAATGGAAAAGAGCCCCAAGACAACATATCGATTGTTCAAACTGAGATTTTTTGTTGTCTTTGAACAATATAGGCACCTTTAGAATATGTTTTCAACAACACGTGCCAAAAACGTAAACCATTGTGTTGCATCACCTCTGTTTTTTAACAACACTCCATAAGCGCTTGGGAAACGAGGAGACCAATTGCGATAGTTTTGAATGTGGAATCCTGTCCCTTTCTAGCTTGATATAGGATTACAGCTGTTGAACATTTCGGGGTCTCCTTTGTTTTTACGGAGTGGTGAACTCCTCTCTATCCTCACTTCTGACTGGCCCATCCTGTCTGGAGTGATCTTTTAATACTCAATCATGTTACTGACCTGTTGCCAATTGACCTTTAGTTGTGTGGTGTGATGTTCCACCAGGTTTAGTTTTTTTGCATTACACAACGTTTCCAGTCTTTTGGTGCCTCTGTCCCAGATTATAATTTTTTTCATGAATCTATGAATTTAATTCATAGAGGACATTTTCCAAGAAACAATGACATTTCTCAGTTTCAACAATTGATATGTGGTCTATGTAAAATTTTCGATTGAATATATGGCTTACACGTTTTGCTAATCCCTGCATCGTTTTAATATCCATTTTACACAGTGTCCCAACATTTATGGAAACTTGTTAGACTATCTATGCACAGTTACGACCGACCAGCCATTAAACAGCATAGTGGTTAGAGAGGTGGACTGCCATGTGGGCCACCGGAGTTCAATTGACTTTTTCTAATTTAACGTGTTGAATGTTTCAACCCTGTTGTTGGTTTGGATGTGAGCTAATGTAGGGAACTAGATTCGAGAACCGCGGAGTTTCGACTTATTGGTTTAACAATGCAGAACACTCTACACACATATAGGGCAGCTTAGTGGTGTAGTGCTTGAAGACACAGCCTGACACCTAGGAAACGCTGGTTTGAATCCAGTGAGGGCAAAAACATTCATTCTTTCTAATCGTGGGCTGGCTGAATTAGGCTTGCCTGGTTCCTTTTCTTGTTCTTACATGCATTTGTTTTTAAATGTTTTAAAACTGGAAATCAATATTTGCGTACTATATGTCAAGCACCCACTAATTATTTCACTTTTTTGACCAATGTGACATAAGTTTTCATAATTCACCTACGAACGCTATAAAAACCTTAGTGTTTCCCTTTAAATTAGCTTAAAACATCTGAATTCACCTAATGATTTGTAGTTAAAGGTTAAAATATATTGTATAATCCAATATTGTAAGACGTGAAACAACAAATGTGAGAGCTATAATTTTTTTAAATTCAAAGTTTAACTATTTTCTGCATTTATGTAGTGTTAAGAGTTGCATTTATGTTATTAAAAGAAAGGCGTTCTAAATATAGCCATATATGCCACAGGATAATCTTTAATTGTTTAAATATCTTTAATAACTGATGGTACATCTATTTCTTACAGCTGTCACAGTATATCATTAGCCAAAGTGTGGGTTCATCATGGCGAAGAGAGTTTTAATATAACCATAATGTGTGAAGAAAAAGGACACGCACATTAAGGCCTCTCAGATGTACACAGCACATACATTTATACACGAACACACACATACATATACATACATAGGGACGACAAGAGGAGAGGAAGAGAAAAACTGTGACAGAAAGGTGCTGGTGATGGAGGGGGAGACACATTTGTAAGTGTTCATGCTGAAGAGTGAGAGACAAAAGAGACATACAGTAGAGGGAGACAATAGAAGTTCACTGAGAAACTGCCAGGGAATGGAGGAGAGAAAATAATAATAATAAGACTGAGACGAGCGAGCAAGGGAACGAGAGCACATAATAAAATAGAATGGCGCAGAAAGCTGGGGACAAAAAAGTGACAGAAATTGAGCGGTGAGAAAGAAAGAATGTGCATGGAGCAGATTGTAAGGGGGAGGCAGGGAGAAGATGATTGAGAGAGAGATAGACGTGTCAGAATGAGTGGCAGATTGTCAGCCTGGTGGGTTTTGAAGCCTCACTCTCAGAAACAGCTGTGTTGTGGTACGTAGAAGGCCCTCACTTTACCCTCTCATAGCAACACATGAGAGAAACACTGAGCGATTACATCCATTTGATAAAAATAGACAAGGCTGTGAATTATGTAACCAAGCTAAAGCTATATGCAACCTAGAGTCTGTTCTGCATTTCGCTAATTGGGGATGGGTTGAGACAGTGTTAAGAATATCTAATTTCAGGAGTGTAAAGTGTTATTTCAGCAGGTGACAAAATGGCTCCAAAACAAACTAATACAACCAAATTAAATGAATCAGAAAAAAACTAAAGGAGATGTTTAATCAATAAATCATATAAATGCAAGCTCTAAAATTGTCAATTTAAGCATCTTAATAGTTAATCAGAGTCAAGCTTTGTTTTTATTTTATTTTCTTCTGCCCCATAGAACCAGTGTCGACAAATGGATTGTCTTGAGAATCAAGCATTTAGAATAAGCTGGCCATCAACTGATTTGTTTGTGGATTTCATGTGGACGGCAGCCAGTGGTCAAGTGTGCATCCAGAAAATGAAAGATCTCTGGTTCCAATCCCATACTAGACAAGGGGAATACATGATGTTACTCTGTCCCAGAGACAGTTAACCCAAAATGATCACAGGTCATTACAGCAAACAAAAACATGTTCTTGGCATACCTACCTGGTAAAATAACAGCAGAAAAGTTAATTTGTACACGGTAAACCTTTATTGAGTTAGCATGTGGAAATAATGAATGTAGATGGCTACTTGCACTATGTGGCCAAAACTATGTGGCCACTAGAGTTCCACCTCACCAACCTCTCGAACCATGTCTTTACAGACCCCGCGTTGCGCACAGGGGCACTGTCGCGCTGGAACAGGAAAGGGCCTTTCCCAAAGTGTTGCCACAAAGTTGGAAGCACCCAATTGTTGAAAAAAATAATTGTATCCTATAGCATTAAGATGAAGCCCCCTTCACTGGAACTAAGGGACCCAGCCCAAACCCTGAAAAACAACCCCAGATAATTATCCCTCCTCCACTGAACTTTTCTATAGGCACTATGCATTCCGGTTGGTAGCTCTCTTCTGGCATCCGCCACACCCAGATTCAACAATCTGACTGCCAGATAGTGAAGTGCGATTAATCACTCCAGATAACACGTTTCCAGTGGCAGCGTGCTTTACACTCCAGCCGGCAGTTGGTATTGCACATGTTGACGTGAGGCTGGCGTACAGCTGCTCGGCCATGGAAACCCATTTCGTGAAGCTCCCGACGCACAGTTCTTGTGCTGATGTTACTTTCAGAGGCAGTTTGGAACTCTGTGGTGAGTCGCGCAACAGATGATGGGCGAGTTTTAAGCGCTATGCACTTCAGCACCCAGCGGCCCCGCTCTTCCATTTCACAATCAAAGCACTTGCAGTTGACCAGGGCAGATCTAGTAGGGCAGAAATTTCACAAAATGAATTGTGGCTGAGGTGGCACTCTTATGACAGTGCCACGTTTAAAGTCACTGAGCTCATTGATTTCATGCACCTGTGAGCAATGGGTGTGGCTGAAACACCGGACGTTAATAGCTAGTAGGGGTGTCCACATACGGTCGGCCATATAGTGTAGTGAATGTTGTAAGTTGGCTGACAATAGACACAGCTTGACTTTTAGAGACTTCCGAGGTACATTATTCAGATGTTGCCGTTGAGGTGAACTATCCCTGTACGGAGGTAATTTCTCCATGTCATCAATAAGCACCCTCAAGAGTGCACTCAGCTAAGTACGTGTGAGCATTTAGACGACTGCGTAGTTCTATAGTTGCATCAAGTGAAAATGTTCCAAAGTACACTAATTTCTTTCTCTTTCTCTATAGCTGAGGGGAGAATGTAATAGTTCCTCTAATGGGTCCTTCATTCCACGGAGCTTCAATGAGTCAAAAATGGCTCCAGGCGTCACAAGCAGGCATTACCCCCCCACTAATGCCAGAGATGTGTTTTCTGCCGTGGAAAACATACATTATCAGTTGACATGATGACAGCACTGAGAGCCAAAACATTTTGATTTAAAAAGGAATCTGCAAGCCAAATATGTTACGGTAAATCCTAAATGAACCCTTCCTTCCTCCTGTCCTCCCTCCTCCCTCTGTTCACGCATGCCTCCGCCGTCGGCACAAGTGCCCCAAACTGAGGGATGGAAATTGTCAAGGGCGTAGGGGCTAATTGGACCTTCCAGTGGCCCCTTCCAGGGAATGTGTAACTATGCAGTCCCATGAGGCAAGTGCAAACCCATAAGGCATTATGTTATATTTTAGCTTGAGCAATTTCTCACAAAATACTATATAGGCGTCTCCAATTATAGGACACCAACTATTGTTTATGTCTGATGTCAAGACTTGACACATATACAAATGAAATACCCCCAACATGGAGGTTCAGTTATTAATGAGGTTTATTTCTTCCAAAAAGATAGGAGGGATTTGTAAAAATGAATTTGACGCTTGTTTAATTAATTATAAGTGGACCATGAACTGCATACTTGAAGTCACAAGTGCGTCCCAAAGTTGTGGCTTTTATTAAACCCCTAGCCACTCTCAGAGTTTCACCAGCAATTAGTGAACCGCGCAGAGCATTCTGAGCAAGTGTGTAGAGCACAGGGGTTGGGTGTGCGGGTAGAGAGACAGTTGAAACACGTGAAGTGGCAGTATAGAGCAACACAGGTGACTCAGGGTTTGTGTGGTTGTGTGCATGTGTGTGTGGGTTTGTGTGGTTGTGTGCATGTGTGTGGGTTTGTGTGGTTGTGTGCATGTGTGTGTGGGTTTGTGTGGTTGTGTGCATGTGTGTGGGTTTGTGTGGTTGTGTGCATGTGTGTGTGGGTTTGTGTGGTTGTGTGCATGTGCGTGGGTTTGTGTCAGAGGCGATATGGGTGTTGAGTGAATGAATTCAGTCATGTACTCTCATTATTAGGAATTTGCATAATATTCCACATCAGTGCCCAACCAATTGGATGCAGCTTGATTTATGCACACATGAGGTAATATGATATGCTGTAATGTAACTGGTTCCCCAATTGAAAAATAGTGCTAATGAACATGACATTTCATTAAAAGTGTGTTGATGCAGGTACAGCATCAAGAGGTTTCACTGAGACATGGTTGGAATACAACCAGTACTGGTTAACAGAATTGCTAGCAATTCAGAAACCAACTCGCCATAGTATTTCAGTACAGTAAATTACTCACCCACGGCCTTGGAAGCCAATATATTACTGTAAAAAATAAGCCATAACATTGTCCAAAGACAGACGTTCCATTCCAAACCGCTTCGGGAACAGGTTCAAAAATGGTTTGATAGTGTCATCATAGACCTTAAAAGAAGCATAGCACTGCATGCATTGTGAGATACATTATACATGCAGTTGCATCAGAAATAAAATAATGAGAATAAAAACGGCATTCAGCATTCAGCCCCAGTAAAGCCATTGTATTCCAGAGCCAATCCCCAACATAACTCCACAAACAAAGATTGCTGTGTTAATGGAAAAACAGCTCTGAATGAACCATAGCTTTATCAAACCATGGCCTGAACGCAGGCTTATATCTACAGAGAAACAATGCGTGTAGGCAACAGAAACACACAAAGCACAGTTTCAGGTTTTGAAACTGAGAAAGGTCATAGGGGGAGAGGGGCCGATAGGGAGGACTCTGCAATGGTTGAGAGACGGATTCAGGGAGGCAGTAAAGGGTTAGTCCAACCGATAAACAGGCAGGTTAATAGACAACTGTTCCCAGGGGGTCAAGGAGACAGAAAGGGGTAAGGGGTTAGGGTTAGGAGTCAGGACAACTGCATGTGTGGATCAGTACACTGTGGGCCCAAGGTCACTGAGACACTCAACGCTGATGTTGCCTAACAATATGGACGCCACGGTGGTACACATGGTGAATGTAAGTACTCTGAACCTGATGGTGACAGCAAACATATGAGGGACAATTTCCCAGACGCAGATTTTAGAAAGCATCACCAAAAGCATGTGAAAACAAACCTAATGTCATCGGACTGGCAGGAACATGTTGTCAACTATTTGAGTACAGTTCCTACGTACTTTTTGATGTGTTATATTGTGGGTGCGTATGGAACGTATTTAGCAGTATGTATGAACGATGAGCAGGCATGCTATATAGACAGAGCCCAACGGTGTGCTTTTCAAAGTAAAATGTAATGTCACAAACAGAAAATTATTTGAGCAGAGAAATTTAAGGAAAAACTAATATAGTTCAAGTGACCTTTATTAAATAGATTTTTTTTCATTTTCCTTTTAGTGCTGTAGCATCATCCAGACAGGTTCTTTGGCTGGCTAAGTCAATTGCATGAGATATACTAGTGTAGTGGCCATCGCAATGTGCCCCTAAATGATCCCCAAAAGCAAATTGAAAGCAATCTAATTTCTTTGTGTCCTATACATGCATGTCAATTTCAAAACATTTGTCTATTTCTAGGAATACACAAAAAGTAAAAAAATAAGGGTAAAACAGGTACATAGAGTTGGAATTCTACTCTGCAAGCAATGCAAGCAACAAAGCCAGCCAATGAAACACAGGAATGAAACTTTGAAACGCATTAAAGCACTGCAGAAGAAAAGTCGAGAGTGGTTGTCAAAGTTTACTCTCTGCTCTTCTTCTACAGTGCTTTAATGCGTTTCAGAGTTTCCTCAATGCTCTTCTTCTACAGTGCTTTAATGCGTTTCAGAGTTTACTCTCTGCTCTTCTTCTACAGTGCTTTAATGCATTTCAGAGTTTCCTCTATGCTCTTCTTCTACAGTGCTTTAATGTGTTTCAGAGTTTCCTCAATGCTCTTCTTCTACAGTGCTTTAATGCGTTTCAGAGTTTCCTCTATGCACTTCTATAATGCTTTTATGTGTTTCAGAGTACAGCTTGCTCGCCTTATTATCAAGTTCTCTCCCTGTACTGTCATATCAGCTAAATTATTGGTAAGAGTGTTTTCCAACAAGTTCTGTTTAAAACAAAGGAAATAACAATTGGACAACCAAAAACAGCAAGGTCTAAAAGCATGTCTACATAATGTTTTTCTGAAAAATGCGTAGGTTGAAGCATTTTGACAGTATAGAAGGTAGGTGTTCTCCCTTGATGGAAACAGGGTCGAACCTCAGCTAAAAGGCAGATGAAAATGTTCATAACAGCGAGGTCTCAACAGGGGTTCAGGTACTTGAATTTCAGTCAGTTCTAGTCTTTATCCAATACATTGCTTATATCCACAGGAGAGTGAATCATATCACCCTGTATTTTTATCAATTTTTGACTTACATAAAATATAAACAATGGACGTTTCGATGCACTTCTAGAGGGTTTCAGAATGACTACTACTACTGTTTTACCTTAAGTGGATTGCACCAAAGTAGATTTCAAACCTGCCACAAGGCTAGTTTCAAAAAGCTAATGACAGCTCTACTCACATTAACTTCAGCTTACTTAGACTTACTTCAAAAATTGGTTATTTAAATCAGGTGTTACAACTTGTCTAGAACTAAATCCTTATTACCTGTAATTTACCTAATCTGAAATTTGCACAATGTTCCTCAGATTATTTTAAAATGATATTTAAGGATAGTGATCATATGAAGCCATTCATTATCATGTAGTAGTTTGGCTCCTTTTTAAATCATAATGATAACAGAAATCACCCAAATGTCACTGATCAAAAGTTTGCATACCCTTGAATGTTTGGCCTTGTTACAGACACACAAGGTGACAGACATAGGTGAAAATGGCAATTAAAGGGGAAATTCTCACACCTGTGGCTTTTTAAATTGCAATTAGTGTCTGTGTATAAATTGTCAATGTGCTTGTTAGCTGTCGCCTTGATGCACTGAGCAGGCTAGATACTGAGCCGTGGGGAGAAGAACTGTCAAAAGACCTGCGTAACAAGGTAATGGAACTTTATAAAGATGGAAAATGATATAAAAAGATATCCAAAGCCTTGCAAATGCCAGTCAGTAATGTTCAATCACTTATTAAGAAGTCGAACACTTGGGGATCTCTTGATACCAAGCCAAGGTCAGGTAAACCAAGAAAGATTTCAGCCAAAACTGCCAGAAGAATTGTTCGGGATATAAAGAAAAACCGACAAGCAACCTCAGGAGAAATTTGGGCTGCTCTGGAAAAAGACAGTGTGGTTGTTTCAAGGAGCACACTACGACGATACTTGAACAAAAATGAGCTGCATGGTTGAGTTGCCAGAAAGAAGCCTTTACTGCGCCAATGCCACAAAAAAGCATGGTTATAATATGCCCGACAACACCCTGACACGCCTCACACCTTCTAGCATGTTTGGAGAGAGGTCAACAAGGCCTATAGTGAACAGAATACCATCCCCACTGTGAAACATGGTGGTGGCTCACTGAAGTTTTGGGGGTGTGTGAGCTCTACAGGCACGGGGACTCTTGCGAAGATTTATGGCAAGATGAATGCAGCTGGTTATCAGAAAATACTGGCAGATTCTTCTGCACGAAAGCTGCGAATGGGACGCTCTTGGACTTTCCAGCACGACCCCAAGCACAAGGCCAAGTTGACCCTCCAGGGGTTACAGCAGAAACAGGTGAAGGTTCTGGACTGGCCATCACAGTCTCCTGACCTTAATATCATCGAGCCACTCTGGGGAGATCTCAAACATGCGGTTCATGCAAGACGATTAAAGACTTTGCATGACCTGGTGGCATTTTGCCAAGGCAAATGGGCAGCTATACCACCTGCGAGAATTTGGGGGTCTCATAGACAAGTATTACAAAAGACTACATGCTTTTATTGATGCTAAAGGGGGCAATACACAGTATTAAGGACCAAGGGTATGCAGACTTTTGAACAGGGGTCATGTTTTTCTTTGTTTTGTTTTATGATTGTGCTATTCTGTTATGACCTAAAGTTGAATGTGAATCCCATAAGAAATAAAAGACATGTTTTGCCTCCTCACTCATGTTTTCTGTACAAATGTTACATATATTGCCAATTCTCCAAGGCAAACTTTTGAGCACAAATGTGTATATATATATGGTATACATATATACACATATACAGTATACGAATGTGTGTTAGCACAGTGTGTAACAGAGAGGTTCTCCTGGAACAATTCCTCTGTTGCCTTATCAGCCGAGTCCCCCGTGCTTCTGATTGAACCAGCAGCCCGGTGACACTAGCCCAGGCTGAAATAGATTGTCACCCTAGTTTCTATTATGGTTTCCCATCGTCCACCAGTCGTCGCAGCAGCCGGTTATTTATTTGTTACAGACTTTTCTCATTTGAGCCTGAGTGGCTCATCATTGCATCCTGAGATTCTGTCGGCCTGAATGGAACTCCTCACTACCTACGATTTATGGACTCTAGACAAGGCGCCGGGGAGGTGTAGCAAGTAGAGCCATGGCTAAAGGAAATAAAAACAACCAACAGGGTCCATGTGGTGAGTCATTTGGAAATGGACAGAAAGAGAAAAAGGCAGGCAAACATGCGTTGGTTGTTTGATTGTTAAATTGCACCCTGTTGGATATGAAAGCAGCCATTTTGTTTGAACATGCAAAGTCAATTTGATTTTATAGACTTTTCGATTTAAGTGATTAAGCCTCTGTAACTCATAGCTGCTTCACAGAGTGTTGATGTATGGTGAAATGCATAGTGTCCTTCACATATAGATTAGAGTGTTAGTGCTCTGAAAGGATAGCAGCGTACAGTGAAGCTTCAGGGCCCATCAGTGCAATCCAGTGCAGGTCAAAATTCAGTGGACACAGACACCTCACCCCCTTACCCTCCATCTCCACAATGATCGGTTCCGAGTCAGGTGGCCCCTGGTCCCCCACTGGGACTTGAGAACCGACATCAGGACCTGTACCTCTTTCAGAGACAACTGCCACCTTGGTAAATGGGGCCGCCTGATTGGTTGAGCTGGTGGTTGTTGTGGGTGTGGTCTTCTCTGTTGTTGTGCAGGTTGGGGAGGGGTAACAAAGTGACCCGTTAGTGAAATGGAAATGTAGCACACACATACCTAAATATAATGTTATATGACAACAGAAGGATTCATAGTACCTGAAGCAAATATAAATCCAATATTAAAGAAAGATGACTGACGAGCTGTTTTAAGATGTTATGCACGCAGACTTGGATGTCAGCAGGGACATCAACATTGAGGGTACATTGTAGAGAAATGTATGCCTGCATTAAATACAGTTGGTAGCTTTCACTACGAATAAAACACCATGGATATAACATGACACAGTATCTGCGATTACACCTCATTGTAGAAGTATGCTTTGGCCCATATGGTCATGATTTGGCTGCGTGCTGGCCTTTGTTTGTTTGCAAACTAGTAAGATATCTATTGCCGCAAGCAATGGAGCACATTCTACAGCAAAGCCCTCCTGTAGTGGACTCCACCAGCTGGTGCATGAATTACCCTTTTAGCACATACCTTCCATGTTTAGCCTTCTTTACTAAGGGGTTGACAGATCAGTTGAAATACATAACAGAAGCCAGGCTAACAGGAGGTAATGGTTTAGAGCAACTTTGCATTCTATGTCTCACTGAAATGTCTACTGTCTAACCCAAAGACAGAATGGTCTAAAGCAGCGTTGACAATGTTTATGTAAACGTGTGACTATGGAAACCATAGAGACAAAGACAGTAGAGAAAGAAAGACACCACAGAGGTTTCCTAAAGCGAGATACCTCAGGGACTCATTCTAGTCAGGGAGAGTGGGGCGAATGAAAGGGACTGGTAGAATAAGGGACTCTAAATCCAGAGTCTCCATTGCTCTACTGTCTCTGTCTGTAGCGGTTCTGTGAGGGTATGTGGGGCCTCAGTGTATGGGTGCAACACAGGCCTGTAACAACAACAATCTAATGGTCTGACAGGGGATATTCTTGAGGCCTTATGTGCAGTACGCTGCTATTGACCTGGACATTTTGCTATTAAGTTAGCCATAATGTTAGCATAGTGAAATGCGCCAGCCCAGATTGAAAGTGAAAGGCCCGCTCTCGCTGCCAGTTGCCAGTTTTTGCTCAGAATAAGGTGCCCTGTCAGAGCGCCATCTGTGCCAGGCAAATTAAAACGGCACACCGGGGAGTTCAGGCTTGGCACATCAGACATCAGCTCCTGGGCTGCATTATTAGTTCAATTTATCAACTTTGTGTGTGTGTATGTATGTGTGTATGTGTGTGTATATGTGCCTGTGCATTTGTTTTTTCTCCTTCGCAGTGAAAAAAAAGAGAAAGGAGACAAACAGTATGCAATAGGGAATGGTTTCATTATCCACACTGCCGACTGTTTGTCTCTAGCTGCTCTCTCTATGGGACGTGATTGTTCACTGACAGGGAATAGGAAGAAAGAGAACTCAGGAACCAATGCCCACCACTGTGAATAACACTGTTCAACATATGGGGTGATTTTTGAAGGAAAACTGCTAATTGATCTTCATTTTAGACTCATCAAAGGCTTTTGTCATTTTGCTAGTCTGAGTCTAGAGTCTGACAGTGTGTGAAGTACTTCAAACAGTGTAGAGAAGCATGGATGGAGTAATCGCCTGGCTGAATTAGCCAGTGGGGAGGCTCATCATGTCTCATTGCCCACTGACAGCACTACGTCCTCCAGCAGAGACAAGACTTTGAACAAAGGACTTGTGGGAAGTTGGAGGTCTGAGGCTAAAGTAGGCTGCAGTAGATGGAAAGTTCTGGACTGGCCACTAGATGAATTGTATTGTTGAGATATAATGGCCAACGTCTCTCATGATGGTCACTCGGCTGGTCTCAATGCTGTGCTTACCGCTTCCGGTAATAAGCCACAATAATCAGTAACCGTGGTTCATTTGGGACAAAGGGATACTTTCTAATCAAATCCTTTGGGGATAATATTTTATTCTCATTGAGTTAGACTCAGAAAGTATGTTTCAGAGAAAGTTGCTTTAATGATTATGCTTTTAAGTTCACCACTTATGACCTATCCCAATCTGACTATTTAACCAACTTGTCGACTTTTTACATGATGATACATTTTTCAAATGGAATGGAATAATAGTCAGGTTAGAGGGTGGTTGTGGTGGAGGAAGAACATAGTAAGTAGTCTACCATTATTATTCAGCTTTGTGTAGCTTCATGATGACATTTCTATAGTGGAAAATTATAAGCGTCTGGTCGCGTTGCTGTTCATACATGTTCCACTGATTCCAGTCTACAACCTTCTCACGGCCTATCTGTCAGTCCTTGTCATTGTAAACTAGTCTGCTTTCTTAAAAATGCCCAAATAAAAAAAAACTAAAAAAGCCTTTACATTAGGAAATAAGAGAAGTTAACAATTCTACTCAGTGATATAGATCAATCGTTAAGAATTGGCCTATCGTTTTTTTTTTTGTAGCCATTAACATTAAGTTCTATGGGAGTTCTACATTAGATTACATCAGGGTGCGAATTACACGTAGTCTCTATTGTATTCACACACTTACACAACATTTAATAAGGGTCTAGTAGTAAATACGTTATTTACAGGTAAAAGTGATTGCAACTTGCCGTGGCATTTTCATATGGTTGTCAAACTAATCGCTTTACAAGTAGGCAATGTGCACACGTTTTTCTAGTTCAAAGAAGACATTAATCCAAGACGCTTGGTTAACGGTTTTAGCTACATATAAATACATGGTTTGAACCATGACAGTGTTGAGTGCGACTGTGAAACATATGTCTAGCTGTCCAAAAAATAGGTTAAATAAGCATATTTAAAAACTCCCAATGTTTGACTTCTAATTGTATTCATAATTGCTCATCTCTTATTCATCAGGCCAGAGACCCCCCCCCCCCCTGCCCCCCAAGGGCCACCTGCATTTCCCCTTCTGGGCGACATTACAGAAGAGAGCTAGAGCTAGCACTGTGCTTTAGAGCCTGCTATCATCCAGTCCTGTTGCCACCCTGCTCTGTGCAGGCACGGGGGAGTAATGAAACGTGACAGGGATGATGATCCTCCCTGATAAAAGGAATTAGGCAGTTTGGCCTCTGGAGCTGCTAGCCTGTCAAAAGAGCCATGTCTGGACCATCACTCCAATAGCTACTTGTGTGAGAGAGGTAGATGTTGTTGTTCTCCGCAAAACAAGGGAGCATTGACATGTTGTTTACCAGGATACACCTGTTTACCAGGCTCCAATAGAGTTTGCCTGTTCCTGCCTCAAACAGGTTCAGTGGTCCAACACACGGACTCACAGTGCAGTTGCATCATTCAGGAAATCAAATCCCGGTTGGGGCATAACAACAGTGGTTGGGGGTCCCGCAGATGGCGGTGAAAAATGGTGTGAGGGCAGGGTTGCATGGTTTCATTGTGCTCTAGCAACTCCTTGTGGTAGGTTGTGCGTCTGCCTGTTTAGCCGTGGATGTTGGCAGGAGATCGTGCTCTCTTCCAAACAAGTATGTACTGGTGACTACTTCCTGTTTGAGTGTAATAAGCAGTAAAAAGGTTTGGTGAGAAATGCATTTGAGGATACGCCTCAATCTTTGACACTCCCAAACACGCTGGGGAGTTGCTGTGACGATGAAAGGCCATAATCACATATTGGACATCATGGAATTATGGGTGGAGAAAATCTGGAGAAAAACATTATTTACAAAATAAATACAATCTCACTTTACAGGCTTTAAAATATAGAAGATTAAGAAACATCAACTGACCATAAGCTGAATCGACAAAAGTGTTTTGCTTGCGTGTGGTCGCCAGGACGTCTACAGAAGAAAAGGGAAAAACAACATTCATATTATGAGTAGTGTTGGTACTTAAACTGTGCTCATTTGAAAGTAAAATTGTCTGCTCGTAAGAAATTGCACGCTACTTTAACTCATGCGATGCTGCCACTGTTTATGAAATTCATTATTTGGATTTTACTGTGGATCATTCCACAATTAAAGCAATCAGTTGTTCTGCATCTCTTCACTTAGTCATTCTGGGATATTAAAAGCACTAGATAAGCTCCACTTGTTGTGAATGAGATTTCATGATTGCACTGTGTATCTAGTGCAGACACATTAAGAACATATGATGGTTCCACATTACCGTGGCAGCCATCTGGGTAGTGAGGGTAGCCATTCTCCACCTCCTGCTCAAAACCACCCCTGAGGAAAAACAAAACAGCCTGTCAGCGCGTTTGCGTCACTCCACTTTAATCATTTAAAAACAACCTCTGCTTTCATTAATTGGGTACACTGTCAAGGGTTGTGTAGATGAAAACAATCGAGTAATACATTGGTTTGGTTTCTGCGAGGTTAAGCTGATTGTGTTGTTCAGGCACCTTAATACAAACTCAAATTGATGTGCTGTCACCATGTTAACTTGATGTTAACCCACCAGTTGGACCTGGGTCGTTCTTATAGATGTGTGTTTTGGATATAATATTTTCTATTTAAATGTATTTGGATAAATCGTTCTATTCCAACTTAACTAATGTGGTAGCTTAATGAACTTAACATATTTTCTTTACCATTAAAACATTAGGTATATTCTGATTTTATGACATGTACTATAAGCCACACATACTTGAATCCAAAGTCATCATTCAAAAATAATTAATAAAAATGATATGATTAATAACTTAGTTTACAGTGTAATTTCTCTAACACCAAGTGACGCTTTGGATTTAAACACAAATCAATGGAATCCCCCAAAAGGTTTTTAATATACTTCCCTTTGTTTTCCATCGAAGGGAATGCTACAAATTCCTGTCAATCTATGTAGTCATAAACTAAGGCAGCACAACCAATGGCATTTATCTAATAAAACAGAATCCTTTTTTCTGGTGGTGTCCGACCCCAGATGATACTCCTTTCAAAGCTTCTCCTCCATGCCTATCATAACAAACCTTCCATTCATATCAATATTTCATTTGATTGTCTTATTGCTTTTGACATGCCATCTTTCTTGCACACATTTAGAAACCATGCCTTCCCTCTAATGACTGCTGTGATGGATAGTGGAGGAAGTGACTCCCAAGTCCAGCACAAAAAACTGAATTGAAACTAAATATTCTATGACTCAATCAATGAAAATAGCATGAACTTTGAACACGCATATTCAAACAAATATTTTCCAGACACTGCCAAAAAACAAATTACATCTAAATGAAAACTAGGCAAACATGAGTAAATAGAGACCCAGTGAGCAAATCAAGGGAGTGAAGAAAAGAAAACAGGGAATGGAGAGGGGAGAGGGGTAGAGGGAGAGAAACTCAATAAAATAATAACTTCACTTATCTTTCTATGCTCAGCAGTGGGCAGACAACCGATAGCATTAGAGTTGTATTACCACAGCAGAGTGACTTTATATTTTGAGTGAATAGGTTGGCCTGGGCGATGTCATGTTACTGTGTCTGTGTGTATGAACCAGAATTAGTAACCAATGTTATAATTTACCGCCATCCCCCTCCTGTTATATAACTTTGCGGGAGAACGAGAGAAGTAGTGTTAAACTGGCCTCTTTGGAATACCAATCCTCACAGTCAGTGAGGGTAGTGACTAGAAACCGTGAATCATACCCCCAATAACGCCATCAGAATTGATGCCACCTCTGGAGCAAGAAATTGAGGTGTGTGTGTGCGCGGGGGGTGGGGGGGGTGTCGTCTCATGTCGCTTTCCGGTCCAGACCCATTACAGCCTTTATGAGCTGTTGCATCTATTCAGAAGGCATGGCCATGCTCAGGTTCTGCTTATTTCACTTTCATCTCTCTCTCTCTCTCTCTCTCTCTCTCTCTCCCCATCTCTCTCTCCTTCTCTCTCTCCTCATCTCTCTCTCTCATCATCTTTCACCTTCTCTCCATCTCTCTCTCTCTCTCTCTCTCTCTCTCTGACACGGACAGAGCAGGCAGAGGGTAATAGCTCTACTGACTTAATGTATAATATTTGCCAATCTCTGCGGTTCTACTCCATTGACTTGCTGCATGGCACTGTCCCGCCGGTTAAAAACGTGTCATAAATCAAGCCTCTGTCCAATTCTGATTACCTGCCTTGTGCACAAACACACACAGTTGCCTGCCCGCCTTTGCATGCACACACACACACACACACGCACGCACACACAAACATTTGGAAAATTCTATTAACCCCTGGCTGTGAAGTTATAGCAGCAAATAAAACCCATGGGTGGCCAACCACAGGGAATGCAATCAGTCGACCCCCATCAGAATAATCAATTTCAAGCTGTCCATATGACTATGGCTTTGTGTTGTCTGTCCCCCCCCATCCACGCCAGGTTTACAGCCCGTGTTTGCAGAGGCAACTCCCTGCAGTAGGTGATTAAAGGCCATATTGTATATAAGAGGAAGTTTCAGCTCAGTACACTGAGTGTCAGGAGCATCAGAGGAAGATAAATAGTGCTTTTTACTGTCTCTTGTACTCCTCTACCCAGCTCTTTCCTTTCCTCCGGCAGACAGTGAGGTATACTGTCGTGACTGAAATCTACCCAGCAGAACATTACTTTCGATTCCATGCAACAGGGTAGGAAGTGTGAGATGGGGGGGGGTCAAGGGGTGGGGAGTCTGAGAGAGTGGAATTGATTGGCCTTTTTACTTTGCACACGGACGCACACCCCAACGCTGAGCCAGTCGATAGCTCTAAGTGTAAAATGGCTCCCCTCCAGTTAAATGATTCCATTGAGGTCACTTTGGTCAATGCGTCTCAGTTCTCCCCCAGAGTGTCGCACGGACCCTCAAAGTGAGTATCGGGGGTTTCATTTCCCAGTGTTTGCAGATGTGATGTCTGTCTGCCGTTTCGAAATAAACAAGCTTGTCCTGTCTGCGAAATGGAGCTGGCATACCAACGTTTTTATGATAATTTAGGGGCCATATTCATCACGTTGACAATATGGGCAAGTCAAACGTAAGATTAGGTATTGATTACTGAAAGCATAAAAAAATAGATTTCAGAGTACTTTGAAGCTAGTGCTACTTTACTGACTATGGGGTGGTTTCCTTTACTCAGATTAACTCTAGTACTGGACTAAAAATACATTTCCATTGAGTTTCCAGTTTTTCCATTGAGTTAGATTTCTGGTCCAGGACTAGGAATAATCTGTCACTGAGAAACTACGGTCACTTTCGCGGACACAAACTAAGCCTAGTCTAGGACAAAAAAATCAAGCTCAATGGAATTATCAGTTGACCCCATTGAGCTTGATGTTTTAGCCCTAGACTAGGCTTAATATGTGTCTGTGAAACCGGTCCTATGGATATATGTTTGATACAAGCTGATATCTACAGCCATTTGACGATGATGTACAGTAACACTGCATCAACCAGTAGGGGATATGGATGGGTTTCTTAGCATCTAAACCTGCCATCTTATGTTTGCCTGTGTAGTTGGGTGGACCCACCTGAATCCAGGCACCACAGTGGCACAGCTCCCTGTTCTTTGCCATACACAGTAAGGGTCCCTCGAGGACAGACAGCTCCTGGAAGACAGAAAGGCAGGCAGACAGACAGACAGGCCGAGTTGTGAGTACAAACATTTTTAATAAAGACCAATTATTCCATCAGGCCTGATCTGAGGCAATCTTCTGTGGTATCTAATTATCTATTAACACCCCCCATATGTGAGGTGTCTCACCTCAACCTAGTAGCATCACAGGTCACAAGTTAAACCATCCAGTACACCAGGCCAAGGTGTCATTTTACATAACAGAAAAAAAGCTGCCAAATCATTTTCTCAACCAGGTGGGCCTAGCTTGTAACTCCAGTTTAGCACAGAAGGAGATGGTACTTGGATGGTCAGTGTGATGCAGTGTGACTGACTGTCCGTCGGTGAGGCAGAAGAAGGCAGTGTTTGTTCAGTGCCCCCAGGGCGTCCGGTACCCTGAGGCAGCCTGGAACCGGGACTCGGTGACACAGCCCAAGTGACAGGCCAAGATGTAGGAGAGATGCGACAGGGGGAGCCAGACAGGAAGATGGAGGGTTAGTAGGTCATTCGTGCTTGGCAGGGTTTACACCACAGAGGGACATGTAGAAGTGGGTGGGGGGGTGGGGGTGGAGGAGTTTCCACCAGCCCAGCATTGACAACATGTCAGAGTGGCAAGACTTGAATCATTCCAGCTGGCTCCTTTTCTCTGTGCTTGTCAGAACGTGATGAAGACACAGGTGATCGTCTCAGCCACGGGAACACCAGAGTAGGGTGTTAATGGTAGGAGATATTGTATGAAGAGAAGCTGAGCTTTCCTCTCTGCCGTCAACATTTTCTGTTGATTTCATGTTTCCTCCCAACCTTAGGTATGTATATTTTTCGGAGTAACTTCACAGTTGAGAAAAAACGACCCCCTTTCCATTTTGTTTACAGGTGGTGACCTACTTTCTTTCATTTCTCTGGTACATGGTCTCTAGACGAGAGAACCTTGCAGGGGTCATGGAACATTTCCGACAGCCATTTCTGTATTGAACGCTCTCTGAATGGGGGTAACATCAATCCAAACTGTCTAGGTTGCTACCAGATTCTGGAAATAATAGCTAAGTTTATCAGTGACATCAAAGAATGTTAAATGATAAGAAAAAACTGGACTTGATGCCATGTTTTTTTTTATTAAGGTGGGGCCCCAGACTGAGTTTTCTCACAATTCTTTTCTGGTTGTGGCATGTTGAGGGGCACTCTTTGAGTGCAAGTGGTATGCCTTGCTTAAGGACAGTGAACTGGCAAAAGCAGTGTGCACATTTATCTTCCATTCACAGTTGTAAGGAAACATTTTATAGGTATATTAAATGTATATTTAAAGGGTATATTAAGCGTATATTTAAAAAGCTTTCTAACAATGTCCAGCCTCATTTTCCTGGTTGAACAGGAGGAAGACAGTATCTTTGTACTTGGCTTTGTATCCTGAAAAGAAACATCTCAGCAATTTATAACTCAATTTACCAGAAAAGTGAAACTTCTTACTAGTTATTGTTTTATCAAACAATGTAGGTGGATGTCTTTTTTAATTAAATGTGTTAACATAACACAGGATCAAAACATAGATAAGATAATGGAAGTAAAATGGAAAATGTCTCCCTCTGTAACTAAAATTGGAATATGTATATTCTATAGGTATGTTGAGTGTAGTCAACCGAGTTAAGGATTTGACAACTTTTATTAAATCACCATTGTATTTCCCCTAAATCTCTTTTCTCTATATTGCATTCAATGTCTTTCTGCTGTCAGAAACATAGCAATTTTGGAAACCTAATAAAAACAGCAGCAGTGAGAATGAAAGATACAAAACCATTTTTCTTTGTGCAAGATTGAGGCTAAAGTAAGGGGGGTGGGAAAGAACACACCAACTAAACCTCATTTGGAAGCAGACAGATGGGGAGAGTGTGGAGAGGAAATGGGCCTGACAACTGACCCCTGCAAAGCATCATGGGGCTTAAGGGGCCCCTAATCCCTCGATGAGGTGTGCTGGACTGTTTCATAGGGATCCAGCGATAGAGGGGCTTTAAGCCTTCTAAACTGATACAGGCCCTATCCACTTTCTGCTTCTCTCCTAGAAACCGTGGGTTGGCTCTGTGCCAATCAGCTGGTTCCAATTTGGGCGTAAATGCTGTTGGGCACGTCTTTAAGGCTCGCAATGAGGTTTCTGCATGCAATACTCGTCCACGTTCAAATTAAATACAAATCTCTTTCTCGGGGCCAGAGAAGGGGGGAACATTCCTCCGCAACCCCAAAATAGAACACAAGATTGTAGAATAAATTAGCTCGGACAAAAACATGCTTAACAAAACAAATCCCCTTTTTACTGGCCTCATAGCAACACAGTTGCTAAACTCACTGTGATTCCTTTTTGGAATATCATCTTTTGCATACAGCACATTTACAGCTAATAGCCACAACGTCATTGTAATTGAAATGCACCCTTACAGCTCCTGGAACTAATACTATAGTCAGAAACAAAAACACAATTGCACTACAGCAATAACAACATACAGTTAAGTACTACCTAACCAAGACTCACGTCTTGCAGGATCCATAGTCATTGCAGCGACTCAGAGGAACTCGGATCACGCAGCTGGAGAAGGCCACAAACAGGGCGTGATGTTCCCTGTCCAGCTCCAGCCCCAGCACTCGCCGGTCCTCTCCGCGGACGTTACATCTACGGGAGGGGAGACGACAAATACAATTCTCTAAACATTTCGTTGATGTGCCGCGACGACTAGCATCCCAGAAAGCGGCGTGCAAATGAATGGGCAGATGAACAGCTGTTCTGGGGAGATCGCAACAGCACCCGAACCAATGTCCCGGTCTTATTACGACGTACCACGCTTGGAAGAATCAAATTCACCAGATTAGCATAACAGATTTGTGTTAACGCTCTGAAAGTGAATTATAATGCGATGCATTGCTGACAGTGAGTTGACATAAGAGTCTCACTTGGTGGGGTTGTAGACATCAATGTCTTCCAGGAGCTGTGTGCTGAAGGAGGTGTTGGGCTGGGTGCCAGCTAGGATCTTCAGAACCCTGCCATCCTCAGAGCCCAGGAACAGCACTGTGTGGTTCTTGTAGGGTCCCGCTGACGTATCCACCGCTAGCTGGGTCAACTTGAACCTGGACGGGCAGAACGACAGGGTTACGGTCAGATTTACAGCTGTAATTGGGTTGAGGCTTAGCACTGATCCTAAACAAGTACCAAAGAGGAGTGCGTTGCAGAGACAAAACATCAGCATTTAAATGTGATTAATGTGAACCATTGTCAGTCTGCGCATTTAACACAATATTATAACATTGTGTAATATTATGTACTTTCACAAGGACACCATTGTCTCCTTGTGAAACCATTGTTCAGCAGCGCTCCATTTTCTTTCCATCTCACACAAGTTAGCGACGTGTTGTTGTTTTCCGTCCAAAACATTCCTCTGACTGTCACTGCGCTGGCATAATGACTCAGCAGCATGATGCACTCATTGTTAAAGGCAGACTTTGGGGATGAACCAATTTCTTATTATGAAAACAGACACACGGAGTGCATTTTGTGGTTCAGCGATGATGTTGATAAGTTACTCCCACTCCTCTGATACTGCTATGGGTTTCAGGGTAGAGATTCCAGCTGGCTGCTGCTCAATCAGTTTAATTTTAACAGGATCTACTGGACAGAAGAAATGGCACTTCTGTAAGCACAACATCTTATTGACAATACTGTTTTGTTCTAAAGCAGTAAATGATGTGCTAGAATGGCGCATTGATCAATTGCAGTTTAAACCAGTTATTTTAGCATGTGTGCCAAAGTTGAATGATTAAGTTCAGTTCTTTAGCTGGTCTCAGGAGAGTCCTGATGCACATGTGATGTTGGGAGGCCGTGTGACAGAAAGCATGTGTGAGAACGCCTGAATGGGATCGTCTTCAGTCACAGCAGGGGACTGAAGTGGGGGGCTGTCTAACGCCCACCCTGACATCAACTCTATCAGCACCACTTGTGGAAAACACTCTTATCACAGATTCATCTTGCTTTACTTATCATGCAAATGAGCTGCAGTGGGAGAGTGCTCCACCCCTCCTCCCCCCGACAGTGGGAGAGTACTCCACCCCTCCTCCCCCCGACAGTGGGAGAGTGCTCCACCCCTCCTCCCCCCGACAGTGGGAGAGTGCTCCACCCCTCCTCCCCCCGACAGTGGGAGAGTGCTCCACCCCTCCTCCCCCCGACAGTGGGAGAGTACTCCACCCCTCCTCCCCCCGACAGTGGGAGAGTGCTCCACCCCTCCTCCCCCCGACAGTGGGAGAGTGCTCCACCCCTCCTCCCCCCGACAGTGAGAGAGTGCTCCACCCCTCCTCCTTCGACAGTGGGAGAGTACTCTACTCATCCTCCCTTGAGTACTCCAGCCCTGCTCCCCTGACAGTGGGAGAGTACTCCACCCCTGCTCCCCTGACAGTGGGAGAGTACTCTACCCCTCCTCCCTCGAGTACTCCACCCCTCCTCCTTCGACAGTGTGAGAGTACTCCACCCCTCCTCCTTCGAGTACTCTACCCCTCCTCCTTCGACAGTGTGAGAGTACTCCACCCCTCCTCCCTCGACAGTGTGAGAGTACTCCACCCCTCCTCCTTCGACAGTGAGAGAGTACTCCACCCCTCCTCCTTCGACAGTGAGAGAGTACTCCACCCCTCCTCCTTCGACAGTGAGAGAGTACTCCACCCCTCCCCCCTCGACAGTGAGAGAGTACTCCACCCCTCCTCCCTCGACAGTGTGAGAGTACTCCACCCCTCCTCCCTCGACAGTGTGAGAGTACTCTACCCCTCCTCCCTCGACAGTGTGAGAGTACTCCACCCCTCCTCCCTCGACAGTGTGAGAGTACTCCACCCCTCCTCCCTCAACAGTGTGAGAGTACTCCACCCCTCCTCCCTCGACAGTGTGAGAGTACTCCACCCCTCCTCCTTCGACAGTGTGAGAGTACTCCACCCCTCCTCCTTCGACAGTGTGAGAGTACTCCACCCCTCCTCCCTCGACAGTGAGAGAGTACTCCACCCCTCCTCCTTCGACAGTGAGAGAGTACTCCACCCCTCCTCCTTCGACAGTGAGAGAGTACTCTACCCCTCCTCCCTCGACAGTGAGAGAGTACTCCACCCCTCCATCAATTGTGCCGACTGCTTAGTTACACAACCCAGTAATGACCTCCCGCAGGACCCTTGACATCATGATCATTACCTCTGATCCCGCCCACCTAGGCCCTCTGCCAACCACAAGGTTAACCTGGGACCAACATCTAACAGGTAAAACATCTTGGGTAGATTCAGTAACACCTTTACCATAGAAAAGACACTGTACTGAGACGTTTTTTTTCATGGATTATTCTGGAATACGGGAATTACAAATACTCCCTGGTGCTTACAATGAGTAAATGTCATGAAGCCATTCATTAATTAATGAATCCACCAAAAGCGGTATGCTTCTGAAGCAATAAAGGGTCCAAACTTGCTGCTCTATATGATAAGACTATAGGGTAATGAGACACTAGTTCATAGGATACGTTGCATTTGTTGTACTCACCAAAGTAACAATGCAGGGTGACCAAATACGTAATAACTCAGTTGTAGTCCCAATGGAGAGGTTTTCCTGGCTCAAATTTAGGCAAAGGTGGTATCCCAACCCTTGTGCTCTACCAGATGCCCCTCTGATATACTTTATCTTATATCTGGCAACACACTTGAAAAGGATTACTATTATAGTGTTAAATCTGCCCTGTGGTCCATGTCCCCTTGAGCAACTAATGCACACTACAATGTCCTCCCTACTAGCAACCAAAACACAAGCAATATATTTATTGTTTACATGTTGTTTTCTTTACATTATAACATGTTGCATTATTTCTTATTTTTTACATATTTTGGCTTTTACCCTTTTGTGTATTTTTTGTTCTCCTCTGCCTATTGATGACAAGTAGACATTTTGTCCATCTAGCCTATAGTTTGGGCTTGGCTGTTTAATAAGCCCCTAGTCACATTGGCTCCACAATGGTTCTAGCATACAGAGCATATCATTCCCTTTTCATTACGTCTGAGCCACCCAAAAATATTTAGCCATTGAGTGTCAAAACCACTGGCCCTGTGTTTTTTTTAATAGGATCTAGGAATCACATAAACATTTGAAATCAATCATTAGCTTTCTAATTAATCACAGTCAATATTGTTGTTGTCTATTTTGTTGTTATGGTATGTTCCTATTCATTTGACAAAAAAATGCAACAGAACTGTATATATTACAGCCTTGTCGTGTTGTTTTTTTCCCCTCATTCTTGCCTTGATGCCACATCGGTTATTTCCCTCTCGACTCCCTTCAGGTGTTCCAGGCTCGGCTGCTTGAGGGTATCCATTCATAAATCTATATTGTAAGCGATTATATGTCAATTTTATATTTTTCTGTGGATTGGATGTAGTTTATGGGTTATTACGCTGTTTATGCTAGGGTGTAAAAGAAAACTTGGATCCACAAGTTTTTCTAACGTTAATCATCTCCGCGATGTCAAGACCAGTGTGGTCCTGTATGCAAGGATGCCAGGATTTATTGACAATAAACCGCCAAATCACCAGAGGACTCCACAAAAAAAGGATCAATGAATTTTTTTTTTCGATACTACCCTATCTGTAAATCAACCCGCCCATTTAAAAAAGAAACTCTTGGAGGGGAAACCTCCCCATTTGGTTTTCTCCTACTATCACATTTGCTGCAGTATTTCTCTTGTATTTTATGTACGAGTGCAAAATTATGTTTTACCATACTGACATACTGATTTTGGGAAGGCGGTCGCCTTTGAGTTTTGAATACAGGAAAAACCCTGGTCACAATCTAAAACTCAAAATGTTTTACTGTTTTGGGGTTTTAAAATGCATGAACAGATTTTCATTAATCTTTGAAACTAACCCTCCTGCAATATTGTCATTGATAATTAACAGAGTTGTACACTACTTTAGTTAGCTCGAGCTGGCTAATGTAGCCAGCCTCCTGTTAACCTAATCCTGTGCTGTTGTTCTAGTTAGGAAATCACTGATTACAATAAATATTTGGAATTGACCTACTTGGGATTGGGAATGTAGCCTCCATCTTGACTGTGACTAACTTTGATAGGTAATGGTCTGGTAAAAGGGTGTTTATCAACTCTTCTCAAGATCTAAATACATTTCAACTGTTCTCTAAATATATTATCTCTAAAGATCTAAATATATTTTCTAACCATCAATTTTCCTATCCATCTATCCCCCTGCTAATATACCTGCTGGTGGTGCGGGTGAAGTAGGGCCGGTGGTTGACCGACGGAACTGCCTCGTCCATCAGGGGGTAGTTCTTGATGAATGTCAGGGTGTCATCGGGGAAGGTGGTGGAGGACTTGTAGGCAGTGGCAGAACCATCGCCTGCACAGCAGCCTGGTCTGTAAGGCAAAGAGAAGCGGCAGAATTAGAGGTGGTTTAAGAAGGTGGACTGGATTCAGTAACTGCTTAAGCAGTTATGTTGAGGGAACGACCTCTTGCAGATGCAATTAGTTTTTTTTTTTCATTGGAATACTGGAAAGTTAATACGATGCTTGGATGGAGTCTATGCTGAGGCGATCAGGTGTCCCTGTCTTACCTGGGCTTGGGGACCTGCTCCTCAGGTACTGGTGTCCAGGCTGACTCGCTGTTTCTCTGCTCCTTGAACTTCCCGTTAAAGGCCTTCTCGATGTCATCCATGTAGAAGGCACACACCGCTGAGCCTGTAATACTACGGAAAACAACACAGAGAGACATCGCTCAAAATCCTATTATTACCCCAGTTTATAATGGCTTACAAAGATTTAGGTTTAAAATCACATAAGCTTGCTACTCCAGGTTTTGCTATACAAAGCTATACAATGCCAAGGCGTCAAATGACGGCAAATGTGTCCATTATCTGCGGTAAGTATGAGATACAGTTCAGTTCACTCATTTGATGGGTGTGTGTACAGTACATGAATGTATGCTGCCTCCTGGCGCTGCTTCTGACCTGTTAGCCTGAGTGGTAAAGACCCCAAGCACTGCCGGTCTGTGATTGATCTGCAGCACGTTGGTCAGCGACTGCAGGACGTCAAAGTAGAAGAAGGAATCGCCTGGCACTGAGCAGTTGAGACGCGCTTTAAGGAAGGACGTCCAGTAACGCTCTAAAACCCTGGGGGAGCCTCCATTGTCATTCTTACAGACACGCGCCACCCTGGAGAACACCACCTGCGGGTGTAGTAATGATTGTTTATCACATTAATCTGCTAGTTTTATAGGATTTTGTAACAAACGTTCATTTCTTTTTGTGTTCATTCAAGGACAGAATACAGTGTGATAACATTAAGACTGTTGGACAAGGCCTGCAGCCTATTCTGTGGGAATTCAATGTCTCTCACCTTGCCAAGTGTGGTGTACTCCACAGCAATCTCACTGAAGAAGAAGTACACGTAGTTCCCATACTCAATAGCGTGGAGGAAATGAGGCTCTGAGGAGAACAAAGAGTGATATCAATCTGTCTGTACTACTTGATAGTCACAACAATACTGCAACTGGTGGTCAGCGTTTTGGTATGAAACCACAGCAGCGGGTAACAAACACTGATTTAGAATGAGAGACCTCTCAGATAAGAATTGGACTCCACACATATGCATCATTATTTGACAAGTCAAAAAGATTTGGGAAGTGAACTTTCCCAGGTCTTTTAATTGGGTAAACAAATTCCCCAAGTCGATTTACCTCGTAGCCATTTGGAGTCGTACTTCACGGTACGAAGCACTGGGCTGCTCTCCCCAAGACTACGGTAAATCACAGCATCACTCGCTAGGAAGTCTGTCATGGTTGCCGAGTAGAAATCACCACCTGAGAGGAACACAATTCTTTTTTTAAATGCACAACAAATGAAATTAATTCCCCATGTCTATTTTTAACCCATGACTGCACATGACTTTTCTCAACCTTTAAGGAGACTGAACAGATGTAGGGACTGTGCTGCTCTCAATAACAGTGTGAACTTTGTGTAAATGTCATTGGAAAATTGGCAAGATTGAGGGCAGGTTTAGTGATCCTGTTACTGGCCCCAGCTCACGTGTCTTCCTGTCCACAGTTACTCACCGGCGAAGAGGCCGACGTTAGACTGGCGAGACTCAAAGGGACAGCGAGCCTGACCCACAACCTCCTCACCATCTTGCTCCAGTGTGGACATCTGGTAGAGAGGGAAGGGTGGAACAATGTAAATGAGTGTAACAAATGCGATTCAAACTGGACAAAAAGTATTGTAAATCTATTTGCAATTGTTACATTTACATTATCATGCAACTAATCTATTCAGTCTGTTCTCCATTATATCAGATTAGCTTCACGGCTAGCTAACAAGTTACAAAGAAGACAACTTTAACCGCTAAAGCTGCCCTGGCACTGAGCAGCCTTAACACACACACCTACATTAATATGTGTGTGCAACTAAAGCTGTGTCATTTTCTTCTCTGTGGGGGCACACTGTATGTGAAACATCCACCATTTTTACTATGGCTGCTGCTCTTGCACGGTACTGTGACTCCACTGCTACTGTGTGATTTAGAGTTTCTAGGCTTTCCTCTCCTGGTCTAGCTGCAGTACCACAGCTTGCTCACACAACCTCTGTCTTGGATCCAGCTGGCCCAATGGTGAGCGTGTTTTGTTGCGATCGTTTTCCACGGAAAATGCACTCTGTGCAAAATAGATCCTTCACCACCCACACCCCAACACATCAGCCCCCTTCACCCCATCATCATGCCCCTACTGTCCGCTTTCCTAGGAATGGCGCATAGAGGTTTCATGATATGATTTACACCTCTGCATGGTCTTCCCAGTTCTCTGGGTAGTCATAGCTCCCAGGTTTTTCTCAGCCAGAGGGAAGGACAGCAACAGGGAGAGAATTTGTTCAGGATATAGTGTAAATCAGTCCTCTTCCATAGGGAATCTATCCCGGAAAAAGGTAAAAGCTCTGCCGTGGTCTGTGTAGATTTAACCAGGTTGGAAGTTAGATTTACAGACAGTAGACGTTACGTCTCCTCTTTCTAAAACCACACCGTGAATCATGGCCCAGAACAGTGATGTCATCTTCTCAGCTCAACCGCATTCCTTTTGTTCTGATGGACTAGCGTGAGTCTATCGACACACCGTTGCCGTGATTACCGTATCGCTATACTCATATTGTATGTTTCCACTTAGCCAATACCTCTCTCTGGCACACATTAGGTTGTTAATCATTTGAACAGTCAGATAACCATGGAGACTAAATGGCGTGAGATCCTTCATGGAACTCAAGTAGTGTTTCCCCAGGGGAATCTGAATCTGGTTTCCTGCCATGTTTAGAGCATTCTCTCCCTTGCTCTCTTTCCTCCGGTCTCTCCCTTAGAGAATGACATTCTCTTGAATCTCCTGCAGTTGGACTTTATTCCTCAGATTTATTCCTGCGGAAAGACTATTGTGTTTTGACCATTACAATCCCAGATCTGGTTTAAATCAACAGGGGTCTGCCAACCTCTGTTGAGTCTACATCTTGCTCCAACAATACCCAGCACCCGAAAGCCCGCTTGAGATGACTTCTGTTTTGCATGTTAGGACACCTACGCCAACATTTGCAAGCATCTGCTCTGACGTCAGTGGTCCTACCTTTTAAACTATCTCTCGATGCATAAGAAGACACTCTGACATCTAAGTACATTTACACCAACCGTCATTTGGTTTTCAGCCCAGTGCTGGATACGGGGCCGTGGTCAAAAGTGTGACTGAAGCGTAATGTCCTACCTTGTAGTTGCGGCATGTAGGGTTGAAGGCGTTTGTACCGCACGCGAATAGTGTCTCGTCGTTGCGCGGCACCAGCACTTTGATGTAGTTGTAACACTCATCCTGTCAAAGAGAAATTACTGGGTTTCAGAGGACAACAGTATGACTGTACTGGCTGCTAATGACATTACCCTGACTGTAGTGTCATTGCAGAGCTTATGTACTGAACAGCATGTTGTTGATGTACTCACATGCGCTGCGCACACGTACACACACACACAAACAAACACTAACACATGCACCCCTACATGCACGCATGCACACACACACTTTCTCAGTCATACTACTTTTTGTATTCACTTCACTCCCATAATCCCTGTGCTGAACCCTGTGGTTTCACTGGAGCACTGGGAGGCTGAGGCTGCCTGTGTCATAGACTGGGTGCGGGCTATAACCTGTGGCGCTGCTTTTCATAAGCAATCTGTGCTATTGTTAGTAATACCCACATCAATAACAAGAGAGACAGACAGGGAGAGCATACTCACACTGTTCTTCCCCCTCACTGTGCATTTCTCCACATCCTTTGTCTTCCAAGTCAGTTTCTGAAACACACAGACAGACAACCAGCTGTCAAGCCCAGATACTTTTCTCATCCAGCCATTCAAGCGCTATTAGGAGACAGCTGTGATGAATATCTCATTGCGTTCAATAAAGCATCTGAGAAACAAACAAAGAAATGGACAAACATCTGAAAGACCTGAGGCGCTGTGCACGACTGTCAGCACACTAACTAAAGACAACAGTTCTTAACAATACCTTGCATCTCAATGGTGACATACAATCACAAGAAAATTGACCTGCAATGCATTTCTATGGGAAGTAGATGGGCTTAATGTTAACTATACATAGTCCGGTTGGTCCTGCTTGACGTTCTAATCTCCCAGCGTCAGACTTCCAGGGGTCTCCTCTTGGGGAACTAATAGAACTAGATTCCTCAACTTGTTAACCAGGTTGCCTGGTAGAAGGTTTAATGCACTGCCCACCAGTGCAGACGCACTGTTCCACAACCGACTCACAGAGTGGTGATTTGCTGACCCCATTGTTCTCCCAGCGGGAGCTCCTAACTAATCAACACCACGAGGCATGCTGGGAAATAAGATGTGAACAGCTTTCTCTAGAGACTAATGTGAAATATATCCTATTTTGCTCTCAAGACTCACCTCCTGGGCTCTTCTCACTTCGTTATTGAAGATTTGATATGATAGAATAGATAGAATAGTTGTCAGCAATATGCTAATAGATCCCCCAAGCCCTCTAGCAGAAGTGAGGTGGAGTTAGCTAATTATTGCTCATACCCGTCCAAGCTTTTCATTTATCTCTGAGGGGTAATCAGGATGGGCCTGGGAGTAGGTCGGGGATTATGCTTGAAACTGGGCCAAAGGGAAATAATAGATCCATGATGAAGCAGTAATAGGCTTTTGATTATATGATCTCACTGAGAAATATATATTTTGGGGTAGTAGGTTAACCCAGTGGTCAATATGTTTTGGCCAGTAAACGAAAGCAAGACAATTAACCCTAATTTCTCCCAGGCTGTTGGTTTAAATACGAACATCTCAACATACTAGGTAAATGGCAGTAACAAAAACTACACATAGAAATACAGCTCCGGAAGAAATTAAGAGACCATTGCCCCTTTTACTTTCCTTTCCAAAAAAATTGAAAAGGAAAGTTTTGAGTGAGGAACAGAAGCGTTCAATTTGCAGTGGTCTCTTCATTTGAACCCTTCTGTGCCTCACTCAAAACCTTCCTTTTGACTTTTTTGAAAAAGTTGCAGTGGTTTCTTAATTTTTTCCAGAGCTCTATATACAAAAGAATGTATATATATATAAATATACACCGATCAGTGTGGGTCCCCATTTTGACGCCAAAACAGCTCTGACCCGTCGAGACATGGACTCCACTAGACCTCTAAAGGTGTGTTGTGGTATCTGGGACCAAGACGTTAGCAGCAGATCCTTTAAGTCCTGTAAGTTGTGAGGTGGGGGCTCCATGGATCGGACTTGTTTGTCCAGCACATTCCACAGATGCTCGATTGGATTGAGAACTGGGGAATTTGAAGGCCAAGTCAGCATCTTGGACTCGTTGTTGTGTTCCTCAAACCATTCCTGAACCATTTGTGCTTTGTGGCAGGGCGCATTATCCTGCTGAAAGAGGCAACTGCCATCAGGGAATGCCGTTGCTATGAAAGGGTGCATATGGTCTGCAACAATGCTTAGGCAGGTGAGACGTGTCAAAGTAACATCCACATGAATGGCAGGAACAACGTTTCCCAGCAGAACATTGCCCAAAGCATCACACTGCCTCCGCTGGCTTGCCTTCTTCCCATAGTGCACCCTGGTGTCATGTGTTCTCCAGGTAAGCAACGCACACGCATCCGGCCATCCACGTGATGTAAAGAAAAATTATTCATCAGACCGGGCCACCTTCTTCCATTGCTCCGTGGTCCAGTTCTGATGCTCACGTGCCCATTGTAGGTGCTTTTGGCAGTGGACAGGGGTCGGCGGCTACGCAGACCCATACGCAACAAACTGCGATGCACTGTGTGTTCCGACACCTTTTTCTATCAGTACCAGCATTCACTTTTTCAGACATTTGAGCCACAGTAGCTCGCCTGTTGGATCGTACCACACAGGCCAGCTTTCGCTCCCCACGTGGATAAATTAATATTGGCAGCCCGTGACCTTGTCGCTGGTTCCCCACATTTCCTTCCTTGGATCACTTATGATAGGTACTGACCACTCCAGACCAGGAACACCCCACAAGGGCAGCAGTTTTAGAGATGCTAGTCTAGCCATCATAATTTGGCCCTGGTCAAAGTCACTCAGATACATTTTTCCAGCTTCTAACACATCAACTTTGAGAACAGAAAGTTTACTTGCAGCCCAATATGTCCCACCTTCTGACACCTACTGGGTTTGCCACTGATCAACACAAAAAGACGATCATTTCAAAGTAAAAAAATATACATATATTCACCCCTTCCGTCAACATATATCAGAAACTGCAGCCATTAATCAATTTGAATAAAGTCTCTACCAGCTTTGCAAATCTGGACACAAAAATATATGATAATTTTTTTTGGAAAATTACTCAAGGTCTGTCAAGTTTGATGGGGACCTATGATGAATAACAATTTTCAACTCTTTCTTTGAAATGAGGTTTGGGCTTTGTCCATTTTGTTTTTCAGCCACTCCAGTTTGCCTTTGGCTGTAAGTTTGGGCTTACTATCTTGCTGGAATCTGCATCAGACTGAGATTCTAGGAATTTTCTGTTCTTTGTTGCATCCATTTTGCCCTCTATTTTCACAAGCTTTTTAGGCCCTCACACAGAGAAGCATCCCCACAGCGTGATGCTGCCACCAGCAAGCTTCAGGGTAGAACTGAGGCCAAAAAGCTCTGTTTTGATCTTACAAGACCCTATAATGTTCCTCCACTTGGTCCCACAGTCTTTCACATGTTGAGATTAAATGTGAAGCACACTTTTGTGAAGAACCCAGCCTATGGTTTCAGTATGAAGAATGTATCCTCGCTCAGCCGCGAACAACTAACTCTCAATGGCCCCAGAAGTATGCTTTACACCCAGATACTCTGCTTTTGAGAAAGTTCTAAACAGATTCACAATCGTGCCATATTCTCTCCATTTCTTAATATGGATTTAATTGTGCTCCAGAAGATATTCAATGCCTTGGAAACTGTCTTATACCCTACCAGTGATTAGTGCTTTTTGAGAACCTTATTGCATATTTCATTTGTAAGTAAGGAATTTTACACAACAACTGTGGAAACACCCAGAGACAGATGTATTTAACCTGAAATCACGTGAAACACCTAAATTGCACACAGAAAGACTCCATTCAAATAATGATGTGACTTTTGACAATTGGTTGCACTACAGCTCATTCAGATGTGTCATTAGCAATATAGTGAATACTTATGTTATCAATTATTTTCTGTTTATATAAGTAATTGATTTAAAAACAACTTTAAAATAACATTTTATTTTTCACTTTGAAATGTTTCTATGTTGATCCGAGGCAAAACTGTTGAATACAGCATTTTGATTTCATGTTGAAAAAAACAAAAATGTGTAAAATTACAAACAAATTACACAGTTGATGACCAACACGCCATGCAGTGCACATTATATACTATTTCAGTCCTATACAACTTTCAAGAGTTTTTAGATAAAATAGAATGCTTCGACAATATTCTGCCCTACTTCAGGTATTTCCACTGCAATCAAACCCAAATCAATAACACTGGATCTCATTGGTGTTGAGAGGGTCCCTTATGGGAATTACTCATGCTGTAAATGAATCTAAATACGATAGGGACAAGCAAACACAAACCCAGGCCTTAAAGTGCTTTTTATTTAAGTGCAATCATGTTTGACAAATTGGATTCTGATGGAAGAGAGTGCAGCACTTTAAAACCAGGATTGCACAACATCATTTTTATTGGATATCTGTCTTAGGTAAAATGGCTTAGTATCTGCATGATTGAAGAGATTGGCTGACTCAGAACCACAGACATAAACTTTTCAGAATAATGCTTCTTCATAAAAGTTTCTTAAACCAGTAGAAAATGTATGCTATAAAACCACGAGCAACTACCCTTAAGTCCAGGCAGCTGCAATGACACACTGACTCATGACTTCAAGGATCTTACAGAAATTCATGTAAATTTGTGTGACAACATGAGGTGAAGTTGTCTTACCTGTTGTGAGACGATCTGCTCAGAAGAGGCACTGAGGCTGACAGCAAACACATGATCCCTGTTAGAGATCAAAGGTCAGAAATTATTTTAAGGTAAAGACTAGACACCTAATTTCTTCCTGAAACTCAACAACACTGCACCGCTCCTAATATCCAAGGTTGGTTAGATCTTTTTAACGCAGTACAATATTTTTAGTATAGGGGAGCTCTACAATCGATATTATTGATACAAAGACAAAAAAGAGATTGAAGGAAGAGTCAACAATAAAGGGTGTCAATGCAGTGTCCAAGGCAGTTGAACGGTGCTCAGAGGCTTCTTGACTGACCTGGCTGCGATGTAAAGCATGTGATTGATCCGGAGCATCCTCTGGAAGTCTAGGCCCAGTCGTACAGTATTGTTGTCCGACATGAGGCCCTGGAAACTGGGGTACAGGTAGGAGTCTACATGGAGAAAAGGAGTAGCAAGCTGAGCTCATCTTCCCAACTACAAACCAGGCACTAAAAGAAATGAGGGGTGTGAATCTGAAGATAGGGTGTATTCAATAAGAACGATATATTGTTAATAATGAATAGTTAACACACTAATACTAGGTCTTTAAACAATGTAAACAAAACAATTTTGCTATGTTCCAGAGGTAAGACCATTTACATTAACCCATAAGCACTAGTCCCCTGTTTTTACACAAATATATTATCTTTTTTGAAACTCTACACACCACCCTTTGTAAAGCGTAATTGTCAAAATATTGTCATGTAGAACATATTGCCATTAAATATCCCAGACTTGGAGGTATAAACACTAACAAGTATAATCACTCAACAAGTAATCAGGATGATGGCTTTAATAAAAAGGGCCACATGAAAGCTTAAAAGTTTTTTGTAACAATGGATGACAAAATCAGAGAGAGAGGCGGAGGATAAGGAAGAATAAGAATGAGAGGTGGACAAGGTAGAAGAAGAAGAACATTGCTCCGTACTGAAATTCGTAACACTGTACTTGACCATGTTCTCGAACCTGGGCTGAGATTACAGCTAAACCAGAGCTGTAAACCTCTCTGACTATTGTGCTGACCAGGAATGAATTTGTAAATTCACCTAATGAGGAGGATTTACCACAGACTCCTTAGCCTAGCTTGTGGTCGGTAGAATGGCTTGTGAGCATCTTAAAGCAAAACCAAACACATCTATGTGTTCCAAAAAAATAGTTACTCATGAGTGTGTTGCTCCAACCATTTGGTCATGGCGATTGTCTATGTATCAAGACAACCGCCACTGATGACCTGGACAGAGCCGGCTATGTCTGAAGCTCTGTGTGAGCTCTGTATGAAACTCTGTCTGAAGCTCTGTGTGAGTTCTGTGTGAGCTCTGTACTCTGAGCAGAGAATGGCAATGACCAGCGCGCTCCCCTGCTCTCCCCTTTCAAAACCAAGTGTTTCTGTCTCAAACGGCTCCATATTTACACACGTCTTAGTGATGTCTGTCTTGTTAGATCACCCCACTTCAGCAAAATGATCGCAAATGTTACATTTTGATTACATTTACCATAATGGTTTATGTCACCTGGTTTGCAATATTCAGCTGAACACTTTACAAGAATAATGATGAATAAGTCGACACATAATGACATGACCAAATTCAATCCCACCTGTGTGATGATAGACTTGATTACTAACAGTGTTTTCCTCTTATGGGACTGGGGGATTGTTTTAGCCACCAGCCGTCTGTTGTGCTTGAAAGCGGCAGTTTTTAATAAATGGAATACTTTCACAACATTATTGTCTAGTTCCACTTTGAAAGCCTTTTAACTGAAAAGTCAGATGCATTTGAGCCAAATGTGTCATTTTGGGTGAGAAGTCAGAATTTTTATATTTCAATAAGATGTGAGTTTTGACAAGTGTGTTCACAGTTTTGAGAAAATGTAGCACATATTCTTGGTACGTGTGTTAACAGTTGTGAAAAACCTGTTTTTCCTATTTGTCCTTTGCCCCAAATTGGCTACAGACGCCCAGATTGTGTCAGGTGGTTGTTATGGTAGGTGATCCCATGACTGTGTTGCGCTGGTAGAGATAATACTCTTCATTGTGTAACCTAAGAGAGGGAAGCAGGAAGCCTCTCCATACCATACGTTTATCACAAGAGAAAAAAGATGCAACCAAAACAAGTTGCTAAGTATCTGTGGAGGATGGTCTCTTGACCACAGTGTTTTCCACAGCGCAGCATCTGACTATTAACCAAAAGGTTGCTAGATTGAATCACTGAGCCAGTTGGGCGCAGGATCTGTATCTCTGTCCTTCACTGAGACAGTTAACCCCAATGAATCCTGTAAGTCACTCTGGGTAAGGGCATCTTCTAATTACTAAAATGTTTATAAAAATTTTATAAAACATTTTTAAACATTGCAACAAAGCAGGTCCCACTGAGGTACTTAAAGTGTTATCTCAGGCGAGTGGCGATGAACAGCGCAACGCTGTGGGCCAGAAAGGAAGAAGAATATAGACCCACTTCTCGGTGGCAGCATGCAACTTTTCACCCCAACTTCCTTTCTTTTAAAGTTTTGAGGTACGTGTTGCCACAGAGGCCTCTAGTAATCCTTGGTGAGGGAAATTAATCTGATTCAGAACATCGCTGGGCGCCGTGAGCGGTTCTGCCACGCTGTCACCTACAGACCAGACCTAGGGACAAATGATCCTCATTATACCTGACATGAGTTCCACCTGTAGAACTGTTACTGTGGCTATTTCTGCTAACGGCCATGTTACACTTCTCCAGATGTATCAATTACAGCCCCCATTTCAGTCATTGGGCTGTTTCAGTCAGATTTTACATCAATGGGATGTCCTCACCACACCTCCCTTTGGTAAGGCACCAATGATTGCCTTTGTGGCACAATCAGACACCATGATGGCATGAAGATGAAAATAACTGTTTAGTGCCTTTTCAGTAAATAGTGTTAATAATGCTTTTCAAACGACCGCCTTATTGCTGATTTGTCAGAGGAAAAACACAATAGTAGTTTATAATAGCAGTTTACGTAACTAATACAATGCGCTGCCCCTTCATCCCCCGCAGAGCTAAATGGTTACCATTGCATTATGACGGGCTTGCACTCACGTTCTCTCCCCACAATGCTGATTGGCTCCAGGTCCTGGGGGAAGGGTGTGGCTCCTACGGCTAGGCTAGGTAAAAGCGCTAAAGCCAGGCCCAGCATCAGGAGGGGGAGGGGCCTTGGCATCCCGGTCACCAGCCTCATGTTGGCAGTGGTTCACCACACCTCACCAGAACAGCATGGCCAACAGCAGGCACCGCCCCTTAGGAGAGAGATTCAGACACAGCTTAATACCTCGTCTCTAAAACTGGTTTTAATATATTATCGGTTTCATAACGCTGGCAGGACCTCTGATCTACAGTGGCCATTGGAACTTGAGTTGGAACGTTAAGCTGTCAAGGTCAAGGTCAAGGTAACTTATCCCCAAGGGGCAATTTACATTGCCATTAGCATGCAATGCTCAGTGCCAGTGCAGCAACGTGATTGACTTTGAGCTGATTTGTGGTGATGGACATTTGTGCAAAACACAGAGGGAAAATAGGCATATTGAGTGAAAATATAGAAAAATAGATAGACAGAGAGAAGAGGGCAAGTGAGAGTGAGCTGAGGCCACCAGGGTCCTGACTACCGGGACACCTGGCCCATTTAATCCGAGCTTTCAGTCTTTCACAGGTGACTTCACACAATTAACCAGCGCCACCACCAGGGAATGCAACTCCCTCTGTCTGCACCATGACACCGGGCCCAAGGGGAGACGTTTGATACCAACTTTCACATAACGTGGAAAAACAAAATAGAATTTTGTTTGAATAGATGAGCAAAATTAGCACCTCCTGTCAGAAGGTCAGAGGATAAAAGTTTGAACAAAGTTCTCTCTATGCAATATTAAACAGTTATGTAAGCTATGCGTCAGGCTGGAATTGTCTCAAAATGCTAATTTCCCGCTTGATTTCCTGAGGTGCGAAACAGACAGATGGATGCGTATGGTGCAGGGATTTGATTATATAAAATGAATGCTGTGACCTGCATTGTGGCACCAAATGAATAAGGGCAGCGTGTCCTCTAAGGCTTCCTACCCAGCACAGCCCAGGTTGGAGAACTGCACCAGCTTGGCAATGACATCCCACAAATCTTTGAAACGGGGAGGCGAAAACAAAGTCAACAGAGATATGAAGCGCCATCAATATTGATAACGGTCCACCTCATTCAGATTCCAAAGAGATGGCTACACTTACAGCGATGAGGTCAGGCAGTGATCACAACGTCATGAATCGTGGGGAGACAGTGTCTGCCCTTGTTTACCTCGTGAGTTGCAGCCTCCGGTGAGTTCTGCCTGGGCCAAGAGGAAACGCCGCCTGATGGATAGGCCTGCTGTTAGATTGAAGCAAGATTTTCAACATCTTAAAGGAAGCTGCAGGGAGCTTGAGCAAACAGGATAGGATGAGGCGGCTTCCTGTCAGAGCAGATCAAATAGCAGGTCCTAAACACGCAACTTTCTAGCCTGAACCTACTGTTCAAGCTCATTGTCCTGGGTGTATACTGTGATGGTCGAGCAATGCCTGTAACATACACAGTATAGCCTAACTATAACATTCATGGTGCTCATGCAAATTACTGAGAGAACCAGATTATTTATTTTTTAAATAGACACAGGAAAATATGACATTATTGTTATAGTTGTCTCACTGCTGACATTAACATGGATGGACTAAACCAACAATCAAAAACATGTAGAATACAAAAAAAAGAGGTTATGGAGACCAATCCAATATCAACAAACACAAGGTAGTTATCCAATGGCCAGAAGCCAGGAAAATGTGGAGATAATTCAAAAGACAAGTACACTGCCTCCAGCTGCTTATGCAAGACAGACATCAAGATTCACTGGGCCTACAGACCCTTAAGCCTCTGGGCCGTTTATGGATTTCTACACAAAGCCACAAAGTGGATGAGCTTCTTGGAGTTCATCAGGCAGCAATTCAAAAAAGTTGCTGTATTTGTTTGTGAAGTTGAACACATGTTGAAGAGCCTTACAGCTGGGAATGGATGTGGAGTTTGTGGAAATGGAAAAGTCTGGGACAAACCGCCCACCATAATCCAATTCAGTCCTAGCTACAATAATGCTATGTAAAACAGCATAACTCCCTTTGATCTGCTGCTTACACTGTTGTCCTGGGGTTTGTGTGGAGACGTGGTCCTGGTGGTGGGGATTTGGTCAGGATGCCTCATCTACACTGGAGCTTGATGAGAGTGACATAGTACAAAGAACCCTATCAAATCACATCATGACTTGAAACCTTCTCTATGCGATGCGCATACATTCTTTCATGATGGGTGAGCCTTCGACTGCCACTTTAAAATGCAGTATACATAGATGGTCTGCAGAGAAATAGCAGCGTTGCTATGGAAGTTGCAGAAGGTACAGAAGCACAGAGGCTCACTCTCTGAGAGACCCATTAAGTGAACAGTCTTTTAGATGTGGTTTCACAAACATCTTTAGGGCTGCCTCTCCAACTGCCCAACACTCCAAAAGATACTTTGTCCAAAAATAAAGTATAAAAAAAAAAAGCTTGAATTTACCAAAACTATTTGCCAGTGCAGCGGGATGTTCTGAAAACAAGGTACATGGTCTAATTCAGACTAAACAGCAAATCTTAACTTAAATAAATCTGTCTTGTTACAAGCAACATTTTCTCACTGCATAGGCAGGTGTCTTTGCTTAATTTAATTACTACGGACCTTATTTTTTAGCACACATTTTTTTTTTTTTAGCACACCATTATGTACATGAGTACGTAATGGCTGTGCTGTCTATTATCACAACCCGGAAATTATTTGGGTTCTTCTCAACGGAATTGTTTTTAATTGCACACAGGCATGATTGAAGATCCAATTCTAGGGTCCAGCTGTTACGGCCCCGCCTAAAGACACTGGACCATTCCATAGCAACACGTGAGCAAACCATCAGAACCCATCAGAAATGTGTGGCTCTCTGTCTTCTTCCTTTAATCAATCACATTCTACAGAGCAAATGGATAAACAGGCCGATGATCTGACAGCTGTCGATGGGAAATAATCCACTGCTTATCTCGGCCCACACTCTCTCTGTGTTCTTTTTTGGATGGGAGGCGTGGGATCATTCTGTTTTTAATGAACTGGACTTGTTAAGCCATCTGGGAGTTGCTGGCAGTTGGGCCTCAGTTAGGGCAGGGGGATTGTGGGCCGCGGAGGCCGTCCATTGATTAACGGGCCTTCATTTGGATTAGACCACAGTGCAAGTTCTGTGATTTGATGAGATGTCCTCAGTTCGGCCATTTTTCAGGGCTTTTCACGGCACTGTGCAAAAAAAAACTTAATGATAAGGAAACAGGAGCCTTTATGAGAGGTGAATGGGGCTGTGAAATCATCTTCAAAAAGCATCCATTTTCATTCATACATAAAGCTTGACGAGTCCATCTTTATGACGCAGCCCCGGTTTGGCCAGGGACCACTGTTCCATAAAAAGATACCCATTAAATCTGTAATGCCAGTTCTATCCTCAATCAACTGCTTTTGCACCTGTTTGCTCCAGGGCGTCTATTTTCTGCCAACACCTGCCATACAAACTAAATAGAGGCACATTATCCAAGCAGACATATACCCTGTAATATGCATTGACCCCACAAACTGAACAGTGCTGCTGTTTCATTGGGCTGGAGGCTAATCCGCTTACTGGTCTGGATATTAGGGAAATAGCTAGCAAACACCTCTCACCTTCCATCTGTGTGCATGGATGAGCCCACCTCCCGTATACATGGGCCTAGATAATGAGGGTGCATGTCCGCAGCCTCCTCTGTCATTTCAGACATGATTAGGCCCTTTACCCCGTGCTCTCCACAGACCATTACACACCTGGGCTCTGCTGGGGAATCGGGGGACTCACACATCACCATGGCAATGAGCAGGAACAGGGGCCAGATGATCTGTGGCAACATGAGCGAGGTCTAAGTGTGTAGGCCTTTGTGGATGCGTGTCTAGCTCATCTGGGAAGAACAGAACAGTGGAGCACTTTACTTTAAGCGACCCCACGATTATTACTGTGAAATGGCCATTGTTCTGGTTCATAAAGAACCAGAAAGTAATTCAAGTGCATGGAATTCAATGATCAATAGCTATTCTGTGTGGGAAAAAAAAAGACAGACCCGGTTATAATTTCTCATATTCTAGGTAATCAATTGACTGATTCATTAAATGATAACAGAAAGAAATCACAAATCGTAGCTGGGGAAGCAACCAATGAATAGTTCTGAAAGACCGAAGTCACTTAAAACTTTCTCTGTCAGCTTTTCTTCCTGACAAACAAGTTGGACCGATAACCCCTAGCCCTAGATTATTTGTTGTGCATGAACAGCTTCACTGGAAGAAAATAAACCAGAGACATGCATCTTGTGATCAACCTGGCGTTACAAGAGATTCCATTGTTAAGCCTCGACAACATCGTCCTTACCCTACTTTTTCGAGGGTCCTTCTGAGAGTCAGTATCTGAGCGCTGTCCCATGATGCACCATCACATGGCTGATGGTCAACCACTGTGCACAGAGACCGTTTTCTAGTCAACCACACAATTGTCCGCTCCCCTCAGTAAGTTGCAGTCAGCTGTCTGCAGCTGAATGTTTGGGTCCTGTAGTCTTATGATCCTTCCTACCCCTCTGAATTCACTGACTAGAATGTGTTAGATGCTGCTTGGGAAACAAGCCCGTTTTACTAAACTGACGGCCATTACAAATCCCTTCACGGCCCCTGTTACAACTTCACTAAAAGGATTTCCAATGGCTAACCACGCCGATGTCGCCAAGGCAAATTGGAATTGGGATCAAAAAGCATTGGGTAGTAACTGGGAAACAGCCGCTGCAGGACAGAGAGGTTTCTATGGGTGATCTCAGGACAACTTCTACTACATGCTGGTGGTGCCAATATTTGCCCCTAAATTAATTTAAACCCAGCTCCAATTAAAAGAGTCTTTGCAAGCTTGTGTAACATTTCAACCACATCCAGCAAAGCTTCAGGCCCTGACTTTCACAGTAGCTTAAAACACTTCAGTTAATTTTGAATTCTACTTTTGGTTGGTGCAATAAGGCTAAAGATCAGAGTGAGAGCGGCAGCGCAGACAGCCTATGACCCACCTAGTTCTGTGAATTGAGTCAACATTTGATCTAAAGGGCCGGAAACGTAAATCTGCTGTTAAAAAACAGCATGTCGGGGGAAGTTGATAGGGAATATCAGAGGTTGTGCAGGTACAAATAACAAAGGGGTTCAAGGGGACCTCTGTGGCAGCATTCCAGAAAGCTCTACAATAATGCTTGGTTGAAAGGGAGACAACTGTCTCACCTTTTGGCACAGAAATAAATAAAATCAATGGTCCCTATAGTCCCTTATTTCTAGAATTAGCATGTCAAACTGTTAGTGAGTCAGTGTCTTGGAATCTCTCCTTATATTTTTTATCTGAGCAGTGTCACTGCCAGTTTGATGGAGGGGGGAGGAGACGGGGGGCAAAATGGCTTCAGTGATGAGATATGTCTGTCAGTGGAGGTCAGGACCCTCCCTGCCATCAATGCCACTCAATTCACCCCAAAGGGATGCAGTGATGCCCTCTGTGCCAACAGGGTTAAGACAAAGTGATGGGTGGTCCTATGAGATGAGCCATCTTTTGTCAGCCTATGTCACTGTGCTCTACCACTTCTACATAGAAGAGTCTCCAAAGATTGAGCTTTTGTCAGCCACAGGCAACCTATCAAGCTTCCAGCTCTTAGGAATGATGTTGAACTTAATTAACTTCATGGTGAGAGCCAACTAAAGTTGCTCTGTCGGAACAAGAAATGCTGAACAATGTCAATGTCGAAAGAGGGGTGGAGGTTGTACTAGTGGTCAAGAGTGTTGGGCTAGTAAACAAAATGGACACTGGTTATAATCCCTGAGTATACTTATTTTATTTATTTTTTTACATTTTCTGTGACTGTTTACTCTAATTGCTTCCAGGTTGTTGCTGTAAATAAGAAACATTTTGCATACTTACCTGATTCAGGAGAAAGTTAAACGTTTGGCTTGTCACATGAACAGGGTAGACAATGTATTATCAAACAGAATGGAATTTCAATGTGTTCTTTGTCATTCAGTAAAATGAGAGAATTGGTCAGACATCTGAATCCTTCTGCAAGGGACCGTATAGTGGTGAGTTAAGTATTTTCAGTATTCAGTTGTGAGGTTTAAATTGCAGTGTAGTAGAAAAAGAGAGACTCCGGCGTTCATTGACATCAAAATGGAGTCTGGTAGCAGTAGTCATGAAATGTGCATGTTGTAAGAATGTGTTTGTTTGTGAGGTCAGTCTAGGTCAAGTGCTGACCAGCCTAATGTCTTGTTAATAGATGCTGTGTCTGAGCCTGTTGGTATGAGACCTCATGCTCCGATAGAGATCCTGTCTCTCCGGCAGTAAGTGGATGAACAGCGAGTGGCGTTGATGCTGCTGAGGGCCGGATGCTCGTCCTGGATAGGTCGGAGTTGGCCCTAGTGATGTACTGGGCCAACTTAATTACCCGCTTTAGGGCCTTCATGTCTGAGCGGTTCTCATACCAGGCTGTGATAGAGCCAGTCAATGGGTACCGTGGTTCTGTGCAGCTCAGTTGGCAGAGCACGGTGCTGCTAGTGACAGGGTGGTTGGGGGCCTGCATGACAGTGATGTGTGAAAATGTATGCACTCACTACTGTACATCTTCTGAATAAGAATGTCTGTTTAACAACTTATTTAGTTGCCTCAAGGAAGAGAGATGATGATGCTCCATCTTGATAACATAGGTGGTGTTGATAGCCCATGACATGTCCCTGGGTAAGTCTGTAGAAGAACGGCTACTGTTTCTCTTTATATGTAGATCAGGGCATGTTCCCTTTCTCTGCTTTTAAAGACGTCAATGTTCTCCTTTCTTTTACTGACATGGGGGGGGGGGTGTTTTACTGGCACCACAATGCCAGTATACTAACTTCCCTCTGTAAACTGACTCATCATTGTTGGCTCTAAGGCCTGAGACCACATAAAAACCGTCAAACGTGATCAGGGCTTTGGTGCCTGAGCCTGGTGATTAGAGTCAGTGATGATGAGGTGTTATTGCCAGTTCTCACTGCCTGAGGTCTGCCCATCAGAACGTCCAGAATTCAGATGCAAAGTGTGGTATCCAGAGTTCAGACCCAGTACTTTGAGCATGGTGACTCGTTTCAAGTATACAGTGTTGTTGAATGCTGAACTACAGCCAATAAACAGCCTTCTGACAAAGGTGTTCCTCTTCTCCAGGTGTGTACTGGCTGTGTTAACAGAGGAAAACGACATCCTATGTTCATCTGCTGAGGCGGTAGCAAATAGGAGCAGATCCAGTGACCTTAGACATCTGCCTTTGATGTGGGCCACGACAAGTGTCTTGAAGCACTTAATGATGACCGCAACGGGGCGAAAGTAATTAGGGGTAATTTTGGGGGGCATGGACGATGGTGATCTCCTTGGGGACTACAGCCAAGGGCAGGGACAGGTGGAGATGCCTGTCTGACCGCCCACTCATCGGCACACCATGAGGATGCGTGTGGTGTCACCTGGGCCAGTGGTTTTGTAAAAATTCACTCCTTTGAGAGTGTCCTTCACATCAGCCATGGAAAGCGAGAGCACAAGCACCCAATCGTTCGGAACATTCCCAGCTGGCTCAATACTGCCTGCCTCAAAGTGAGCACAGAATGTGTTGAGCTCGTCTTAGATGAAGACTTCGGTTGCTACCAAGCAGCTAATGTTATCTATGGTAGCATGTAATCCTTTCACAAGCATCGCAAGCCAGAGTTTTCAAGCAATAATTATAAGATATGGTAAGTACTGACAGATGTTAAACAGTGAAACATACTGCACTACAGCCAGAATTCGTTAAGAAATAAGTATGTTCCCATTTTAACTGTGGACCTAATTGCAAATACTGCTTTCAATCTCAGAAAGACCTCTACCTCCAGTCTGGACCTAAACCTATAAGGCTTCCCGCCACAGTGGGCAAGTTGGCCAGACTTCAGAGAGATCTATGCGAGACAGAGACATTGAGATGGTCCTACGATTGATCGCTTAAGCCGCTGAGAGCGACATCCATCGTCTTTCTGTCTACTTGAGAAGAAAAAAAAACTAAAGGCTATCAGCGAGAGAGGGATCAGACACACACTAATGGTATCCTCTTCATTTGTCTGCCTCGCCTTAATTATTTATTTTCATCTTCAGACAAGCCCTGTAATTCACTAGCAAATCCCTCTCTCTGTCTCTCAATTGGTATCTCTTTCGAACAATCTTCTCCTCTTCGGATGAATGTAACCCCGGGTCACCTCATCAAACATACTTTCAGGAATATGCAGATGTCTTTCAAGATCCCTCCTCGACTGTCCGCCCATCGTCACCACCTCATGCATAAAACTGAATATTAACTACGTCCTTCCTCAAAATCCTCATCATCAATAATTCAAAGTGCTATTGAGAAACACTACCTGAATCTGTATTGACAGAAACTCAAGCACTGTCATTCCCTCAAGGGCGTCATAATTAGATACCCAAAGTCTACTGCTGCAAACCCAGGCAGAGTTTTTTTGAGGTCTCAGTGTGTATGAGGTGTGTGTTTCTATTTTTACCAACCTATTTCAGTTCTTCAAACCGGCTGCCTCCAGACCCAACAGCACACAGCAGGAGCTTTCCTGTGCACAGTGACTCACACGATTTTAAGAACATTTCCCTCTGGGGTGTTTTAAAGGTGGGCAGGAAAGTGTTTGGGTACCCAACAATGGGGAGAAAGGATTTGGAAAGATTCTGGATTAGTTACATTATGAAGGGCAGTGGAGCTCTTCATCAATTGCAGTACTGCAAGTAAAGTGCCATGTTAAATGTAACTTTTTTATTTTCAAAGTTATTACATAAAACTCAGATGGTTCAGTAGTTACAAGTTAAGTGTATCCGGAAATGTTTTTCGAAAAGTGTGAAGTCATAATAATATTGTAAGCTCGCAGCATATTCCCTACTATTTAAGCTCTAACAACAGACCTTAATTTACTATAGTTTAACAACCTTATTAACCCACAGAACACAACAGCAGACACTTTTCATTAGTAAGAAAGGTACGGTTAGCTCATCAGTTGTTGAAAGAGTTGAGCAGAGTAAGCTACCAGAGCAAGGGACAGAAACACTTGGGCTGGCATCAATCCATTTCTGCCGGTTTAGTTTGTGGCTTTGTTTAAATTGAGTGTGCCAAAAAGCACAGAGGAAATTAAGCATTTTGATGTCAGGTAAGGTGGGGAGGGACAGAAGCTAAGGGGGCAAAGTAAAACAATCTTTCTGGGACGAGGTAGAGTGGCCTTCTGTGTAGCCTACAGGTGCGTCCACTGTTTTTGGGACGAAACCCCGACTGTTGAAGGGTCATAGGTCAGGCTGTGAATCTGAGAGGAAAATGAAGACCAAAAAGCTTTCTGCAGAAGTTACAGATAATGTAATAAAAATCACTTTGAAGAAACAACAGGAAGGAGTTCAGTGTCGGGGAACTGAATAATGGCACACAGATCAATCATATATAGAGCTCTGCCTAAAACTGGTATATATTGAAGGGTGGCAAAAAATAAGCTGTTACTCAAAACGTACCATCAGAAAGTGTTAAATCAACCCAAAATATCCCGATTTTGTAAGCTAGTCAACCAGAAGTGAAGTCAGCTAACCTCCCCAAGGTGGGAACAAATTAAAGATGTCCCATTTGAAGTTTAAACAATATGAAACATGCAAATCTACAGTATTACAGCACTGTTACAGAACTAAAATATTCACAAAAACACATTCAACGTCAAAGCCAGTGTCTTCATGTCTTTATGAACAATGCATGATAAACTCAACTGCTGTTGTGTTCTCTCCTCTGACAGCTAAACAATGGAAACAGAGATAGTGCCCTGTTCCACTAGGCTTTGTAGACTACAGTACCACTACCAGCAGAGCCTGTCATTATTTTCCCAGAACTGCCAAACCCCTGGGGCGGAGACGAGAGGGCTGAGCAGCCAGATGAAGATGATTTTCATCACACTCCTGCACTGCACCGATAGACAGAGTAAAGAAGAGAAGAAAGGAAGAGGATGAGGTGAACAGGCAGTGCTGTCAGTGCCCATCAGACTGTGTATCGCATATGATTCTCCATGGGCTCTTTACTACCATCGGGGGTGTGTGTGTGTGTGTGTGTGTGTGGGTGTGTGGGGTGGGGTAGGCTAGCCGGGGACTCCTCTATCTGTTAGGACCCCCCTGAGTTCAACCTTGGGGTATAGTAGGAGCCAGCAAGGGAGTTGATAGAGGTGTGTGTGTATGCGTGTGTGTGTGTGTGGAGCTGATTCTTCTCATAACACTGCTCTAATTTGGCTCTTTGGCGTTTCTTTGGCTTGGCAAGTCCAAGTTCAGCTGCCAATACAAAAAGTGAGCACACAAAATAAATCTTAGCCTTGTGAGGAAAGACTGTCCATCTGCACATGGCCAATTCTGAAGGCCAACAGTAATTATACTCACTGCAGAGCAATAACAAATTGCTAAAAAAGTTTACTGTTATGGCCAACCTTGAACTGTGCAGTTGGTTTAATAACCAATTTTCCAGCATGATGAAAGGAGGAATTAATGAGATGGAACACTGAATGTTCTTTGCTCTTTTGCGTTGTACTTTTCTATATCATAGCCTCACAAGGATAAGAATTGAGATAGAAACTATAGAAACAAGGTCAATTAAATGACACATCAAAATATGTGGAGAGCAACCTTTCTTTATGGGCCTGAAGGGTGCTTGAACTGGGAACTGTGATGTTGATCTCATGACACCTTTGTATCCATCTCCATCCTGAAGGTGGGGTACAATGATACGGCGAGACATCTCCATTAACAGAAAGTTCTTTGATCTCCATCTCTTTCCATTCTTTCTTGCAAATGGAACCACCCCAGGCACCAATTATAAGGGGGCACTGTTTGCACTTCAATCTCTGTTCCAATTTTACATTTTGTATTGATGTTGCAGAACCTTTCTTCCTCTTTGACAAAAAAGTAAATGTGGAATCTTCCAGAGTTTAAGAGTGAACTTTTAAGGTAGAAAAGCATACGTTAAACCCCCCAATTAACAAATCTCAGCAGCATCGTGTCCATTTAATATACAGATTTCTGTCATTATGTTTAAAGGATATGTAATGTTTCTCATAGACAAGGGCACGATAAGCTGTGTGAAAACATGTAACCAGCACCTAGTCAAGGACTTAACTAGACAATTGATCAAAGGAAGATAAATTGCGGAGAGGTTCTTTCTATTGCCTTTTATCCCTGTTTAGCATCTGCAATCACACTGCCGTCACCCACCAGATCCATCCTTGTCACATTACCCAGAAAGATAATAAGAAAAAGTAAGGGAGTGAGCTCACCAGCCGGGTTAGTGACAGCAGTATGTTCCGCACATCTTTAGCAGCCGCCGCACAAAATGGCCGACCTCTTTTATAAATGAATGATTTTCCAATCCGAGGAGTCGATGCTGATGAAGGGAAATATAAATCAGGCAAAGTGCTTTGGAGAATGCTCCTCGCTGTAATGGTCTCATCATGCCTGTGTGCTTCACTGTTCCTGAGGAGATTAAACGCTTTATCATTGTCTTGGCAACAAACAGTCTGTATTCCCAACATACATCCCCAAATCAAACACTTTCCCATTCAGACCCACCATGCTGCCTCTCTTAATAGCACCATCACACACTGACTTTATGCCTGAGGAAGAGAAAGAAGAGAGAGAGAACAAAGAGAGTGTGGGTTTATCAGGCCATCCCTGCCTTGCAGGGTTACAGCCTAGTGGATGACCCTGACATCATTAGTAGTGTCTCACACTGATGACGTCACTGAGAGGCATCTTCAAGGCCCTGGGGGCTTTTTGCTCTATTTATCTCATGCTGTTGGTGTGACACTCTTCTCTCAGCTCAAAAAGTTCCATGAACGCGAGCTGTTCATATACAGGATGTGAAGGCTGTTCTCAGCGTGCTAAAGGCTACATCGTGTCAGTTTTAGGTAGTGTCAAAATGCTGACGTTGGTGAACAGGCACATCAGACTGGAGTATGTAGTCTGTGTTGTGTTTAGAGGGAATCAGTCACTTTAAATCAGGAAGATAATGTATGTGGCACTGATCTGGAATCAGCCAGGTAATCAATCCTCCCACTGAGTCTCAGTCTCAGTCCGACAAGTCCACCGACAGCTTCAGCATTGAGACGTTACAGTGCCAAAACAACATCAGTCTCACTAGAATAAAACAAGTTGCTGAACAAAATCTATCACGTTCATTTTAGGCCATATGTTCCAGTATTTCAGTAGAAACTGGAATCTTGTGACCAGAGCTCAAAACGCATGGGAAGACAAATGAGACATTGAGGACAGGACTGGTATCTCCACGAGAACATCTTGAGCCCTCTGATGACTTTCCCACTCAATGAGGTGTCAAAAAAGCGACCAATATGATCCTCCTGACCTTGAGGCGGGTTAGGGCGAACACTGCTCTGCAGTTTACAGAACCTTTGGGTTAAGTATACGCAGTGGGGAACCGTCAGGGCCCTTTACGTCCTCAGAGAGGGCCTAAGGATAGATACAAATCTCTATACATTTTTATATATACATTTGCTATTTTGTTTTTATTGATTGTCTTGTATTATGTGGGACAATTGTATGATGCCTCAAGGCCCTCTAGAGGGCCTAAGTATATGTCATTAATTCAGAGTCTTATCTTGTTTTCTCACGCTTGTGCCTAGCTAGCTGGCTAGCTTTTTTCAGTGAGTGTATGAAGGATGGCTGTTAGCCCTGGCTTTGATTGAAAAATAACTTATTTTGGATTTACTACATGAACCTGCCATTGTCCGTTTCATAAAGAAGGACAGGAGAATGCACTTTGTTTTTAAATGATAATAATAATGGTGAGTGGACTACAGCTTGCTTTTTGTTGTTTGTTTGTTTCATATCATCTCATATCCTGTATTTCAACACAAATTCAGGGGCACTTCTGATAGATTTTGAAGTACCCTCTGGCCCTGGCCAGAATGAGAAGCCATCTAGGCTTTGTGATAGTGTTAAAATTCAATTCTGATGTTATTTGTATTAATATGCTATAATTTATTTATGTATGTCTTTGTTACTTTTTTAAAAATATTTGACACTTCTGTTCCCATCACACACGAACGCATCCTGGACTTGTTTTGTGTCACGTCTTAATCATGCACACCAGGTCCCCATCATCTCATTTGTATGTTTAAATGTTTCCCCTCTGCTCCCCACATTGTTGATTATTGTTGTTCATGTCTCCTTGTGTTCTGACCGTGGTGAGTTACGGTTTTCTGCATAGCCAGCCCTTTGTGTGTTTGTTTATTGTATTAAGTGCTCAGTGTTTAATTTAAGTAAGGGGTCTACACCGACTACCGTTCTGCCTGCGCGTGGTTCCTACCTCTTCACCACACACTTGTGACATAATGTAATAACATTTGTGTAATTTAATATAAACTTTGAGAAAACCTTTGACAGCTGAGATTATTTTAGAAATCCAACAGTAAATACCCTTTAAGAGTTTTTTGTTGTAATAAAAAAATGATGCTGGTCGTGTTCCCTTCATGTGCCACCAAAATACAGGTCCACCTGGTGTTTAGCTGGCCATATTAATCTGCTCCTTTGCTCATTCTGGCTTCCATCTGAAAGTCACAAAATCCTTTGGAGAAGCAAGAGAAATATCCCGTCGCTAACTTTAGGCAACCCTTCCTTTTGCCATGTGGGGTTTCTTGGCTGTCCCCGTACAAGAGGGCATCTCCCCCTCAGATCAGTCAGAAGTCTATCCTGGTATCATGACCTGCTTCCCATTAAAGCTAGGATGGCAGAGTCCTTGACCATCTAGGAAACTCTCCATTGTATACTCCCCATCCTCTGTCTCTACCATCCTACGGTATGCCTCCTCTCCTCTTTGTCCTTCTCTCCTTTTCCCCTGCTCCCTCCCCATCTCCTCCCTCCTCTCATCCTCCCTCCTCTCATCCTCCCTCCCCATCTCCTTTACTTGTAAATTAACTAAAATGCTAATTTTGATTTCCAAAGCAATCTAAGGAAATGAAGGTAGGGGAAGCAGCAGCCACTGGTCATTTCTTCATCTTTGTCCATAATACGGCCCTTCTTTCTCTTGAAGGAGCTCTGCAGATGTTTCCAGAAGTACTTCTTGGCTTGTGGGTCCTCAATATCCCCAGACAACTCATCAATCATCTCCTGGAGAGTCTCCTCAGTGATGCTGGCGAGGGACTGCTTTGAGGTATCCAAAGCTCCTGATTGAGCCCAGATCAGACCGGAGTCTTTCCTCTCCATATCCATGTCCTGGGTTGGACAGGGGTGAACCATGATAATGCAGAAGTGTCCTGATCTGTCCCTGATGGTCACCCAATTTATTCTGTCGGCCACTGTGAGATCCATGATGGGGCACTCTGCAAATGGGAGCAAATCCACCTTGTTCTGGCCCTTCCTTTTGAAGTAGGTTTTCAACCTTGCCCAGAGGGACATCTTGGCCTTCTGGGGTGCAGCATCTTCAGCCAGCTCAGTACTCAGCTTCTGGAGAGACTCCTCTTCAAGTAAGGTCTCCTCAAGGAGGCGGGCGAGAGCTTGTTCTAAGGACCTACCAGAGGAGCCTTGGCTGGTCTGGCTGCCTTCGGATGTGTCACTGTAACCCATCAATGTGGGTCCGGGGGCAGGCGGGCCGGGCATGGTCCTGCCCCTGAAAGTTGAGGGCTGAGCTGATGGGCAACGTTCATACATGTTCTCATTTAAATGGCAAGCTAGTGTATTTGCAGGTAATCCAGAAAATAATTGGCTGTATGTTTGAGTGAAAATGATAGGAAAGACATTTGTTCAGCCTTTCTATAGTCCAGCCCATAATAGCAATAATCCATGTTTAGAACCATCTGTTGAATGTCTTGCCCTTCAGTTGTTTTTTTAATGAGGATTCTACACTGCTGTAGAATGTTAGTCATATAATTACATCATAATGCAGAAAGCATCATCCTGTGAAAACATGAATATGCCCATGTTTAGACCAAGTAAAAACACACAGACTGAGTCCTAAATGGTTGTTCCCAATGTAATGCAGGATCTTTGTTCAAGGCCTGTAGTGATCTAGATGCCATTAGGGACACAACTATATTTTTGCCAGTTGTGTTGCATGTCATCTTAAAGGAACATCAATGATTTCCAATAACAAAAGAGCAGTAATATGTATGGTAGTCTATCAACTCTATTTATAATAATAAACCAAACCTTTGTAACAATAAATTGGGTGGGAAAAACTGAGCTTACTGCACAAGCCAAAAAAACATCTTTAGAGGGTATGTTAGAAATGGAAAACTTTAAAACATGTGACTGACATTTTTCATATAAAATATATACAACATGTACCACAATCAATAACATAGCCTCATTATTAAATTTAAATGGGCCGGACATATTTAAATACTGAACATGCATTTCTTTGGTTTGAAGCACGACCATAACTAGGGGACTGAACTGTGTATCAGACAATCTCAAACCGAATTTTCACAGTGTGCGAAGCATATATGGTCAGGCCACTTTCTTCTAAAAACAACGTGGGAAAAGGGAGAAGACTAATGCTGAATTGCACGGTAATAACAGAAAAGCTTTGCAGTAAAACTACATGGTATAAAAGTGTACATGCAAGGGAATTTCACGATTGAGTTGTGCTGAAATGACCTTAACGTCAGGACAGTAATACAGGAGTGGAGTGCAACAGATCAACTGTTGATGGGTAATTGCCACATTCTTACATGCTTTTTGTAGTCTTCGTTCTGTATTGTTTCGTGCAAATTTCCATAAAGTCTCCTTGTTATTTCACAGTGGGGAAACATCAGGGCCCACAACACCCTCAGAGAGGGCCTAAGCATAGATACAAATCTCTATTTATTTTTATATATTATTTAGCTTTTTTTTTTATTGATTGTCTTGCATTATGTGGGACAATTTTTTTGTCTTAAGTGTAAAGATCTTCCTATTTCATTTTTAAGTTTGTGTTGGAAAAAGAAGGGCAAATATCCAAGAGAAAAAATATACAATCAGAATAATTTTTTGTATCCTGATAGAAATGATCTAGCTGTGCTCAATGCTCATTGGCTAGGCCCTCAGGCTTTGAATAGAAGGCACCAGCCAACGTTGTACATCAGACCGGCACATCCGGGAACTTAGGCTCGCAACATGTTCTCGCTCCTTAATGGGGGACGTTCTCGCCATAGACATTCATGCAAAATTGCAGGACTAAACAACACTAATAGAGAACCACCAGACTTAAATTAGTTTATAAATCACCCAAAATATATTATGTCAAGTAAATATATGTCCACTACACCTGCCATAGGACGCACAAGATTCCTACCTTATTGAGTCTCCAGGTAAGCAAATTACCAGTGAAATAGTTTAATTTTCATTCCTGCTCTACAAGTAGTATGCAAGCTAGCAATGGGAACCTGCTCTGACAACTGACCTAGCTAGCAACGTTTGCCTGGCCAGTGTTTTTAAATGATAATCATTATGATGAGTGGACTTTTGTTTTCATCTACAGCTTGCTTTTTGTATATATTTTAAAATATTAGTACAACTTTAGATCACTGGTTGTGTTGAGGTAAAAACAAAGGTAATGTTGTTGCATTTGGAAGTACTGGGTGCATGACATTTCTTGTTGTGGTGCATTTTTTTATTGTTGCATTCTTTTCTTTCTGACAGCAGATACTGTCCATAGTCTTGAAACCATGTGAGTCATTGTGTGGTTGAATTTATTCCCCCGCTATTTGAGTAACAGTTTGTTTTGGCAAATGTTTCTTTGAAAAGTCACAACCGTATTTTCCTGCAATCGCTATTTGCGATCCGTTGTATATGTTTGCTGCTTCTGTGAGCCACATTCGAGGCTTGGCTAAGGACTGTCATCAAATAATTGCTTCTCTTACATAGGTCTGCAAAAGAATGCTGTGAATATGTAGGCATCCGAGTTCTCTATCTATATGTATGACGTCAGATCCTTTTCCGCTACTGAGGGCCCTAGTTCCAATAGTCACGGTTTGCCACTGAGTATACGTATGGATGCTGAGTGCGTGAAGCTGTGTATGCGTCTCAACTATTAAAGAGAGCTACTGATAACTGTGTTGATACTATAGATCCTGCAGCGCTTAGGGAAGATAAGCTCTTATCTTTTGGCTAAATCCTAAAAGTTGTTAAGGGGCTCCAGAGCTACTTAGAACTCCAACTAATTAGAGCTGTGATACGTTTCTCCACCATCTAGATGCATATTTATGATGAACATTGAGTAAAATACAGTTAGTGTATTTAGCCATACTACCATTCCGTGGAGACTGTCCCTGTCAGAGCACGATGTGGAGTTAATACTGTAAACAGCAGCAAACCATTCTTATGGGTTAATTGAAAACCATGAACCACCTTGGTCATTCTTGATAGACATTTTGTTTGGGTCAGGACAAGGTGAGAGCCACTGCTGCATAAATGCCACCCACTCCCAAGGAAAACAACAGGCTCAGGGTGAATCAAAGAGTTGCATGCATTTTTTATCTGTCAAGTCTCCCACTGTTCCTCCGTCAACGCACAAACACTCATCTGCATTTGATGTCCTGAAGTCAAGAATCACAACGCGGCACAAAGAGAATCAGATAGAAACAATGCAAATGCACACAGGGAGGGGGAGAATGAAAGATGGACGGACAAAAGAAAAGAAAAACAGAGAGAGAAACCAAAGCTGTCTGGTGCTTCCAGCATCCCCCCCGACCTACCACCACTCCATTCTCCTCCTCCGCCTTTCCCTCAGAAGTCCTGAGAAGGTACAAGCAGGCGGCCATAATGGGAAAGAAGCGAGACACACAGAGCCATCTATAACAGGCTAGATAGTGGGGTTTGTGCGTTGTTAAGCCTGGGCGGCTGTGTCACTAAGTGCGAGTGCGTGATAAATGCACTCTGCTTGTCGGATTTGAGATTCTCATTAGTCTGTGTGCAGGAGTGAACTGGAGACCATTACTCTTGTGGCTTCAGTGACACCACTCCAAGTGTATGTGTCTTGTGTTTGTGCTTCAATCTGTGCATGTTTCATCTGTGCGGGAAGATACAACCGTGTGGGAGTGTGAGAGAGCATGATCATATTTTTCAGAGTCACAGTAAAATGCCTTTTAAGTGTTTGTGTGTAGCAGGCAAACATGCGTTTGTGCTTAGGATATTGTGTCAGGTTTCTCAGATGCTCCCTTCAAGATATAGACTGCCACAGCTAAATGAGCAACCAGCCGCAGAACGACCTGTGTCAGTAAGTGAATCGCCTGGATGTCTGCCCTGCCTCAATCAATACATGGAGAGTGTCTGGCCACTTCTCCCGTTACCCTGTCATCCCCTTTAAGAACGCAGAGAGGCATTCCCGAGTTGGCAGTCATTCACATCAGTGCTGTGTGGTTGGGCGATGTTACAACAACACTGACAATGACTGACAGCAATCATCAGTGGTGATGACGTCACAAGCCACAGCCTACAGCTTACATGTTCAATGCAGAAAACACAGGGAAAAAGTACTTTCAGTTTTCACATTTAATTTGGTCCGATCTTGTGTTATGTAGTAGTGTAGAAGGGGTCTTAGAGAAAATAGATGTTTGTTGTTTCTTAAACTGAATGGGTGTTCAGGGAAGTCTTTATGTCTGTTGGAGTCATTGTACAGACAGAGACAGTTTGGGACAATAGTGATTCTCCCAAAGAGCGACCATCCTGCCAAAATCTTTCCAGTGTAAGGCATACAGATGTCCACAAACTCACAAAGAATCATAAAACAACAATCCCAGATCTCCAAGCCATTCTCCCCTCGACTAAGTTCTGTGTTTATAATTACATTACTTGAAAGACAATTGGCAAGCACTGATTTTAAGGATATTTAGCTGCGTGAGGACCTGAATGATTTACCACCATTAAAGGAACGATGTATCATAGAATTCTACAGCAGAATGTCAGGCCATGCATCCTTAAGTTATGAAATGTGAAGATAATGCTTATAACACATAAGGAAGTCTACATCAGAATAGTTGAGGGAACAAGACATTTTATGTTTTAAAAATGCCAAGTCATAGTCTAGATTCAAACCTCAATGAGTTGTTGATTGATTCGAGAAGTTTATTTTTAAAACCCACAAATGTACCAGAGGTAAGGCAATTCCTCCACAACACTGTGGGAGACTGATTCCTAGCTACTAGAAACGTTTGGTTGTAGTTATTGCTGCTTCGGGTTACTAGACAGACGTTTCAACTGCTTGAGAAACAGACCCACTATTGAGTCTAAGAGGAAAATAGCTTCCTGACACACAATAACCGGGTATTGCTCATGCATCTCGCTGTGATAGTATTAGGTGGATTGGTCATTTTAAAACATGAAAAACACGGCATAGAATTGAAGCAAGACCACGTTCTCTTGGTCACCTCTATCTTCCAGCCAAATATTTAAAACAAATATGATATTCAGATACCAGTTCATTAGAGATAATAGAGGGGCAACAATAACAGTTCAATAATCCACATTTTGCTGGCTGAACTTGTGCAACAATAACAGTTCTCAGTATTCATCAAGACAAAGAGGTTTGCAGTAACTACCATATCACTACAGTCACTACATTATACAGTTGGGATGGAATATTGCCTCCATTGTTGACAATTAAGTTGATATTCTATAGTCCAAGGGTCTCCAAGCTTCACGAAAACCCCTCAAACTAAGTTAAATTGCTTGGTGTCTTTGCAACAGAAATCAGCAAAAATGTATGTGATCCCTGCTTGTACTTTTCCCGGTTAGTATCTTGGGAAAAAGAGAAATCATGTCAGGTTTTGCTGACTGGTATCTGAGACCGTTTCATCTTTGGTCAAGTCGGCGCTGGAAAATGAGGGTGCCAGTTCTCTTGCTGACATTCTTAAAAATTGCGAGGGAAGTTCACATTTCATCTTATCTTACACAATGGGGAGAGACAGGGAACAGACACAGAGCGTGTGCTCAGGGACTTGGTGGGCATTTTATTAACAAAAACCAAAGTGCAAGGGGAGGAGGTGAGGGAGAAATCAAAACCAAAAGACAAACCCCTTTTATGTGGAGGTGGGTCATCTCTGGGGCAGGCCACCGGTGGGGGTTAGGGAGGAATGGGTACTGGTGGTCGTAACTGCAGCAGCCTCTGCACACTCCATATCCTGGCTGTCTACCTCTGTCTCCGTTTTCGTCTTCGTCTTCGTCTCCATCTTCCAGCATTGCTGGATCTTTCTTCACCTCTTTACATTTGGCCTCTACTTCAAGCTGCTCCCTGGGAGTGCTCAAATACCTCCCCAGACGACGTCCCAAAAGGAGGCAGGTGTGTAGGGGTGGGGAAAGACCTGCTGTCTGCTCCTGGAAGATTCGGGAAACTACCAGCATTCTCTGTTTGGGGCGTTGGTGCAACGCAAATCCATGGGGTGCGGGCGCGTTTGCGCCAATCTTAGTTAGCAAGACCAAACCAAAACGTTCCTACAAAATGTATGATTTTTACATGCTCTACCTTGGAGAGTGCATTTTACAAACTCTCTATTGATTTTTGTCGGTATGCGATTAGACAGAAAACAGATTCATTCACACAGTACAAACACAGTACAAACACACACAAACACAGGTTTTCCTTTGGGATCCAGCAGCTGTAGAGGCAGAATAATGCAGCAGAGAATCAAAATATCTTTTTATGGATTATGCACTTGGAATTAGTTTAAAATATCACTTCAGTGTTTTACCTTTTCAATCTTACCCAGGTCGTGTATTGAAATACAAAGACAACACTGTGATAGTTATTTTGATGACTGATATCAATTCAAAGCAATAAAACAATACACACGACGATGGAACACAACAGTAACATGAAGCAAACCTTTAACACTACATGTTATGGAAGCGCTCCATTTAGTGTTTTTATCGTTTATTTACCAAAGCATGCAATAATCTAGACTTTATATTACTGCAACACATTCCCCTATTACATTGTTGTATTTTTGCTTCCTCGGCTGGTCCAGTGTTCTAAGCTTCTGCCTCTAGCGCAGGTGTACTGCTCCAGTACGGGTCTGAATCTACTCCACGCAGGTGTACTGCTCCAGTATGGGTCTGAATCTACCCCACGCAGGTGTACTGCTCCAGTATGGGTCTGAATCTACCCCACGCAGGTGTACTGCTCCAGTATGAGTCTGAATCTACCCCACGCAGGTGTACTGCTCCAGTACGGCTCTGAATCTACTCCACGCAGGTGTACTGCTCCATAATGGGTCTGAATCTACCCCACGCAGGTGTACTGCTCCAGTATGGGTCTGAATCTACCCCACGCAGGTGTACTGCTCCAGTACGGCTCTGAATCTACCCCACGCAGGTGTACTGCTCCAGTACGAGTCTGAATCTACCCCACACAGGTGTACTGCTCCAGTACGGCTCTGAATCTACTCCACGCAGGTGTACTGCTCCATAATGGGTCTGAATCTACCCCACGCAGGTGTACTGCTCCAGTATGGGTCTGAATCTACCCCACGCAGGTGTACTGCTCCAGTATGGGTCTGAATCTACCCCATGGTTCTTACAGCAAAAACACTTTCCTTTATCTTTCCTCATTTTCCTGTCAAACAAAGCATAACAATGCCACAAGAAAAGAAATATATACAGACAATGTAATTTTTCTTTTATAATTTGTGGCCTATTACTCATCTAAACATAAAAGCAAATTGAAACGGGTAACAGAGAGACCTCTGTGTGTTAGGGCTTATAATGCTTAGGGCTGGATGCTTAAAGCGATGGCCGTATTCTGGCAATTTGTCTCACAAAGTAGAAATTAGAGGACGATTATTTATTTTGGTAAAAGCTACAATTAAATTTCAGTCTAACCTATTAAATAACTAAACATACAGCAAAAGGGCAAAGGTAGCTCAGTTCATGCTGAAACGTTTGCCAATTAAAAAGTCTGGCAGTGGCCGTACCGACGACTACCTTCAATTACATTACATCCCTGGCCATCTAAAATTAGCCACGCTCATGGTTTAAGGCCCTCGCCCGGGTAGGAATCCATTTTAATTTTCACAGTTTTTTCTCGTTCCTAAGATTGGTGGTGCAAATGCCTTTTCTGTGAGCTACAGCTCCACAACCAGATGCTGCTGCTGCCCTGTCCGTGACACGCATGCTTTTAATCAGCGCTCTGGGTGATGGAGCACATTGTGTCCTTTTTGCCCAAAGCTTTTAGTTCCGGACTGAAACTGCTCTGTTCTCTGACTCTTAGCTCATCAGACAACATTCCTCGATAGCTAAAAGTTTACAATAATTAAAATCTGTAGGCTACTTTAGCCCATGGAGTCTCATTAGATTTACAACTTTTAGCGGCTGGCATTTAAAAAAAGATGTTAATATGTTGCCGTTTATGACAGAAAGGAAGCCCTCTATTCCTCTAGCCTCCTGGGCTTTTCACCATCAAGTGTGTGTGTAGACAGTTCAATCAGGAAAGGTAAAGTATAAAATATACTGATGCAAATAAAAGTTGACAAAATTGACATGTTAATCTAGATTGTTGCGAAACAAAATGCCGCACACCCTTATGTTCCAATGTACAAAATGTTGTCACATCAAACATTAAATCATGTCCCCACTACCTCAGAATGTAGTGTACTTTGAGGACAGCGCAGGGTGAAAAGGTGTGACCAGTTGTATTTGCATGCATGTGTGTGCCCACCAATTATGTAGATTTTAAAAGCATTGTAGATTCATCTCGGTACATTGCATTGTAAAATCCAAGACAAGGGCAAAGTGAAATATGACAATTAATTAATAATAAATTAATTTGGGGTACTCAATAGGGGAAAACATTTTCATGAAGTTACATTTCTAGAAGTAAAATAGCAAAAACAAGTAAAATACAAGATCCCGTAACCTTACAGTTTTTAGTACATTTAGTACCGTTACAGCCTTACTCTAAAATGGATTAAAAAAAAAAATCCCTCATAAATTTACACACAAACACCATATACAGACAAACCAAAAACAGGTTTTTAGAAATGTTGGCAAATGTATGAAAAAATAAAAGTATGAAATGGAGCATCAAGTTGAGAGAGAGAAAAATTTCACATTTAAACAGGTATAAGAGAAAAATGTAAAGAAAAATCGATGCATTCTTATATTGTAAATTTAGAATGACTCAAAACACTGTTTCCATGTAATGAAACCATAACAAGTAGTGCATCATTGTTGAAATCTCTTATTTGGTTGGAGCCTGAAAGTAAATTCAATATGTTTTCATACACAGATTGTACACAGTATTTCGAAAAGGAATAGAAGCGAGTATGGGTGCATAGAAATTGTATCTTCTATGGGATTCAAGTCCAGAGACAGAGATCGCCTGCAAAATACTAATGCTTACCATTAATGTTGAATTGTTATGTGTTCTGTGTTGCTGAAAGATCAACTCTCAGCAAAGTTTCAGCTTTCTAGCAGAGGCAACCAAGATATGATAATACAGCCAAATAAAATCAAAGATCCTACACAGTAGGTATGAGGTTATTTTCTTCATGGCCATCCTTGTTTAAACAACAACCCTCCAATGGTGCGCATGGCCAAACACCTCTGTTTTGGTTTAATTTGACCACAACAGCAGGATCAAATCCAAGTGCCAAGGTAATTTACTAAATTCCAGCCTTTACATGTGTTGTTTGCTCTCAAATAATTATTTGTTTGGCAAACCTTCTAAATAGATCTAATAAACATTGGCTGCTTTTAGACAGCCCAATGCTTTAGAAAAATTACTCTGAAATAAATCTAATGTGAAGAGTACATTTTGGCAGAGGATTGACTTTATTGGACAGAGGATAGACAGTGGGTTCTGAAATAGCTGTGGCCGGGATTTGAACCAATGCCGCAGCGGTATATGTGTACCGGAGGCAGTGGCTTAAATGGCGATACCACCCTACAGAAAGCCAAAACAAAATATATGTTAGTATTCTTTAAATATATATATTTATTTTATCTGTCCACAGACTACATAAGTATACTTTCAAAAGTATTAAAATGTACTATTATCCTGCATCCTCTGCTGCAGCTGACAATATATCATATTAAGTCGGTCCTCACATTTAGCTGGAATGTTTGGATGTTCATTTTCCAAATGAATAATGGTGTACTTTTAATTGCCTGCTACACATACCCTTTTATGTTAATTAATCAAAGTAACGTGAACAACTAAAGTGCAAAATGCCACTGGTGCACATTTATCAGAAATGTCACTTGTAATGTGTTGCTCCCAGACCCAACTGCTTTGTGTTTTAACAATGGCTGAGAGGATACCTGGGACAAAAATAACCCATGGAACACAATGTTGTTAAATGTACGCTATACTATATATATGTGTGCTTTAATATATTTAAATGCTTTTAAAACAATTTAATAAAGATTACATTAATTATACTAAATGTACTTAAAACTGTTCCTATTTTCAAGTAACCCTATTTCTTTCTTCTTTTTCTTTTATTATTTTGGTTAGTGGTGGTCCTGAGAAGATTGATTCTGGTACAGTCAAATATCAACTTTGGGATGGTTGTTCACTGAAATGCCAGCAATCATAGACATCTTTGCCATTTCTTATCATCAACACACAGTACAGAAGTAATTATTATAAGACTTCAGACAGCTGAAGCATGTACTTTGGTACTGGATGAATCCGCCAGAAGCTGAGCAAGAATAACAATATATACTGAATATATTGAATCAATTATAAATTAAGTCTATTACACAATATAATGTGTAGGGAGTTGAATACTTTCCATAGCCACTGGATATAAAATGGCACTTGGGAAACTGCATATATTAATCTACACATTTTCTTTCATTAGTAAAACACAATTACCACGTCTTCAGGATTTATAAGTCGCTACGACAGCAGTTTCACAATTTTCGGAGTGTCTAGCATACTATCACCCACTGAAATGGTTTAGTAAGGTATAACAAAACATAATCACTTAATCGAATCTCCTTCCTGACACTGATGTCTTCGTACAGACCAAGCGATGTGGAGGGTGAGACCAGGACAAGGTGGAAGTCAGACAACAGATAACCAGCCTTACTGTTGACACCGTGGAACTCGTTCTATGGTTTTAGAAACATTTCTCCACTGAGTAGAGAGGATTTATTTATATGTCTCCGCATGTACTTTTAATTTGGCTTGATTGTATGGAGTAAGAGAGTCCAAGGGTTTGGAAGAGTAAGGCCTGCTGACAGCAGAGCTGGTTATCACAAATCAAGTGTTATGTCTCCTTGTGTGTGTTCATGTGTGTTTACGTGTGTTTACGTGTGTGTGTGCGTGAGAGAGAGAGAGAGGTTTGGATCCACCCCAACATGTAGTGTCTGAGTGTGGAGGACCACTTATAAAAATTCCGAAGTTCAGATGTTTTCAGAGGAAGATAAAATATCACTTATTAGACCTCAAATATTCCATGTGGAACATGGCCGAAAAGTTACATGGAACACTACAAAGCTCAGAAAGAGGCTGCATTGCAGCTCAATACTGCTTAGCTATCACTATTGTCTTCATAGTGAACACTACCTGAACGATATGAAACCTCACAGCATGTAAATAATTAATTCCTTCAAGGGAACAAAACACAGGGGAGGAGGTGCTCACCACCCTCACCCTTCCTCACTCATCTTAAAGGGCCGATGTTGGGCGCATCCCTATCCTCCCGCACAGAAGATCTCAGAGATGCTCAGAAGAAAATCCCACAGGATACAATGAATAGTGTCTCGATAACCGGAGCTTAATGCAGTATTTTCACAGAATATTAAATCATTGTGGGAAGGTTATCACATCACACTCCAGGTAATAAGAGCCAAAGCCCATAATGATCCCTAACCACTCAGCCACAACGCTACGGTTCCAGATGACCAATGAGAATCATATCACAGAAAGATGACTTCCAGATTGGAATCAGCGGACAGCAAACACAACATACGAGCGCTGCATCGGTACAGTTGCAGGAAACTCATTGCCTGTTTGAAACTTCCTCCTTTGTATCCACAATGACTACAGGCATTCAGACAACTGTGTAAACACAACACGTCGCCGCTGACTCCCTGACATGTACAGTGCAGCTGGGTTGTACCTATGTGCAGTAAACCCTGAGTCCCAAAGGCCTGCCATTAGTCTGACTCCAGCCTCTGTTAAATCCCTCCCGGTCGCTCGCTTCATTTCCAGGGGAGTGGAGCGGAGAGACTGTGACAGGTGACGCACACCTCCACGGCACCCATCAGTGATAGTCATGTGGAAGGAAAGGGGGTTGGACGCCGTGGATCAGAAAGTGTGTATGCAGGGGTTTAGCACATCAGGATTACACAAGCGGAGCATGTGTGCCGCTCCGTGACACCAATTAATGTCATTGTAGCAAAGCGGTGTGACAACCAGTTCCCTCCCAGTTGCCATCTGCCTCGTCCCGGTGCCAATCCGTGTGTGGCGATACCCTCTTTAACATTGAGGAAGACTGCTCCGAGAAAAGGGACGCAAAGGGGGAAGGAAATAAATAGCACCAAATAGAATTACAGAAAACAATATATAAATAATGCATATTTCTGATAAATGTAATACATTTCATGTATTTTGTGTAAAGGTTCTAAGTGTTTTATTAGCATGAAAGTATATGAGAAGCAATTAGAGTATTTATTTTGGGTGTGTGTCAGTGCGAGGTGGGTGTTTGTGGGGATGTAGAGTGACGTAACAATGGCTGGTCAGGCCGCGCTTTTATTTACTCACATTTAGCTCAAACAGTGTTTATAACTTTATTTCCTCACGGGCCTCATTCCCCAGTGTTTGCAGCTGTTTGAATTCGAGTCAATGAGAGAAGCTTGCAAGGCAATGTATGTAGTGTTCCTTACTTGGCAAGGTGACTGTGTTCGTGTCAACCGTCTGAAAGGCACTCAATGCACGTAGCTAACGTGAGGTTAATCCATTCAGTTTGTTTTATGTTGGTAGGGTAGCTGAATTTGCACATCTACAGTAGCGAACAAACCCATGGTGCAAACTTAAACACCATTACAGCACTGCTTTTGGTGTGCCCCTCATGAATTGCTCTTGAGAAAAAAGCTCAATGTAATCTTCAAAAATACATTTTTCACTGATCATATTTGTCCATTACTAAATTTGCAAGAATCGGAATTCATAATTTGTCATAAACCTTTGAGAGCTTCTTAATTATTACGTAAATAAATGATTTTATTTACGTAATAATTGCCTGATAGTTAGCATATGTTTTATTGATACAACAAGTAAAGTGTGCCAGTATCTTTTGCGCTGCGATCTTTAGAAAAAGAACCGCATTTTTACGGTTGGTCAATAATTATTTACTATGCATTTTTCACAGTGTTACTACCGGTAGTAATTTGCTAATATAATTTAAATATTTTTTTTTATGAATAACTAATAAGAAGCGTGGTGTTTTTGGGAAGCTGCGGTTGAAATGTATTGTGATGTCAATCACATTCTGGAAATCTGAGTACTGAAATCACAGGCAAAACAACTCACGCTGCGGGGCAGTTAAGTTATATTTGACATTCATGTGTATAAAGGTTCAATTATGCTAATATAGATGTTTTACAGATCTCCAAGAATGTGGATAATTGTTATTGTATGTAATATACAGTCTGGGACTAAATTTGTAATATGTTGTTTATGTGAATCTATAAGTAGAATTGCTATCATACCTCAATTAGCCATATGATTCCAAGTTTGGGCACACACTGGCACTTATGAATATTAACATACAGTAAGCACACAATTTTAGTTTTTTCTCTTGACAGTGCCAGTTGTACAACCAGTGGCCGGAGATCCATGAATTTATCTTCTATTACTTCACAAATATGGCTGACATTATGAGAAAGACTGACCCCAAAACAATATTTCTGATCCACTGTTCATGGTCTCAAAATGTTTTTCATGTAGCGTTCATGTAGTTTAATGAAAAAATACAGAAATTCAGCCATTACGATAAAATGCATCACATTATATTTTTTACATGTTGTTTTCTGAATGTTAAAATATAAACTTTTTCAATTTTACACAGTTTTTCTCCCCTCCCGATTACATGCATGTTCAATATCTGATGATTGCCCTGCCTCATGCCTCAACTTTGAGATATTTCCTCCAATGCACATTTAACTGAACCGTTTGGCTTCTTATCACAGTACTTGCTCAACCAGGGAGTATTTTCCGGTAAGCGCTTGAGGAGAGCCCATTCTCTGGCCAGCAAACACGATAGAGCTTGCAAGTGCACAACTTATCACAAGAAGTTGCTGGAGCATATCGAGAGAAGGAAGCTCTGTCCATCATCTTAACCATCCACCCCAGATGCTGAGCCAACCCCCAAGCAGTGTCGGTATGCCAGGCCCAGGACTTCAAAACACCTATCATGCATCTATCTTGGTTAATGTATTTCCTGAGCACAGAGTGAATTTGTCTGTTGGCTAATTGCTTATTAATGGGGAAATTATATGATAATTAGGTTAGCATCAAGAGTGATGTTCTTTCTGCCTTTTGTCTCTCACAGCATAGTTCATTAAAGAAACTCTAATTTATGCATCCTTGTTATACAGTATTATCCTCTTGAATGTAAAAGCAGATATGCAGATTTCTGCCTGAAAAGACACACTCAAAAGTAACTGCTATTCATGCACACTTATGTTGTCAGGACATGCACAATCCTGGTATCACTGCAAAGAAAACATCTGGGAGATTATGAGGAAATAATCAGAATATATATAGGAATGAGAAAGTACAGAATACACAAGATAAAGCACACCGAAATAATAGTTTTTACATCTGCAATAGTATCTTCAATACTATTTGTTCAGTATAGAAACATATTTTCTATACTTCTATTCATCAACACAAACATTCTGGTGCCATTGGCTATCCAAAGAACTTTCAACCTTGGTTGGTATTATGCAATGAAGTTCTATGGCTTTCCCCAGAATATCTGCATACCATCTGCATACCATCTAATTAGCTACAAGACTTGCCAATCCAATCCACTGTGAACTCGATGCCCACCACAGCACGTAAAGAAACAACCTCATTTTTTATGCTCAAAGATATATGGCTCTTTTCCACGGCATTGGTACCAGCTTAAGTGGTTCAACTCTACTCACCTCGCCTCTACCTGGGGAGCTTTTCCACCTCTAAGTACGAGTTCGACTCAGCTCTACGCGCCTCACCTTGGGTCGTATTCCACTGCAGATAGTACCCTGTACCCACCCATAGTGACATCACAGGAAAACTGCCGTGACGCCACCTCCAACGTGACACACGGGAACAACAATGGAGGATATGGTACATCTACACCTGATACCGGCGAAAAGCCAACTAAGGTAAATCCTGCAGTGAACAGAAAAATCTATTGAATGAACTCCATACATTTTCTTTTAAATTGACAAGCTTTGAATGTAAATTTGCAAATGAAAAGTAAACTAAATCTGGATAACATGGTCACAGACCATATTTGAAAAACAGTGATAAAGTATAAGAATAGAATTATCACCCTGCAGTATAAAAGACGACGTTACTGCAATGTTCTTTTAGATTTAAGTGTTAACAACTCCACACCAACACATTTAAAACAACCTACATAACCCCTCCATCCTGATTAAAAGGTATAAATAATTGCCTTATTAATTGCTGGCTATAATACCATGCCGACTGACTCAAGAGTAGTCTACTGTAGACAAGGCAACGTTTATACTGGTAGCAGCGAGGAAGCACGCATGAGCACTAACGTTTGTCTTACATTGTAGACTGCAAAAATGGTTAGAAAGCTTGGTAGGCTGCTTCTGTTTGACTTTGACTACTTTGACCAGTGCAATGTATGCCAGTTAGCCTGTAGAAAAACCCAGAGGAGGTCCTTTTGTCTAACACAAAAAGTGGTCTCTCACTGGGATAACTAGTTGATTTCAACGTCAGGGCATAGGTTGAAACCCAGAGGAGTTTTGGGAAATACGACCGATTAAATTACGAGTGTGGTCCTATGCATTGGCACTGAAATTAACCCATTTCAACACAAGGACTCCTGGAACAGACCCACAAAGACGCACCGTTCTCGTCTCATAAAACCTTTCTCTGATACTGGACGGCTAATATCAGAACAGCTTGTTTTGCATTGCTGCACGCTTTGAGTCACTCTTGTCCAATCAGAAGTCTTCTGTGTTTTCATGTCACCTTTTGGTATCGATTCAACTCGCTTGGAAACTCGACGGAGCACATACAAAAAAAAGGTACTATTCTGTAACGGTGAGGTGACGGACGGCTTTCCATTCATTCACAAACACATCCTGGGCTGGTTCGTTGTCACATGTCTTCAATCACGCACACCAGGTCCCAATTAGTCCATATCAGTATGTGTTTAAATGTTTCTCCTCTGCTCCTCTGAAAAACCTCTGTATATGGTGTACTGCTGCTAAGGAAAACATTGTTTGTCTCGCGTAAGTGGCAGGAGAAATGTTCCTGCGCACAGGAAGTGATATGTTCGACGTATCAAAAAAAGAGCTGAGGCTGAAAATAACATGGAAGTGACTATTCTCGTTTATTGGATCAAGCAGGGAGACACAATAGCAAGACAATTTTATAACAATGGAAGATCAGAATTTACAGAACAGAAGAGAATACGGATTAGATCAGGCATCCAGCTGCAGCCCCATAGGACTCAGATGATTAAAACTCTGTTGATTAAAACTCAGCTGATTAAAACTCTGCTGGCTAAAACTTCACTGGGTAAAACTCTGTTGATTAAAACTCCGCTGGCTAAAACTCTGCTGGCTAAAACTCAGCTGAATAACACTCCGCTGGCTAACAATCAGCTGGCTAAAACCCTGCTGATTAAAACTCAGCTGACTAAAACACCTCTGGCTAAAACTCTGCTGTTTAAAACGCCGCTGGCTAAAAGTAATACTTCCATTTCATCACTTCCATTTCATAATTTCCTTTTCAGTCTAGTGTCTAAAAACCATGCAGATGTCACCAGTAAATGTTTTTATTAAACTATAGATGATTTATAGATAATGTCAGCATTCAACTACATTCACATTTTCTATCTGCCAAAATAGCTTGTTAGTTAGTAACATTGTTTGTTTTCAAGGTACTGTGTCAAGTCACTTGAAATGCTGGCCACTGTTTCTAGTTTGCTACTGTAGCTATATAGCTAGAAACTGTAGCTAGCTGTAGTACTGTAGCTACACATTGTTTTATAATAATAGTTAAATAGGTAGTTACAGGTTTACATTTGCTTTGAGCAAAACTATTGCCTTAGTGATTTCACATTTTTTATAACCGGACAGCATTGATTATTAAAAGAATACTCTACACACAATACTATTATGGAATTGTCACTAGGGAAATATAAATTGCATCTTAATTGAGTCCTTACAGTTATTCTGAAAAAACATCAGGATGGTTGTGAATTACATTGTCCAAGTGTCATGTGTTTTTAGAATATATAAACCTATTTAAAGAGTCTCCATGGACAACTCCAGTGTGCTCATAGTCTATAGACTCTAGATGAGTTACTACAGATATTAACCAGTTTATTAGACACAAACATGACAGGTGCATAACTTATTTTTGCAAAATGTTACCCACCTTATGATCAATTCACCACCTGGTAACTTGGAAACTCATTCATTGTATTATTGCAAACTCTATAATATCCATTTAGTCCTTAGGAAGTAAGTTAGAAATTAAAAGTATATCAAAATTGTGTTCAGGGCAGCAGAGGTACAGCATTATAATATGTTATATCACAGTTGATTGACAATTATATCTATTGAGATAAAATCTCTTGTTAATGCACATAACAACATTTCAAGAGTTGATTTGGTGTTCAACTTGAATGCTTGGGAAATTGTTTGTCTGATCATTTAGGCAAATCATTACAGAACGTTTAGTTGGGATAGCCATAACATGGGAAACACTATTTGTTTTGTGTCTATCTGAAGTGATTCTATAGATTTTGATAGTGGGTTGAGTAATACTATTTAACAGTGCTCATATATTCTAAAGCACATTGTTAGAATTTAAATGTAGCTTTTACTTAAAGAAAATGGTATTATGTTTAAGGTATAAGGGTTTTAACAAGCTAGTTTTAGCAAGAGGTAGATGTAAGGGAAATTATGAAACGGAAGTAACTAGCGGTAGAATTGTCCACAATTACTAAGGTTACTGACATCAGTTTGAAATAGCGAGAAGTGGGTCAGGAAGTTATGAAACGGAAGTATGACTTATATCCAGCTGAGTTTTGCCAACAGAGATTTTTATGACCCTCAAACTCAAATCAGGACTTCAGAGACAGTTTTTAGACCTGGAACACCAGTTGAATACACCTGCCTAGGATCTGTTAACCAGGCAGATTTTTTTGTCTGTTTTTTTGTCTGCATTTTTGTCTACATTACTTGCAGTTGCTCAACTGAGACAATCATCAACCAGCGACAACAGAAACTATTGGATTAATGTCTTGAAAGACCTGTTACAGAGGAGAGATTATTGGGATGTACGTCAATGAACTAGTGCCAACCAAAGCACTTCGATGGGTCTGTAAAACAAAACATTTAATAGAAGCAGTGAAACAATAACATTTGTAGCATATTAATAGAATTTCACACGTGCGCCAATACGAATGCAGCAGACGGGGGACTGCACCGTATTGCGAAGTGAGTTGGTGTCAAGGTATGAAAAACACTCGTTGTATACACACACACACACACACACACACACAATTTTCTGTGACAATTCCTCCATTCAGCGCTCTGTTTGATCACGTTTCACGGTCACACTGACTGGGTGTCCCTTACCGTTTTCCCCACCCGTAATCCAAATCCGAACATTTCCAACCATATCAGGGCCAGCTGTAGACACCCAACCACTCTGCCAGTGAGCAATTCAGCACTTTACCTATATCCTCTCCATACATGGCACGCACACCAAACCCTATCGCTTTGTTTGCCTGCTAACGTATCTGACAACAATGCAAGCGGCTGGCTCGCATTCACATTGACTGATGCACAATGCTACCCAATGGCCCGTGGCATATACATAGCCAGCCAAGAGGGATAACAGGACAAAGCGAATGCACATCAAGGGGTTTGAAAGGAGAAGTGTCCAATGTGAACCCTCATTCTTTCAAAAGGCTGCCAAATGCGGGCAATGGGTAGAGAAGGGAGACAGAAAGAACAGCTGCGTTGTAGTTTTTTTAAAGCATTGATTGTGGCTGTCAATTAAACCCAGGTACGCTTTCAATTCAAGTTCCAAAGGGCCCTTTTCCACAGGGGGGGAACCCTTGTCTTGCCAGTGTTTATGTAACAAGCTATGGGCGTTATACGGAAGGCCCTTGTGATGTATATTGCAGGCGTCATGGTAACACAATCTTGATCATCATGATTATCCATTACTGTGTCTAATTTCAGTATCGGGCTTGTGACCCTGAGTTATAAAACAGCCATTAGATATGAGTCAGCATTTATTCCACCCCACCCAGCTGTTTTACATCATGCTCCATCAAAACCCAAGGATTAGAAAACTTGAGGCTGTTTTCAAGCCACATAGACATGAAGGAAGAAAAGAATGCTGACAGTACTCACTTTCTGTGTCCCCGCCAAAGGGCCCAGCTGATCTTCAATTCGTCACAACTCTTGAATGGGAGGATTTCAAGGGGTACAGTCAGTGTGGAGGGGGAGGGGTTGTACAGTTGGGGAGGGTCAGGGGGTTGTCCTCTCAGATTGCTTGTGCTAAAAAGGTCATTCAGCAATCCGAAGCAAATGTCCTGTAAGAGAAAACAATGTAAGAGCAAATGAGTGGTGCATTGAATTGGAGACGGCTTTATGTGAAACAACTGGAGGCACATTCTCAAAGCACAGCTGCTCTGCAAACAGGCCAATAACTTCACAGGCTCAAACACACAACCACGGCAGGATACTTGCAATTGGCCGTTGACCTGGGGTTGCGGAAGACACGCACAAGATACAAACGCCCTTTTAGCCTAATATTCTCAGTCGCTATACTGTCACAACAGAGTGGCATAACACAAGCAGGGGAGCTCTAAATAGAACCAGATGTGAGGGGCTCCACGGGGGTAGAGGCTGTATGAAAGTGGGGAGGGAGAGAAGCTACAGAGCCACAGTATAGTGTGAGACCCGAGGTCTATACTTATCCCTTTTCTAAAATAGAATGTTCCGGCTGTACAACCAAGTTATTTTGATTATTCAAACAGCCTAATAAGGATGTGTAATTATGGACACTAATGAAAGAAGAGCTGTCTATCACCTAAGATTGTTACAAAGTTAAACAACGCTAATAGTCTAATGGTACATCATACAAAGTGGCTGCTACCAACTCAATGTTACAAATGGTTATTGCCCTGAAGCTTGTTCATGAACTCCAGAGGCTCATCGGTTCTGAACCATCTGGAGTTTAAATTATAACCACTTTATCACAGGCCCAGTCAGCTAACTGTATTGTCATGGTTTAACCATATCTCCTAAAGAAACACCCTTGCCCCTAATGAGAATGCGTGACAGATGAACTTCCCTCCAATCCATTCTAGCAAGGTCAGCACTCTGTGACTGGGCCCATTGCTAATGACCAGCACTGACTAATGGAAGGTGGTCGATGAGTCATGCTCCCACAAATGCACCCCTGCTGCACATCCATTCACACGCACGCACATGGGCACACACAAATTGCTGTGGATTGCAGGTCGCGACCACAGAGCTATCCCTTACATCCTCAGTGATCACTAAAACATGTCCACTCACTGAACTGACTCACACAGCCCAGTCCGTCCGAGATCTGTCTCCAGGACCCCTCTGGATATTAAACCCCGCTGACTAGAGCTGCTATGGACCGTGTAGCATCACAGGAACCTAAACAACAGTGGACTCATTAACCCTTGGATACGGCTACGAAGTCAGTTCTGTCCCATTGTTCTTCTGAACTGGGCTCACGTGGGCGCCTTGGCATAATGACCCGCGGAGACTAACACACGAGTTAAAGGGGGGACGTAAACCGTAGCACACATGGCGTGTGTCAGTAAGTGCATGAGTTCAACGCCAAAGGACACAGGATCCCAGTCATGGGAAACAGCAGTCCGCTATATAAGAATGATGTCACCACTTAAAGCCTGTTAAATACCACCATGGTTGATTACAAATCCCCTCTCCCACTCATTTCACTTTTACGCATACATACTGTAAGATCTAAGACCACAGCAGTCAGACTGACGCAGAGCGATCGCATACACTAAACCATTGCAGTGGTCTTGTCAACATGTGTTCAGTGACAACTACGACGGCAACAGGCATCCTTGATAGCTGGATCAGCAGCCCCTGGCACAGTGGAATGATGGTCAGCTGACGGTTAGATAGAAACACAGTGTAGCCAATGTCTTTTCTGAGGAGAGGGCAAGAGAAGGCACAAAGCAGGGGATTTATTGTTTGTGCTTGCAACACGGAATGGCTCGCGGTATCGATTTCACAAAATGAAAACGGCTAGAGGCGGTCTATACCACGCCAGAGAAACGAAGCTGTTGAGCGAATTAGTTTAGGTGAACACATGATATGGTAGAAGAGAAAATAAAGTATTGATCATGTTTGAACTACTCTGACAATTTTGTTTTAGTTACATGCTGTATAATAATTTCTAATCGCATTGGATTTTATTGGCTTCACCGAGCAACCCTGTCCTCCTGGCGTAGAAAGTTTCAAGTAATCCAAATGAACCAAATGAGCTTTTCACAGCACAACATTCCCACCAGAACTCTTCATAGCTTATCTCTGCCCTTAAAATCCCTCTGTTTCCTTCCTTGCAGGCTCCTCACCTCTCGCCCCTTTTCTCTATTTTTAAGTCGTAGCACTTTACCACTTCCAACCCTAAGCCCCTGCCATTTCTGTGCAATTCCTCCTCCCTTTAAAAAAGAAAAAACTCCAGTTTTGTCCTTAAAAGTCTTTGCAAACCGTCTCTCTCCTCCACATCCACCCCCCTCCATCCATTCATTCTATCTTCATCCCTCAGATCATTCTTCCTTCTAGATATCTCCCAGCAGGCAGTGTGCTGTTTGGTTGGTTCGCTCTGCTGCAGAGGTGATCAATGGCCCCTGGCCGTGGGTGCCTCAGGGCCCCTGGGCTCCTGAAATGGAATATGAATAATGCAGAAGCCCGGCTGTCATATCCTCCATTAGCGCGGGGGAGGCAGGGCCCAGGATGGCTGATTGATTACTAATTGGATTAATTGCTGTCTTTTAGGAGAAGACAATGTAATAGACTGGAGGTCTAGCTGGCAGCTGGTAGGGGAATGAATTTGGCTTTCTGGCAATCAGGGATTGAGATCCGGAACTCTAAAACAGACAGAAGTGGAAACTGAACGGGGGCTGTTTAGACTGGAATGGTTGTTCGGTTATTCATTTGACACCAGGTTTGACAGAGAACCATAACAGATAAGGCATGATAAAAACAAGGAAGTAATCAAGCCGCTTCTCAACAGAGGCTTTCTCCATTATTGTAGTGGATTGGCTGAGAGACATGAGCTTGAAGGGATTTGACATGCTAGCTATTTCTCCTTTGGTAGTATCTTGTTAGTTATCTGGCTAACCCATTTAATAAGGCTGAACCACAGATTTGAGATAATAGTGTAATGATAGTGGTGCTCAACAGAAGCAGTAAAGAAACAGAGGTGCAGAGAGACTGAGTTCCACACTTCTAAACCTCCAATGAGAAGTTAATAAACCACATCCTTGCCATGGAAAACTGAGATTTGAGAAGGGCTCATTGAGTGTAAAGGGATTATGATATCAATACCATTTTGTATGTAACTGTAGACCAGTCTAATGCAGACGTACAGTACCAGCCAATTGGTAAAGGACATATGAACCAGGTTTAAGCATCCAAGGCAGTGCTTATATGTGTGCTTATATGTCAGCGCTACTTTTCAGGCATACAGTGTTGGAAAGTCACTTAGCTACAGCTAATTGAGGTCCAAACTGTGCTATTGGGAATGCCAGACTAACCAAGTCAGTTTGGAATCTATTTTGGTGGTACTCTTCACATCTGGATCTCTTCCCCTCTGAATCCCAGCTCTTCTCCTCTTGACCTCTTTCTCTCTGGATCCATGCCCTTCCCCTCTGAATCCCAGCTCTTCCCTGGACATCTGCTCTTCTCTCTGTCTTATGATCATCATTAACAGATGCATATCCCTAACCAAGACTTTTGACAATCTGAGATGCTCTCTCTCTCTGTGTGTGTGTGTGTGTGTGTGTGTGTGTGTGGGTGGGTATGTGTGTGTGTGTGTGTGTGTGTGGCACCTGCTCCCTCCACCTTTCCCCTTGGCCACCTCCTTTTGGTCCCGGCAGCCGGCCGCGGTAATGGCATGCTGTGCTAATTGAAAGCGACCCTGACTCGCCCTGCTTCTCCGGTGCCCCGGCCGATGCCCCATTGTTTTCCTCCGCTGGCGGTTGACAACTGGCCTTTCAGCCGTGGCACACCGCAGCGCAAACTCTGCCACCAGCGTTGTGTCCTCTCGAACGGCCGTAACCGTTTTTATGGCCGTGGTGAAGCAGAGAATCGGCAGAGTTACAGATTTGTTGTTGTTCTTCTTCTTAGGTAACAATAGGTTACAAAATTAGGCATGTAAGGGGTTTAAAAAATGTGGATTGTTATCCGTTTTTTGCAGCGAGCAACCAACAGGTGAAAATTAGATAGTGATGTTTATATAGTTTGGTTAAGTTTAAGTACTGATGACCTCTGTGGGCAGAAGTGGTTGGGATGCATGAGATAAGAGGCAGCGTTACTTTTCTGTTATTCTATTTTCCCTACTGGTTATTTGGACAAAGCGGAGGGTAATGGCGGAGCATGAACTTGTGGTCGGGGTGAGGCTATTTAGACGCGGTCAAAGAGAGAACAGAGGGGTAGACAAGGTTATGCCCGAAAAGGGTGGTTTGAGCTGCCATCAAGCCATGACTGTTTGCTGTGTGCTAAAAAATATATATTAGAATGTAAAATAATATTTTTGTGAATTAAGGTTTTTGCCTTTCTTGCCATAACACAGCAAAGCGTAAGATTTGAAATAAAGGTGTTTGGAAGCTAGAAGTACCTGTGGAGGTAAAACCAGATTCCACCTTTCAAGTTGGCTAATGGAACTAATCAATACAATCTGAATATTGTCATACATATTGGAGTAAAAAACACATTTTGAGATGAGACAGTCATTTTGAAGCATATGAGCATCTACAAGGCCTATTTTTCAAAGGTCAATGTATATCATAAATATAAGAATAAAGTTATATATTTCAAGTGGACACAGTTCTTCTGAAGCACAATAGTTTTAATACGTTGTGTGCTTCATCAGAGATATACCTGCACCAATTAAGGGACTGTAGAAAGATAAGGTAAACCTGTAATAAATTGATTATTATTAATAGGTAAAAGCCAGTATATGTAACTTTAGGAGTCTGAAGGTGCTGACAGAAAACTGTGGGTGGTGTGGTCCATTGACTTCAGTGAAGCCCAGGTGTGGGCAGATATTATAAAGTGGTGGCCTATTAAAGGTATGTTCATCTCATTCTCTTTAGTCAAACAGTCCACACATTAATCATAATGGAGTCCTCTTTATTCTCTTTTGATCCCATAAGGGTCCCATAAGGGAAAAAGATTCAGGGCAGGAGTGGCAGGAGTGGTCTCAATCTCAGACACTGAAGATGCAACAGACTATTGATGCAGGATGCAAGGAAAAAATGAAATACAGTATAACACATTTAGAAAACAATCAAAAACAAGAAAAAAGGGGAAAGAAACTCCATCACAGTCTCGCCAAATAGCTGATGAATGAGGATTTTGTGTGTCTGTTTTTTGGCCATAACAGGATAAAAGTATAGAGTCAACTGAATTGGTTTGCTTGACTCTATACTGAGGCACATACAGTACACTGGCCCATATGTCATCGATTTGTTGTTCAGGCTGTGTACGCGTCAGGCCATAGCACAGGGTGATGTTAAACATATCCCATGATGTTGGCAGGTCAACATTTTCACACACTTTAATTTTGATGGCTGCTTTTGATGAACCAGAAGATAAATAACAGAATAGGGGAGGAAGTGGGGAGGCTTCGATTCAGTGTTTCTTTTTGCCGAGGGGTTGGGTACTCCGCCGCCCAGACATCTCAACCTTTATCATGTCTGATCACAGAATCACGGAAATGACCGAATTACACAATATTGTAGTTTTAGTAGAAATGAAATAACCGATGACAATCATTCATCACCCAAACTTATGGTTGATGAATGAGAATAATAAAAAAGATATAGCAACACTGACACACTACACAACACAGGCAATGTGCTTAGATTAGATTTCCTTCATTCAGTAGCATCTGAAAAGCGCCACGATTTCCCCCCTGAAATGAAGCGGGCGTACAGGGTGTTGCTGGAGGCGGTGGGTAGTTATCACCAACACAGAGCACAGCTAGAACCCATAATCTAATAGCCTCACAGCACAGCCATAAATCACCCTGTGAGCAGGCATGCAGCACACACTGACACTACCAATCTCACAACATGTGTCTTTATTAAAGAGCACACCATACAGGAAAGACCCCCCCCCACACACACACACACACCACTGGAAAAGCATTTTACATACTGTACACACACAAGCGCACACCTACACACACACATGCCACACATGCTTTGTGAATGTAACTGAAGTCGTGTCAGCACTGCATGTATGTTGGAGTGGTGACGCCGGTGGTTTCAGTGCCCACGTGTGAATGTGAATGAGTCTGAAGGCACACGGTACGCGGCTGGTGTTAGCCCGGACGCCTGGCTGTCTGCCGGCGTGGGTGAATGCATACGTCAGTTACCTTCCAACAACTTCGAAAATTCAAATGAATGTCAACACGGCTTCCAGCAAAGGAGCCAAAACAGAAGTCTAAGAATACCTAAGAAAGTCATTATTGTCTTTCTCGTGTTTTTATGAAGATAATTACATCAGAGTTGAACAAAGAAATTAAAACATTATACATCCAAGTTGGAGTGAATCTTGGCCTTGGGATTGTATTTGAAATAAATTAACAGCCAATTTCTTTAACCATCGGAACAGTCTAGCTTATTGAACATTAAAGGCAAGTAGGCAAATTAAAGATGCAAGACAATTTTGAGGAGGAGACATGATCATTTCTTAAAATGTATTCTGGTCTTTTTCTATGAAAGCTTCCTCTTTAACAAGCATGTCTTCGATTTATATTTAAGTTTCTGGCTTCCCCGGTTTGGCTTGGTGTGGAGGTTTTGTTCCAACTGCAATGTTTATAGAGGGGTGCTTCGTGTTTTCACATGTAGTGGGTGAAAAGGGGAGATTCTTTCCTCTTGGAATTTGCACTATTTTGGTTGAGAGCACAGAGGTAAGCAGCGAAAGCAGAATTTTCCATTTGGTTGGTGCCGTTGCTTACATAGCTCAGTGAGTTTAAGCGGTAAATGGTTTTGCCTCTAAAATTAGATGCTGTCTAATATACTTCTTTTGTTTGTTCAACTCAAAATGTCACTTTGTCAGCTTGAGTGTCTTTTACTCAGTGAGGGGTTGATAAAGGTACTTGAAGTTTTATTAGCTCAAAAGAGGGGTGCATCCAGTGTCTTGACAAATAATTCTACAGAGTCTACAGGAAGGTATTTCCTTCCATTTTAAATGGAAGTTGTTATTCTGTAGCAATACACCACTGTGGATGTGTATTCTACAAAGACACTGAGTCAGGGATGTTCTTGGGGTTCTGTTGTAATCCATTTAACTAGAATGTGAACTGTAGTTCTGAACCACATGACATATGTAATTGGGTGTTCCTTGCCGTTACTGAGGACTGTCAGGACAGGGGTTGAGTATAATACGTATTGTATTGATTGACAAATAAAGACTGGTAATTGTAAGTGTTAAAATGTATTTATTAGAAATAGGTAGTGCACATATAATTGGCACAGTCTACTTGTCTATGTTGTTTGTGCACACACCTGCAAGAGACATGTTCAGTTAATATTAGGTACATTGAGAAGTTCATGGATAAATAATATTGGAATACAGTATTGTTGCACCATTGTCATTACAGAACCATACCAATGCATGATTAGGCAATGTTACTTTCCACTGTAATAGGTGACGAACAAATGATTCCCCAGGTACAAAGGCACCCATTGAAAGGTTCCGACTGGAACCTGGAGGTGTTAACATGGGTGGGGAATAAGGTTAGAATTGTTTTAGGTGTGATTTTTCTAGGAATAATCATTCAATATTATAATGAATTGTGAATGCCTGTTCTTTGTAATTTATACTTACCTGTTATTGTATTTGCAGCCACCCCCACCAGGTGGTTTAGCCCAATTAAATATGTGTACGTTTCTTTAAGTACTTGTTATTAGTTATTTTATGTTAACTATTTTGATATAGTTGTGTGTTTTTTTTGTCAGGGATTTTGTCACTGTAATTGGTCTTCTGGAAAATAAAAGGGGATGAGATTGTTGCAACCCGGCTGTTTGGTCCCTTTGTCTGCTACGCCATCACCACTAAGGCTATCCTGTCAAAGGGTCTCTGAAGACATCTCTCACATACAGTATACACAGACAGAACTGCAATGAAGACACTCCCCCATCACCCTGCTGGCTAAACCCCAGACAACACCTCCTTCACCTGTGTCAATGCCAGACATCTTTCCAGACCCATTGTTGACATATGGTCTGTGGGGGCAAAGTACGGGCAGGGCTTCCTGGGCAACTCACAATTAACCACTGCAGCTGTGCAGATGTTCCAGAGCTATATGACAGAGACAACCACTCTCAGTGAGTCAAACCTGGGGCAGGCTTTGTTATCCCAGCTGACGTAAGCACCCAAAGATGACAGAAGCAGACAGGTAATCCCGGATTAGTTCAGCCGCGTCATTTCCAGGACATGTCCTGTCCAGAGTGCCCTTTAGACTCGGGCATAACCTTGTCTACCCCTCTGTCCTATCTTCTGGTGCCCATCTACGGAGCGCCATGTCCCTGCATAGGCCGAGAAATAATGAGCTCCGGTTGCCTTGTCAACGCCGTCCTTTCCACCGCTGTGCTCTAAGCTCACATTCACCCGTTTTCTTCCCTGTCAAGCTCTTCTGTAAACATGGAGATCCAGGAGGCAGATAAAATGACATATCGTCTGAAATCCCTCAATCTCTGATTGGCAAGCAGGAATGGACCACGCAACACCTGACTGGGCTTGGGGTTTTCACTCATTCTGGGGGAAATGCACGACTTCCTGCTAAGCAAGGTGTGTAGACTTATTCCACGCAGCCAATTAGTGTGTGGCCCTCTGCAACTGGCCATCTGTCCCACAGATACTAATAAAACTATGCTTAACACATCAATCCACCGTCAAGCTGTGAACAAAATAGCTGTCCTATACTCAAAACTCTGCTCAAATCCATGCATCTATATTTACCACTCACTTGAACTGTAAATGTGATCAACTAAAAAAACATGTATATTATATAATCACTGTTTTGTATATAATTGTAAGTCAGCTGTAGTTTTGGAATTTTTTGTCCCTATATGTTGTCAACCTGAAACAGCAGCACCATTACACAAATATTTAGAGTATGTTTACATTTACTAAGCAATCAAAAGTGATTGTGATTCAAATGTGACAATGTAACATGCTGCTCATATAAACAGTTACACATTGCCTCAGAAGCCAAAGCCATCTAACTGGTAATAACAATGACATGTTTTATATAAAACATACATATATACATATATACACTCACCTAAAGGATTATTAGGAACACCTGTTAAATTTCTCATTAATGCAATTATCTAATCAACCAATCACATGGCAGTTGCTTCAATGCATTTAGGGGTGTGGTCCTGGTCAAGACAATCTCCTGAACTCCAAACTGAATGTCAGAATGGGAAAGAAAGGTGATTTAAGCAATTTTGAGCGTGGCATGGTTGTTGGTCCGGTCTGAGTATTTCACAATCTGCTCAGTTACTGGGATTTTCATGCACAACCATTTCTAGGGTTTACAAAGAATGATGTGAAAAGGGAAAAACATTCAGTATGCGGCAGTCCTGTGGGCGAAAATGCCTTGATGATGCTAGAGGTCAGAGGATAATGGGCAGACTGATTCAAGCTGATAGAAGAGCAACTTTGACTGAAATAACCACTCGTTACAACCGAGGTAAGCAGCAAAGCATTTGTGAAGCCACGACACGCGCAACCTTGAGGCGGATGGGCTACAACAGCAGAAGACCCCACCGGATACCACTCATCTCCGCTACAAATAGGAAAAAGAGGCTACAATTTGCACGAGCTCACCAAAATTGGACAGTTGAAGACTGGAAGAATGTTGCCTGGTCTGATGAGTCTCGATTTCTGTTGAGACATTCAGATGGTAAAGTCAGAATTTGGAGTAAACAGAATGAGAACATGGATCCATCATGCCTTGTTACCACTGTGCAGGCTGGTGGTGGTGGTGTAATGGTGTGGGGGATGTTTTCTTGGCCCTTTAGTGCCAATTGGGCATCGTTTAAATGCCACGGCCTACCTGAGCATTGTTTCTGACTATGTCCAACCCTTTATGACCACCATGTACCCATCCTCTGATGGCTACTTCCAGCAGGATAATGCAGCATGTCACAAAGCTTGAATCATTTCAAATTGGTTTCTTGAACATGACAATGAGTTCACTGTACTGAAATGGCCCCCACAGTCACCAGATCTCAACCCAATAGAGCATCTTTGGGTTGTGGTGGAACAGGAGCTTCGTGCCCTGGATGTGCATCCCACAAATCTCCATCAACTGCAAGATGCTATCCTATCAATATGGGCCAACATTTCTAAAGAATGCTTTCAGCACCTTGTTGAATAAATGCCACGTAGAATTAAGGCAGTTCTGTAGGCGAAAGGGGGTCAAACACAGTATTAGTATGGTGTTCCTAATAATCCTTTAGGTGAGTGTATATTGGGGAATTAACATTCCTTTTATGATGGCTGTAACACTATCCTGACAACAAAAACTATCCAGTGTCCAAATAGGGTGGTATCCAACAAACATTCTAAAAAAGGCATGTACATCATAAGACCAAGTCATGCTCTGTTTAACTTTCTGCTTTTACTTAAAGCACTCTCGAACAAATCACTCCACTGCATGACATTCCACAGGGAGGTTTTTAATGTATACTATAACATTTCCTTGTATACTATGACATTTCCTTGTATACTATGACATTTCCTTGTATACTATGACATTTCCTTGTATACTATGACATGGTGTCAACCATAAGGGTGGAACATTTTAAAACAACACTTGAAATTCAGACACAAACCGCTACATTCTTTTTTCCTGCTGATGAAAGCAATCCACTATGATGAAACAAATACCTTTAAACGTAGGCGAGGTGGAATCATATATACACATGATAAGAACGTCCGCTAAATGCCAAAAATGGCAAATGTGTCTGTATTACGTTGAGATAAAATACAATGTCCTCATACTTATTTTATAACTCAGCTTTTCTTTGTAAGCAGTTTAAATGCATGATTTTATGTATTACTTATTTGCACTGCTTAAGTCATTCTAACATTGAACCGCTTTCACCTTGTGAATAAAACATGAATTTAAAAAGGTCAACGAGGAAGAATTAGTGTGGACATCCTCAATGCTTACTTCATCAATGTATTTTAAAATACTTAAGGGATGTTTTTCAAAGCCAAAGTATGTGTTTAAAATTTTGGGACAGTATATGGGAGTGATGGAACTCTAACAGCGCTGTTATTTTAGTTGGTAAAACACATACAGCTCTGGAAAGAATTAAGAGACCACTGCACCTTTTTCTATCCTTTCCAAAAAAGTCAAAAAGGAAGGTTTTGATTGAGGAACAGAAGGGTTAAAATTAAGAAACTACTGCAAATTGAACGCTTCTGTTCCTCACTCAAAACTTTCTTTTTCAACTTTTTTGGAAAGGAAAGAAAAAGGTGCAGTGGTCTCTTCATTTTTTCCGGAGCTGTATGTGTTAAATGACCAGAAATAACAGATGACAGTCTGTACTTTTGCCACATATTCATCTTTTAATCAGATTTTGCCTAAAATGGCAATTTTTATACACAACTGTCCCAATAATTATAGAGGGAACTGTACATTCCCAAAGCATATGATACATCACACTCTGTCTCATTTCAAATATCCTTTGGTGCAACATGTACTGTTAATTTAACACATACTCTTGCATATACAGCACTGCAGTTCTGGCAGCAGATTTGGATTAGCTCATGTTTCTCCCCATAACTGACTCATTTTCTATTGGAAAAAAAAAGATATAGATTTTTTTGCTTCAACAAAACCAGCTGCTCAAACAAAGGAAAATAATAGAACTTGCTTGTGTTTCTATTTACATAACTTGGTTATCTAAAGCAGCCCAAATAACCTCTCACCCACTAAAGCAAGATCTAAAAGAAAGGACTTTTTTACTCAAATCCAATCATCACAAATTGTAACACATCCAGATGGAAAAGGAGCATTGTTCAAATGCAGGGTATTTGGGAGTTGGGGCATATCAGGGAAGCCAAACTAAAACGCTTTAAGTGAAGATATAAGATTTCTCAGAAGATCAATTTCTCTGGCTATGGACATGGAGGCCTTTTTATTCCAATAGCTGTGCAAAACCAATAAAAAAAACATGTCGATAATATTGAAGGATTTCTTGACAGACACTTCGCTTCTATGAAACTCGACAAAGGAAAGTGTGACCCTCCAGTTGTTGAACCTTTGGAAAGTGCACTGCGATGACCCCACTATGTTAACATGCTGTTTGGATGAATGGAGCCCAGGGGCAGTGGGGTGCCCATATACGCTGTCATGTTGCAGCCCGGCACAAGCCAGTGTTTTGGAAGTACACTCATGGAAAGCAGTGGGTCATGGGCTGCCAGGCAGGCCAGCTACAACTCTGAGGTCCGCTACTAGGCCTCAAGGTTTGGGACTGCCAATGCCGGCTCTACTGATGTGAGTGCCAAGAAGACTAGCCTCTTTCCATCCCTTCACAAGAGGAAAAACATTGCAGTCTTGCTGGCTAGCAATGTGCAAACACAAACACACTCATAATGAGCACACATGCAAGTATTAGCACAGACATAGTGGACTGTACACAAAAGAAAGTGTGTGTCTATTGCACATGGAGCCAAAGTATTTCAGCAGAGCTGTAATCTCTAACACAAGTTAACCCGCACACAAAGACATAGCCAACTTGGCAAACTCACCTCATACCTGATACTTCAAGAGTAGACGGCCAAAAAACTGAAGCAAGATGGTCTGTTCAGATAGCCTGTGCCAATTCTTGGCATGTTCTCTGTGCTTTATGAAAACTGGGTCTCTCTTTTGACTGATTTGTATTCAAGCCAGGCAGTTGGAATCCAAACTGCAAACAATAAACCTCCTGTGTAGAACAAGAAAGGGAACCAGGCAAGCCTAGTTCAGCCGGCCTGCGATTAGAAGAGAAGAATGGTGTTGCCGTCACTGGATTCGAATCAGGGTCTCCTATGTGTCTTTAACTACACCACTAAGCTTGACATGTACTGTGTCGGTATACTTCTCCATTGTTAAACCAATTAGTTGAAACACGGCGGGTTTGTTTATTAGCCAGTAACAAGCCTACTAGTATCTACTTGTTACTTGAAATAGTCATAAGAATTTAGCAATTGCTTGTGAGACTGAAGATGAACTATGCACTGTCAAAGCTATTTCATTTCATGGCATAACAATGTTGGTTTTTCTTTCATTTGTGAATGACATTGATACAATAACTATCAATATAGGTGACTTTTTTGTCAAATGAAAAGACGAGATAATTGTGGAAACCCTTTTACTGCGCAAAAGGTATATTCCCCCAAAACCATGCACGGAATGCGTACCACCTCAGTTTTAGTTTGAGGTCCCTATATAAAAAAAACAGTGTAGAGATGATAGTTGGCGCAAAATCTGTCAGCACTGTTGTTAGGAGCTAACATTGGGAGTGTGTCTACATAGTGCCCTGGCTAGTTAGACATAACTTTTTAGGTTTTCCATAAAAATAAAAAAAATGCAGCCCTTCTGTGGTCGGTTGGATGCCTGTGATATTTTGATTTATAAGGGCAGGATCAAGATTGTCAATTCACTCAACATGCTCACCAGGAAATACTTTAGTCTTAGGTATAGTTAACTTTTTAGCTAGCTTTCAAAAAGATAATTGTTAGCAAATAACCATAGCCTAATAACTAGTTTAAAACAGTCAATTTGCCTCCATGATAATCAATATCAGAAAATGTTTTGCCAAAGTATCCACAGAAAGGGGAGCAACAAGCAGCTGCAGCATCATCAAACCACAGAGGCCACAGCCATGGCCACCAGTGATTATGTGGCGAAGCTCCAGATAGCTATGCTTTCACTCTTCCCACACTTCTACAGCCGTCGCTGGGATAATGGCCTCACAGCTCCCTCAACAACCAACTGTTCCTGATAATCGGAACAGAGGAGCCAGCCCAGGTACCCCATAGGGTTAGCCTTTAATCCTGTCCCAGCCTTAGGTTTTCTGTCCAAAAAATCTAATAGGTTAATTGGACAGGTTTTCTGTCCAGTTAATCAAATAGCAACTGGTTCAAAGCACTGCTATTGCTTAATTGATTATGTACCGAGTTTGAATTGGATTCACAGAAGTGTATTGTGCCACATCACCACTTGCTGTAGCCATATGAGTTGCATGACTTTCCATTTCTGAAGCAGTCCTATGGGCCAATGTATTTAAGATAACTGTTAAGGGCTGCATCTAAGATATAGAATAGTGAATAATAAATGATACATTGCATGTGCATCACAGTATGTGCTGTTTTGTTTGAATGCGTAAAAGGCACAGTTGAACAAACTCATACAATGCAATGGAAAGGCATAGACATATCTACATGTCTTGTCTATGCCAAGAGGGAACATGATGCATGCTTTACAGGTTTCTCTTCAACGGTCCATTGGTGTTAAGGAGGGACTGGTGGTTGCACATACAGTACAACCCTGTTTCCCAAAATTTGGGACGCTGCGTAAAATCTTTTGTTTACTTGTCATTCTTCTACATAAACTTTTATTTTGTATAATTGTTTGTATGAACACATGCTACTTTCAGCATTTAGTTAAACTATTTGGGTAAGACAGCGGTGCCAGCTGCATTAATGTTGCTTTTAATAGATGAACACCATGTCTATCTTGCAGCGTATATTGCCAATAATGTTCTTTTAGTTTGTTCGCTGTCCGTAGTGTATAGCTGAGATAGAGCTATACATATAATGTATATACATATAACTTGTCACACCAAAATCATTTAATGGTCTCAGCATTTCAACTTAGTTTCTTCTGGTAGGTTGACAATAATTTAATTTGCCCCCAGAATCACTGTACAATCACCCCGCAATCACCCCACAATCCTGCAGCTGGGCCTGAACCTTCATCGTAAAGAGTGAGACACAAGGCGGCACACACTCAGGGCTTGTTTACATTACGCTGCATTTTCCGAGACACATCAAAGAACACTTGGGTCGCTAAATTATTTTGTTATGAAAGCTTGCATATATTAATAGCTCGAGATGATACCTTCCGAGGTATCAAGTTTCTGTGCAAAGCACACACATATCACTCGATTTTCACACGATTGGCGGACACAATCCTGCATGGTACGTCTCGAACATGCCAGCTTAAATTCAAACGCTGAGGAAATGATTATGCAAACATAGATAAGTCTATCTGGCTTTTTATTCTCCCTCTCGTAATGTAAACAAGCCCTTAGACACAGGCTGTGCCTCCCAGCAGAGCAAATCAATTTTCTTTTCAATCTGCCACAATAACTGGGCCGCTGTTTATTGACCTTTTGCATGGGCTTTCATCAGACCATAATTTCTTTGCTCCAGGTAAAGAAATATAATCCAGGTACCTGGCTGTAAACTCGACACTTTCCAGTTTGATCGAGCTGCACGTTTAACTCCCCCATTTACACCAGGGTACGCAAGGGACGTGAGGCTGCGAGCACCTAAGGGACCGTGTGTGTCAGTACTGCCAGCTGTCATTCCTCTCAGAGTTGATAGAATCATCACGGGCGACAATGAAATATCACATCACTATCATTAGTGGAAGAACAAATCAATTAACTGAAATAATGGAGCCGAAAGCCTCCATACACCAGGGAGACAGTGTTTGTGAATGCAGTGCCCAGTGTTTAAGTGTTCTCATGAGTGAACTCATGTTCCTTGGATTGCCATAGGAACACAGAAAAACAACACACGTAATGAATTAATAATACTGTATGTTGAAAGGCCACCTCTTATTTTTCGCTTTTTAACAACCCAGAACTTGTACTTTGTTGTACTGGCTTGAAACCCATTATTTTCTTAGTAGTACCCACAAGTTACCACACCTGAATCAGCCAATCACAGTTGGGGATTTCCTGTACCCACCCATGCATCTCACTGAACACTGCTGCTGCCTTAGTAATTAGACTGTTCCTCAAGCTCCTGTTCATGCCTTGTGTTTAGAACTTGCATATAACTGTAACTCTCATATACATTATCATTGTTTCTTTAGTTGGGCATTGCTAAGGCAGATTAGTTGTTTGCCACGTCGAGAGTATTTCGCTTTTCCATGTGCATTGTGCCATTTCCAGCCTGCTAGCGTAGGTGTTTATGCTGTGTACCACCTGCCACTTTGAGGATCATAAATTGTTTATATTGTCTGTTTTCACTAATAGTCACATTAATGGAGATGTAGAACGTTAATGTAGCATATTATCATGTACTGTGTGTAACCATAATGGAGCACCGTGCAGAATCCTGCTTGGAACATTTACAAGACTGAATTTAAACAATAGCAGGACTTTTCTCCTGCTAAACCACCCTTGCTAATCAAGGGTGGTTTAGGATGGGACGGATAATACTGCGACTGTCTAAAGCAAGTATGAGGAGATTACAAGTCAGGGCAAACTGATAGACGGACTAGTGAGAAACTTAAAATAGGGAATATCTTAGGCACTCAATATTGCCAAGTTAAGAAAAATTTACTTAAAACAATAATTCTACCAGTTTGCAGATATTGTACATTACAGTCCATTACAGTCATGTTTCAGTTACCAGTAATTGTGCCATATAGTATATTCATTTATTTTCATTAGTAATCAGTCACGGAGCATTATAGTGTATAGATTGATCTGTTTCTACGCTAAGCCAGTACAATTCATAGAAAATGCTAAGCTAATTTACCTTACATACAGTAAGCCATATGTATTTAACTGTGTATGCTATTATCTAATTGTCTCAATCCCAACACCCTTAATGCTTATTACTGTACTGTTGCTCCATTTATTTACAAAATCACATTCACATCCATTTAACACTCTCTTGGTATACTGTGAGCCATCCTTACATAAGAGTGTGGTGTATTGAAGTCAAAACCCCAATAAATGTGATGTAATTATATCTGACTTGTTCTTGCTAAACAGACCTGTGGTGATTGAATGTTATTCACTGGCACATATACTGTAACTTTCTACTAGTGCCTGTTCCAAACAGTCCTCTTGGATCAAGCCTGTAGTTGTTTTTTCTTTTTATTTCCATTATTGTCACTTTCTCTGTTATTAGAGGCCGATCTGCTCAGTTGATTTTGACTCTGTCCATCTTTCTTTGGGACATTGGATTGGGCGACAGTTGGTGATGTTGCTCTTCACAGCAGAAACCTGCCCAGACTGCTTGAAAACCAGTGATAGTTCGAGTCCGGTTCGACTGATGAGCAAAAAAAAGCAAGCTGCGGCATATCTGCCAAAAAGAGCTGGAGTGCTACTTACCTCCAACCGCCAGTGCTGCTGCGACTGAATATATTCACAGGGAATAGAGTAGGAGAACAAAACATTAGAGGGACTGATAAAATTGTCTCTCTCCTTGTGCTCCCTCACCCAGAGATTAACTATGAGCCTTCTTAGACTACATCAACTGACATGAACACAATTTAATTTAAATAACATTAACATAATATGTAATTAACATTTTTGATTCACACTAGCAACAATAAACTCTTTCTGCGACATTAAGCAAAACAGATACAGGCAAAAGGCTTTCGTCAGACCATTGACCTGGAAGGAGTATACAGTCACTGACAATGTTGTTTACCTGGTGACTAACATGGTACTCTCTGTCGAAGGGCTAGTGACAGGAGATTTGTTTTGGTACCAGTGTGAGATGTTTTCAGTTGCTTCCCGATAAAAAACATTCTGATTCTGTTTATGGAGTTGGAAGGACTTACAGAACCAGACCTCCTATGTAAACACTCATTCTACTCCAATGCACATTGAGAGAGATGTTGTCTTTAGAATTCAGTCGCCGCAGGGAATATTGGTTGGAAAAGTGTCCCATGTTACCTCGGAAGGAATTTATACTATTAAAAAGTATCTCTGACACAAATCTGGCATCAAGTCTTGTTCATCAAAATAAAACTACTTTAGTGTAAAAACAATGTGTTTTCTGCTGCTCACTCATTGCTGGTTCCCCCTTCCCCACCATCTTCATTTTGTCATTTCACTAGTCAGTCTGGTCGCAATGTAACATGTCCTCAACACAGGAATTTCATAAGGGTCAATGCTCTATGCCAAACTCATGTCCAGGGTGTTGACTAAGCAGTTTGTGGATGCTGTCAGAGAGCTACACTGTCCTGTGAGGAAGGTTTAAATGTGAAAACCCTGATTCCACTTTAATTAAGACTGAGACACAAATGTAGGAGCAATACAACTGAATTGTGTGTGGGTTTCACAACAACGTATAGGGTAATCTTACTGAGATACTGTGAAGAACTGACAAATCCCAGTCATAGCCAGAGAGGGTTAAAGCATAAGTTGAATGAATTACTAATTGAAGTTACAATACAGCGTGGTCCAATATATATTAACTACGTTTTACACACAATATGGTTACTAAGAACTACCAAATGTGTTTACAAAAAAATATTAAACTACCCACAGTGCACTATTGATAACATCATGAAGAATGATCACATCTGACTGTAAATGAGAAATGGGCTTACCTGTTAAATAAATCAATGAAAAGTGAACCCACTGACCAAAGCTTAGCCATGTGTGCCCTCCGTCACCACTAGAGTACTGGAACACAGGGCGGTTGAGAAGTATTTGGAGAATGTTGTTTTGCTCTGTACGTGAGCACACTGGATTTGAAATTAAACAGTTACTTCCAGTTTAAAGTGCTGTCAGCTTTAATTTGTACATCCATAAACCTTGAACTATATGCAGTGGATTCCCTCTCCCAGGGTTCATGTTCAGTTGGTTAAATCAATGAAATTGAATTGGATTATATAGGCCTACATGAGAAATAATTAGGACCTAGAACCGAACCATCCATAATCGACATTGGACATCTAATTAGAGTTAGATGTCCAATGTTTCTGTTGTCACACAGATACTGTGTTTAAGAGTATGTCATGTTTGTTAGACTCCTAGGATTACTGTACCTGCGCCATGACTGCATGGGTAAAATCACTGGGAAGCCAAGTAAAATGTAAAAGAATCCACATTAGAATATAATCCATTATTCATTGCCTATACATATGTGAATGTATGCCCAAAACTAAAGGACAACATTCACACATAAGGGTTTATTGAGGTAATCATAAAAGCTGGAAAGTTGGACAAAAAATAAAGAACTGCCTCCACTATTCCAGCACCATTTTAACATAAACCATCATTGTTATGACATACAGCAGCGACAACTAAACACAGCAACCAAAAAAACCAAGTTCATCCGATCAACGTACCACCATTAACTTCATACTACAATGTGGAATGAAGATAGATCAAAACTGGCTTGCCTTAGAGAATTCTTTGGTAACACTTTATAATATTGATGCATTGCATCTTAATACATGTTGGTTATGACCGCTACGTAATTAGTGTCATAACCCACAAACTTACTACACGATCCAAATCAATCAACGTAACTTTATTTCAACTTTACTCCAGAATGTTTGTATTGTCACCGCCTGGCGAGCTCTCAAGACTCTGCCTAGGCGGAAATCTGCTCACCGCCAAGTCTCTATTGGAAATGAATGAGCCGCCACATCCACCACCTGCTGTCTGAAACCACCTAAAGCAAAACAACAAGCCAGAAAGCGTCCTGTTCTGAACGTCTTTAATCATTTGTAAATTATGCCTAGTAACTATTAATTGTTCAATATCATATTGGTTAGAGACAGGAACTTGCGTGCTCAAATTCTTTGATCGGAATCCCCAGTGTTAAGGCAAGAAGGCGACCTAGCTGTTAGTCATGGCCTACTCATGTCCAACTGATGTAGTTTTTTTTAACATTATCCACTCAAAGTCTATGGTAATGTTTTGAAAAACACAATCATTTTATCCCATCAAATCCTCAGAAAGTCTTTGATGAATAATAATATTAAACATAGCAGGACACGGTAAGAAAACCGTGTGACTCCACAGTTAGAGTAGCTTTCATTGTAACTTTTGCACTTCTACTGTACCGCTAAAGTTGAGATGTTTTTTGGTACTTACTGCAGATTTCCTATGTGCAACTTTCAAGGTTAGAAGTCCTGGCTTGCAGATGTCATGTAATTACCTTTTTGCCTTTATAACACACAGCAATAATATTGCAATTCCATATAGACAATCTCACAGCAGCTATGAAATAAAATCATGTTCCAAAAATGAACAGAAAGTCACGGCTTAACGGATCCCAGATGTTCTTGTTTGATGGTGTGAAATGGAGAGCTAAAACCCACAAATGGGACCCTTGCTTGGGTTCCCTGGATTATCAAGGTGTTGTAGGATTAGGTGCAGGCCCGTGTTTACTGCATCGTCCCCCTCTGACAAAGCTTGGATCGATTTCTCAACACATGGCTAGAATGTGAGACATCACCAATATGGCATTGCAATATCTTACCAATGCTTGTCTGTTCTTGAGTTATTAACTCACGGTAATTATCCAAAACATATGTCTACTGGCTGCTAGGTATCTAGACTTGGCCCATGAATAGCTGCTGTTCAAGCCCTCCCCTGGCTCAACACAGACACTTCTACTTTTTATTGGTCCAGTTTTTTGAGGATGCTTGGCTTCACTGAATACACACCACTGCCTGCTGAATCCTTGGTCACTATGGCCCTGGACACCATTGACCTAGGCCCATTCGAAACAGACCCATATCATGAGACTACAGGGCTAATAATGAGCTGAGTGAAATCAGCTTGACCAGATGCTTTAATGGAAACCAGTGAAGATAGCGCACAAGCTGCCCTATTTAACGGAAGCTTAGAGGGGCATACTAAGTAAAGGATCTGGGAGCCTAATCCTATTGAGCAATATTGATGTGTTGTAGCATGTTTTTGTAAGAAAATGCCTATTCTGTAAAGTGTGCTTTCACAATAAATCAATTCTCCCTGAACGATTTCTGAACATTATTCCAAGGTTCAAGCCTTGAAAGTGCCACTACTGTAGCTGACGAGTAGCTGGAAACCCACATGAGTAATGCGAGAGGGGAGCTATTGTCAGCAGGGATTTCCCTAGTGTCATCACGCTCTATAGATGCCCTCTTGGCGGCTTAGGCCAAGCTAATTGAGGACAACTGGTGAGTGAATGTGTCCTAAAAACGCTGACCCGTATGAGTTCCTGGTTTGAAGAACAGCGCAGGGGGAAAAGCAAAAAGTCTTGACACAGATGTCTAGCAGCCAGACTTGCTGCATTCTTCAATTCTCCTGAATTTGTTGGAAGTCATTGCGATGAGAGGACTAGATAATATTGGATGTGACAAAAATGGGGAACGGAAAAAAGGGGGGAAATATCTGAACATGGAAAGTAAGGTGTAACTCTACATTGGGACATTTACATGTGTATGCTCCTGCAAATCGATATGTTACATGTGGTTATGTTAATTCCAGCCACCTATTAAGGCCCCAAACAGCAAAAATAAAACAGCCCCTTTACAAGTCGGTCTGCTGCCTCGGCATGCTGGCTCCTCTTTCTGCCATTGTAATAAAATTACAGCAGGCCTCCCTGCATCTGATTGATGAAAGTGCCATGTCTGCGATCGCCTCTTTTACATAAAGGAGAGGCTCTCCAGCGGACCGTAATTCATCATCTGACAGGCGGATGGCTCCATTCGTCTTAATACACGCCAGGCCTTAATGCAAGAGCCCAGGTTGTGCTGCCTTGCCGTAACCTCCTGCCCACGTTGAGGAAGGGCTGGCAGGGCTATCAAAGATGTTTAACCTTGTTGTTATTTAGTGCCTCTCACACTCTCTTAAGACAGCTAGCCCTTAACAGAATGCATTTTAATGGGCCCTGTATACGAAGGGAGATAACAGAAGACTAACAAGAAATGATGACTCAGATGCTGTGCTTCCACAAGGTCCTACAGCAGTCCCTCCTAGGTATAGAAAGGCATGACATTCAACGGATCTTGATGTAACATTCATCACGCAAGACCACCCAGACTGCAAGGAACATTCCGCTAACCTCTCCCAATACTTGGGTCCACAGTACCCAGCACCTGCCAATAACTCTGCCAGTTTGAACCACAGCTGCAATGTACTCAGAAATGTCACCCTCACCAAACATTTCAGTTGAATCCTGATCCAAATGTGGCTGTCTCCTTAAAACATTTTAATCCAGTCAATTGCTATGCCATGCCCACATACAAGTTTCTTCTCTGTAATGAGTCTGGATTTGAACACCTCCCAGAAGACTATACAAAAACGACTGAACCGTGTAATGGATCCCAGAAAAAACAATGGTTTCCATTTAAATGGTCCCATTGGTTAAGCTGATTGGTTAAGCCAACGCCTGAGCACAAGTAAGAAAAGCAATACAAAAAGAAAATCTTTATTGTCTTTGATACTGTGATTGGTTAGAGGAGATATTTTTTGTACAACTCTCATTTTGATGTCACCTAAACGACTGCATGGTAGGAGTCTGATGCTGAAATATGTAGCAATGTTTCAATCACCAGGCAAGATCAAAAATACTTAACGGCAATTGTGGAAGAAGACAGGTTTAAAAGTTTGAACGTTGTGTCCCTGCCAACGATTTCGTCCCCACCAACAAAGCGTAAAGAAAAGAGGAATGTATTCTAACCATAACCAAATTGACGGCAGCCATGTATATGTTCCCACAGCCTTGTATTGCCTTAGCCCTGAGTATTAAGTTCAACCAAGTGTTTCGATCATTGACAATATTTGGTTAAATCAGTTTTTTTATATTCACTCTATTTTTCTAACGCTGAAAGTAAACTAGCAGCCTCATGCAGCTGGCCAACCTACACGTGAAAGAGTGAAAGAGACCAAGACCACGCATGCAGCGCTTAATGCACCTTGAAAAAACATGGTCATTAGAAAATACATTACATTGTGTGACTTTCTTGGGACACGCACAGTGACCAGAAATGGGCCGCTGCAAGTGAGCAAATCCATTTATTTTCTTTCTGTCTTCTTGGCAAGTCAGTAGTGGTAATTGGCATGCATGCCCTGGCAGCACACTAGACGAGCCAGGTCTTGAGTTTGGGCGAGGAGCACAGCAGCTTTGATGCCCACGTCGTTTGTTTAAAGCTATGATTCAGCTACAGGCAGGGTGTGTGGGACACACCCGAGTCAATCCATCACTGGAAATCTATTTCTTTGGGAGAAAACAACTTCACGGCTCCCTCTCCATGCAACCACCAGCAACCAGTTACCACTCCTTGCCACTCCTTCAGAGTGAACAGCAGGTATGAGACAAAGCTAAAGAGAGCTGGGAGGTGGTTAGCAAGACACTTTCCCTGCAGCCAGTCAAGCAGCTGTAAGAGGAAAGCATTCCCTGTGATGAAGGGATGCGAATGAGGGGGAGGATTTCAGGGCGATCAAATTTTCTCATTAACCTTGTCCAAGCCCAGGGAGAGTGGGAGGATAAGGTAGACGGGGGTTTAATGAAGACACCTGCTGTGAGTCTCTGTCACCCGACCGCGGTGGTCTATGAGCAAGCCTGGCAGGTAGATAAGCTTAATAAATGATCAGTGGAAGCCGTCCACAGAGACCAAAGTTTATAGATACAAAAAACAATTGTTTGAGGATCTTATAATGGATGGCAAAATCTCCTAACCTCAGAAAATCTTCAAACATAGAGAAACTTCATATGACCAAGGGGAAAAGGATTACATTTGAGGTAATGTACATATAGTTAAGCGATGGGATATTTTCCGAAAGACCCCTGCATTTTGCAGGTGTAACAGGAGACTGACGAACAAACGTCTCTGTGCATGAGTGCTCAGGTCAGCATTCACAATGAATGGTGGAAGTGGTGTTTGCCATTTCAGGATCATCCCTGCCTTGGTGCTGTTGCTCCACTGTCCTTCTGAGAGCCATCCTACTTTCAGCCTAGTCTCTGTGTGACATCTTTCACAGAAATGATGTCCCCTCCCTCCCCGCCAATCTCATTTTGCCATTCTATTGTTCAATGCTGAGAGATGGAGCCTAGCAATTCTGTCATCTGTAGCTCAATACCTACCTGCATCACTGATAAGAAGACAGAGGCTCAGGTGCTGGTGGAGGTACAATACAGTATGCATTCATGGGGGATTCCTATTTGTTACATATAACATAAGCCAGGGATTTTTTATTCAAGCCTACAGGACAGAGAATATGGCTTTTTGTACCATTTCAGTGGCCCAGTTTCCAAACCCTGCGTTAGAGCATCACATTTTCCAATTAGTTTAACCACTGGTCATCTTATTGTGGATATAATTATATATCTGTCAAGCCCCGTCAAAGTTGGATGGGATCCTTTGATTGACAACAATTTTCATCATTCCACATATTCTGAAATGAATTATGGTCTAGCCTTTTTCAGCCTCTCCAGTGTGGCTTTGGCTATATATATGGGGTCACTGTACTACTGGATGATCTTCTCCCATGTCCTAGGTCTCTTGCAGGTTTTCTTCTAGGATTTCTCAGAAATGTCCTGTACTGTATCTATTTTGCCCTCTATCCTCATAAGCTTTCCAGGCCCTGAATAGTATGCATAGTGCATAGTTATAAGGCTAAACATCTTTATCTCAGACTCATCTGACCATAGCTTCTTACACTTGGTCTCAGAGTCTCACTCATGCTGTAAGGTCATTCTCCAGTTTTGGCACTAGACTATGTCATGGTCTAGTGCCAAAACTAGACCAGATCGCAATCACCTGAATATTGCTCTGTGTTCCCTATTTAGTTCAGGTATGTGTCTCATTTCAGCTGTATGGTATTGTTTGTAATAAGTGCAACTATACTAAGACCGTGTTTTCCTTGTCATAGAGAATCTGAAAATCTTCCAAGTATCCTGACCTGTGCCTACCTTTTCTGACCGTTGTTTTCAGGACAATCCATTTGGTACTTCTGCTCCTGTCCTGTCTATTCGGTTCCTGTGAACATCTGCTTGCCATATGATTACGTGCCAGCCTACATCTTCATTTTTTTTAGACCTACTGCGCTCTGTATGTAATGGACTCTTTTGAGAGCCACTACATACATTACATAATTTGTTCAGACTATTAATAAAAATATGTATTTTCTATTAAAGCTATTGGATTCCTTTTCTCACATCCCCTTTAAAAAGTCCTTAGCTGAACCTTGCTAAAAACAAGAGCCGCTAGGTGCCCAGATTCAGATAGCTCAGCGTTACTCTGTGGGGGCTCAGACATGTCAGGCTGTTCAGAACACTGTCACCATAGTTACCGCTGCTTGACGCTCCTAGCAAATAGACTGACCACAATGGGGTAAATGGAAAGGTACTGCCAAAACACGCTAAGGGAAAAAGCCAGGGCCACCAGAATCGCCCTTCCTAATGTCATTCAGGGAATGTCAGTTAATGTTAGTACTTTCAGTAAGCTGCCTGATTACTCCTTTAAGGAAAATTGACATAACTGCAGGGGGAAGACTTGCAGGCCTGGTGCCTCTATCGGTTGACACAACGCGGAATGTTAATTAACCCTCGAAAAACAAGACTGCTCTCTCTTAAATGTCACATCCTCGTGAGGAGAGTGAGAATGGCGGTGAGGTAGACTTCTGTGAACTGATTGATGCCAGTGTTTATTTACCTTTCCCTTGGCAATTCATGTTCCCCATCCACGCCTCTCCCTGTGTGTGCTTTCAGCTTTCTCTCTCTGTCTCTCACTCCCTCTGCCTTTTTGTTCCACTGTTTACTCTGTGATGTATGTCTTAATTTCAAACAATATTGATCCTGCCCCCAAAAAATGGGAACTGTAAGGAAAATAAGAATGGACAACATCAACGCTTTTCCAAAACCTTCCCCTGCTGATGTACTGTATTACACACTCACCTAAAGGATTATTAGGAACACCATACTAATACTGTGTTTGACCCTCTTTCGCCTTCAGAACTGCCTTAATTCTACGTGGCATTGATTCAACAAGGTGCTGAAAGATTTCTTTAGAAATGTTGGCCCATATTGATAGGATAGCATCTTGCAGTTGATGGAGATTTGTGGGATGCACATCCAGGGCACGAAGCTCCCGTTCCACCACATCCCAAAGATGCTCTATTGGGTTGAGATCTGGTGACTGTGGGGGCCATTTCAGTACAGTGAACTCATTGTCATGTTCAAGAAACCAATTTGAAATGATTTGAGCTTTGTGACATGGTGCATTATCCTGCTGGAAGTAGCCATCAGAGGATGGGTACATGGTGGTCATAAAGGGATGGACATGGTCAGAAACAATGCTCAGGTAGGCTGTGGCATTAAAACGATGCCCAATTGGCACTAAGGGGCCTAAAGTGTGCCAAGAAAACATCCCCCACACCATTACACCACCACCACCAGCCTGCACAGTGGTAACAAGGCATGATGGATCCATGTTCTGTTTACGCCAAATTCTGACTCTACCATCTGAATGTCTCAACAGAAATTGAGACTCATCGGACCAGGCAACATTCTTCCAGTCTTCAACTGTCCAAAAATTGGTGAGCTTGTGCAAATTGTAGCCTCTTTTTCCTATTTGTAGTGGAGATGAGTGGTACCCGGTGGGGTCTTCTGCTGTTGTAGCCCATCTGCCTCAAGGTTGCGCGTGTTGTGGCTTCACAAATGCTTTGCTGCATACCACGGTTGTAACGAGTGGTTATTTCAGTCAAAGTTGCTCTTCTATCAGCTTGAATCAGTCGGCCCATTCTCCTCTGACCTCTAACATCAACAAGGCATTTTCGCCCACAGGACTGCCGCATACTGGATGTTTTTCCCTTTTCACACCATTCTTTGTAAACCCTAGGAATGGTTGTGCGTGAAAATCCCAGTAACTGAGCAGATCGTGAAATACTCAGACCGGCCCATCTGGCACCAACAACCATGCCACGCTCAAAATTGCTTAAATCACCTTTCTTTCCCATTCTGACATTCAGTTTGGAGTTCAGGAGATTGTCTTGACCAGGACCACACCCCTAAATGCATTGAAGCAACTGCCATGTGATTGATTGATTGATTGATTGATTAGATAATTGTATTAATGAGAAATTGAACAGGTGTTCCTAATAATCCTTTAGGTGAGTGTATTTTTACCAAAAACATGTCCTTTAGCACTGAATATATAAAAGAGGAGGTTTTCAAATGGTACACTGCTGAAAGGGCCTAAAACAGAAACATGGACCTGGGCAGGAGGAGAGAAGAAACAAATATCAGTGTTTGAAACGAGAGGCGACCCTTGGAGAATGCGGCCAGGGATGGCCTTTGAAAGGGCGGGCCTCATTACAAGGCTGGTTTAATACTGTCTGAGGTGCAGAGATAAAGGATCATCGTTAATAGAGAGGGAACACTCACTGCTGAAATGCAGAGACAAAACTAACCAAACTCATGTCTTGGAGGACACCTTACAAAATATCACATTGTCCATGCAAATGGGCTAGTTGCTTTTATGTCCTGGCCTTGTCCTTGAGAGTGCATTGTAATGGCTTAATAAGTGATTCAGTACCCAAAGGGTAGCTTGGTTTTACCATTGTATAACTAAAACAAATACACAAAATAAAAATAGCCCGTAACAAAAAGAGTATTCTGGACTCATAGCGAAGATTATAGAGGTATTCAGCTAACAGAATGGGTAATGTCTGGGTGTGGAAACCAGTTTTTGGAAATTCATCCCAGAGTTGAGATTCCAGATTTTATTTACAACCCTTTCATTTAGAAGTGTAAAAATGCATAATACTGTACATGAGTATTTGCAATGAGTTCTGAAACATTCTGCCCTACCACACGTCAGCAATTCTCAAACATTCACACACACCCCGAAAAATACTTTCACATTCTCAACTAAATGCCACAGGGAGAATCTAAAAAGAGAGGCAATGAGTTTTACGAGGAAGAAAAAAAAACTGTCCAAGCTCTGGGGAGTTGAATGGTTTACACGCTTGCTGCCAGCTCGCATTTCGTCTTTGTGTCACGGTTTGTTTGGAGAGCATCATGGGCATGCTAAAAAGAGAAGGCCCTATCCAAAAGCCTCTTCAATGGCTGCAGTGTAGCTAAACGTCACTCACCATCTTTCAGCCACCGGAAAGGGAGAAAGGGAAAAGCAAGAATGGCAGAGAAGAGTGGTAGGAAGAGAGGACAAGAGTGAGTGAGACTCATGCATCCAAATCCATGACTCCTGTGGTGCCTATAATCTGAGAAGAGACAGTAGAGTTTGGGTTTCAAAGCTGGGCGATGTCAGGGGGATTGATAGAGCAGAAGTCCTTATAGAAGTCGTCTAATGTCCGCAATTTTGTTGTTGTATGCAGTCGCTAAGGTTGCTAAGTGTTGTTGCTGAGGCCTGGTTTTGGTTTCTTCAGTTCAATTCAGTCTACATTTACATCAGTCTACATTTCACTTCCACCGGCAGTAAGGAGCGTGGGAACCTTGTTTTAAATGTTCGGTGGGCAGAATGACCCAGAATTATCGACCGATGCTTGAACCACGCATCTGCATGCCTGCCATGGCCGGCTGCCAGACCGGTGTCTATTGAGAAGCACAACCTTTTGACCTGACAAGCTGCTCTCATCTATCGCTCCACGCAGATGGATCCCAAAGGTGCCAAAAAACTATTTTTGCAAGAGTGCTTCAGTATATGACAGCTCAAATCACCATTAATGTGTTTCTATTTATTCATATTTTCATGGTGCTTGGACCATTCTCTTGGAGGTTGCGGAATAACTTTCAATTGAATAGGCTTAAATTCATCTTACATTACTTTGCCCTAGCTGGTATAAGAGCTGTGAGCAAGATCTAATGACTGTTGCAAAGTTCTCCCTATTTCAGATACATATCAATCTGCTTTCGTTAGCATTCAACTGGATTCAATTATTTCAGCTGGCCCTGTACAAGCAGTGCCTGTAGGTGTTTGGCTTGCTCAAGAAACAGGCGCTTATGTTGAACATCCAATCAAACATCAAGTGCTTTAAGTAACAGCCCCTGTGAATGACAAGACAATGAAGATCCTCTTCTCTCAACTGACAGGTGATTTCAATATGAAAACATGATGTCAAATGGTGATTAAATCCCAATTACAGGGCATGCCAATGAAAAGTAAATTAGCGCTTCAGAGACTGGGAACGGGCAGCATCTAAGGTGAGTATTTAGGGAGAAGAAATAGGAAACAAGACAGAATTAAAGAGACAGGGGCTGGAGGGATGAGTGGGAGAGAAACCAAGACAGATACACATACTGAGGGAAGCAGGAGAGAGCAGCAATGAATGACAGCCAGAAAACACTAGCTCTTGACTTCCGGAGTCAGACTGCAAGCCCAATTTACAGTGGAAAAGGATTTCTGTCAGTTCCCTCAGACACCATCCATAAATTATTCCCAGTTTGCATTAGGAGGCATTCAATTAAGAGCCCAATACATTGGTGGACTAACAAGGCCTTTTTCTGACGAGGCCTCCAAAAAACAAAGCCCCTTTTTTGAAATGACTCCATTATACAGCTTTCCTCCCAGCCAAGATCCATCTGATTGATCCAGCATGACTTATTTATGCATCCGTAATGACTGTTAAACATGAAAAGAAAGGGTAAGGAGAGGGGAGGGAGCGGGTGAAGAAGCTCAAGCACGATGTCGCTGCTGGCCTTTTGATCACTATTCTAAAGCCCGCAGGGGAGCAGTGTTTGCGGTGTTAAAATACAGTAGTGGTGACACGTGGTTGCAGGAGTGACGCTGTCATGGGAGAGGTTCAACAGCATATGTGGCACAAATCAACTGCCACATAGAACCCCTTTCATGACAAAACAGCCTGGAGTCCCTCAACGGCAAAATAATAAATATGCTGCAGGACCCGTTGCATGAATTATTGAAATAGGGCTGAATTTAGAGATACATATAAGGCTCTCGTGCTAAGGAGGTTTGTAAGAGGGTAATGAGGGGTTAGGGTGAGAGCGAATCGTTTCACGGGGCTGCCAATCTGGGGCGGACATACTTCAAGTGGATATCTTTTGAAGTGTTTGGCTGCATTTTAAACCGTTCATAGAGTCAACCAATAGGAAAGCCTAAAAACAAGACAAATAGAAAAGACTGAGAAAGCAAGAGACAGGTCTTAAAAAACCTAGCATTTCCTTATACATTTGACCAAATCCAAGACGGCACGAACACACACACACATAGAAATTGCATGCTCCCTTGCTCTAATCTTAACCCTAAACCTAACCCTAAACTTAACCTCAATAAAGTAACATTTATGCCTAAACTTTACCTAGATGTAATACCTAACCTTAACCCTAAACTTAACCAACAACGCCTGGACTTTAAAGAAACCCCAATTCTAACTCTAAAATGAATTGTAAGTTTCACCCTAAACCTAAACCCTGAGCCGGAAATTGACTTTTGCCTCATGGGGACCGGCAAAAATAAATCTGGTTTTATTATACTCATGGGGACATTTGGTCCCCATGAGTATAGTTAGACCTAAAACACACACACACACACACATGGTCCAAACAAGGTCATCAGCTGACTCAAACACACGCAAGCACACACAAAACAACTTATGTCTCAGGGAAAACAACCACAGGGTGAAATGGTTATTATCAGAATTTTTTCACCAATATTTGAGTACTGAAAAAGGTCTGGGAATTCAGCCGAGTGTGATCTGAAGAAAAACAACAAGATATCAATTAGGTTCACTGACAGTGCAAGGGCCAGACAGCCTGCATTTCACACTGTATTCTGGCCAATACCGCAAAGGGCCATTGTGTCAGGGATTCAGTTGGCCAGCTAAAGCTGTCTTTTGGCCTATAAGGAGAAAGGAGAAAGCTGGTAACATGATTGGCTGCTGACCAAGTAATGTGTAAGAAAAAACTAAAGTATCAAGGTGCAATATCAATAATGGCATCCCTTCATGCTCATACCCACAGAGTACAGAGCAAAGTCAGACACTGCCCCCCAGGACAGAGTGTCCCCCGCCCCAGTTTCTTAATCCATATATTTCTCTGTTGATAACCTCCCCAAGCTTATTGTCCAGACTTCTGCGCAATTATTCTGTCTCCACAGTCTCCACTGGACGTGAAGTACCCTACACAAGTTTGCACACCAAAAAATAATGGTGTGTTCTGTGGGCTGTCAATGGTCTGTCTATGTAGTTGAATGGCAAATAATGACTACGGAGGAAGTAAAATGAAAATGTAAATTAGAGCTTGACAAAATCATAAATTAAGTTGAAAGGCTGCCATGTGGAAATCATTTGTTTGAGTTGTGAACGCCGTAAAATGTGAACTTACCCCAAAATTTTGAAGAATGACAGAGAGAGAACTGACACCCATTCTCTGCAGCATCAATCTGACCGAAGATGTAATGGCCGCCTCACAATAGCAGCAGATAGTTGTCGGAAAAGCAGCAAGCTATTCCTTCATAAGTCCTGTAATGTTATGAATGTAGTCTTATGGTTGTACTTATCTTCATAAGCCCAATTATTTAACTGTTATTGTTGCCCATGTTCAGTGGGTGGAGTTTAGACTGAAGTTAGACAGAAGTGTTAGCCTGCTACATAGAGGTAGATTGCTTTTTATGAACTTACTGCTTAGGTTGAAGGCTCCCCAAATAGTCAAAAAGCAACTGCAGTGAGAAACAACTCATGACTTGTTGTAAACGAGAAGTCACCCATGATTGCAACACCATGCATTTGAATTACAATTATGTCAACAAATCATGTCCTAGCTTGTCCATATATCAAATGACAATCCCTCTATTTAGACAAGGCTCCCCATAAAATCGACATGTGTGAATCTTGGCACACTAAGAATTAGCCATAATAGTTTTTTGCCTATATAATAAACATACACCATTGGAATTATATAAACAGTGGAATCATGCAAGACATGAACTAGATAATGCTTAACAAGTTTTGAATGTTAATTATTTTACTCAATATGTGGCAAAATGACACTTAATATTTTTTGCAATGGTTGTCTTTTGAAAATACTACTTTTGTCACTCATACTGATTGTGGCTAACTTCACACATGCAAAGTTGAAGCCAACTGCAATGCAATCCCTGTCATAATAATATCCCAGCAGCCTACAGTAGCAAATTAGCTAGCCACCATTCTTCCAGAGTGGGGTGGAGAAAGCTGGTTGTGGTTTTCAAGGTTTTGACAGGTGGGTGTGTTCTTAAAACGACAAAGACACCCACATTAAACCACACCTCCAAGACAAATGTTGGTTGGGAAAGTAATGGATTCTGCATTTCAACTGTAAATGGGCAAAACAAGGCTGCGTTAGGCGTGTGCAGTCACTTTTTAACATGTTTGGGCAATTATATAATATGTGAGCACTTTCTTTATATGCAACTGAAAAGACTTGTCTGCCAGCCGTGCCCAAATATGTTAAGTACAGGACAGGTTTGGTTATGAGTAAGAGCTTGGGGACACCGTGTCCAAATAATGAATATGTTCAAGTTATTCATTGGTCCTGGTTCAGAACAATTCTATATAAGTTCTAATTCTATAAGAATTATAACAAAAGCAGTAATAATAATAATAGTTTTTGTTATTTTTGGCCACTACAAACAGCTGTACCAAATAGTCTTTAGCTGGCAAAAGGTTTGATATATTCGACTGAATCACCACTAAAATGTTCCATGCATCTGAAGAGTGAAATCCTCAGACGTAGTGTAATAACATAGAAGAGCTCTCCGTACTACTCAATGGACAGTGCCTGTGCTCTCTGTAGGTGGCTACATGTAAATATCCAGTTTCAGCTGAGTTTGAAAGTATGAGGCAATATATAGGTAGCACGGACATCACCAGACCCCGGCTTTTTCATCCCATACATGTTTCGGTCGGCGCCAAATGTTTTCTGGTGTTAATATTTGCTGAACTTTAATTTCTTTATACGGTGCAGACTGTGCCAGTTTGTCACACGTTACCATAATGGACAAGAGCTGTGTTTGAATGGTGCTGGCTAGTCTTACAAAATGATTTCATTGAACTAATAGAATTTAAATGAGTTTATGGTACAGTAGGCAATACATGTCTGGTAAATTACAATTCTGACACGCAGGTTTGTGTGTGTGTTTGTATAGGTGGCAGATTGAAAATGAATTACCCTCAATGGGATGTCCACCCTACACACTTCTGTGTTCTTGTTTTATTGTAGTTCTGGGATCCTTTGGGTTCTCCTAGATGGTGGTGGGTGTATTCAACAATTTACAATTTACATGCCAATTAGTGATTTACTAGTTTTTCTGTAGCACACAACTTGAGCCACTAAACAGTTACCCCAGGAGACCAGACCTCATCCTCAAACCAATGATTCAAGCTGTTTATATTACCAAACAGAAAATGGAATCGGCTTAATTAGGCATTAGTCAAGGCAATACCAGCAGAAAGCTGCATAAGCATATCATCTTAATAAGAGCCCTAGCTTAGCTTGATTCTCCTAAATGTGGGTGACTGCATACACAAGACAACACAGTCGATTTTCTTTCAGTTTTCATTACCATAAAAACACAAATTAAATATTCACTTTGCATGACACCTGTACCATGTGAGACTTAGAATTTATTTTCAGTGTCTCAAAACACAACCTCAGTGGTTCAGAATGTGCCTTAAATAGTTTAGATTTTTCTTTTTTACAATTTGTATTTGTCTCCCTATGAAGTGAAACCTAGAAATCTCTAGACCTTGGCCCAGTAGTCAGGTTGGGGCTATCGCTAAAATGATTCAGCAGAGACCACATTCTCTGCAAATGTCGGCTGAAGCCTAGGAAACCTCTCATGAAGGAAACTTTTGAAACGAGTGTCAACTCTCGGCCAGGGCCTTCCAACATGCTCTGAACATTACCATTTGAAAAGGAATAGATGAACACACCAGGACAGCAAGAAAAGGACACAGAATATGAGAGAGAAAGACAGAGAAAAGAGATAGAGGGAGAGGGTGAGGGTGAAAGGAGCCTGACTCGTTGAACTTGGCATATGGAAGAGTCTGTGTCAACAGAGTGTTATTCTTCCCGCTCACTTTTGGGAACCCTGGAGAATACAGGCCCAGTCCAATCTGACATTTTCAACTGAACTGTGTCTTGTGTGCCTTTTAAAGTTCAGGTTTTAAGCTTCCCTCAATTGCTAACGTGTTCCGAATTCAAACCCAGTTCACCAAGCCATTGTATCCAGGTTTGGTGGGAAGCGAACTGAGATGGAGGTAAGAAGAGCCCGCAGCAGGCAAGTGTTATCGATTTCCCTGCCTCTTCACCCTCTCTAAGTTACTGTGAAGGGTGAGACGACCAGAGGAGGGAACTCAGAGTTGAACTCACCTTATGTGTTGATGTCATCATTTAGCTGTTGTCTTTTTTCAGAGAACAAGTTAATCACCTCCATCCCAGGGCAGGAGCTCACACTCGGGTCATGGAGACACTTTCTTTCTATCCGCCGTTGTTTGCCCTTTACTTTTCAGCAAATTTAGAGCCCCACACTTTCACCACCAGGACCAGGAAGCCACACATCCACACTGATCATCTAGCACAGGTATCTCATGGTACACTGAAGCACCAGCAGTGGCGACAAGGCCATATATTCTACAGAATGACTTGGGCTAATTGTTTTGCTGGTATGAGGTCAAAAAATACGCAGTATTTTTTTCTTTACTGCCCATATTCTAGTTCTTATCTCTTCTGGTGTAGTTCTGAGTACCATCTGCAAAAAGAAAAAGAATGTGACGCTTCTCTCATGCACTACATAAATGCCATTACTCAAGCCATGGGAATCACACAAGACAGATTTCTCTGACAAAAAACTGGCAATAATTAAAGGGAATGACCTAACCTTGGGGAATGTGTCACCCTGTCTACCTGCCAAGGCCAACTCATGACAGCTTGATCCAAGGGGAAAACAATCCCATGTTCTTCATCCTCATGTGCTGAAGGAGGCCAGGAGTGAAAGACTGAACAACACCTCCGCAAAAGTGTGCTTGACAGGGCAATCTGAGAGTAATGGAATTGAAGTTCTCCACTTTGAGCACAGAATGCAGAATCACCATGGAAACCCAGATGGTGGCTTGGCAGTTTTGAGGTTTCTGCAATTCGAAACACTTTTGTTTGGAGCATCTTAGGTATGGTGCCATTTTGAAAGTAATTTTCTTGCGAATAAAAAAAAACTGCTTAGGTACCATCACGCACACTCTGATCTACCTTAATTTTTTTAAAGGCAAGGTAATCATGGCAGCCTCACAATGAGAGAAAGCCTTAGCGGAGGGTGATAAAGGCTGCAAGATTGTCAGTAATGACGGGTCCACAGGAAGCATAACTTCCCAGAGCTGCTTGTTTCAGCAGTAATTACGGAGAGTGAATGGTACACTGTGGCTGGCTCTAAAGAGCTTACAAAGCCTTTTGGTTGTGATGCCAACTAGCTACAGGAGGTAAGTCAATCGGATGAGTAAAAAGGACTATAAAGACAAACAAAATGTCTAAAACAGACATAAAAACGGGGAAGGGTGAGGGAGGATGTAAAGGGAGGGGAGCAGGTGAAAAGATGTTCAGAAGGCTATGAATAGGGAATAGATTGAAGAGCACACATAACACTACACCAATCACAGCCATTTTGAAAAATCTGGAGAGTAGACATAAGACAGAAGGAAAACAAGGGAAGAGAAGATGGGAATTAATAATGGAGTGGAGGAGAGAGCTAGAACAGCCACAGGAGAAGGTGATTGAAAATAACCAGCAACAGGATAGATTGATAGAGGCTAAGGAAGAGGAAGGTGTGTGGCTGTGTGGGTTTGGAGAGGAGCTGGGCACTCCGTCCTGATACCCATCGTAGAGTACAGGGAATCTATCACCTCCCTTACCCTCTGGGCTTCCCTAAGTAATCTCTTTTCCCCTTCACCTCTTCCTCTGCCGTTGTTATCCTCGCCTCATCCGTCTGCTTGCATCCTCTCGTCTCTGCGTCACACATGTGCTCGTAAGAGAGGCACCTAACCCTTGTCTCGTGTTTGGCCTGGCACATAGGGAGAAAGGGGGCCCGGGGAGAATTTTAGCGACATTAAGTGGGAGTGTACAATATGTGCAATGTACGGGATCTGGGAGTAATTGGATATTGAATGCAGGAAGGTCCTAGCGACATGGTGGAAGATGAATGAAGTAGAACAGATTTTACCCACCCAGATATATGAAGGTAGCAAGGGAATGAGTTACTCGATAATATTGAGTTTGAGGTGGAGACTGAGAACCAAGAGATTTAGTGACCATCTGTGTCGGCATCTATAGAAAGGTCATTTATCATGGAGCAGACAAACAGCGGAAGACGAAGGTTTATGATAAGGGTGTGAGGTTGAATATGTGAACACCAAGATTGCACTGAAAACTCTAAATTCTCAGCAAAAACCACAAGGTGGTGGTTCAGAAGACAAAAGATAATCACATTACAAACCAGAAAATACATCTGATTGTCTCCAGCCTGGGAAACAGCCTTGAAATGCACATCAACGTATTTATGATAATGAATGGGGAAAGGCAAAGAAAAGTGGAGAGGTCAAGAAAGTGAACTCAAACAACAGTTTTAGTATCTGTTACTATTGAAATGGGCCAATAGTGTGTCCATATGAAAATAATAAAGAAAAATATCAACTGAGATTCATAGTCCAGCAAGCAACTTGCAATTACCCATTTAGAAGGTATACTTTGGCAATTAAAAAAATCTATGCCTGTAATGCTGTATCTGGGGAATATGTAAACATCAATTACAAGAAATAGTGGAGTCAATGAGAACTGGTAATGTGACACAGCAGTCACAGCATGACAGCAATACCAGTAAAATCCTACCAGTAAAATAAACAAAAACAAGAGGCCTTTGTAGGGTGATATTAGCGTTGCTTTGTCGGTTGTTGTTGTCGATGTGTTTTCAGAGGAAGCCTGTCTCGAGCCAAGATCAGGGCAAGGCGAGGCACATAAGCAGAACTTACACTAACAAATACTTTTCTTGACATAACCATCCAACTGTACCATATAATTTACAAGAGAATGCAAGAGAAAATCTAAATCTGGGTTTTGTGTTTTACTGCAAATAACCACAGTCTTGACATTATAATAACCCAGAGGTCCCTGTAGAGATGAAGAACAGATGAGGAAGAACCCCCCCCCCCCCCCCCCGTAGAAAACAAACTCCCACTGTAAATCTCCAAGCCCTGCTCCACTGTCAATATCACTGATCAGACCAGTTCCTCCACATTATGCAAACAACTTAGTTCATGACTGCTTGCACTATCAATCTCTCACATAAACCATTCGCCTCTTTCCCAGATCAATACCAGTGGTCTCTCAAGCTCGCTACAAAGGGTAGGAGGAGTGGAAAACACTGAAAAGAACACGTTTAAAAAGAAAATATGTCTCAAGTTAATTTCCAGAAATTCCAGATTTGGCATAGGAATCAAGTATTGTGCTAAACATTCTAATGCAGATCCAACTTGCATGTACATCAGGCTGTCCAAACTAAAACATAGACTAGGGTTTTCTAACAGACTAAGCTCATTGACGTATAACATCAACTTTAGTAACACTTTCAAGGTGGACCAGAAATTCTTCTGATTCTACTAAACCCTGCTGAACTTTTACACAGGGTTAGCCCAGGGCAAAACGAGATGTTTAGCCGGGTTTGTCATATAGCAAATAGCATTGGGTTGCATACATACCTGCATTTTCTTGGTGGAGAAGGCAAAAAGCATAATCCAGAGCCCCGGGAGTCCACTTAAGTTAATTACCAGGTTGCACAGGAATGAGGCATTTGTTAACAAAGTGAGACGGCAAGTTTTCATCAGGAGTAAGGAGCCCTTCATTAGAATCATTCCTTTATTGTAATCAAGGCTTTAAATTGTGCAAGCCCTCTTAACCTTCTAAGCAACAAAGGATTCTGATTCAATTTAAATAATGAGACAAATAACTCAAGATGAAGAAACAAAGATAGGACAAATAATTTTGCTTGATTTCTATGAACTACCAAGCATATGGGCATTTTTCAGTGAAAAAAAGTTTGCCTTTAATTTGAAAGCCAACAAGATTCCTATAATAATTGTTAAAAATCATTGCTAAGAAAGTGTGACAGTTGCTGAATAGAAAAGTATGAAGTGCATATCAAAACACTTTTTTTAAATTTCAGCCTTGTTAACACGATAAACAGTTGCATCAGAAACAAGTAATTGATGCTCCAATCAAGCTCATTACTGTCTAAATAATCTAAATAGGTATGAGCACCCAAAAGGAATGCATGTAATTGGAGTGTGTTTTTGGCAAAGGACCAGTGTTCTGCAGAAAAGCATTGAGATTCCTCACAATTACTAAACCAAGAGCCAAAATCGGTAAAATCGAACTTTTAAGGCTGGGTTGTCAAATTCATTTTCCTATGAATTAAGACCTAGAAAGCCTGGTTTGGGGAGTTTTTTACTAATTAATGACCTTAATTCATGAAACATTTGCTGACACAGCCCTCTGTGGAATGATCTTGACACTTGGGCTTTTTACTGAAAGGTTTCTGTATATTGAAACTATCGGGGAATGCCCCGGTTTCTCAAAGAAGTTATCAGTGTTCCCACACAGTATCAACCCGAAGAACTCTTAAAAGGATCTTCCTGGAATCTTCTCATTTTAGAGTGTAATATAGACTTGTTATTACAGCTCAATCATCATGTGCCAAGATTGGTACAAGGCAAATGCATCATCATTACTTTAAATCATTCAGTCGAATCATAACTTTACATGTGTTCAAATACTAAAAAGACAATAAAAAGGAATGGAATGGTTTTATTTTTTGGTACTCTCGCTGAAGTTGGCAGCATCACTACAGATTGGTGAAACAATGCTTCACAGGCCTTATATTAGGTTTCACTAACAGAGAAGAGTTCTGGAATTGTAGCAAGGGACCTAATCCATAGCTAGACAGAGCACCTCCGCACATGTCACCTGCCAAATGAGCTGAGTTCCACCTGCCAAACGAGCAATCCACCACACGGTCACTCAAAGCAGCCACCACACGGTCACTCAACACAGTCACCACACGGTCACTCAACACAGCCACCCACACAGTCACGCAACACAGCCACCCACACGGTCACTCAACACAGCCACCACACGGTCACTCAACACAGCTACCACACGGTCACTCAACACAGCCACCAGACGGTCACTCAACACAGCCACTCACACGGTCACTCAACACAGCCACCCATACGGTCACTCAACACAGCCACTCACACGGTAACTCAACACAGCCACTCACACGGTAACTCAACACAGCCACTCACACGGTCACTCAATACAGCCACTCACACGTCACACAACACAGCTACCACATGGTCACTCAACACAGCCACTCACACGGTCACTCAACACAGCCACCACACGGTCACTCAACACAGCCACCACACGGTCACTCAACACAGCCACCACACGGTCACTCAACACAGCCATCTGCTTGAGACTGAACATTTCTTCCATGTCTTAAGGGAAGTGCAAAGGCTGAGGAGACCCATGGAGCAGGTTTAGTCTCAGCAAACCTCATCCCCCTAGCCCACCTTCTTAAGTCTGGTATCCCTGTGACTTTGAAGTCCAGCCAGAGACAGTCTTTGAAAAGCCAGCCCTCTCCCCAGCACAACCAGGCAAAAGATTAGAAGTGCCGTTGTAAGATTGGATAGGAGGACAGGGGGTCGTTTCTTTGGGGTAGTGTGTGCGTAAGCATTTCCCCTACGGCCAGAGCCGGGGATTAACAAGCTACTAAGGAAGCTGAGAACACAGAGCCAGCCTCTTTCTTAAGTTCCTTGGAAACCAATTTGTGGTCTGGGAAACTGAGGGAGGCCGCTAATTCTGCCTGTGACCTCCTCCCTGCATCAACTTTGACTTGTTGCTCTGCTCGCAGAATAAACTATTTTCCTCAAGAAATGTCCAGGCTGTCTTTATCCCTTTCCTTCTCACTGGCTCTGAAAAAAGCTTGCACAATGGCATTGCAGAATAGCAACCTGAGCTCCAAGGCAGCAGGTGTTGAGGCAGTAATAAAATGTTTGCCGGTTAAAATCCCAGATTGAATATGTTGTTATATACTAGAAAAAAGCCACTTAACCATAACAGGTCTTGCAAGACACTATGGATAAGTGATAAATGATCTCTTATCCAAAGTGATGAAATTCGCTCTAGATACATTTCTGAAGAATTACTTCAACTACAGAGCATTAAATGGGAATAATAACTAATATCTAAGATTTGTTGCTTGAAGTAATGGTTGGACTGTATCTTTATACACACAACTATCAGGCAGGGAGAGCAGTGTTAAGTCAGCGAATGCACCATCAAAAAGTTATATTGCTCTAACCCCAATAACGTGATTTGATAGAACTTTGTAAAATAACAATTATCAATGTGACAAACAATGTTCTGTCACAAAGAAATCACACAAAAAACTATTGATTCAAGTACATGCTACATGCTATATACATTTTAAGTGATACATCTCAGGAATTCTATGGTTTACCTTTCCTAACATGTCCACATATGGCTCATTGGCTCGCGCAACGGCTCGTTGATTTGCAGAGGATTAAGAAAATTAAAAGCACATTTCTCCATCTGATATGATGCTATCAAAGTAGTGCATAACTGAAAAAGTGTAGTTCAAACAAATAATGAATCCTCTAAAAAATGACTGAAAACACTGGCAGATTAACTGTAGCAGATTAACTGTAGCAGATTAACTGTAGCAGATTAACTGTAGACAGTAGCATATGTTTATAATGTTTCTTATGGACAGCCACAAAAATATAGTTTAGGTCTATGTCTGATCTTTGATTGCCCTCTGTGCCTTTGTTGTTGCAGAGCCTTTTGTGGAAAGGGAAGATCGGCCTGCACGTGTGGGTGTGTGGGGTAGACAAGGTGGTCGGGCCACATCCAAGACCAACCAACTTAATAAAGCTCCTCTCCATCTACCCCTATATCTGCTCACCCCAATTATACGCCTGACACCTCTGACCTCAACCCTTGTCCCCAATCCCTCATCCAGGACTTGTCATACCCCTCCCTTCACTGCTCCTAAATCACTCTGCAGGGCTGGGGAGTGTCTCGCTGCTGGAGGCACTGATTCCCTTCAGTCTACTCGCTGATCGGGCTGTTTGAACTTGGCCGGGTTACGGGGCATCTCCAGTGACAGTTGAGATGGGAAAGAGGGATGAAGAGACAAGCTGTTTAAGTGATAGAGGAAACGCGCTCCCAAAACGGATGAAACACACGCCCCAAACGGACGCAACACGCTCCCCAAACAGTGTTTTTGTGTTGGCATGGCTAAGAGACCCTCTTTTTATGTCTCCAAACAGCAAAACAATGTAAATCACAATATAACGGACAACAAACAATGAAAAAGTCATGTAAATTGCATTAACATTATAGGTTTGTTTTTGAATTGCACAGGTTCTGCCCTTCGAAGGTCACTGCTAGATTGCATTTGACCAACCATCTGTTTAGACACGTCCCATGAGATGGCTTGTCACCAGCACACCTTGGTTCTGTCCTCTACTGTCCATGCCTATGTTCGCCCAGGACTGTTACCAGAAGGAATGCCTCTTTATTCAGGCTACTTTCACTAGAGGAATTTATGCAGTTGTCTTCAATACCAACATGACTAGTGAATTAGCCATAATACCGTCTAGGCAACTTTCCACCTTCGACTTTATTTGAATATGTTATTGACATGCTAACAATGTATAACATTAAGGCATTCCTACAACTAAATTACTTAATAAAAAAAGCATGAAAAATAAAGGGTAATTCGTAGAGGTGAAGATAAGATACCTCTACAATTGTTAATAAAAGGACACAGCTGCATGGATTGATTACAGTAGTTAATAAAATGTCATTATTAATGTGTCATTACAGGAATAAAAAAAAAGCACACTGCCTCCATTTATCAATCTGTCACTAGATGACTCAAGTGAGCAGACCCTGTCCCCATCCTATTAAACTGACCTTATTCAAAATAGTTAAACAGTAAGGAGAATGTTCATAGCCAGAATTACAATCCCAATCAGCATTCCTCTCACTGCAATTTAAATGCACTATTCTTACCTTAACTTTCGACCAATCTGACTGCAGAGATTCAGCCACTGACAGTAATGGATGATTGGCAGTAGATGGTTAGGACAGTCACCCCAAATGAAGACAACCACTTGTCAGTCTAAACAAAAACAAAATTAGAATAATTTAAACAGTGAAACCTGCAATATAGCTTTGACAGTATTCAGAGTTATTCAAACATGTATAGTATTTTTGCACAATAAAATTTTTTCGCACATCAGAGGTCTTGCATTTCACATCAGTTAAACCCCGCCATCATGCATCAATTAATATATTGTGAAGCAGTGTTAACATCTGGTACAGTATTTGAAGTTCCTTTAGAACAGTGCCATTTAAATCAGAGAGTGATTAAAAACAAGCTTAAAAACAAGCTACAGAAGGCCTACAATTTCGGACAACATGCATAAAACTATTTACATTTATGAACCAACTTGATTCTAGATATGTAATTACACTCATCAAAATGTTTTATGTTTTTCTGTGAATTACTATAATCAAATGCAGATTGTTAGGGATAATATTGCGGGAGAATATTTCAAACAAGAAGGGTCGAAGACCACAGGAAATGCCAGTATTTAAATTTAAGGAAAGAATAATCAATTATTAACAACTATTATGTACTCTCAATATAACAAGAGCAGCAATTTACTATTTCAGTATCCACTGTGGTCTTTTAAAGTAAGGCAATACTTTGAATTGCCCTTTGCTTAGGATGCCAGAACAAAAAGTCCATGACTGACAAAGCATTAGGGGATAATTATTTGCACATTGTTTCATATTCAGAGGAAGTTAACAAAAGTACACATAGTTTGCATTGATATTGGGCAGATTATGAAGAAAATCTTTTGACAAATACTAGAGTTAATTAGGCTTCACTTCGCCAGTTACCCACTCATTACACAGTGGTTTGATATTTTAATAGCTTTATTTGAATTCTCCAATCTCTGACAAAAGCCGGAAAAAGAGATCTTTCAAAAAATTGTAAATAACCTGTGGATTCTCTGAAAAACAATACCTTCTAATTGACATTGTTAAGGTCCACAAAAGAGGTGATTCCACAGCCTATCCTTGTCCTCCCAAAGCACAGTTCATGCAATCAAAGCCTTAGCATCATACAAGTGTTTGGCTATAAATAATATAAAGAAACCCAACATCCTGAACAGGCCTACTGAATAAGACCAGCATCAATCACAATGAACATTTTGGAAACATTAACAGAAATGTTTTTCCTCCTACAATGCAGAAGCTAAGCCTATAGTTAGACAGAGCTTGGTCTGCCAAAACTTGAGATACAATGGTATTATTACAGACCATTTTCCTAGATTCATCACTTGGACCTTATCTATTCCAGACACAACTAATTGCGATGGTCAAGGTGAGATATGTGACCTAGGAAAAAGCCCAGCAGAAACCCCATGATAAACCAAACTGACCAAATGGCAGTCCCATGCTAACGATGATTAAAAATTTGGTTAAGGCAAACACACCAGGCACGTTTATTTCACTTCTTTTGATTCAAATTCAGTAATAGCTTGATTATTTGTGCTTGGTTCTATTTTCAGTCTAACCCAAGAAAAAGTGAAAAATGCCGTAATCACAAACATTTCAATAGCCCTGTAGTGCAATAACAACCTATTTGAAGGTAGTGTGACATGTATGGGCTCGCAAATTACTGTTGTTTCGTTATTTGGGTCTGTAGCAAAATGTTGATCATTGAATGCTGGTACTCACTATCTGAAATGGCTCTAATGAAAGAGTTCAGAATTCAAAGCCCCTTTGAGAAAGAACAACACAACACAATGTGTTTGTTGCTCATGTTAAGTGAAAACCCAATTCTAATGCAAGAAATATCTCCAAGGCAGTAAAAGTTTCCAGACCTCAGGCTGCTTCCCAGTAACTTCATTATGTTTGCGTATTTTCCTTTGGGAAAGTGGGGAAGGGTGCACAGTTTAATCAACATCACAGATCAATAACCACCTGTTAGGATCTTGCTTATACTATTTAATTGATGCACTACAATCAGCTTGTCAATGCAATCTCAAAGATATTTGGGGGAAGTAGATTCAGATTCAGTTAGCTTAAGTATTGCATTTATGGATTAATCTCATTATGCTTAATACAGGGCCAGTGCAGGTAAAATATATATTAAAAAAATTCAGGGTGAAACACTATATAAATACATATGTAAATACATTAGCTGTTTGATAAAAGAATAGAAAATGCCAGAAATGTCAGTCTGTTTGTGTGGAATTATAATTTTGGCCAACTGCATGTCATGGCATTTACATATTTGAAACATGTGTGGTACAACGACTGTAAAGTTTATTGTTTTATGTGCACGTTTTGACAATAAGTACCACAGCTAGGGGCAGTAAAGAATCATAAAAGATGCACAGTATTTTTTTCTGGATGCGTATTCTACCCTTAACCATTTTGGTTGTCTAATTTTCCCCCTTGAACCAAATCCAAACCTTAATCACACTGGAAATTGTTTTCTGACCTTATCTGTTTCGTAATCTTAACTGAAATCTTAATCCTAACCTTAACCAAATTTCTGCATTTGTGTGTCGACGTCACCATAACCAACAGACTCCCAATTCATACAGTAAAGCTCCGGAAAACATTAAGAGACTGCACATGTTTCACTCCTTTCCAAGACATTCGAAAAGGAGGGTTTTGAGTAACAGAAGGGTTAAAATTAAGAGACCACTGCAAATGGAACGCTTCTGTTCCTCACTCAAAACTTTCCTTTTCAACTTTTTTGGAAAGGAAAGAAAAAGGTGCAGTGGTCTCTTAATTTTTTCCAGAGCTTTAGCTTATACACGTGCACCAGAACACGTAATTGGCACAGGTTCTCCATATATACATAAACCAGAACATATAATTGAAAGTCCATAATATTGTGTACAGGTGTACGTTCATTTTTATGCGACTGTGTTGCACAAGGTTGATGTAATAGAATGATGACTATTTAGCAGGGTAAGGACATAGACTCTAGACCATTGTATCTACCATTCTGGTGTACTGAACCATCTTCAAATCTGATGATATTTAGAACCAAAGGAGGGAATATAACACAATGATTTACTAGACATAAATTGATGATTTAACATAAAAATTGAAATTCAACATTATTTCCTCATTAAAAAAACAGCATGTAAACTTTAAAAACAAGAAATTCTCAAATGATACTCATGCCTAGCCAGTATAAGAGTACACTAGATAAACAAAAAAACTGCTAAAAGAGGAAAAATGGAAAAGAAAATGGAAAGGGAAACAAAGATCAAAGAGAGCTTAGGAGCTAAGGTTGCAAACTTAATCTGTTCCGATTGTGTAATTTGAATAAAGAATAATGATCCCAGGACCAGAACTAAAGAATTAATATTGGACATCCTAGGCTTCCAATTTATTCGGAGGAAACATGTAAACACTAATACACAATGCACAGCTCAGAAAAACAATGTGGTATGTAATGAAGTACAATTTTAGCCACAAGAGTATTTCACAGGATTCATGTTTTATTTTCTATTTTCAAACCTAATCATACCCTTGCCAGAAGCTGCCATTTACAGTTAGGTCAGGAAATAATTGGACACTGACAATTTTTATTTTTATTTTGGCTGTTTATTAAAATATATTCAAGTTACACTTAAATAATGCATATGGGCTGAAAGTCCAGTCTCCCACACGCAAGTATTATATGTTAACATATATTTCTAAAACATATCTTTAATATATGTGCCTATATTTTTACTAAACATATACTAATATATGGATTATATGTACTACTAATGGATGGCCATATATTTCATACATATGTTTACATATTCAGTTTTCAAATATGTTTTAATATGTCTTAAATACATGTAAATCTATTTACATAAATAAGAAAATTATAGTTGGTAATATGCATTTAGTATTTACATCTAACTGATATATTTCCATACTTGCATTGTTTCTTGTCATGTGGTTATTATGTTGTTATCTACAGTGGATATAAAAAGTCTACATACCCCTGTTAAAATGCCAGGTCTTTGTGATGTAAAATAATGAGACGAAGATTAATCATGTCAGAACTTTTTCCACTTTTAATGTGACCTATACTGTTTACAAATTCAATTGAAAAACAAATTGAAATCATTGAGGGGTAAAGATTTAAAATATAAACCTATACAATAACCTGGTTGCATACGTGTGCACACCCTCTTATAACTGGGGATGTGGTTGTGTTCAGAATTAACCAATCACATTAAAACTCATGTTAAATAGAAGTCATTTCACACCTGCCATCATTTAAAGTGACTCTGATTAATCACAAATAAAGTTCAGCTCTTCTAGTAGGATTTTCCTGATGAATCTCAGAGCAGAAGTCATGGTCCACAGAGAGTTTCCAAAGCATCAAAGGGATCTCATTGTTGAAAGATATCAGTCCAAGCGTGCCGCACAAGCCCTGAAAAGTGAAGCCAAAACGTCTCGATCGCCCCCTGGTCAGTGGTCCCAGTATAGGTCATAAATCCCGCCCTCCCCATGTTATTCAATGGGACGCGAGACCAACTAAACAATTAAATTACCCTTCAAATATATTTTTTACGAAGCTGGTTTCTGTCATTTACTGTAGTTTGTATCACCCTAATGTAAATTCAAGAGTTTGTTTTTAAAATAAGTTTGTTTTTAGTTAGTTATTTAATGCTCTAAAAACGGTGGTGTGACGTCGTGATTCACAGCTGTGATTGACAGCTATCTGAGCCGAGGAGCCACTGAATCTTCGGAGGACTGAGGAGATTGGAACTTTACATTTAATCTCTAAATTTCTATAATTTCACACGGACATAATGGGTTGTTCTGCAGTACATTGTGCTAACCGATCTGGCATTTCCAATCGATCTTTGAATTTTTTTTCGGTAAGTTAAATTTATAAGCTATTTAATTAGTAAATAAATGTAATGGGCTAGCTAACGTTAGCTAAAAGACAACAAGCCTCGTTAATAGCCATGTTAATAGCTAGCAGGTGATCGTTAGCTAGAAGTTACCAATTATTTTTGTATTATGCCTATTCTAAATTAAGGTTAAACATGATGTAAGTTAGGCTATAACATATCGTCTAGGTTTAACAAGCAAAGGTTGTACTGTACTTGGACTTGCGATTGATTACGGTATGCACATTCTGCGAGGGAGAGTGAGGGCGGGGCACAGGGGTGGGGCCGTTGATTTTGCGGCTTTAGGGCTTTACTTCCTTCTCGCTACTGCGCATAACTACTGCGCAGAACTGGTCCCAAGATCGCTATCTGCGCAGACGCAAGTCCAAGATGTCAGCGCCGTATCAGGACACTGGTGGCTTAATTTTTCACCAATGGAAAAGAGCGAAAGGGCGTCGTCCATTATATATACAGTCTATGTATCAGTCAGGAGAAGGGTACAAAATAATGTCCAAAACATTAGATATACCATAGAACACAGTGAAGACAGTAATCATCATAGTGGAGGAAATATGGCACAACAGAGACATTACCAAGAACCGGACGTCCTTCCAAAATGTATGAAAAGACAAGAAGAAAACTGGTCAGGGAAAAGAACTGCAGGAATTACTGGCTGTGTGCTACAAGTGACAACAATCTCACGTATTCTACATATGAATGGGCTATGGGGTAGGGTGGCAAGAAAGAAGCCCTTTCTTACAAAGAAAAACATCCAAGCCCGGCTGAAGTCTGCAAAAACAAACATCAAGTCTCCCAAAAGCATGTCCGAAAATGTGTTATGTTCTAATGAAACTAAGGTTGAACTTTTTGGCCATAATTCCAAAATGTATGTTTGGCGCATCACCCAAAGAACACCATACCCACAGTGAAGCATGGTGGTGGCAGCATCACGTTTTGGGGCTGTTTTTCTTCTGCTGGAACCAGGGCCTTTGTCAGGGTGGAGGGAATAATGAACAGTTCCAAATACCAGGCAATTTTGGCACAACACCTTCAGGCGTCCGTTAGAAAGCTGAAGATGAAGTTAAACTTTTTACGACAACGATTCAAAGCACACATCCAAATCCACAAAAGCATGGCTTCACCAGAAGAAGAATAAGGTTTTGGAATGGCACAGCCAGAGCCCAGACCAGAATCCAATTGAACATCTGTGCGGTGAAGAGGGCTGTGCACAGGAGATGTCCTTGCAATCTGACAGATTTGGAGCGCTTTTGCAAAGAAGAGTGGGCAAATATTGCCACGTCAAGATGTGACTCCTGCCCAAAAACACTGAGTGCTGTAATAAAATCAAAAGGTGCTTCAACAAAGTATTAGTTTAAGGGTGTGCACACTTATGCAAACAGCTTAGTGAGTTTTTTATTTTTCCTCCTCAAAGTTTTCATTTCATTTTTCTATTGAATTGTTCATGGTATAGGTCACATTAAAGGTGGAAAAAGTTCGGACATGATTTATCTTCATCTCATTATTTTACATCACAAAAACCTGGCATTTTAACAGGGGTGAGTAGACTTTTTCTATCCACTTTAGTTGTTTCTTTGATGTACTTTTACAGAGAGGAATGGCATTCATGATACCGTGTTAAAATGTATGCATATTGTTGTGTTTTTTTAAATGTAAACTTGGAGTACAAATTGGTTCATTATATTGAAACTGTAAAAGGTGCTATATGCTGCTTGTCAGTGACTAAAGTCAAACCTTTGGTGTATTTACTAAACATTTATCATTATATTGTGACACAATGGCAGTTGTATGATACTGTGAATATAGGTCCATATTAAATTAAGATGACTCACTCTAACCAGTTGTTTTTTTACTTGCATTCACAATGTATTTAATAGAAATTATGATAAAACCATACTGTACATTTTACAAATCGGCTTTGGTTTGTAAAAGATAGTAATTGTCTTTTCACAGTTATAAGGCCTAGACTGGTGGTTATGTTGGTTTGCTCCCCCATTATGCCAATGATAAATAGTTAAACTTACTATAACAAGGAGATTCTCAGGAAAATAATGCCTTGAAGGTAAAATTCCATGATGTGTTGATGAGAAATGCTTAAAGTTCTGCATATTCATATATTTAATAATTTTAACAAAAATTAAGAGACCACTGCACCTTTTTCTTTCCTTTTCAAAAAAGTTGAAAAGGAAAGTTTTGAGTGAGGAACATAAGCATTCAATTTGCAGCGGTCTCTTAATTTTAACTTTTCTGTTCCTCACTCAAAACTTTCCTTTTCAACTTTTTTGGAAAGGAAAGAAAAAGGTGCAGTGGTCTCTTAATTTTTGTTAAAATAAAAAGGTGCAGTGGTCTCTTAATTTTTTCCGGAGCTGTATATGCCATGCATTGTATTATGGTATTGTAAAAAGCACAAATTATATATTTCATGAACATATTCAGGGCACATACATAAACATATGTTGAGAAATGAGGCTCTCAGCTTTAATTTGATTCAAATCCAAATTGGAGGAAGGAGGAACCGGCAACATGCGACTAAAGGAGCTATTAATGCAAGTGAAACAGGCCATACTTTGTCTGGAAAAAATTTAATCCACCAAAGAGATAGCAGGAACATTAAGAGTGGCCAAATCAACAGTTTGAAAAATAATCCAGACCAGTTCTGGAACAGCATTATTTGGACATGAAATGAAGATCAACCTGTACCAGAATGGTGGGAAGAAAAGAGTATGGAGAAGGCTTGGAACGGCTCATGATCCAAAGCATACCATATCATCTGTAAAACATGGTACATTTTCCTGAAATGTTAAATGCAGGGTCTCCAATATGGTTGTCAGGGAAGTTGTTGTTTCTGAGTGTGGACATTATTTCCAATTGCTTGAGGAGAGCAGAGTCATTTAAATCGGCAATTACAATTAAGACTTTGGGGAAATAAGGAACCAACTTTGTGCACAACACTGAGCTTTTTCTCTGGAAACACAAAGAATCATCCATGTGTAAGTCACAATTTGCCAATCAAATATCATTAAAATATCATCAGTTTTGAAGAAGCCAAACCCCCGAAGCTTTCTTTTGGGCAATACATCTCCCTGTCAAAACATGACTTTTCTTGTTCCTTTGTTCCAGATAACATGTAAGGAGAGCAGAAGACAGAGTGGAGCATATCCACGGAATACCAAGAGCATGATCATCTGGCACACATACACACTATACTGTCTATTAAAGGAGAACGTGGGTCAGTGTAGAATTTCAGTCACAGTGAAAGCTGACACACTGTCCAGTAGAAGGGTGAGGCATGTTGTGACCAATCGTCTCTCTCCATTACTTCACCACATTCCAGTACTCTACAACTTCACAGGGGGTAGCAGGGGCAATTGACTTGACCTTCCTCCAGGGGCGGAGCTTAGCTTTCTCTCCCATGGGTGTGAACCTTTGCCCACCACCACTGAAGTCTTAAGATTGCTTTCTGATTTCCCAACTAAAAGATAGAGGTGTACCTGTAGTTACAGAACCTCGCTGCTGGCTACTGTTGGACCTGGATCATAGCTGCATTCACTCCTTCACTTGAAGCTGTTCCCGTCATTGTAACATCAGATCTGTCCATCTTCTAATGCTTCTGCTGCTCAACAACTTTACTAAAGACGTTTCTCAAGGGCACATATCATTATATACATTTCTATAATGTATTGCTTTTCTTTCATCTGAGTGGCAGACATATCTTCGTTACATTTTTATGTTTTGTTCCTTAAACTAGCTATCTTCCACAGTTCAGAACATGCATAAAAAACTTACAAATGCAATTTTTTTCTATACAACCCTATTTGGAAATTGACCCACCCAACCCTTTTTTGTCCACAGACAAAAATAGCCTAATTGTGCAGGAAACCTTCTCATCTGTCAACACTGGTTACACGCTCACAGTCACAGACTGGATGATCATACAAATCCATTATGTAATCATAAAAAATATATAATTGTTCATCACTTCAATGTCAACTAAATAGTTTCTAGCAAAAATATCATAAAATAATTGTATTCCGCTGTTAATAATTTTTTCAACCGTTAGATCAACTTCTTGTGGGCCCTTCTGATTGGCTGCCATGGGTGCCGCTCAACTTTTGCATCCAATAAAGCTCCGCCTCTGCCTCCAACTTAAAATGACCCTCCAACCCAGACACCCACAATGAAAATCGATCAGAATTCTGGTCAAACCACAACCCTGTCTAAATCCTGACTCCTGACCTCTTCCGGCTCTACTCTGACCATGACAGGCGCTTGTCTGTGCTGCCTCTGTCCAGTGTCTGTCAAGCTGTGACGACGTCCATGTGTCAAGGGGAGGGGCAGCAGCCGAATCCTGTCACAACCAACCCAATTAATCCAGAAAAGAGGTTCAAGGTGGTGTGACCCACACCAGACCGTCCACACTGAAACCATGACAACAAACAAATGCAACAACTTTCCGCATCAAACCCTAAAGGCCCGCAGAGGGGGTGAATAAATTGTCCAGGAAACGCTCATCTTTCAGGGGTTGCACCTGAGGACACAAAAATTGATTTATTTATCCAATAAAACATTAAATTGTGTAGTGTAATCTGAAAGGCTGAATAGCCCTTCTGCTGGTCTTTCCTTATTATAGTAGGGAAAGATCCAGTGGACAAGATATTACGTTGTGGAAGGCAGGGAGCAAGACATTATTTGTGTAACATCAAAATCAATTAAATGGCATATTAAAACAAAAATGTTAGTATTTACAATGCAAACAATAGGTGTGTACGTATAGACTTGAATTAATTGACCACATTTGACATTGTAATTAACCTTGTAAAGGGTATGCTGGTTTTGAGCTGCTTCTCAGGCAATGTTGCAACAATATTACAATAAAGTTGTGGCTGGAGCATCTTTGTGATATTTGTACATTAGTGTCATTTTGGTGTTTAGTTCTTAATGTTATTGCGATAAAGTCTAAGACACTCATTTATAATGCTGAACACCACAGTAAAGATTACAAAGCATAAATATTGTGAAATATTGTATTGTAAATATAATGTAAAAATGGTATTGTAAATATGGAAAAAGTGCTCATTTCATAAAATCATGCTTGTAGGTGAAAGCGTGATCTAGGTTTGAGACATGACTGGGCCGCAGAGGCACCGTGGGCGATGTCATAGGGAAAGCATCATCTGGAGAGGGGGAGGCTTGGTCAGAAAGGGTTACCTGGACTCATCATTCTCTAGCGAATCCCTCTGACAGTATGAGCGCCAGCTAAAGCTAAATGAGGTTGTTAGGTTAGTGAGCCTGCCCAATCACATGGTGACCCACGTGACTTTCTGACTGATCAGGCGGTGTGGACAAAAGTTGAATGGTGTGGATGTCTAGGAGGAAGGCTTCCCAAGAAGGGAGATAATTATTCTATAATATCAATAAACTAAGATACAGCTCATTTTAATATTCTTTTAACTTGTAGTCTATAAAAAACTGAATATTACAGTTATCTTAAAACTTGGAATACTGAATACGTATTGGAAAGTATCTGTTTTTTTACTTGGACAAGTCAGTCTGTGATACTGAGAGTAATACTAGAATGCAGACTATGAGTTTAACTGATGGTGCATTCAGTACCATAATAACCAGGCTGTACACGCAGTGAATCTGATTAGCAACCCTGGGCTGGCGCCCCCCCCCCCCCCCCATGGGGTATTATCATGCTAATCTGAAAGTGCAAAAGAAATAATAAAAAATAATAAAATGACTGAATGGGAAATATAATTGGAGGCAGGGACCTCAGAACCCAAGTGAACACACTGCAGGCGTACTCATCCTAGTCTGCCAAGACGAGCGGGTAGACACTTGGACGTAGACATTATGCTAGCTGGTTAATTAAAATAACAGAATTAAAAAGGTCTTCTTGTGAATGGTCGCCTCAATGCAATCACTGACCTGAGTGTACGATACTTATTCCTCAGAGCTCAGTCTCTTTCCATTACCGTACATATTTGCTCCTCAGAAGGGTGCAAATGGAAGACAAAATAGGAGGAACTGCTGGAGTGTGGTTTAATGTGCAAGGCTGGTTAAAGTAGAAATGTCCATTAATCAATTAAGATAAGGGGCATTATGACTTGAAGGGGCATTAAGACTATGAATATTTCGAAATGTAACAATACAATACAATATATCTGTAGTGATTGAAGAAGAACAGTGTTTCACCAGATTTTTTCATCAGAGATATTTTGGATTCATACAAAAGAACATTCGAAAATGCAGAATTTCTAATGGTCAACAGAAGGCGACCTTGCGAAAGAGGCACCCTGCTTCTCTTCCATCAGCTCCACTAAGACACGCAATCATCTCTACTCAAACAAGCAATGACAAATGGTTGAAGAGAAATAAACTAGGAGAATAGCATCAAAAACAGTTTGGTTTGAAACTTAATTCATATCATATCATACGTTTTGGCAAAACCCTTCCATATCACTGTCATGTATTGGCATGGCAGGCCGGCTGTGGCAGTAAGATCTAATCCCCTCTCTACCTCATTTGGAGCACAGACGCCTGCCTGTTGTTACTGCCCTCTCCTGTGTTCCTGACTACTGGCCCTATTTATTTTCCTTATCCCCTGCTGTATATTGTCTGGCATTGTTTGGATCCTGTTCCTTTGTAACTTTGTGCTGTTCATGTCTAGTTTTAGTTTTGTTACGTCTTAGTTTTTTTAATTAAAGGTCTTCCCTGCACCTGTGTTCTGCCTCCTACAAACAATGCTACAATCACACGCTTTGCAAAATTCTTAACGTACCATGTATTTTGCAAATTGTAAAATCAATTAAACCTATTGTATTGTAAGCTATAATAATTGGAGTATCCCAGATGAATGCATACTGTTACATCTACCCTATTTTCACTTCATCTTTTATGTAGCAGCTGTAGACATTTTATTTCTTGATATTTAAAAAATATAAAAAAATTATTTAGATGGCACAATGATTCCCTACACTATGCAATGCTTGTTTTAGACTTGTAGTGAACTGTATAGAATTTTTGCAATGAGAAAAATAGAGGGTATTCGGTTCAACTTTGTCAATATGTTTGTGCCAGTATGTATTCTGTCAATAGAAAGTCTACATTTTAGACTACGCTTTTGTATGCACTGAAAATAATTTCTGGTGAATACGTGTTGTGAAACCCACTCATTCCACTATTGCTGCAGATACAATATATTAAAATAGGTCTTATAATATGTCTCTTTACTCTCTCTCTTGTCTCTCTTAACTTTCTCCTCTCATAATCAGGTTATCCCTTAACTCTCACCGCTACCTCTCATCTGTCTTCACTCAACTCTCTTTACTCTCTCTCACTAGATTTTCTGAAACGATGCATTGAAGCAATATTATGCTGTACGGTTACAGACTTGTTTACCTTCCGTTGTTTCTCGTACCGTCAGTCACCAGTGAGCGCTCCTTAGGGAGAGACTGTCGAGCCGGTGAGACGTAGGATAGCAATAAAGGAGGATGGAATGAAGCCGCCTCAGATGCACTGGACAGGAGACAGAGAACCTGCGGGTGTGCCTTTGTGTGTGTCAACACAAATATGTATTTTCTGTTAAGGCTACTTTGTGTGAAAGACGAAACACAGCAATAATCACAAACACATGGTCAAAATCAAAGAGCCACACACATGCACACGCACGCATGCCCACTAACAGCTGTGCGGATGAGTCACCACACGGTTAACTGACAGACTCATGGACTGGGACGTCTGCCGTGTGGAGGATGGGGGGACCATTTTACCCAGACGGGCCCAGATTTTGACCGTAGGCTAGTTTAAAAATTGCCCTGTTTCTGAACTAATCACACACCTTGTCCAAACTAAACGCCTGACATCACAATTATGACCACATGTTGACAACTGAACAAGGCAGAGGCTCTGAAAGCAATATATAGTGCATAGACTACATGTACAGTGCCAGCAACAAGTCTTCACAGACCCTGGCAAAGTCATGCAGTAACAAGGTCAAACAAAACTGCTGTTCATAGATAGTTGCTCATAAAAACCTAATTGGCAGAATCCATAGGGATGGCCCGCCAATTTTACAATTGAGAGTAAAGGAGTAAAAGATACCATGTCAGCTAAAACTGTTTTAATTTGGTAATTAGTCTAGCTAGCTATCTAAACTTGTAGTACTTCTAAATGTATAACAAACAGATAATATGGGACAAGCCCAGGCCACCTGGCCTCCCAGGGGCCTATTGATATCATATTGGCAAGTCATGGCAGAATGTGTCAATTTGTATTTCTCTCCATCCCATGGTAAAATGTGTCACATTTTTCCATTGTGGCATAATTTGAAGAATTTGTTATAAAATGTTCTCTTCACGCATTGGCAGAATGCAAAATGCATAGGATAACAGTACATTTGTAGTGAAGTTTATTTTTTGTATTTCATTTCTGGCCTGTGGATCAGGACTGAGGAGTGAAAAACAGGTATCTTCTGCGTGTGCAGAGCCTGAATTGGATGAGGAATTACTGCATGAAGCAGGTGCTTCAGGCATTTAAAAAAGAAAATGTTATCTAAGGTTTTTAATTTCTTGCTTCATTTCATATTTCAGGCCCATAAAAATCCTCAGTTCCAAAAACTGCAATAAGCCACATTGAGAAGTGATCATAACTCCACATAGAATAAGTATATAACTACATTCTTAAAATATTTCTTCCTGTGCAGTAATTGGTCTATTGTGTAGGGTATATACACAATAACTGGGCCACAGACACGAAGAACACAAAGACTGTAAGACTTAAGAAATAAAGATATTCCTATTATGTCACATTACTTAAACTGTCTTCCAAGCTTTCTCCTCCCACCCTCCCTCCCTCAGTACTCCACTTACACATTTTCTGTCTGTGGAATAGTTCATCCCTGAGTACTAAGAAACTCAGGTTTCTAAGAACATCATTAGTCCACATTAAAATGCAAATTTAAATAATAACAATATCATGCAAGACCTAAGTGGATTTAAGCTATGGTCAAATCCATTGCATAATCACAACAATTTACAATACAAAAACCAGATAATCGTGCCACCAGAAATAAAATCAGCTGAAACCCTATAGATGGATACATCTCGCTAAACTCAAACAACAGGTGAATCCAAAGTAAACACTTAGTCCAGAACCCAGACATATGGGATAAGACTGCGAACTAAAGAGACGCCTGGCTCAAGTTTCACTATGAGCAGCTAATCAATGAGGCAGGATGAAGGGAGGCTGCCCTCATTATGAAGTGATTAAAAGATCATTTGGAACACAAAACCACTGCACCTTTAGCCCCACTGGAACTGCAGCAATCAATAACGTGTATGTATAGCCTGCAGCACTTTACCTGAAGGCTTCTTCCCAGAACCTGTATTGTATGAGAAAATGAGCTGCGGAGTAACTAGATTATAGCAAAATGAGTTGCTTTTTGCACAATGTAGACAAAAGGAAAGTGTTTAAAGTTCATAAATACTATTATAACACAGACAGTATCAAAAAGAATCTCAAGGCCATACTGGCCATTGAGCTTTCTATGGGACACGGGTGGATTGTGAGTGTCACAGTTAAATGTAGGACTGAAAAAGGTAATGATCTTAGTCTTTGCTCAGTAATCCTCAGTGATGATGAGACTCAATGCATAAAAATAAAGGTAATAAATTATGAAATATTACTTCACAAAACTTGTTCCCTTACCAAACCTCAGGGTATGGAGCACAATCTTCCTGTCACACTAATCAAACAACTCTGTGAGTGTGTGTGTGTTCTCATGCAGAAGGCTATAGGAGAGTATGTCCATGCATGTAACTATTTAAGTATGGTGCCCTTTCCTTCCAGATAATTTAATGGTGTGGCCTCTTTAGAGGATAACAAAAGTTAATTTAAGGATTAAGGATTACTCCTTACAGAAACACAAATGTAGCGCGAACAAACATCACATACAAATAGAAAGAATGTTTTATGATGCATATAAAACATGTTTTTGTACTTAAATACTCTTAAGGATTGGGAATCCTTTACTGGCCTGAACATATAAATATAAGACCATATGCTGACATGGGGATGTTATATTCCTCCCATAATTGTTGCAACCCATCCACTTCGGATCATGGTGCGTAACCAGATAGTTGCCTGTGTTCCCGGCCCGTGGCTGCAGCGGGTTGGCTAAGCAGCCTAAAACCATGTTTGACAACGGGTTAACGTTGCTGAGAAATGCTTTACTTAACCACAAGAAGACAGCCAGTCTGGAAAGGAGGGCCGAGGCCTGTCACTTGTCCAGAGTGTGGTCTGCAACTTTCTTCATATTTATTTTCATTCTACCCTTTGGTTGAACTCTTTCTCCCAAATACACACACTCCTCAAATCTTCTATAATTTCCCGGACTCTGCTTACAGCAGCAGAGTAATGGGAGAGCAGCCAACACTCACCTGTATTTAGAATCTGAGCTAATTACTGCCTTGTCAAGGACTCCATTTAAATGACTGCCACTGATGAGGCTAATGAAATAAAACAGTGTCAATACTGAACACAGTCAATGCAATCAGACTGCTATTTGGGGCGTGTGGGGCATTTGGGGCTCCTGGCATGAGTGCTTAAATTAATTTATGAAACGGGTTCTGTTATATTTGCAATCTGATTGGCTTAAATTGGGTTTGATGCTTTCACCAATTCCCTGTTAACCCAACACATCATCACAGGAATTATGCACATGTGTATCTATTTTGGAAAACGGAATAACATTCAGTATGAACATATCAGCAGTGCTATTACGTTCAATATAAACATATCGGTTCTAATGGTCCTTAATGACTCGAGATTACTTTCAGTATCAACATTATGAGATGTGCTATTTACCATCAGAACCCGGGCAATAGGGGCAGTTATGAATGTGTTCATAGTTAAATAGAGTAGCTGTTTGCTAGGGTGCTGTGGTCAGGGACGATGGGTGGGCGTTTCAGCAACCAACCAACAGTATGATTGCAAGTTCTATTCCATCGAGAGGCGACACCTTTTTGTTGGGGAATTGTGTTTTAGACAGGCATTTTCAGTTTTTGCATGTTCATTTCCAGCGAGAAGAAGAAATGTTTTGGTTGGGGAATTGTGTTGTTTAGACAGGTTTTTTTCTGTCAATGTAACCTTATTCCTAAACTTCATCCCAACCCTTTCCTGTACTGTGTACTGTGACGCCTAACCTTAACTGTAACCTAACCTTAAACGTAATCCTATCCCATACGCCAGTACTCTATCGTCTAACCTTAACACCAAATGTTATTCGTAAACTATTTTTATTTTGAATTAATTGTGTTAAGGACCAACATAGTAAACAAATGTTAAGGAGCCACGTAATAGCGAGTCATTAAGGACCAATAACACTAAGGACGTTGATAGCAAACATAATTGCACCGATTTATGTTCATACACAAAACAGTTACATATGAATTCCTGAAAGGTATGGTTGTGTTAACGGCACCTTCAGAAGTAAGCTAATTCGTCACTGAAGATTATGTGATGTAAAACCATCAGTACACCAACTCTAAGCTTGATCAGGAAGGTAAAATGACAATGGACGACATGTGTCCGTTGGCTAGCTTTACAAGCGTCAACTGGACGATGGGCGGAGAATGTGTGGGCATTGGCTTATGGGCCGCATTGAACAACAGAGATAGGGAAAGATTGCAAATGCTAACATAAATATGAGCCAGCTCATACACTGTACTGTGTACAATTGTGACTAGCTACAAGTGGAAAGGGTATGGCTAGAAACAAGATCGTCTGACCACCAAATTTAGAAATATAATTGACATAATCTAGCTGATAATCACTGGAATCTGTAATGAACGGGGAAAGGGAGAGAGGCTGGTTCCAATCGCGGAGCAGGCGGTTTATAAGGGAGACGAACTCCCGGTAGGGCAAGGCGAAGGACAGTCGTACAGTCTAGGGTCAGAATCACGAGATACGAATCAATACAAAATCACAGGGCTAGAGACAGAGTCGAAGAGCAGATCAGGCGATGGGCGAAAACACGATAATCGATATAAGACTAGCACTAGACGAAGGCGCAAACAGAAGGCTCAGTAATGGATGATGGCGTGACAAACAATACCTCACAAAAGGGTAGGGAGAACTGAACCGAACTAAATAGGGGCATAAACCAGACACAGGTGGGGACAAAGGTGCACAGAATGAGGGTGATTGGGATCTGATTGACTGGGGTGCGTTCATGCATTGTTGCCAACTCCTCAGTAAGGAAAGTCGCTATTGGCTGTCCTAAAAGTCGCTAGAAGTCGCTAAATGACATCATTGCCTAATTTGCTAAATTTACCATTAGCATCATTAATGTTTTTTTTGTTGTTTTTTAAACATACAAAACTCTCGTTGGGGAAAATAATATACATGCGTATTTACAAATGTTGTCCATGTACAAGAAATAAACAGAGCAAAAAAACTAAGAACAAATCAAAAAAGGGGCCGCTATTTAAGTCAAAATCAAAAGGCTAGAAAAAAAAAAAACATTTAGAGCGACACACAAATTATTTCAGACAAAGAAAATTTTGATTTTACATAATGCCTATCTAGAGTAAGTCAAATCATTATGTGTTTTGTGTGCAAAATGAGTCTCAATAAATTGACGTTATAGAAATATAGATTTGACATTGTGTTTTGGTCCAGGTCAACACTATTTTGTAACAGAAGGAAGGAGCTAAACAGTGTGGCTGTACAAAATATCAGACCAGGATGACAGCTAAATTACAGATAGTCTAGGGATTTTCACAAAGAATTTACACCTAGGATATAATCTTTTAAGCTGAGAACAAAAAGATTACTCATAAAACTGAATTATCCTATACACTCTCTCCCAAGTACCAACTTGTCAGTTTTGAATTTTCAATTAAGTTTCAACCCACAGGCATAAAATAGCTGAGGAGCAGGCTACTCTTCTCGATGGCTGAGAGGACTAATTACATCATTAGGACAATTGACTGAAACAAATCCAATCAACTCTCTGCTGTGCTACAAGCCAACTTTAGCTACTGGCTAAAGTTGGCTTTGTAATAAGTGTAGTGGCTCTGGGCTTGAATTAAGCATGCATTATAATAAAGTTTAGAGTGAACTATTGTTTTTAAAATTCCCCTACCCCAGAACATAAACATCTAGATGTGCATCATCTCAGTGAAACTCACTGATGTACAAATGCATCGGATATTTTTCAGATAGAAAGAAAAGTAGTCAAATAGTTAACCGCATAGAGAGCATTGGTGGTGTCTGGGTTAGTATGAAAGGGGATTGATCTTTTGGTCTGCCCTTGAGTAGCCCGTATAAATACTGTAAGTGGTTAACACACACATTAAACAGGCACTTGAAATAAAATGCAGAGTATGTCCCAGAGTTGTGGACTTCACAAATATGATGACTTTAGACTCAACTTGACAAAATCTAAAAATACTTTTGACACTCAACTTTGACATTAACACCAATGACTTGTAACTTGACTTTGACTTGAACTGACTCGATACCCTCCCCAAGCCCAAATATTAAAAATTATGCTATTAAAAAAGTGGGCAGGCATCAACTCTTCATTTAACGGATTACAGTTTGAATCTGACAACAGCCAATCAAATTGTGCCAGCAGAGAAAGAATTGGCAGGTAGGGCATGTCTGTGCAGAGGAATGTCGGCGGGTGAATTCAGACAGAGCCTTTGCAAAGATGATACCAAAAATGATTGTTTCTGGATATAAAGACGCTGTTGTAAAACAAAACACGCGGGGAGAAAATAAAAGCTGGGGGTGCAACAACTTCCAACTTTGTTCAACATTTGAAGCTGCACAAAGAACAGCCGGTTGTGGCTAATATAGCATCAGCTAAAAACTTTGTTAGTGTAACATGTAGGCTAGCATAACGTTAAATCAATGGGCCTCCACACAGTCAGTCAGTGTGGGAAAGTGATCATTGCACCCAAGACTGAGTTACAACTAGCTAGTCAGTTGGTAGACTAAATCCTGTCGGACGTTATTGTTGTTCTAAAAACCATTTACATACTTTAGCCTACTGTAACCACACACAGAGAGGGTGTGTGTGTTTGTGTTAAGGTTGGGCGATTGTGTACAAGCCTACATCACCTAATTGCGCCCTATAGTGATCCTCGATTGTTGATCAAATTGTAGGCAGACTTGAAGTTTAGTAGCAGTTGTTTTGATATACCTTTTACTAAATGATGATAATTTAATGGCATACAGAGAGAGAGAGCACTACAATATTAATTTTTTTTCGTTATCATACCGATGTGTCTTTCTCATGGCTGCCCATGTATTTTCATGGAAATATAATGTTTATTTGGAAAGTAATATATATTTTTAAAGACATTCATAATATGAGTAAATGCCATATACTAACTATTACTCTTGTAAAAATATGAAATTAAGGACTTGAGACTTGACTTGGGACTTAACTCGCACTTGCCTGTTTTGACTTGGGACTTGAATGCTAAGACTTGACACTAACTTGTGACTTGTAAAACAATAACTTAGTCCCACCTCTGCTATGTCCACTCCGATTGTTTCCTTAAGTATTCTGTTTACTCTGGACTCCATCTTGCTAATAAGAGAAGGAACAACTGATCTCTTAACTGAAAATGAGCACAGCAAAGTGAGGCTAGTGTCATAATGACCTCAGATTCAAGAGAACGACTATAACAAAAGCTTGGGAAATATATTTATTTACTTGTTAGGATTGTTAGCCATTTTCTATGCTTTATTTTGCAAAGACAGTGGAGAAAGATATTGGGGAGTTTTTGCTGACGGGCGGTGGTCCGGTTTCCAACCCATACTGCTCCGGAACAATCTCATGAAACATAGTCCACTCTCGTTAAAGTTATGACAACGTCTACTTAATATGGTTTCAGTTGGCATTCTATGCTGACTTCTATCCCAATGTATTTTTGGTTTTGGTGCAGTGACCGAGCTGTGTGTAATGATGAACCATGGCTTAGAGAATGCAATAAATGATTAGCAAAATACGATAAAATATTAAAACCGTATCATTGTTCTGAGAAAAAGAAGTTACTGCATTGCTAGGAGCTAAAAGCTGAAATGCAGTGCAGTAGATTCCCAATGGCAAACTGCCCGCCCTCTCTGCTTGTCACAGAATGATTGAAGACACCCTTCCGCTGACATGCCAAGCCAAGAGGCAGAAATTCACACTTTTCTCAACCCCTCTATTTAATGCTTAGTGCAACATGTTAATGTCCATTGGAGAGACCAGACCTGAAGCCCAAGGAATGGTGTCTCGGTAGATAGCTGGGACTGTTCTTTCCAATGTCAGCTTCAGGTTATGGATTATGGGAAGGCTCTGGGGATGGCAGGAAATAATTCACTCCCCAAGGGGTCTGGGACCTTTCACTGGACAGAGGAAAGAAGGCAGCGAGACTGGAAGCAAACCAGCCTAACATCCCCCCTTTCTTGACTTTCCCCTCATGCCACTCCTTCCACATCCCCCTAAGCCATATGTGGGGTTCCCATTGGCTGCCGAGTTGGTAACTAGCATCACTATGAAATATGAGGTCCCACAGTCCAGTGCTTCTCTCAGGTGCAGGGCCAAACAAAGTCCCATATGCTGGAATGGGAGGGGAAGATTAACTGTTGCGTCTTCAAGCAAAACAGTCGCACTGCAATTTTTTTACTCCAGCAACATAGGTAATATTTCAGAGTCCCCTCAGACAGATGGTTAGTGTCAATGCTCTACAATAACAATGTTAAAAAAGATACAATAAAAGTAATATTTATTTGCAACTATGAGATACAAAGAAAGAAGGAAGTTATTCCAGTTAACTTAGCCTCTGCAATGTACTGTAATCTGTTGAAGACAATTGACTCAAAAGATGTATTTAATTTTATCTTTATTTTCTCCTAATGAAGTTGCTTCTCTAAACAGTGCAGTAGGCCAGCTCTGGAATGTGTTGAATCAGTTGGAGAGACACCTGAGTCGGTACAGGGAGGAAGTGTTGGGGTAAATGGCTGTACTGTACATCCAGCCCACAAGACCATGATCTTGGGGTGCCTGGGACGGAGACGATTTCAGCCCTCATTCCCCTGAGGACCATTTGGGAGACACAGTCATTCATGCCTAGCAAAGCCCTGTGGCCCTGCTCGTGTCATTTAAGACAAAAACTACACCACCATTGAAAATTGGAAATAAAATTACACCCTGCTCTAAATGCACCATTAGCCATGCTAACCAAGCAACAGCTCTTTCAGGGCTGAAATGAAAGCTGGATGGTATGCAATTTTGGAACCGGTGGAGAAGGAATGGACTGCTGACACTCGCCTCTCAGCTCCAGTCATTTACAGCCATCACACATGCCAGCAGAACCTGAGTAACTTATTGAATGGAGCTTGGTAATAGGCAAGAAAGGTATGCGTTGCTATGGTGTGTGATGGAAAGTTGAAAGAAAGAGGGAGAGAGAAAGATGAAAAGAGATTTTCAGAGGATGGATAGACGGTTGGATAGAATATTACTAACAATATGAAAAACATTTTACTCAAAAACTATAAATCCAACAAACAAGTGAGATATTCCAACTCTGATGAACGGAAGCAATATTACCACCTAAATATGACATCTAAACCACCTATGAAAGTATTGTAATTTTCTGCAACAGATCAGTTTAGCCCAAAGGACAAAGCACCAATGAAAAACTATAGCACCAACTGTACATTTCTTTCCATGTGTAGGAAATGTGGGTGAATATTGTTTTTAATGAAATACCTGAGGCAAGAAACACATTTAAAAAGAGAAAAACAACCTTGCTTGTACTGTAAGATAATGATGTCCTAGGGCTTGTGAGTTTTCACCAAATTAGTAGGAATTATTAAACTCCTTCTTAACTTTGGAATACAGACAAAGTTATCACATACCAACATTACGAAGACTATCTTACTAAGGGAAATCAACTGAGGCATGCTGCTGCTTAATTATAGGATATTTTAGTCTCCGTGAGTCTGGGTCGTCTAAGTGACCAGTGTGAAGGAAATCATATTGCATTTCATTCAAGTTGTCCATACAGTGCTTGAAATATTCATGTCAACTGTTTTCTAACATGTCAACTGCCACCAATTAAAAGGAGGCTTTAAATTCAGTATTGCAAAACCTCATTCAGAGATGTTTTAAAAATCATTAAATGGTATGATGTATCACAACAAAATCAAGGGTTTTACAACACCTTGCCCAAGGACTGGGTGCACAACCAGAAAATGTTGAAAAGACCATTTGGATGATTCAAGCTCTATTATAGAAATACAAACATTCTTTTTTCACATTGTTTTCTCTCACAATATCATGGTGTTTCATAACTTGTGCAGTGTAGAATTAGATAATGTCTTCTGGAGTAGTTTTATGTTCAAAATGTATGCACCTGATCATTTGGCAGCTTAAATCATTGTGCAAGGCAGGGGTTCCCAAACAATTTGTCCCACGACCCCATTTAGATGTCTAAAAATTCTTGTGACCTTAGAATAATGATATAATCAACAGACAACTTCAACTGTTGTTATTTGTCGCATCGTAGTTTCTCAAAGTCAGGGGGCGTGGTCGATAGTGCGCACCTCATCTCTGCTCTCACATCCAACCTAGATCGATATTTGCTTATAATGCAGACAAGAGCACTGAATCCAGCTTCACAAAGATGAGGTAGTGAAGGGTATCATGAGTTTTAATGCTTAGAGGGAGACAGCAGGGTCCTGTTGAGTTAGGAACAAAAACTCCTCCATAGTGATCCGTGATTGCGTTGTATGTAGCATTCGGTCACTCATTTGTATTGTTTTTGTTTTTCCCTTGCAAGCTTACGTTCAGTTCATTCGGTTTTCCAAATATCTCTGTTACATAGGAAAGGAGAAATGTTCTTCTTGTCACACAGAAAGTGATGTAAATAAGTCTGTGAATAAGTCTGTCTTATTTACATCCATTGCAAATGACTACAGTTCCTCTCTTGATTCAAAAAATCTTTCTAACACCCTCCCCCTTGATAACCACTGAGTTTTGGTGTGAGACCCTGTGCAGTCTCATGTTCGGGAATCGTGTAATAGAACAATATGTCCTTGTGAATAGCATCCAGCGACATGTAGCGTCAATGTCAATGCATGGGCATCCCAGCCCTCACAGCTAACATCCATTTAGAGAGCATAAGCTGGGGAGTTTTTGATACGTTCAATCAGTGTTTCCTCTTGATTTCTAGCAATAGCATCAATTCTTCGTTTAACAGTGTTATCTGTTAAAGGTATTGCTGTGTGTTTCTGTGCCTCTTGCTCCCCACACATTGTTTTTACCATATCAATTGTGGCTGGTAATATAAAGGTCTCTGCAACAGTATGTACTTCAAAAAAAGCTTGGGTTTGTCGGCATGTTCCTTGTTTGTGGTGTCAAGGCACCATTAAAGCTTGTTATGCATCATGCTTTCACGTGAGAGGACATTTCCACACAATAGGCAGTTTGGCCTTAGTCGTTTTTAATGATGCTGGTAAAGCCATACTGAAGGTAGGTTTTGTCATATTTTCAAGAACGTTTTCTGATTTTGTACTGCTCGGTTGCCTCGGCTTCACTTGATGTACTAGCCTCCAAGCTGGCCGTGCATGGTGGTCTGAGAAAACTATACATTTTGCAGCAGCAAACCGGGCTTAGCAATTAATGATGGGAATCACTCAAGCGCAACGTGTTGTGCCTTTTCTCACAACCCTAAGGGCTCTCTAATTGGTTGACTTTTATCTTTTATAATAAATCATTTTTACTTTTAGTGTTTCTCCCCCGCCCTCATTTTCATATCAGGTGACCCCACATGGGGTCGTGACCCCCAGTTTGGGAACGTCTGAGTAAGGCATTGATGAGCAGTGTAATCCCCAGCCATAGGTGGTACAGGAAACGTCATGATACTGTATTTGCCTCAACAACTGAAAGTTGGAAATGTGAGAATGGGTTGTCTTATCATCTAATGTAGTTTTGCCTAAAGTTTTTGATCGATCTGTTTATCCTGATCTATTACACCACAGAATTATGACAATTGACAATTAAGGCTAAAGAAAAAACGTTGCTGTTGGGAAGAGCATAAAGGGTTCATGAATAACATAAAAACATATTGTATTATTATAAAAACTGTACAGGCAAAACATTTTAACTAGAAAAAGAAAGGTATCAATAACAAAAAAGAATATTTAAGCAACCAAACTTGAGAATAGCCTGCATTTAACCCACATTCATAGAAACTCCAAATTGCCTGCCCACAATGGTCCCTACTTAACCCCACTGAAAAACATGGGGTTTAGTTAACTTGCCAGTCATATGGTAGGCTAGATAATATAGTGATGGCTTGTATTTATCAAAACCCATTAAACAAATACGAAACTTGTATGAACCTGATGTGAAAGCAATGCATAACCAAGGCTAAAATAACCTTAATCTATAGCCTGCCTAAAGGTGTTTTGTTAGAATACTGTATATATATATAGCATCAGTGTATAAACTCAAATAGTATAAAACTGTTTATTTGCCTAATCATACAATCCAGGGCAAATATTATTTGTTTTACTGTGCTATAAGAACTGATACACAGCAGGACACTGGTTAAAGCTGACGAGGAAAATGTAAAGTGATCCACAAGAGAAATCATCCTCATGTTGATTTTAAGGAGCTGTCAGAAATTAAAAGAGATTTGACTGTGACATTGAGCTGAATAATCAAATAATAGCAGGACAAGACCTGCAAGGTTTAGTAACCATACAACAGAGACCACAGAGAGTGCATGTCCAATTCTGTGAAATTAGCCAGCTCAAAACCTCACGGTGCACAGGGCTATGCATTTCAACTGGATCTTTACTGGCAAAACAAATCCTAATAATGTAAGCATCTTCTGTTCACAACGTTTCAATGGCCAAAGATGATTCCATGAAATTGTTTGAAAGACTAGTGGATTTATAGATTTACACGAAAAACATAGTAGATTGCATCCTAACCAGTCCATTATAAAGAAACACAGATATTTCCTAACTGAAACTGGATAGAGTATTCCTAATATCCTATTTGTGAATCTTCTTTTGCTGACTGATAATCGTAAGCTGCATTCGTAACCCAGTGGAAGAGGGAATTCACCACAGACTTTAAGACTGGGAATGACTCACAGAATCTGCCCTTCAACTGGTAATTATGCCTAAGCTCTATTAGCTGGAAACTCATCTTTCATGGCTTAGACCCAACTTGTACCAAACACTGACCTCTGATGTTACTGACGAAGGAAATAACTTCAATAACAGCAGTTACAGTAAATAAAACAATACATTAGATAGAACTTGTATTAAGTTGCCCTAATCACTATGCAACTCATAAAGCAAAAAAGTGGCTACATAGTTTTATGACTTTAATTGCTAGGATCGGGTAATAATGAGGGGAAGAAAGGAGGAAACAAGATAATGTCAAATTAATTTCCTTGATTTCCACAACCTCTCTGCTCTGTTATTTCTCAAAACCCAATGGATAAGGTGAAAAGTGAGGGACCTCTGATCTCATCCAATGGGTATTGAGATTGAGATGAGAGAGGAATCAAGGAAAATATATTTACATTTTCCTAAGGAGGAATAGTATTTCAGAATGTTCAGTCACTCAAATGTTCTAGTTGGCAAACATCTGGATGGACATTATCATTTATAAGTGTGGTAATAAACACCCAGCTAATAACACATGGGACGCTTAACATTTTTAAATAGGCTATTTTCAGTCGTTTTAAAGCTTATCTACTGAATTACTAGTAATTGTGCACTGGAGCAAAGGGAACATATTTTACTTTTTTAAACCCAGACAGAATGTGTCCTTCGAATGATGTTACAGACAAACCTAGCTACTACTGAACCTGACTTCCTTGATAGCTGCCCCTAAATCCTGACAATGGTTTGTCGGAAATTGTTTAACAGATCTGTGGTTCAACAAATCTCTGCTCTGCTTCCAATCAGCTGTTTACAGTAGCAGCTGACTTATTGGGAGACATCTACCAGCTTTACATTACTGTAGTAGCTATTGCGGCAACAACAGACAGTTGTTTTTGTGATAATATTCAACATTAATTTTCGTTAGCAGCAACCAACTTATAAACAGCAGTTAGCTAGCACTGGTAGAGTATATGTATATTTTCATGTGATAAAATATAAAGCCCCATTGCTTGTTTAATAACATAAACTTTGACTGAGTTGTTGCTTTATAGTTAACTATGCTAGCTTTCGTGACACAGTGAAACTTCCTAAATATTAATCATTGATGCACAAAACACCTTAACTGGTTGTAAGATGTCACAACCGTGACTTGCTTAACTTCAACATTACATTATTCAGAGATCTATTGTTTTATCTATGTTTTTTTCCCACAATATTCTGCTTGTGTCAGACCATAGACCTGGCAGCTGACTTAGAAACATTTGTCAGTGTGTGACCTAGATTTGATACTGGCTTCCTTTCAGCCCTACGTAGTCATGTTGCTTAGCCAAACAAAATGAATAAAAAGTTAAAGACCTGTATTACCATTGTTGTAATGTAAAATGCCCAGAATATAAATGTACACATTAGTAATATTACTAATTTGAAAGTTAAAATCCAAACTGAAAGTCTGGGTTTAATGTTTATTTCCTGAAATTGTATATATATATTTTTTATGCGTGTGTTCATAAGATACCAGTAGTAACAAACAAAATATGCAAATAATACACATTTATATCATTGTTAAAGCATTTGAAGTTGGGATAGGCCACACATTTGGTTTGATCTCTGTATGTAACATCTCAGGGTTGCGGCAGGACACAGGCACAGACGTGTTCAAACAAAGGTTCTTTAATCCAATGCTTGCTAAACATACAAGGCTCTTGAGATACATAACCTGACTTAAAACAATGACTTAACACCGACGCCACATAAAACAATGACAGACAACCAACACCAGGGCAGGAGGAACTTAAACAGGGACATGATTAGCAATAAACAAGTTACAGGTGAAGACTAAACTAGACACAGATGAAACCAGTCAAAGAAGATAGAAACAGAACAACTAGAACATAAAGACACTGAACATAGAAATGCAACAGCCAGCAGAGCACAGACCATGACCGGCTGTCACACTGTAGCTTGAATGGTTCGAGAGAAAGTGATACTTTTAGTATTCCATTAAAGTCAATTAAGAATTTACATAAAAGTCTTGAAAGTGTAAATAAAATATATTTTGAAAACTATATCAGAGTATCATCTTTCTGGGAATGGATTCTGCCAGTGGTCTTGCTATTGAGTATAGCGGGTGTAGATATTGAACAGAATTTTGGATGGCAACAATACTTTTGAGTGATAACTGGAGGAGATGATCAAAGGTAAGCTAGGATAAATGTACATTTTGTCATCTAAATATGCTCTTATTGAGAACTTACTTGCTCAAGGGCACATATACAGATTTTTCACCCTTGGTTTCTGGCACAATGCTGTAAACGCTAGGCTATAAGCCGCCCCATACCAGTCAGCAAACTATTTACAGTAAGAGCAGTTCAATAATTACTAGACAAATAATCGCATACCTTGGCACAGTATATGCAGCTATTAATCCATTAATGATGAATTATTTCAACATCAAAATAAATTTTGACAGGTACATAAAAAGATTTAGGAAGCTGAATTCTTTATTTAGGAAGTATTGTCTGTGCAATTGACTAATGACAAGCATTGCAAATTTGACCCAACCTACCTGTGATAAATCGAAATATCAATTTATGTTTTGGGTTTTACTTGCAAAAAGAAATCACGATTATTTGACTATTAATATTCAAAATTAATTTTAATTTAATTAATTTTCACATTTCTGATTGTTCCTTGTTTACCCGTAAAACAGGAATAAAAACTTACACGGACCAAAAATCTTAACTCAGTAATCTTGACACGATATAAGACCCTCGTAACATCGACACCTTCTGTCAATCCACAATATCCTCAATGCACTTTGCTGTTCTTGATTCGTATTGATTCGCATTACCAAAAAAAGTTACTGTATATTTCATTCGACTTTCACGTTTTCCTGAATCAACTGAAGTTGTAGGATAATGTGACAACAACTATGAAATTAGTATTAAAGAACTATCCGGCGTAATTATTAAAGAATCCCGATGATTAAAGTAAGTCTCATTGTATTATCATATTAAGTTACTGTTTCTTTTAGAAGCATTCATTTTGCCATCATACACATTTCTATATTTTGGATATGTGTCCAAGTTAAAGCAAAAATGTAACATACGGAGGTTACAGTGCACTTGAAACCTGCATAAAAAGTCACCACAAGCAATAGCCAGGGATTTAATAGCATCAAGTTTTAAGTGTAACAAAAAATATAAATGTATATATTTAGTGTAATGCTTTCAACAAACAATTGTATGGCACACGATTTTTGCCAAATCTGTACAGACTAAGCATGAGAAATGATGCTCCTCATGATTGATGTATCATGTCACCCCTTTTATATCTTTATGTAGTAACATGGAAATAAATGGTACATTATTAATCACTTTGTAAGAGCTTAAAACGGTCGAAATTAAAACAGTTGACGAACGTAACATTATTCCATAAATACGGTTAATAAGCGCTGTAATCGATGGCCTGAATGTATCAAAAAGCTCTAAAGTTGGCATACCTATTCTAAGAGCTGTTTTGACTTTGTTTTGTTTTGAATAGCCCACTGTCCACTGTATGCAGATAAAGGGACAAACTTGTGGCATCCCTATATACTGCGAATGCTCAAGTTCAATGTAGACGCAGCGACCAAAGTCAGCAACTGACGGAAAACGTGCCATCTAGTTCTTACCTTCTTATTTCGTTTGAGCTATCTTGTGTCGTTGACAATAATCTTGTTGGCTCTTGCAGGACAGCGAACCGTATTGCACAAGCGCATACGCACAGCACGTAAGCCCTGAGAAGCGATTTGTTTTTTCCACCAAAAAAATATTATTCCCAGAGCGCGAAAGCTGCAAAAGAGCGCCTCTTGTTATGACAGATCCACGCGCGCTGGAGCTGGACTGCAAACACAACATTCTTTCCTCGGCGAATAGCAGCAACGTTTAAGACACGCCTTTCGTGTTTTAAATTGGCAGGCAGACCGTCCTATGGCAAGGGAGGGATAGCGCCGGACCTTGTTTGAGAGGTTTTTGTTTAAACTTTTTTGTTTGACTCCTCCTTCTACAACTCACTTTTGTACAGAATTGGATGCACACATCTGGAAACTTGCAAACGGAGTCTGCAACCAGTCTATCCGACAATGAGATTTCAGACACGGGCTTTTAAACTGAGATATCGATTAACACATTTCTAGAGGGGGTTTTATGCTCCAAATATTTGACAACTATCAATAAGACTATCTGTGGTCCAAATTTATTAACATAAGAATTTTAAGTTTTCCCCATAAACTGTCTCCTTCAGATTGTGGAGAAACACTGCACACTGCACATGTCAACTAGGAGATCTGGTTGCCAGCAGACATGTAATGCAGGTGTCCCCAAACAAGGGACGACAACGTCTCCATAATTTATTATTATTTTGTTGTTTTCCCAATTATATACCATTCTATAGATTCATGAATCCACAATAACCAAAAAATACTTAACTGCTTACATGAATGTCTTTGGTTTGTCATTCAAAAGCTGATTGAATCTATGATAGTAGATCTAAGTCATTTCTGAAAGATTATTATTTAATTAACGTGATTAGTGATTCATATAAATATGTCCCTCATTTTAAGGGTAACGCTGTTTTAACAAATTTTAACAATACATTTTTTTATATTAAAGATCATTTTATAGTCAAGTCATGTAAAGAACAGGTTACACAAAATGCTACTGCCACTGGAAGATTATAATGACACATAGAAGATTGTTGGTTATGACCCAAAGTTACATAAAGCACTGTCTGGTGGATATTGTATTCATATTGATATACATGAATTTACAAATGAGGCGTTAGTTATCAGCAGTGCTATTTTCCTCACTGAGAATAATAGGGATTTTCCTTTCAGGAAATATTCTGGTTGGATCAAACTGTGTTACTAAAATAAAAGTATTGTTTTATCTCTTACACATGTCAAGTGTGAATGAGATTTATACTTCATATCTTCTTGGTTACACAGATAACAGATTAACATATATCTTGGTTTTTATCCACTCATGCTTAGTCATGAACATTGTGTTGGGCTCAGGAAGTCTGGAACCATTGGCAATAATGTCTGTGAAATTTGAGTCAATTCTGAGATTTATTCCAGTACATTTTCTTGGAAGTGAGTTTGTTAGCTCGGCTATTGTAGTAGTTATTTTGGCAGTAAGGAGAGGACACGCTACAAGTCACGATCTAGGTGGACGTGGTAAATCTCGCTGGGTGTGTGTTTACCATCAGCCAGTAGGATTTTCCTGGTTTTGGCAGTCTGAAATTTGAGCTGTTTCACTTTTTTTCCTCTCTTTTCAGTTCAATAGGGCCCAGCTGAGTTTCATAAGAGTGTGTAATACACATATCCAAAATGTCTCTAGAGCAGCACAGTTTTCAACCAAAGCCAACTCCCTTTCTCACATAAGTAGGTGACATTCTGGATACTGTTGTTAGGGAAGTAGTTTAAAGAGATTTTATAAATGATATGCTATCTTGCCACACCATGGGCAGAAAACAGACACATACTGTATATCTTCTAGGATTTGTACCCCTGCAATGCCAGCAAGCAAAAGCAAATAACTTAAATGCCAAGAAGCACTGGCTGTTGTCAAACAGATAAGCTTTCTAAAATTGTTCCAGGAACATTTTGACTCCTTTTTCCACAATTGCTTTGCAGGGAGCCAATGGGTTGAAGTGAGAAAAATTGTCCATAACCACTATAGTTTAAATCATTAGAGTTTTAGTAGGTCCCTGGGAATGACTGGAGGACTCTTGTCACCTGAGATCCAATTACCAAGAAGAAAAAACATGAATAGAATTCATCCATATGCCATGAAGCTTATTTCAAGGGTTGATAAAGCAAATTGAAAGTAGAACTGAAGGGTAAGACACCTTGAATAATGAAAAACAGTGTTCAGTGTGCACTAGTGCTGTGGTCCAATCACAGTGTTTTTATCCCCCTAAGGCCTTACCCCTAGTCACAGTCCCTTAGGAGGAATCACAGTCGAAAGCTGAAGCACGCTGATTGCCTTCTAAGTCAGGTCCAATTCACAGAAGCAGCCGCCACTGCCTTTGATTTAGCTTCAGGGAACGATTAAACAACATTGATTAAATTGTGGTTGATATCACCCACAATTCAATGGAAACTGTTATCACATGTGTAACACTTGTGGCCGTGATGAGTCAAATTGAATCAACAAATGTTATCTACATGATAAGTGTTAGCTCGCTAAGTACTGCACATCAATTGCTTTAGGTTGGTTGCTTTTAGGTGCTATCCAAACCACGATCGTCACTCTCCCTTGTTTGTGCAAGGGAGTATACTAAAATTAGATGATCTAAAAGGTCTTTTAATGGTTGAGCTTGGGACCAAGGGCAATCTAATTTGGATTAGGACTGCAGCGTATGTACAGTGGGGAGAACAAGTATTTGATACACGATTTAGCAGGTTTCTGGATTCTTTTGGCCGATTTAGCAGGTTTTCCTACTTACAAAGCATGTAGAGGTCTGTAATTTTTATCATGGGTACACTTCAACTGTGAGACGGAATTAAATAATTCATTTGCATTTTATTGCATGACATAAGCATTTGATCACCTACCAACCAGTAAGAATTCCGGTTCTCACAGACCTGTTTTTCTTTAATAAGCCCTCCTGTTCTCCACTCATTAACTGTATTAACTGCATCGGTTTGAACTCGTTACCTGTATAAAAGACACCTGTCCACACACTCAATCAAACAGACTCCAACCTCTCCACAATGGCCAAGACCAGAGAGCTGTGTAAGGACATCAGGGATAAAATTGTAGACCTGCACAAGGCTGGGATGGGCTACAGGACAATAGGCAAGCAGTTTGGTGAGAAGGCAACAACTGTTGGCGCATTCATTAGAAAATGGAAGAAGTTCAAGATCTCCCTCTGTCTGGGGCTCCATGCAAGATCTCACCTCGTTGGACATCAATGATCATGAGGAAGGTGAGGGATCAGCCCAGAACTACACGGCAGAACCTGGTCAATGACCTGAAGAGAGCTGGGACCACAGTCTCAAAGAAAAGGAAACGTATGATTGCTGTAATTGCAAACAAAGGTTTCTGTACAAAATATTAAGTTCTGCTTTTTTGATGTATCAAATACTTATGTCATGCAATAAAATACAAATTAATTACTTAATCATACAATGTCATTTTCTGGATTTTTGTTTTAGATTCCGTCACTCAGTTGAAGTGTACCTACGATAAAAATGACAGACTTCTACATGCTTTATAAATGGGAAAACCTGCAAAATCAGCAGTGTATCAAATACTTGTTCTCCCCACTGTAGGTCTCGGTAACATCTGTAGGTTGTGGTACTGTAACTAGCTAGGTGTAAGGTTGTTTTTCTAACAATAGAGGCAGTTATTTGATTACCTATTAATTGATTACAATACTGCTTCTATTAATTGAGACATTGCTATTGTCATCAACATTCTACAGATTCCGCAGGCATATTTACGGCATGGTTGAATATTACTGATTAACAGTTTGTTCAGTACACAATATCATGTTTTGGAAACATGATGGAGTAGCTAAAGTAGGGAAATATTTAGCCCAAAGAATATAAGTCTATTTTATATATTCTCATTAGCAAGCAAAGGCAGTCTAAAATGACTAGCAAATGCTAGCTAATGTTAGCTTGCTCAAATTCAGTGGACAACCCCCAATCTTAGCTAGCTAATGTTGTTCTGCAACTCAAATCAATATGGTGATATGAACATGGTAAATCATTCAGTTACAGACACCAACAATTCATTTGTTCGAATAGATCTGTAGTTATGGATGCTACCCAGTGGTTTATGGAATCACTATGCAGGTTGGTAAAATTATTCTCTGTTTTGTCTGATCTCTGCATTTTACATGTGGGATCATTTGATGGATTAACTTGTAGAAATGGCATGTTTTGGTTTGTATTTACATGTTTTATTTTTGATTATTCTGTCATGTTTTGGTTGCTTTTACACATTTGTAATTCAGTAAAAGGAGAGGTCAGGAGTTTGAATACATTTGCAGGGCTCTGTATATACACACACAACTCTTCAAATACTCATGTAAATGTAATTGCTTTGTATAAAAATAATTCAATCCTAAATAAAGTTTTTGTTTTGTAACAGTTACACAATACAGATTGATTTGAGCCAAAGTGAGAAAAATGCAATTTGGAAAAATGCAATTTGGATTGGATTGCACATCAGTGGTTATGTTACATTCATGTCCTCTTACAGAATATATTGCTCAGTTAACATATATTATCTCATTCTATTATCCAACAAAAAAATATTACAAAATAGGGAGTATAATATTTTTTTGGGGACGATAGCACAATGAGAACATTTTACAGTAATTGAAAGGCATAATACCATAATTGGTAGAATATACTAGATGGCTACATGGGTATGATATAAGATGATTGCTAAAATATCAGAAAACACCCACCCCGCTTCCAAGAGACAATTTACAATTAGAGGTATAAACCTAGTATCAATATTTTTTTGTACAGCAACCGATAACACCCTCCACTCTGGACAACAACCTGGACATGAAGAGTCAGGTCACCATGAAGAGAGGAAGAAGGTGCTGTTGTGGAAAATTGTTCCCCTTTTTCCCGCCAACATTTTCAAACAACTCAGGAGTTTGTGAATTCAATAGTAGACTTTATTAAGGTAATAAAGCCATGCTGATCTGCAGAGCAACCAACCCATGTTGGTCTGCAGAACAACCGACTGCCAAACTTCGGAAACACACTTATACAGTATGGTTATACAATGATATTAGCTCCTCCCATTATGCAAATTTATGGATGGATTCTTCTCCAATCTTCCACCAACCCTCTGGGATCCGCACCCCAAACCACTGTTGGTGGCGTGATGGTGATGTGATTTCGCTCATTCTCCCAAGATTTTGCCAAGAGAGTCAAGGACAAGCTACAGGTCCTTCTGTCCTAAATATTTGATAACAACAACCACTCATTGCACTGACCATGGGAACCGTAGTTGAGCCACAGCAAGAGTACAGTTCATCACTCTCTCTTAACAATTGGACTGTTTGGGAAAATAATATGAGCCCTGGTTAAATGTTTCATCAATTAACACTCAATTAATATACAAGTGATCACATGAGACGTTCTGTCTACTCTTCATCAGGTTAATGTGAAATAACATTTTATGAAAATATCCCTACAGTGCAAAGAATGACAAACCTGCTTTGGAAGGACCAGTCCAATATAATATGTAATAGCTGGTCTTCCTCTTTGAAAATGTATTACGTTGGTGTAACAATACTGTTTAAGTTAAAGAATATGTACATACTCAGACACATACACAAAGCAAATAACACACTGTAAAAAAACAAACAAATTGTCTGTAATGATAAAGACAGAATGTGAGACACTGACAGTGACAGAATACTTAAATGAAACAGCAATGTTTATTGGATTTTATTATTGGCCTCGGGAACAATTTCTATACTGGAACCTTTAAAATAAATAACCTATTCATACTTGTTAAACCACTCACCCACTCACCACCATGATAGCTGGCTCAGACAGAGTCTGGCACAGAGGATGATGGAGCCATCTCCGTAGGGCGAGTGAATACAAATTAGAGAGGATGGTGTTGGTGGGTGCTGGGTTGCAACTGGGTAAGTGCCCTCAGATGCCTTGCCCTGGGGTCGTACTGGTCAGGCTTCACTGTTGACTTTGGGCTGACCTTCCCGTGCCTGCTGGCTCCTCAGCTATTTCACTGGTGGGCAGTTAAATACAGTCACATTACAAAACGAGCCTGAAACCTCTTGGCCTTGGGTGGGTGAGGGCACACCCCTCATGTGGTGTTCAGTGAATAAATCTGGGCTTTTTAAAGAGCAGTAATTCAATATTTTACTTGGCCCATCTACCGCGACTCATGGGTGAGTAAGGATTGGTTTAGTTCAGAGAAATTGAATGGAATCCTATATGTATGGCTTTTGCTTTGCAGATGTTCTCTTGAAATGCACTGAGATGCCCGGATTCTGTTGGCCATTAATACTCCAACCTTCCTTCTGTCCCTGAAAGTTTTATTCTTGCAAATGAGCAAGGTTGTTTTTATTTTTTACATTAAGAGAACTAATTGTTTAATCATTTTGACTTGCCAATTGATTATAGAAAAAGAAATGCCTGATACCCTCCTACACCACTATACATACCAACAATAGTTAATATCTACCTGACTTGTTTACAGGGAGCAGACAGCAGGAAACACACAGCGGTGGGTGTGGAAGGAGAGAGATCGGGTGTATATGGCATCGTTAGAGTAACATTAGTATGGGCTGGGAGTGGTTGGTGACATAGTGTTAATCAAACAAAGGTGTCATTATGGGAGCAGGGGTAAGGCAGTGAGGGAGGAGATATTTAGAGGCAGGCCGATGACCGATAAACGCTTGGCTTTTTCCAACTTCCCATCCCATTTTAACACTGTCGTTACGTACACACAAAACACACACAGGGCCACATGTCTGTGTTCACGTCAGAGCCTGTACTAAATATGACTAATTGGACTGTAAGACGAACGGTGTGTGTGTGTGTGATGGGGTGGTGGGGAGGGGGGGTTAATTAATTGTGTTCTGAATGTGGCTGTGATGGCAGCATCTCTTCTGGAGGTGACAGGCACAGTGACACCTCACTCTGTCACCCGTAGTGGAAAACAACAACAATAACTGTCTTAACAAAACAGAGTTGAAGAGACACATTTTCTACTTGCATAGAGTCATATTTAAATTATGGAATCATACAATTGTCTGCCACTTGTAAATGATATGTTCTGATCATATTGCTTGACAGAAATGAATTACCCGTAAGTGTCTATACCTCCGTCTGCAGGTTACAGACCATTTGAATTGTCATGTATGCAGAGGGAAAATGGCCACTAGAGCACATACAGTTTTCAAACATGCTTCATTTGTCTGCAGTATTGTTTGATATAGTTAAATTAAAAGATAATCTAAGTTTAAATATCTTACTTCATATTCTGACTATATAAATGTTCCTTTGCGACCTCTACTGTTAGTATCCAAAATAAAAAAAATAGTTTTGATGGCAAACATCCTGTGGACGATAGAAGTTTGGATTGAAGGGTTACACGTGGCTGGAGCGAACCGTCAGCTCATTCCCCATTGTGGCTAAGGAAAAGACACTGGGCTTTTACACATCCACTGCATCACTGTTGTCATGGAAAACAACAATAACAATAATAAAAACAACAGAACAAATTCAAACACGGCAACACCAAAAGTCTCTCCAGTCTGACAAATTATCTTAAAATAGTGTAGCTTGACAAATTATTATCCACAATATAGGTTATTACTTATAACACAGTAAATCTAAAAAGTGTTATCAGAAAATCATATATTTTCCCAGTACCAGAATATGAGCAATTGCATTCTAATTACAACATTCTAAAAGGTACATTTAATCTTATCATCCAAAACGGGTAGTTAAATGAAAATGGCTCTTACATGCATCCGTGTCTATAGTATCTTGACTGGTGCCCTCTGCTACTGATAGTCTCTCCTCAGGGCTCAATTTAAAGTCGTAGCACGTACCCCACCACACCGTTATAGTGATTGTCTCGTATAATACCTCAGTGACTGTATTACAGTGGATGCCCCTTGTATCGTATATATCTGCATAACAATATGGGAGCTCTTACATTGCTGTGTAATTTCCGTTGATCCCTGACCTGACTCGTCTAGCGCGTTCTCTGCTTTTCCATAATTGTCGTCCTTGTAACTTACCTTGGGTGAAATAATGGTTGTTGCATGAGCCAACACACCTAGATATTATACAGGAGATACAGGGAGAGCGGAAATACGGAGAAAGAGAGCATGAGATTTACATAATGCAAGGCTGTGAAGCAAAGCAACAGTAAGACTACACAATACCTAATGGCTAGGAGCATGTAGCTTCCTGTCGAGGCATAATTCAATAATATCGACACAGCGACATGCTACGGGCGGCCAGCCACTCAGTCCCCTGGCTCCACTTCCCCTCATTGGGAGATAAGAGATGGTGATTGCTATCTGTCACTTCCAGTTTTGCTCTCTGGAGAATTACAGGTGGGCCAGACATCTGCATTTGATCAAATCAGACTCTCACAATATACCTGTACTGCTTGCATTCTAATATTTAAAACATGATGAGATGGAAAGGGAGGAGAGTCAAAATGGGTCATTTTACTAGTGGAGGTGACATCCCTATCATCTGCTCACCGTTTTAATCTAAAGTTTACTGGGACAGTGAGGTGGGGGAGGAGAAGAGATACACATTCCATCAGAGCAGATATCAGACCAGTTTAGTAAATATAACCATAACACTCTAAACACTGACATGTTAGATCCAGGAAGGTCGACAAATTGATCCCCTCACCTCCTCTCCTTCCAGGATCCTGTTTTGGACGCTAAGATATACAGTGCTGCGCAAAAGCCTTATGCTCCTGAATGTCAAACTAGCCATTTATTGGTGTACCAAAATAAATGGCTTTAGTTTTACTTCCGGGCAACTAAGACTTTTGCACTGTACTGTAAATCTGATAATGACCTGCTATATGTGTGGGCATATGGATTAAGGAAGAGGGCAACACTGATAATTTAATTTAGGGAGACTGAAAGGCACTCAGGGGTAGAGTTAATGACTTTCCGAGCCTTAATAACAATTGCACATTCTGATTCTCTCTCTCCAGAGCAAAACAGAATGTTGTAGCTAAAGCAGAGTAGAAGACTGTAAACTGGCAACACCCAACACATTGCCAATATCCATATTCATAAAGATGTTCAGCCGCCACCTGCTTTCTATTGATCTGCATTTGTATGTGGGAGTCTGACAGATGTATAAGGATGTGTTTAGTCTTCAGATGGTGCTATGCTGCCCTGAAGAGGTGCAGTGGGATGAGCAAAACTGTCTATTGGTTTCTGTCTTTGCCCCTAACCTGGCTGTCAGCGATAACTGAACTCAGACTCCACCTGAAAGTTCATAAAATACCTAATTTGTAACATTTGTATTATAGTGGTTTGTATTTTGTTGAATATCCTATGATTCAGTGCAATCCATTAATCCTCTGTGGCTTATATAGCTAGGGTAGTCACATTGGATCAAACCCTGATAGATATTTATTTGACTATTCAACTATTCTGGAAAAATAGGCATTTTAAAATAGCTATAATATTAATAGGACATATATACAGTATTATACTCAGTGCCCTCTGTAAGTTTTGGAACAGTGTCTCTATACTCCAAAAGTTTGGATTTGAATTCTCAGCTTTTATTTGAGGGTATTTTTGTACATATTGTTTTAACCACATTGATATAACTTTTTTAAACATACTTTTCCTACATAAGGGTGCCAAAAGTATTAGGACAGATTAATATATTGTAAAGATTACAATCATGCAATAACAATCAGAAGTCAGCAATCCACTCACACCAACTGATGGTGATGCTTTGCGAGGCCTGTAATGCAGCCATCTTCGGTTGACGTTTATTTAGAGATCTTTTTGCTTTAAATCTCATTTGAGGTATGTTCAATAGTATTTCAATGCTAACTCCGATGGCAGATCCTAACGAAGCACAGTTGAAACCATTTCTATGTCACGTCCCGGCAAGGCAGTTAAGTACCATTGAGATCCAACCTTCTCTATCCCTCATTGGGATCACTGACACCTGTTTGTTGTTATTGTGATCCTCATTAAGTTTTTAGTATTGTATTGTTAATGAATACCCTCCAGGACCCTGTGTATGCTCAACGACATACCCTGAGTCGGTTGCCTGTGTTACCCCTGACACAAATGGTAGAGGACATGGGCATAGCCTTTTGGCCACAATGGAACAGGGAACATATGGGTGGGGTGTATGGTTTTGACCCTATGGACCTCTGGATTTGATGACGCTGTATCTGCTGATCAAGCTGATGCCACAGGAGGAAACTCCCAACGCTGCTTCTAACGAAACTCCCAGCGCCACGACCTCATCCAACGTGACACCCAGTGCCACGACCACATCCAACATGACGCCCAGCGCCGCGACCACATCCAACGAAACTCCCAGCGCCACAACCACATCCAACGTGACACCCAGCGCCGCGACCATATCCAACTTGACTCCCAGCGCCGCTACCATATCCAACTTGACTCCCAGCGCCGCTGGACAAAATAAGAAAGTGGCTACTCATTTTGTGGATCAAGCAGCGAGAGACGCTAGACAAATTGTATGAAAAAATAAAAAATGGAAGAAGTTCGGAATGTAACGATGCCTAAAAAAATACGGTTTGGATCAAAAGAAAGCAAATCTGGTAAATGGGAGGCAGATAGAAGCCATTCGGAGTGAACATTGGTGTAGCTGCCTATCCACGATATATGGAACTCATGGAGCAAAATGCATTAAACTGTGACGCTGATGTGGCAATTCTTCTGTTAAATAAGTAAGTAAAGTTAACTAAAACGCTAGCTATCTAGCTAACCTCACAGTTTTGTTGTAATTGCCCTATTGGTGTTAATGTGGCTAGCTATACAGACAGAGCAGACATGGCTACAGTTACTGACTGTACATCGATCCAGCAGACATTGTTCAATTGACAGGTTTTGCTATTACTACCAGCTTCTAATAACGTCAGCTAGCCAGCAAGGACAATGTAAATTGCCTAGAATAACCTCATACTGTTGTTAGTAATTGGCTATAACTAATTACCAGGCAAAAACGAGTGGCCAATATGGTTAACTAGCCAACTTTGTGTTTAATAGCCCAGCTAGTAGTACTGTAATCGGAAAACATTACCAGGGTGAGTTTAGACTAGTAGCAAGCTATTCTCACGTTTCTTATGTATGCTACGTCAGATACATTTCCGCAGCTTGCCGCCTGTAGCCGTCTGTTCATGCTGTTTGCTTTGTTTACTAGCCCAGATAGTACTGTAATCGGAAAATATTACCAGGTCGAGGTTATACTAGCTAGCTGTTCTCAAGTTTCCGTATGTATTGTAGATCAGAAACATTTCGTTTAACAAATTTTAGTATATAATTAAAATAATCGTATGTCAACTCACCTGGTCGGATGAAGAATTGTTATTTAGATGAGATGAATAAAGTGCACCGATAACGCTTTAAGAGTGAACCAGTCACACCAGCAACAGCCAAGATTTATCGGAAAATTGTCCTTCAGCTTTAATGGTCCACTAGGAATGTCACAGAGTTGAATGTTGAATGCATGATTAAGTTGAACATTGTTCACTGTTCATTGTTCACTGTTCAAGCATTCCCTTAGTTTCAAGAGTGGTTTTGCTCTCCTGTGACCATAGTAAACAGAATCTAATTCCCTCAACTGGGTACCTGGCTGCCAAAAGAGGCGAAACACATTGATCAGCCATAAAATTATGACCAGGGAAAGGTGAACTGATTAACACTGATAATCTCATTGTCATGGCATCAGTCAGTGGGTGGGATTTATTAGGCAGGAAGATAACTTTCTGTCCTCGAAGTTGATGTAGTAGAAACTGGAAAAATGGGCAAGCGTAAGGATCTGAGCGACTTTGAAAAGTGCCAAATTGTGATGGCTAGACGATGGCTAGTTCTCCAAAACTGTACCATGCTGAAACCTGTCCACTGCTGAAAGTAGCTACAATGGGCAAGTGAGTATCAGCACTGGACCAGGATGCATTGGAAGAAGGTGGCCTTGTCTGATGAATCACGTTTCCTTTTACATCATGTGGATGGCCAGGTCCATGTGCGTCGCTAACCTGGAGAAAACATGGCACCCGTATGCACTATAGGAAGGAGGCAAGCCGGCGGAGGCAGTGTGATGCTTTGGGAAAAGTTCTGCTGGTTAACCTTGGGTCCTGCCATTCATGTGGATGTTACTTTGACATGTACCAACTACCTGAGCATTGTTGCAGACAACGTTCACCCTTTCATGGCAACGGTATACCCTGATGACATTGGGCTCTTTTAGCAGGATAATGTGCCCTGCCACAAAGCAAAAATGGTTCAGGAATGGTTTGAGGAACACAACAACAAGTTCACAGTGTTGACTTGGCCTCCAGATCTCAATCTAATCGAGAATCTGTGGGATGTGCTGGACAAACAAGTCCAATCCATGGAGGCCCCACCTCGCAACCTACAGGACTTATAGGATCTGCTGCTAACATCTTCGTGCCAAATACCACAGCACACCTTCAGAGGTCTAATGTAGTCCATGCCTTGATGGGTCAGGGCTGTTTTGGTAGCAAAAGAGGGACCTACACAATATTAGGCAGGTGGTCATAATGTTATGGCTGATCGGTGTACATCATGATACAAGTGAAGCACTACTCCACCCCCCTTCCCGTCCCTCAGTATAGGTCTAGTTCCTGTGACAAGCAGTGGTGAGCTTGCATTAGTGATGTGCAGTTAGCAAACGATTCATCATTTTGAATGAATCTTTTTAGGGACTCTGGACTCTTTAATTGTATCATTCATTCGAACATTTGATATCGGATTTCCTCCTGCTCAGTTCTCCGATTAACATCTATGTACATTCGCAGAGAAAAAAAGATCAAGGCAGGAAGATCATAAAGACATCTTTATTATCATCAGTTATTATAGTTGATAACTTATGACATGAAAAAAAAACAGATGAAAACATACACGGAGCCACTGCCTTTGCCTATAAAAAGAAGACTTGTGACTGCCTGACTCGTTCAGTTTTATCGTTCAGTTGAACAGTTGTTTTGTTTTGTTTATTTGAACAACTGGCAGAGTTCTACCCAAACACAGATGGTGTTACGCTATTAGTTTTACATTCACAAAGAAAAATAGATCAAGACTGTAGCATTATAAAGACATGTTTGTAACAGATAACTGGACACGTGGTAGGTCTAAAATAATTAATGTGGTAGTTGATTTTTGATTTTAATAATAAATACTGATGAAATTGTACACTGAGCCTTTGCCTAAGTAAAAAAAGACTGACTCGTTCAGTTTTATTGTTCAACTGAACAGTTGTTTCGTTCATTTGAAAGACTGGCAGTGGAGTTCTACCTAACCACGGAATACGTTGTTAGTATTATGTTCGCATATCCCACGCACTTGGCATTACTGACTCAAATCCTGGTCCTGGATACACTTTGTATTTCCTCCTATGGCACTAGCATCACCCAAGTGAGTGGGATAGTTAGTTCAAACTTTTTAAGGACCAAAGTGAAACAACCATAGAGCTCAGTAGTTGTACATTATACTCAATTACTTAGTTATTGGCAAAAGTCAGTGCTGGAAAGATGAATATACAATTAATAAATTGTTAGTTCATCAAGGCAACAGAATGGGTGGCAGTAGATTTATTTTAGGTACTCTTAAAAGGGTGTCAGAAGTTTGGGAAGCAGGTTTCATTACTGGGGGTGCAAGGACAGAGAAGAGTTTTGACTGGCCAATCAGGAGTCACCTTACCTTAGGGGCAGGATAGCCAACAGTCCAGAAGTGGCATAACTAAGAGCTGGGGTTGGGATGTTATGTAGGTTTGAGCATTGCCACAGGTAGGGAGGTGAAGCTCTGCTTGCTGCTCTGTAGGCAAACACTATGGGCTTCTTGTGAATGTGAGCCTCAACTGGAAGCTATTGGAGTGAATGGAAAAGCAGAGTGACATGGTAGAATTTGGGAAGGTGAACACCAGGAAGGCCATGGCAATCTGGAGAAGTTGCAAGCATTTGGTGGCACATGCCAGGATCCCTACCAACAGTGATGGGCAGTAATCCTGAAGTGCTATGCCACTTCCCATGTGATGTAAGGTGCTATAAAGTATGAATCTGAAGTGGGGTAGTCTGGGTCACGCCAAGGTTCTTTACATTCTGGGAAGTGGACTGGCATAAGCAGCTACATCTTGTCATGGTTAAGCTAGAAGGGGTTGGCCGGCATCCAGGCAATGTCACCTAGGCATGCTGAGAAAAGTTTGGCAACCGAGGTGCTAGCTGGGGGAATTTAAATTTCACCTCATATCAATGATATGTGATGAGACCGTGTAATATATATATATTTTTTTCCTGGGTAGTAAGTGTTATTTCCTAATTGCTTATGCCTCAAAAGTATAGAACATATTATTATTATTATTTCCTACAGAAATAACACTACCACAGGAGAGACTTGCCACAGCAAACCGAGTTCTCTGTGGGGAGGAACAGCGTCAAGCGAGGGCCACTTGTGGATGCCACCACTTCACATCAAATTGGGCCTTATGAAACAATTTGTCAGAGCTCCAGATAAACAGTCATCAGCATTGAAGTACCTTCAAGACTTCTTCCGTAAGCTCTCTGAGGCAAATGACAAAGCCGGTGTCTTCGTTGGACCACAGATAAAGAAGATCCTAGAGTGCAATGAATTCTCCAAGAAGCCAACTAGTAAGGAGAAAGCAGCTTGGAATAGATTTGTTGTAGTGGTTCTGGGCTTTAGATACGGTTGCACCACTAAAAACAAAAGAAATACGCAACAAGAAACTTTTTCCCTGGTACACAGACAATACTAGAGCACTCAAGCAAGCCTCCAGAAAATTGGAGCGAAAGTGGTGCTCCACCAAGTTGGAGGATTCAGACTAGCCTGGATAGAGAGTACACGACAATACCGAAAATCATATTTACTCGATCAGCTTATTTCTCCAACCTGATTGAGGCGAACATAAAAAATCTAAAATGTATCTTTGATACAGTTGCAAAGTTAACAAAAAAAACAACGCTCAACAAGTGAAGTGGGTCTTCACTTTAGCTGTAATGAATACATGAACTACTTTGATGAAAATATCATCACCATTAGAAAACAAATAACTGACTCTTCCTTAAATAGTTATAGTCCCCAAAATCTCAGGTGTCCTAAGAATGTCCTGAACCTCCCTGACTCCGGATATGTTCCAAACTCACAAGAAATAGCGGAAATTAAGCCTCTTCTAAAAAAATCTAATCTGGATCCCGACATATTAAACAATTATAGGCCAATATCGAACCTCCTGTTTCTCTCAAAAATCTTAGAAAAATGTGTTTCCCAACAACTGAAAGCCATCCTGAAGACAAATAACATTTATGAAATGCTCCAGTCCGTTTTCAGACCCCATCATAGTACTGAGACTGCTCTCGTGAAGGTAACAAATGACCTTCTAATGGCCTCAGACAAAGGTTCACATCGGTCCTGTTGCTTCTTTAACTTAGTGCTGCTTTTGACACTATTGATCACTCCCTTCTCTTAAAGAGACTGGAAACCCATATTGGGCTATGTGGACATGTTCTAGCCTGGTTTACATCTTATTTATCTGAAAGATATCAGTTTGTTTGTGTGGATGGCATATCCTCTGACAAGTCAAAGTTATGTTTTAGTGTTCCTCAAGGCTCAGTTCTGGGCCCATTATTGTTCTCACTATATGTGCTGCCTCTGGGTGATGTAATCTGGAATCACAATGTCAACTTTCAGTGTTCTCCTGATGACACACAGTAATATATTTCAATGAAGTATGGAGAAGCCCCAAAATTTGCTACTTTGGAAGCATGCATTTCAGATATTAGGAAGTGGATGACACAGAACTTCTTGCTTTTAAACTCAAGAAAAACAGAAATGCTTGTTTTAGGACCCAAGAAACAAAGAGCTTTGTAAGCAGATCTCACTGTGAACGGTTGCATGGTGCAATGCTCTACTTTCCGGTTACCCTGACAAACAATAAATACATTTCAATTAGTGTTGCACACGGCTGCTAGAATCCTAACTAGAACCATTTTTTTTAGCATATTACTCCTGTACTAGCCTCTTTACACTGGCGGCCTGTTAGGGTTACTGCTGATATTAAGGTTATACTGTTAACCTATAAATCAGTACATGGACTTGTTCTTACTTACCTCGCTGAAATGATCCAGCCATACATACCTACACATACCCTTGCTGTCTTGCCGGGTGGGCTCTCATTGCCACTGGGATGTCCTCCCTCCAATGCCATTCGGGGGTGGAGTCACTGGCTTGTTGTCTCTCTGTTGCGCACTTGTGCAATTGGGCTGTACTCTGCTGGCAATACTCAGCCCTCAGGGTGGTTGCATTTGGTGGGTGTCCATTTTGGTTGATGCTTGGCAATGTGGGTGGAATGATTTCCTGCCTGTTGGGCCCTGTCCGGGGCCTCCCCCAGATAGGGCCACAGTGTCGCCGGACCCCCCTCGTCTCAGTTCCAAGGTCTTACGCTGCTATATTATTGTGCTTAGGGAGTAGGGTCAGTTCTATTTCTCCACTAAGTTCTCCTTCTCCACTATAAATCCTTGTTGATATGAGGAATGCATCTTCTGAATTTTCCCAGTCTCCTCCCGTTTTGAACTTGTGAGGATATGAGGTCCTGGCTCACACCTGCGGAGTACCTGGCTTGAAAGACCCATTGCTGTCCCTGTCCAAAGTCCTCCTGGTTGTGTTGCAGATCAAGACGATACCTGACGATTTCAGCTGCCACTGTGCTGACACCTCCCCCTCCCCCATGTTGTCCCTGTCCTTGTCCATCTGGTCATGCTTCCGAACTGGACTAAGTTTAAATAGACTCTGGACTCAGCTCACATGCATTTATTAATTATTACATTTTTTCTCTTAATATCTCACCCGGCACAGCCAGAAGAGGACTGGTCACCCCTCTGAGCCTGGATCCTCTCTAGGTTTCTTCGAAATTTTTGCATTCTTAGAGAGTTTTTCCTAGCCACTGAAATTCAACACTACAGTTGTTTGCTCCTTGGGGTTTAAATTTAAGGCCAGGTGTTTTGTAAAAGCGCTTTGTGACAACTGCTGATGTAAAAAGGGCTTTATAAATTAATTTGATTGATTCCTGGGCAATCACATGGCTAAAAACTATGTGGAGCTGGTTGAGACTCTGGTGAAGAACTACAGCTCAATGGGCTGTAGGATGTCCCTCAAAGTCCATATCCTTGATGCACATCTTGATAAATTCAAGAAGAAAATTGGAGCGTACTCGGAGGGACAAGGTGAGCACATCCATCAGGATATACTGGACTTTGAATGCTGCTACAGTACAACAAGAACATGATGTGAGACTACATTTGGGGGCTTATTTGTGAAAGTGATTTACAGTATAATTGTAAATCTAGAAAAACTACTCACTTCTAAATCTGTTGTACTCATTTTTGTATTACTTTAGTATAATTACATGTTATTTTGGATTTGTATGTTGTTTTTTTCAGACCTTATTGAACGAAAAGACAACAATTCACCCATTTTCTCATTGGAAATAGGTACATTTCAAAACATCACCTTCATGGTCACAAAAGCAAAGTTTGTGGGGAATAGTAGCCATTGTCTATACTTATTAGGCACAAAATAACACTTACTACCCAGGAACAAAAGTTGTGTGACATAGTGTAATGTGAGGATATAAGATCAAATTTAATCAATCAATCAAATGTCTTTATAAAGCCCTTTTTACATAAGCAGTTTTCACAAAGTTATTTTACAAAACACCCAGCCTTAAACCCCAAGGAGCAAGCAACAACACTTGAAGCACTGTAGCTACTGTAGTAAAACCTCCCTAAGAAGGGCTGAAATTTAGGAAGGAACATATAGAGGAACCAGGTTCGGAGGGGAGACCAGTCCTCTTCTGGCTGTGCCGGGTGAACATTTTAAGAGTACAAGTTGTAATAATTAGTAAATGCATTTGGGCTGTGTCCAGAGTCTATAAAAACGTAACCAGGTCAGAAGCATGGCTGGGGAGGTGGCAGAAAGAGAGCTGAGTGACTTTGAATATAGAGAGGAGAGGGTCTAGAACCAAGCCATGGGGAATACCAGTGGCAAGTGGCCGCAGGGGAAGACACCGATACGGGTCTATAATCGTTTACATTAGGGAACAGGAGGAGGTTTCTGGTGATGGTCTGGATAACGGATGAAGAGATAAGGTCAAGTGGGTATGTTTTTTGGAAGACCACGCGTCGCTAGCTGCTGAATCATATGGAGACGGGAGAAAAAGTAATTAATGTATGGACAAGTTTGGTGTGTGATCGACCAGTGGAGTAAATGAGGTGCAGATGTCATTAACCTTCTTTTGAAAATGGTTGCCAAATTAATTTGCAGAGAGAGAGGATGGATGGGGCGGAGGTCAAATCAGTCAATCAAAAGTATTTTATAAAGTTCTTCATCAACAGTTTTCCAGTTTTCACTAGGTCTATACAAATACTGAGCCTAGAAACTCCAAAGAGCAAGCAACAACATAAGATGTTCTTGTGTCTTTTTGAGGAACATCAAAAAGGAAGACTAAAGTCACCTAATAATATGACAGGTGAGCCATTGTCTGGGAAAGAGCTAATCAGTATTTCAAGCTCAATGATGATGTCTCCAAGTGCACCTTGTGTACATTAGATGACAATAATGTTGATCTTGAATTTGAATGGACAGGTCACATTGACAGCATGGAATTCAAAAGAGTAGAGTAGACAGGTGAGCAAGAGGGGAGAGGGCGATGCTCCATTTTGAAGAAATTAGTGGCCCTGTGCCACCTCCACCACGAGCGGAAATTGTTGGATGATGGGAAACACATACTCAAATTAAGAGAAAGCAGCCAGAGTAGCAGTGTTTTATTTGGTAATCCATGTCTCCGTCAGGGCCAGAAAGTCAAGGGCCTGGAGTTAATCTCAGCCTTGTTGACAGATCAACAGTTCCAGTCGCTGCCAGAAAGCAAATATTCTGCATGGGTTGTGTGGGCTGGGAACACAAGATTAGAGGGGTTATTCCCTTGGGTTGGAGAGTGTCGGTCAAAAATAAAAGTAGACACAAGAACTGGGGTGAAAAACACTCATTTCTAAAATAGTTTATTTTTTTTACTCATATCGTATACTACTACAACCCTGTTTCCAAAAAGTTGGGACACTACGTAAAAGGCAAATACAGAATGCAATGAAATGCTAACGATTTATCCCTGTATTTAATTGAAAATAGTACAAAGACAATATATCAAATGTTGAAACTCAAAAATAAAATAAAAAAAATACATGCCCATTTTGCATTTGATGTCAGCAACAAAAAAAAGTTGGGATAGGGGCATGTGTACCAATGTGTTGCATCTCCTCTACTTTTAACAATACTCTAAGTGTTTGTGAACTGAGGTGAAAGTGAAATGTTTTCCCATTGTTGCATGATATAGGATTTTAGCTGCTCAACAATTCAGGGTCTCCTTTGTTGTATTTTTCATTTCATAATGTGTCAAATTTTTTCAATGGGTGACTGATTTGGACTGCAGGCAGGCTCTTTTACTACAGAGCCATGCTCTTGTAATTCATGCAGAATGTGGTTTGGCATTGTCTTGCTGAAATAAGCAAGGCATTCCCTGAAAAATACATTGTTTGGATGGCAGCATATGTTGCTCCAAAACCTGTATATATGTTCCAGCATTAATGGTGCCTTCACAGATGTGTAAGTCACCCATGCCATGTGCAATTATGTACCCCCATCCCATCACGGATGTTGACCTTTGAACTGTGCATTGTTAAGTAGCCGGATGGTCCCTCTCCTCTTTAGTCCAGAGGATGCGGCGTCCATGATTATCAAAAATTATTTGATAAAAAAGTATTGCTTCGCAGTCCATCTTAAATGAGCTTGGGCCCAGAGAATGAGGTGGTGGTTCTAGATCTTGTTTATAGCTCGTTTCTTTGCATGTTAGTGTTTTGACTTGCATTTGTGGATGCAGCAACACAGTGTTCACAGACAATGGTTCCCAGAAGTGTTCCTGAGCCCATGCAGTGATTTCCACTACAGAATCCATCCATCCATCCATCTTCTTCCGCTTATCCGGGGCCGGGTCGCGGGGGCAGCAGTCTAAGCAGGGATGCCCAGACTTCCCTCTCCCCAGACACTTCCTCTAGCTCTTCCGGGGGGACACCGAGGCGTTCCCAGGCCAGCCGGGAGACATAGTCCCTCCAGCGTGTCCTAGGTCTTCCCAGGGGTCTCCTCCCGGTGGGACGGGACCGGAACACCTTCCCAGGAAGGCGTTCCGGAGGCATCCGAAAAAGATGCCCAAGCCACCTCAGCTGACCCCTCTCGATGTGGAGGAGCAGTGGCTCTACTCTGAGCTCCTCCCGGGTGACCGAGCTTCTCACCCTATCTCTAAGGGATCGCCCAGCCACCCTGCGGAGAAAACTCATTTCGGCCGCCTGTATCCGGGATCTTGTCCTTTCGGTCATGACCCAAAGCTCATGACCATAGGTGAGAGTAGGAACGTAGATTGACTGGTAAATCGAGAGCTTCGCCTTGCGGCTCAGCTCTTTCTTCACCACGACAGACCGATACATCGACTGCATTACTGCAGAAGCTGCACCGATCCGTCTGTCAATCCCCCTGTTCCATCCTTCCCTCACTCGTGAACAAGACCCCTAGATACTTAAACTCCTCCACTTGAGGCAGGCACTCTCCACCAACCTGAAGTGGGCAAGCCACCCTTTTCTGACTGAGGACCATGGCCAGAATCATGTCTTCTTAATGCAGTGCTGCCTGAGGGCCAGAAGATCACGGCAATCCAATATTGGTTTTCGGCCTTGTCCCTTGCATACAGAGATGCCTCCGGATTCTCGGAATCTTTTAATGATATTATGTACTGTAGATTATGAGATTTTTACATAGATGATGAGAATTTTACATTGAGAAACATTATCCTTTAATTGTTTCACTATTTGCTTGCACAGTCTTTCACATAGTGGGAAACCCATCCCCACTTCTGACACACCCATCCTCTCTGGAATGATCTTGTAATACCCAGTCATGTTTCTCATATGTTGCCAATTGCCCTAATTAGTTGTGAGATGTTCCACCAGGTTTAGTTTTTTAGCATTACACAACCTTTCCAGTTTTTTGTTGCCTCTCTCCCAACTTTTTTGAAACATGTTGCAGGCATCATATTCAAAGTCGGCAAATATTTTTCAAGAAACAATAACATTTTTAAATTTGAACATTGTATATGTTGTCTTTCTACTATTTTCTATTGAATAAAGGGTTTTAAATCATTTGCACATCATTGCATTATTTTTTCAATTTTCATTTATGTAGTGTCCCTACTTTTTTGTTAATGGGGTTGTACAAGATACTTGTACAAACAGCAGAACTGTTTTTGTCTCAGCAACAGGCTTGGTGACAATGCTGCCGCTTGACTAGATGAAGCTTCTAACTGCTGCATGAATGAACTGGGAGCTAATCAACAGATATGCTGATGTTTGCCTTAAGGGGTGATTGAAGTTGTGTTCGGGTTGTGCACGTGCATGAAAGCACACTCTTCTCTGTGTTGCACATTGTTCCCTCAGGAAACCATGGTTATAGTCATATCCCAAGTTTGTTGTTGTTGCCTAACAACTAGTTTTAACAGTTTTTCTAAGAACCTTTCTGAGATTTTTTGTGGATACGGGTCCTGAGTTCAGTGTTGAAGTAGAAAAAGTACAGCTTATCTTGCTATCTCTTTCCATCACATTCGGGAGAATATCAGAGCTGCTAAAAAATGTAATGTTCAAATGATATCATACTAAGCTAAATAAAAGTAAGATACATAATGTAAACCACTGTGTTTCATATTACTATTTATGTGGAATGAATACTCTAGTGGTTTGACCTTATTATTTTCTTTCAATGTCACTATAGTGTAGGCAATAAAAGCAACACTTCAACAACAACAGACATTCATTTGATGGTGAGGCGGTGAAATATGTTAATGCTTTTTCTGTTTATGCCGTATGGATGTGCTAACCTTTTCCGCCCACACAAAGGCTGTTTTCTCTCAGCTAATTTGCTTGCTGAGTGCAACTGTTTATGCATCTAACCTGCAAGTTCTCATCTCTAGATTAAATGGTCCCTATTTATAAAAGAACGAGTAACATCCTTTTAAAAGGCACGATAACCATGACGCCTTTTATTTTCAGATATAGCAACTGATCTAATGACATGAATGTGCCAATCCAGCAAAGTGGCAGAAAAATAAACAACAGTGATTATATGATAGAGGAATGATACAATAGACTCTCTAAACTGGCACCTGCAATTTTCCTATAATACACAATGTGTCTTCACTCCAATACTTGTTTTCTCCTTTCCTTTATTAGTCTGCTTCTCCTTCTCATTCCTAATCTGTTCCTCTCCCCAATGGTTGACTACTTTCGCATGGGAATGATCTGAAGGTGGCATCATTTTAAATCTTTACTATGCCACAGGTTCCTATTAAAGAGAACATAAACCAGGCTGGTGTGGCATGGCATGGTATGGGTCCGTGTGTGTATCATGCCAGAATGACTTGCTGGCACCTTCAGCCTATGCTAATTTCTGTCATCAAATGTGCTGGACCAGTAGGGTTTCTTTTCTGGACTCAGGTGGGTTGGAATGATGACGCTTTTTGTCAGTACCTTGACATGACCGCAACAGGAACCCAGGAAACCATTAAAGGTTTGGATTGTCCACAGACTCTGGTCACCTTTCCATACCTAGGCATCAGCTTTGATGTTTTTCCCCTTGGGAAATTGGAACTCAGTGATATAATATGCACTCAACAGATTTGAGTACATATTCCATGTGTGTGTGCGTGTGAGCCGGGACATAATTTTGCTCACCATGCTATTGAATTCAGTCAGAGATGAATACATAAAACAGCTAAAACGTATTCTGAAGGTCATTTCAGTTCAACATATGGGAGTTTCTAAAAACATTAAATTCAGGCAGATTCTTAGAAATGGGACTCTTTTTTTTTTTTTTTGCCAGAGATTAAAAGTCCAAATGTCTGGAAGCCGATATTCAAATCGGCCACACTACTATGTATTCCTCTGCTGGCTTTCATGTGAAGCTAGCCGAGGTTTGACCAGACCAACAGTGGGATGGCAGACCACCTGGGAATATGAGATTGCTGATGAAAGTGGGGTTGGAGGGTTGGTTGTAGCCAGTAGAGGTTACTCCTTCTGCTCCCTTGAATGACCTTGGGCAGTGATAAGGACTCTGTCTTGCAAATAACGGTTAGGTTCTGTTCCCAGCCTGGGAGGTTTTGCTGTACATAAATGTTCACCCCATTGACCAGTATATCTTAGTATCCTTACAAAAACATAATTTATATTCATTTAGTATCCTAACCTATGTTCTCTGTGGCCATAGTAGGCCTTTTAGCCTTAAAATACATGTCCTATAGCATTTTAGTCATTTAATAGATTATATCCACAGTGACCTACAGTAATTGCATAATAACCATACATCTTACAACCATACATCTTAGTAGTGAGTGCATTCTAATCAATGAATGATTTATTGGCAAAAGTCAGTGCTGGAAAGAAGATAATATACATTATAAACATAATAAGTTTAATTTATGTAAGACAACAAAGATGGTGGCAATGGATCTATTTCAGGTACTGTAAAATAGGTAAAATAGGTTTTCAGGTGGGACAGCCAAGAGCCCAGAGGTGGCTGAACAGAGAGCCCGAGAAAGGATGTAAGGTTAGAGAGAAGCTCCTCTGGTCTCTCAGTAGGCCAGCACCAATGCCTTGTAGCAGATACAAGCTTTAACCGGAAGCAAGTGTAGAGTGGAGTGTGTGAAGAAGCGGCATGACATGGGAAAATTGAGAAGATTGAACACTAGGCCGCTGCAATCTGAAAAGTTTGCATGGATTTGGTGGCACGTATGATCTGAGTATTATTCTTCATTATAAACCTCTTAAGTGCTGTGTCCAGGCACTCTGCAATGCATAGTGTCTAAGAACAGCTCTCAGCCATGGTATATCGTACCTTATTGATTAAATATAGCGCAACATACTACAGTAAGCACTACAATGTGCGGTAGAGTACTACAATGTGTGGTATGGTATTTTAGATGACATTGGGTATCAGATACATTTTAATTTCTCTAATTACATTGGTAACCATTTTATAATAGCAATGTGGCATGACGAGGTATGACATATTGCAAATTTAACATGACTAAGTGGTGTGTCCAGGCATTTGCAATGAATCATGCCCAAGACCAGCTTTACCCCTTGGTGTTTTGGCCATATTGTATACCACACCGTCTTGCATCTTATTGCTTCAGCAGAGTATTTCAAAATGTCCTACTTAATTCTGTCATCAGTACTAGACATAATCAAGGCATTCTACTGAGTGAAATATAGTGGTATACCACACAACCCAATAAACAAAAAAAAAGTCACAAATATTTAGATTGTTGTAATGTCTGCATATAACATCTGATTAAAGTTGTATTCAAGTTCAGACACAAGAACAAGCCATTTGATCAGAATGCATCACAAATTTGCAGTCTTGTCTAGATATAACAAAGTTAAAAATGCTTGTAACATTGTCAAGGAAGGCAGTCAAGTGTGTTGCAAAGCAGAAGACCAGTTTGCAGCCATGCGAACCGTCAATGGAGGACGCTAAACTATTAGCAACTGTATGTCTGTTTTATAAACTGAAATGCTTGTATTGTATGAATTTCTATTGTATGAATAATGGTATGAATTTCTATAGTAACTTTAGGTCATTTTCCATATCGGAAGTATTTAAAGGTAACATTTTGAAGATTGAATGTATATTTAACAATCAGAATTATTTCAGATTCAATTACAGACTAATTATGGGCCACATACACAAATATAAAGGTGATTAAGTACAATACCTGATCATTTAAAAACATTTTAACTCACGTTTCCCCTAACTGAAACAATGACATCCCCCAGTTTTTGTCTGAAACTGGCTGTAACAATTCAAGTTCCACCACTTTAAAATCCCTCTTTCTGAAACAGATTAATAGAAACAAGGCATTTCTATCAAACCCCCTTCCATAATCCACCACAAACCTTTCCTGCCTTACACTCCCACAGTAAGTCCCATTTGGTGTGGGACTGGTGTGTCTGTATAACCACAGGCCCACTAGTAAATTACTTCTAAATAATGAAGACCAAATGTTGCATCAGTGGAAAGAGGGGGCTAAACAGTGAGAGTGGGACTTAAGTCATTTGTGGAAGTGAGCTGATTGTGATGGTTACTTTAGGTGTGTTGAACCTCTGGGTAATATCAGTGGGGAGAACAAGTATTTGATACACTGCCGATTTTGCAGGTTTTCCCACTTACAAAGCATGTAGAAGTCTGTAATTTTTATCATAGGTACTCTTCAACTGTGAGTGACGGAATCTAAAATCCAGAAAATCACATTGTATGATTTTTAAATAATTAATTTGCATTTTATTGCATGACATAAGTATTTGATACATCAGAAAAGCAGAACATAATATTTGGTACAGAAACCTTTGTTTGCAATAACAGAGATTATTTGTTTTCTGTAGTTCTTGACCAGGTTTGCACACACTGCAGCAGGGATTTTGGCCCACTCCTCCATACAGACCTTCTCCAGATCCTTCAGGTTTCGGGGCTGTCGCTGGGTAATACGGACTTTCAGCTCCCTCCAAAGATTTTCTATTGGGTTCAGGTCTGGAGACTGGCAAGGCCACTCCAGGACCTTGAGATGCTTCTTACGGAGCCACTCCTTAGTTGCCCTGGCTGTGTGTTTCGGGTCGTTGTAATGCTGGAAGACCCAGCCACGATCCATCTTCAATGCTCTTACTGAGGGAAGCAGGTTGTTGGGCAAGATCTCGCGATACATGGCCCCATCCATCCTCCCCTCAATATGGTGCAGTCACGCTGGCTTGAGCAGGGGTACCTTGCGTGCGCTGCAGGATTTTAATCCATGACGGCGTAGTGTGTTACTAATGGTTTTCTTTGAGACTGTGGTCCCTGCTCTCTTCAGGTCATTGACTAAGTCCTGCCATGTAGTTCTGTGCTGATCCCTCACCTTCCTCATGATCATTGATGCCCCACGAGGTGAGATCTTGCATGGAGCCCCAGACCGAGAGAGATTGACCGTCATCTTGAACTTCTTCCATTTTCTAATAATTGCGCCAACAGTTGTTGCCTTCTCACCAAGCTGCTTGCCTATTGTCCTGTAGCCTATCCCAGCCTTGTGCAAGTCTACAATTTTATCCCCTGTTGTCCTTACACAGCTCTCTGGTCTTGGCCATTATGGAGAGGTTGGAGTCTGTTTGATTGAGTGTGTGGACAGGTGTCTTTTATACAGGTAACGAGTTCAAACAGGTATAGTTAATATAGGTAATGAGTGGAGAACAGGAGGGCTTCTTAAGGAAAAACTAACAGGTCTGTGAGAGACGGAATTCTTACTGGTTGGTAGGTGATCAAATACTTATTAATTAATTATTTAAAAATCATACAATGTGATTTTCTGGATTTTTGTTTTAGATTCCGTCTTTCACAGTTGAAGTGTACCTATGATAAACATTACAGACCTCTACATGCAAGTAGGAAAACCTGCTAAATCGGCAGTGTATCAAATACTTGTTCTCCCCACTGTACGTACGCTGCAGTCCAAATCCAAAGTAGATTGCCCTTGGTCCCAAGCTCAGCCATTAAAAGACCTTTTAGATCATCTTATTTTAGTATACTTGTTCTCCCCACTGTATATATATTATGAATCGATATTTCTTGTGATGCAATTTAATCTTTTGCAGACCTTTTTCAAAAAACAATTTAATTAAATACACCAAAAGAAGACTGTGTTTTTTTTATCATTTGTGGAAATACAAATAGAGAAGATAGGAAATTCGTACATTCATGAACAAAAAGATAAACAGGAGAAAAACAAAAAAGGAAGACCCCTATTTAAAAAAATTCAAAGAGTATCTAAAAGATTCTCGAGGTTAGATACTGTAGTTCCTTTATGTCCACATCACCAACAAACCATCGTGTTCCCCACACTCTCAGACAATTCTGAAGGGAACACGTCAGAGTATGTCCTGCCTTAGGAGGCTTAAAAGATCTGTCATCGGCCCTGAAATCCTCAAACAGTTCTAAAGCTGCAACATTAAGAGCATTTTGACAGACTGCATTTACCGCAGGGTATGGGAATTTCACCGTTCTCAATCTCAAGGTTGCTTCAGAGTGTGGTCCGAACACTCAAGTTAGACATCTACTGTACACCAGGTAGTGTCAGAGGAAGGCTCAAAAAGGTTCAATGACCCAAACACCACACCCACAGACTATTGTCTATATTACCCAATGTCAGGCATTGCATGTGGTACAAGTCCATCATCACCCAAAACGTCCACATCTTCTATCCCAAAGTAAAGAAAATACAAAGAGAAGTGCCCTTCTATATTATTTAAATTGTGAACATATAACATATATAATTGTGTTAAGATATACAGTATATGCCTGTGAAGGGTTATAGGAAAATTCCACCTTTAAACTTGGGATCTGGTGGACAAAATCAAGGGACAAAATCAGGTCATAATCCACAGATACATTAAAAGGAGATAATGCACATAATGCAAATACACTCACCTAAAGGATTATTAGGAACACCTGTTAAATTTCTCATTAATGCAATTATCTAATCAACCAATCACATGGCAGTTGCTTCAATGCATTTAGGGGTGTGGTCCTGGTCAAGACAATCTCCTGAACTCCAAACTGAATGTCAGAATGGGAAAGAAAGGTGATTTAAGCAATTTTGAGCGTGGCATGGTTGTTGGTGCCAGATGGGCCGGTCTGAGTATTTCACACTCTGCTCAGTTACTGGGATTTTCAAGCACAACCATTTCTAGGGTTTACAAAGAATGGTGTGAAAAGGGAAAAACATCCAGTATGCGGCAGTCCTGTGGGCGAAAATGCCTTGTTGATGCTAGAGGTCAGAGGAGAATGGGCCGACTGATTCAAGCTGATAGAAGAGCAACTTTGACTGAAATAACCACTCGTTACAACCGAGGTATGCAGCAAACCATTTGTGAAGCCACAACACGCACAACCTTGAGGTGGATGGGCTACAACAGCAGAAGACCCCACCGGGTACCACTCATCTCCACTACAAATAGGAAAAAGAGGCTACAATTTGCACAAGCACACCAAAATTGGACAGTTGAAGACTGGAAGAATGTTGCCTGGTCTGATGAGTCTCGATTCCTGTTGAGACATTCAGATGGTAGAGTCAGAATGAAACAGAATGAGAACATGGATCCATCATGCCTTGTTACCACTGTGCATGCTGCTGGTGGTGGTGTAATGGTGTGGTGGATGTTTTCTTGGCACACTTTAGGCCCCTTAGTGCCAATTGGGCATCGTTTAAATGCCACGGCCTACCTGAGCATTGTTTCTGACCATGTCCATCCCTTTATGATCACCATGTACCCATCCTCTGATGGCTACTTCCAGCAGGATAATGCACCATGTCACAAAGCTCAAATCATTTCAAATTGGTTTCTTGAACATGACAATGAGTTCACTGTACTGAAATGGCCCCCACAGTCACCAGATCTCAACCCAATAGAGCATCTTTGGGATGTGGTGGAACGGGAGCTTCGTGCCCTGGATGTGCATCCCACAAATCTCCATCAACTGCAAGATGCTATCCTATCAATATGGGCCAACATTTCTAAAGAATGCTTTCAGCACCTTGTTGAATCAATGCCAGGTAGAATTAAGGCAGTTCTGAAGGCGAAAGGGGGTCAAACAGAGTATTAGTATGGTGTTCCTAATAATCCTTTAGGTGAGTGTATAATGCTCTTGCCATCAGACAGTTCAGTAATCAACAGACTGGCTGTCATGCTGCATCAGACAGTTGGTAAATAAATTGTCATAAAATCTCATTCTTCAACAATTTCCCAACAGTCTCATAATGAATATGATCAAAAACACAGAAAAAGTTATGTCAAACATTTTATGTATTTTTGTGAGTTTTAGGGACACCTGATTCGTGCAAAAACGTACAAATGTACCTGCCATGTTTTGTGTGCTTTTGTACATTTTATGGATAACTGTTTTGTGCAAAAATGCATGAATTTGCATTGATGCCAATGCCCACATTTGGATGTACACAAGGAATGGTTTTGTTTGTAATATTGGTAAGGTTCTAGACGGCAAAGCTATTAACTACTACAACGGTTAGGGTTAGATAACTATTCCTGTGTGGTTAGGAAGGTTAGGAATATGTTTAGGGGTAAGGTAAGAAAACAAAAAGCTTATGCCGCTCTCATTTGAACTCGCAAACTTTGGTGTTTGAGTCAGGTGTGTTTACAACTGACTCAAACCATCCCTGGCAGAACGAACATCCATTAAACCTACATGCACTTATTATTGCACACATAGTGGCACAAACATACTGTACCATAGCATTGTATAGCATCAACTGAATACATTAATTATTGTACATATCTGGTCTCCCTGAATCCAACAAAAATGTGTGAAATATTATGAAGGTAAAACAGTGACATACATTTTTCCATTTGTAAAAAAAAATGTCAGCCTTGAAAAAAATAATATTTGCAAACTTGTAACTAACTTGATATTTGGAATCATGCAACTCTTGAATAACACTTGCCAACGTAAAATACGCACGCTCAGAGTTTTGTCACTAAACCTTCGCTAAAACTGTGACCAAATGATCTTTCTTTGTAAATCACAGCCTGTGGTCGTACGTTTCACAGTTTTCAACCGGAGATACTCATGAGGGCTCTGATTGGCAGAGCAATTAACTGATTTTTTTGACCAATTAACTGAATGCATCATGGACGCATCATGTTTTCACTATCTAACCAATCTGAGTAGATTCTGGAACACACAGCGCCAGCGTTTCAACCGGTTTCAACTTGTCATAATGCTGAGGAAGAACCAGAAAAGGAACCAGGCAAGCCTAGTTCTGCTGGCCCGCAATTAAAAGTAATAAATGTTGTTCTCCCCCGGGATCGAACCCGGGTTTCCCACGTCAGAGGCTGTGTCCACCTCTATGACACCAGGGGCGAAAATCTATCTGGTTTGGAAGGAACAATTACATAAGATTTTCTCAAGAGCAATGTTTTAGGGGGACACCAAAAGTAGTGCTGTAAATACTGTTTTTCTTGCTACTGTAGCTCTGCAAATTCAGTGTGTGAACTCTACCAACCTTAAACAAACTTACTGAATTGGCCTCACATTAGCTACGTGCATTGAGATCCTTTCAGATGGTAGACACGAACACTGTCTTTTTCGTACTTTTCAAATGCATGCCAATCAGAGTCCTTATGGGTATCTCTGCTTGCAAACCCTGTAAAACGTAGGACCACAGATTGTCATTTTACAAATAAAAAACATTTTGTCACAGGTCTAGCGGAATATTAATGACAAAACTCTGTGCGTCCGTATATAACATTGGCGAGTGTAATTAATGAGTTGCATAATTCCAAATATGAAGTTAGTTACAAGTATGCAAATCTTTCTTACAACTACAAAAGTAATTCCAAGTTTGCCAATCTTTTTTACAAGTTTGCAAAAATGTTTTACTACTACAAAAGTAGTTCCATGTTTGCTAATCTTTTTTACAAGTTAGCAAAATGTTTTTCCAAATAAAAAACTTATTTTGATTGTTTACCTTCATAAAATATGGCTTATGAATTTGTGCATTTTAGCACTAATTAGGAGTCCCTAAAATGCACAAAAATGCACAAAATCCATGACATTACTATTTGGATGCTTTCACACAAATTTTATGTGAGTCTGTATTGCAATTTCCAGTCAAGTTATCCATCTCCCAAAAATATATATCCTTGGCTTTACACCCGATGCATGCGTCGACAGTGGCCCTACCACTTTGCTACAATTTTTTGTGTATTCCAACTTGCCTATCCTTGAGAACAATTATTAAGAACATGTTACTGTTACAAAAGCATATTCCTGTTTGCTAATGACATGGCTTCACGATAAAACAAAATGCAAGGAGGCTGCTTTTCTCATGATGGCCCAGTTCCCGACATCTTCACTGAACATAAATTAGCTCAGATAGGCGGAAATCTTAAGCAACATATGTCTCAGTTAATAAACATCATGTGTAACCCTAACAAAATGCACACAAAAATATCTGATGAACAACCCCGTTTCCCATAAAGTTGTGACACAGCTTAAAATGCAAATAAAAACAGAATGCAATGATGTGTAAATAATGTATCCCTATGTTTAAGTGAAAAGAATACAAAGACAACATATATGTTGAAACTGAGAAATGTTATTGTTTTGAGGAAAATACAGTGGATATAAAAAGTCTACACACCACTGTTAAAATGCCAGGTTTTTGTGATAAATCATGTCAGAACCTTTTAGACTTTTAAGGTGACCTATAATGTGAACACTTCAATTGAAAAACAAACTGAAATCTTCGAGGGGGAGAAAATGAAAAATAAAAACCTTACAATAACCTGGTTGCATACATGTGCACACCCTCTTATAACTGGGGATGTGGCTGTGTTCAGAATTAACCAATCACATTCAAACTCATGTTAAATAGAAGTCATTACACACCTGCAATCATTTAAAGTGACTCTGATTAATCACAAATAAAGTTCAGCTGTTCCTAGTAGGATTTTCCTGACATTTTCTTAGTTGCATCTCAGAGCAAAAGTCATGGTCTGCAGAGAGCTTCCAAAGCGTCATAGAGAGCTTATTGTTGAAAGATATCAGTCAGGAGAAGGGTACAAAATAATTTCCAAAGCATTAGATATGCCATGGAACACAGTGAAGACAGTCATCATCAACTGGAGAAAATATGGCCCAACAGAGACATCATCAAGAACTGGACGTCGCCCCAAAATGTATGAAAAGACGAGAAGAAAACTGGTCAGGGAGGCTTCCAAGAGGCCTACAGCAACATTAAAGGAACTGCAGGAATTTCTGGCAAGTACTGGCTGTGTGCTACATGTGACAACAATTTCCTGTATTGTTCATATGAATGGGCTATAGGGTAGCGTGGCAAGACAGAAGCCTTTTCTTTTTGCTGAAGTTTGCAAAAACAAAAAAAAACAAAAAGTCCCCCAAAAGCATGTGCAAAAATGTGTTATGGGCTGATGGAACCAAGGTTGATCTTTTTGGGCATAATTCCAAAAGGTATGTTTGGTGAAAAAACAACACTGCATATCCACAAAGAACACCATACCCACAATGAAGCATGGTGGTGGCAGCATCATGCTTTTGGGCTGTTTTTCGTCAGCTGGAACCGGGGCCTTAGTCAGGGTGGAGGGAATTATGAACAGTTCCAAATGCCAGGCAATTTGGAACAAAACCTTCAGGCATCCGTGAGAAAGTTGAAGATGAAGTGGAAGTTGAACTTTCAGCACAACAACGACCCAAAGCACGCATACAAATCCACAAAAGCATGGCTTCACCAGAAGAATATTAACATTTTGGAATAGCCCAGCCAGAGCTCAGACATGAATCCAGTTGAACATCTGTGGGGTTATCTGAAGAAGGCTGTGCACAGGAGATGTCCTTGCAAACTGACAGATTTGGAGCACTTTTGCAAAGAAGAGTGGGCAAATATTGCCACATCAAGATGTGCCATGCTTATAGACTACTACCCAAAAAGACTGCTGTAATAAAATCAAAAGGTGCTTCCAAGTATTAGTTTAAGGGTGTGCACACTTATGCAACCAGGTTATTGTGAGTTTTTGATTTAGATTTTTCCCACTCAGAGATTTAATTTTGTTTTTGTTTTTCAATTCAATTGTTCACATTATAGGTTTCATTAAAGGTGGAAAAAGTTCTGACATGATTTATCTTTGTCTCATTCTTTTACATCACAATAACCTGCCATTTTAACAGGGGTGTGTAGACATTTCATATCCACTGTACATGTCCATTTTGAATTTGATGCCAGCAAGACATTTCAAAAAAGTCTGGTCTGGGGCAGGTTTACCACTGTTACATCACCTCTTGTTTAACAATACTCTTTAAGCGTTTGGGATCTGATGAAACCAATAGTTGAAATGTATTACCATTCTTGTTTGAAATAGTATTTCATCTGCTCAACAGTTTACCTAATTAGTTGTGTGATATTCCACCAGGTTTAGTTTTTTTGCATTACCCATTTTTTTCAGTCTTTTGTTGCTTCTGTCCCAACCTTTTTGAAATGTCTTGCTGGCATCAAATTAAAAGTGGGAATATATTTGTTAAAGGTCCCCTGACATGAAATTTTCATTTTGTGAGGTTTTTTAACATTAATATGAGTTCACCTAGCCTATATATGGTCCCAAATTTTCTAAAAATTCCATTCGGTGTAAATTGAGCATTTTCTATCTTTCTCTGACTTGGAGAAAACGGAGAATCAAACAGGCTGATCTGGACCCGTCTCTTTGTGACGTCGCAAGGAGAAATTGTTAACTCCCATGGTAACTCCCCTTTTTCTGCTTTGCCCGCCCAGAGAAAGAATTTAAATAGAGCCAGGTGTGAGGCACACATGTGTGTGAGCGCGACTTCAATTTGTCTACGCGACAAGGAGGGGCATCATGGCTTTTGAGCGAAGGAAACACAATAATTGCTCAGTAATAGGATGTAGAGATGAGCAACGAAGCCTTTTTTTACTTCCTTCGTACATGCCACAGAAGAACCAGTGGAATGATTTCATTTTCTCCGGAAAAGCGCCGACACAGCTTCCCAAAGTTTTGCATGTCTGTGGCAAACATTTCACCGACAACTATGTACATAATGTTACACAACAAAATTATTTACTCCTGCGCGCACATAAATATATAGGCTTTATATATCTTGTGTAACGTGACTTCATGATATGAAGGGAGAATTTTTACATTTAAAAAAACCCTCTTCTCTAAACTAGAATATTTACTGATATAGATGCTAACACAGCTTTAAAATCATCACAAATCAGAGAAACATGAAAAGGCAAAAGCAGATTAGATTTAGCTTTAACTTACATGATAATCAGACATCCTAACAAAGTATCATATAGACATAATATTTTTAACTAACCATTCGGAAACATCCTTCTGGAGGCGCTGAGTTGCAACTTCTTCATCCGTTGCTTCTCCATCTGGATCAGATTCTGGGTCAAACTGAAATACTTCAATGTGTCTTCGTGCCATTGCAATATGATCCAGACATACCGGTAAACATGCACGTTACCTTTGCCGCAAGAAAGTAAATTTGTGCATTTGCACACTAATCAGATCTCACACATTTAATTACACAAAAGATATGGAGTAATGTGTATTTTTTACACAAATATAGTCTTACTTGGTACCACACACAAAACAAACAAAATCCATGAAATTGCTTTTCCTATGTTTATGTGGAAATTGATTGTGAGACTGTGTTGAATAGACCATGATTTCAAATAAAAGAGACACAAAAATAACGAATGAAATGAAAAGTTATAAAACACAAAATCTAATAATGAACACACATAAGGTTTACCTTAACATGGAATATACTGTGATATACGTAAGTAGCTAGCTAGCTATTTATAGCAAATGTACAAAAACACTCTCTCTTTGTTAAGTTTTCAACCCACTGGCAACCTGTTGCAGATTTACCTTTGAGGGCAGATCACAGTTGGACCAGGAAAAAGGGTTCCCATCTACCTGTAGTTTTTAACAAGCTAGAGAAAAATGTCTCAGAGATATCTTGCACTGTTGTGTCAGATAGGAACATTGTTCAGATAGAATTACTCTTTAAACACGGACAAACATTGATGTTGTGTACATGGAAAAATACAAAGGCCACAATAAATATTCAAAACATGACAGAAAGCAGGGTCATTCATCCAGTAACCTTATTGGTTGAACTTTCAAAGTTTGAAAATGAAAAGATAACACAAAAGTGCATATTTAGTAATAGAAACGACCCTCAGATGATCAGAATTCAGTAAATAAACAGTTTCTATAAGGGCGATACTTGCAAATACATTTTGTATCATACAATAGTCTGCATATCATTTTAAAATATTGCCTATAATAATTTGACTTTTTGCCCATCTCTTCTGAGTGATCGTGCATGGGTTGTCTCAGGAATTCAACACTCTACTCAGGCATTATCATTGCTATACTTTACCAACTGAGCTGCTAAGTGCCACCAGAGTAAAGTGTTAAAAAGATGACACCACGAGTATATTTGAAAATGTCTAATTTAATCTGCATCAATGGGCAACGTCAATCTATCTTAAAGATTTTTGACATCCCCCCATCCGGTGGCCTTTCTACCATCCTATCACACCCAGGGCCATTTCCAATATGTACAAGATAAGCTGCTTTTGTCCTCATGTCAGACTGGGAAAGATAAATAGCCATTTCTTAGAGCTTCTGGGGAATGAGAGCCATGCATAGGGATAACAGGATGCGTGGATGAAGAAAAATCTGCCTGGAAAAAGTAGGGTAAATCAGTGAGCCCCCTAGGATAAACAGAAAAATATAAGATGGTGGTCTGGGGGAGACTGTTTTGGTTTGTCAGTTGGTCCACTGGTGTATAAATAACACTGGCTGGTAAAAAAAAGGAACAATAAACAGAACAGGCACCTACCTGTCATGACAAATGCTCAGACGAATGGTTGTCACCAAAACCAGAGCGGTCCAATTTAATTGAGTGAATGGCTGGCAACATGATTTTAAGGAAACGTAATGAGTTTGTCCTGACCTTCCAGTGAATGAGTATGGTTTCATCTTCACGTCCCCGATGGTACATGACAGGATTACAGTCCTAGCAGTACACAGAAATCTGTCGGCAGAGTGTAAACATTGTTAGCCTCTGTTAGCTATTTAGCCTGCATGACAGCACAGGAGATAGTGTTATGTGGTAACACATGAAGCCATGAGCTTCAAGCATCGCAATTGGAGATTAACCTTTTCATTACCTTTATTTACAGCTTGAGTAAAATATTGTGAATGAAACAACAATTGCTTGAGGATTCAGGCAGTCAAAAATAAAGCTAAAACTAAAACTTAAGGATGGGTTCAGCGTGGAAAATTGCTTGTTTCTCAAGTCTTCACACATATTAGAAATATCAGTGACAGGTGTTAGTTATCGTTATAAAATAAAAGATCCAGACAAATGCCAATTTGCACAAAAACATAATTTTTCATAAGTGCCGCCTGTAGCATCGTTTTAGAGAATTTGGCAGTATGTCCAACTGACCTTACAACCACTGACCACATGGACCGTAACCACAACCACCACATCTGGCTTTGTCACCAGCAAGAACTATCTGAGATCAGCCACCTGGGCAGTTGATGAAATTGTGGGTTTTGAACAACCAAAGAATTTCTGCACAACTGTCAGAAACGATCTCAGGGAAGCTCATCTGCATCGTCCTCACCCGAGGTTATAACTTATATCAATAGACAAATGTTTACCTTCACTGGCCACTGGCATGCTGGGTAAAAACTCTACCAGTAGACAGATAGTGTATGGCGATGCGTGAGCAGTCGGTTTGCTGAAGTCAGTGTTGTGAACATGATTCATTTTGCTTTTCATTTCCTATTTTGCAAGTCTTAAAACACATAGTATGAAAAAGTAAATGAAATGGCAAACACGATTCTTTTTTACGTAAGCACTCACATTTGCTTTATTAATGTGTTAGTGTTTTAATGGACATAACATAGACATGAAATATTAAACACTTTAGCCACAGGTATTAGTAACAAAATGCTAGTGACCTTTTACCCACGCCAAACCATTAACTACTAGTCCACTAACTTATATATTGACACAAACATATCTCTAAATATTTGTAACAGAGATACTCATCTCACACTCCAGAAATGGTCTCTGGTAACATTTCCCCTAACACAGACCCCACATTGCAACACAACCATTTAGAAACCCACTCACTTCTCAGACTTGGACAGGGAGTGGGAGGATGCACGTAATTGGTTATTAGATGGATCCCCGCTATGTTGGCCTCATTATAAGGGGAAATGGATGAACCTGAATGGGATACTTTCTCTGCCATTTTCCAACCCTAAAGAGCTGCTAAAACACTACAACTCCAACAATTGTCAATCACGGATGCTTTTCAACAGCTTCTAAAGGCTAGTGCAGTGTATATGTGGTTTTAAACCTACCTATTAGTGGGGAGAAAATGTTACTGTTGCCAGGGTGCTTTTGGAAATTATATCCATAATATGCAAATTGTAGGTGGTGACAAATCCATGCATTAGTGAGCACATTAGTAATCACAGCAATTTGACCAAGAAAATAATGATACAATAATGCCAATCAAACAACATCCTGTGAACAGTCCCTAGATTCATTATAATTTCTGCATGTGGTAGCTTGACTGGTGCATTGGCAGGGCTGTTTCCCTCCTCTCTAGTGGGATGGAGAGGGGAGTCGAATCAGTGCCCTGTAATGAATTAGAAGTTATTGATTATCCCCCACAATGAAAAACAGGGAGGAGAAGAACGTGGTCTCTGTCCATTAGCAAGTCAGTTAGTTGGTCACATGCAATATATCAGATACCACAGGTCCAATTCTGACCAAACCAGGGTAAATAAGGTAGGCACTTAGTTCTGAAATTTAGTAGCTTTTTTGTAAAAAAATACTGAAACTGATTTAGCAGTTTCAGTATCCCTCAGTCTGTTGTGCTTTCCAAAAACGCATTTTTTCTAAGCAGTGGAACAGTACCCACAAGTAACCTCAGTATTATCTGCCTGTCACGGTTTCCCCATACAACTCTCTGAACAGGACAACTGCCTTCAGACTGAGACCGTGAGGTAAATGGACCTGTTGGAGCGTGTGCATTGAAGTGTATAGTAAACTGTCCTGGATGCGCAAATTCCATGTTCTTAACAGAATATGACTCATTTTCCATGTGAGTCATGCAATGTCCACCTTGCTAGCAAGCCAGTTACCTTTTGCCATTCTTTTGGTGGAAATTTACTAAATAATCTTTAGTAATTGTCTCCTTTTCATGTAAGTACATTCATGATAATGTCAGCAGTTACAATTTGCATTAGTAATCTGTACTACAGTGAGGGAAAAAAGTATTTTATTCCCTGCTGATTTTGCCCACTGACAAAGATATGATAATTTTATAATTTTAATGGTAGGTTTATTTGAAAAGTGAGAGACAGAATAACAACAACAAAATCCAGAAAATTATCTTTATTTTTGTTTGCATTTTAATGAGTGAAATAAGTATTTGATCCCCACACAATCTGAAAGATTTCTGACTCCCAGGTGTCTTTTATACAGGTAGTTTAAAGGGAGTGCTCCTAATCTCAGCTGCTTACCTGTATAAAAGACACCTGTCCACAGAAGCAATCAATCAATCATATTCTAAACTCTCCACCATGGCCAAGACCAAAGAGCTGTCCAAGGATGTCAGGGACAAGATTGTAAACCAAGTAAGATCTCACCTCGTGGATTTGCAATGATCATGAGAACGGTGAGGAATCAGCTCAGAACTAGACGGGAGGATCTTGTCAATGATCTCAAGGCAGCTGGGACCATAGTCACCAAGAAAACAATTGGTAACACTCTGGAATCCTGCAGCGCCCGCAAGGTCACTGCTCAAGAAAGCACATGTACAGGCCTGTCTGAAGTTTGCCATTGAACATCTGAATGATTCAGAGGAGAACTCTGTAAAAGTGTTGTGGTCAGACCATAATCGAGCTCTTTGGCATCAACTCAGCTCGCCGTGTTTGGAGGAGTAGGAACGCTGCCTATGACCCCAAGAACACCATCCCCACCGTCAAACACGGAGGTGGAAACATGCTTCGGGGGTGTTTTTTACTGCTAAGGGGACAGGACAACTTCACCGCATCAAAGGGACGATGGACGGGGCCATGTACCGTCAAATCTTGGGTGAGAACCTCCTTCCCTCAGCCAGGGCATTGAAAATGGGTCGTGGATGGGAATTCCAGCATGACAACGACCCAAAACACACGGCCAAAGCAACAAAGGAGTGGCTCAAGAAGAAGCACATTAAGGTCCTGGAGCGGCCTAGCCAGTCTCCAGCCCTTAATCCCATAGAAAATCTGTGGAGGGAGCGGAAGGTTTGAGTTGCCAAACGCCTCGAAACCTTAATGACTTGGAGAAGATCTGCAAAGAGAGGTGGGACAAAATCCCTCCTGAGATGTGTGCAAACCTGGTGGCCAACTACAAGAAACATCTGACCTCTGTGATTGCCAATAAGGATTTTGCCACCAAGTACTAAGTCATGTTTTGCAGTGGGGCCGAATACTTATTTCACTCATTAAAATCCAAATCAATTAATTACATTTTTATATGCATTTTTCTGGATTTTTTGTTTGTTTTCTGTCTCTAACTGTTCAAATAAACCTCCCATTAAAATGATAGACTGATAATTTCTTTGTCAGTGGGCAAACGTACAAAATCAGCAGGGGATCAAATACTTTTTTCCGTCACTGTACATAGATTGGCGTGTTGATAAACAGTATGTCTATGCCAGTCTGTGTTGTATACAAGCCATACTGAGTGGTATACAATTGCTGGCTTAGCATTATTGTATCTAATGGTATTACTCTCAGTGCTCTGTAAACTCATTACTGTATTCTGTGTCTATTTCTTTATATTACCACTACAACATACATGAGAAAGTGGTGTCATATACAGTGTGTACTGCACCATTTTATTTCCTCTCTCAAAAAGTGGAAAAGGAAGGTTTTGAGTGAGGAACAGGGTTAAGGTTTAAAATTAAGAGGCCACTGCAAATTGAATGCTTCTGTTCCTCTGTAACGACCACCCCTGCCATCCCCTCTGTCTACCGTTCATCCTCCCCGGAGTACTAGTTATGTTTTGTTGTTATTGCTCTTATTACATTCAGTCCTGTCCTGTGTTATAGTCAAGCTACAAGTCCTCTACCTATCTCTGTGCTATCAGCACCAGAGCACTGTGAACAGGTGTTTCCAGTTGCCTTGTTAGTATGGTATTTAGCCAGTGTTGTTCAAGGACTGTTTGTGGATTATTGTTTCATGTGCCGTTTCTAAGCTTGACAAGTCTTTGTTTTGGACTATTTTCCATTAAATTATTGTTGATTGCACTTGCCTCTGCTTCCTACCTAAGAAACGTTACATCCTCACTCAAAACTTTCCTTTTCAACTTTTTTGGAAAGGAAAGAAAAAGGTGCAGTGGTCTCTTAATTTCTTCCGGAGCTGTATATTAAAATAATTAAAATGTGTGACTTGAAATTAGGGGTGGGCTGAGTACTTATTTATATTGTTATGGATATGAGCAATTTGTCGGATACAGATACGATATGATTGTTCAATGTCAATTATCCGTAATTGGGTAAAGTTATTGAAAACCACACATTCTCACGTCAAGTCTCAGACGGTGCGGAATGCTAAGAGGTCAATTAAATGATTCTGTTGTCAGTAAAGACACGGTTGTGGGTTTTCAGTGAGCCTGCTTCTATGATATGTATTATGGATGGTGTTAAAGATTATTTAGACTTTATTTTCCACCAGCAAACATAGGTTTGCTCCCTCGCCTCAAATCCCTGACATGCACACATGCGGGTGACTTTATATTTTCACTTTCTCTGGGGTCAACTTTTTTCTATTGGAAATAAGTGAATTAGAATCCAAAGTTAGTCATCTATCTTATTTTTCCTTTGTTTATTTGATGTCTTTGTTTATTTTAAGTTATTTTAAGTTGTTTAGTAGGTGGCTCCATTGCTGAAGAAGTGTGTTATGCTATGAACTAATTAAGACAATGCTTGAATTCTGTTATTACTAATCCCACAATGTTTTCTGAATGACACATTATTAGAATGTAACAATTGTAAAAGTAAATGGTGACTCTACAAATGATCTGGCATTGGATAGGCGTTAGAAGATGAATGTTTTGCCACTTTTTACATTTAAACAGTGTCTAGAAGAACTACTGTAAAAGTTGCTGGCATCCATGCATTTATGAGCATATTTTGTTAAAACATGTTTTGCGTGAGTAAAGAAGCATCAGGATCCCACTGAAGCATTTTGAGTAATGGAGCAATAATACTGAAATGTGGTATAGGCTTTCATTTGAAACGCACTTTTGACAGATTTTCCTATCACAAGTACACCTCCGATAAAACATATTATGGGTGTCAAATGGATACAAGTATGACTGGAAATACTGCTTCCTTGTATTCTGGATGATGCTCTATGAAGGTTTACCAGCGGCCTAAAACCTAGCTCCTACATATTTCATTACTAATTTAATAATCATACCTTTCTTTACTCAACCATATTTGTTCACTTTCATAATGTTTTATTGCATTTATAATAATGTTTTTGTTTTTTTATGAAGTAATTTGCAACATTTTCAAACCATCCATTACGGAGTAGAATTTTGTACACATAATCGTTGTAATGTCTCTTGCCCCTGAATCGGCACCACCCCTCTGGTGCTCGACGTCATCTGTTTTGTAACCACCAACAGATAATAATAACACTACCACTACCGGAACACTACCACTACAGGAACACTACCACTATGAGAACACTACCACTATCACAACACTACCACTACCACACCACTACCGGAACAGTAACACTACCACAATCGGAACACTACCACAACCAGACCACTAGCACTACCAGAACACTACCACTATCGGAACACTACCACAACCAGACCACTAGCACTACCAGAACACTACAACTACCGGAACACTACCACTACGACATCACTGCCATTACCAGACTACAACCGAAACACTAACACTACCACTACCAGAACACTACCACTACTGGAACACTAACACTACCACTACCAGAACACTACCACTACCGGAACACTTCCGGAACACTAACACTACCACCACCAGAACACTACCACTACCGGAACACTAACACTACCAGACCACTACCGGAACACTTACACTACCACTACCACAACACTGCCATTACCAGACCACTACCGAAACACTAACACAACCACTACCAGAACACTACCACTACCAGACCACTACCACTACCAGAACACTACCAATACCGGAACACTAACAATACCACTACCAGAAAACTACCACTACCGGAACACTACCACAACACTACCACTACCAGACCACTACCGGAACACTAACACTACCAGACCACTACAGGAACACTTACACTATCACTTCCAGAACACTACCACAACACTGCCATTACCAGACCACTACCGAAACACTATCACTACCAGAACACTACCACTACCAGACCACTACCAGACCACTACCACTACCAGAACACTAACACTACCACTACCAGAACACTACCACTACTGGAACATTACCACTACCAGACCACTACTAGACCACTACTACTACGAGAACACTACCTGACCACTACCACTACCAGAGCACTACCACTACCAGACCACTACCACAATCGGGACACTACCACTACTGGAACAATACCACTACGACATCACTGCCATTACCAGACTACTACCGGAACACTACCACTACCAGACGACTACCACTACCGAAACACTACCACTACCACTACAAGAACACTACCACTACCAGATGACTACCACTACCGGAACACTAACACTACCACTACCAGAACACTACCACTACCAGACCACTACCAGACCACTACCAGTACCGGAACACTAACACTACCAGAACACTACCGGAACACTTCCACTACCAGACCACAACCAGAACACTACCACTACCAGAACACTAACACTACCAGACCACTTTCACTACCAGACCACTTTCACTACCAGACCACTACCACTACCAGAACACTACCACTACAACAACACTACCACTACAACAACACTACCGCTACCGGACCACTACCGGAACACTACCACAACCAGAACACTTCCACTACTGGAACATTACCACTACCATCCCACTACCAGACCCCTACCACTACCGGAACACTAACACTACCACTGCCAGAACACTACCACTACCCGGAACACTACCACTACCAGACCACTACCAGAACACTAACACTACCACTACCGGAATACTAACACTACCAGACCACTACAGGAACACTTACACTACCACTTCCAGAACACTACCACTACCACAACACTGCCATTACCAGACCACTACCGAAACACTAATGCTACCACTACCACAATACTACCACTACCAGACCACTACCACTACCGGAACACTTACACTACCATTACCAGAACACTACCGGAACACTACCACTACCAGACCACTACCGGAACACTACCACTACCAGAACACTAACACTACCAGACCACTACCGGAATACTAACACTAACACTACCAGAACACTACCACTACTGGAACACTACCAGACCACTACTAGACCACTACCACTATGAGAACACTACCAGACCACTACCACTACCAGACCACTACCACTACCGGAACACTACCACTACCAGAACACTACCAAAATCGGAAAACACTACCACTACCGGAATACTACTACTACGACATCACTGCCATTACCAGACTACTACCGAAACACTAACACTACCAGTACCAGAACACTACCAGACCACTACCACTACCGGAACATTAACTCTACCACTACCGGAACACTAACACTACCACTACCAGAACACTAACACTACCAGACCACTACCGGAACACTTATACTACCACTACCAAAACACTACCACTACCACAACACTGCCATTACCAGACCACTACCGGAACACTAACACTACCACTGCCAGACCTCTACCACTATCAGAATACTACCACTACGAGAACACTACCACTACCACTTCCAGACCACTACCAAATACTACCACAACACAAGCCCTTCCAGACCTCCACCACTACCAGACCACTACCACTTCTGGAACACTAATACTATCACAACCAGAACACTACCGGAACCCTACCACTACCCGACCACTTCCACTACCAGACAACTACCACTACCGGAACAGTACTACTACCACAACACTACCACTACCAGACCACTACCGGAACACTAACACTACCACTACCAGCCCACTTCCACTACCAGCCCACTTCCACTACCAGACCACTACCAGAACACTACCACAACCAGAACAAAACCACTACCAGTACCACAACCAGACCAATACCAGACCACTACCGCCACCAGACCACTACCACCACCAGAACACTACCACTACCAGACCACTACCACTACGAGATCCACTTGCAGACCACTACCACTACTTCAAGGACGTATGGAAGTCGACATTTACTCACAAACATTTCAGACCCTTCTTTCTACATATTAAGATGTTGCTTTCTTAAAATCTTGAAATTGATTAAATAAATCAGTCTACATTCAGTACTCCACAATGACAAAGAATTTTTTATTTTTTATTCTTGCATCTTTATAAATAATAAACAACATAAACATCACATTTGCACAAGTAAACTGATCTCAGGTGCATTTGATTGTTTCCACTGATCATCTTTGATGTATTCCTGTAACCTGATAGGAGTCCACCACTAGTAAATTCAAATTATTGGAAAATATTACCACTTGTGTTGTCTTACAACGACTCAAGTTTGTCTACTCAGGCCTGTAACAAAACATTATTGTAAAACAACATTAGAGTAAAACGCTTAGAACATTATTGTTTGGTACTAATTGTTTATCCTAGTTAATTATTTGTTTAGTCTCTTTTATTTGATGAGTGTCATTGAAAACATTCTCATTCTTCATCCCCAGCCTGGGAAATGTTTGTTTTCTTAATTTCATCATTTTATTTGGAATTTACCAGAAAGGTCATGTAGCCAGTGTGAAGGATAGAACATTGCAGTGTTTGTGAAGTTCTATTTGTATGGGTCGATGGGGTTTTGGTCTTTGTGTGTGTATAAATGCATTTATAAATATGAATGTTTGAGCTAAGTCACTGCATGGGGGATTAGGGGACAAGCCTATGTGTGTTTCACCTGCCGATTTCATTTCCCAACCGTGGCTTATCGATTGCTCGGCTGCTCAATCAATATTTGTTATGCATGCCGTTTTTCTCACAGTAAACAGCTCAAGCCATCTGAGATGATTCCACTGGAGACACATCTGCCAAGCAATGCTTTTATGAATCCCTCTTAAATGGAAAGTTGTACCTGAGAATTGCCATTCATGTGCAACATAAGGTAGAGTACTCAAATATCTACAGCTTGGCATCCTCCTAATTTACAGGCATTTAAGCTATAGCAAAAGTTTTATGTTGGCAGAAAATAACGGCCAGGTATTTAGATATTACAATTAATAAAATAAATAATAAAGAAATTCTAGGACTGTAAAAAAGGAAAATCCAATCACTTTTCCCCTTATCTGACCATAAGACCCTGAATTTCTCGTTTTTCTCAAACATACCACACTAATGTGAAACGACTCATCTCTTTCCGCAACATAAAAGCTGTCGACCCCCAGACACTTTCGGACGCAATCAGTTCTACCCTTCCCCATACACCTTGTACGCCCGAAGACCTCACCAACCAGTTCAATACCATTGTTGCTACAGAGCAGCATCAACGCTGCATGTATCAGATCTGCTGCCCTCAACTCCATGGCCCCACTTCAAACAAAAAATGTCACCTTCACATCCTCTTCACCCTGGTTTACATCTGAGCTCCGTGCCATGAAGCAGGAGGGCCGCCGGCTTGAACATCGAACCACAACTGGCTTAACTGTTCATGCTGAAGCCTATATCTGTCACCTCTCCTTGTACAGAGATGCTCTTCATGCTGCCAGAACCTCTTTCATCTCCGACACCATCAAAACCTCCAACACAAACTCCCGGACTTTGTTCTCCACAATCAACAAACTCCTCCTACAAAGCAGTGAGCCCTCCACACCATCCACTGTGCTCACAAACTCTTTTCTTCAGTTATTTAAAGACAAGATTACTCACATTAATGCTTCCTTGGCTAACCCATCTCCACCAGTTCCTTCTTCCACCACCCACTCTCTCCTGTTATACACACCCTCCTAAGCCCCTTCCCCCCAATCAACTCACCACTCATCACAAAACGTATTTTATCTTCAAAAACAACTACCTGCCTTCCTGTTCTCTGTCCATTCATTACTCACATAGTCAATCTTTCTCTCTACCATGGCATCGTCCCCTCCAGCTTTAAACATGCTGTTGTCACACCCATCCTAAAGAAACCTGGCCTGGACACTACCAATTTCAATAACTTCTGCCCCATCTCCAACCTCCCTTCCTTGCGAAACCCCTGGAAAGGACTGTTGCCACCCAACTTCAATGCCACCTCCTCAATAACTGTCTGTTTGAGCCTTTTCAATCTGGCTTCCGACCACTTCACAGTACTGAAACTGCCCTCCTCGAAGTTGTTAATGACCTTCTTGTCTCTGCTGATTCTGCCGTCCTCAACATCCTTATCCTGCTTGACCTGAGTGCTGCCTTTGACATAGTCAATCACCAGATCCTCCTTACCAGGCTCACAGCTTCGGGTGTTGAGGGAGCCGCACTTTCCTGGCTACGCTCATACCTCACCAACTGTACTCACAACATTTCAGTCCATGGTCATAATTGTGACTCAGTTGTAATCACACAGGGTGTCCCCAGGGTTCTGTTCTTGGGCCCCTGCTCTTTATCATCTACATCCACCCCCTTGGTCAGATCCTCTGTCACCTTAAACTGGACTTCCACTGCTACGCTGATGACACTCAGATCTACCTCAGCACTAAATTCCTCACCAACCCTCCTCTGTCTCATATTGAAACTTGTCTGGCAACAATAGAAACCTGGCTGCAGCAGAACTTCAAGCTTAACAGTGACAAAACTGAACTTCTACTACTTGGTACAAAATCCACACTAACCAAAGCCGCCACTTTCACCCTCACTATTGATGACTTTATTATATCTCCATCCCCTCATGCACGCAACCTCTGTGTCATACTGGACTCCTCACTCAGCTTCCAACAACACGTAAAACAGGCAGTCAAATCTTCATTCTTCCACCTTCGCAATATTGCCAAATAAGTCTTCCCTGTCCCGCATTGCCGCTGAAACACTAACACATGCATTCATTTCTGCCCGTCTTGACTCTTGCAATTCTCTACTTTCTGTCATTAACACTTCATCTCTTCATAAACTCAGCTGCACGACTTCTCACACACACCAAATCCTGGCAGCACATCACCCCCACCCTACAAGAGCTCCACTGGCTCCCAATCTCTAAATGCATTCACTTCAAAATTCTTCTTCTCAAGTATAAAGCCCTCCACCAACTTGCTCCACCCTATCTCTCGGACCTTATTCCCCAATACCATTCCTCCAGGTTACTCCACTCTGCCACTGCTGGCCTCCTTACCATCTCTCGATCCAAGCTCTGGAGCTTTGGAGACAGGGCTTTTTCACGGGTTGCTCCAAGATTTGGAATGCACTTCCACAATTTATCCATGACTCCAAATCTGTTGCCATCTTCATCCACCACCTCAAGTCTCATCTGTTCACACAAGCCTATCCCTAGCCCCAGCCCTATGTTGCTTGAGTTTTTAGTTTTGTTAGCTACCGTTTGTCTCATTGCTCTATCTGTAGTTGTTTGTTATGTATGTATTGTAAAGCATCGTTAGGTCTTTGAAAAGCACTATATAAATGTAATGTATTATTATTATTATTAAGAATAATACTGTACCTGTTCTTTTTAGCTCCTGGCCAAAATAGTGGCACCAGAATTGTATTCCTGATTTATCTACAAAGACATTTTCCTACTGAAATGTGAAACAGAATAACATTGCTTGAGGCTGCCATGCCTAGTTAACCAATGGAAATGCAAAGTTTCTGGCTCCCTCTTAACCCTGCCAACACAGAAGAATAGTTTCAACACTTTGCAAATACAAAAACATAGCTTTGCATATCAAAGTTTTTTCAAATGATTTTCAATATCAATAGTTTTATTTGCAATACTAATTATTTGTTCTTATAAAAAAAAAGTTACTAAAGATTGTTTAGCTACTATTGTTCAGTAAGCATTGCACTGCTGTGGTCATTATGAATGAATATTATGGGTGTTTGCTATAAGCTGGATTCCAATGGGTAAAACGTAACACTTCACACACATACACACTGTGTCTTGCACATCTGATGTGGTCAAGCTGTGGAACTAAGAACATCCTAAAAACTATGGAATATATCATGGCTAATTTACAAAGTAAAGTATGAATTTATTTAGCACTTACTTTGTGAAAGCTTCATGTTAGTGAATGCAACAGCTATGTCTCTGTCATTAACAAACAATTCAAAGTTTTCAGTCACGAGGTTGCGTTGACAGCCTGGTGGGCAAAACATTGTTGAAACATGATGGCTAACTCTAACTTTTACAGCCCTTGAGTGTTTAGATAACCTCACAAAACATGTTAAACAAAGGTATACAAACAGTCTTCGGCACTTGTGACCCATATTCAGCACCCGCCGTGTTATTTACATTGTTGAAAACAGCGATATCCCTGCCGGAGCTGAACTTTGTGGATGTGTACATAGTTATACCTTCTGGAGAATCCATCCCCTTACACTGCTACCAAAATGAAATTGTACCGACAGCTATTTGTATATTCGATCAGGGTGGGTGAATAATGCAATTGTTTGGGAGGTGAAGGAGAACAAATTATTTATTGTCAAAGCGAAGTTGCGTGCTAATTTACCTAAATTACCGTTGGTTTTATGGGTGGTCATTGTAGCGTAGTGCTGCCACTATAACACAGAATCTTGTGACAAATGTACCGGTAATAATGTCAGGTACAGTGGATATAAAAAGTATATGTGAACTTTTAATGTGACCTATAATGGGAACAATTCAATTGAAAAACAAACTGAAATCTTTGAGGGGGAAAAATTAAAAATAAAAACCTTACAATAACCTGGTTGCATAAGTGTGCACACCCTCTTATAACTGGGGATGTGGCTGTGTTCAGAAGTAACCAATCACATTTAAACTTAAATAGAAGTCATTACACACCTGCAATCATTTAAAGTGACTCTGATTAATCACAAATAAAGTTCAACTGTTCTAGTAGGGTTTTCCTGACATTTTCTAAGTTGCATCTCAGAGCAGAAGCCATGGTCTGCAGAGAGCTTCCAAAGCATCAAAGAGATCTAATTGTTGAAATATATCAGGAGAAGAGTACAAAATAATTTCCTAAGCATTCGATATACCATGGAACACAGTGAAGACAGTCATCATCAAGTGGAGAAAATATGGCACAACAGAGACATTACAAGAACTGGACGTCCCTCCAAAATTGATGAAAAGGCGAGAAGAAAACTGGTTAGGGAGGCTTCCAAGAGGCCTACAGCAGCATTAAAGGAACTGCAGGAATTTCTGGCAAGTACTGGCTGTGTGCTACATGTGACAACAATCTCCCTTAATCTTCATATGAATGGGCTATGGAGTAGGGTGGCAAGACGGAAGCCTTTTCTTACAAAGAAAAACATCCAAGCCCGGCTGAAGTTTGCAAAAACAAACATCAAGTCCCCCAAAAGCATGTGTGAAAATGTGTTATGGTCTAATGAAACCAAGGTTGAACTTTTTGGCCATAATTCCAAAAGGTATGTTTGGCGCAAAAACAACTCTGCACATCACCCAAAGAACACCATACCCACAGTGAAGCATGGTGGTGGCAGCATCATGCTTTAGGGGCTGTTTTTTTTTCAGCTGGAACCCAGGCCTTAATCAGAGGGAATTATGAACAGTTCCAAATACCAGGCAATTTTGGCACAGAACCTTCAGGCATCTGTAAGAAAGCTGAAGATAAAGAGGAAGTTCATCACCTTTCAGCAAGAAAACGACCCAGAGTACACATCCAAATCCACAAAAGCAAGGCTTCACCAGAAGAAGATTAACGTTTTGGAATGGCCCAGCCAGAGCCCAGACTGGAATCCAATTGAACATCTGTGCGGTGATCTGAAGAGTGCTGTGCACAGGAGATGTCCTCGCAATCTGACAGATTTGGAGCACTTTTGCAAAGAAGAGTGGGCAAATATTGCCACATCAAGATGTGCCATGCTTATAGACTCCTACCCAAAAAGACTGCTGTAATAAAATCAAAAGGTGCTTCAACCAAGTATTAGTTTAAGGGTGTGCACACTTATCAACCAGGTTATTGTGAGGTTTTGATTTTGATTTTTCCCACTCAAAGATTTCAGTTTGTTTTCCAATTGAATTGTTCACGTTATAGGTCACATTAAAGGTGGAAAAAGTTCTGACATGATTTATCTTTGTCTCATTCTTTTACATCACAAGAACCTGGCAGGGGTGTGTAGACCTTTTATATCCACTGTAAACAATTCCTACGGTTAAATTGACACATTGACAGCCTGGGTTGCTGTGGAGAAGTTTGGATTGGTGCGGTTTTCTCCTGTATTTACTTTGTTATTAACATAACTAACACTGTGTGTTTAACGAGTGGTTTAGCTAGCCTCACTAACATTAGCTCAGCCATTGGATTTGGTTGCATTGGTGCAAACAAAAACAGACCATGTCATTTTTTACAATAATTACATGTAGATATGATTGCAAATAAAATATACAGCATATGCAGTTAGCGTATCCAATGGAACTCAACTATCTGTCATTTTGAAGTATAACTAGTAAACGTTGTGGAGTTGTTGATGGAGGGCAGTGGAAGTAGAGTTTGTTTGTCTTTCCAAATGGGTGTTCCCAAATGCCGTGATGTCACATGAAAACTATCAATACATGGGAAGGTATCACTCACATTCATTTATAAAGGCATGCTGGGATAAATGCAAATACGACTTTACAGAATAAAAACTAATAAATAAATGTAAAAACTGCAGGTTAAACATAATTGATTTACATTGGGTTGAATGATAAAATACAGATTAAACCAAACTGAGTGATTGCCATTGGGTCAACTTAAACAATTGTGAAAAAAAGGGTGAATCATTATCTTATTTTTTGGTGGGATTGGATCAATGTAATATTCGTTTCAGAATGGTTGCTGTATAATTGGAATTCTAAACATTCATCCACAAATACTGTTTCACTATAAGATTATGGAAAATAAATACATAAAGGCTTAAGACTAAACAGAGAAAATGTATGATGACAAAACAAAAAACAATTTCTAAAGTATTTTTATACTGAAATGTCAAACAACAGACATTTGATAATTAAATTACAAATCTCCTTAATATAATTAAGAGACTTAAGAGATCATTTGACTGAAATGCCAGTTTAAAGAAGAGACCAAAAGTACTAACCAATTTAGCACAAAAAAATATATAATATTGATTGGCTGGCTTCGCATGGCCCTCTTGACCACATTCATAATCACATTAACCTTGTCGGTATAGCTCCATGACAAATTGTATTATTGTACCACTATCTGACAGGACGCTTGGAAAAAAGGAATGGGAGACATAGTCAGGGGCTTTTGAAAAGCCTGATATAGGACTCAGAGATAGCCATGTATCAAAAAAATATGAAAAATTGAAACTCACAAAGCATCTAAAAAGTAAAAACATGCCACCATTGCTTATGTGAATGCAGGCAATACCAGTTGGGGGTTACATACAGGCTATCTAAGGAATGTAATTTAAGGCTTATAGTATAATAGGCTATTCATAAAATTGTCAGCAATGCATTACAACTTCATTATTTTATTGTGAACAATGCCACAGACTTCAAACACCGAACATTCAAGCTTTACAAAGTTATGAATGTTTGACTTTTCAGAGGAATCATCAGAAGACCATCTACATTTTCATTATAGTGAAAATATCATGTACACACATCATAGCGTTACACCATGGATACCATTGTTGCTACAGAGCAGCATCAACACTGCATGTATCAGATGCTACATATACCTGTTCACAGAGTGCAATAGCTACATTTCAATGTCATTGTTGTCCACGGGGCCCCGCTTGGGAATAAGGACGCACTATACTGCTGTTACTACAGTTGGACCTAGAAAAAAGCCAGCGCAGCCACATGACCATAAACTGCTCATCAGGGGGTATATCAACGAAAGACGCTCTGAAGAAAACAGCCACCACAAAAACCTCAGCAACATGCCCAATTCATTCCTCTTGGGGAATCTAGGAGATGCAGAGACCCGATGTATGGAACCCTTGGTGTTAGGACCTGTTTGAATATTGTTGATTGTAGTTATTGTTTACCATTCTGCTCACTGCAAGAGCTTGGTTTTATGTTTGTTGTTTGACAATGGCCGTAAGTAGGATGTTTGGGCTTTCAGAAGGTTTTCAGACCCCTTCACTTTCTCCACATATTGATGTGTTACGAACTTCATTTATAAGTGAATTACAAAAAATGCCATTTACACACAATAACCCAAAATGATAGAGAAATCACTTTATTTATTAATGCCAAATCTCTGAAAATAGAATCTGTAAAAGTATTCAGATATTTTATTCAGGACTTCGTATAAGTAGATTAGCTTAATGATAATAGCATTGAGTATTCTTGTGCATGTCTGTACCAGCTTGGCAGACCTGGATTTGAACAGTTTCTCCCATTTTTACTTCCAGATCCTGTCAATCTGCAAGATTGGTTGGGAAAAGCCTGTGAACTGCGATCTTCAGGTTTCCCCACAGATGTTCAATGGGATTTAAGTCTGAGCTTTAACTGGGCCACTGAAGTACATTGATAGATTTGTCCCAAAGCCACTCCTGCGTTATCTTGGCTTTGTGCTTTGGGTGTTGTCATTCTGAAAGATCTTCACTCCAGTCTGAGGTCCTGTAAGGTCTGGATCAGCTTTTCCTCAACGACCTCTGTATTTTGCTCTGTTAATCTTTTCATCAATTCTGACCAGTCTGCCAGTATTGGCCAGTGAGAAGCATCCCCACACCTGCCTTTCGCCAGATGTAGTGGCTGGCATTCAGGCCCATTAGTTTAATTTTGGTCTCATCAAACCAGCAAATCTTTTTCCTCAGTTTACACCAACTGCCTAATCAATCAAATGTATTTTATGAAGCCTTTTTCACATGAGCAGTTGTCAGTTGGTGCAGATACCCGCCCCTGAAACCCCAAAAACCAAGCAACAAGAGTTGATGCACACTGGTTAGGAAAGATTCCCAATTAGGGTCAAAACCCAGGAAGAAACCTAATGAGGTGCTAGATTCTGAGGGGTGGTCTGGCTGCGCTGGGTACAATTATAAAAGTGCATCACAACCTTTTTGGGATGCACTCACATTATATACAAATGACAGTGTGGGAAGCGTGCAGGGTTCAATCAGTCAGTCCATCACTCACTCACTGACATGGCAGAATAACTCTGCACAAACTTCTGAGCTCTTTTCTCCCGTGACTCATTGTTGGCAAGTGTGATGGTAATTCCATCGATTGACACTCTTAAAGGAGTAAGAAACAGAGACAAAATTCTCTTGGCACAAGCCTTTTATTATTATTTGCAAATAAGAGAGATGCGTCAAACACTTACAAACATAATTGTCCGAGGAGTCTCTGCCGTAAGACATGAACAATCCGTATTTATTTCAAATGTTAGAAGGGGTGTGGTAAGTTGTTGCCCATCTGTCTTGTGTAACATTTACCCAAAGGGCGGGCTGTCCCCCCACCTTATCCTTCTCAACTCCTGAGGAGACACAATGTCTGGATAACCAACAGAGACACTAAAGGGTTATACAGATTAACGAGTAACCCTCTAATCCACCGGTGCCGGTCAAGGATGTCTCCTATTCAAACACCAGATCCCTCTCAGCATCTTTAACTAGTAACTCATTCATACATGTATAGGACCAAGAATACATCAGTTCAAGAATTTCCACAACACAGGGCATGGCGCTTCAGACAGAGTGGCTACACCAGGTGATGCTGATGTCACGGGCATGCCCCAGACTGTCACCAGCCTGCATGACAGTGGCAAGGGACAGAGCATCAGCTGGAGGGAGAGTCTGAGTGAAATGTCCTTCAAAGCCTGTCGGATGATACAGACAAGCAGGACATCTCTACACTCTGTCTTAGATCCTCCCTGGGTATCTGCTGCACCAACTTTACAAACGGAAGGATGAGGACAGAGCAAAGTGTATCATGCTACTGTGGTGTGATCCAGGCTTTTCAGTTAGAGGCTGATTTTGTTGTGCGCTTTCACTTTTGCTTACTTTTCATGTTACACTAGAAAGAAACATCAGCAAGAAAAGAAGTGTTGCACATTATTAATGTTAATTCTCTGAAGTATTTAGCCGTGAAAAACACATTTCACAGTTACTACAAACTGATGTTAGTGAATACGGATGTTGTTACTATGAGGGAAGAAGTTAGGAGACATAAGTTGCAATTACCGGTATTTAAACAAAATGCAGCATTTACAAGACTTCCTGTTCTTCTGCCCATTAGTTGTGAACCACTTCGGGTCCCAATTCATTGTTAGATGTATTTTAATGGGTGCATGATGTCATGAAAAGAGTAGCTACTCAGACATCAGACATATCTGGGAAAAGCTTGCCAGAGGCTAGTGATCATATTTGCAGCACTCTCATTTTCTCAGAAGTTGATAAATTGTTGTGTCTTGAGAAAGATGCCCTGGCTTGCCGACAGGAAGCTGTTAATTTAAAACCATGCAGAATGTGACATTATGCGGGAAGATAAAAGGCGACATTTGGATAGGTTTAACAATTGAACAGCTGTCGGCTCTATAGTATAATACCAATCGATTATATGGCAGGACACATGTCTTAGATATGCATTCTTTCATATGGTTTAATATTTTAATATTGAAACTGCTGTATTTGAGAGAGAGGTGTGTGTATTTCACTGGATCAGTTTTAGCCCTGGCCTGGTTTTAACCCTGGCCTTTGCACATCATCATCCGGATCCAACATGTTTTCACTCCTTTACTTAGCTGTTGCTCTCTTTTTAGTCAACTGTAAAAGCACTTTCAAATCGCTCCATTAGGCTGATCTAAGCCCACAGAATATAACAGGGACTTATATTATCTGTATGATAATTTTGGCCTCTTGAAGCGGCACACTATGTCACTTGAAAGCAGTGTAGCATCTCCAGAATAGCAGCCAGAGGATTAGGGTAGGAGAGACAATGAGTTTTAATAAATCAATTCATATTTTTCACCCAAAAAAAACAAGTAAGGGATGTAAAAAGTCTGCTCAAATATCATCTGTACTCAAGCATTCCACAAACCCCAAAATATGTGATTACCACTGAGATAAGAGGATTTGGGCTATTATTCACAAGGATATTTTGTATTTTTTGGACAGCATATTGGTCTGCTGATCAGAATCCCCTAAGTGTGTCCCAGTGGTTGCTTGGTAATCCATGCTTATACTAAATATTGCAGACTCAGGTGATGTTAAATGTCAGAAAAGACAAATAACAATAAGACCACCTAAACATTGAGGAATTGTTAAAATGCCTATTGCTTTATGATCCTGTCTAAATTCCCAAATGACAGACTATCATTAAGCCAAAGATTTCCTTGTTCACAATCCGTCAGTGGTATGAAAATGCAAAATACATTAGTGGCTAATAATGCCTAAAACATCATCAAGGCCTCTAACCTTTGAAATAGTCTAATATGATCCTAGACTGACACTAAGGTTAGAAATAATAACTATTTGGAAATGTCCATATCTGTCTCCTCACTGTCTAGTCTTCATCCTAATGACTGCCCCTATTTTCCGAATCTGAATCTGTTCCAGCAATATGACACAGCTAAAGGACAGACAGTCAGAGAACTCTCTCCGGGTTTAGTCTGTAGAAAAGCAGTCACAATAGGGGGATATTTCTGTCACTGCAGACGTTAGCCTCAGATCTGAGGGTGAAATGTTGATTGTGTCCACGTAAAGAGGGAGTGATTTGGAGGGATGAAGGGAAGGAAGGACTCGGAGTGAGGGGAAATCAATGAAGAAAGAGGTTGGCACAAATTCTTGTAAAATAATTAACAACAATTATCACAATTTAAATGATCTAGATCACAGAAACGTGTATATATACGGAAACTTCATGGTGAATATCAAGTACCAGTCAAAGGTTTGGACACACCTACTCAAGGGTATTTCTTAATTTTTACTATTTTTCGCATTGTAGAAAATAAAGAAATTCCTTTCAATGAGTAGGTGTCTCCAAACTTTGGACTGGTACTGTATGTGATCTACCAAATAATGTTCCATGAAGACCTGCAACCACTTTAAACCCTTGTTGCGTATTTGTTTCTACTCAGCTGTTTATACCCTCATATATAGATATAGGCTGGGCCCGAGCCATGCAAGACACATTATTGGAAATGTTATGCTCAAAACTCTGGAATGCCATTCAAAATCCACATTAACAAACACTGCATGCATGTAAAACTGACAGCCATCTAAGCTGAGCCCACAATTCCATCAACACTGGCCCCCCAAAAAACTGCTTTCACCACTGATCTGAGGCAGCATCAAACTCCAGTCTGAAGCCAGTAATGTGGCCATGAAACCACCCGTGACTGGGGGGAAAAAAACATAAGAATGTATTGCCAGGCTTATGGTGACATATTGGAGATTTGAAGGCCAGTTGTGGTTGACTGCATTTGTGTGAAAAGTTAGGAAATAACCCCAAGCTGGTGCTGAGGATCCATAATGATGTAATGGGGCTCTGGTGCATTTGAGGGAGATGTCCTGGGCCAGGCTACAGAAGAATGAGACCTTAAAACATGGATCACTGGCATTTCATATCAAACATAAAGTATTCACTACATAATTTGAGCGGGACCTCACAGGCTATAACTGTTATGGAGTGTTAGCCCTCCTTTACAATTCTTTGAAAGAAGAGGCGTAATAGATCAGTTGTCTTTTTAGGAGAAAATGCACCTACATTTACTTTACACCCAGTGTACACAATAAACACATGCATTTCTGTGTAAATATGTCTATATTTTTGAGGTCATCCATTAAAACAAGTTAGGTTAGGTTCTGAAATCATTGAGGTATGACAAATATTTTGTCTTGATGGTAGTATTGATATTTTGAGTTTGTCAGTCAAGCAATGGAGTAAATATAACTTTACTGTTTTCTCATTTGAGTGCAGAAATTAGTAGGAACTTTAGTAGAATAAATCAGAGTGTTTTATGTGTATAATGTCCATCAATGAATAAGTTATTGATTTTCAAAGCTGTAAATGCCTATTGGTGAATGTCTGTTGAATGTTGAATGTGCGAATATAAACCCTATTTTACCTCAGTTTTTTATTTATCTTTTTAGAATAGAGAGACACCAGTTGATGGATGTAGACCAAGAATGAGTTTTGTGGGACAATAATATTTTTATGACTATAATGGCCTATACATATCTGAAGTGCAGCAAATAAACGAGTCGAAAAAGCTAAATATTCGTGGGCTAATGTTTCGGACAAAATCTGTACACACGGTTTGTGAAATATTCACATTGTATTTAATCCCCATGAAAAAGGGAGTCAACTTCAAGCAAAGACGATTTTATGTTAATTTTGCTCACACAAAATGTTGGGCCTATCCGATTCAGAAAGCAGGGTTAAAATACAGTGGATATAAAAAGTCTACACACCCCTGTTACACCCCTTGTGATATAAAAGAATGAGACAAAGATAAATCATGTCAGAACTTTTTCCCCCTTTAATGTGACCTATAATGTAACCTATAATTTGCAATCATATCTAATTATTGTAAAAAATTACACGGTCTGTTTGTTTTTGTACCAGTGCAACCAAATCCAATGGCTGAGCTAATGTTAGTGAGGCTAGCTAAACCTCTCTTGTTTAACACATAGTGTTAGTTAAGTTAATAACAAAGTAAATACAGGAGAAAATTCCACCAATCCAAACTTCTCTGCATCAACCCAGGCTGTCAATGTGTCAATTTAACAGTAGGAATTGTTTACAGTGGATATAAAAGGTCTACACACCCCTGCCAGGTTCTTGTGATGTAAAAGAATGAGACAAAGATAAATCATGTCAGAACTTTTTCCACCTTTAATGTGACCTATAACGTGAACAATTCAATTGGAAAACAAACTGAAATCTTTGAGTGGGAAAAATCAAAATCAAAACCTCACAATAACCTGGTTGATAAGTGTGCACACCCTTAAACTAATACTTGGTTGAAGCACCTTTTGATTTTATTACAGCAGTCTTTTTGGGTAGGAGTCTATAAGCATGGCACATCTTGATGTAGCAATATTTGCCCACTCTTCTTTGCAAAAGCGCTGCAAATCTGTCAGATTGCAAAGACATCTCCTGTGCACAGCACTCTTCAGATCACCGCACAGATGTTCAATTGGATTCCAGTCTGGGCTCTGGCTGGGCCATTCCAAAACGTTAATCTTCTTCTGGTGAAGCCTTGCTTTTGTGGATTTGGATGTGTACTCTGGGTCGTTTTCTTGCTGAAAGGTGATGAACTTCCTCTTTATCTTCAGGTTTCTTACAGATGCCTGAAAGTTCTGTGCCAAAATTGCCTGGTATTTGGAACTGTTCATAATTCCCTCTGATTAAGGCCTGGGTTCCAGCTGAAAAAAAACAGCCTCAAAGCATGATGCTGCCACCACCATGCTTCACTGTGGGTATGGTGTTCTTTGGGTGATGTGCAGTATTGTTTTTGCGCCAAACATACCTTTTGGAATTATGGCCAAAAAGTTCAACCTTGGTTTCATTAGACCATTACACATTTTCACACATGCTTTTGGGGGACTTGATGTCTGTTTTTGCAAACTTCAGCCAGGCTTGGATGTTTTTCTTTGTAAGAAAAACATCTTGCCACCCTACTCCATAGCCCATTCATATGAAGATTAAGGGAGATTGTTGTCACATGTAGCACACAGCCAGTACTTGCCAGAAATTCCTGCAGTTCCTATAATGTTTCTGTAGGCCTCTTGGAAGTCTCCCTGACCAGTTTTCTTCTCGTCTGTTTATCAATTTTGGAGGGACGTCCAGTTCTTGGTAATGTCTCCGTTTGACACCACTTTAGGCAATCATAGTTTGTCAACCCTGACTTTACTTGATAACCCTGAGTTACAGTGAGGATTTTTTTTTTTATCCCCTGCTGATTTTGTAAGTTTCTCCACTAACATAGAAATGATCAGTCTATAGTTTTAATGGTAGGTTTATTTGAACAGTGTTGAACAGTGAGAGACAGAATAACAACTAATAAATCCAGAAAAACGCATGTCAAAAATGTTATAAATTCATTTGCATTTTAATGTGTGAAATAAGTATTTGATCCCCTCTCAATCAGAAAGATTTCTGGCTCCCAGTTTTCTTTTGTACAAGTAACGAGCTGAGGTTAGGAACACACTCTGAAAGTGATGAAAGAAACACAAAATAACTTTCAATCTCCCTTGGTCTGGGGCTCCATGCAAGATCTCACCTTGTGGAGTTGCAATGATAATGAGAACGGTGAGGAATCAGCCCAGAACTACACGGGAGGATCTTGTCAGTGATCTCAAGGCAGCTGGGACTATAGTCACCAAGAAAACAATTGGTAACACACTACGCCGAGAAGCACTTAAATCCTGCAGCGCCTGCAATGTCCCCCTGCTCAAGAAAGCATAGGTACAGGTCCGTCTGAAGTTTGCCAAATGATTCAGAGGAGAACTGGGTGAAAGTGTTATGGTCAGATGAGACCAAAATCAAGCTCTTTGGCATCAACTCAACTTGCCGTGTTTGGAGGTGGAGGAATGCTGCCTATGACCCCAGGAATACCATCCCCACCGTCAAACATGGAGGTTGAAATATTATGCTTTGTGGGTGTTTTTCAGTTAAGGTGGCAGGACAACTTCACTGCATCAAAGGGATGATGGTTGGGTCCATGTACCTTCAGATCTTTGGTGAGAACCTCCTTCTCTCAGACAGGGCATTGAAAAGGGGTCGTGGATGGGTATTTCAGCATGACAATGACCCAAAACACACTGCCAAGGCAACAAAGGTATGGCTCAGGAAGAAACACATTAAGGTCCTGGAGTGGCCTAGCCAGTTTCCAGACCTTAATCCCATAGAAAATCTGTGGAGGGAGATGAAGGTTCGAGTTGCCGAATGTCAGCCTCGAAACCATAATGACTTGGAGAAGATCTGCAAAGAGGAGTGGGACAAAATCCCTCCTGAGTTGTGTGCAAACCTGGTGGCCAACTAAGAAACGTCTGACCTCTGTGATTGCCATCAAGGGTTTTGCCACCAAGTACTAAGTCATGTTTTGCAGAAGGATCTAATAATTATTTCACTCATCTAAATCAATTAATAACAATTTTGACATGCCTTTTTCAGGATTTTTGTTGTTGTTATTCTGTCTCTCACTGTTCAAATAAACCTACCATTATAATCATAGACTGATAATTTCTTTGTCAGTGGGCAAACGTACAAAATCAGAAGGGGATCAAAGGTAGGGGGTCAGTCTCATGATCTCTATGTTGTGAGTTTGATCCTCATATGGGGCATGGTTTTTACTGCAATTTGTTATACTTGTACTTGTTCAATGACAATAAAGTAAAAAAAATACACAAGTTCATAGCTACATACCTCAACGGTTCCAGGTGCCAAAGGAGGATTCATTTAGAAAAGGCTATATTCACCACAAAATATTACCTTTTCAACAAGGTTGTATTTTCTCACTGTTTGTATAATTAAAATAAAATAATACAATGTGCAAACATTTATGGTCAGCTATGCCCAGCTAATTTAGCAAATATTAGACGTTAGCCAAGTAATTTAGCAAACGTTAGCCAGCAATGATGAAGGCATACAGTAACTTTGCTAATTATTATTATTGCTAATTAATCTGCTAATTATCGTTAGTGCTATAGCTAGCTAGCTCTAACTGGCTACAGCTGAACATGCTTGGGCAAAATGTGAAACTTTCACATCTCCTGCAGTTAATCAAAATATTCTGCTGTGTTGCCACAGCAAAATGGTAAAATTTTAGACTGTAGTAACAGATTTGTCCAACTATTTTAACTAGCTAACGTTAGATGGGGACACTGAGGAATCAGGAATTTACATGCATATTATCACATTTTCAAAGGTGCTTTTGATAACCTGAATTTGTCTTTATACATTGGTTCTTGTGATATATATGATTAATAATTCAAAGGCTCAGCACAGATATGCACGTTTTGTTTTCGACTGTTTTCGACTGGAAAGGAAAGAAAAAGTTGCATTGGTCTTTTAAGTTTTTCAGGAGCTGTATATGGGCTTTTTCCACCCCGGGTGCAAATATTGTTGGCTACGGACAACTGGGTGCAGATAGCATTGTTGGCTACGGAAACCCTGGTTGCAAATAGTACCTGCCTAAAATGAATGCCACAAAACCGCAAAGCTAAAGTTTGCATTTGATGTACAAGGTACAGTTGACAATAAGGGAATTCAAATTATTTTTAAAAGTTTTTTCGTTTTGTTTATTCATTTCGCTCCTGATGTGTAAAGGCCTTAAATCCAATGTCTAAAAAATACTTTTGTGAGACTTTTGAGGGCAAAGTGTAATTCTTAAGTCAGATAATATTGTTTTAAGTATATTTCAGTTTGTGTGAGAAGTCCAGAATTTTGTTAGTATGGTGTGAGTTTGGAGAAAATGTGTTCTTAGTTTTAAGAAAATATTGAACATATTAAAGAAATGTACTGTATGTTAACAGTTGTGAAAAACTGTGGAAACAAAATTCACTGTAAGTGAATCTGTTGAAAGTCAGCTCCTTGTTTTCATTAGAATAGGTTGCATAATGTTCACTGTTATCAGCAATCGGTGTAAATACTACTGCAGAAAATATTGAAAGGCTTTTTCAGTAGTAAATTAGTTATAATGTAGAGGAAATCTAGGCAATGTCTAATTTGATTATTTTTACAAGATTGTGGACATGCAGAGATGCAGATAATTAATGTGGCTGTCCTCTGTGTCTAATTCTTCTAAATAAAGAATTGAACAAAAACAAGAGTAGAATTCCTCAACAAATTCTATATGGGCTTTTATCATCAATCAACATTAGGCTATAAACCTAGAGTTTAGATGCTGCCTTTTACACAGATTTTGATTGAAGAACCACTTACAGAATATCAAAGTATGTATTTTCTGATGGAAATTGGGCACCATTTGATCTCCATTAAAACATAATGAGCACAGCAGTATTCATTTTTTTGCAAAACATTTAGTCATCTGTCATTGCTTTCACACAATGTCAATGCTAAGCACAATTTGCCAAACAGTAAACACAACTCTCTATAAAAACACACTAAAATCAGTTGAGTAAACAAAATTTAAACATTTGGTAACAGCTGATACAAAGTACTCCTTTGAATGTGAACCTCTTCTGTACGTAGAAGAGTTGTTCAATCAATCAGTCCTAATTCATGCTTAAGGAGGTCACCTATGAGCTGCTTTTTGCAAGAATGGCCCAAACAAGAGGGCTGGGGGTTCCGATGTGTGATGTTGGAGTAGCTCAAAGTGGAATACAAACTATTGTTTTCGATTAAATTCATTACAAAATTGTTGACCATATGTTTACAGTTTTTCTTGTCTGCTTTAACACTTATATGCAGAATTCATGTTTTCAAAACAGTTAACACACTGTTGCAAACAAAGATTACTGTTCCCAGGACGACAAATTGAAAGATGCACTAAAACACTGAAAACATTAAATACATCACAAAAAAATCTAGTACTTTGGTGAAAAGATAACTTTTTGATAGATGACAAATTGTATCAAAATCAATGACTACACAAGGACCCAACAAGTGTCAATATACATTTTTCCATTATGTCCTTTATAAATGCTTTAACAATAAAATGTGGCATCAATAGTTAAGGTATTGTGCTAAACCACTGTGTGTACAGTACAATATACTTCAATTGTGAAATACTTTTTAAATTGCTTTATCTACTTTTTTGTTAATTGAAGTACTGTAAAGCCTTTTGTTTCTGGTTGTACATGCTCTACAATGACCCTCTGCATTGGACATATTTACTGAAGTCATTAAATATGAAATTAGCTAGAAGTGACTGTTCTGTCCTAAGTAGGCAACTTAGGATTGGTAATCAGTGTGTACATAACAAAGTATTTCCAAAAAGGAAAGGTCAACAAAAAAGAGCAGAACTGACGATAAAACAGAATGTATATTATTAGTCAACTGGCTAGCAGTACCATGAACAAAACATCCATCCATCCGCTTATCCGGGGCCGGGTCGCGGGGGCAGCAGTCTAAGCAGAGATGCCCAGACTTCCCTCTCCCTAGACACTTCCTCCAGCTCTTCCGGGGGGACATCGAGGCGTTCCCAGGCCAGCCGGGAGACATAGTCCCTCCAGTGTGTCCTAGGTCTTCCCCAGGGTCTCCTCCCGGTGGGACGGGCCCGGAACACCTTCCCGGGAAGGCGTTCAGGAGGCATCCGAAACAGATGCCCAAGCCACCTCAGCTGACCCCTCTCGATGTGGAGGAGCAGCGGCTCTACTCTGAGCTCCTCCCGGGTGACCGAGCTTTTCACCCTATCTCTAAGGGATCGCCCAGCCACCCTGCGGAGAAAGCTCATTTTGGCCGCCTGTATCCGGGATCTTGTCCTTTCGGTCATGACCCAAAGCTCATGACCATAGGTGAGAGTAGGAACGTAGATTGACCGGTAAATTGAGAGCTTCGCCTTGCGGCTCAGCTTTTTCTTCACCACGACAGACCGATACATCGACCGCATTACTGCAGAAGCTGCACTGATCCGTCTGTCAATCTCCAGTTCCATCCTTCCCTCACTCGTGAACAAGACTCCTAGATACTTAAACTCCTCCACTTGAGGCAAGAACTCTCCACCAACCTGAAGTGGGCAAGCCAGCCTTTTCCGACTGAGGACCATGGCCTCGGATTTGGAGGTACTGATTTTCATCCCAACCGCTTCACACTCGGCTGCAAACCGTCCCAGTGCATGCTGACTCCTGGCTTCAGCATGAACAAAACAATTCTGAATAAGTTCCTTCTATGTACAGAATAATTTCCTTCTATGTACAGTATCAGAATCTAGCTACAATAGCAGATAGCCACAGTGGATTCCCAATTTCGCCTAGTAAAACAATCAAAATTGATAAAAAAAAAAAAAAACATTACACATTGACTAGATAATGCTAAACGATGTTGGTATGTTTTTAAATAGTGGCTAGCGTCTTATACCTTCTCTAACACTGCACTGGGGTTAGGACAAATACAAATCATGGTTAGCTTTAGAATACAAATCATGGTTTAAATTATATTTTTTTAATAGATCATGACTTATACGAAGCTAATTGACCTGTCTCACTCCTTATCCTTTTGCATAATGTCACCCATATCTCCCCTATGCTTTCCCTGAAAATCATTGCCATCCCTTACCTCTCACCAAGGAAGATAATAAATTAATTTAAAAACAGGTATGGAGTGTCCCAGAACGCAACACAGTCACAGCCGTCACAAACTTAATCTCGGTAATTACACCCCTCAGTTCCATTACACTGACAGTGTGGCACTAATGACTTTCTCTGTAATTGTGTACATTTTTTTCTCTTGATTTCCCTGTGAGAGATAATGAAGGGTAAGTCATTGGCCATCTGTGCTAGAGCTACCTGACAGAGCTTGGTAGAGATGGGAGGATGAACACTGTAACATTTACAATACACTAACAAATATGGGACCATTTAGCAATGCCAAGTAGCTGAGAAATGACTACTTTGATGCAAAGGCACACAGGTAAATTATTGGTATTTAGCACAGGGATGTGTAAAATGCTTTTGTTACAGATACCTCACTGCTCACAGGCTGTGAACCAGTGGTCCTCTGCTTCATAATAAATTTGACCACCCTCCATGACAATGTTCCAGCAGGTTGAGCCAGCCATAAAGTACCTCTTGGATGGCCCCATCTGCAAATGGGTTTACTGTATCTTCACATTCATTGCTTTACACTCACTACACAGTGACCGTAGCCAAGTATAGACCAACAACAAAGACAGGTAACAGCACCACTTTTATGGACGTCATTCTGCATTAGTACCTCTTCCTCCCCGTCTGACTGCTTTACACCGGGCTCAAATCAGCAGTCGCTTCACAATAACCTTCCGATGTGTTGAGTGCCTGAAAAGGCATCTAATAACTATTAGGTAAATAAAGGGGTTTACTGAACATTCTTAATACTGTCACATCAGGCTCATCATAGTTTTTCATTTTTACTATGTCTTCTTCAGGGCTGGCCTTGACTAATTTGGTGCCCTAGGCAAGATTTTAGCTGGTGCCCCTTGCATCGCAGCAAATCTCACCACCGATCATTGTGTTCACACGCTGACACAGACACTGCATAGCTTTGTCTTAGAGATTTCCTTTATTATAGTAACAAAAAAAATACAACATACAAATCTGTATTAAAGAAGCAAGTGACCTCAGACAAATTATAAATACAATATAAATAAGTATTGAACCAATTTTTTTTATGCAATATGAATAATGTAGCATTGTTCTACAGCCTTACTCGCCTTTTATTTCTTGCTGCTTCTTTAGATTTTTTCTCCATTGACTAAGACTCTACTGAAACAGTCATGCATACACCTTCTCCCATCTTTTTGATTCAGAGACATGAAACATGTTTTTTATTTGATACAGTCCTCTGAAAACAAACTTTGTTCTTCGCTCATCAGTTAAAACAGATGGCCAGTCAGTAGGGTCTATTGGTACAGCCTTTTTGTAGATGCCTGATGCTGCATCGCTGGGCTGTGCTGAGGTAGAGGGGACAGGAGCATCACTTGGCTGTGCTGAGGTAGAGGGGACAGGAGCAACACTGGGCTGTGCTGAGGTAGAGGGGACAGGAGCATAACTGAGCTGTGCTGAGGTAGAGGGGACAGGGGCTTCACTGGGCTGTGCTGAGGTAGAGGGGACAGGAGCATCTCTGGGCTGTGCTGAGGTAGAGAATGTGTCTGCAGGTGGCCCAGGAGGTGCAGGGGTGGGATTCCAGTATTTCAAAAGTGCATCTGAAGAGAGGAGTATATGTGACCATGTGACCAAAAAGGCTGCTGATGGTGAAACTACACTCACCTAAAGGATTATTAGGAACACCATACTAATACTGTGTTTGACCCCCTTTCGCCTTCAGAACTGCTTAATTCTACGTGGCATTGATTCAACAAGGTGCTGAAAGCATTCTTTAGAAATGTTGGCCTATATTGATAGGATAGCATCTTGCAGTTGATGGAGATTTGTGGGATGCACATCCAGGGCACGAAGCCCCCGTTCCACCACATCCCAAAGATGCTCTATTGGGTTGAGATCTGGTGACTGTGGGGGCCATTTCAGTACAGTGAACTCATTGTCATGTTCAAGGAACCAATTTGAAATTATTCAAGCTTTGTGACATGGTGCATTATCCTGCAGGAAGTAGCCATCAGAGTCATACATGGTGGTCATAAAGGGATGGACATGGTCAGAAACAATGCTCAGGTAGGCCGTGGCATTTAAACAATGCCCAATTGGCACTAAGGGGCCTAAAGTGTGCCAAGAAAACATCCCCCACACCATTACACCACCACCACCAGCCTGCACAGTGGTAACAAGGCATGATGGATCCATGTTCTCATTCTGTTTATGCCAAATTCTGACTCTACCATCTGAATGTCTCAACAGAAATCGAGACTCATCAGACCAGGCAACATTCTTCCAGTCTTCTACTGTCCAATTTTGGTGAGGTCGTGCAAATTGTAGCCTCTTTTTCCTATTTGTAGTGGAGATGAGTGGTACCCGGTGGGATCTTCTGCTGTTGTAGCCCATCCGCCTCAAGGTTGTGCCTGTTGTGGCTTCACAAATGATTTGCTGCATACCTCGGTTGTAACAAGTGGTTATTTCAGTCAAAGTTCTATCAGCTTGAATCAGTCGGACCATTCTCCTCTGACCTCTAGCATCAACAAGGCATTTTCGCCCACAGGACTGCCGCATACTGGATGTTTTTCCCTTTTCACACCATTCTTTGTAAACCCTAGAAATGGTTGTGCGTGAAAATTCCAGTAACTGAGCAGATTGTGAAATACTCAGACAGGTTCGTCTGGCACCAACAACCATGCCACGCTCAAAATTGCTTAAATCACCTTTCTTTCCCATTCTGACATTCAGTTTGGAGTTCAGGAGATTGTCTTGACCAGGACCACACCCCTAAATGCATTGAAGCAACTGCCATGTAATTGGTTGATTAGATAATTGCATTAATGAGAAATTGAACAGGTGTTCCTAATAATCCTTTAGGTGAGTGTATACAATAGCACCTAAGCCACAGTATAGCCTAAACACAAGAAGAAAGAGTTATTACACCTAGCGTTCATGCACAAAACATATAGGCTATTCAGTGAGCACTTCTATAGCATGCTGTTTGCAATAATACATATAAGACTAATCAATAATGGAGATGCAAAGGCTTACAACTACTTATTACAAATGAGGATGGGAAAGGAAAAGCATTTTATTTGCTTTTACAAGCAGGGCTAGCATGGGATAACTAGACTAGCTAAGATGTCAGTAATATGTAGGCCAGATTTCTTGAAGCAGAAAATGGCTGGTTAGGGCAAACATTTTATTTCTCAAAATGATGTTATAAGTTAGGTTATTCTCCAAACATCTGAATAGTATTTCCAACACTCCCTAATGATTTTAAAGTAAAAGTAACTGAAAAACTGTAGTTAGGTAGCTACTTAAATTTGCTAAAGTGACTAGTATCATACAAAGTACAGTAAACTAGCTAGTAGTAACACTGCTCCAACAGTAACTACAATGCAATTAGATCACATCACCTCTGTTCGTATCCCGTTTTCCCTTTTCTTTTTCTTCCCTGAGCACCATCAGATGATGTAGGCTACTGATGGTAACTTATGTTTTACATTCAGTGTCACTCACTGCTTAAGATAACTGAACTCACCCATCCCCCACAATCAGGTAAATCTAACTGAGAGCGGGGGCAATTGATGCCCTAGGCCGGGGTGATGCTGCAGGCAAAATAGAAAATATGGCCTAATAAGCTATGTAGATATGTTGTTGTGGAGGCTTTCGCTTTTTGTAACATTTCAAATTAATAGTATTAAAATAGCATTAGTTAAAAATAGTAAAAGGATAAAAAATCTTCACCAATTAGGGTGCCCCTGGATGGACAGTACCCCTAGCATTTGCCTATACTGCTTTTGCTACGGACCGGCCCTGGTCTTCTTGTAAGTCTGTTAGTTGCCTCATGTTGCTTTGAAAACTCAAATATCAAAGTGTTAATTGTCACACCTGTTTTATAGTTAATACTTTTTTACTGCTTTTTGACAACCAACCTAATGTGACCTCAGCACCTGTGTTTGTAATTGTGATTTGTTTACTTCAAAAGTAACGGTCCATTTCAATGTGGTCTTTCCAAGATTTTGCCCAACCATGTATATCAATGTACTATGTAAGCAGCAATACTGACATACGTCATTCATTTGATATATTTTGTAACAATGTTTACAGTCTTATCTTTTTCTTAACGTGGTGGAAACTTTTTTTACGTTAAGTTTGCTATGGTTGTGTGACTGAGGAAGATTGAGCTGGCTTTGATGATGAACATTTGAACAGTTTGAACTTCTCTAACAACCATATTTTATTTTTGTAAAAACAAGGTGGAAAGTGATTTCAAGGACACACATAACGTTATAAAATGTATTAATAATAAATACAACATTCTTGGGAATATGTTTTGAGGAGGGGTATTTTACTTAGGACTACAAAATAATGAGGAAAGATCAGTATGTGTGTTTTTTTTAGATAATGAACATCTGCTCATATTGTCAAAATATTTTATTCATTAACCAACTATATTTTCCAAGCAATCCTCTCAGTCAGCTATGGTGATTTCAATGCCTAGCTCCTCATTCTATCTTGCAATTAAAAGCATGATATAAGTTTAGTGTTGGTGGATAACATTTTGAAGCACCCATTCAAGAGACAGTTCTGCTTTTTCTGAATGCAGAGAGATTTTTTAACTGAATCTCTTCTCTGTAGATATCTGATAATGTAATTAAGTCAAAGGAAACATCTTTAATGTTTAAATCCCCTATAATATGAATACCAAGGTCTTTTTGTTATTCAAATGTTTTATCAAGTTTAGAGAGGCTGAAATACAGTAGGGCTTTTTTTTAACAATCAGCAAGTAAGAATGACTTTGGTCTAAGGTTGAACTATGCCTCCAGATATGGAGTGTGGTAAAATATAATGGGATTAATATTATAATTAAGTTTCTCCAGGCTGACAGGACATGATCACAGCACTGGTAGAATTGGTGACAATCCTCACACACTATCCTAAGCCAGCTAAATGAAGCAAGAGGGTCGTCAAGCCAAGACGTGATGTTAGCAGCACAAAAGTAGGATTTACAATTTGAGAGAGTCAGTACTCCCCCCAAATTGGATTTATATAGGTGGTTTATATATTTTTTCATATTTTTTCATATTCTGTGTGTATTATAATCCCAGGTGAATGGAGTGATGAGTCCTGTTTCTTATCAATGGATTTAAGTATGAATATGGATATTCTGGAGAAGGTAAAGTAATTGCTAAAGGAAAAGCATTTGAATTGCATCAACTCTTTTCAGTAGGAATATCAGGAGAAACTCAAAGCTAATGTACAGTAAAGTTTGCTTGGAATTTGTCCATCAGAGAGTGAACGTCTGCTTTGAATAGAGAAAAATATTATATCTAATATTATATATAATATTAAAATTCAATACCCAACATCAAAATGGGAGATGTTCTAGCCAAGAGGGATTATCTAAATAGGCATCAGCTCCGACTTGCTGCAATTGTTTCTGTATCCTGAGAAGATGACTAATAAACTGGCCAAGTGAAATATGAATGGAAAACTAGATTGGTTTTCAGTTGCACAGGTCCACATTAGGTAACCACGATAGAACATGATGTCTAACATTGACAAACAAACATTGGTTTGGTATCAAGAAACGCTAAAGCAGTTTTACCAAAGTATCCAGCTGACACCACAACCTGTGGCTTAGTAGAGTATTGTTCAATGGGAACCATAGCTAATTACTAATAATATTCAAAAGGTTATTGGAACGATTTTTGGAATGATCAAAAATGCCTCATTTTTATTTCATGTGTGACTATTAATGAAGTAATTCTGTTTAAATATCCATTGTTCTGTTACTATATGCCTAAAGTAGTTTATTAATGACAATATTATTCATAATGACAATATTGAAAACAAAATGAGAAGATTGAAACCAAAGGTATGTACAGTTCTCATTTCACATTATAGCTTTTACTAAAATTTGACAATTATCGAGAAGTGTAAGGAGATAATCTGTAAAATTATAAAATGTGAAAAAGACAAATACCTGATTACATGTTTGGATTGTACATTTAGAAAATACACGTAATGAGAGTTGACCATTGATCAGAAAACCCACCACTTATGTTTCTTACTGACACATCCCACCCAGAGTGGGAATGTAACTACTTTCAAAGTAACCATTGAAAGTGAGGTGAATAAGGCATTTAGAAATGGTTAATAACTGAAGATAAATATTGTCACACTAATATTGACCAGCTGTCAGACTATTTGGTCCAATGTTTTAAAACCATGTATAAATGGCATTTACAAAAGCTTAAAATTCAACACTTAATATCATCAATCATATTCAACTCAACCACTGATGTCAAATGACTTGATTGGATATTAAAATGGTTTCATACCAATAAGGAAACTATCGAAAACTAACAAAATGTGGTGCGCTTAAAATATGTAACAATTAACATTATAATTCTGAATGAATAAGGACAACAGATTACTAATATCTGGATTTCTGCTAATCTTCATTGAGAGAAGTTAGACTTAGGTGTCTTTAATTTTTCAGTGGTTCCTTTTTTGTTAACTGGGGTCATGTCCTCTTACCACCCCCCCCCCCCCCAAAAAAGTGCTGATAAGTTCTGGCCCTGTTGGCTCCTTATGTGAGCTTCTTAAATCAAAAATCTTTTCCATTTTTATAGAGCTTTCCTTGGATATTAAGGGTTTGATATTAATGGGAATTTCCCACATCAAAGTTATTTTGGGATTGGGGAGAAAAATGACTGTCACACAAGTGCAGTGCAAAGTGTAAGTGAAGTTTGGCTTACATTCTGCAAGCGTATCTCTCCATGGAAAGAATAAGCTGACGGATCATAAAAAGGAGGGGGATTGTTACATTCTGGGCCACATCCAGTCCAGGGTTTGGAACTGATAAATGAAGTTATAATTAGGTCTTTGAATCCCCTATGGGTATCTGTTCTCCCTGACTTTCCCTTTCACCCTCTTTCTGTCTGTTAATATTGAACTGTCATTATTGGAGAGTGGTCTGTGTTTTGAAATGGATTTTCTATATTGTTATATAATACCAGATGTGATTTAAATATTAAAAGTTACATTCAGTTTTATATTATCTGTATACAGTATAAGACGTTGAATGCATTTTTACCAACGCATTAGTTGTTGATCTTCGTTAATTAGGCAATAGCTATGAAATACAGCTACACACCTGAAAATTAAATCAGGGCAATAATTAGGAAGTTTTAATCAACTGTAGCAGTGATGAACCTGCATGGAAAGGGACTTGTGTTTTTTCTCCCTATGCACAGTAAGAAGGATGGTATGAGGGTTATCAAAAGAATCATAGTTGTAGATTTGCAGTAGTTGGTTGAATCATGGGGTCACCAAGTCTCCAAAAATACAATTATATCCCACCTCATTGCCAACAAACTATTTGGACATCTTGACAGAAAAGAAACTCTGATCTTTTCATAAATGTCAACACCTGGAGTTGCTATACATTATTGGAACTCTGATTGGAACGACTTTCTGTGGTTAGATGAGAGTAGAGACTTTCTTCTGCTTTATATCTAAGGTCAGATCGGGCTCTGACCCAGGCCTTATATAACGCATAATGCATCATTTGCCTCTTCCAAAACAGTCCCACCCATTGCAAGTCAAATTGTGATTGGTTGATTCTACTGTCATTCCAAAATGCTACTCTTATAGAATGCAATGGTGTGGGCCTTTTGTTCAAATGCTGCAGACGTAGCTGGATTTTGCCTATCCAGTGACCATAAAAGAAAAATTCTGATTGGATATTTTTTTCTCTTTAGTATTATCCCTTCCCTTTCCAACATAAATTGAAGACATTGAATAAGAAGACCATTTAAATGAAGACAAAAAATATTAAATCAATAAAAAAGTTATTTAATAAGACAATACCATAATATATAAAAATATCTATGTACAAACCCAATTCCAAAAAATTTGGGATACTGTATAAATTGTGAGTAAAAAAGGAATGGAATAATTTACAAATCTCTTAAACTTATATTTAATTCACAATAGAATATAGATAACATAATGTCATGCCAAATATTGACTCATTTTGGATTTCATGAGAGCTACACATTGCAAAAAAGTTGGGACAGGTAGGAATAAGAGGCCAGAAAAGTTAAATGTACAGATAAGGAACAGCTGGAGGACCAATTTGCAATTTATTATGTCATTTGGCAACATGAGTGTTGTGTCTCTCAGAAGTCAAGATGGCCAGAGGATCACCAATTCCCCCAATGCTGCTGCGAATAGTGGAGCAATATCAGAAAGGAGTTTCTCAGAGAAAAGGTTTGAAGTTATCATCATCTACAGTGCATAATATCATCCAAAGATTCAGAGAATCTGGAACAATCTCTGTGCGTAAGGGTCAAGGCCAGAAAACCATACTGGATGCCCGTGATCTTCCAGCCCTCAGACGGCACTGCATCACATACAGGAATGATACTGTAATGGAAATCACAACATGGGCTCAGGAATACTTCCAGAAAACATTGTCGTTGAACACATTCCACCGTGCCATTCGCCGTTGCCGGCTAAAACTCTATAGGTCAAAAAAGAAGCCGTATCTAAACATCCAGAAGTGCAGGCGTTTTCTCTGGGCCAAGGATCATTTAAAATGGACTGTGGCAAAGTGGAAAAGTGGTCTGTGGTCAGACGAATCAAAATTTGAAGTTCATTTTGGAAAACAGGGACGCCATGTCATCCGGACTAAAGAGGACAAGGACAACCCAAGTTGTTATCAGCGCTCAGTTCAGAAGCCTGCATCTCTGTTGGTATGGGGTTGCATGAGTGCATGTGGCATGGGCAGTCTACACATCTGGAAAGGCACCATCAATGCTGACAATTATATCCAAGTTCTAGAACAACATATGCTCCCATCCAGACGTCGTCTCTTTCAGGGACAGTTGAGCAACTAGAAGCCTGTATTAGACAAGAATGGGACAACATTCCTATTCATAAACTTGAGCAACTTGTCTCCTCAGTCCCCAGACGTTTGCATTCTGTTATAAAAAGAAGAGGGGATGCCACACAGTGGTAAACATGGCCTTGTCCCAACTTTTTTGAGATGTGTTGATGCCATGAAATTTGAAATCAACTTATTTTTCCCTTAAAGTGATACATTTTCTCAGTTTAAACATTTGATGTGTCGTATTCTGAATAAAATATTGACATTTTAAACTTCTACATCATTGCATTCTGTTTTTATTCACAATTGTAAATTGTAAAACTTTTTTGGAATCGGGTTTGTATTTATATTAATTCTTAGGCCTTGTCTGAAGGCACAGAAGGCCCTTACAGTTCCACACTGGTAGGTAACTGTTTTTAATAGTTTTATGGCACCTTGGATGTTTGTGGTGCAAGGCCAATATATCATGGGTGAAGTTAAATCAAGGCACTCCAAATTGCACTGTACCTATCTATGAATAGCCCTTATGACCTTATTGGCCATATTCCATTCCCTCTTGTGCCTTATTGCTTAATTATACTGTACGAATGAACTAAGTGGCCTACTGTGTGTTTATTTGTCTTCAGCATTAACCATGATTTAGCTTTATCAGCACTGCAGTTGCCTCAATATTCTGAAGTGATGTATCACTAACTGTCACAATTAGAAATGCCAGCTGATATGCCACATTTTCAATAATGTACTTATTTCAAAGCAGACTTCAACGTAAATTCTGTGACTGAAAGGGGATGTTTTTCACCAAAGTGGTCTTCCTGCACAGAGGTCAAACAGATCTCAAGCAGAGCCTAGTACTAACGGTCAATGGCTTGTGACTGGGAGAATTTGCATGGGAATGAGGAAGCCTTCCAACACCTAGGGGCTGTTAAAAAGTTAGTGGTTTCAAACCAAGATAATGTGAAGTCACACTTGAATGTTTGAACTCATTAACAACAATGAATTGCATACCTCGATGCAGATTTAAGGTGCTTCAGTTCTCTTCTACATATCACCATGTAGGTAATGGCTGAATGGAATACAGAAAAATCCTCCAGTGACACAATTAGTTTTATAGATGTTTCCTTTCCAAGCATAGGAAAGTCTGGACACAGCAACTGAAGGTGATCAGTTACTGTTCATAAACTATACCATTACGTTTATTGATATGCCAGTAAATGCTAATGCTATCTTGCAACTAGGGTTGAAATGCTACCATCAGTTTACCACAGTTATGAATGGTAACGTTATGGGATGTTGAGTAACATTTTACTTTGTTGTATTTTCCCAAAACAATATTGCTGTGATAAAAGGCCACACGGAGGACCAGAGATAATAAATCAAATCACCTTTGGTCATCTGAAGTAACTCCAATAGCTCACTCCTATTGGAGCTTCCATTCTGGCAGGTTGATACAATACTTATTCATAATTTCCAATGGGTATCGAACTTTCACAGAAAGCAGAGAACAGATATATATCTATCCAGAAAATGTCCATCCATTTTGACAGACAGAAAGTCTATGTTTGGTATCATGTTTGAGAGATTTTTATGGCAATGAGATTTGTTTCACACATTGTCGTCCAGAAGGAGCACAGAAATGGGCTTTGTATATTAAACCATGCACCGCATTACGTCAGAAACTGAAGTGTCAGGTGAGCGTGCAAGCTCTACAAAATGTATCTACTCATGTTTTCTTTTCACAAAGCCTCCATGTTATACCGATCACACAGGAAAGTCAATAGATATAGCTACTGTTGTTAAAATGGCAAGCAGTATTTTTCTGCCTGCTTGATAAGGATTTGTCTGGCTGTCCACTGTATATTTTGCAAGAACACAACTGTTTTAACCTGTCTTTAAACAGATTGAACAAATACAAGTTACTGTAAATTACTTTGCTGTTATTGTGGTTATAGAACATTTAGCGTCCTTCATGGAACAACCAGGTTTTCTGGAAAGTTCAGGAAGCAAAAATGTTGGTAATCAAATAGACTAGGGCTAGACAGCACAATCTGACGCTTACTCCATTTTATATATAGGCTAGATGGATGTCCAAGTCTTGGGTTAGACGCCACCCACGTGATTCACTAGTTACCCACATTTGCAAGGTCACAACGGTCACCCCCGTTTTATTTAAAATCTTGAAAAGGCAGCTCTGCCGCCATGTGTTGGAGTTTACCCCGGTGAACGAGAGGGTCGTTTCCCTGCGCCTACGGGTCGGGGATAGGTCTCTCACTGTTGTTTGTGCCTACGGGCCGAACGGCAGTGCAGAGTACCCGACCTTCTTGGAGTCTCTGGGAGGGGTGCTGGAAAGTGCTCCGACTGGGGACTCTATTGTTCTACTGGGGGACTTCAACGCCCACGTGGGCAACGACAGTGACACCTGGAGGGGCGTGATTGGGAGGAACGGCCCCCCTGATCTGAACCCGAGTGGTGTTCAGTTATTGGACTTCTGTGCTAGTCACAGTTTGTCCATAACGAACACCATGTTCAAGCATAAGGGTGTCCATCAGTGCACGTGGCACCAGGACACCCTAGGCCGCAGGTCGATGATCGACTTTGTTGTCGTCTCATCTGACCTGCGGCCGTATGTCTTGGACACTCGGGTGAAGAGAGGGGCGGAGCTGTCAACTGATCACCACCTGGTGGTGAGTTGGATCCGATGGCGGGGGAGAAAGCTGGACAGACTCGGCAGGCCCAAGCGTACTGTAAGGGTCTGCTGGGAACGTCTGGCCGAGTCTCCTGTCAGAGAGATCTTTAACTCCCACCTCCGGCAGAGCTTCGACTGGATCCCGAGGGAGGTTGGAGATATTGAGTCCGAGTGGACCATGTTCTCCACCGCCATTGTCGAAGCGGCCGCTCGGAGCTGTGGCCGTAAGGTCTCCGGTGCCTGTCGAGGCGGCAATCCCCGAACCCGGTGGTGGACACCGGAAGTAAGGGATGCCGTCAAGCTGAAGAAGGAGTCCTATCAGGCCTGGTTGGCTTGTGGGACTCCTGACGCAGCTGACGGGTACCGACAGGCCAAGCGGGCTGCAGCCCGGGTGGTTGTGGAGGCAAAAACTCGGGCCTGGGAGGAGTTCGGTGAGGCCATGGAGAAGGACTATCGGCTGGCCTCGAAGAGATTCTGGCAAACCATCCGGCGCCTCAGGAGAGGGAAACAGTGCCCTACCAACGCTGTTTACAGTAGAGGTGGGCAGCTGTTGACCTCAACTGAGGATGTCGTCGGGCGGTGGAAGGAATACTTCGAGGATCTCCTCAATCCCGCCGTCACGTCTTCCATTGAGGAAGCAGAGGATGAGGGCTCAGAGGTGGACTCGTCCATCACCCGGGCTGAAGTCACCGAGGTGGTTAAGAAACTCCTCGGTGGCAAGGCACCGGGGGTGGATGAGATCCGCCCTGAGTACCTCAAGTCTCTGGATGTTGTGGGGCTGTCTTGGCTGACACGCCTGTGCAACATCGCGTGGCAGTCGGGGACAGTGCCTCTGGGATGGCAGACCGGGGTGGTGGTCCCTCTTTATAAGAAGGGGGACCGGAGGGTGTGTTCCAACTATAGGGGGATCACACTTCTCAGCCTCCCCGGGAAAGTCTATGCCAGGGTTCTGGAGAGGAGAATACGGCCGATAGTAGAACCTCGGATTCAGGAGGAACAGTGTGGTTTTCGTCCAGGCCGCGGAACACTGGACCAGCTCTATACCCTCTACAGGGTGATGGAGGGTTCATGGGAGTTTGCCCAACCAGTCCACATGTGTTTTGTGGATTTGGAGAAGGCATTCGACTGTGTCCCTCGTGGCATCCTGTGGAGGGTGCTTCGGGAATATGGGGTCCTGGGTCCTTTGCTAAGGGCTGTCAGGTCCCTGTACGACCGAAGCAGGAGCTTGGTCCGCATTGCCGGCAGTAAGTCAGACTTGTTCCCTGTGCATGTTGGACTCCGGCAGGGCTGCCCTTTGTCACCGGTTCTGTTCGTAATTTTTATGGACAGAATTTCTAGGCGCAGCCAGGGGCCGGAGGGTGTCAGGTTTGGGGACCACACGATTTCGTCTCTGCTCTTTGCGGATGATGTTGTCGTGTTGGCCCCTTCAAGCCAGGACCTTCAGCATGCACTTGGACGGTTTGCAGCCGAGTGTGAAGCGGTGGGGATGAAAATCAGTACCTCCAAATCCGAGGCCATGGTCATCAGTCGGAAAAGGGTGGCTTGCCCACTTCAGGTTGGTGGAGAGTGCCTGCCTCAAGTGGAGGAGTTTAAGTATCTAGGGGTCTTGTTCACGAGTGAGGGAAGGATGGAACGGGAGATTGACAGACGGATCGGTGCAGCTTCTGCAGTAATGCGGTCGATGTATCGGTCTGTCGTGGTGAAGAAAGAGCTGAGCCGTAAGGCGAAGCTCTCGATTTACCGGTCAATCTACGTTCCTACTCTCACCTATGGTCATGAGCTTTGGGTCATGACCGAAAGGACAAGATCCCGGATACAGGCGGCCGAAATGAGCTTTCTCCGCAGGGTGGCTGGGCGATCCCTTAGAGATAGGGTGAGAAGCTCGGTCACCCGGGAGGAGCTCAGAGTAGAGCCGCTGCTCCTCCACATCGAGAGGGGTCAGCTGAGGTGGCTTGGGCATCTGTTTCGGATGCCTCCGGGACGCCTTCCTGGGAAGGTGTTCCGGTCCCGTCCCACCGGGAAGAGACCCCGGGGAAGACCTAGGACACGCTGGAGGGACTATGTCTCCCGGCTGGCCTGGGAACGCCTCGGTGTCCCCCCGGAAGAGCTGGAGGAAGTGTCTGGGGAGAGGGAAGTCTGGGCATCCCTGCTTAGACTGCTGCCCCCGCGACCCGGCCCCGGATTAAGCGGAAGATGATGCGATGCGATCTTGAAAAGGGGTAAATAGGTCCAAATCCTCCCAAGGAACATATTTGCAATTGGGACCTACAGTATTAACTCAGCCATAAATGTTTTTCTGCTATTCCGAATTTCAGAAAAATACTTTTTCAAACACTACTTCGACAATATCACTTATGAGTGATTGCATTTGGTACAAATGATCAGGGTTGTGAGTTTAGCTAATATGTGAATGTTTTTTCCATTTGTCTGCATGGAGATACTAGTAAAAAAGAAAAAACATGCAAGCCTTATTGTTTGCAACTTTGGACATGAATTGGATGTGTCCTGCTGACAAGAATTTGCAATCTGGCTTGTAGTAGCTCCATGCTAAAACCCGCTAAATGCTGCTTGCAGCTGTAATTATTATTTTTTATTGTTTATTGAAATTGTATAAGTTGGATAAAAGCTTATGTAATATCCAGAATGTGGTGTTTGGTTCAATAGGAGTGCATTTGGGTTACATAATAACCAGGCAAACTAAATGCGAAAGAGCATTGTTTTTCTCTTGCATGTATTTGGTAAAGAAGGGCACAAAACACCACATCGGTATGCTGGTGTTTTTCACTCATTCTAGATTTGTATTGAGAATGTTGTATTTTTATCACATAAATGTGTCATTACAGAAATTAGTATTTAGTACATTAAGTAGATCAGCTATTATTAAAGACTACTTCAATGGATCTTAATAGATATGTATGGCCTCAACTGAAACCTAGAAAGTTATAAGAAATTCTGTCAGTTAAATGGAAGCATATCATATTTCTGCTAAATCACCACCATTTACTATTCTCACATACTGCAGCTCCACAGTGACACACTCTAGCCCAATCACTGTGCTGAACGTTGATCTTTCATCCAAAACTAAACTGAGACCCTCCTGACAATTCTGCCACAGTGCATCTTTTCCATGAGATGAATCGATACAAAGTAATCCCAACACAAGGAGAGGCATACAAGTGCCTGGTGAAATAACAGAAGAGACAATAAAAAAGCATTACCACAGAACATTTCAAGTTAGATCTAGCTCTCTACACCCCTTGGATATATGATGCTTTTTTGTACTTGTATAATAATAGAGCACTCTGTGGAGTCTTGACACAGGCAGTGGGAAGGCATCATTATGCCCTCTCATCAGGGATTACCTATTTTAATTACTTCCTCCTCTCAGCTATCGACGTCTGTCTCAGTCTGGATGGGCCTCCTCAAGCGACATGCTATTCAAATCAATTGCAGTGATCTGCACAATGTTTGCATGATAAGCTACACCAAGGTATTGTCTGGTCTTTGTAATCCAGTTTGCATTGAATAGATAAGAGGTTTTGCTTGCAGAGTAATCTTTGAATGTCTGGCACCATTTTTATTTATATAAATTAGTTTTTCTACCAAAAGCATCCATTATAACAAAAGCGAGGGAAAGGCCAGATAATTAGCATGTTTTAACAAACATGCTAATAAAACGCAGGATGTCAGCCAACAGGCAAAACTTAATCCAATCCTGGTTTAAGGAGAGAGGGGGGCATTCGCTCATCAGATCAAGCCATGTAAGAGATAAATGTTTGTGTCCAATAACTCTCATGGATTAGACAGGTCATTGTCATGCATCTAATTGACAAGCAGCAGTGTTCCTCCAACTAAAAAAAGTTTAGGGGAATCAGGTAGGTCTCTGATATGGAAATTAATCTTCAAGATGGATTAACCTCATCCACAAACTATTGTGCACACACATATGAGCCTGAAACAACAACAATTCAAAGATTTAGGGAGCGGCCATATCAAGTGTTTGTCATCTTTTTAATTTAGCACACCAAATACAGCAAGGTCAAATGGAACTGCATTTTTGATGTGTAACACTCCACTTAAAACCAGTGTAACCTGAGACAGCCAATTCTTATTACCAACTAATAGCCTACAACTCTTATCATAATTAACAAGTTTATTGAAGTAAGACCTGCCGAGTCACTACTAGCAAGATATTTAATGGTGACAACATTTGCACACAAAAAGGCAAGGTTAAAGGTCAAGCAATAACCTAAAAGGAGAAAGACAATGATACAGACATGCAACAAGGAGGGCAATTTAATTTACATTTAATGTGATTCACATACTATTTGTATATAGCACTTTCCAAAAGTATTGAGACCCCTTCACTTTTACCACATTTTGTTACAAACTTGTTCTAAAATATATTAATTTAATTTCCACATCAATTTGCACACAATACCCCATAATGCAAGCAAATTGGTTTTTAAATGTTTTTTTTCATTGAGTGCTGACGCAATCAATCAATATACAGTATATATGTAATTTTCTGCTATCCTGCATGGGGGGTTCAGCCAAATTGTAGTCTGCTAGTGCTTTCAGGTTAACACTTGATTTCTTATTAAAAACTACAAATGGGAAATTACATGCAAAACTCTCTATCAATTATGATTATTTAGATAATTTTCTGCCTCCAGTAAAATATCAGAAGCAATGGAAATTCGTAGACTTCTTGTACTATTAAGTCATTCATTTAAAAGAATAGCCTGTATCCTTCACTTGAAGTTAATTAAATGTTTGAGCTGTGTACCAAAGCCATAGTTATCAAAGTTGCATTTGAAGGCACTTGTTATGAACGAATGCCCCAGACCATCTGTAGAAGTATGTCATTTACTCAACTGCAGTTTAGGCTACCTAATGTATAATACATTTTCTTAAAACTAATTTCATGATCATTCATTGAATTCAGTTCCATATTACAATTTGTAAATTATATCTGTATTACTATGTCTGTTATATTATAAAAAATGTGCAGCCAATGGTAATTGATATTTTTAGTAGATGATCCTTGTCCAGTTTTGTTGAAGAATTCTACTGTACAAAAAATGGAAAAAACCAATCCGAGAGCAGTCCTGCCCTGTTTTTTTGTATACTATTAGTATGGACAAAGCTCTATCTACATACATAGATAGATACTGTGAGAGAGTGAGTTTTGTGTTTAGAGACAATTCCAATGATTCCAGACTTTTGACTGGTACTGTATTTATACTATACATTTCAATATATAATCTATAAACAACCAAATGTGCACTCCAATGAACAGGTCTGCATACTTCATGAGGTACTGTATTTGGGAGGTATCCAAAAAGCGTGGCAGCAACTACTGACAAATGTATTGAGCAACAGAGCTTTTTATAATTTTTGAAAGTAAAAATGTTGCCCTATAGCGGGGGATGGCTTTTCTGCACACTATGTTCTTATGCGTTATGTTCTTATGGGACTTCAGTCCTCAAATACTGTTTTGCTGATCACATTTGCAAGCTTGACACATTTACAACTTGTAAAGGATGATGGTTCAAGGAGCCATCTTTCATGGCTCCCTTCACCAAAAAAAAAACTGATTATTGGATTCCTAAAAGGATACATTTTCAAATTGCCCTAAAAAATTTGAACCATTAAAAAATGTCCAATCACAAATGCAGCCCCATAATAAACAATTGGGTGAGCTTGTAAAATGCACATTAAATAGGATACAGTACATTTTACCTTGTTAGTTATAGGGTGCATATACTTTACATTTTACCTTGTTAGTTATAGGGTGTATATACAGTACATTTTACCTCGTTAGTTATAAGGTGTATATACATTACATTTTACCTTGTTAGTTATAGGGTGCATATACTTTACATTTTACCTTGTTAGTTATAGGGTGTATATACAGTACATTTTACCTTGTTAGTTATAGGGTGTATATACATTACATTTTACCTTGTTAGTTATAGGGTGTATATACATTACATTTTACCTTGTTAGTTATAGGGTGCATATACTTTACATTTTACCTTGTTAGTTATAGGGTGTATATACAGTACATTTTACCTTGTTAGTTATAGGGTGTATATACAGTACATTTTACCTTGTTAGTTATAGGGTGTATATATAGTACATTTTATCTTGTTAGTTATAGGTTGTATCTAGAGTACATTTTACCTTGTTACGTATAGGGTGTATATACAGTACATTTTACCTTGTTAATTATAGGGTGTATATACATTACATTTTACCTTGTTAGTTATAGGGTGTATATACATTACATTTTACCTTGTTAGTTATAGGGTGCATATACTGTTCTTAATAGACACAATTAACTATTGACCCCCTATTTCGAACCAAGTGGCCATCAGATTTTCTGGATTAAACCCCACCATTTTATCTCAATTTCAATCCAAACCTCACTAGATGTTTGGATTGAAGGAGAGAGTGTGTTTTTGGCGTTTTTACCCTTATGACAATCTCTTTTAAATTAAACATAACGCAGAAATTGAACCATACCAAAATGATGAACATCATATTGTGGTTAGGTCTGCTTATGATAAAATTATTTTTCCCAAAGTTAAATATAGACAGTTAATTAATGAAATTGATGATGAGTGCTTGTCCAATTCTCAAATTGCAATAATCTCTGTTGTGAATTGAATAGAAAACTACTCACTGAAAAAGAGAGAATGGGGTGTGAAGTATAAAAATTGAAAGGGGGGTTGCTTTAGAAAGTGTCTACTAGATATAGAGTGTCTGTTAAATTACTTGAAAAAATATAGAGTGAAGTATAAAAATATAGAGAAACGCTCATCTGTTTCAGGGGTGTTAGGGAATAGTTAATGAGTGTCTTTGGGCACCTAAGCACAGCAAAGAGACTCAACTCCACCATGTTAATGTTGTGGCTGTGCATTAGTCCATAGATGGCCTTATTTAAGCAGCAGACAGGATCAATTGGGCTCCCTAATGCAGCACAATGAGATGGCAGCCTCCAGCAACACAGGGTCAAGCACTTACTGAAAGACTGGCAAGCACATCTTAATTTGAGTTAATAATGTAGTTCGGAGCTGAGCGTTTTAGAGGAGTCTCGTGAAGCTTCAGCAGATAATAGCCTATTTGTCTTTGAGCAGTGTTTTCCCAATAAATCAATACTCCATATTTGTCACCATTAAGGTGGATGCCAATTAACTGTTACCAAACTCCAGAAATGTAGAATATTCCCCTCAGTGTGTGAATTAACAGATCCCTGTTCTTTTTTCATAGACAATCATAGGGATCTCTCACAGTTCCAGTTTTAGAAATAATTCAAAACGCTGTCGCCAGATTAGAAGTCTGCTCTGAGACAAATTATCAAACTGTAGAATTAAGAGAATTTCTGAGAATAATCATGCTCATTTGTGACACTGAGATTTTGTCTTTGGGATTTGTGACCACTAAGCCTGTGTCTTTAAAAGAGCTAGGTACAAGAATGTGGCATGATGATATCATTGATAGCTTGGCTGACGCCACCCACGTGACTCACAGAGCAGGCAGAGCTGTGACTTACTGTCTGGACAGGAGCCTGTATGCAAGTGTTTTGATTGAATATGTTTTTCCTCATCTGATTACATTTAATGTCCTAACAACTAACCCACTTGCACCCCAAACTAGGACGTTTTAAAGTCATATAGTATAAATTCTAGGATTCTAGGATTTTCTGATGCTGCCCCAGATGGCCTCCTCCAAACTGAGGATGTCAGAGTGAGTAAATCTGTTAACACTAATCGAGGATCTTAACTTTGCGTAATACCTTAGATACGGTGGGACCAGTAAAAACGAAAGAAATATGCACCAAGCTTGCTCCCTGGTACACACACAATACTAGAGCACTGATGGAAGCCTCTAGAAATTTGGAACGGAACTCCCCCAAGTTGGAAGTATGTAGTGGTGTGGAGAAATGGCCTGATGCGGAGCTGCTGGGAAGCCATTGGCCGTTATATGAGATTCATGGTATTACGGAGTGGATATATATTGTTGTGCAACAAATGAAAAGTACAGAGTGGATAAATATTTCTGTGAGACAAAAATCGGAATGTCTGAGAGGGTATCAAACCAGGGTCAAAACACTGAAGGGCAGGGATAATCCCCCTGGACCACACAATCTGCTACTATTTAGTTCAGCTCTGTATCGTCTCAAAATGTAACTTTTACTCCAGCCATTACATTATTCGCTGAAATAACGTGGGCAACAGAACATTTATTTACGGAACTAAAGTGTACTTTTCTACAAAGATTATTGTAGATGGTCATTTATACAATATCAGTTGAATAGCTAACCACAACGCTATGTGAACTTCAAGGAAATAACTAGAATGAAAAAAATGACCCACATTATTCCAATACACCTGACTGTCCCAGTCCACACCCCACCTGACTGTCCAAGTCCAATTCCCACCTGACTGTCCCAGTCCTGTCCCAGTCCACACTTCACCTGACTGTCCCAGTCCACACCCAACTTGAGTCTGGTTCCTCTCTAGGTTTCTTCCTAATTTTGGACCGTACAAGGGAGTTCTTCCTAGTCACTGTGCATTAGCTCTGTTGCTTGTTCTTTGGGGTTTTAGGCTGGGTGTCTGTAAAAGCACTTTGTAACAACCACTGTTGTAAAAAGGGCTTTATAAAATTTGTCTGATAGATTTACTAGCTACTTGTGACACTACAAGCTTCATCAACAATTCGCTACACCTGAGATGGAAGTGAACATGACAGTTTAGATATGTGGGGCAGTGCTTTAGTAAATCATAAAACACATCATTTTTTAAAATGTTATTTAGTTATCCAACCAGCAGTGCACATTTGCTTAATCATTAACACATCTTGCCAACCACATCAAAACACTCATTCCAGACTCTGAATTCAGAACGACTGAATCAACTGTCAGCCAGGCTAGTAAGACATGTCTTCTTTAATGTATTTCCTAAACACACAGGCAAGATACCAAGAACAGTTATTCCCATTTTCTTACTACAGCATTGGGCTTTTCTGGTCAACAAGATGAAAAACTATGTTAGCTGCTAGAAGGATTTTATTGTATTTCAAAGATTTGTATTTTATTTCATCCGTCTTAATGCTCTATCTTTAATCATACTATGCCTGACAAATAGTTTCTGAATAAATTGTTTTTGATATATGACCCTCATAAAAACAGAGCTGTTCATCTGGTGGTGGGTGATGGTAACTTCATGTAGCGATAATGAATAGATCGCTCCCAACATCTAACAACATTTAGATATAATATAAAAAAATGAGCCATTACACATTCAATCGTGTAATTATGTAATACTGACAAATTAGATGCCATAGAAATGCCAGTGATTAAATATGTAATAGCTACTGAGACAAATCGCACATGTAAGAAACCTTTTCATAGTTTAGCACAGACTACAGCACCAGGATGTACAGGGCTGAAATAGTTTTTTCACCTTCTCCAATATATCCCTTTAATTTCACAAAATCCCACCTAATGAACAAAAACATGACAGGAAATTAAAAGACGGTCCTTACATTTAACTTTTCTGTCTCCCAGAAATATATATATATATATTACGTTTAAAAGTCTGAGTTATTGCCTTCTGGAAATCTGTCATTATCTTTAAACAGTAAGCAGAGCATGAATGTGACAAGGTCTCAGTAGCAGCAGTGACAGAACATTAGAACAGAATAAACAAGATTCTCTGTGACAGAAAGCCCCTGTTGGATTTGGATATACTCCATTGTAAAGCAGAAGGATTCAAACCATTAAATGTTTTTTCATCTAACAGAAGCTCCAATCTAAAATCCTATATAGGTTAAATTGCTCAAGGGCACAGGAACATGCTTTCTTCACCTTCCCTGCTTTGGAAACTATTATTCTCTAGGTGTCATCCACATTCACAGAATTCTGAATATCAATAAACAAAACCCAACATACAATCTTTTCAAATGTTGTACTGAGTTACCGTTCATATGCTGAGTTACCATTAATGTTATACACATTCATATTTTCAGCTTCAATCAGTTGTGTACAGATCCTTGCAACAGGTGCCTTATCATGTGGTAACAAGAGGTGAAGGCGGCAGATGAATGGCACAACAATGGGCCTTGGGATCTCATCACGGTATCTCTGTGCATTCAAAATGATAAAATGCTATTTAGTTTGTTGTCAGTAGATGATGTAAGGTCATACAATAACCCCACCACCACCATGGGGCACTTCGTTTAGAAGGTTGGTGTCAGCAAATCGCTTGCCCACATGACTCCAGACACACTGTCTGCCATCTGCCTGGTGCATTTAAAGTGGAATTCATCTGTGAAGAGCCAATTTCTCCAGTCAGTTTGTCAAAAAAAGTATTCAGTTGTGAAAACCTACAGCTTTGTCAGCTGTTCGAGTAACTGGTCTCAGATGTTCTCGCAGGTGAAGAAGCCGGATGTGGAGATCCTGGACCCGCGTGGTTACGTCTGCTGTTGGCGGTTGATTAGCCTTCCAACAACTATGGAGGTGACTTATGGTGGAGAAACTGAAAACAGTACATTTTCTGGCAATAGATCTGATGCACATTACTGCATGCTGATCGCATCCTGCCGTAAAACGTGATACATCTGTGGCATTGTATTAAGTGAAAAAGCTGCATGTTTTGAAATGGTAGTACAAGGTGAATTTGTATAATTATTATGTTATTAAATGAGCTTCTTGCTATGCGATACCTATCTGGTAGATGTGATTATGTGGACAAAGGGGAAATACTCACTAACAGGGTTGTAAACAAATTTGTGTACACATTTAACCTGTTGCTGCAATGTACACAATGTGTTTTTCTGTACCCTGTGGTGACTATTCAGAAATACTCAGTGGGTCAATAGTCCTCTCTAGTGATTGCCCAACAGCTTTTCAAAATGTAGCCAAAGAATGGAGCAGATATTTCACACCAATACTCACCCCAGGGTACCAAAAAATGCTGTGTTGTTTTTGCAATAACAGGATAAGAAAAATATATTTTTCTTTGAGCTTTTGATTTGGCTCATGGGACCAATACTTTCCGCTTTGTATTATATACAGTGCGCTCAAAAGTTTGCATACCCTTGGAGAATTGATAATATATGTACCATTTGTAAAGAAAACATTAGTGAGCAGGCAAAACACATGACTTATGGGATTCATATTCAACTGAAGGTCATAACAGAACAGCACAATCATAAAACAAAACATGGCAACAAAGATTTTTTTTTACTGACCCCTTTTAGCATCAATGGGTGCAGTCTTTTTAATAGTTGTCTATGAGGCTTGCATGTGGTATAGCTGCCCATTCGTCTTGGCAAAATGCCTCTAGGTCAAACCAAGTCTTTGGTCGTCTTGCATGAACATCACATTTGAGATCTCCCCAGAGTGGCTCAATGATATTAAGGTCAGGAGACTGTGATGGCCACTCCAGAACCTTCACCTTTTTCTGCTGTAACCACTGGAGAGTCAACATTGCTTTATTTTAGGGTCATTGTTGTGCTGGAAAGTCCAAGAGCGTCCCATGCACTGCTTTCATGCAGAAGAATGTAAATTGTCATTATTTTCTGATAACATGCCGCATTCATCTTGACATCAATTTTCACAAGATTTCCTGTGCCTGTAGAGCTCACACACTCCCAAAACCACAGTGAGCCACCACCAGGCTACATAGTGGGGATGGTATTCTGTTCAATATAGGCCTTGTTAGCCCCTCTCCAAAAATAGCGCTTATGGTTCTGACCATAAAGCTCTATTTTGGTCTCGTCACAATTCTTCTGGCAATTATGGATGGCATTTTTCTTGGTCTACCTGACCTTGGCTTGGAATCAAGAGATCCCTGAATTTTCCACTTCTTAATAAGTGATTGAACAGTACTGACTGGCATTTGCAAGGCTTTGGATATCTTTTAATAACCTTTTCCATCTTTATAAAGTTCCATTACCTTGTCACCCAGGTCTTTTGGCAGTTCTTTTCTGCTCCCCTTGGCTCAGTATCTAGCCTGCTCAGTGTATCCACGTGAGAGCTAACAAACTCATTGACTATTTATACACAGACACGGACACTTATTACCATTTTCACCTGTGTGTGTCACCTTGTGTCAGTAACAAGGCCAAACATTCAAAGGTATGCAAACTTTTGATCATTGCCATTTAGGTGATTTCTGTTTAAGATTTAAAAAGGAGCCAAACAACTATGTGATAGTAAATGGTTTTTTAAGATCACTATCCTTAAATAAAAGACTGATCTTTTTCATGATCAGTCATGTTTTCAAAAGCAATGCTAGTATTTTAGAGCTGTTAATTGAATGCTACGGTTGGCAAAATAGACAATGAGAGCAACACTGCTGGTTAGCCTAGTATATCCACTTCATAAATAAAAAATAATGATCACAAATCACTTTTTTTTATCATGTCTACTCAGAGATTTCATCCAGCCAACCTTTGGTTGTGTTCACAATTTTTTACCTGCTACTCAAATTGCAGCATCAATTAGCAGCGGCAGTTAGTCAAGATTTCTAAAAAAAAAAAAAAAAAAGATTTCAGTCAGAATGCATTGATCAATATGTCTTCCTCAGAGGGATGAATTTTTTTAGATGTGTGTTGTAACCATTAATTGATGTAAACATTTCCTTTTTTATTATTAATATTATTTTCTTCACAGGGTCTATAAATTGGAAGGAAGTGTGATCTTTGCTCTCTGTTGTGCTAGCTTCCAGCCTATTTGAATCTCAACAGTTGACCACATTAAAAAACAATTTGGCTCCACAGATACAAATGTTCATCCCAGTTCCCTGCAGCTTCCCACACAATTTAGCTGGAGGCCTCAAGCTACGATGAAAAGACATGCTGTTTTTTGAGCAGAGAAAAACTTCAGTTTAAAGTGGTGGATAAAATAGAATTTGGTGGTGTTTAGTTGCCTAATTGTAACAGAAAAGACAGTCATGTGTTACATATTCCTCCCGAAGAGTTTAGCAGCTTTAAACTGTCTAATAATGAAGCCAAGCAGGAAAAGGGAGGGTGGGAGAGATGCGGATGTCCAGCTAGTGGGATGAGAAACTACAGCCATACTGGGGAGGCTTAGCCACTGCCCTCAGAGGACTGGCATCCAAGTTATTATAAAAATGCTTATAAATGAAAGATGAAGGAAACATTTTCAATGCAGGTTTTAAAACTGTTTCAGAACAGTTTCAAAGATATAGATTTGTGTTATGACTGAAGGTGCTTGGGGAATGTTGGGGGAGCTTCAGCAGTGCCTATTCTGCCGCAGCCATGTTCTTTCATCTCTAGTGGGCCTGGCCGTAAAAATCCCCACCGATAAATTACCCTTCATGGGTAAAGTCAATCAACCAGCACTGGCTTATTTTGGCAGCCCCCAATTCCAAAAAGAAATTAGAGAAGCATTTAAGGGAAATACGGAAGCACTGACACTCATTCTCCAATATTTTATAGCTTGCTAATAGATCTTAAATACAGCTACATTCCAAGAGTGTCTCACTCAGGAAATTTGGATTTACTTAATTGTGGTCTATTGCTTTCATTTGTTCTGTTTTATGCTGTAGTATTCTAAGCTATTCATTGTAAGTGAATGTCAGACTTGTATTTTGAATTGAGGAAAGATATTGTACAGACTTGTAATAGAAATGTACAAATAATACTGACTCACAACCATAACTGATGTTGTCGTCTTCAGTTGCTGGTTTTCAGCCTCAGAGATTTTTGAATAGCTAACAGATTGTCCAAGTAAGCATATGTTATCAACGGTTGAAATATGCTATTTCAGTTGATATTTCAAGAAGAAAACCATAGGACCTCATGACTATGGTCATTATAATTGTAAGATGGCCCCAAATAAAGTGGTCAATAACCTGAAAAACAACTTCACAGTCACATAATCTAGGAGATTTTGATACCTGACATAATATACTTGTACATCAGTAGACCGGTACGAGTATTTTCAATTAACAAACCTTGTTAATTTAAGGCTCAATGGCAGAAGGACCAGTGGTCCTGTAATACAATTATGTTGAAAATTGTCATATGTCTTTGGTAAATTAGTGTACATTTCACTTTTTTAAAAATATATATTTCGGAAAACCAGATTTTAAGTGTTAGCAGCAGCTCCAGCTCTGTGCGGTAGGCCTGACAACCAGTGCTTAGGGTGCATATCATAGCAACTGGAGTATTCTAAATTAATCATGTCAATAACTGTCATCATGGCAACGGTCACAGTGTCTGCCACCAAACAGTGTTGATTTAAAAGCACACTTCTGAAAGACTTAAGTTTAAATAAAGGAGACTGAAGCATCAGAGGACAGATGGAAGCAATAAACTTGTAAGTTGTCATGGGCCTTGTATGAAAAAAAATACATTGCTGTGTGGCTGCCCAATTCAGTGTTTTCACTGCATTGTAATGCTTTTATCATCTAGCAGACAAGGTGACACGTGGAATTAATTCATAAAGAGTGTTGAGAAATTAATAGCCTGTTTGGCCTATGATATGGCTGGTCATTATATTATGCCAGTCAGGCCACTAATCGAACCATGTCTGTTGATCCACCAACGCTCGTAATACTCTGCCCATCAGGATCTGCCACAGAAAAAACACAAGGGATTGCTATACATTTGTTCTGACAAAGAACACAACATGCTTTGCTTTACAATTGCAAGTTTTCTCCATCTTATAACCCCCAGTCAAAAAGTCCTGGTGCCATTAGTCAGGCAAGACAAAAATAGCCTTTTGTCTACATACTGGGATAGAAAAGATGACCACATAATAGTAACTGTAGGTATGGCTCTTTGGCTAACATTGAGCGCAATGTTGGCAATGCCCTATAGACTAGATTTTATGCAGAAAAAGTTGGCGAGCAAGCAAACAAATATCTATATGGGCTTTGAATTGAACTGTTTGAGGGTTGTCAAACTGAGCATCCTACTCAGTGCATAATAAATGTGTGTAGATTATTTTGTTGCAAACTGCACAACTATAGGGCATGTAGTATAATGTTAGCTATCTAGTTAGGTTGAATACTGCATTGGTGGACGACTCTGTTTCCCTATTCTCACTAGCTGGGAGAAAACATTTTTTAACTACTTTGTTGATTGGAGGAGCAAATTCAACCCTCCGATTGTAAGTACAGTCCATAAAGATTATACACATACCTGTGTTGACAAGAAACCTGTTATTGCTGAGCCTTAATGAATGGTGATGTAATTATCTTCAGGCTCCCTAAAGTTTCACAATTACAGGTTAGCTAGCTATTGTAGTTGGGGTCGAAGCAATATAAGGGCAAAAGTGTGGAATTGACAACGATCTGCTTGTGTTTGTCTTGTAGAGAGTGCTGCTGGGGTCATCATCGCAGTTTATATTAAACCTGAAAGAGTTTACTCATCTTGCTCCTATGAGATGTATCACTGGCGGTGTGACTGGGAACTGGTCCACATGATTCAGGCTAGCAGCTAGCCCAGTTGTTGCTGTTAGCTCATCATCCCAGTGGTTGTGGCCGTTTCACTCCCAGTCATCGGCTGACTGGAACTGGGTGCTGGCTAACTGTCTTATTATCTCCTTTCTTATACCCTCTTTTTGTTATTTTGAAAAGGCCCTATAAGCTGGGGCGCACTTAAAATTAATAACACCAAACATTGCACCAGTGAGTCAACTAATCGCTTTTTACAATTCAAAATATGGTCAATTGCGTGTTGGCTGTTGTCAGTTACCAGCAAACCTGAGCAACAAATTTTATTAAATAAACCAAACTTGTGGTATTATATATTATTTAATTTTTTTACTCAGTGGTTTGGGGCCCTGCCAGCAGGGGTCCCCTGTGCAACAGCCTTTGTAAGCCTGGGCATTAAAACGGCGCTGCATATAACCATAAAAAAATAATCTCTGTGAAATTTCGTGAGAGCACTGAAAGGGCTCCTTTGCAAAAAGGTAAATGAAAAAGGCTTTTAAAATCAAAAGCTCATGCCATTTGATTTTCAAAAAGCTAATGGCTTTTTTATTTTCAAAGCCTTTTACATTTATCCTTTTGCAGCAGGCAGAAACAACTTTGAAGATGACCACTACAATGTACAAAAAACTAAAAGTTGCTGTGAGGAAGCTGCACTGCTCTGGCAACAGTTTCAATGCTTATTATGTAATGTACTGTGGTAGGTTACACACAATAACCTTTTACATACAATGGATATAAAAAGTGTAAACACTGTGATAATGCCAGGTTTTTGTGATGCAAAACAATGAGACAAAGATAAATCATGTCTTTCACTTTTAATGTGACCTATAATGTGAACAATTCAATTGTAAAACCAACTGAAATCTTCGAGGGGGAAAAATGAAAAATAAAAAACTTTCAATAAGCTGGTTGCGTAAGTGTGCACACCCTCTTATAACTGGGGATGTGGCTGTGTTCAGAATTAACCAATCACATTCAGTTATATTAGCATGGCACATCAAGATGCTGATTAGACAGCTTGATTATTGCCTAAGTGTACCTTAGGCTGGCCACAATAAAAGGCCACTCTAATGTGCAATAATCATGCTGTCTAATCAGCATCTTGATATGCCATACCTGTGAGGTGGATGGATTATCTCAGCAAAGGAGAAGTGCTCACTAACACAGATTTTGACAGATTTGTGAACAATATTTGAGAGAAATAGGCCTTTTGTGTACATAGAAAAAGTGTTAGATCTTTGAGTTCAGCTCATGATAAATGGGAGCAAAAACAAAAGTGTTGCGTTTATAATTTTCTTCACTGTATATAGCATGGCAGATTAAGAATAGCATGTTCTAAAACATATTGCATTGGAAATAGTATGACAAAAGATGGTTTAGTATATCTGGAGGACTTTTGATGATTGCAACCATGCATTCTTTCTGGGGTACCGTAGATCACACTTGCGCAGCCGAAGAGGATGGGTCTGCAACAATTCTCACAGCTTTTCAGTTGACGAAAAACTCGCCTAATTTTATAGTTATGCATCAATTTCCTTCATGTATGAAAGAAAAATGAACGTTGCTGTGCCATGGAATGTAGTACGCTAGGTTAACATAAAAAAAGATTTTAGGCGCAGTGGTGCTGATTTCGACAATATCTAGCCAACTGTAGCTTGCTATCATGGCTGAAGTTCAAGTTAGTGTAATGAACACTCGGACCAAGGAATGAGGTTCCAATTGCGGAACGCAACCATCAGGTTTATTATTACGGCACAAAAGGGCTGAGGCAAGAATCACAACGAGAAGGACGGGCAGGGGTTCGGTTACCGGTTGACAATTCGGGAAGGCGACGGTACAGGTACGGTCAGGCTTGACAGAATAATCCATGGGGCAAGCAGGCAGGTCAGAAGGCAGGCTACTAGAAACGGAAAACAAACGGGAACAGGGCAAGGGGAGAGAATAACAACAGGTAGGACCACAAGTAGTTCGCTCAGTCGCTAGACAAAGGCTTGGCACGTCCACAACAAACAATACCTCACAACCAAGTGGTGGTGGAGGACTGGCTTAAATAGGAGGAGATAATGAGAAGCAGGTGTCAGTATTCTGGTGATTGTGAACTTGACTGGGAGCTGCGTTCAGGTCCACTACGCTGTGAGGGCGCAGTGGTGCTGGTGCGTTGCGAGGACCTAACAATTAGCTTTAGCAGTGTTAAGTTCGTCTGCAGTCTGGCTAGCACGGCCTCAATTCTTATGACTAATCCATGGTAGTAAGATGCAACCTAGTAGTACTACTGGCTTGTAACCTATTCAAGTGGCCAGTGACAAAAGCAATACATGGATGCTATTTGTAGTGGAAGTTAACAAACAAGTTTACCACTGGCAGTTTTAACAGCATATTAGCCAGTAATAAGCTTTACCGGTATTTACTGGAATAGTCGTAAGAATTGAGCAATTGCTAGCGAGTCTGCCAAAGCTGTTTAATTTCATGGCATAAGAACTTTTCTTTTTTCTTTCATGGCAAAACAACATACTTTTTTCTTTAATTTGTGAATGACATTTATAAAATAACTATCAATAAATGCGACGATAACTAACTTTTTCATCAAGTGAAAAGATGAGAGAATAGTGGAATCTACCGGAAATAATAAATGTCGTTGCTCTCAACAGATTCAAACCTAGGTATTCCACATGAGAGGCACTCTCTTTACACCATTACGCATTATACGTTTCAGCAGTTGCTAGACTCCACTGAGGATTGTGTTAAACTGACAAACATTTCTTATTAAGTTTACCTCCACCATAGCTTCTATGAACTGTATTGCTTTTGCCACTGGCCGTTTTAACAGCTTATAAGCCAGTAATAGTCTTATACTAGTATCTACTAACTTCCTACTAATTTCTACTAACATACTGGAATAGTCGTAAGAATTGAGCAATTTCTAGCGAGACTGAAGATGAAATATTCCTTCCCAGAAACAGTCGCAATAAAACCGTATACAGTTTCAGTTAAGGCTCATCATAACATAACTACGTTGGATACTAACGGTTTCAGCCAGCAAAGTTTTAGCCTATTCGGAACCATTCATAATGTGTACTTTGCTTTGCCTGCGAGGAGATAAAAACTCGGGACCTATAGTTCACAAGTCCGCTCCTTTAACCACTACGCTATTTAACAAGGCTTAGTCAGTCAGTCACTCAGTAAGAGACATTCGCTCTTCTTACCCGGGTCCACTTATGCGGTCCGGCAAAAATACAAATTCATAAAAAAATTGTTAGACAATTTATCACAATGCTGAACATTGTCTTGCTAAATATTTAAACTTGGCATAAGTTTAATGTGCAACAAAGTTGACAAGGTATTGTATTGGCCAAACGATTTACTATATCCTTAAGAGTATGTACTTAACTATCACAGAATGAATGTGTACTTTTAGTATGTAGTAAAAGTATGTGAATTTAGATTCAGCCTCAGACCCCAAATAGAAGGTGATGGGGAAGGTGAGAATGGATAAAATGTGTACATTGATTTGTTGGACAATGAACAGCGTATGAATTGCTTACTCAAACAAATTTGGAAGAGTACAAGGGGCACAGTACGGTCTTCTCTCGGGTGAGAAAATTGTCCTCTAGGGTAGACTGAACGATACAGAACACAAGTGAACTTTCAACATCAAAGCATATTTTCAATCTTAGAGTAGTGAAATGAGATTTTTACTTTTGTTTGTATTCTATGCAGTATCTGGCAATTTATTTTACACATGATATAGGTACTGATCTAATAACAACTAGAAGTAGTTATTGCTCCTCTCAAAGACAAACCCCACTTAGTCATTATGTGAATTGGTAAACTGCTCTGAGGGATAATGAAGCGGAATATAGTGTTATGACCTGCTAGGCGTAGCTGGTAGGTGGCTGGTAGGCTGGCATTGATTAGGAGCAATAACTGAGTTTCAACACACAGACACAACTCAAACTATATTAACTGGTATATTAAAAAAAAGGTTCCAAAAACAATCATAATCTCCCACACACAGAGGATACGTGCAACATAGCTGGATCTTAGTATATCAGAAGACTGAAAAGCTAAATAGCAAGGTTAGTCCTAGAACCAACCTGGGTAAAAATGATTTAGAACAGCAGGAGCTCATTTTGCTCAACTGAAGAAGCAGGCCATGGCATTGCAGCCCAGCTTGCTGCCACCTAATCTGTTGGTTTTGGGTGTTGGCTAACTCTCTGAACTCACCACTGGGGACTCCACATACCATCTTGCTTGAACAAATAGCTGGAGGGCTTTTTAAGGACACTGTCTATTCTCCAGGGGCACAATAAGAACAGTTTATCAACCAAACAAAAGGCTATTTACCTTGCTGGCTATGAGATTGGATCTAGCAGCATTTGATTACTACTCAAATGCCTTAACAACCAGGCTGCCCTGCCTCCCTGAAAATTGGACCTTTCATCTTTGTTGTACTGTTTACTTCACAGTAGAGTAAATCAGTGATTTCTGGAAGATAATGATTTCCATCGCATTGCTCATCGAAAGAAATGTCAAGCAAACTATATGTGTTGACATGTCCCCCTGGCGATCTGCACTGACAAGTAAATGTTCAAGTGTACATTTGCGATTTGTGCATGTACGCCACGTCTGTCTGTGTGAGACACCTGACAGAGCCGACATCGCTGCACTAAAAGCCACCTGAACCTGCATGAATGAGGCTGATTGCTCCAATCATGTAGTGAGAGGAAGCTGCTGGTTGGCTTGCACTATTAAATATGTAGTCGGGACTTTTGCAATAATATATTTTTTTATCCTATTAGGGGTGGATGCTTAATTTTTTTTTTATCACCATCATACCTCAGTTAGCCATGAATATCATTGGTTTTGAAAGTGGTTGTTGGTTTTTTGAACATTGGGAAACTTGTCTGGGTGATATCATCTCCAAAATTGTCTTATTGTAGAAAGCATTTCCTGAATTTTTAAGGTAGGGTGTGCCATTTTTCAATTTCAATGAAAATGTATCTACAGCAATAAAGGAAGAAACATGCCCATAATTGTATAGCATATAATGTACATTTAAATTTTTTGTATTGGTTATGGACTTTAGGAATGATCAATAAACACACAAAGCTGTCAAGTAATTTTTTTTAAATGAAATAGCTTTTGAAAAAAAAAAATATTTACACAAAGTCAAGGGTCCAAGGCAGTGTTCCTTACAGAGTGAGTGGGAACAGTTGTAATGGAAGTATATGCCTCCCCCTTATGTCTGAGCCCAAAGACTCATTTTTTGTGGTTTTCTGTTCCATTCACTTTTGCTCAATTTCATGATGGTACCAATACTTCTTGAGTTACCTGTATCTTAATGTAGCAAGACTTAATAACTTCCTTTTTTCTGTCTCTCTTATTGGAGTAACTTCCTTGCATGCTACAATAATTCTTCAAGTCCCACAGCCAAATGTATGCCCTGTTGGCTGGTTTGTGTAGTGAGCCTTGAAGCAGTACCACACAGCACATCTAAAAGGAAATTATTACCCCTCCCTTGATGAGAATAGAACACTTTTGCAATGTGCCTCTAGGTCACAAATATGTCACTATAAGACTAGAATTTAACTTTCACTATAACAACGCCTCAAGCATCTAGTTTCCTCTGTAAAAAACTGTTAAGCTGTATCATCAGTTAACACATGTTCTCCAGTCTTATCAAACGATATGGATATTAGTTGAGTCACAGGCCTACTCGAAAGTATTTGGAAACAACTATATAACAACTTATTGGGGAAGTTGACTGATCGTAGTCATCTGGTGCCATATGCGTACCCTAAATGCATTATCATGAAGATGTATGCGTGCGTTCTGCTTTGCATTGCAATCTCATTATCGTTGCAGTAAGACACGCACATTACCTTCATGCTCCATTGGTGGTGAATGCCAACACATTTTAAGCTAGTTGTTTCCCATGCTTGTGTTTTGGTTTGTTCATCATTTTCAGAGGAAACAAAACATTATTATGCATGAGGTCAAAATAAACCATTCAGCAGATTTCCGATAGCCTTTCCCTGTTCTTTAGTCATTGTCCATTGTCGTGCCTTTTTTTCTTTTTAGATGAATCAGGGAAACCACAGGCTATATTTCACTACATGGGCTCTATAGATCACTCCATGGGCTCTATATATCACTCCATGGGCTCTGACAGCAGATAAAGTAGTAGTCACAACAGACTTATTTAACCCTAAATGTGCTAACATTTTGATCCAAACATCTAAAAAAACATTGTGAAGCCTTGTCAACTACCAAGTTTAGCAACAGAAAATGCAAAACCCCATGATTTCTGTGCTAATATGGAGGAATGAAAAATAATCTTGCTTTGTATATTGGTGGCGTGCAGTTAAATTAAATATGGAGGCTTTCACTAAAGATCCCTTTGCACTTATTATATGATTAGTTAACCTGTAAATCACAATTATGACCATCACCAACTTCTAACTGGCTCATTCATTTTCTTTCCTTCTCCCTGGAACTGAAATGTAGGCAATCCCTAATGTAAGGTATCACAGGTAATAAAATACTGTATATGCAATCACTAATATCAGTTGGATTGGATAAGAACCTCTAGTGTCCAATATTTTTCTCGTTGGGAAATCAAAAATTATCATATGTGGCAAAATATATTAAATATTGACATATTATACTTAATTTCCACAATTAAAATGTGAAATGTCACTGACCACATATAGTACATAACAAAGAAAGTAGTACTACTTCTTTTGTACTTAAATGTGAACCATTTTTATCTTAATTTCTGATTTCAGAACCCGGTTGGTACTTCTAGGGTTTATTATATGACCCTAGAAGGAAAAGCAGAAAGCTCTAAATAGACATCTATTTAACAGTGATAAGCATCCCTTCATGGAGATGACTGTATATGGTAGTAAATAATACAGAACACTTACAATCTTTAAGGAAATTATCTGTTGCAAGATGATTGGATCCAACATTGCTACTACATGAAAAAATAAACAAATCCATTAGTGTAAATCTATGTTGGGTTTGGTCATATCCTGTGTGCTATATTCCCATCCTGCTCTCCATCTTTTTTTTGTCATCCACACTCATCCTGAAGGTCAGACATTGCTTGTCTACATACCCACCCTCCTTTGTCCCAACACACACCTGTCTCCAACCTGCTAATGCCTGAGTCAACAGTAGATGTGCAGCTCAGATATTCCTTCTGAACTGGGAGTGCAACTACACATGGCTTTGAATATACATTGGGAATTAGGGAGAGATTGTGATGGGAGGCAGTTAAGTCCCCTTTCTGCTGCTTTCAATCAAACTTCATTGACGACACACAAGGCCTCTGTCACAGACTGACAGGTATGGGCAACAGCTTTTTAGCCTACTAGGCTGTTAAACAACATTAATATGCTCTTTACTCCACAATGACATTCATCACATTATTATAGTTATTATTCCTCACAAAAACAAAAAAAGGATACCATGATTTTAAAAGAGAAATGCAAACATGAATCGATAGAATGGTTATTTGGAGGAACACATTTTGCATATCAACAATAACAAGGTAATGATATTCCAATCAAGCAGAGTTACCATTTATCACCATGTATAGTCAATGCATGAAATGAAAGACAAATGAACATTAATATCAATTACTGGAATAACTAAAATGATAATCACACTTTGATCCCCCATGCAGTCCTTATCCATACTGCATTAGAGTGGTTTTGACCCTGGCAGCACATCACGCACTTGGAACTGCCATGAACACAAAGTCACTGTCACTTTGTAATATGCCTTCTGTCTCTTCTGTCACTAGAACAGCTTCAATGTCTCCAGAAAAGAATTGCATGCATACATAAGATATGAGCACTAATGACTACTCCCTTATTACTGCAATGTGCAATTACCATTATAATGATTTGCCATTTATTTGCTTTTACAGCAGTATGAAAGAATTGGGTTTAATTACTAATTAGTTTGGAAACGCAGCTGTCCTGTTTTGAAGAGGGGGGAACGATATATGACTCTTGTCTACCATGGTGAAATGTGACCTGGGTTTGACAAATGGAGAGTGTGGTTGGAGCATCTGTCAAGGAAAATATTGGAGGTAGAAACTGTATTAGAGTACTATAAATTAGCTTGACTTTTTTTCTATAGATTTTTTTTCTACATGCTATACACTGTTAGCAGTAATCTGGTATACACCTGGCAGAAGTGCCCGAATGTCTGGATACTCTGCCAATGATGTGCTTAATTAACACTATGTAAGATTAACATATTCCACTCCTGTACGTGCAATGTTTGGTTCTGCAGTGCACTAAGAATGGAGTTTATATACACATGAATTGTGTTTCAGCACAAAGACAAAGAATGTGATGAAAATTGGAAATATCAATTCTCTGACTAACATACATAAATTAAAGGGAGAAATGAGAGCGCTTATCCACCTGCGCTGTTTCATAGCCAGTGAGTCTTCTAAGCTGCTAACACAGAGGTAACAGCCAGCCCTGTCCCTGGAGGTATACACTGCCCTCCCCTAATCCTTCTAACATCCACTGCATCGCCCTGAGATAATAACCACCCTTTCCCAGGATGTATCTCTCTCTCTCTCTCTCTCTCTCTCAATCTCTCTCTCACCGTGCTCTTCACTCCATCTTCCTCCCTCTCTCTCTCTCTCTCAGTGGTCATATGTCAAGGGCATACAGTACAAGCCAGTACATACACAGTACAAGCCAGCCCATATATTGCACAAAGATCCCTGGACACAGCAGAAATTATAAGATGCTCTGGGAAAACAGTGTTTAAAGGGAAAGATCAGCAGATCAGTGTTGGTCCATTTCATGTCCATTGGCAATGAGATGAGGGGGAATTGGCAGTGAGATGAGGGGGAATTGGTAGTGAGATGAGGGGGAATTGGTAGTGAGATGAGGGGGAATTGGTAGTGAGATGAGGGGGAATTGGCAGGGAGGTGAGGGGGAATTGGTAGTGAGATGAGGGGGAATTGGCAGGGAGGTGAGGGGGAATTGGTAGTGAGATGAGGGGGAATTGGCAGGGAGGTGAGGGGGAATTGGTAGTGAGATGAGGGGGAATTGGTAGTGAGATGAGGGGGAATTGGTAGTGAGGTGAGGGGGAATTGGTAGTGAGATGAGGGGGAATTGGCAGGTAAAAATCACCAGTCACATGTTCAGGTAAATCAGGTAATATTATTTATGTCACCTCATATGGTGCCCAGCATCTGCGCCATATGTATTATATCCTGTAGTAGTTATGTGTATTACATCACATGGTGATCTATGTATTATATCCTGTAGTAGTTATGTGTATTACATCACATGGTGATCTATGTATTATATCCTGTAGTAGTTATTTGTATTACATCACATGGTGATCTATGTATTATATACATTAGTAGTTATTTGTATTATATCACATGGTGATCTATGTATTATATCCTGTAGTAGTTATATGTATTACATCACATGGTTATCTATGTATTATATACATTAGTAGTTATGTGTATTACATCACTTGGTGATCTATGTATTATATCCTGTAGTAGTTATATGTATTACATCACATGGTGATCTATGTATTATATACATTAGTAGTTATATGTATTACATCACATGGTGATCTATGTATTATATACATTAGTAGTTATATGTATTACATCACATGGGGATCTATGTATTATATCCATTAGTAGTTATATGTATTACATCACATGGTGATCTATGTATTATATCCATTAGTAGTTATATGTATTACATCACATGGTGATCTATGTATTATATCCTGTAGTAGTTATGTGTATTACATCACATGGTGATCTATGTATTATATACATTAGTAGTTATATGTATTACATCACATGGTGATCTATGTATTATATCCATTAGTATGTTATGTATGTTATGCCCATGTTCCATCTGTAAATATGTTTTAGATAATTTGGTGTAACATTTTGATCTCTTGCTTATTCCATTGCACATCATGATTTTCTTATTTCATTATTTTCATGTGTATTGTCTTGAAATTGTTATGCATTTACTCTCCTCTATTCCATATTGGGGCAAAATCCATTGCTGTTGGTTTACTTGTTGCTGACAGCAGGGGTTTCATTTTTGAATCTTAAAAGTCTTTCTCAACATCTGATGAGGATACAACAGTAGCAGTGTTTTTATTAAAACAAGTCTAGAAATCCTGCTTAATCAAACGTTGACAGTTATTGGCATGTTGACATAACCGTAGTGAAACAACAAAAAGACATTGTTTGCTTAATCTTCCAGTATTTGCAGATTTTTATGTTCTTGATTAAATTAATTTGACTATATTTATACTATCTTTGTATCTGGCTCTCTTGTCTCTCTCATTACCAGTAATAACCCTTAAACTAACCTTAAGCTTTATCCTAACCCTAGCATTAACACTTAACCTAAACCTTGTATTAAACCTAACCTTGGCAAGCAGTTGCTTATAAATCTATAGTTTGTTGAAAGTTTACTGATAGCAATAATACCTGTAGAACATAGATGGAAATTAATCCACTCAAAATAAAAGGAAACCTGGGCTTCAAATAAAAAATGTTGGTTTGTGAAAAGTGGGCATTGGTATTCGGGCTCTGGATAATTTGTTTCTTTGCTAAAATGATGTATTGGATTTGAACAGGTTTACCAAGACAAAAAAAATCCTCAAACAAGTAAAAGACATCGTCATTGGATTTCATTTCAAATTTTACACCTTTTTACACTCTGTCACCTAAATCTGCTCCATACACTAACACCCTCCCATTAATAATTATCAGATGCTGCCATTTCTACCAGGGCTCTCAGGAGAGAAGTCCAGAGGAAGAAATAGTATCCTGCCATGATGATATTTGTGGAAAAGGTTACTGTTATTGCACCAGACAGAAGATGGAAAATGGAAGTGGGCGTAACTGTCTACTACACAACAAGCCATTAAGATGGTTGCAACTGGTATTTTCGAAATGAAAAGAATTTGAAGGTTACCAAGATATCTGACCATGCTAGGGAGTCCCACTAAGGGGTGGGGCAAATTGTCTTAACATCATCTGGGTTGGGGGAGGCGATAGGACATGGATGCCTTGCTTTGCGGCTATAGTGATTTTGTGTGAAGACCCAGGCCACTGCCAGCTCAATTCTGGTCATTTGCTAGAGGAATGCTTTCCTCAAAGCGTCCAGGGTCTGGGTTACTTTTTGTTGAACAAAACCTGAGAAAGGAATCAGAATGCCTTAGTAGGGAGTGCTTTGGAGGACTCTTTCATCTCACCATAACTGTCTGGGAGTTGCTTTGATTAAATATACCCTTAATCATGCACTGGACACAATAGAATTGGGTGCAGAAAATAAATCAATACAAAAGACACTTGCCAAGATTTCATTGTCCAAAAAGGTTTCCACTCTGATATTGGGCTATGGTCAGTTATTAGGCTTTTTTTGTTTGCTGTCCAGTCATTTTAGTTGGGGGGGATAAAATAAATGACATTGGAAAAAATAAATCCCTTGCTCAAATAAACAGGACACAGTGAACATTTCTCACAATAGTAAGCTTAAGGTGCAGGGCCCCAGTTTTATAAGACCAAAAAGTGACACCAGTGTCAAATCTAGTATCTATAAGCAAATGTATGTAATTCTTAGAGGTATGCACTCTATGGAATCACATACAGTGGATATAAAAAGTATACACACCCCTGTGAAAATACCAGGTTTTTGTGATGAAACAATGAGACAAAGATAAATCATGTCAGAAATCTTTCCACTTTTAATGTGACCTATAATGTGAACAATTCAATTGAAAAACAAACTGAAATCACTGAAATAAAAACCTTACAATAACCTGGTTACAGCCAATCCACATGTGATGTGTCATTTTGGTCTTAGGTAAGATGTTCAGGCTTTAGTAAGATTTCTTCAACACAAGTAGCCTCATGATAATCACATCCTGTTTCAATGCCATATCTTAGTACTGAAGTGAAGTACCCTAATTATTTTTTAAGTAGAATTCCTTGCTTTTCAAGGACAGTTCTGATGCGTTCATGATTTAATTGAATGATGTTGTTTAAGAGGAGGATGTATGAGAATAATGCTAGGTTCGAACAAGGCTGTCATTGCCATCCATTAAAGAAACAACAATCATATTCATTGTATGCTGATGTCGTTCTCTGCAGTTGGTCCCTAACAAACGAAATCTACCATGTTATTACTACTGCCACCATTATCAATTGCACTCCAGAGAGTTACAGATCTTTATGGACACAGAGCGGAGACTGGGAATTGAAGAACAACAGCAATATTTAAGCATTAACACCTTCTCTCATGGTCAAATAAACTCACCAACTGGTCTTGGGTACTGTACCAGGATTCTACTTTTCAGAATTAGAAATGTTTGGGCATAGGATCCATATTTCAAATTAAGACAGTGTAAACAATGATATGAGTTTGAATGAACCCCTGCTTTAATGTTTTTCATAGTCGGCAACCAAATCATTAAATGAGTAGAGGGAAGAGGGAGGAGAGGGAAGCAAAAACAATTAAAGAATCATTGTCACTCCGACTGTGATGGGTTGGTGGACACCATACAAGATGGAGTGTTAAACCTTATGAGTGGCACTAGTTTGAATTGATCTCAGCATCATTTGGCAACAAGGCTGACTATTAGCCGCGGCTGCCTCACCCAGTGTCCATGTCCCACTGTGCATCTACTGTATCTATCCATCTGGAGGAATCAGTGGAGCAGACGTCCACAAACAGCCCATCCATCCATCCATGGCCCATCTCCACAGGCCAGTGATGGATGGAAGTCAGCAGATTCTTGCAGACTTAACCAATTTATCCAGGAATGCTGTGACATCTATTTCTAATGACATCTGCGTTCCTGGAGAATCAGCCTAACATGCTCTGACAGACACATATGTCAACATTGGGCTTCAGCAATGTATGGTCTGTTAAACCAAACTGTAAATGAAAAAAAAAAAGACCTGCTCATGTAAATTGGGTGAATTAACAGATGAAACTGCTGAAACAGCTACAATATGGACTTAGAAAGTTGTAATGAGTTAATGTGATGAGAACATAATTTAATCAACGTGGGTGGAAATGTTGTTTTGAACAGGTTTAATAAATAAATTAACAAACACAAGCATTTCTATATCATTTCACTAACCTTACGTCACTCATTGTGTCAGCAGGTAAACACATAGAACTAAATACGTTTTACCGTTACCTTACTTTCTCCCTATGTCAAGATATATGAATTAAATGATTTTAGTCCATGAAGGATTATAAAAATAGATTTGAAAATGTCTATTCATACCAGGAAGCTATTGCAAGATATACACAAGTCCTGACTCTGTGCACTGAGATCACACCTAATATGCATTAAGTTTTTCTTGTGTGAAATGAGCTTGGCATAGACAACAACATTTGTTAATTCTTATTCTGTCCAATTCCCAAGCAAAAATAAGCTTTTTTTTTTAATGCAGAAATAAGGATTCTCGCTGGGTACTAAAACATAGTTTAGATTAAATGAAAATCACAGCTGGTTAAATCTCATTTAATAATTGTTCTCTCTATTCCATTACAGTTTTCATTATTGTTGCACAATGCAGTTGAGAACTCACTCAACACTTCATACCTGATTCATTGAAAAGCCAGCCATAGTGTATGCTCTGACTTTTGCCTGACTCAGCAAGGCCATATGAAATAACATTGTTCACTTTAGATCGCTCCTCCAATAATGACATGGTTTATCTTGCCTGCCACTCAACAAAATTAAGCACAAAATGGCGGCGGGTGCAGAAGCCATGTTGAACCAGCCTAAGTGCTTTGTCATTAAACATCTTAAGAGTTTCTAGACTTGTTGCAGGTTTGCAGGACCATAATTCAGTGGTCTTAGCAAAACTTGAGTTGCTGATTCAGTGCCTGAACCACCATGCCTACTATACCAGGGATCTCAAAGCCTTTTTGGGCATGAGCGCTGCAGAAACGTTGTCAGAGGCTACTTTATTATCTTTAAATTTGGGACATTCTTCTCCTCTTGTTTGTAATTTTATCCTAGATTATTAAGTAAGTAGAGGTACTGCACCATATTTTCGGTAAATATATTCATTTAAATAAGATTTAATAAACAACTCAACTTTAAAGGAGCCAACATAAAAATTTGTTTTCTTTGTTGTATTTTTCCTGCTTTTTGAGTTTTATTATCTGTGTGTGTGTGTGTAATTCTCTTTTCAACGCACATCTGGCCCCCATTACTGTTGTAGCAAAAGGGGAATGTGCAAAATTTCTAATCTATGACTACAATATCAAATAACAACTAATAGATCCAAAGTATATACTTAGTCATTATGATTTTCAAAAATGTTAGCCTACTCAGATTTTTGAGGTTTTGGGGAAAGTGATAAGGATGTATACACTTCTGCACTGGCAGACACAACATTGGCTTGTGTGTAAATCTTATATTGTGTTTTAGTAAAACTTCATTTCAAGCCTATTTTCCTCTGATTCACACATGTAAACACCATACAAAGTGACTGAAAGGATAGGTGTCAATGCTTTTTGGATGCTTGGTTCTGACAATTACAAATACACAGACATTGTCAAAACGAAAAGGTAGTCAGATTATTTATTAAAATCCATTCACCTAACTATATTGAACCAATATTTAATTGATCTCTACTGTACAACTGCTCTGATTTGGGTAATGTCAATGTTACATTGATTAGTTAATGGCTGGGAGCATGGTTAGAATATTTTGTGTTTGTGAGCATGATAACAAGCTTTGGAATACATAAAATAGCTTGGAATTCAGAAATGTTATCAAGAAGTTGCCAGCAGCGTGCAATTGACCAGTTGGAGACCCCTAGTTTTTTTGCCTTATCTTGCGTGATGTCAAGATTAGGGTTGTTTTTCTACTTATCCAAAGTCAAACCAAAAACCTAGCACAATTTATATGACTCTTTGTGTTGTTTTGAGGTATTTGAAGGTTTCATATTGTTAGTTTAGTGCAATTTGCCTGTTTTAATATCCACTATTTACAGTAGCTCATCTCAAAAGCAGAGAAACAAACCTACTTACTACATGATACGTGCTTGGTTTGTCATTCATTATCAAAAAAGCATACATACAGTATACTTCATTTTTAGGGCCTTATTACAATACAAATACAAAGTCCATATCTAATTAAACTGTAACAATTATTATTGATATTACAGTTTGTTGAATAATAGTTGATAGTTACAGTAGTTTATAGTTACCTCACCTAACTGACTTTCCCCTTATCCAACCAAAAACAACCATTAACCCGTCCAACTCCCTACCAGCACAAACCGGACTTTAGTCCATCAACCACCATAAGTCTCAAACAGTAATATACACTCACCTAAAGGATTATTAGGAACACCTGTTCAATTTCTCATTAATGCAATTATCTAATCAACCAATCACATGGCAGTTGCTTCAATGCATTTAGGGGTGTGGTCCTGGTCAAGACAATCTCCTGAACTCCAAACTGAATGTCAGAATGGGAAAGAAAGGTGATTTAAGCAATTTTGAGCGTGGCATGGTTGTTGGTGCCAGATGGGCCGGTCTGAGTATTTCACAATCTGCTCAGTTACTGGGATTTTCACACACAACCATTTCTAGGGTTTACAAATAATGGTGTGAAAAGGGAAAAACATCCAGTATGCGGCAGTCCTAATCGAAAATGCCTTGTTGATGCTAGAGGTCAGAGGAGAATGAGCCGACTGATTCAAACTGATAGAAGAGCAACTTTGACTGAAATAACCACTCGTTACAGCCGAGGTATGCCGCAAAGCATTTGTGAAGCCACAACACGCACAACCTTGAGGCAGATGGGCTACAACAGCAGAAGACCCCACCGGGTACCACTCATCTACACTACAAATAGGAAAAAGAGGCTACAATTTGCACGACCTCACCAAAATTGGACAGTTGAAGACTGGAAGAATGTTGCCTGGTCTGATGAGTCTCGATTCCTTGATTTCTGTTGAGACATTCAGATGGTAGAGTCAGAATTTGGCATAAACAGAATGAGAACATGGATCCATCATGCCTTGTTACCACTGTGCAGGCTGGTGGTGGTGTAATGGTGTGGGGAATGTTTTCTTGGCACACTTTAGGCCCCTTAGTGCCAATTGGCCATCGTTTAAATGCCACGGCCTACCTGAGCATTGTTTCTGACCATGTCCATCCCTTTATGACCACCATGTATGACTCTGATGGCTACTTCCAGCAGGATAATGCACCATGTCACAAAGCTCGAATCATTTCAAATTGGTTTCTTGAACATGACAATGAGTTCACTGTACTGAAATGGCCCCCACAGTCACCAGATCTCAACCCAATAGAGCATCTTTGGGATCCCGTTTGGGAACGGGATATATATATATGCATATGTACTTAACATTTAGAGAAAAAAGTATGTTTTTCTTTCATGGCTGATACTAAGAAGTTTTAAAGTTTTAAAAGACATGCTAATTTGGAAGCCAGGCTTATATTCATGAGCTCACCATAACTGACAGCTCTTCAAAACGCCCTTGGGGTTGTTGCCAGGTAAGTAGGTAAGTAATGTCACTGATAACTTTATTTCCAAGCCTTTAGTGGGCTTCAACCTATTTTCCCTGCAAAATGCTCTCACGGCTAAATGAGTTTTCATGGACTGCTGAGTAACTGACAAACAGCAACAAAACACAGTTGCCCTTCAGTTGTTGTAACTAATTACAGAATGCAGTTCACTAATATTTTTTTTCACAGAAATGTGTCACACTTGAGTCACTTTAGAAGCAAAGAAATTATGATACAAGAAGTGTACTGGCCAGCCAACACACCCATGTGGGGCCCAAACGGGCTGCAAATGGGCTGATATCCGGGGCCCACCTGGGCTACCCAACTGGGACCCAGCTAATTTTGGCCGCAGTTTCCATGGAGGCCCCACATGTGTTAGCCCAGATGGGTTGATGATGGGCTCTTGATGGGCTCCATATTGGGCCCATATGGGTAGCCTAGGTAGTCCCCATATAGGGACTACAGGAGTCTGCCCACATGGGTTGATGATGGGACCCAGATAGGTCTTATCTAGGGCTCTTATGGGCCACAACGGGTGTATATATGGGCTACCATATTTGTCTTTTTGGGTTACCTTATTTTACAGTAAACCCCTAAATACAAACATTATATGTAAGCAATGAACAGAAACCATTACTTCAAGCTTTACTTTATTAACAGAATATTTATTAACATATGTGTATTAACAGACAAGTATCAAAAGTGAAGGCTTTTGACAAACTTTATATTTCACAAACAAAACAAAAGTGCAGTTTTACAGTCCTCTGTCAGAAAACTCTATATTTCACATACAAAAACAAAAGTGCAGAATCTCAGTCCTCTGTTGTCGCTCTCCCAACGGCCCTTTGAAAAGAGAAAATAAATAAATCAACCATTTTTCTACTTTTGCAATTCCTTTTCACAGTTCAAACAGATGTGTCAGGTTAGACTTTTGGTGCTCCAAATCAAGTTTATGTAGATAAGGGGTTTTCAAACCTGTCCCGGAACACCCCCTGCACTGCACATATTGGAGGCACAAAATTTACATTTTGACCAACTTTTACCACTTTTCACGAGTTCACACTTACATACAATTAGAGGGGTTAAGGTTTAATGCATATTTGCCGTGCTTTTCGGAGGGAGGACTCCAAGCTCTGAATTCAGCCCGAACCCAGAGTACTCCCCCCCGCATATAAGTGGTTAGGACTAGAAGTGTGGAGAATAGGTGGTGGGGGGAAGCTGCAAACTGTCAATGGATCGAGGTAAGACTGCTGAGTCTATATGGGCCATTCTACAGAATTGGTGCAAAGTCAGAGTTGGAAACATCTTGAATTTTTTTTCCCCCACAATTTTTTCATATATGCAAATTGTATAATATCCAAGGTATGCTTTTCTAGTAATTGTGCAGTTAATTCTCATTTTGTATTTTCAGATAATGCTGGAATATTTTCCTTCTCCCCAAATTTGTCACTACCGAAACACAATATTAAATAATTTATTAAGAAAGCTTATTATGACCTATTACGATTTTGTTTACATCTACCTTATAAATATATATTTTTTCTATTTTTTTAAAATATTTTTACAGGATAAATAAATGAAGATTATAATTTGTATAATATTTTTAGTGTAATTTATGAGAATTGTTGTATTTTGAACCCAATCTTTCTTTGTAGAAGGCATAAAGTTTATCGTACTAATTTCAAAGTTAAGGATTCATTAGTTTGAATATGCATTGAACCAAACACTATCATAACATCTTAGTTGATAATTCAATATACTTTATTTTTGACAAAACATCCCATGTTACGGTAGTGACTGCATGTTTTGGTAGTGACCACAATACTTAGTTTGCCATGGCTGAATCAGACTGTCCACATTTTATGTTAATATAAATAAATAACTATGATGCACATATGCAGTCAGTACATATAGCAGACACACATCTGACAGTAAATGTCTTATAAGAACACCTAGAGCTATTCTATACTTTGGGTCTTGAGGTGCAAGTGCGAAGAGATATGGCTCATAGATTTTTCTTCCTAAAAAAAACCTTTCAGAACCACATTTTCAATTTTTTTTGTTTATGAGTCATTCAGATAAATCTCCAGAACCACTGAACTGTGTGTGTGTATGTGATTTTGGTTGGGTGACAGTTGTAGGTTAGCCTACAAAAGTTTAAAGTTTGACAAAAGCACAATGTTGTGTTTTACACAAATATAAGTAGGCTAAATACTTTTTAACTGCAGTTTTAATGATAATGACTTTTACCCATCTTGCTCTCCACCACGTGCCCTCGCTGTACGGTTTCCTCCTTCTTCCTGTCCCTGGCACCAATTAGCCACTTTGACACTGCCTTTTCAGCTTCTAGTAATCTGGTTTGTAAGGGCATTTTTTTTCAAGCTTCCTGTAAAATAGATAAAGAGTGAGATAAATTCCTCATTTGAGCCCTTGCAACAAAGCAGAAATCTCCACCATGTAATTTTTCAGGTAATACAATAATGGTATCGGATATAATATTCTGTCAAACACGACATTTTTGGTGCAAAGGTTTATTAAACAAACAAACAAGGGACTGGTTCTGTACCTGTACCTGAAAACTACAGTTAATTTAATTTAAATGTGTAACTTTTGTTCTATTGTATTTACCTTTGCTTGTAACTAGTGTATTTTTACTTATATTATTTGTAGTACCTCACTTGTATTTAATAATGATTTAACTTTATTATTTATTATAAACCATGAGTTGTGTGATTGCTACACCACTAATTAACAGTTACTTATCACTGAATTGGCAGTATACCTGGTCCATGTAGTCATAATTAAGGGTATTCTCTATCCAGGTATGGACAATTAATTGCATACAATCAAATTGATTTATGAAGAACTCAACTCTACAAAATAACCTTTGTTTGCACATTAATATGTTAAACAGCGAGTAAACATACCATATACAACCTCAAACAGTTTGAGCCCCGAAACTCTCGCTTTCCATGGCAGCCAACAAAATTGTACTCTCTTGATAGGGAGTGGTCTAAAAGGAAGGCCATCATTCTTCTGGTGGCTTCATCCAATGTTCTTCCTCCAATTTCTGCCACCACGCCAACCTAAAGAAAAATAAGATTATCATAATGGGAATTAATTCTGATTATCATCGGAAGTAGTAATCTACTATTTGTATAGTGTATCGAGTCCCTAAATAAAACTCTATTTTTCATAATTCCCAGGGAACACTCCCATAATACATGCAGTTGCCTCTCTAACAGATGTTTTATACTTGTACTTAAGTTATTAGCAAAAAAGCTACAGTACTGTGCAAACGTCTTACGCCACCATTATTTTTGTTTTAGAAATGATATAATGACCATATGCTAATTGTGGGAAGTATTTAGTGTGATCTCCCCTTACACTTGAGCAATTGTTGGGATCATGAATGTGGAAAAGTACAGACAGGTTTTAATTTATAATGCCATTCCTTCTGGAAAGTGCCATATTGGGAATGTTTTTATTTTTTTTTAGCATGATAACGATTCCAAGTACACTGCTAATACAGTATAATCATATTTGAAGAGAAAAACAGCTTTCCTGAATTTATAGAGGCAGTATGGGGTCACCTAGACAGAAATTTTTTGAATACGGCCTAAATCTAAAGATGAACTCTGGGAAGTGCAGAAAGCAGCCGAGGTAAAATATGCCAGACAATTACTTCAAAAAACTTAAGGGCAGTCCCCCCAAAAGAGGTGTGAGATGTGCTCAGTGCAAAGAGAGATTACACAAAATACTGACTTTTGCCTGAAGAAGCCTTTTTGTTATTATTTTGTGTACATATTTCCTGTACTTTCTGTACATATTTCCTGTACTTTCTGCATCTTAATAAAGAAACCGAAAAATAAATGTGGGTGGTAATTAATACTTTGCTAAAACAACTAAGCTTGTGGTGGCCTAAGACTTTTGTATAGTATTGTATGTGCAAAAACATTAACGATCAGCCCAGTAAATCTGCTAAATGGTCATATTAGAACATACCACTTGTTTGTGGAAGGTGGGGTCTGCCAATTTCTGCTCCATTGCAGCAACCTCCAAGAGCGTCCTCAGGGGGAAAACAATATCTTCTGGAAGTGCTGTAACTGAAAACAGTAGTCATCACTAACTAAGCATTATCTATCAATGACTTCATTATGTGTGTGGACCCTCAAATAAAATGCTGACTAGTTCCTTTGAAACACTGATGAACAATATGGTGGCATAACTGTAAACAAAGAAGTGTTATAATAATATTTTTAGTAAAACTTTAGAATACTCTTCCATCATCAATGAATAACTACACAGGAACAAATAAGTAACACACTATTAACATTCTACTAATATTAACTAACAAGGAACTCTGATTAATGAAATAGTAATAGCACTCAGTTGAATGTGGTAGTTCTATAACTAATCAATAACTGCTATGTTTTTCATACCTCCCAGATAACTACTAAGAGAACTACTATATGAGTTCATAATGCATACATTAGGAAGGAATTGGAACAGTATTCTAAAGTGTAACGTTAATTCGGTATATTTTGTGCCATTTGTTAATAGAATTAGCACTAACTTTAAATAAAAAAAGGAAAAAATAGCACAGGCCGCGGAGATGGTGTTAAAGCTTCTTGAATCTCGAATGTTCTGTGATGAAATAGACATTTGTTAAAGATTTATAAAAAAATTTACATTTGAGAAGGGGATTTTTTCATTAAATGCGCACACTTTTAAAACAACAGCTAGCTGCTGAAATGGTCGCTGTATGGCTTTGTTCTGTGATCACAAAATAATCGGGAGCAGACACGATTAAACAGGCTTGTCTTGTAATTGCATTCGAAAAATTAATAAGGAAGTGCTTTCATTTTGGCTGTTTGATGTGCACATCGATCTTATACAAATTCAAAAATGGCGCCAGAAATAAGGGAAAATATGGCGCGATTTGGGGGAATTCGAAATTCTAAAGTGACAAGAAGCTTTTGGTCAACATCGTGTTTTGAAAACAATGTATTTTAATTAACATTTATATTGTGAAATGTAACTTTCTTACCTTGACTTAGCCTTGACTACGAAGACAGCGAGAATCTTCCAAATCTCCTCCCGAAAATTACAGCAGTGTGAGTGAGACTGAGAGAGTGAATGGTGTCGCGGCCTCGCGAGCGCGAAAAGGGCGAGGGGAATGGGAAGTGTTGAATGAAATCTCGCGAGATCTATCATGCAAAGGTTTTTCTTTTTTTTGTGTCACCGTTGTAGTGTCTGTACCTTTAGGTGTCTTTTTGTAACTGTTTAAATTATATTGTGAGTAAAAGTGTGCATACTTTTGACTGCACCACTGTGACAGTATCTGCAGGGTCTTGATCCTTTTAATTGGCCGAAAATTTGTTAAAATTGCAATTGTGTTGGCATTTGTATAGATACAAGCAATTTCAAAGGTGCATCTGTAAAAAAAAAATTGGGTTTGACTGTTTGCACTTCCTGAATTAGTAAACTGTAAAACTGAATTAGTCCCCAAGTGTAGCCCATTTTCAACCCATGCACTCATTTCCCATTAGTGAACCACCTAGGCCCCACAAAGGGAGCCCAACTGGGTTTGCCCATGTTGGACTTACTCAGTTGACCCAAGTGGGCCCCATATAAGAAGCCCATTTTGAGCCCATGCCCACTCTGTACCCCTGTCGCCCATTTGTAACCCATGTGGGCCCCACATAAACGTGTTGGCTGGGGGACTACTTCTTCAGTAAAGATGACACATTCAAATCCATAAAAGTGTCCACAGGCTTTCACCAACTGAGTTCAGATGAGCTTGTTGTTTTGAAGGCCATCAACAACTACACAACAACGTTTTTGAAGAACTATAAGAATAATTAATTTATCCCTCTTTGCTAGCAGCATTGCACAACACATCCCACTGCCTCTGAAACTAAACAGTGTTATTGCTGGTTGGCCCCTGGATTGGAGACCAGATGCTGCTGAAAATTGTTTTTAGGGGCCGGTAAGGGGCACTCTTCCCTCTGGACTAAATTTCAAATCTCAGTGTGGAAAAAGGGTAATTGCCCTGTATAAGATGTTGTTTTTCAGATGGGATGATTCACCGGTGTCCTGGACTCACTGTGGCAACTAAAGATCATGTGGCAATGATCCTCAAGGTAGGGATTATAACTTAAAAGGGGAAACACTTTATATTTCTAACAACTATTTGTTGACATATCTAAGAAAATAAGAATTTTTGATTGTAGCCTTGACATATTTACTAGCTAAATCCAGATGTTTTATTTTTGTTAAGAAACACACAAAAAAAAGTCTAGTACAATGAACATAGGAGGCAAGATGATCAAACACATTGTAAAAGGGCCATACTGTATGTCAGATTTTTACTGTATTTCTAGCATGAATACAGTTACACATAAATGACCAGTACACATCTGCAGCTAATGTAATAAATTAATGTTTCAAATTTATTTCCCAACTAAATTGTTCCATGTGCCTGAGATATTCCCCATTTAAACGTTGTTGATGGTCCGTCTATTAGTTTGCATTGACTTGCAGTCATACTCAGTTTGGACACATTCGTACTATTCCAGTACTATCCCCCCACCCTAAACAACCCTGGACTACGTAATACTACACTGTTCTCATTGGTTAAGGGAAGGGGAAGAGGAGACACGTCATATAGTCGAAACGTCTTTTAAGTAAATAAATGAAAAGCTTTGGAACTAGTAACTACATAATAATTACTTGAACACCATAAAATGTTTACTGTTATACAGTTCACTCCTAAATGTTTGGCAACCTTGATGAACATGCTGTAATGAATAACAAAGTTTGTAAGCTATATTGTAATTTTCCAATTTTCCCGATTCCAAAAAAGTTGGGCCGCTGTGTAAAATGGAAATTAAAACATAATGCAAATATGTGCAAATAATTTAAACCCTATATTCAATTGAAACTACTACAATGACAACATATCAAATGTTTAAACAGAAATTTTTTATTTATTGTTCCTTGAAAAATATTTAAATATATGCCCACTTTGAAACAGCAACATGTTTCAAAAAAGCTGGGACAGGGGCAACAAAAGACTGGTAAATTTGTGCAATACAACAAAAAGAAACCTGGTGGAACATCTCACAAATAATTAGGTTATTGACAACAGGCAAAAGAGCATCCCAGAGCAGATGAGTCTTTAAGAAGTTTTCCACTCTGTGAAAAACAGCACAGGCAAATAGTGAAACGACTTAAGAATAATGTTTCTCAATGTGAAATTTCAAAGAGTTTGGGGATCTCATTATCTACAATACAAATACAAACACCATACGTCGCAACATCCAAAAATTCTAGTAAAAACTTTACCATGCAAAGAAGAAACCATACATAAACAAGATCCAGAAACACTGCTGCTTTCTCTAGGCATGAGTTCATTTAGGATGGATTGTTCTTTGGTCAGACAAATACATTTTTGTAATTATTTTTGGGAATTATGGACACCATATCCTCCAGGCTAAAAAGGAAAGGGACCACCTGGCTTGTTATCAGTGCACAGTTCAATAGCCAGCATCCGTGATGGTATGGGGGTGCATTAGTGCACATGGCACTGGTGACTTTACATATATCTATCGATTTTGGAGCAACATATGCTACCATCCAGACAACATATTATCAGGGAAGGCCTTGCTTATTTCAGGAGGACAATGCAAAACCACATTCTGCACATATTACAACAGCATTACGCTGTAGTAAAAGAGTCTGGGTGCTAAACTGGCCTGCCTGCCTTTTCTTCTACTTTTTTCACGAGATTGTGTAACCCATTGGAAAGGCTCTGTCTCCTGCTGGAATATAAAACCTCCTGGCAGAGACAACCATGTGGCCTAGGGTTTTCCTGCATGGGTAAAAACACATCCCACTGCACTTTCAGCAGAAACGCTCCCACTCCCTTCCCCCACTGTCTCCCTCTAAAAAACATTTCTTATGCTACAAAAAATACTGTATCATTTCCTGGCTGTTTACCGGAGCAAGGACCCCAGAAACGCTGGAAGCAAAACAGCCCCACAACACATCCGTCACCATATATTTTACAAAACCACCATTCCCCAGTGGTCCTAAGGGGTTCGGAGGCTCTATCCGAGCCGCACTCTAGCCACATGGTAGCCTAAACACCTACAGGACAAGACCATGAAAAGCTTAGGTGTGATTCTGGGCTCTGTAAAATGCGTGGACACACTGCAGCTGTTAAGATGGCTAATGTTTTATATAGTAGCCTAACCATGCATCTTTTCTACTTGGTATGGGGTTATGTGCCTTGATGAAAACAAAACAGATATATAAATTTTTTTGTTAGCACAACAGACATGGAATCTGAGACCAGGGGATTGTCGAATTACAGACCATTGACACGGATTACGGAGGTTGTACCTTCAAATGGATGGCAAAGAAATGCATAATTTTTTTAATTTGAAGTGCATTCAAGTGATTAGTCACAGTATGTTATATATTTCAATGAAGCATGGAGAAGCCCCAAAATAAGCTACTTTGGAAGCATGTGTTTCAGATATTAGGAAGTGGATGACAGAGAACTTCTTGCTCTTAAACTCAAGAAAAACAGAAATGCTCTTTTTAGGACCCAAAAAACAAAGAGCGTTGTTAGCAGATCTCACTGTGAACCTCGAAGGCTGCATGGTCGTATCCCAAAATACTGTAAGAAACCTTGGCGTTACCCTTGACCCTGACCTCTCCTTTGAAGAACATAAAATATGTCTTTAGAGTTGCTTATTTTCATCTGTAAAACATTGCAAAATTCTGAAACTTTCTATCAAAAACTGATGCAGAAAAACGAATCCATGCTTTTGTTACTTCTAGACTAGATTACTGCAATGCTCTTCTTTCCGGTTACCCTGACAAATCAATAAATAAACTTCAATTAGTGCTGCACACGGCTGCTAGAATCCTAACTAGAACAAAAAATTTTGAACACATTACTCCTGTACTAGCATCTGTACACTGGCTGCCTGTTAGGGTTAGGGCTGATTTTAAGGTTTTACTCTTAACCTATAAATCAATACATGGACTTGCTCCTACTTACCTTGCTGAAATGATCCAGCCATGCATACCTACATGTAACCTATGATCGCAAGATGCAGGCCTTTTAATTGTACCTAGAATTTCAAAACAAACAGCCGGAGGCAGGGCCTTTTCTCATAGAGCTCCACTACTGTGGAATGATCTGCCAATCAAGGTTAGAAATGCAAACTCAGTGCAAACTTTCAAGTGTCTACTAAAAACTCATCTGTACATCTTGGTTTATGATTAGGTGTAGCCTGGCCCAGGGGTGTGAAGGTGACCAGAAGGCTTGATACTATCCTCACTTGCTGTCTTGCCAGGTGGGCTCTCGTCGCCACTGGGATGCCCTCCCTCCAATGCCATTCGGGGGAAGAGTCACTGGCTTGTTGTTGTCTCTCTGTTGCGCACTTGTGCAATTGGGCTGTACTCTCCTGGCAATACTCGGCCCTCATTCAGGGTGGTTGCAGGTGGTGGGTGTCCCTTTGGTTGATGCCTGGCAATGTGGGTGGATTGATTTCCTGCCTGTTGGGCCCTGTCCGGGGCCTCACCCCGGTAGGGCCACAGTGTCACCGGACCCCCCCGTCTCAGTTCCAAGGTCTTACGCTGCTGTATTATTGTGCTGGGGGATTGGGTCAGTTCTCCTTCCCCACTAAGTTCTCCACTATAAATCCTTGTTGATATGAGGAATGCATTTTCTGAATTTTCCCAGTCTCCTCCCGTTTTAAACTTTAGGAGGCCATGAGGTCCTGGTCCATACCTGCGGAGTACCTGGTTTGGGGGGCCCGTTGCTGGCCCTGTCCTTGTCCATCTGGTCACACTTCTGACCTAGTCTAAATTTAAATAGACTCTGTAAATACATTTGATTGATTGATTGAGTTTGTAACGCATAATGCTGTCCTTATATATCCAAACGGAAGGACCATTATACTGTATATGTCAGCTCAGTACTAGATTTCAAGGGAGCCATACTTTCAGAGTGACTTTGCTCCTAAAGCTTGATCATTCTCTTTTGTTGAAACTGATAAATCAGAACTGCTAATCAGTATGCATGAGTGGTCCTAGTGCTTCTGGAGGTGTAACTCTTTACAAGGGAACAGGCGTTTGGTCTGCCACAAAGCCTGGCCAAGAGTGAGCATGTTAAAAAAAAGGAGGAATGGAACATTTGTTGATGTAAAAATAACAAGTCGAAGACCTAGGTCAAAATTACACAAAACACCAAAATATTGTTTTCTAATTAATTTACAGGGGTTGAAATGTAATCTCAGAATGTGAATAATTACCGAAAACAACATTTCTGACCAATTGGGACAAGAGTGTGAGCTTGTCATATATATAAGATGAATGCCTTTTCAATTTGGCATGTCTCAGGGGCTGCCAGGTTCTCTCTCCATGTATTAAAGTGCCATTTCTCCATGTACTAATTGAATACTCCCCCTGCTCTCCACACACCATCATGTGTTGCTCATCTATCATTGTTGGAAGCCAGTGTGGCGTCCATTCCTCTGACTTTGAGAAAACACTTCATCTCATTTGTTGATTCCCTGACATGATGCACTCAACCAGCTTGGCCATTTAGAAACGGGGAGATTTCAAGAATGGAATACTAAACAACAAAACACTAGCCTACCAAGTGTGGTGGCTTTGTAAGAGGACAATTTATCGAGTTTATTTTGTCACATAAGTAAACTAAAACTAACTCTACACAGATGTACATTTGTAACAGTATTGCCACAAGTAATCATTCATGAATGAACCTAATCAACAGTGCAGCCAATGGTTAGGCAACCCTGTTCCTGGAGAGACACAGGGGTTTCAGGCTTTTCATTTAATGGACCAGAAAGCCTGGATGTGTTGAATTTGTCAGTCTCTGAAGTAATGCATAAGCTCAGTTTGACAGTTCAGTGATCGACCAAATGGAACATACGTAGTTCACCAGATTGGTTATGTCCAAATACTGGGTATACTTACCACCGGTTTAGCCAAAGCCACGGGCAAAAAATGAAATATCTTGAAATCAGTCCAAAATATAAAATGTTGAAAACCTGCAGACATTGCACAGCCTACAGACCTTAGCTCCTGAGCTGTATGAAAAATACTGCTGCTCCAACATGAGCACACTGGCAGAACCCTCAGGGACCCTTATAACACAGTGTAAATATGATGCAGATGTAGGGGAGAGGTGGGTGGTGGTAAGAAGACTGGGGGCAGTGTGGTTCTGTGTAACCCTCAAGTATAGTACAGCAGTATGAAATATGAGGTGACATTTGTCATTCACAGTGCATTTGCCTTGACAGTACCCTTCAATTAGATGAACATTACTCTCTGGTTTAATCTGTTTATCAGCAGCCCCACTCAGACATCGATCTCCTTGCAGTGCAAACTCTGATGAATAACAACAGAATGATCGAGGTGATTTCAATAATTTTGAAGGGAGAAGATAAGCGACAGAACTCTGTATGCTACAGTATCAACACACTGGATACTATAGGTCCAGCTCTAGGTTACGTTTGAAATTGTCCCACTGCCCTTTGATTCACTCCTGTTTTTCACCCTGTACTGTCTCTTCAATATAGCTTGAAGAATAGGAAGCGTACCATCTAACAATAGTTGTTTGCCAGAATGTTCTGGAAAGGTTTTGGCAGTGGGAACATTCTCTAAAAAAATTACCAATGTTTCCAAAATGTTCCTATGGATGGTTTTCTACCTATTCTTTTTTGGGGGATTATATGACCATTCAGAGAACATTCACAGAATGTTACAAATGTAAAGAATTAGAATCCTGGGGCATAATAGGGTTAAAAAAAATTCAACTAGAATGTAACCAGTTTAAAATGTCTTACCTACTTGCACTGTATGAACATAAGGTATACTTTACAATAAATATGCTTACCTTTAACTAGTAGACTTCTGGATAAAATGCACAAATTACACAAAAAAATGCACAAATGGGACTCACAAATGAGACACAAAATTCATATACATTTATTAACTTAGCACTTGTTCTATTATGCATTATTAACTCATAGATGTCTTCAGTTAAACTGCTACAAATACCAGGTTTATATTATAATGATAATGTTTGGACTTGACTCTTGACATCCAGTGCACTTTATATTGTGAGAAATGTGTAGTAACAAGCTGATGCAGATAGAGAAACAGTCAGCTGAGCTACAAAATAGAGAATACAATTTTAAAATGAATTTGTATTTAAATTCTTTCAGAATTTGACAGTGACCAATTCCTATTTATTGACAATGTTTTCCATTGAAAAACAATGTTTTAATCTGATCTTTACGGTTTCATTTGATGAACAATTGAATAATTTGTCACTTTCCATAAAAAGAAAAATTTAGCTTTTAACCAATAGCCAAAAGCTAAGTAACTAATAAAACAATATTACTACACAACCCATAAAATTACCATTATACCCGACAAACATGTTGATATAAATATTGATTGTAGTTTTATTATGATTCTTTAAATTATTACCTGCAAAAAGTGTAGTATTAGCAACTACCTTTACTGACTTGCACCAATATCACAAAATGTTACTGTCAGCTGTTGCTATGGCTACGAAGGTGTCACATGACAGTCTTGCAAAGAATAGTTTAATAGCCTATGGTCTTACCGACTGAATGGGGCCAGCATTCTCTGTCCACATATAGGCAGTATGTGGACACCCTGATGATTTGGGTCCAAGAGGGCTATTTAGTTTCAAATGCAGACAAGACGAAGGAGATGTGCAGTGCGGGGCGCCATACATCTGACATCTGACTTTCTGAACCTCTCAGGCTAGAGAGGCAGCCGAGGTCCTCAGGTATCTGGGAACCGAGATCGACTGCCGGCTGTTCTTCACCCAGCATCCAGACAGGGTCTACGAAAAGGCCCAGCTGCGCTTGTTCCTCTTAAAGAAGCTGAAAGGTTTTAACGTCTATAAATATTTAAACAACAGCGTACAAGGCACTCATTGAATCATTTCTCAGTTTCAACATTGCATCCTGGTACAACATCCTCGTACTACATCCTGGTACTAAATAAGACAAAACTCACAAGAATCATCAAACAAGGTAACTGGCACAACCCAGGCACTGCTTTCAACACTATACACACAATCCGTAAGAAGAAAGGCCACATCCATCAGGACAATTCACACCCCCTCCGCCATTCATTCCAGTTACTCCCATCAGGCCGCCGCTTCAAGGCTCCTCTGGCCAAGAAGAAAACATACAAAGACTGATTTAAACCCACTGCCATAACCATTTTAAACAAGCAGACTGGCTTGCACTTTGTGTTTATTATGCCTTCCCTGCACAGTGTCTTTGTTACACGGTTGTATGTGATCCTATGTGTTTCTGTGTTATGTTTTTTATGTGAGCCCTAACCTAAGACGATTTTGTCATGTGGTGGGCAATAAAATGTTTCTTCTTCTTCACTGTTTCTTTCTCCTCAAACAACTACACACTTGCGAACTGTCATACAACTAACAAAGCATCTAAGGACCAGTATGAGAAGAGTGTCAGAGAGGAGGCTTCCCTGGGCTTCTTGTTCACTGGGTTTTTGGGTAGAGACGGGATGTGGGATGCAAGGAGAAATACTTCCAACTGCCGGCAACTTGGAACAACGCATCGCATCCGATGTATTAGCAGATGTGTATTAGCACTTTATTAGGCAGGATTCTCCGACAAGTGGAGAGTAAACATGATTTACGACATGAATGCCTAGGCTCAATTGCAAAATTGAGAAAGGTACATGTGAAGCCCTCTGGACAGCAGTGGCTCTCATACGACAAAATATTTGCCAGTACTTGCAAATAAACAATTAGTAATAGCTTCAACTGAAAATGAAGTAGCTAGATATTAGCTAATCTTTAAATTTGCCGAAGGTTACAAGGCTTTACAGAAATGATTTCTCATCAAAAAAGACATGTGTATAGTCTTTATTGACTCTAATTACCATCTAGAAGTTTGAATTTGTTTATCACTATCAACAAATTATATTACACATATGCCGACAGGGTGGAAAATTACTAGTTGCCATCCTCCTCTGTTATATTAGGGTAAGTCGAAAAGTACTGAAGGGATTGTTACTAAACTGAAGTGATTTTTATTAAACATGATTAAATCCAAGGACAGGGAGGGATCTGTGACTAACAGTTCCTACAGATGCTGAGGTGCGGCCCTATCTCGCGCCTAAACAACAGGGTGTAAAGCGCAAGGGGAACTGGTTGAAACTATCCTAAACTGGACAAACTGATGATTTCTGGGTTTTTGTGTAGACGACCTGGACACACCCTTATGGCTATAGAGAGGGACGCTCTGTGCTGCGCCCCCGAGTTTGTAATGTAACCCCGAGAGTCACTAGTGTAATTATTTCACAAAAGGACTGACGAGTCTATTAATGCATGGTGGGCACGCTGATTGAGATAAAACAGGTGGTAAGAGTCCCCCTGCAGACAGGTGGTAAGAGTCCCCCTGTAGACAGGTGGTAAGAGTCCCCCTGCAGACAGGTGGTAAGAGTCCCCCTGTAGACAGGTGGTTAGAGTCCCCCTGCAGACAAGTGGTAAGAGTCCCCCTGCAGACAGGTGGTAAGAGTCCCCTTGTAGACAGGTGGTAAGAGTCCCCCTGCAGACAGGTGGTAAGAGTCCCCCTGCAGACAGGTGGTTAGAGTCCCCCTGCAGACAGGTGGTTAGAGTCCCCCTGTAGACAGGTGGTTAGAGTCCCCCTGCAGACAGGTGGTAAGAGTCCCCCTGCAGACAGGTGGTAAGAGTCCCCTTATAGACAGGTGGTAAGAGTCCCCCTGTTGACAGGTGGTAAGAGTCCCCCTGTAGACAGGTGGTAAGAGTCCCCCTGCAGACAGGTTTCACTACGTGTAGGGAGAATTAGAAATGGGTAAGTGTGGTAGTAAAACGTTGACGGTCCCTCGTACCTATGATGAATGGTCAAACATAATGAAAGACAAATATGGTGAATAGACGTGAACAATTGTATCTTTGGGAGTTGTTAGAGATTCCAAATAATGGCAGTTTTAGTCAGTGACAAATGCACGAGCTGAAAGAGAAGCTAGAAAAATATCAACAAAGTCCCACTAATTTTCCAGAAATGTTGGGACAGGGGCAACAAAACACTGGAAAAGCTGTGTAATGCAAAAAAAAACTACTGGAACACCTCACAACTAATTAGGTTAACTGGCAAAATGTCAGTAACATTATTGGGTATAAAAAGAGCATCCCAGATAGCAGTGGCGGCGTTAGCCCTGGGCATCCGGGGCTATAGCCCCGGATCTTTTATGAATAGCCCTGGATCTCAAATGGAACTAAAATAATAATAAAAAATATCCCCTGATCTATTCATCTATAATTCTGATCGTGCATTATGACAATGTGGACGTGTAGCCCGCTAGCGTGTACATTGAACATTCAAAACCCTGTACTTTCTGTCCCAGGCGGGGCAGGAGGGTGGGTAAGCCCTGAATGTATTGTGATCCTAGCGACGCCTCTGCCAGAGAGGATGAGTCTTTCAGAAGTAAAGATGGGGTGAGACCCCACTCCATGAAATACTGTGCAGGCAAATAGTGCAACAATTTAAGAATTACATTCCTCAACGCATTATTGCAAATAGTTTGCTGCATAGGCTCAGGAAGACTTCCAAAATCCATCTGTAAAGACTGTATGTCGCTGCATCCACAAATGCAAGTTAAAACACCATGCAAACTACCATGCAAAGAAGAAATCATATATAAACAAGATCCAGAACCGCCGCTGCCTTCTCTGGGCCCGAGCTGAGGTTATGGAGCAACATATGCTGCCATTTTTCAACAAGACAATGCCAAATCACTGCACGTTTTACAAGAGCATGGCTCAGAAATAAAAGAGCCTGGATCTAGACAGGCCTGCCTGCAGTGTAGAACTGTCACTATATTTGCTGCATTATGAAACGAAAAATACGACAAAGGAGACCCCAAACTGTTGCGCTGCTGAAATCCTATGAAGCAAGCATGGAAATAAATGTCACTTTCAAAACTACAGCAAATGTAGTTCCCTAAACGCTTACAGAGTATTGTAAAAAAAACAAGAAGAGGTGATGCAACACAGCGGTTAACATGCCCCTGTCCCAACTTTTTTTATACTTGTAAATTCAAAATGGGCATGTATTTGTCGAACAAAACAAAATCTCAGTTTCAACATTCTATATGTTGTCTTTGTACTATCTTTAATTAAATATAGGCATACATTTTTGCTCATAAGTTTGCATACCCTGGCAGAAATTGTGAAATTATGGCATTGATTTTGAAAATATGACTGAACATCGAAAAAAACTGTCTTTAATTTAAGGATAGTGATCATATGAAGCTATTCATTATCACATCGTTTTTTGCTCCATTTTAAATCGAAATGATAACAGAAATCACCCAAATGGCCCTGATCAAAAGTTTACATTCGCCTTGTTACAGACACACAAGGTGACACACACAGATGAAAATGACAATTAAAGATGAATGTGCCACATCTGTGGCTTTTTAAATTGCAATTAGTGTCTGTGTATAAATTGTGAATAAGTTTGTTAGCTCTTACGTGGATGCACTGAGCAGGCTAGATACTGAGCTATGGGGAGCAGAAAATAACTGTCAAAAGACCTGCGTGACAAGGTAATGGAACTTTATATAGATGGAAAAGGATATCAAAAGATATCAAAAGCCTTGCAAATGCCAGTCAGTACTGTTCAATCACTTATGAAGTGGAAATCTCTTAATAAGTTATTGAACAGCAGACCAAGGTCAGGTAGACCAAGAAAGATTTCAGCCAAAACTGCCAAAAGAATTGTTCGGGATACAAAGAAAACCCACAGGTAACCTCAGGAGAAATACAGGCTTCTCTGGAAAAAGACGGTATGGTTGTTTCAAGGAGCACAATACGACTACACTTGAACAAAAATTAGCTGCATGGTCGAGTTGCCAGAAAGAAGACTTTACTGCGCCAATGCCACAAAAAAGCCTGGTTACAGTATGCCTGACAACACCCTGACATACCTCACAGCTTCTGGCACACTGTAACTTGGAGTGACAAGTCCAAAGTATAGCTTTATGGTCACAACCATCAGTGCTATTTTTGGAAGGGGGTCAACAAGGCCTATAGTAAACAGAATACCATCCCCACTGTGAAGCATGGTGGTGGCTCACTGATGTTTTGGGGGGGTGTGAGAACGGGGAATCTTGTGAAAATGTATGGCAAGATGAATGCAGCATGTTATCAGAAAATACTGGCAGACAATTTGCATTCTTCTGCAAGAAAGCTGCGCATGGGATGCTCTTGGACTTTCCAGCACGACAATGATCTTAAGCACAAGGCCAAGTTGACCATCCAGTGGTTAGAGCAGAAAAAGGGGAAGGTTCTGGAGTGGCCATCACAGTCTCCTGACCTTAATATCATCGAGCCACTCTAGGGAGATCTCGAAAATGCGGGTTCATGCAAGAAGACCAAAGACTTTGCATGGCCTGGAGGCATTATGCCAAGACGAATGGGCACTTATACCACCTGCAAGAATTCGGGGCCTCATAGACGACAATTACAAAAGACTGCACACTGTCATTGATGCTGAAGGGGGCAATACACAGTAAGTACTAAGGGTATACAGACGTTCATTGTTTTCTTTGTTGCCATGTTTTGTTTTATGATTGTGCCATTCTGTTATGACCTACAGTTGAATGTGAATCCCATAAGAAATAAAAGATGTGTTTTGCCTGCTCACATGTTTTCTTTAAAATGGTAAATATATTTACATTTCTCCAAGGGTATGCAAACTTTTGAGCACAATGGTAAATGATTTGCTCATCATTGCATTCTGTTTTTATTGGCATTTTATACAGCACCCAAACTATTTTGGAAACGGAGTTGTAAAATTAAAAAAATGAGAATTTATTTGAAAGCTTATGTGACAAGAAGAAGTAGACAAACATTTAGAAAATGTAGTGAAGGGGGGAATACTGATCAGTGTGTTTTAGTTACTCCCACTAAGGTTGACGCAGATATGTACTTTCCCTCTGGCCGGCCCCCACCCTACTGTAATTGCAGACAAAAACACCCTACAACTCGGTTGATGGCGCAGACTACTGACGCACTGTTACTAACTTGTGTAAAAAAGGGTTTCCTGATAAAGATGAACTGGGAGAAGATTGCCGAATGCAAACAGAAGCAAGGAGAAGAGGTTGCCGAACTACAGAAGCAGGTTGGAAAGTCCACAGTGGGATGGGCCGCAAATCTTATGGTCCAGACGACACTGCCTGAGAACAACAGTGTAAGATGCAACTGGTCGCTGGACTTCCAAACATACAGACACATGTCCAGAAACCCTGAGTAGCCCTAGTCGAGGGCTGCATGGAGACTGTTGATGACGTTGACGAGGGACATTACAATCCCTGGCCAAAGTTGCTTGACATGTTTCGATTTAAATTTAAAATAGGCAAACACAGTCATCATGAAATGTTGTCTTTTTATTCCCCAAAGACACAACCATCTATACTTTCAAAAACTCATCATCGTAGCTCCGCAAGCACATAGAGGTAAGGTTAGAGAACTGGCGTTGAATCCTATTATTATAGCTATCTTTTTTTTTTATTAAAGTACAAGTACAGTATAAAGACATGTAATATATCCTAATTATAAATAAATATTCTTGCTAACCTACAATATATAATAACACTACAACTTGTTTGTATATTTGTATTGGTTCATTGGGCTTGACTTGAACTTTATTATTTAGTAATGCACTTTAGTTAGCAGCAACATACCCAGTCTAGCTAGCTGGATTTTAGTTGAAGGCAATTTCTGCTAACCAGATGGCTTAGTTGCAATGCAGTCAGTAATTCCACCTAAGATCTGACTTACTAACAACAAATATTTGATTGACAAGATGTACTGAGCATTACTACACAAGATGAATATATATTTTTTTTACCAGTAACATGTATGATGGCCTTAATTTGCAAGAATCTTATTTGCAACACAGATTAATCATAGAAATACAGTATTATTTACTTTTGCTGTTTTCCTTCAGCTGGAACCCGGGCCTTAGTCAGGGTGGAGGGAATTATGAACAGTTCCAAATAGCAGGCAATTTTCGCACAAAACCTTCAGGCGTCCGTTAGAAAGATGAAGAGGAAGTTCATCTTTCAGCACAACAACGACCCAAAGCATACATCCAAATCCACAAAAGCATGGCTTCACCAGAAGAAGATTAGTGTTTTTGAATGGCCCAGCCAGAGCCCAGACCTGATTCCAATTGAACATCTGTGGGGTGATCTGTAGAGGGCTGTGCACAGAAGATGTCCTCGCAATCTGACAGATTTTAAGCGCTTTTGCATAGAAGAGTTGGCAAATATTGCCACGTCAAGATGTGCCATACTAATATACTCCGACCCAAAAAGACATAGTGCTGTAATAAAATCAAAAGGTGCTTCAACAAAGTATTAGTTTAAGGGTGTGCACACTTATGCAACCAGGTTATTGTGATTTTTTAATTTTTTTCATCAAAGATTTCAGTTCGGTTTTCAATTGAATTGTTCACATTATAGGACACATTAAGGGTGGAAAAAGTTATTTGTCTCATTCTTTTACATCACAAGAACCTGGCATTTTAACAGGGGTGTGTAGACTTTTTATATCCGCTGTAACTAGGAATTCATCTTTACATCCGATGACCAATTCAATCCATTTAATGCCAGACATTTTCGTAGTTATTCTGACTAAACTAGGAATACATCCACTTGATTATATAGGCCTACGATGTTATTTAACACATTTATTTTTTATTCACATTTATTAAAAAGCACAAGATTTTCTTTGTCATTCTTGAAACATATCCTAGTAAGGATGAATGATTTAGAATACAGTAGATGTACGCTGCTATAGTAACCTTAATACATAAGTTCTGTTTTTCAAATGCATCATGTTGAGGTAGAATGTGTAAAAAGCACGGATCAAGGGTCTCTGCCAGACCACTTCACAGCAGACATATTCAAGGAAATGTTCTCAGTATTAAGATCACCATGGACAAAGACGTACAAGAACTTGATGAGCTAGCCAAACAGATGAAGCAGGTAGTCAGTTACAATTTGTACATTACAGTATGATATCTTTTTTTTGTGACATTAAGGAAACAAAACCTGTCTTTCTTGCTTTGAACTGTAATAATATTTGGTTTCATATGGAGCCTCTGTTATAGAGAAATGTCCACAGGACATCCACAGGACGTTACAAAATGTGTTGATTTACGCGTTCATGTAATAATGCGTAGGTAATATGCATTTGCGTGATTATAAGACGCAGATCTTAAGAGGTGCTGCTGGTGGAGAGCATCCTTACATTCAACATCACTATCTGGTATGGCAACCTGTCCATGAGCAACAAAAACAAACTGACCAGAATAGTCAATTCAGCCAGTAAATTATTATTGCCCACCCACAACCACAGTTCAGTATACTTTTTCACAAGGCAACCAAAAGGAAGGAGCTGGCTGCCATTAGCGAACCTTCCCATGCATTACACCCCCAGTTTAAGAAGCTTCCCCCTAAATGGCACTTCCCAATGGACAAAATGTTTTTTAAACTTGAATGAACTCTCCTAACTTTAGATGTATCCACTCCTTTACAATTAAGTTAGGACAGTGTTCAGACTAATGTACAAATGTACAAACGTTCTGTATGTTTTAAATGAGTTTTGATGATTGTTTTGTATGATGGAATTATTTTTGAAAATGGAAAAATGGCAAACTGGATGTTATATTCTATTCTATATGTGACCAAGTACTAAACATTACTACATTATACATAATGTTTATCTGCCTTAGTAGTTCTGGCACCCTAAAATGGGGGAATATGTACAATGCTGCAGTTACTAAATTACAACTCGTAGTACAGTAATTGTAGTACACATACTGGAGAGAGAGAGAGACCTGCTTGTGTAATTGCTCTCCTTCTCTCTCACACACATGTAAAAATACCACTGTCACATTTACAAACCTAAATTAGGAATGCAAACAAGCTCAGAACCAACGTGCCTACAGGGACGTACGCGAACAGCAATGAGCTCCACATCACTGAAGGCCACAACGAAGCAGAAAGACAACTTTTTAGGGATACAGATCCATTCTATGACAACAACCTTAATAGATAAGCATGGACACACTGACACCTGTCACCATCTATGTCAATCGATCCAGCACAAACATATGACCAATGCACGGACCAGAAACTTTTACCCGTTTCCTAGAGGCTTTAGTTTCACCGCACAGTCAAGCTCAGATGTAGGGAATGACAGGACAAATTGTGTGAAGAGCGAGCTGTCAAGCGTTGGCAGCGATCAGGTGGTCACTTTGTGAAAACCTCTGCTCCACCAGGGAGATGACTGTGTCGCATGTCTCCTTCATCACCGACGCTGTGTTGGTTACTCGTCGGCCTGGCTCTTCTGTTCCATCGTGAACGGTGGCAGTCCATTCATCAGTTTGCTTCCGCATATTCTGGACATTCTCCCTGAAAGGGGTGAGCGCACTGCTAATCCCAGATGCACCGATGCTCCGTTTTTGCAGTGTTGTATAAAACATCAACTTCTTGCATAAGGAAGAAAAAAATTCCAGCAGCTGCAGAAAGGCTTGGTCCCAGAGTTTTTTTGACAGGCCTTATACCTCACTTATGGTGGCCTCATCCTGGTTGTTTGCGTATGTCCTCAATACACAGGAGCAGCACAGCGTGGTTTTCCGAAACTGCATTGACAGTTCTTTTAAAGTTCCATCGTACAGCGGGTGGTCTTGGAATGTGTGTCTGTGTTGCCACAGCAAGTGCCGCAACACGTTTTGGAGAGCCAGAGAAAAGGTTGGCAAAAGTGGGTGGTCTTGGAATGTGTGTCTGTGTTGCCTTTTTTTGAGTGCCAGAGAAAAAGGTGGCAAAAGCAGTTAAATCAGCAAAAAGAACCTACAAGATGCTCATCCTTGCTGAACAAAGTTGCTGCAAGGTCAGGTTCAGCTGGTGAGCATAGCAGTGAACAAACTGGGCATGTGTGTATGTCTCTTTCATTAGCGTCTGTCCCCCTCGGTCGTCTCCACTCATTACAACCGCACCATCATAAGTCTGAGCGATCAGCTTTTCTCCCAGCTTCAGTGGTTCCAGCACACCCTTGATGCTATTAGAGAGGCCGAGTCCAGTTTAATCTTTGACTTCCAAAAACTCCAAAAACCTTTCTGTCACTGTATTGTCAGGCAACACGTACAACCACCATTTGGGATTTACAGGAGACATCAGTTGTCTCATCTGCCTGTATGGCAACAAATGATGTCTGGTCCACTTGCTTGGCTATCTCCTTCCTGTACACTTCATACATACAGTCTAACAGTTCATTTTGTACAGTGCTAGATGTCCCTTTGAAGATGGGCTGAGCGTCATAGTCCCTCTGAAGTCTTGAATTGCCCTCACACATAGTCTTGAAAATGCATCTGAATATTCCAGGATTCAGGGAGTCCACCGACTGGTCGTGCCCTCGCAGTGCGGTTTCACATTTTCCACACAGTTTAATACGTTATGATCCAACTGAAAACGTACCTGTTTTCCTCCACATGTTTGTTATGCTGCTCAATGGAGCGCCTGTATGCACTGTCAACTTGGGCTGTGACATTTACCCTTCCAAATAAGCCCAATTTCAAAGCATTGTCCAGATGACTCCAGCTGCTCTCATGTTTTGCAATCCTCTCAGAAAGATGTTTCAAATCCTCGACCAAGTACCATCGCCACCAAATAGCAGACATGGAAAACAGAAGAGTGCCTTCTTTTGTATGCCAACCGTTAGCCACTTTTTCTTCAAAAACCACTCCATGTTAAACCTGCGGTTACTTTTACCAGCAGTTGGAGTGATGAAAATATCCCATGGCTGAGGGGCACCAAGATACTTTACTTCAAGTTTATCCTCCAAATTAAGGGTTTCAAACCAGTGCTCGGGTATGAAATCCACTTTATTCATTTTCTCAAGTTATATGGCGTTTGTGAAGCTAGACAATGTGACGACTAATGTAATGTAACGTCTTCTTGACAACTAATGTTGGCGCCAGACAGACAGACAGCCAATCAGGTCTGAAAATACAAAATTACGCTTTAGTGGGGCTACCGACTGTCAGCCCCACTTTGCATAAAATTTGTGTGATCTACATTGATCACACAAACATTCTGAGCATGCGTATTAATATTTTCACACGTACAATGTACATTGCATTGTGAGAGAGACCCCACATTCACGCTTAGCCTATGGCCTACTAATGCGAACTCGAATCAGCAGAACGCAGTCTGAAGCAGCAAGGCAGAGACCAATGAACATGAAATAAAATCCTAACACAAATGATATGCAATTTAGGAAGATGCTATATTCATAGATAATAAATTATAGGAAGTAATCTTCAAGAAATAAAAATAACATAATTTTGTTGCAGTTCTTTCTGTTGACAACAGGTGGGGCTGTGCCCCACCTGCCCTTAATGAGTATATGAAAAACGCCCCTGAGTATATGAAAAACACATTAAATTATTTAATTGACTTTCAATGCCGTGTGGACTAGCTCTATCTGGGTAAACAACCACATATCACTCTCATAGCAAGTGGAAAATTACATTACTCACTGCTTCAGTGCTGCCATATCTGCTACATTTCCAAAATAATTGAGCTACTATATCAGGCCTTTTGGGCGGGTTGAGTGATTATTGATTTGGAAATTTGAGATGAATATGGAAACCGTGCTCTTCTTCCAGACTCACCTTGTGCATTTCCATGGCTATTGGATAAACAAAGATTTGTGCTAGAAATCTGTGCTTGGATGGTACATTTTACCTCCTAAAGTGGTACTTTGTGAAATTAGTTAAACTGATGTTACAGCCACAACTTCTTCAATTTGTTACCATTCTTTTTCACAGCTACAACCTGGGAGCAATTATGGTTTTTGACCTTGTCAGCGTTGGGATTAGAACAGCAACCTTTCATTTAATGGCCATAGGCTCTAGGCTCAGTACATATTCTAATTAGCGAGCAACAGAGGTAAGAATATAGGCAGCCAGAGTCTATCTAGAGATTGTTGCAGTGTCAGTTTCCCAGTCAACATGAGTCTCATTAACAGATCTCTTCAACAAATTTCAAATGTTGATCGGTAGATAAATATAACAACGAAATGCAGAATAATAACCAATAACCAGATTGTTGTCATATTATTATATTACCTAATCAAGTTTGTCACAGTGAATGTGTCATTTTGGGTGGATTATCTGTGCTTGCCAATGCATTTATTATTAAAATAAATTACAACACATTCATATTTTCAGCAATTAGGGTTAAGTGCTTTGCTTAGAGAAAGAACAAAATATTGTTTATCCTGCTTTGGGATTTGATCAAGCAATTGTTTGGTTACTAGCTGATGCTCTGACCACAACCTTTCTATTGAAAATTGTTTGTGATTTGTAATGAATTACATTGTGTCTCAACAAAGGTGATGTTATTACCATTGACTTACACATGCTAACTAGTTATTCAATGATAGAGTGAGAGAAGTGAGGAAGAATTAATGACCACTGGAATGAGGAAAAGGTTGATGATGGAGACCTCAACTGCATATTGAGGTCATCTCAAAAATCTTTCATTTTCACTTGAGTCACTCCTGTTCAATTTCAACCCATTATCACTGATCATATGCAGTCAATCAACTATTAGTAGAAAGTACATTCATTTTAGCAAAGCCATTTATAGTCATTGCCTTGAATTTGTGATATAATTTTTTTTTTTATGAGATCCGTCTTTCTTCTACTGTGCAGATTGTTGGCGTGCCTGAAGTCTGAATGATGATTTGACACTAATTGCTCGCATTCACCTTGCAGCCAAAGTGTCTTCAAAGGTACTTGGGATTAGCTGCTCAGATGTGGAGAAAGTGACATTGCACATTTGAAAGATTTTGTGTAGTTTTTCATTTCCATTCACTAAGAATGGAAAAACAACAGTTAAAAAACTATAGTAACATCTTCAGGAAACCATCAAAGGTCATGGGGGCACGAGTGATATCCCACCATCACTCTACACATCAGCTTTGCCTAAGCTCAACTAATAATAACCAAATGTACCTAAGTCTATACAACTCCAATTCAAATCATAACAGTCTAATTAAAGACTAATAAAAATAAAGGCCATGCGGGGTTGCACTTTAATCAAGTCTTTATTATACTGTAATGATCATGTTGAATATCTGGTGTTCAGTGAATGGGATGCATACATCCCTGCACTCTCTAATGTGAACTTTAGATCCAACCCCCCTCTGGGAGAGACATACAAACGTCTGAGAAGAAAAAGGACAAGAAACTGCTTGAAGAAAACCTGTCACTTCCCAACATTTTTTCTCCCCACTGTGCCAGTGGGAGGGAGGAGCTGCCTTGTCGGCGGGCCAGAGTTGACCTTGATCGGAAGGGAACAGACGTTTGGTGGGATTTGGGGGGGGGGGGGGGGGGGGGGGTGATACCAGGCCTCCACCCACCGTGGACTGTCAGGCTGTTATCAATACGATTGAGCTCTGTCTGTGGAAGGGTGAACAAGGGGTGAAACACTGACATTATAACTAGAATGACAGGGGAAAACGCACAGAAGGGACAGATGAAGGTGAGCAGGAGGAGGTCAGTGAAGGAGATGGTCTGGGGTTGGGTCTGTTGTTTGTTCCCTTGCTGGCTGTCAGCCGCCGGTAATGAAGTTAAATGAGGGCAGCAGCTCCACGGGGGGACGTGGAGTGGAGAATCACCATTGGACAGCAAAAAAGGATGAGGAGCGGGAGGGGAAGTGATTGACAAGAGGGACAAAGAAGCCAGGATGGAGAGAGGGAGGTGCGGTGCTGGCTCAGTCAATCAATAGCACCATTTCTGTCCGACTGGAGCCCCCACCCCCTCACCGACCTGCCAGAGGAGACCCCCGTGTGTCTGCATGTGTCAACGGGCTGAAAGGGAAAGTCACCTTTTGTCGTTTAATGGGATTCTTTCACAATGGAGTGATCTGGGACCTAGAAAAGAAGCCTCCCTTTCTGGCTTTAAAGCAGTGTTCCACACCTTGAGAGCCAGGTGGTTCAAAGTCAGGGAGGACTTAAGATCAGATATTTTAGATCATATTCAAACGTACATACCAATTGCAAAGCGGCTACCGCTCTTTACGTCAAACAAAGCAGCACTCAATAAATAAGATCAATATTTCAATATGTATTACATGTTCACCTTGCAGAGGAGAATGAGCTTACTCCTTCAATTCGATGAAAGACTGTGATTGGTTGTAAAGCCACCGGTAATTTAATAATGTTGCCAGAAAGAAGAGAATCGGTAGAAATCTGTGGTAATTTAGGTATTTAATACAAAGACATAAATATTTGTACTATTATTGCATTATGTACTATTGCATTTTTATATCTTTATATCTAAAAAATAGCATTGTTTCACGCTTGCTGGAATGGGTCACTAGAGATTTGAATAAGCCCCTACACACTTGGGCACCATTTAGGGATTTAGCAGATTGTATTGTTTGTAATAGAAATGGTTAGAAGGCACATCCCTGTATTTTTGCGGCCTTTATACAATAGTATACAGCAGACTGGAACAGATCTTGTAGAGCAATAATTTCATAAATTGACTTGTGGCAAAGCTGGCATCCTATGACAGTGGCATGTTTAAAGTCACTGAGCTCTTCAGTAAAACCCATTGTACAATGTATCCATTGTTTGTCTGTGGTGATTTCATGACTATGTGCTGGATTTCACGCACCTGTGAACAATGGTTCTGGCTGAAACACCTGAACTCAATATCCAGTAGGGGTGTCCATGTACTTTTGTCCATATAGTGTATTTTCCATTACAGAGTCTGTAGGTACATGATGAGGCACCCACCATCTAATGCAGTGAAATGGGTGGGACTTTGAACTTTTCTGATTAACCACATTTACTTGACTCCAACCAGATCATAAGGATGTATCAGACCATGAAGCTGCAAGTCCCACCTAGTACAATGGGTCTAACAGAAAGCTGAAGATGGATGAAAGATAAAGGCCTTTTGACCACTAGAGGCCTCTATCCTTTGTAGTTTACCAGAAGTTAGTTTATTCCTTTTGCAACCTTGGCTGTGACCTTTGATACTTCTGGCTCTGAATGTGTGAAAATGCTGTCAAGTGGACCTTGTTGTTCTGTGTATATGTGTATATTATTATGCAGGACCTTCACATTAATATAAAGTATTAAACGTTTCTCTTTCTGCTCAACTTGTCAATAGAGGTCACAAGTCTTGCCTTCCCTGCTGTTGGGTATGTTAAAATCCAATCACTGGAACAGGAGATGGGTTTTACAACCTTGTGAAGGTAAGACAGATAAACACAGTGTGTGTGTGTGTGTGTGTGTGTGTGTGTACATGATGACATGGCAACTTCTGGAACACTTCACCATGACTCCACAGTACACTGTGATCACTGAGCTACTGAAACTTGGACTTGTGTTCTTGTTGTAAGGGACTGTCTTCATTCTCCCGAACTTGAAGTCCTGAAGTCCTACAATAACGATTGCCAATGACACGGAAGACTGCAGTGCGGCCAAAATATTTTAAATTACCTTTATTGCCAGTGTGTTCTTTAGTTCTCGTTAACAGCTAGCTGGAGTTAATTAAATTCTTAATTGCATTTTAAAAGGGAGCAAGGTGCCATCTACAACAGCAGCAAGGTCAAGAGACATGGGCTGCAATGACATGCTGATGACATAAGGCCCATAATGAAATAATATCAACAATGAAAAGGTCCATCCTAAATGTACCTATAAAACAAAAACATTGTTGGGGCCATTTTGTTCAGTTCATATGCCTTGTTGTTGTCTATTCTCCATAATCTATCAGCCATCAAATTTTGATAAGGAGTCTCGCCTCACTTAACTCCATTATCTTTATTGATAATAATAATATTAATAATAATAATATTTCAATATGCCCATTATTAAAAAGTTTTGCAATCTGCTTAGGATAGCTTGCATCCAATCAGGTAATTAACCAAATTAATGTCAAAACCCTACACACACAAAAAAACACAAATTAGCATACAGTAATTGAATGTCACTCTTAGTTATCCTGCTTTCTTTTAGCAGTGGTTGGGCACTACAGTACAGACACACCTTGGTCTTCACTGAAGAACGATACATTCTCTCACACACACACACACAGTCTGCAATGCTAAATTCAATTATCTCTATAGACAAATTTACAACATTTACTTTGACAGTTCACTGCAACATTTCCGTCCTTGCGGACAAATTATAACAAACCTGCTGCCATTGTGCATATCAGTAGTGCATTTAGTAAATCACAATAGCAATCTGAATGGAAACCTTACAACGATAATTTTCATACTATTAAATACAAATTTTACAGTGAATTCAATCTGTTATACGTAATAGTAAAACGATAATTCCCAGTGTGCCCTTTAGATGCACTTTAGCACCTTATACTCTAAGACTTATTGACGATAAATGCTGTATCAAGGAGTCATGCAATATTACCCACAAGCAAAAAGGAGCATGCCCTTTTCCACCGATCTTGCTGACTCTGGAGGAACTTCGCAAAGCATAAATATTTCTGGTGAAGATCACAATATATGGCAGAAGCTCCATCACAGCTCTGTTCATAAAGGAGACAGATTTAAGAGACAAAGGCAGGAAGGAGGGCCAGGAACGATACTTTCTGCTTGCTCCTAATTAGGATAAGATAGGACAGGGTTTTTTCCTCTAGTATTCACCCCTCCTTTAGCTCATTGAGGAACATGACCAGGCACGATGAAGTGGGAATGAAATGTGATTCTACAAAGAAATAATCAAAGGGCTTCAGATTTTGAGAGAGGGTCAGATGTGCTAACCATCAGTCTGTAATGGACAAATGTGTCTCAGCCCTCTGTCATTTTATTCTTATTATCTAACTGATTGTTTCTAGCTCATTTCCACTTTTACGTGCCTAGCTAGGGACTTCATTTCCTGACTGAGATTTGCCTTTAGTCTTTCATCAACCTTTCCCCCTCAGTCTCCTCATTCACTTTTGTTCACAGTTCCATGGCACACTTTGCCCAACTCCCCTGTGCTAAATCACCATAAATAACTTGTGGGTCACTATACTGTATGTCTTCTAAATCAATGTTTGTTTTTTTAATAAATATAACAAATGTGATGATATTTATGCAGATGAATGGCCATTGGTCAATCATTATTGAATCAGAATGTGATGTCATGTTCTGGGCCAAAACCCAGGCATTTTTTTCAGCTTTGTCGCAAAAATGCCATTATTCAAATATCAAGTGTTATTTCTGCCTTAAAGTGTGGCAATATTATCAATCAAACAAGATAATCACATTTTAACTGCTTAGATACAGTATACATGAAAACTCTCCTTTGTGTCTTTTGTGGGCAGGTTAAAATAAATGTTCACACATTTCAAAAGAAAGATAAATCCTTATCTAATTCTGAAATCTTGTTCATACATTTATTTGACTTACTTCTCTTTTGAAGACTTGTTCTTCTGATGATATCAGGCAATTACGCTTCAAATAGAGCATACAGATGCTTTTACTATGGAAAGATATCATGATAATGATGTTAGAAGATAACTCTCTTTGGTTTATTTTGACACCCAGCTTAAGGTATGAGAATGGGAACAATGTGAACAACTTATACCAGATACTCTGCTCACTGTGGTTAAATAGACCAGCTTCAGACACAATTGATCCAATCACATGTCACAAAATTTGTTTCAAGACATGGTTGCAAAAATAACATTAGTTAAATCTGACTTACACACTGTGCAACCTCCCAGTGTGGCCTTTAGCAATCATGTAATGACAGTGGGCTGGAGGTTTTATTTCACCCATATACGTATTTTACCCTACAAACCCTAGGCCAGTGAAAAGCCCGTCCATCTACAAGTGTTGTTTTGCCACTCTCAATTAAGCGTCCACCCAGCCATGGAGCTACCAGACCAAGTGCCACACAACAAGTCAAGACATCATTAGTCATGGGTCAAACTGCATTAGGGTCCAACACCCATACAGTCATGGCTAGATGGGTTAGTACGTTTGCACTGGTGGTCAAAATGGATACAACTCAAACAACCGTGCTATCCCAGCCTTACTGTCAATAAGAAAATAATAAGTTACACTAAAATAATACTCCACTGTATCTAGTTGAATGGTGAGGAAGAGCAACCTCCCTACAAGAATAAAAACATTACCCCTGATTAACTATAGCTTAAGTATGGACAGTTTTTCACTGTTAACACGTGTTTGCAAAAGCTGGTTTATTCAGAAAAAAAATAATTTTAACCAAGACAATTACAGTCATGTGTACTTTAATGTGGCCGGTCAAGATGTGACTAAAAGCATAGACAACTAAGCTTAAAAATGCTTTTCGTGTAAGATGTCAAATCTAAAGGCATTTAATTTGAACAAAAAAACTTTTTTCTAATGAATTTCTCACACTTTGACATCATGTTACCTACTGAAAATACAAGATAACATAATGAACATAATTCATAATGTTTTACAGTAAAACATGGTGAATACAATTCATTATTTGTGGCAGTGTGAATGCACAACACGACTTCATTTAAGTATATTATTTTGAACGTTTTTAATTTCCTGTTAAGCTTCTCGAGGGAATGGCGTAAAACCCCAAGAGGTGGATGTTCATGCCCATGAGTGACGCCAATATGATATGGTCACAAATAATAGCAACCAAGACTGATTACTATTTTAATTGCATTTGATAATTTCAAGTATTTTTAATATGCATTTTATTTCTGAGTTGCTCATCAAGTATTAATTAGGAAATTAATTCACAAGCCAGACGTGCCCACACAGCACTGTTTGTCACGATCTCTATGCTGTATAGATTCTGATTCTCTGCTGCCACTTCCACCTCTCAATCATGCTCTTTAAGAATGTACAATGCACATTTTCAACCTAAAATAATTATTCTCTCTCATAATTACTGTATGACAAATTTAAAGAATTCACAAAACAGCTTGAGGAAATAATTCAGGAAGAGTCCTGCAATTATTTCTTAAACTTCAACATAGAAACAAGACTGAAAAGAAGCTACACAAAATAATTGAAAACTAAAAAGAGGTCTTGTTAGTTTTCAACTACATTATGGTAAACTCCCGCTGGGGCACGGATGTTGCAGTTCTTGCTACTCACTGTACACCAGGCCTGGAGCTACAGACTGTAAAGGTCTACCTCCCGCAGGAATTCAGCTCTGCTATAATCATTGCAGTCTACATTGCCCCACAGGCGGAAAAACTTGCGTGCTGGAAGACCTATACAGAGTAGTAAACAGCCTAGAGGACGTGTACCCTGAGGCAGTTTTCATTGTTGTTGACGAATTCAATAGGGCAAATTAGGAAGGTTTTGCCAAAATACCACCAGCACATTTACTTCCCCACCCATGGTGATCAGACTCTTGACCATTGTTATTCACAAATATGAAATAGCTACAAACCCATTCCCCGTCCCGCTTTTGGTAAGGCTGACCATTCATCGATTTTGCTCCTCCCATCCTACAGACATCTAAAACAGGATAAACCGTTTTTTCAGACAGTTCAATGCTGGAATGAGGGATCCATTACTACTTTACAAGACTGCTTTGAAACAACAGATTGGCAGATGTTCTGTGATGCAGCCGATGGGGACATTGATGAAAGCCCTGGGTAAATAGTAATGTCTGTGTTAAAGTTCAGAACACGGTCCTCTGCCTATAGCTTTGGGTACCTGGAGACTTTGAAGAGATCCAGATATGACCTACAGAAGGCTATCAGAGATGGAAAGAGACTACTGGGATAATCTGGAGTCTACAGTAACTACCAGAGCTCTGACCCCAGACATGTGGCGCGGACTGTGACACATCACAAACTACAAAGAGAGGAATAGCAGTGGTGCTCATCCCGCCGCCTCACTCCCTGATGAGCTCAACTCCTTCTCTGCACGGTTTGAGGCAACCAACACATTCCCTTCGGTAAGGCTTGCTGAGGACCAGGGCGATTGCATTTTGTCCCTAACCATGGCCGACATGAGGAAAGCTCTTAAAAGAGTGAATCCATGGAAATCTTCAGAGCCTGGTGGCATTCCAGGCCGTGTCCTCAAGGGGTGCGCTGACCAACTATTCAACCTCTCCCTGTCTCTATCTGCAGAACCTTCCTGCTTCAAACAGACCATCATCATCCATGTACCGAAGAAACCTTCCATCACCTGCCTGAATGACTACCACCCTGTTGCACTGACCTCCATCATCATGAAGTGCTTCGAGGAGCTGGTCAGGACTCACATCTGCTCCACCCTTCCTGATACCTATGACATACGGAGATCCCCAGGGATCAGTTCTTTGATCACTTCTGTTGCATCGCTATATGCTACATCTGGGCCTAATTCTACAGAACAACTAAATTAACTACCATAGCTATGCAGATGATATTCAAATATATATGGCTCTCTAACAGTAAAATAGACCCACTGTCTCACTGTACAGAACACATAAATACCTGGATGAACCAAAATTGTCTCCAATTTAACCATGATAAAACAGAGATTATTGTTTGGCAACAAAAACAAGAAAAATAGTATTATTAAAGAGCTGGATTCTTGTCCAGTCAGGGCCTGACTGCAGAGGTGCCTCTTGGAATTTCGTTTCGTTATCCCCAATCAGAGGCAGCTGTTCCCTATTGCCTCTGGTTGGGGATCCTATTTAAGTTGCTTCAGTTTAGCTTTCAGTTGTTGGTCATTGTATGTGATTGTGTTGTATGCCACATTAGTTCACGCTTATTGGTCTTTGTATAAGAAGAAAAGTCAATTAGAGCAATGGAGATCTCAAACCGCTCTATGCCTCACATCCTTTGCCTCAACCGTGAAACAAAAGAACAGAGCACATCACTCCGGTTCTTAAATCATTGCACTGGCTTCCAGTCAGTAACAAAATTGATTTATTTTAAAGTGGTGCTTTTAGTCTATAAATCACTGAATGGTTTAGGCCCGAAACATATTTCTGATATGTTTGAAGAGTATAGAGCGAGCAGGGCTCTTAGATCCATGAACACAGGTCAACTAGTAGAGCCCAAACATGATGAAGCTGAGTTTAACAGTTATGCTGCACACAATAAACTACCAGAAAATCTTAAACATGCCCCAAATGAATAAATGTTTAAATCCAGGATAAAAAATGTCTCTTTTCACGTCCCTATGACTGAGCGCTTGAACTTAAATACACTGTTCAGCCTTACAGCTTTTATAGATTCCTAATGGAATCCACTACGGAATTCTATTTTCTTATTCCATGTTATATTATTATGATGCTCCCACTTGTTTTATTATTAAGGTGGTTAGAGTCCCCCTTGTTTTATTACTAAGGTGGTTAGAGTCCCCCTTGTTTTATTATTAAGGTGTTTAGAGTCCCCCTTATTTTATTATTAAGGTGGTAAGAGTCCCCTTGTTTTATTATTAAGGGGGTTAGAGTCCCCTTGTTTTATTATTAAGGTGGTTAGAGTCCCCCTTGTTTTATTATTAAGGTGGTTAGAGTCCCCCTTGTTTTATTATTAAGGTGGTAGGAGTCCCCTTGTTTTATTATTAAGGTGGTTAGAGTCCCCCTTATTTTATTATTAAGGTGGTAAGAGTCCCCCTTGTTTTATTATTAAGGGGGTTAGAGTCCCCTTGTTTTATTATTTAAGGGGGTTAGAGTTAGTTTTAGGGGGACTCTGCGAGTTTCCTGATATGCCGGTGGAATGTTCCCAGTCTGTAACAACACTTTTATTTAGCCTATCCTTGTCCGCTACAGGGTCAGCAGGCTACATGAGTCTATAGGCCTACATTAGGAGACTATAATTTGTTCATTTATCATTTAAATATTTTAGTTAAGCATTATATAGTTAGATAACAGGTTTAACCAGTGGCGTTTTTAAATGTAAAAAATTGGTGGGGCACAAACCATTTCAAAATATAATGTGGTTCCACAAAACAATTTAAACGACCAGGTGTTGTAATACACATACTGCAGAGAGAGAGAGACCTGCTTGTGTAACTGCTCTCATTCTCTCTCACACACATGTAAAATGACCACTGTCACATTTACAAACCTAAATTAGGAATGCAACCAAGCTCAGAACCAATGTGCCTACAGGGACGTACGCGAACAGCAATGAGCTCAACACCACTGAAGGCCACAATGAAGCAGAAAGACAACTTTTTAGGGATACAGATCCATTCTATGACAACAACCTTAATAGATAAGCATGGACACACTGACACCTGTCACCATCTATGTCAATCGATCCAGCACAAACATATGACCAATGCACGGACCAGCACCACAAAGGCAGGATAATAAAATATGCTTTCAATCACCAAGGCTGATAGGCTCACTTGAAGAGAAAGGTGGCTTGGCGGTTCTTCCTCTGGGCAAACTTTTCGTTGACTTTGGGAATTAAGTAATGTAGCTGCTGAATCAGCTGGCTTTCGATGGACAACCTGGCTTATGCATTAAGTCGCAGCTGTCCCATGGTAAGGCAACTGAAGGTTTTTACCCTCTTCAAGGTGGAAAAGTTCCTCTCTGACTCGGATGTAGTCATAGGTGTTGTTATGATAATTTTCAGCAGAGTGAAGGTCTCAGCAAAAGCCTCCTCTAGGTTGTTCTCATGGATGGATCTTAACAGAGACAGGGCAGTCTTACCAGTGTGAAACTCAGTGTGGTGGTACAGAGTGGTCAGCTCAGACTTCAACTTTTCATCATTTCCTAGAGGCCATAGTTTCACCGCACAGTCAAGCTCAGGTGTAGGGAATGACAGTACAAATTGTGGGAAGAGCGAGCTGTCAACCAGCTTGGCAGCGATCAGGTGGTCACTTTGTGAAAACCTCTGCTCCACCTGGGAGATGACTGTGTCGTATGCCTCCTTCATCACCGGTGCTGTGTTGGTTACTCGTCGGCCTGGCTCGTCTGTTCCATTGTGAAAGGTGGCAGTCCATTCATCAGTTTGCTTCCGCATATTCTGGACATTCTCCTTGAAAGGGGTGAGCGCACTGCTAATCCCAGATGCACCAATGCTCCGTTTTTGCAGAGTGTTGTATAAAACATCAACTTCTTGCATAAGGAAGAAAGAAATTCCAGCAGTTGCAGAAAGGCTCGGTCCCAGAGTTTTTTTGACAGGCCTTATACCTCACTTATGGTGGCCTCATCCTGGTTGTTTGCGTATGTCCTCAATACACAGGAGCAGCACAGCGCGGTTTTCCGAAACTGCATTGACAGTTCCATCGTACAGCGGGTGGTCTTGGAATGTGTGTCTGTGTTGCCACAGCAAGTGCCGCAACACGTTTTGGAGAGCCAGAGAAAAGGTTGGCAAAAGTGGGTGGTCTTGGAATGTATGTCTGTGTTGCCTTTTTTTGAGTGCCAGAGAAAAAGGTGGCAAAAGCAGTTAAATCAGCAAAAAACACCTTCAGGATGCTCATCCTTGCTGAACAAAGTTGCTGCAAGGTCAGGTTCAGCTGGTGAGCATAGCAGTAAACAAACTGGGCATGTGGGTATGTCTCTTTCATTAGTGTCTGTCCCCCTCGGTCGTCTCCACTCATTACAACCGCACCATTATAAGTCTGAGTGATCAGCTTTTCTCCCAGCTTCAGTGGTTCCAGCACACCCTTGATGCTATTAGAGAGGCCGAGTCCTGTTTTGTCTTTGACTTCCACAAACTCCAAAAACCTCTGTCACTGTATTGTCAGGCAACATGTATTGCAACACAACCACCATTTGGGATTTACAGGAGATATCAGTTGTCTCATCTGCCTGTATGGCAACAAATTATGTCTCGTCCACTTGCTTGGCTATCTCCTTCCTGTACATTTCATACATACAGTCTAACAGTTCGCTTTGTACAGTGCTAGATATCCCTTTGAAGGGCTGAGCGTCATAGTCCCTCTAAAGTCTCTAATAGCCCTCACACAGCCCTCAAAAATGTGTCTGAATATTCTAGGATTCAGGGAGTCCACTGACTGGTCGTGCCCTCGCAGTGCGGTTTTACATTTTCCACACAGTTTAATACATGTTATGATCCGACTGAGAACGTACCTGTTTTCTTCTACCTGTTTGTTATGCTGCTCAATGGAGCACCTGTATGCACTATTCAAGTGAGCCCAATTTCACAGCATTGTGAACATTTTCTTCTAAAACCACTCCACGTAAAACCGCGGTTACTTTTACCAGCAGTTTATGTGATGACAATATCCCATGGCGGATGAGCACCAAGTTGCTTTACTTCAAGTTTCTCCTCCAAATTAAGGGTTTCAAACCGGTGCTCAAGTACGAAATCAACTTTATACATTTTCTCAAGTTATCTGGCGTTTGTGAAGCTAACAAGCTAGCTAAGACAATGTAACCTCCTCGCTCTTCTTGCCAACTAATGTTAGCACCAGACAGACAGACAGCCAATCAGGACTGAAATACGAAATTACGCTGTAGTGGGGCTACCGGATGTCAGCCCTACTTGGCCTCAAATTCGTGTGATCTACATTGATCACACTAACATTCTGAGCATGTGTATTTATATTTTCACATGTACAAATTAACATAAAATTCACGAGCAACAGCTCTGGTGGACATTCCTGCCGGCAGCATGCAAATTGCACGCTCCCTCAAAACCTGCAACATCTGTGCCACTGTGCTATGTGATGGAACTGCACATTTTAGAGTGGCCTTTTATTGTGGCCAGCCTGTGCAATAATCATGCTGTCTAATCAGCATCTTGATATGCCACACCTGTGAGGTGGATGGATTATCTCGGGCAAAAGAGAAGTGCTCACTTACACAGATTTAGACAGATTTGTGAACAATATTTGAGAGATATAGGCCTTTTGTGTACATAGAAAAAGTCTTAGATCTTTGAGTTCAGCTCATGATAAAAGGGGGCAAAAACAAAAGTGTTTAGTTTATAATTTTGTTCAGTGTAAATCTGAGTGGAGTGCACAACGCCGCAGTCGGCCAACAGGAATATAGCCACACCTTTTCAGACATTTGTATACTTTATCAATGAGAAATAATGAGAAATCAAATACACTATTACAATAACTACAATTTTGAGTTCCGTGACGTCGCCCGGTATGGCGCAGCCGGGGCCCCACCCTGGAGCCAGGCCCAGGGTTGGGGCTTGCCTGGTGGCCGGGCCTTTCCCCATGGGGCCGGGCTCAGCCTGAACGTGGGGCCGCCTTCCCGTGGGCTCACCACCCACAGGAGGGACCATAAGGGGCCGGTGCGAAGAGGATCGGGTGGCAGTCGAAGGCAGGGGGCTAGACAACCCGATCTCTGGACACGGAAACTAGCTCTAGGGACGTGGAACGTCACCTCGCTGGCGGGGAAGGAGCCTGAGATCGTGCGTGAGGTTGAGAGGTTCCGATTAGAGGTAGTCGGGATCACCTCTACGCACGGCTTGGGCTCTGGAACCACACTCCTTGAGAGAGGGTGGACTCTTCACCATTATGGAGTTGCCCATGGTGAGAGGCGGCGGGCTGGTGTGGGTTTGCTTATAGCTCCCCAGCTCTGCCGCCATGTGTTGGAGTTTACCCCGGTGAACGAGAGGGTCGTTTCCCTGCGCCTACAGGTCGGGGATAGGTCTCTCACTGTTGTTTGTGCCTACGGGGCTGAACAGCAGTGCAGAGTACCCGACCTTCTTGGAGTCTCTGGGAGGGGTGCTGGAAAGTGCTCCGACTGGGGACTCTATCGTTCTACTGGGGGACTTTAACGCCCACGTGGGCAACGACAGTGACACCTGGAGGGGCGTGATTGGGAGGTACCGCCCCCCTGATCTGAACCCGAGTGGTGTTCAGTTATTGGACTTCTGTGCTAGTCACAGTTTGTCCACAACGAACACCATGTTCAAGCATAAGGGTATCTATTCAGTGCATGTGGCACCAGGACACCCTAGGCCGTAGGTCGATGATCGACTTTGTTGTCGGCTGGCCTTGAAGAAATGCTGGCAAACCATCCGGCGCCTCAGGAGAGGGAAACAGTGCCCTACCAATGCTGTTTACAGCAGAGGTGGGCAGCTGTTGACCTCAACTGGGGATGTTGTCGGGCAGTGGAAGGAGTACTTCGAGGATCTCCTCAATCCCGCTGTCACGTCTTCCATTGAGGAAGCAGAGGATGAGGGCTCAGAGGTGGACTCGTCCATCACCCGGGCTGAAGTCACAGAGGTGGTCAAGAAACTCCTCGGTGGCAAGGCACCAGGGGTGGATGAGATCCGCCCTGAGTACCTCAAGTCTCTGGATGTTGTGGGGCTGTCTTGGTTGACACGCCTGTGCAATATTGCGTGGCGGTCGGGGACAGTGCCTCTGGGATGGCAGACCGGGGTGGTTGTCCCTCTTTTTAAGAAAGGGGACCGGAGGGTGTGTTCCAACTATAGGGGGATCACACTTCTCAGCCTCCCCGGGAAAGTCTATGCCAGGGTTCTGGAGAGGAGAATATGGCCGATAGAAGAACCTCGGATTCAGGAGGAACAGTGTGGTTTTTGTCCGGGCCGTGGAACACTGGACCAGCTCTATACCCTCTACCCTTGGAGGGTTCATGGGAGTTTGCCCAACCAATCCACATGTGTTTTGTGGATTTGGAGAAGGCATTCGACTGTGTCCCTCGCGGCATCCTGTGGAGAGTGCTTCGGGAATATGGGGTCCTGGGTCCTTTGCTAAGGGCTGTCAGGTCCCTGTACGACCGAAGCAGGAGCTTGGTCCGCATTGCCGGCAGTAAGTCAGACTTGTTCCCAGTGCATGTTGGACTCCGGCAGGGCTGCCCTTTGTCGCCGGTTCTGTTTGTAATTTTTATGGACAGAATTTCTAGGCGCAGCCAGGGGCCGGAGGGTGTCAGGTTTGGGGACCACACAATTTCGTCTCTGCTCATTGCGGATGATGTTGTCGTGTTGGCCCCTTCTAACCAGGACCTTCAGCATGCACTGGGACGGTTTGCAGCCGAGTGTGAAGCAGTGGGGATGAAAATCAGTACCTCCAAATCCGAGGCCATGGTCCTCAGTCGGAAAAGGGTGGCTTGCCCACTTCAGGTTGGTGGAGAGTGCCTGCCTCAAGTGGAGGAGTTTAAGTACCTAAGGGTCTTGTTCATGAGTGAGGGAAGGATGGAACGGGAGATTGGTGAAGATTTACCGGTCAATCTACATTCCTACTCCCACCTATGGTCATGAGCTTTGGGTCATGACCGAAAGGACAAGATCCCGGATACAGGCAGCCGAAATGAGCTTTCTCCGCAGGGTGGCTGGGCGATCCCTTAGAGATAGGGTGTGAAACTCGGTCACCCAGGAGGAGCTCAGAGTAGAGCCGCTGCTCCTCCACATTGAGAGGGGTCAGCTGAGGTGGCTTGGGCATCTGTTTCGGATGCCTCCGGAACGCCTTCCTGGGAAGGTGTTCCGGTCCCGTTCCACCGGGGGGAGACCCCGAGGAAGACCTCAGACACGCTGGAGGGACCATGTCTCCCGGCTGGCCTGGGAACGCCGCGGTGTCCCCCAGGGAAGAGTTAGAGGAATTGTCTGGGGAGAGGGAAGTCTGGGCATCCCTGCTTAGACTGCTGCCCCCGCGACCCGGCCCCGGATAAGCGGAAGATGATGGATGGATGGACAATAACTAATAATTATAAAATAAAAGAAAAATGAAATAAGCTAAATAATATGAACTTCACATCATACAAGAACCAAACAGTTGGTCTGGCTTAAATAGCCCTGTTCAACTAGCAGGAAAATATGTAGCAATATAATGAAACAAAACAGTGTGCACATCTTCTTCTAGCTTTCTTTTTACATCTGTGAAAAGGCATTGCCCTCCATATTCCATCAATCAAGAATAGATTATATCAATGTATAGCCTCCTTCTTTCTCTCTCTCCAGCAGCAGCCAGTAGCAGGAGGTGATCAAGTGCATACGATTTTAGTTTCAGTTGACTGAAAGATTTAAGATGCATACCCTGGCCGAATCTGTGATATTTTGGCATTGATTTAGAATATATGTATTTTATTCAAGGATAGTGATCATATGAAGCCATTTATTATCACATAGTTGTTTGGCTCCTTTTTTAAATCATAATGATAAATGAAATCACACAAATGGCCCTGATCAAATGTTTACATACACTTGAATGTTTGGCCTTGTTACAGACACACAAGGTTACACAGATTGCAATTTCCAATTTAAGGTGAATTTCCCACACCTGTGGCATTTTAAATTGCAATTAGTGTCTCTGTATTAATAGTCAATTAATTTGTTAGCTCTCACATGGATGCACTGAGCAGACTAGATACTGAGCTACGGGGAGCAGAAAAGAACTGTCAAAAGACATGCGTAACAATGTAATGGAACTTTATAAAGATGGAAAAGGATATAAAAAGATATGCAAATTGCCTTGCAAATGCCAGTCAGTATTATTCAATCATTCATTAAGACGTGGAACATTTGGGGATCTCTTGATAACAAGCCAAGGTCAGGTAGACCAAGAAAGATTTCAGCCAAAACTGCAGAAGAATTGTTCAGGGTACAAAGAAAAACCCACAGGTAACCTCAAGAGGAATACAGGCTGCTCTGGAAATAGACGATGTGGTTGTTTCAAGGAGCACAACATGATGAAACTTGAAACAAAATTGAGCCGCATGGTCGAGTTGCCAGAAAGAAGCCTTTATTGCGCCTGGTTACAATATGCCTGACAACACCCTGACATACCTAACAGCTTCTGGCACACTGTAACTTGGGGTGACGGTACAAAAATAGAGCTTTATGGTTACAGCCATAAAGCATGTTATCTGAAAATACTGGCAGACAATTTGCATTCTTCTGAACAAAAGCTGCGCATTGGACGCTCTTGGACTTTCCAGCACGACAATGACCTTAAGCACAAGGCCAAGTTGACCCCCCAGTAGTTACAGCAGAAAAAGGTGAAGGTTCTGGAGTGGTCTCTTGACCTTAATAACATAAAGCCACCCTGGGGAGATCTCAAACGTGCGGTTCATGCAAGACGGTCAAAGACTTTGCATGACCTGGAGGCATTTTGCCAAGACAAATGGGCAGCTATACCACCTGCAAAAATTCGGGGCCTCATATTCAATGATTACAAAAGACTGCACGCTGTCATTGATGCTGAAGGGGGGTATACACAGTATTGAGAACTAAGGGTATGCAGACTTTTGAACAGGGGTCAGTTCATTGTTTTCTTTGTTGGTATATTTTTTTTATGTTTGTGCCATTCTGTTATGACCTTCAGTTTAATGTAAATCCCATAAAAAAATAAAAGACATGTTTTGCCTGCTCACAAATGTTTTCTGTACAAATGGTACGCAAACTTTTGAGCACAACTGTACTTGCTGTTATCTTAAGGTAACAGCTGCCTTCATGTCGTGTTATTTATATTTACTGCATTTAATGGATGGATCCGATCGCTCCAGTCGGTAAATACAATATTATTGCACATACACGAGACCCATCACAATTACGTCAGACCCGACACAGATCCGAGAAAAAAGTGTTGGACCCAGGGTCTAACCCGGGTTTGATCTTGGAATTTCTGGTCTGGTGGACCCATGAAGACCTTTAATACACACAACTCCTCACTCAAGGAGATCAGGCTCAAGTTAGCGCGAGTGCAGCATCAGGGAGTTACATTGCTCTCTCCCCACTAAAGAGATTCGATAGAATCTGGTGAAATAACGATTATCTGAAAACATTCAGGAACCTCAATTGATTGTGGAACCTAGAATATGCATTCCATGTGATAAATGTCACTTGCACATTTTAAATTTGACTTTCTCTTAACTCCTCCAAAGACAGCTCATTGGCTTGTGCAGTATGTTCACATGCTGTCTGTCAATGAGATGTTGGTAGTCACAGAGCGAATTACAGTCAAACTAGAAGGCGCTGTGTAAAACGTTTTATAAGAAATGCATGACCTCTCTGTATGACATCATTCTTGAGGTCATGAAATAGTAAATATTAACTTTTAGATTTATTTTCTTCTGTAAGTTTGTACATTTAGTGTATCCCCATTTAGTAACTTTTGATCGAGAATATCTATAATATATAATATCTATTTTTGTATATTTCTCAAATGCTAGGACAAGCCATGTGGTAGGTAAACATTCCACTTGCTATCAAGGATCTGGGCGTCTCCACTGGTGCAGCCGGTGTTCTGTGATGGCCTTGATCTTCTCCAACAGATCTGCCCAGACCACACATTCCGTCTGGGTCAGCAGCTCAACGCGGCGGAGCTCCAACCACGTGTTCCCTGTGTCTCTATCCTGGAGCAAAAGTACAAAGTGTATTGTCGACCTGTTATTAGATTCTGATGGGAATAGCAAAGATTTGATTGTCATATTGATAGGCTGTAGATGGGCTGCAGTTTGATGTCACTTTTATTTTGTCTTATAAACTAATGATTTGTTTGTTTGTAAGGTGGGACATTTCAGCTGTAAAGAGATCTCAGATTGATGATAATGTGACTGGAATGCACCTTTGAGGGGAGAAGAAAATAGAAAGATACAACAAAACCAAGGACTACCCCTGCTCATAATCACATAATTCTATGTGAGTGCTGACAGATTCTTGATGTTTAATTATTGATGCAAGGCTTCACATGCTGAAAATGTAACCCATTTTCAAGGACAGGAAACGGTTTTCCAATCTTACTGAATGAATCTTGCAAAGATAATGGTACAATTAAGCCACATTGTTTGCAGTTGAAGAGGCATTTCCTTTCACATTCAATGAAGTTGAAAGTGAATACAAAAAAGATCCATCATTCTGGGTAACATTTACATTAAGCAGCCTTGTATACTGTGCAATATTGGTCTTGATACTCTTGCATTGCTACTTTAAGTGACCATAACACGGCCTGGAAGCAGAAAAGGCAGATTGTGAGATCCCTCAATGAAGCCAATCCACCAGAAAAACAGGTGTCCCATTGGAGAATAAAATTCAAAAGAATTCCACTATCATTTAAACGTTCGAAATAAACATTTAATTGTATTAAAATAAGTATTGAACCCGCAACTTTATTGTTGCAAGCACCATGTTGCACCAGTTGAGCAATAAAGTAGGGAAAATGTTAAAACAGCATGATGGGCTGCCACATGCCTCTCACTGTTATAAATAATAGGACGGAGGACAGGGTGGAGGAAGGATGAATGTGTATCTAGTGGTGTCTAACCTCCCTTGTCCTTGCAGAGGTTGGTTGAGCTTCCTGAGGGAGAGAGCAGAGCAATGGAAGGTTGGTTTGAGATGAAAGGGATTAATCCTCCAACAGTTTGAGGTTAACAGCCTGTCATTGGGCTTCCTTATCTGATGGCCAAGATCGATGGCCAGTGACCACAAACATATCCCCAGCCCCCCAACCCCAACGAACAATCAAGCCAGTCCCCTGATCTCAGCAGCAGGGGCGAACGGTGGTATAAAATCATTAAAAGTCCTTTCCCATGGCTGTCCAAGGGCTATTCATGTTTTTCTCTCAATATTGCATGGATGGAGGAAATTCAAGGCTTTAACGGGGTCCAATGCCAAATAGAAATCATGTTTATAATCTACTGAGAAATATCAATAAAACAATATAAGGAGCATTCTTGGATAGTTGAAATGGCTGCTGAACATGGAACATATCAAATATAGTTGAAAGTAGCAATGGAAAGGTTCACATGATGATTACATTATCCAACAGAAGTCAGAAATCCCACCCACTTGACAAATTTAATGGTAGAAGCCCTCATTAATGATAGTAATGCTGAAACACTTTACATGAAAGTAAAGCCATCTGTCCATCTCTATGTTATTGACGTCTCTCTAGAGCCAGGTGCTAAGTTGTGAATATAGAAGCCTATGATAAAGAATAACTCCAGATAAAAATAAACAATATATAGTCTTTGGCTTATATCTGTAGATTTCCTTTTTAATTCAACATATCCTGCCCTTTTAAGAAAAATTATAAATGAAGCACATGGGTCTTCATAAACTGGAAATTTGCATCAGAGAATCTATAGCATCAAAGAACAAACTGCAGAGGGAAGTGATGCACTCACAGCAGGAGGGGTGAACTCCACCAACAACAGTATCTGATGAACATCGAAACAGCCAATCATCTACTATGCCAATCATCTACCATGTAAGAGACATACTGTAGCTGTGGATTAGGTTTGGCCCAAACGCAAGTGTGATAAAAAAGTGCCAAGAAAACGATAGTTTAACATTATTGCGTGAAAATTTGTGAACTTACTTAAAAACAGGAAGTAGTCACCATCCCCAAATTGGCTTCTATGAGAACTAGTTCCTTCAAGTTCCTATTGGAACCTGCAAAAAGGCCTTATAGGTTCTTATTTGTGTACCCACTGCCATGGAAGTGGAAACTGGAGTCAGGTTTCAATTGGGGGGAAAGAATGCTAATGATTTTGAGGGCCTTGTGGTACATAAAACTAACTACAGTTATTTAACAAGTACATAATAATGTGCATGATCTTCTAGAATGTTGAAAAACTGCCCCCCCCCTCTTAATTTTTTATTTATTTTAATGTACTTAGAAATCTAATGGCAGGCAATACAATTTACAAAATGTGTGCTTTGCATCTGAGCTGCAGACGTCGCTGTAACGAGGACGCGCGCCACCCCTCCCGACGTGGTGTTCGGTGCGCGTCATCGCCGGCCTTCTAGCCACGCCGCTCCTCCTCCCACGGCACTGTCCTGTCTTGTTATTGCACACACCTGGTGTCCATTCCCTCATTAGGTTGCCTATATTAGTTCCCTTGTTTCTGGGCGTCTTTGTGTGGTATTGTTCTATGTTTGGTGTTGTATTGCAAGACTATTGCACGCTTTTGCGCTCTTGTTGTTACGCGTGCCATTTTTTCGTTTAAGAAAGAAAGAAGATTAACTACCTCCCTGCGTTTGGCTCCTTTATTCACACACCCTGACACACCGTTGACAGAATACCACACCTCCGAATGGAGCCAGCGGGGAGCGACCTCATCCACCAGCATGGGAGCATGATCGCGTCCCTGGGGGAGGCCGTGACAGAGATGGTCCAGGCTATGCGGCAGTTGGAGGCGAGGTTGCCATCTGAGCAGCAAACCCCGACACTCAACCCGGGTGGAGTGCCCCTGCCATCGTCTCCACCGTCGCAGAGGAGGACCATTCAACTGAGCCTTCCTCAGGGATTCGGCGGAGGCGGTGCCCAGTGCTCTGGGTTCCTGCTCCAGCTGGAGCTCTACTTTGCCTCCCTCAGCCCTCACCCGGGGGATAGGGAGAAGGTCTCGGCCCTTGTCTCCTGCCTGAGGGGCAAGGCGTTGGACTGGGCCAACTCCGTTTGGTCCACCAACGGGTCGGAGTTGGCCCATTACGGGGCGTTCGTCGGCCTCTTCCGGGCCGTGTTCGATCACCCGCCCGACGGCAGGGAGGTCGGCGAGCGTCTCGTGCACCTGAGGCAGGGGACAAGGAGCGTGCAGGCCTTCGCCCTGGAGTTCAGGACCCTGGCGGCGGGGTCGGGCTGGAACGACAGGGCACTTATAGATCATTTCCGGTGCCACTTACGGTCTGACGTCCGTAGGGAGCTGGCATGCCGGGACGCCATGTTGACGTTCGACCAGCTCGTCGACATGGCGATCCGGCTGGACAATCTGCTAGCCACCCGCGGACGCACCGGGAATGATCAGCCCCCTCCGGTACACCCCGTCGCCGGACCTGAACCCATGGAAGTGGGAGGCGCCGCACGTAGGGAGACGGTGCGGTCTAGGGAGTGTTCCTTTTGTGGGAGGAAGGGACACTCTGCCTTCTACTGTTTCCAGCGAGAAAGTGTCGAGCGGAGGAAGCCTGACACCCCTACACTGAGTCAGGTGAGTAGACCACACACACTGTCAGGGCTCTCTGCGAAGCACATGACACTTTTGGTGGCCTTCCCTGATTTTCCAGCTAACTCTCAGTGTAAGGCGCTCGTAGACTCAGGCGCAGCTGGGAATTTTATGGACAGCGGTTACGCACAGAAACTGCGCATTCCGCTGGTTCCATTGTCTCAACCTAGGTCCATTACGGGCTTAGACAGCAAACCACTAGGCACTGGTCTCGTTGAGCACGTCACAGTCCCTATCACGATGACCGTACAGCACGCCCATACCGAACAGATTGAGTTTCATGTTATTCACTCTCCTGCTTTCCCTGTGGTGCTGGGTCTTCCATGGTTGTCGGGACACAACCCAACTATTTCCTGGTCGCAGAGAGTGTTGACAGGGTGGTCTCAGGGGTGTCAGGAGAGGTGTCTAGGTGTTTCCGTTGGTGCGACCTCGGTGGAAAGTCCAGACAGTGTCTCCGCAGTGCGCATTCCCCCGGAATATGCCGATTTAGCGCTGGTCTTTTCGAAGACCATGGCTAGTCGTTTGCCACCACATCGGTCCGGGGATTGTGCTATAAACCTAAAGGGAGATGCTGTGCCGCCTTATTGTCATGTGTATCCCCTGTCGCAGGCAGAAACCGCAGCGATGGAGACCTATGTGGCCGAATCCCTGCGGCAGGGGCAGATCCGCCGTTCCACCTCGCCCGCCTCCTCGAGTTTCTTTTTTGTGAGGAAGAAGGATGGGGGTTTGCGTCCGTGCATTGACTACAGGGCGTTAAATAAACTGACGATCCGGTACTCATATCCTATCCCCCTGATTTCCCAATATATTGAGTCAATGCATGGGGCGCGCTTCTTCACAAAACTGGACCTCCGGAGTGCGTACAATTTGGTGAGAATCCGAGAGGGAGACGAGTGGAAAACCGCCTTCAGCACCACCACGGGTCACTACGAATACCTGGTGATGCCGTATGGGTTGATGAATGCCCCGGCAGTGTTTCAGTCCTTTGTGAACGACGTGTTTAGGGACATGCTGGGGCGCGGAGTTGTGGTTTACATTGACGACATCCTCGTGTATTCCACTACGCGTGCGGAGCATGTGTCTCTCGTTCGCAGGGTGCTGAAGCGACTGTTGGAGCATGGCCTGTACGCTAAAGCAGAGAAGTGCGCGTTCTTCCAGCGAGCCGTCTCTTTCCTCGGGTTTCGGATTTCCGCCGGTGGGGTGGAAATGGAGGTCGATCGCGTGTCAGCCGTGCGTAATTGGCCCGTTCCCACCACGGTTAAGGCGGTGCAGCGATTTATTGGGTTTGCCAATTTCTACCGTAGGTTTATACGGGGCTTCGGCAAGGTGGCAGCTCCTATTACTTCCTTGTTGAAGGGTGGGCCGAGCCGGATCACCTGGATGACCGAGGCAGACGTCGCATTTCGCACCCTTAAGAGAATGTTCACCTCTTCCCCGGTTCTGGCTCACCCCGATCCGTCACTGCCGTTCATAGTGGAGGTGGATGCCTCGGAGGTGGGGATAGGTGCTGTATTGTCCCAACTGTCGGGTACCCCTCCTAAGCGTCGCCCCTGTGCTTTTTACTCGCGAAAGCTCAGTGAGGCAGAGCGCAACTATGGCGTCGGTGACAGGGAGCTGTTGGCTGTGTTTAACGCCTTGACTGTTTGGAGACATTGGCTCGAGGGAGCGAGACACCCGTTTGTAGTCTGGACCGACCACCATAACCTGGAGTACATCCGGGCGGCGAGGAGACTGAACCCTCGCCAGGCCAGGTGGGCGTTGTTTTTTGCCCGGTTCGATTTCACGCTTTCATACGTTCCGGGTACAAAAAACGCCAAGGCAGACGCGCTGTCTCAGTTGTGCGACGCGGGTGAAAGGCGGGTAGATGATACACCGATTCTGCCCACCTCATGCATTGTGGCGCCGGTTGTGTGGGACGTGGACGCGGACATTCAGCGAGCATTGCACAGCGATCCTGGGCCTCCTGGGTGTCCTGCGGGTCGTCAGTACGTCCCGCTGGATGTCCGTGACCGTCTCATTTACTGGGCCCACACGTCCCCTTCCACGGGTCACCCGGGCATAGACCGTACGGTGCGCTGCCTTACCGATAAGTACTGGTGGCCTGGTCTGGCTAAGGATGTGAGGGCGTACGTGTCCTCCTGTTCGGTGTGCGCTCAGTGTAAGGCACCTAGACACCTTCCGGCGGGTAAGTTACTCCCTTTGCCCGTTCCACAACGACCATGGTCTCACTTGTCCATTGATTTTCTGACCGATCTTCCCCCCTCACTAGACAATACCACGGTCCTGGTTGTTGTGGATCAGTTTTCAAAGGCCTGCCGGTTCCTTCCCCTCCCTGGTCTCCCGACGGCCCTGCAGACCGCAGAGGCTCTATTCACCCATGTCTTCCGGCACTACGGGGTGCCGGAGGACATTGTTTCTGACCGGGGCCCTCAGTTCACGTCTCGAGTTTGGAAGGCCTTTATGGGCCGGTTGGGGGTCTCGGTCAGCCTCACCTCCGGGTTCCACCCCGAAGCCAATGGGCAGGTGGAGCGTGTGAACCAAGACCTGGGGAGGTTCCTGCGGTCCTATTGCCAGGACCGGCCGGGGGAGTGGGCGGAGTTCCTGCCCTAGGCAGAGTATGCTCAGAATTCACTCCGTCACTCCTCCACGTCCTTGACTCCCTTTCAGTGTGTCCTGGGGTACCAGCCGGTCTTGGTACCCTGGCAGAGCCAGCCCGAGTCTGGGGTTCCGGCGGTGGACGACTGGTTCCGGCGCGCCGAGGACACCTGGTCCGTGGCCCATCGACACATCCGGCGCGCCGGGGTTCGCCAGAAGTCCGCTGCTGACCGCCGGCGCAATGACACCCCGGTTTACTCTGTGGGCGACCGGGTCTGGCTCTCGACCCGGAACCTCCCTCTCCGCCTGCCCTGCCGGAAGCTGGGCCCGCGGTTTGTAGGGCCGTTTAAAGTCCTGGGGAGAGTGAACGAGGTAACCTATAAATTGCAACTTCCCCCTGATTACAGGATTAATGCCTCGTTCCATGTGTCTCTCCTCAGGCCGGTGGTGGCTGGTCCCCTCCAGCAGTCTGAGGTGCGGGAGGTCCCTCCGCCCCCTCTGGACATCGAGGGGGGCCCGGCGTACTCTGTCCGTTCCATCCTCGACTCGAGGCGCCGGGGGAGGGGCCTGCAGTACCTGGTGGAGTGGGAGGGGTACGGCCCGGAGGAGCGTTGCTGGGTGCCGGCGGTGGATGTTCTTGATCCGGAGCTCCTCGCCGACTTCCATCGTCGGCGCCCTGATCGTCGGGCGGGGGCGCGCTGCCGGAGCCGCACGTCGAGGGGGGGGTACTGTAACGAGGACGCGCATGGAGGACGCGCGCCACCCCTCCCGACGTGGTGTTCGGTGCGCGTCATCGCCGGCCTTCTAGCCACGCCGCTCCTCCTCCCACGGCACTGTCCTGTCTTGTTATTGCACACACCTGGTGTCCATTCCCTCATTAGGTTGCCTATATTAGTTCCCTTGTTTCTGGGCGTCTTTGTGTGGTATTGTTCTATGTTTGGTGTTGTATTGCAAGACTATTGCACGCTTTTGCGCTCTTGCGCTCTTGTTGTTACGCGTGCCATTTTTTCGTTTAAGAAAGAAAGAAGATTAACTACCTCCCTGCGTTTGGCTCCTTTATTCACACACCCTGACATACCGTTGACAGTCGCTAATTAATGGAATGGCTGAGGGAAGCAACAGACACAAAAAGTAAAAGGGACACTGTGTAGAATCCTGCCTCTAAAAAATAACACTTATCGCCCCCTCACCCTATCAAACAAAACCAGAATAGTATTACCTAGTCCAGGGTAGGAAGGATACAAGTGTCTAAATCGAGTAGAATGAGATTACAAGTCAACAAAAACTGTGCGAGAAAGTTTAAATGTGGAATATCTCAGGCACTTGGATCAACTTGCAGAAAAATATTATTTGAAACATTAACTAAAAACATTAACTTCAGATTCAAGGAAATATGCCATGCACAGTCAACAAAAGAAGTAATGTTGTAATGTACTTTTATATAAAACAGTTCAGTAGTCAAGGAGTAGCCTATTTACATGCTTACTGAATTTATCTTCATTCAGTTCAGCCTATGAGGCCGTTAACAGTCTCTCAATGTGATGAGTACAGCGTAGTGTTACAACATTGCACATACCTGCATTAATGTTGTCTTTTAACAAATGATGCTAATTAATGTTGGCTTGCTGTTTATTTTTTGGAATAGCTGACACCAAATGACACCAAATGACAAGGAGATTCCTTTTGTTTAACTTTTCAGAACTTGGCTGTGAAAACAAATTAAACACATTAAACATAATGACTGGTTGTGTTTCGAATTAATAGAAATTATGTGAACATGGGTATGACTTCCAGAACATTCCAGTCATGGCCGCTGTTTTGTTTCATGTGAAATCCATATGAGGGTCTAATAAATGTACTTCAGTTGACTGATGTTTTGACATGAACTTGCATTTTGCATTTGTATTTGTTCAGTTGTATATTGAGGTAAAACTGCATAACCTTCATTCATTATCTTCATCATTGGGTAAGTCCATACCAACACAACATTTATTTACACCAGCCAAATTTCTCCTCCATGATCTAGGGCCTACCATATCGGTTCCATTCAAGTCATTTTTATTTATTTGTATTGAGGCTGCTTTTGAGGCTGCTAAATTCTGGTCTACCAATTGATCTTTTGACCAATCAGATCAACTGTCTTGCCAATAACTGAAATCTCCAGAAAGAGCTCTAAACTTATGTAGCTGATGACATTTTTAACCACGAGGCGAAACAGGCGATTAAGACCTTCATATGGAGCCAAATTGAGCTCAAATGTATTGAAAAACGTAACTGAAATATTGTATTATATGAAAAAACTCAATTCAGTCGTATGAAAAAAATTTATTCAAGCGTGGGAAAAGTGTCTGCTAAAATCGTTAAATGGATTTCCGCGGATTTCTTACGATTACAATTTCTTTCGTTCGACCTTCGTTCAAATAAAGTTTTCTCAAAAATAAGTTTTGAGCCTCTATTGGCGTGGAGGCGAGGCTTTTTCTGGCCATTGAATTCTCGATTAGCCATGAATCACACCATTATAAGGTGAAAATCATAGCCTTTCCATGCACTGCTTTCCCAATGCTATCTTTGGAGAGAAGTTTAGAATTGTATAAGCTAGGCTAAATGTGTACATTTAAACAGAATAATAAACTGTTATTCACAGGCTGCATCGATGTCACTGTTGCCATGGTCACTGTCTAGGAATAATTGTTTTTGTAAATCCTCACTATCACATCAATAAGTACTGTAAAATGTAGCCAATGTCAACTTAAACATAGAACGTTAGCTATATTTTCTCGCGACCTACAGTTAGTAGCCAACGTTTGGTAATTAAAATTATTTGCTAGTTTTATATGCCGGGATGATGACTACTATAGGGCTAATGGATAGTATCAATAATACAGCTTTAGGTAACTTAGCAAATTATGTTTAGCAACAGTAGCTCTTGTAGGTATGCTGTTAAAGTTAGTATAATGTTCTTTACAGTAGTTGGTTGATTTGTACTAGTAATTAATGGTAAACACTAACTGGTTGGCCAAGATTCTGATTGGTCAGTTTTCCTGCTAAAGGATCAACCAAGGGTATGTACTAATTAACTTAGTCAGTGTAACAGTCTAATTTTCTTAGTCAAATATGCACATGCAGTAGCATCCACACACCCTATGACTGGTGTGTAAAGATACAGCTGCATATTCCTTGACATGTTTTCTTATTAGTTTTGTGCCTAGGTCTAATCACATAATTTTTTACCTCTCAGAGTGGTCACCAACCCTGCATTTTTTTCTCCAAATCTAACTGGTTGAGGTGAGTTTAATCTTTTCTCCACATTCCTTAAAAAACATCACCCCTGTCTCAGTCCAAAGGTTTTACATTTCTATATTATTTTGCCGGGGTAGTAGGGTCAGTTCTCCTTTGTGAATCTAAGTAATTCTCTCTAAAAATGTTCCTTGTGTTCTGCTCAGTGTTAACTTAAGAGGACAGGAGCCCTTGGACCACACCTCAGGACTACCTGGCCCAAAAGGCTCATAGCTGTCCCTGTTCAAAGTCCTGCTGGTTTGGTTGCAGTTCAAGTACCTGACGATTTCAGCTGCCCCTCCACCGACCATTCCTGATTGTCCCTGTCTTCATCCATCTGGTCATGCAGCAGACTTGGATTATGTTTTATAGACTCTGGACAAAGCCCACATGCATTTATTAATTATTACAATTTGTATTCTTAAAATGTTCCCCTGGCACAGCCAGAAGTGAACTGGCCACCCCCCAGAGCCTGGTTCCTCTCTAGGTTTCTTCCTAAATGTTACCACTTTTAGGGAGTTTTTCCTAGCCACTATACATCAAACCTGTTGTTGCTTGCTCTTTGGGGTTTCAGGCTGGGTGTTTGGTATACACATTTTATTACAACTGCTGATATAAAAAGGGCTTTATAAAATCCATTTGATGTGTGTGGTCTCAGTTGGACATCATTCTCCATCCTCAATTTCACTTGGCTCATGTTGTGGCACAATGTTGTGTTTGTTAATTTCTAGTAACATCCCATGTTTTTCATAACTTTAAGTTGTGATGGTTAAATTTATTCAGTATTGCCAAAACAATGTTGTGATGGAAAAATTGTAATCTAGTCAATTTACAGTGGATATAAAAAGTCTACACACCCCTGTTAAAATGTGATGTGACAAAAATAAATCATGTCAGAATATTTTCCACTTTTAATGTGACATATAATGTGAACAATTCAAGTTGAAAAAATAAAGTGAAATCTTCAAGGGGGAAAAATGAAAAATAAAAACCATACAATAACCTGGTTGCATAAGTGCACACACCCTCTTACCTGGGGATGTGGCTTTGTTCAGAATTATCCAATCACATTCAAACTCATGCTAAATAGAAGTCATTACACACCTGCCATCATTTAAAGTGACTCTGATTAATCACAAATAAAGTTCAGCTGTTCTAGTAGGATTTTCCTGACATCTTAGTTGCATCTCATAGCAAAAGCCATGGTCAGCAGAGAGCTTCCAAAGGATCAGAGGGATCTCATTGTTGAAAGATATCAGTCAGGAGAAGTGTACAAAATAATTTCCAAAGCATTAGATATACTATGGAACACAGTGAAGACAGTCATCATCGAGTGGAGAAAATATGTCACAACAGAGACATTACCAAGAACTGGACGTCCCTTCAAAATTTATGAAAAGACGAGAAGAAAACTGGTCAGGGAGGCTTCCGAAAGGCCTACAGCAACATTAAAGGAACTGCAGGAATTTCTGGCAAGTTCTTTCTGTGTGCTACATGTGACAACAATTTCCCGTATTCTTCATATGAATGGGCTATGGGGTAGGGTGGCAAGACGGAAGCCTTTTCTTACAAAGAAAAACATCCCAGCTCGGCATTAAGATTGCAAAAAAAAAACATCAAGTCCCTCAAAAGCACATGGGATAATGTTTTATGGTCTGATGAAACCAAGGTTGAACATTTTGGACATAATTCCAAAAAGGTATGTTTGGCGTAAAACAACATTGCACATCACCCAAAAACACCATACCCACAGTGAAGCATGGTGGTGGCAGTATCAGGCTTTGGGGCAATTTTTCTTCAGCTGGAACCCGGGCCTTAGTCAGGGTGGAGGGACTTATGAACAGTTCCAAATACCAGGCAATTTTGGCACAAAACAGGTGTCCGTTAGAAACCTGAAGATGAAGAGGAAGTTCACCTTTCAGCACGACAACCACCCAAATCACACATCCAAATCCAAAAAAGCATGGATTCATTAGAAAAAGATTAAAGTTTTTTAATGGCACAGCCAAAGCCCAGACCTGAATCAAATTGAACATCTGTTGGATGATCTGAAGAGGGCTGTGCACAGGAGATGTCCTCGCAATCTGACACATTTGGAGGGCTTTTGCAAAGAAGAGTGGGCAAATATTGCCACATCAAGATGTGCCATGCTAATAGACTCATACCCAAAAAGACTGAGTGCTGGAATAAAATCTAAAGGCAACTTGAACAAAGTATTAGTTTAAGGGTGTGCACACTTATGCAACCAGGTTATTGTGAGTTTTTTAATTATTATTTTCAGTTTGTTTTTCAATTGAATTGTTCACGTTATAGGTCACATTAAAGGTGGAAAAAGTTCTGACAAGATTGTCTTTGTCTCATTCTTTTACATCACAAGAACCTGGCTTTTTAATAGGGGTGTGTAGACTTTTTATATCCACTGGATATGTTTGAAATTTCACATTTTTGTCTAACAATGAAAATGTAAATGAATTGTCAGGATTGTGTCTGGGGTGTATTGGTCCTGGGTTGGAATGGGTGTGTGTGCCCCCACCCTGATTTATACTTTTTTAAGCTCAAATTGTATGAATGTTTACTACTGTTGAATGCCACCATTTGATAAATCCTTATTTATTTTTTGGGTTAAGAAACACTGTACTAATTGATTCAGAATTGAAATGTTTTTGATTTTGATATTTCATTGTAGCCATGAATTTACATTTTGATATTAATTTCTATTTATCTATTATAAACAGTTGCATTCAATACACTAATTGGTTTTGAGACATGCTTCAATTGTACAATACTATGTACATTTTTGTGATAGATACTTCAATTCCTTTTCATGCTTTCATATTAATTACTGAAAATGACATTGCTTTACAATACAGAAAACTGCATTATTATTTAAAACTGTTTCACAGGTATTAAAATATCAGTTATGATGAGTTATGGAAAGATAACGTTATGGTCATGGTAGGAATGTAAAATAGTCCTATTTAATTTGTAATTGTTAAGCATATTTTAGTAAAATCATTAGTAGCGAGTCAAAACCGGAACTGAAACCGATCTGGCCCAGAGCCAATCCAGAGGTAACATTTTATTTAGTAGATTTGGGTGTCAGCTGGGCCCCGGGCAGGGTCCATTACACGCATTCGGAACTGTGTGTTGCAATACATCCGGCACATATCTGGCATGGACACGTTTTGTCAGTAGGGTAATGACATGCTAGCTAACATTTGTATGTTACTATAATAATCATCATGAACACAGTTGCAAAACTGCGTGTTTCACATATTCATGTTTATTTTGGTTTTAAGTTAACCTATTGCAACGTATTCTGTTCAGAAGGAGATCAGGTTGTGAAAAAAATCTTTTTCAAATTATGGTAATTTTTTATGACTTTTTTCCCGAGATGAATGGGCTAATGACTAAATCAGTTTTTAAAATGATTCAGAATGATTCATTGAAATCTTGTTTAGAAACAGAATATACTGTATGTAGATTTTCATTTACTATGAACTATAGTTGACAAATGTATTTGTGACTTTTGTTGGTGTTGGATGGATGAAGACAAAGTAGACTTTATTTTCTTTATTTATATAGAATTTAAATCATATTAGATCAGTGTCTAACACAAACTGAGACAGGTATACTTTTAGGCCAAAACATTTAAAATTTGATATATTTTACACCCGTTGACACTCTAAAAATACATGATGAAAATATGTTTTGGGGAGTGTAATTACACTGGTCCAATTAAATAAGGCCACGCATCATACAGATGTCTTTTGATTATTTATTTCCACATTCTTCGTAAGACACCGTCTACAAAAAGACTACAAAAAGAAAACACACAAAATACAATGAGTCGAATATACTTCTTTCAGTCATTCTGCAGTCTCTTAAGCACATTTCTTAACTAGACGTTCCCCACAATGTTAGCGTCACAACAGTACAGAAAGTGCATTTAATGCAAAGAAAATTACAACAAACATGATAAGGCTGAAATACAAAAGCCCAATTACCGTGTGCGCCTCTTGGACCGTGCAAAATATTTGTTTGAGGCCGTACATAGCTTTCTCTGCAGCCACGTTGACATCTCTCAGTATTCATTTACCCGCAATGCACACAGGTTTGGCCTTCACTAAGCTCTGTTAATTTCACCTTTGACCTCAACATAAAAAACGGCATTTTGTAAATAAAGAACGACAAACCGTTAAAAAGAAATATTAGGTAAAATATTTTAGTACAGTATTAGATTAAACACCCCTTTTTAAACTCTTATTACACTATTTTAATGTTTTTTTTAATTACTGTATGAATTTAAACACTAATGAAATTATCAAAATATAGACTAAGCATGAAATCTCAGAAACACTGTCCTTCAGACAGTTACAGGGAGTATGCAGAGACCCCCCCCAAAACAAGGCTTCATTTTCTTTGGTGAACGTCCCTGGTTTATACTGCAATTAATATAACTCCATTAAAGAACAGTAATACCACATGGATCCACAGTAAGAACACATTACAATACTAGAGAACCCAGGAATATTACAAGGACTTTTTGATTAGGTGACCATTGCAGAACGAAAGACAGCTTAAACACAGTTGCTGTGTTTTAATGCTTATGGACCATGTGCTCAACACAAAGTAATGCCTACTTTTTATTCTATACAGAGTTTGAGAAATTATAGGCTATAACCGTAAAACAGTTTCCCCTAATGTCAGGCCTACCAAAAACAGTATATATTGTACAATGAGACACGGTGGCCTACAAAGATTGGATTTTGTCATTTGTTTGGCATGCGTTGGTGACCCCAGGGCCATGCCCTTGCAAAACAGCAAGACAAATCACTAAAACACTAGCTATGACATAAGTTGTAAGTCTATGCAACCTGGTGTCAGGGGAATATGTTGACTATTTTACCATTAACGTGTGCATTATAGTATGCTACATTATACAACACAGTGCTATAGGAAACACTAACATGGTCAAAGAATAATACAGAATGCAGTGTTATTGTCTAAATTATAAACAAGGTGCTTCAAATCCTGAATGTTGATTGGCTAATAGCCTTGGAATGTGAGACCAAAAATACCACTGGTATGACATGACATCACTTTTTACTGCTTTAGTTTTGTTGGTAACCACTTTATTACATCAACATTGGCATCCCAGGGGTTTGAGGCATAAAGCCAATTTGCCACAGCTCAGTACTCCAGGCCCTCTGCAAGGCGTTATGCGAAGACCAGCTCCTAGCCATGGTGTATTGGAAATATTTCATTACCTCGTATGCCTTATTACATAAATAAACTACAGTTTACTACATAATTCCATAGGGAAAATGCCTGCAGCCATGAGACCCAACATTTCCCAACAGTAATGAGTATGGGCCTTTAAAACCAATCTGCCATAGGATTTATTATGCATTAAAGGGGGATAAGGGGGACCCCAGACTGAGGATTTAAAATGTCCTTTGTCATCTGTGGTTTATGGCCGAGATGAAACGCACCACACTGGACAGCATCGGTGGATGTCTTAAGCTCACCGAATGTATCTTCCTTTCTCTTTCAAAGACGATTCAGTAAATAACCCTAGTTAATGGCCATATATTGTTCCAAATGTTATTTTGTTATTAAACAGTTGGGGGATATATAGGTTGGGAGAGGGGAAGATAGTGGGCTGCTCTGTGACCAGTCCCTCCCTCTCCCCAAGGTACTCAGGGCACCTGAGTTTAAATCGCATCAAGAGGTTTGGAGAAGTGCACTTTCTACAAAGGGATCAGAAAAACTTTGAAAATCCCACATCCGAGGACATAGATAAAGGAATTTCACCCGATACACTAACTTCTAAAGGAGATCCTAGCCCACTATGGCTCCATCTCCAAATGGGAAAACATCGTCACAAACTGCTATAACAAAGACTTCCACAAGCTGCTACCACAGACTTCCATTACTTCTAGGACCTTTGAACTTGACAACAAGCCAGACATAAGTTAAGTATGGATTACATTTTTACATTGATGAAGGCCATTTTGTACAGTGGCTCTCAGAAGTATTAATCTACAGCTCTGGAAAACAGAGACCACTGCAAAAATATCTGTTTCTCTGATTTTACTATTTATAGGTACGTGTTTGAGTAAAATGAGTAAACAGTTTTGTTTTATTCTATAAAATACTGACAACATTACTCCTAAATTCCAAACAAAAATATTGTTATTTAGAGTATTTATTTGTAGAAAATATCAACTGGTCAAAATAACCAAAAAAATATGCATTATTTTCAGACCTCAAATAATGCAAAGAAAACAAATTCATATTCATTTTTCAACAAAAAAATACAATTGTTTTAAATTAGGAATAGTTCAGAAATAAATATTTGGTGGAATAACCCAGACTTTTAATCACAGCTTTCATGCGTCTTGGCATGCTCTCCACCAGTCTGTCACATTGCTGTTGGAGTGACTTTATGCCATTCCTGGCACAGCAATTCAAGTAGTTTGGCTTCGTTTGATGGGTTGTGACCATCCATCTTCCTCTTGATCCATTCCAGAGGTTTTCAATACAACCTGACGCTCATTGTATCCTTATGCCAGTAAAGCCAGAATTGAACCCTTCTTTTCCTCACTCAAAGCTTTTCTTTTCAACTCCTTTGTCATGCAGAATAGTTATTTCTTTATCCAAATTACCTTTGAGGTACTACTTGCACTGTTTTTGCCATCCAGCTGGCCCTATTGCCAGGATAGTGATGACCACAGCAGTGGTTTTTATACTTTTCCTCGTTACATTAGATTGGTTTCAGGTAATCACCTAATCAGTACCTCATTACAAACAATGAGGCGTGCCTATGTTGGAATTTAACTGGAATGGAATGGCTGCCATACATGTAGAGATGCTGATTTAAGAAATATTTGGAGTCGTCTCTTACTTTCTTCCAGAGCTGTTTATTGGACTTTTCCAGATTTTATTGTGTTACAATATGAACCCAAAATGTATTTAATTAGTGTTTTTTGGCACTGATCAACACAGAAATGTTGATAATATCAAAGGGAAAAATAAAAGTATTCACCCCTTTTCTATGACACACCTGACTGAACTGTGGCACAACCAATTGTCTTCAGAAGTCATGTAATTACCTGAATGGATTATACCTGTTTGGAATGTAGGTCTTTTATATGATGTTAGATTAAATACGTTCTCTGAGGTTCCATAATTAGTGTGTTTTTTTTTTAAAAACTCATGAGGATTAAGCAGCATTCAAAGAATATCTGGAAAATGGTGGTCTTGCTCTGTTCGGGTGTAAGAAGCTGGTACAGACTTATCTAAATAGACTAATGTCTGTAGTTGGAGTCTGTAGTTGGAGTCTCTATAGTATAGTATTTAATGAAAGGTGGTGAATATAAATCAATTATTTAATTTTGTGTTTGTAATTAATTTAGCATTTTGTTTTTGTTGATCAGAGACAAAAAATTCAAATAGATTCCAGATTTCATATTTTAACACAATAAGAAATGTGGAATAGTCCAATGGGGTAAATACTTCTAAGTCTCTATAAATCACTATGAAATGTGCAACTTTCTCTATGAACGTTTATGAGTTTTTGTTTAGTTCAGGGACGTACAGTTACTTTTATAAAATGTCAATCTACCTCTCTATGTTTTATTAATCTACCTATCACTAAGAATTGTTGTTCTTAATGATCTGTTTATCTATACATCTCCATTTTGTTAATTTATCTTTTGTCTGGGAACTGTTCAAAAACCTATCACTGTGAATTGTTGACTCATGTACTGTATATCTATATTTTGTTCATTTATCACTATCCTTATTAATGTATCATATCTGTAGATCTATGGTCTTTAGTAATTATTTATGCACAAGAATAGTGTCCATGTTGCCTTAGTAATTGTCTGCAATTAATTGACATATCTACTCAAATATGTTCTTCCATGAGCCGACAAAGATAAAACTTCACATCACATTCCTAAAACTGCCTCAAGGCTCCAATTGTTATTTAATTTAAAACAGATATGCCTACTGAAGATGATATTTGCCAACTTCATAATATGACTCACAAAAACAAGGAACAAGTGAAAAAGTGAGTAGAGGACCAAACGAGAGCTGAGCCATTTGTGTACATGTAGGCCTTTTATTAAATTGACACCTTTCTGGTAAGAGTGTAAACATACACCATTGAGAAACTGTTCAAGTCAAACTAGGGTGTTACAAAAAATGTTTTGCAACGTGGCAAAGTGTAAATAAAACAGTGGAATTTGTGCTTTATCTAACACTGTTTGATTACATGTGTGGTTGTGTCAGGCAACAGGAGCTCACTGAAATACAAACACGTAAAAAAAGACATCAGAAGCAACAGCATCTGCCTATTTTAATTCCCCTGTCCCTTATTCACTTTTGTTGTACACGGAACTCATCTGCCTGCAGTCTCTGCCATTTTGTGGTCAACAGTGTTGTAAATTAATAACCTGGTTAACCTTAGCAAAAATGGAAAAGGTCTGGGCAGGCACTTTTATTTCTTAGTTTGGCCTCATTACATTTCTGTTGAGTCAGAGCATGCCTAGTCTCAGTCTCCAGCTCATCAAACTTGTGTCAGACCAACTTCAAACAGTCAGGCCCAGTGGCAATCCTAGCTCTTCTTTATCAACCTTGACAGAAGTCAATTCAATCTTAGACTCAGTGATGTCTCCCAAATCTGCAATTAATTTTCATAAACCTGCAGACTGATCTTGCTTTCAATGATAGCAGTAAAATAAACTGTCCAGCTACAATCAATGGCAGCAGGACAGCCAAACATTTGTTGTCCAATGTCCCTGCTAGCCCTATTGGACAAGTGCCACCCAGTACATAGGAATGTACAGGGATGGATCTTTACCAGTTAAGTGAAGGTGAGAGTCTAAATGCTAAATGCGTAGTCACCGTAGCAGTCCAATACCTGGGCTGAAGTACACAGAAAGTATAGAAAATGAACATCAGACAAAAAAATCATAATCGTATGATTTAGCATGTTCAAATTGCCTTTTACTGTTCTTGACAGTTGCTTAGATGATTCCCAACCCCACCAGTATGGTCTGTTTTCTCTGTTGCCAAGTCTGGATCCCACCAAGAGCAAGGTTCCAGTTAATCCTCTGATATCAAGCAGTCAAATGTGTTGTATGAATCCCTTTTTATATAAGAAGTGTGATACAAATACACAGGCAACCCTGAAGAGCAAACAATTAGATCTTGAACAGTGGTAAGGAATAACTCCCTGGAAAGGTTGGAACCTAGGAGGGAATCTAAAGAGAGGCAGGGCACCAGGGGGTTGAGTCGAGATCATAGGAGAAAAAGGCCAGATTTTTCATCAATATTTAAGTGGTCTACTGGTCAAAAATCCAAATGAGAACAGTTGGGCATTGATCAGTTAAAGCAGGAGTATTCAAGCAGAATCTAGATTTTAGTTATTGTCAATATATTTTTTATGACTGTACAACCACCGAGATTCATTGGCAAGTCCGAATAACATGAGTGTTCATGTCCTTTGCGTATACATTCACATTTTGTGTTATAAATGTTAGACACACCTCTGCCTTCGGTAACTATTTTAACCAAGAGGAGAGGGCTCATTCAGTTCAGTTAACATATGAGGTTTCACACATCCAGTTTATAATCAGTGCTTAGTGAATTTATTTTTATTGATTTTTAAATAAGGGATCTAACATTATTATTATCACAGATTTTTCTTAATGACAGAAAGTGTGGATGTCAAGGTGAACATCACCATTTTTAGGTTTGCCCAACTACACTGACTATTTTTATGGAGGTTTCTGTCACTGTGTTTGTTGTTAATAAATGTTTTAGGTAAAGAACAGTTATTAGGATAAAAGTGTGTCTAGACTATAGTACTGGTTGCAGGATGGTCAAGTAGAAAAGTGCTATGCTGTTATCCCTGAGGGGAAAAATATGAGATGTTGACATTGTTGTAAACCATTTGTCAGAGTGGGGGCAAAGACAGATCAATGTGTTTTAGGACAGGATCGAGGAAGACACAACAGGGGATTGGAAGGCATAAGGAACATAATTTTGTTTTTACAAGAGGACTAAACACTTACCCCCACCCATTCTGGAATAAGTATTGAATGTTCAACTGTCTCAAAGATTTGTCACTGGTTACCTTATACTTGTTATTCCTCTTTCTGTGCAAGTTTAAATAAACTGCTATTGTGTACTAGAGATTTGCTTTTGCTTACCTATAACTGTTTTACTGGATGGACCTTCACACTATGTTAGGGGGAGACTCCACTAAGCTAGCATGCTGGCAAACAGCCTGCTACCTGGCAGTCACCTTTATTGTAAGGCTAAAGGATTCCTGGCTATGTTCATGGACAAAAGGAGTGCAGCACTCCAACTTGGATGGAGCAGTTTTCACAGTGTGTGGTAAGAAGACCAGGCGCTGGATGAACAATGAAAAGGAGTTTACTACAGCAGACCGTGCATACGACATATTGCATACAAAACCCTGAAAAGGCTTCAGCCTGGTACAACGTAAATAGCGCTCATGGCGGGAAATACATGAAACAAACACTGACATTAACAAGGCAATACTCCACGAAGATACAGACAGACACAAGAACAGTTATAGGCTGTGGTGATGAGAAGCAGGTGTGCGTAATCGTGGAGAGTCCAGGATGTGTAGTGGAATGGATGGCTGACAGCCGGAGGACTGGACGGTGGCAGCTAAAAGGCCGGCGAACTGGGATTGACGCAGTTGGGATTCCCCTGAGGGAGGCGTGACCACGGGAGGCAATGTGACAGCAGCTCAGACTTGGCTTTATTTGTGGGTGAGTGCCAGTGAGAACCATTTATCTACAATTGCTATCTTCTGCCATGGACAGAGCTTCGTTTTCAGCCACAGATTGAGTGGGAGTCTGTTGTTCAGCTCAATATTACCCATAACTGGGATGGGGCCACTGCCCCGCATGGCACCGCGTGCCCTCTCCCTCTCCGGTGCTCCTCGCTGGCATACTAACCGCCGGCAGAAGATAATGGCATCAGCCCATCCCATAGACACACCTGCTCCTCATCATCAATTATGTTGTGTATTAGCATGCCTTTTTATCTCCTGCACCTCACAGATTGTGTCCTGTTGTTTGTAACTGTGTGCTACTGCCTTTTGCTTTCTATTACTCAAGGGAAGTGAATTGGATCCGTGTTCTTCGTAATTTTCGGTTTTTGCACATGCTACCTTCGCACCTCACAGCATAATCTATCACCCCGGGCTTTTTTTCATTCTTTTTTGACAATTTGCTTTATTTATTTTTTGTTTTCCCTTCCCTGCCCATATCAAGATGAGTCAGGGTGGATACGGGGAGGGGGGCGGGATCCCCGAGTCAGAGTCAGAGCTAGAGGATAGGCTCCACCCCATGTAGGGACAGATCGCCGGATTAGTAACAGGGATCGGTGAGATGATGTCGCACATGGCAGCATGGTCGGGAGGGGAGAGCCCTGTTGAGCCAGCCGGGTGCGGCTGCGCCTCCCGTCGTTGACCGTGTGGAGTATAGACGCGGCCAGGTGAGAGAACTCCGGAGAGCCTTGTCTGATAAGACCAGCCGGTCTCCTATTTTGAGAAGGTGACCACGATAATAATTCTGCTCACCGAGCAATGCCTTGAATGGGCTACGGCATTATGGGATGGTGGATATGGGGAACTGAGGTCGTTTCCCAGGTGTATTGCACAGTTCTGAAGAGTTTTTAACCATCCTGCAAAGGGACAGGATGGGGCGAGTGGCTTATGTGCCTTAAACAGGCAATGAGCACGGCCTTGGAGTATGCGCTGTCGTTCCAGAGGGTGGCGGTGAACAGTGGCTGGAATGAGCCGTCTCTTCGGACCACTTTACGCAGGGGACTGTGTTCCAGATGGAGCTGGCGTGCGTAAGTGAATCCATGTCGCTGGACGCCTACATCACCCGGGCCATTACAATCAACGGGCAGCTCCGGGACCATGACCGCTTGGCACACTGCACCCATCTTCCACCCTCTCAGGGGGATCCGGGACCTGAGCCAATGAAGGTGGGAATCACAAGGCTTCCCGAAGAGGAGAGAGACCGCCGGAGTCGACAGGGCCTGTGCATGTTCTGTGGTGAGAAGAGGTACTACCAGTTGTACTTGCCGTTGTGCCATTTCAGGTCCTTGATGCCCATCCAGGCTCTGGTTGGTCGTTCCGTGGGATCCAGTTCCATCACCCACGTGACCCGGCTGCTCAAACTCACCATTAATGGCTGCTATCGAGAGAGACTGGAATTGCTGGTGATGATATCTTCCGTACACTTTATCATCCAGGGACTTCCATGGCTCCAGAAACAATCAATCAATCAATCAAAATTTATTTATAAAGCGCTTTTTACAACAGCAGTTGTCACAAAGTGCTTTACAGAGACACCCGGCCTTAAACCCCAAGGAGCAAACAACAGTAGTGTTGAAACACAACCCTAAAATTTTATGGGGCAAGCGGAAGAGCCTGGAATGGTCTCCGGAATGTCGGAAGACCTGCCTGACCATGATGTGTGGAGCAACATCGGTGGAGAGCCTGGAGGGCACCCTCTCAGCTAACATCCTGCCAGAGTATGCAGACTTAAGCAGGGTTTTTTCCCAGCGATAAGGCCATGTGCCTCCCTCCTCACTGTTCCTGGGACTGCGCCATTGACCTCTTGCCAGAATTGTTGCCCCCCTGATCTACCCAAACTACCCTCACTGGGTGGCTGAGAACAAAGCCATGGAGACCTACATCCAGGGAATTCTGTAGCAAGGGCACACCCGCCACTCCACCTCCCCTGCTTCAGCGAGCTGCTTTTTGATGAAGAAGAAGGAGAGGGGGCTCCAGCCATGTATAGAATACCAGGGCCTGAACAACATCACCATCAAGTTCAGGTACCCGATGCCCCTCGTCCCTTTGGCCACCGAGCAGCTGAGAGGGGCACATTTCTCCATGAAGCTGGACCTCCGGAGTGCATACAACCTGGTGCCTATAAGGGGGGGAGACGAGTAGATGACAGCCTTCAGCATGGCGTTGGGCCACTATGAGTACCTGGTCACGCCAGAGAGGTTGACCAACGCACCAGCAGTGTTCCAGTCCTTCTTCAAAGTGTTCCGGGATATGTTGGGGAGGTATGTGGTGGTGTACATTGACGATATCCTGGTCTCCTCCCCGACATACCCGGAACATGTGGCCTACATCCACGCTGTCCTCCAATGTCTGGTTAAGCATCACGACGACTGTGACAGCTCCACCACTTTAACCACTGGAGATCAAGGCTGTGACAACTCTACACTACTTGGTAGGGATGCACCGATATCAATACCAGTATCGAGATTCGGGCCGACTCTGGGCACATGTACTCGTGCCGACACCACGCACTGATACCACGTCAAGGAAACATTAAGTGAAACGTGATGGTTGTGTAACCTCTGGACGCATAAGTATAGAATATAGAAGTCAGATTGGTAGAGCGGGAAGAGGGAGATGTCAGCAGTGACACAAGTAGACTCCAAGCTCTGCTCTGCTAAATTGTCAAGAGGAGACAACACAGCGCAGTTTAAGCAGTATGCTAATGCTAGCAGCGCATAACCACAAGAGCTAACTTCACAGATCCACAACAACAGCTAAATCCAACACTGGAGAAGCAAAATAAAATGTCCAGAGACAGGCCACGGGCAGATAGAAATTAATGAGCAGGGCATGAATAGATTCAAAGAACCGTGCAGAGTTCACTATCGCACGAGCATCAGAGCGGAGCAACAACCTCCAGTCCTGCATGTCCAGTCCTGTACAGAGTATCAAACTAGCTAGTGACGTCAGAGAAAAGTAACTGCCTGTAAATGTGCATGCACACATTTGCGTTGAACTGTCAGTAAGTGGCTGTCACATCAGTATATAATTATTGGTTTCATATTTAATCAGTGACACTCAGCCAACATTTTTATTTGAATATCTTTCTTTCAATATGGCAACATGACACATCCCTCTACAGTATGGCTATGATGAATTCACTGATAGAGACCCTTCCCTAACACCCAATCACTGTGGGCATATTAAGTAAGTTTGTTTGTGGAAATCCATAGCAACGAGATCAACCCTGCCCTTTCTCTTAGCTTAAGATTTCTCCCCATACCTTAGTAGAAGTCGGACGTAGCATCTTTGTGAATAGGTTTTAAGAGGAAATTCATAGCTAGGAAATTTTACTGCTGTTTAGGAGGCCTCTTAGTGATAAGATAAAATGTTTTGTGAACACGGCCCCGGATCTATAATGAATTAGATGATATATGAAATGTGCAGTATGAGTATGGGGCATAACATAATACAGTGTGAGTTCAGAGTTTATGTCTGATTGTAAAACCAACAGCTCTGACCCTCAGGCCTGAAATTAATGTGTCAGAATTGTTGCCCCCCTGATCTACCCAAACTACCCTCACTGGGTGGCTGAGAACAAAGCCATGGAGACCTACATCCTTGAGGATCTCTTGGCTGTCTACCACAGTGGGCAGCATGGCTTTATCAGTGTTACTATCAGGCAGAATGGAATGTGTAAGCAATTGCTGAACAAAATGCACTTGTGAATGTGCATGAAAAGCTAGTGACCACTGACATTTCCCAACCCCATCAACAGTACTAAACAGGCAGGAGGAAATGACATTGTACAACAGTGTTCAACTAAGGTGCTGTCAACTTTCTGCTTGCTAACATTTGACACCATGCAAATTACGTACCGTAGTCTGTGCTGATGGGGTAGTCACACAGCTAGATTTACATTATGTAGATAACATAGGTCACTAACAAATAAAATAAAATTACATCAAATCTAGCTGGACACTTACAGATTTGGGGGATTCAGCATTGAACAGATTTAAATTTGTTTTTCACAGTGAGTAATGTTTTCCTCTAAAACATTCTGAATGATCTTGGAAAAGAGAGAATGGATGTCATGTGTGCAGCTAGCTATGTTTGTTATGATTTGTAAACACCTTTAAGTGCCCACACGAAGCAGGAAATTTGATTGCGTTGGTGTTGCAAGGCATTATTGATTTACACAGATGTTCCACCCCTTTTAGACACATTTCTTCGACATAAGTAAGAGAACCCTCTTAGCATGGCTTGGTGACATGCTGTATGGAAAGTAGAGCATATTTCTTTCTCTGTCCTAAGTCACTGGGAAAACTTTGCAAGTACACACAGCCAGTTCGTTAACATTAACATTTCAGTGCTAGAGGGTTTATGTGTAAATATTGAAACAGGGAAAGACATAGTGCTCAGTGTCCCGAAGGCTGTTTTATTGATGGAAAAAACAGGAGGTGAAGGGAAATTTTAAACTGAAAGGAATCGCTCCCCAGGATGGCTGTGTAGTCTCCATGGCAGCCTCATGGTGGCATTTTAAGAGGAATCGGATCAGGCAGCAAAATCAGGGGGTCCTCGGGCATCCTCTTTCTCCTGGTTTCACTTCCTCTATCTCATACACATCCCAAGTCACTGGTGCAGTGCGGTGGTAGCTGCTCCATCATCTTGTTCCTCGCCTCCGAGCTGCTCCTCTTGAGCCTTTAAAGACCTGCCCTGATGAGGTCCTGCTGGTAGTGGTGGTGCAGGGGATGGCCTGTTCCTGCTACAGTAGCTGCTTCTGGAATGTTCAGGAACCTGCCAGCTTCGTCTCTTGGCGGCGTTGGTGCAACATCGATTCAGAAGAAGGTGGGTTCATTCCACCCCCCAACCCCACCCCCGAATATTTTGTTTCTCTGCAAGTCTGCGCCACAATTTTTAAGAAGAGATTAAGCAGAGCAGAGGAGAATGTTAGTAGCTGCTCCCTCACTCAATGCAGGGAAATTGAATATTCACTTTACAACAATTAAGCAAGCATGTAGCAACTTTTCCCTGATAAAAGATTTGGAATATATGCAACATGGACACAGTGTGTGAAACTAACAACATTTGTGAAAGGAGCTTCTCCATTAATCTTGATTTTTTTTTGTCCTAGACTTGGTTTAACCTGTCTATGTGAAATTGGCCCCAAAAGTTACTGGATGAATATATTGTTCAACTGCCAAGCTTTTATGTTCCTTGCCATACTAATGGCAAACATTTTATCAACTTTGCCATCCAGAAAACTGGACTTAAAGGACTTTAAGGACATCATCAGGTTGTCCTTAAATAGTGGATAGTGGATAACTAGGCTAAATCTCATTTTATATGGGTCGGCTAATATTACCGTAGTTATACTCTGTTTTTACCAGGCATCCAACCAACCAAAACCGGAGAAAATTAAAGTGCTTCATCGGTCACTAATCTGGTTATGTGCGCCCACCTTTGCGTGTGATCACACACAACAACTGAAGTGCGCAGTTATTTGGGTTCAAATGTTTTAAAAAATAAAAACTCTAACATACAACGTCTTTTTCCAGGCATCTATTCTTATTCAATTAAATTAATCCAAGAATGAATCATACATTTTTTGAAAAGTATCTGTAATCCGTTTACAACATTTTAGTTGGTAACGTAATGGATTACAGTTGCTGTTTTTTGTAATCAGTTACTCTGTGAACAGTTGTGCTTAATGTTAAAAATGATGAACACTGTGTGAAATTTCTATGATAGAAATTTCACACAGTGAACATGTTCTGATTTGAACATGTTCTGATTCTTGTCACACTGCTTGCTCAACATGAAAGTCCAACCCGAAATCCTTACTTGCTGTCAGGAATGTACTCTTCTGCCTTCCTCCTTCATTAAGCACACAGGTGCCCAAGCCACGACAAAGAGTCAGTAGAGTGTGACATGGCAAGGCAGCGATATTCGATTATTAACCTCCCAAACCCAGACGTGCTGGCCAATTGTGCCACACACCCTGGGTAATCCACAGGATTCCAACCCTGGACTCACAATGATGTAGCAGAATGCAAGGCAGTAACATTACAATTTTTTCATAGCCATTTTGACTCATCTTTATGCAAGGAGTGCAATACAAATTCTGCAGGGCAGTGCATGTGTATTAACAGGGCTTTCAGCCTATGAAGCCAAATTACATCATGTAGGCAAAACAAGGAAATTCTGAATTCTAACTGGTGGAGAACTTTTGGATGAAATGTTGATTGGCGGAGTGAATTGCTGCATATGTCAATCATTTGTATGCTGTGTATCTATAGCCTACTGCCTTGTTGAGCAAGAGGGCAGATAAACCACTGAAGCGGTGAGTCCATCCAGGTGTCTGTAAAAAGGTCACCAGGGAGTTTTATAGCTGTGGGATATCTTAAAGGTTACCTCGATCATGCTCCATCAAATATTAATAACACCAGACCACCTAGCAGGACCCCCTGCAGACAAACACGAACATTTAGAAAAGATGGAGTCATAAGGCCATATAGGACTTTGATATAGTACTTTGTGTCATTATACTTTAAGCCAAACTTCTACTACTTTCTCCTGGCTAAATAGTAACAAAGGGTAAAGCTATTGTACAGAAGTGAATAGGCAGTCTTTTCAAACCCAGACATTTTTAAGGATATTTTCAAAAGGTCAGTGAGGTGGTCGATGATTCTTTGCCCTAGTGTTTCAAGTGGTTGCCATTACTTTATTGATCGAGTGACGACATCAAGGAGAGCATAAAGGTTATGGTCAACAGGCCATCGTTGGCATTGCCTCATTATCTTTATGGCTAGGCCCTGGATTTTATGATGACTGGTTTTCTAATCAGCCAAAACTACAATTTAGCTATGAAAAAGCAACAGGCCAAGTACCCTTCCTGAAACTAATATAAAAAAATAATTGGAAATATTACTTAAACAAACACAGTCATTTATTTTTTTAATTGTGGTGTAAACAATGTTAGAATATCAAAATGTGAATTCATCTTTTTGGTGGCTAACCACAGTTGATTTAAGAAAAAGGCAATGACAGATGTGGGCCAGATGTTCATTTGCATGCAAAGCACTAGCTTATTACATATTGCCAAATGTTTACATAATGAACTGATAATGATCATTAATCATTTTCAACGTGAACCTTTGGTTGCTGTTCTATCCCAGTATTTTTCAATAGTAGTTGGTCCGTACAGTTTTGGATACATTCATTATAATTATGTCTTCAACACCTGGGGGGGGGGGGTTGTTATCATTTGAAATACTGATTCCCGCTTCAAGTCATGTCATGGATCTTATGGAATAATTTCAGGTGTTGTCGGATGTCTTTCTTTGTTGAGGTATTTATGCAACAACTTAATGCTACATTTCAGTACCAGTATCCCTGGTTTGGAAGGACCTGACAAATCTGAATACCAAACACTGGTGCACAAATATTCTGCTAATAATACGTGAAAGTCCTCTTCAAAGACACATTTATAATGCACACCTCATCTTTCTCTTAGCTCAAGGCATTGAAAATAATTGTATAAAGTTGCTGCCAGCACACCTTTACAGCTTATAACACTGACTTTATCTGCAGCTCTGTTGACCAGCTAAGAGTTCATAGAGTAGAAAGGAGTTGCCACAACAAACAACCTTACCTCCCAGAGATCATGTGACAAACAGTCTTGAAGGATATGAATTTACAGTTATATCTTTATTTCTTTATTCTAAACCATCCACCTCCAACAGTTCAGTGAACTTTGCATCCCCCCTCCGGTCCTGGAAGACCCATCAGACCCATTTCTCACTTTCTGTAGCCTTGATCTTGGTAAATAATAGATGGTGGTCAGATCAGCTAGTTACTGTTTCCTCTTCCTTTAGGGGGCCTCCTGGACCAGGCATGGCCACTGCACCTGGATACCTCAAAGAGGGAATCTCTCTTTTCTGTCAACAGCAACTTCCCTTAATTTCTCTTCCATCTATAGTATGTAGTATCTATTCAATAGTAGAAGCTCCACCTTGGTGATGAAAACCTTTGAAACCCATGTGGGGTCCTACATCATATTGCCTTTCAATGCAAAAATTGGAGAGACATATTCAATAGGCATACATATTCAATAGGCATATCCAGAACTGATAAACACCTGTGAAGAACCATTGTACAGTTTCTTATTGTTTGTATAAAGAATGCCCGTTCATCAAAAGGGTATGGTATTCAAGCATTTTCAGGGAGGAGAACTCTATAAGTAAGGACACAATAGCTATCAGACTGTGAATAATGCACTCCTAGTGTCTAGTTAATGCAGAATGAGACTGGGTCTGAAACCTAAAATAAAAATATCTGATAAGCATCCGAATTGCAGAGCAATACCCTTAAGCTCATTGGTTATATAAAGCAGTTCAGTTGCACAAATATGCATCAGATTACTTCTATTGTGTATCTGGGCTGAAGAAAATCACCAGGAATAAGAGCAATAGCATAGCAAAATCATAAAGGAGGACTTTGAACTGGAAGCATATACGAACCCAAATAAACAAACACATGAAAGAAAGTAGTGGAAGATCACACAAAAGCATCCACTGAAGTACGGTTTCTCCAAGATAGAGGTAGGGTTAGGGTTTTTAGGCTGTTCATTTAGCCTACATTGGATATCAATTTGGGGAGTGTGTCTGCGAGCAGCCTCATTGGAGTGTATCGATTTATTGATGTATGAGTTAAGTTGAAATTGCACAATGGGAAAGAGGGCCTTGTTCTGTTTATATGAGAATCAATACTGTTACAACTCTAAATGGTGAGAAACGTCCAGGTCACATTGGGTGTGGAATTGGATGATAGGTTGAAAAGGGAGGTGGGATTTGAAAATCCAGTAGGCAAGAGAGAGACACACAATACATTTTTAACCCAAATTCATGGGTAAATTTTTCTAAACTGTAAGAATATTGCAAAATCGCAAACCCCCGATTAAAACATAACGCTGTTTGCATAATTTTCATTTGATGGTTTGCTTCAATGGTCACTTAAATATCAACAATATTTTCAGACAGACATGTCCCACTGTAGGCGAAACAGTATCAGCAGCATTACTTTTTTTGTCCCTGTTTTTCTCCCCAATTTTGTGACACCCAGTCAGTGTCAAGATATCAGTCTTCTGAAGCTCAACCAATGTCATTCTGGTGCTTATCACACTGTTTGCTGAACCAGGAAGACTACAGCTGAAACATTACATGTCAAGAGGAATGCATTCTCCGGTCTTCTTGCCTGATTGAGCTCATAGGCAACCAAGCTGCCACAAGGAGTCGCTAGGGTGCAATGAGGCAAGGCAATCGTATTTGGTTACTAACCCCAAGACCTAGACAGTAATGGCCAATTTCACTGGCCTCTGCGAGACCCCTGAGCTAATCTATGAGCAAGATCTGAACCCTGGTCTTGCAATGACTTAACTTCTACACCATTCAGAGGCCCCTGGAGCATGTTATCTGATCATGTTACCTACATTATTTTCCCAACTATTTTTCTCCTTCTCCCCTTTGACATCCAGATAGTGGCTGACATTTCTGCATGCTTGGACAACATCTCTTCTTGGAAGTTGGCCTACCTCTTCAAGAACTATAGATGACTATTACACATACTATTAATCTGCACACATAATAATTAATCAAATACTTTAGGTACCCATTAAATAAGGGGATATTGAACTAAATTTGCTGTAATTATTAAATGGTTACAATTATGTTCCAATGTGGATGTGGATGAAAAATACAATGTGGATGAAAATTTGTTTTAGTACACCGCCTTTTGAGAAACGTGCGTAACTTCATGAACTTCATGAACAGCATTTACCAAGCAACCACTATGGGAATCTCTTAGCAACCAGTTGGCAGGTATTTTGTTAAGATGTTGGTGTTGTATCAAAGGAGTCCAATACTACTGCACTGCCAGTAATACAGTATATCCTGGATGGCAGTATAGATTATGCCTGTCCCTTGTATTACTGTTGTTATTGAATCATCTGTGTTCATTAATTTAACCTGGTGGTTTTGTATGCGCACCAATAGGATAATAACATAAAATGTAGCTAAAATCTCAAATAAATGTCTCTATGAAATCTTTGATGCATTATTCCATACAGGGTCAGATAAAACTTTGGAATAATATAACAGAAAAACTCATATAATGACTTTCACAGCTGTGAATGAAATATTAAACTGAGGCCCCCGGGGCACACTAGCAATGTGATTCAGCGTAAAAAAAAAACTTTAATTTTTTTAAGTGAAGTTAATTGCTTTGAGAAAGAGGGCAAGAGCAAAATAATTGGTATGCATTATGTGTATTAGACTTTATTCATAATGCATTGGATAGAAAACTTTTGCATTAGAATGAATGGTCTTAAACATACATTCACTCAAAAGACAATGGCGAACATAGACATATATCCTTTGTTGAAACTGAGTGAACTGCCTGTTTCTGTCACACTTTAAACATTGTAGGCGATATTTTAAACCATAAACCACTCACAAAACCTTCATAAATTATTCATTTTATCTGATTTATTATCGCTGGGATTAATGTCCAGGCAGTCCAGGTCCTGAAGAATACCAGTTCAGACATCTTCACAGCTGTAGCCATCTGACCCAAGGTCCTTATGTTTGTTTCTTCTGTTGTCACCAGGCTTGTTAAAATGTACTTAAAGCTCTAGAAAATCTGAGAGAAAATTGCTGTTATACAAATGGGCTTTATTTTCTACATGACCAGACTGAAATAGATCCATTATAATGCTTTCATAAATATAATCTAACATTTCTTCTCAATGAAGAAATGTAACTGTAGCTTCAGATGATTCTGATAGCGGACTGATCCCATACCAGGTCCTGGATGTTCTTCTAAGCATCTTGAACACTGTTTATTCTCTGTTATTTCTGCTGTCTGTGTGTGGCTATAAAAACAATGCAGCTGAGGAGATTCGTCCACATCTTCTATCAACATTTTCTCAGAGGCAGATTAGATGCTTAAGTAACAAGAAAAAAGAGTGATGGGGGTTGAAGAGTGGCAATTACAAAAATGCCCAGCAACAATCTCCCATACAGCATTCCTTCGGCAGGCTCTTGGACACTAAACACCTTGACTCTCTCCCTGGGGGTTGAAACAGGGGAGATACAAATAAATTGACTGGAATAAGAAGCTGGGTCCACACACAGATGGTTGTGAGAGGCTGGCACTGGAAGGGTGGCACAGGGAGTGTGGCACGTGGCTGTCTTGGCAGGGCACAGCATCTGGCACAGGGGGAAGTATGCCCCGCCAGAGTTGGTTTATCTCACTACCCAGCATTCAGTAAGACAATAGCTGTGGAAATGCAGTTTCTGCCCCCCCGCTTCGGTGTTGGTTTAGGCAGTACACAGGGAGGGAGGGTCAGGGTTTTATGGTAATCTCATTCTGTGGGTGACAGAATTACTCTGTGCTGGGTGGTCGCCGGGAAGAGGCGAGAGCATTTTTAACAAAACAAATGAGAGGTTTTACTGACTAAATGAGAGGCCGGTTCTTGAGGCAGTAAACTATAAAGCACACTTGAATGAATCGATTGAGTTCCCCCCTTCTCTGGCTCACTGTCACTTCCCAAATACAGTTGTCAGACGGCAATCTCTGTGTGATTACATAATTGGTCTTAAGCTTAGTGTTCTTAGGAATAATGATAGTATTTATGTAACCGACACTTAACATGGCTGCCAGGATGATGGAAGAGAGAGGACTTACAAAACCAAGACTTACAGAAATTCTAAAATAGGGTTTGAATATATTAACTAAACAAGTAAACAGTAAACATGGTTAGTCATCTTCCAGAAATAATGTAGCTTTTTGCTTGTATGTGCGCAACACAAGGTTCCCTGCTGAGATGTAGTCAGTGCAACAATCGCTAATCAGGACGAGGTGATAACTGCTCTAGCGTCTGACCAGTGCCTACATTTACCTGACCCTAAACACATTTTAGTAAAGACATAAAGACCCTCCTGAGCCAAGGAATGTCATTTTGTAAAGGCCAGATCTCTGTGGCAGGACTCATCATTCATCGACAACCGTGCCGGGTGATACATTTCTGTATTAAGTGTGTATTAAGTTTTAGTCGTTCTGTTTCTGTGTTCAGTTTATCATCCTGTGTGTTCATTGCTTTCACCTGTGTCAATTGTCTTTTCACCTGTGTCAATTCTCTTCTCACCTGTGTCAATTCTCTTCTCACCTGTGTCTCATTTTCCCATTATCGTCTTCTTATTCATTCTTCCCAGTTCCCCGTCTCCATGCTGGTCACAGGAACAGCCAGTTAGCAGAGCACCACGTGTACGCAGGTTTTGCGAAGCTCAAAGCCAGTTCAGTATTAGTTCTTGGTCTTGTTGCATAGCTGAATCGCTAGTCGTTTGCAGTGTTTGCTTGTGTAACTCTGATCTGGGGAAAATGATTCTTAACATTGTGTCATGTATTGCACTGCATGTGGATTCACTGCTCTTGGTAACGTCTGTGGCAAAATGTTTTTGAACAGTAGCCATGTGTGATTGTTTCTGTGTGACGTGGATGTGTTATGTATGTAAATGAGGATGAATTACACGCACATGGCATCAGCATAAAATGGTGTAAGGAGGCAATTAAGCTAAAAGAAAAAGCTATTGGCCATTTTTTTTTTTTTATCTTGGTGGGTGATTATCATGATACTTTATTTCAGCCCTCCAGTGTCTACGAATGGAATAGTCTTGTAAGGCCAAACATCTGTATCCAGTCAGTCCTCTGAGGTCTGGAAACTTTTGTATCTCAAAAACAGGTTGAATGGCGCTCACGCTCCAAGCATTAAGATTTCTATTGGATGTTACATTTTAAGAAACCTTCCCCCACATGCTTGTTGAAGGCTTGAATAGCAGAGTTCAACACAGTTTTTTTGAGAATTGTTAGTTCCATATGCTAGTTTGCAAAATTGCAGAAAAGAGAAGAGAACATGGAGGAAAATGTTCAATATGTTGTGGGAGAACTGTGCTCAAATTACTAAATGGTCAATTAAGCCATTTCAACTCCTCTTTTTAAACATGGTACAAAAGAAATGTGTTGGCATATCTACATGCAAGCTATTACAGGCATCCTCAACTGTGAAACAGCTCCATGTGTGCATTAATCCTCTGAACACAATGACCCATGAAGTATCGTTACCATTGCAGACTGGCTATTTGGCTAACCATTTCACACCAGCCAGACTATGGTAAGTTCTCCAGAACTTCATCCTAGTTTCTTTTGGACCAGTAAGGCTTTCTTTTTGCACTACTGCTACCCTGGACGCTACCCTCTCCTCCTAATCTGACTGTTTTGGGTGGTGTAGGTGATGAGAGGTAGCCAATGCCAAACAATCTGAAGCAAGGGAAAGGAAGGGCATAACACCTAAATCAATGAAATACAAGAGGATAATCATCTTGGTAGACTCTACTGAGAGAATGCCTGTAGGTGTAGCATCCCCATATCCCCTACCTGAAACACACGTACATAGGTAAGCCTGTTTTACTACACAGCATAGCCACCAGAAAACCAAGAAAATTGGGTAGTATCAGTGAGTCACAGTCGTAGATTGTCCTGTAAATCTCCTGAAGCCAATGTGGGTTCCTGTTCCACAGACAAAGTCCCCTTATTCTCCCCAGGGTCTGTGTTGTTCCCGACGCAACTCATTACCACGACTCACTGTCTGCACAGCACTTCATATCAACTCACATGTCTCCTGTCTACCTACAGTCACTAGATAAAGTTTGTGCATTAAACTAATCTGCAATAGAAATGTTTACTTTGACAAATGAATGTCTCATTCTCTGTGTACACTATATTGAAATTTCTAAAAATGTTGAGTGTTGGTGGCTTTCTTATGGGAGCTCTTTAGAAATGAGTCCATGAAGATTACAGCAGACCAAACAGAACAGAAGAAAAAACCGAGGGGATTAGTGCAGGATTAGTGCCATGTTGGCAGGCCCATCATTAGTCCATTCTACATATGGGGCCCAGTCTGGTTTCCATTTCCCACTATGTTTGGAGATCCTGCAAAGTCCCAAAACTTGGCACAGATTTGCTGTGAAACCAGCCAAAGCCCAACCACATTTTGACACATGTAAAGGGATCCACAATTCACACACACACACGGGCACACACACAGCCAAAATAAAAGGTAATACAGAAAACAGCTTATCAATCATAAACAAAAATTTCAGATGTGGCCAATTCTTCGGTTCCTTTGATCTAACATATTTTGACACAGCCCAAAATGCTGTTGAATGCAGGAATAATAGATACAGTATGAGTCTCTTCAAGGTCAAGGAAAACATGACACAAATAATATTCATATTTCTGAATAGATTCCTTGGATCTAAACTGCCAAGACAGTGTAACTAGAGTGAAGGTTTGCCTTGTCCAGTGCACAGCTCAGACTCCAGACAAGAGGAATGACCTCTACGGATAAGAGGTCATTGGGCTGCTTCAGAGCCCTTCTGAAGGACGTAATGTGCGCTATTCTCCAGCAGAGGGCTGTCATTAATTAATCACTAGTGCTGTTAAGATGAGGCTTCCAACTGAGAATGAGCAGAAGAGCTGCAGCAGAATAACTGTAGCCAAAGTTCCAATGCCGCGGTATATGAAAAAGGTTGTGCTTGGTTTTGCAATTCACTATCTGTTATAAGACATTAGGGATTCAGAAGGTCATCACAGTTTAATTTTGTGTCTATGGATCGTACGAAATAAGGTGAACAATGAAACCGGTGATTTCTTTAAAACACGGGGAGATGAGATGAATACCTAATTCCAAAGGACAGATAAAGGGAACGAGAGTGAGTCATGAGAATAAGTAGGACTGACTGAAGACGACCACACACAGAGAATTAATTACATGCTGCACATTGTCTTAAAGACACGGTCCTGTTGTTGTGTTGACATGTGACAAACACACACAGGCATGGACACACGCTGTAAGCATTGTGAAAGACATGCAGCCGACACGCTCGCTTCCACACAGACATGCTGATTAAGCTGTTTTAGCAGCACTGGGCTTTTACCTCACATATCCAGTCACACACACACACATTCATGCCATTCCTTTGCACGTCTTCTCTCAGTGATAAGTCTCTCGACTAAGACAGACTGAGCTGATCAAACACCTCACAAACACACACACATCACACATACGCATCACTTCACCAAGACCCCATCTCAGAATAGTGGTGTCTGAGGCAATTACCTCCCATCCAGTCAGGGTTATGTGTTCACTTTTGTTTTGTAGTGATCTGTGTTTGCTATCATTCCAATGCGTCCCTTCAGTGCACCATATTCCCCAGAGAACAAAAGATTCCCTGACCTTGTCTCTATTTAGCTGCTGCCACTCCGTGATGCTAAACCAAAGACATTACTCAACAGGGAACGGAACATGGGGAGATCATTCCCATCGGAGGTAAAGGAATACAAATGGGAGATTATGGTTACTGCTGGGGAAAGTAGTGTGATTGATGGAAGGAACATTATCCACTTTGCACAGTTTTTACATTTCTTTTAGCGGGTCTTGGATGGGAAATAGATTAAGTTCCATATGTAAAAGCAAGAACTGCAATAGACTGCTACTTGTGTAAGGGTCAGATGGTTATTGGGGTCGGGAGGCTTTGCAAACTCTAGGTATCCATTTTTTTTAAAACACCACCCTCCCCAACATGAAAAATATTTGCACCTGATCCTCCTCTAATACCTCTAATACTAGCAGTAGTATTAGGAGTTATATTAGCAGTAGTATAAGTAGTGGGAGTTGTATTAGTAGTAGTAGAAGTAGTGGTAGTAGTAGTGGGAGTTGTATTAGTAGTAGTAGTGGTGGGAGTTGTATTAGTAGTAGTAGTAGTACGAATTTTGTTAGTAGTAGTAGTAGTGGTAGTAGTACTGGGAGTTGTATTATTAGTAGTAGAAGTAATGGGAGTTGTAGTAGTGGGAGTAGTAGTAGTAGTTGTGGTAGTAGCAGTAGTGGTGGGAGTTGTATTAATAGTAGTAGTAGAGGGAGTTGTATTAGTAGTAGTAGAAGCAGTGGGAGTTGTGTTAGTAGTAGTAGTAGTAGTAGTGGGAGTTGTGTCAGTAGTAGTAGTAGTGGTAGTAGTAGAAGTAGTAGGAGTTTTAGTAGTGGGAGTAGTAGTAGTAGTTGTGGTAGTAGCAGTAGTGGTGGGAGTTGTATTAGTAGTAGTAATAGAAGTAGTGGGAGTTGTATTAGTAGTAGTAGAAGTAGTGGGAGTTGTGTCAGTAGTAGTAGTAGTGGTAGTAGTACTGGGAGTTATTAGTAGTAGTAGTAGTGGGAGTTGTGTCAGTAGTAGTAGTAGTGGTAGTAATACTGGGAGTTAGTAGTAGAAGTAGTGGGAGTTGTAGTAGTAGTGGGAGTAGTAGTAGTTGTGGTAGTAGCAGTAGTGGTGGGAGTTGTATTAGTAGTAGTCATAGAAGTAGTGGGAGAGTTGTATTAATAGTAGTAGTAGAGGGAGTTGTATTAGTAGTAGTAGAAGTAGTGGGAGTTGTATTAGTAGTAGTAGAAGTAATGGGAGTTGTAGTAGTGGGAGTAGTAGTAGTAGTTGTGGTAGTAGCAGTAGTGGTGGGAGTTGTATTAGTAGTAGTAATAGAAGTAGTGGGAGAGTTGTATTAATAGTAGTAGTAGAGGGAGTTGTATTAGTAGTAGTAGAAATAGTGGGAGTTGTATTAGTAGTAGTAGAAGTAGTGGTAGTAGTAGTGGGAGTTGTATTAGTAGTAGTAGTGGTGGGAGTTGTATAAATAGTAGTAGTACAGTGAGTTGTATTAGTAGTAATAGAAGTAGTGGGAGTTGTGTTAGTAGTAGTAGTGGGAGTTGTGTCAGTAGTAGTAGTAGTGGTAGTAGTACTGGGAGTTATTAGTAGTAGAAGTAGTGGGAGTTGTGTTAGTAGTAGTAGTAGTAGTAGTGGGAGTTGTGTCAGTAGTAGTAGTAGTGGTAGTAGTACTGGGAGTTATTAGTAGTAGAAGTAGTGGGAGTTGTGTTAGTAGTAGTAGTAGTAGTAGTGGGAGTTGTGTCAGTAGTAGTAGTAGTGGTAGTAATACTGGGAGTTATTAGTAGTAGAAGTAGTGGGAGTTGTAGTAGTGGGAGTAGTAGTAGTTGTGGTAGTAGCAGTAGTGGTGGGAGTTGTATTAGTAGTAGTCATAGAAGTAGTGGGAGAGTTGTATTAATAGTAGTAGTAGAGGGAGTTGTATTAGTAGTAGTAGAAGTAGTGGGAGTTGTATTAGTAGTAGTAGAAGTAATGGGAGTTGTAGTAGTGGGACTAGTAGTAGTAGTTGTGGTAGTAGCAGTAGTGGTGGGAGTTGTATTAGTAGTAGTAATAGAAGTAGTGGGAGTTGTATTAATAGTAGTAGTAGAGGGAGTTGTGTCAGTAGTAGTAGTAGTAGTAGTGGTAGTAGTACTTGGAGTTATTAGTAGTAGAAGTAGTGGGAGTTGTAGTAGTGGGAGTAGTAGTAGTAGTTGTGGTAGTAGTAGTAGTGGTGGGAGTTGTATTAGTAGTAGTAATAGAATTGGTGGGAGTTGTATTGATAGTAGTAGTAGAGTGAGTTGTATTAGTAGTAGTAGAAGTAGTGGGAGTTGTGTTAGTAGTAGTAGTAGTGGGAGTTGTGTAAGCAGTAGTAGTAGTGGTAGTAGTACTGGGAGTTATTAGTAGTAGAAGTAGTGGGAAATGTGTTAGTAGTAGTAGTAGTAGTAGTGGGAGTTGTGTCAGTAGTAGTAGTAGTGGAAGTAATACTGGAAGTTATTAGTAGTAGAAGTAGTGGGAGTTGTAGTAGTGGGAGTAGTAGTAGTTGTGGTAGTAGCAGTAGTGGTGGGAGTTGTATTAGTAGTAGTAATAGAAGTAGTGGGAGAGTTGTATTAATAGTAGTAGTAGAGGGAGTTGTATTAGTAGTAGTAGAAGTAGTGGGAGTTGTATTAGTAGTAGTAGAAGTAGTGGGAGTTGTATTAGTAGTGGTAGTAGCAGTAAAGGGAGTTGTATTAGTAGTACTACTAATGAGAGTTGTATTAGTAGTAGTAGGGGGAGTTGTAGTAGTGGTAGTAATAGTGGTGGGAGTTTTTGTAATGGTAGTAGTAGTAGTGGGACTTGTAGTAGTAGTATTAGTAGTAGTGGGAGTTCTGGTAGTGGTAGTAGTAGAGTTTGTTGTAGCACAGATGTAGTTTTCTCAGACCAGTTGGTCATATAATTAATGAATCGTCTGAATGACCAAATTTAGATCAGACCATTAGTGGTTTCTGGGAATTTATTGTGCAGCATTTTGTTAAATACTTGGTCAATACATTTTATCTATGCATTTTTGGCAATTATCATAACTGTATTCATTATCTGGGCGCAAATCATTATGCGCCAGCATGGCTATCTAAAATGTACAATTCCTGGGCACAGTGGCCACAAAATAATTTGAACCACATATATTTCTGTCCAACAATAACTATTTGCGAAAGGCTGTCTTACCTGTTGTATTAGGCTAACTCTCCTGTCTACAACTTCAGTTCAAACTTCGCTCACACTTACCTGGGTAAAAATAACAGTTAAATAATCCAAACTTCACAGACTAAACTTGGGCAATAATATAAACTCAATTGCTGAATTAGTCAAGTCTGGACAACTATTTTTAGTTGGTGATTGTAAAGGAAAATTGTGCCCAGTACCTGCTCCTGTTGCTAAGTAGTCGCTGCATCCTCAGTGTTGATTCTCTTGTTTTCATTACATTTCATTGGCTTTTTCCAGCAGTCACAATTAAAATAAACATTTCCATGTGGCAGCCTTTCTCACTTCATTTTTACAAGCTATACCTCCAAGAGTTTACCAGTGCATCTAGCTAGCATCCACAGCTTACACAGTACGCATGTTACATACCCTTGTTTCTTGGCAAGCAGAATTGTGCAGACTGTCACATCATGCGGTCAGCTGACAGAGAGATGGAATAATTATACAGCTGAGGAATCTCATTCCTAGGCACTTCTACCCAAATGCACTTTGCGCAATTAGGAGGTTAACGGCAGACACATTTATGGGAAAACAAGACTGGAGGGGCACAAACTCTGTACCTTCCCATGGATCCAGTCTTGTTGGCCACCTCATTTTAATTTCCCTTAAGTCTAAACCAGGGTTTGGGTCCCTGATGGCCACAATTGTGAGACACTTATTTAATATTGCCATGACAATAAGAAAGAAGTGCCTGAATATTCCTATTAGCAAGGGCATAAAAAAAGAATAGCCTGCTTGACATTTTATTTCAACCAAACAGAATAGCATGTTTAAAATGTTATTCATCCATGCTTATTCGTCAAGTTTATGCCATGGCAAATAAATAACATAAAATTGTTTTTAATCCCTGTTTGAACACATTCAACACACATCTATTTCATTGCCAGGATATAAAATAATATAACAGATTAGGGAGGGTATCAATGGCTATTTGATTGTTATTTTGCTGAGCCACATTTCTTTTAGCACAAAGTTCCATTTGAATCAGAGACAATTCGTGCCAATAGACACTTGAGGAACACAAGTCGCTATTCCAGAAAAAAGTAGTATTTTCAACTAGAGCCCATCTGCCCGATTTTGCAAATTATTTGGCAAGTATTGAAAATGCTACCACAACAGTACCCTATGTTTAAATTATTTTATGAAATAACACTGATAAAGGGATAGGGATTTTGAAATGCTAACAATAGATGTTGTGTGTGTGTGTGTGTGTGTGTGCACAGAATGAACAGGAGGAGGAATCAGACAATCATTATAAAAAAACATGTTAGAGCTGTCACAAGCCAAGCCAAAATTGGATTAGTGTCACCCTTGATAAGCACAAGCGCCAAAAAAGGAATAGGGAAAAATTGGAAGAAGGAAACAGCAATTTTTCCCCTTCCCCTTGCAATCATTTCATTTCAAATTCAGGGCACTGAATGCATAAACACACTGTTATAGAGCCGGGTAAAGTTAATGGAATATTTATATGCAGACTCCAGGATTTTCTTTCTTTTTCTCAGCAGTCTGTTTTCTCCTTCATTTTACAACTGCCTTTGTTAGGCTTTGACACCATTTCTGCACCACCTAGAAGACTGTGGTTCCATTGGCATCTGTTGAAAAGGTCTAGTGGAGAGCCACTGAATGGAAGCTAGGATTTGTCTGGGTCTATTAGCTTCACCATACCGAAACATATCAAAATCAATGCAGAGGGATAACGGAACGACCCAGATCATGCTTTATAAACGGCACCGAAATAGTTTATGAAGCAAATGCACAGAGGAAGGGAAGATAAGGGTATTAGGTATTAGTGTGACCCACAACAATGTAACCGAGTTACCTACAGTATATCATCACTGCAGAGATGGGGGAAAGAGGAGAAAATGAGAGAAAGTGAGAGATCATCTTTGCAGAGATCAGGGAGAGAGAAGGGAATACCAGAAAGATAATCCCAGAGAAAGGCGTGAAGAGTAAATGCAGGACAGAGTTTGGGACAGAAAAGTGAGTGGAAAGGGAATGTGGAAGGAGAGATAACGAGAGAAAAGGAAGAGAGAAAGATTTGAAAAACGTAAAATGCATGTGAAATAAAGAATGGCCAAATAATGCAGTGAATTTAAATGTCCCATGTTGTTGCAGTACAAAGGGTGATTGATAAATCTACACAAAATATCCTACAATTTTAGTAAAATAGAATATTTTCTTCTTACAAATTATTAAAATTACATTGTTGCATAAGTATTCCCCTCAATTTGTTTGAAAAAAACTAAATTCAGAGTGAAATATGGTTTAATAAATTACGTAAGTTACAATTGTCTCAAAAAGAAGGGAAGTGATTGGTAGATGGGTAACGATGGGTTACAAATCTACCAATCACTGGGTAACATTTTAAGTATGTTCAAGTTAATAATCATGCTCTGGATGATGTACAGTATTAAACCAGCCAAACTCATCCATCTGAACTGAGCTGCAGGACAGGAAGGAAACTGGTCAGGAATGTCACAATGAGGTCATTGTTGATTTTAAATCAGCAAAAGAGTTCAATTGTTGTGACCAGTGGAAGCTAAGGATGGATCAACTACACTGTAGTGAATCTACAATAATGACCAATGCATCATGAAAAAAATACAAATATACAGAGTAAAAATACTCTATAGGCAAGAAAGCACAACCATAAGCCTTAAGATTTGGAACAAATCCAAAATACATTAAAGAAATACACCCATTTGAAATGTATTTCAATCCTATATGGGAGAGACTCAGACAATCAGACAGACAAAGAATACCGAGAAAGAGAGCCAACTCTGAACTTAGAGAACGAGAGACAGAGAAATGGGAAGAGACTGAGCGGGGAGCGTGATAGGCCCCAGTAGGATAAAGCCACATAAGTCGCCCGTCCTCATTGTTGTTAACATTCAGCTGGCGTAGCCGCTACCGCTGCCACTGTGTGGCACATTGTTGAGGTGGAAAAGTGCTGAGGGTGGAGAATGAGAGATGGGAGTTGAATATAGACCGCCATTAAGTGTTCGACTACAGTGCACAATAGCAACAGCATATACAGCGCCATAGCTGAGATTTCCATTATCTCCATCCTGTGCATCATCGATACAACTGTTGTGCAGTCACGGACTAGTTATACTACAGGATTTAGCATTTCATCAGAGGCCGGGACAGTGCAGACACTGAACATTAGGCTGTAACACTGGTCTCCAGCCCTGTCTCTTAAAGAGCTACCATCCATAAAAAAAAGTCTACAGGATGGTAGCTCTCCCAGAAAGGGTCGGTGGGTGTGATGCAATGTGGTGTCAGATGTTCAATTTGACACAGTGGACATGTTTAAATTAGACAGCCACCTATGTGTTTCCACATGCAGGCAGATTAAAGAAGCAGCATTGTTTGGTGACATTTACGGAAACCATTTAGATTTAGAACCATTTACCCACCAGCACTTTTGAGTTGGCAGCAATCATAGCCTCATCCTCAGACAACATAGTCTCATCTACAGGCAACGTAGTCTCATACACGGATAACATAGTCTCATCCACAGACAACATAGTCTTATCCATAGACAACATAGTCTCATCTACAGGCAACACAGTCTCATCCACAGACAACATAGTCTCATCTACAGACAACATAGACTCATCCACAGACAACATAGTCTCATACACAGTTAACATGGTCTCATCCACAGACAACATAATCTCATACACAGGCAACATAGTCTCATCTACAGACCCTGGCACTCTTGCAATCAAATCATCTTCCAATGATGTTGACTCAAACTGCAACTCCTTCTGGGATAAAAGGAAGGAATAGCAAAGCATTAAGAATCTATACAGGATAGGCTTTTCAAGAGTCCAGCTATGATTTACTGTGGGGCTAGGGATAGAGGGTTTTGGGGTTAGGGGAAAGGGGTTACCAGTCACTTGTCAACATAGGTACTAGCAGATATAATATAGGTGGACTCATAGCTAAATAACATGAGTCAGTTCTTCTTTGATATAATTGACTAAGGCATCTGTGGAGAGGTGCTGATTGGCAACATCAGCACATTGTTATCTCCCTGCATTTCCCAGCTACGAGGCAGCAACAGACCTCCTGGGTAGTTCCTGCACAGTTGTACAGAGGCAATTAAATAAGACAGCAACACCTGGAAGAAAAGGAGTAGGAGAGAGAGAAATAGGAAATGGGGGAAGTCCAGCTCATTTGGGAAATATGTAGAGGATTCTTATAAAATACAAAAGCAACTAACTACATGAGGTTCACCAGATGCCTTACATATGTCACAAAAATGTAGACGGAGTAGGGGAGAAGACTATTTAATGTGGTCATAGGTAAGGATATCGTGTTGAAGAAGAGACATCAACATGGATCAGCCTGGCATTAGGCTACATTCAATCAAGATAATTTATTAAAATGCATTTTATTTGAGTATCTTGATATTATTTATCACAACAGGTGTAAGCAGTCCCAGACCAAGGAGCTGTTTTTTATAATGTAGTGGTGGACGAAGTGGGTGAAACATCTTTGATCAATCATGCGTTGTCCTAAGATATTGACAGGCTTACAGGTGTGAAGTAGCCAAAGAAGGAACAGCTGCTGCAAGTAGTGCAAGCAATACCGACAGTAATTCAACTTACAGTGATGTTAGATAGAGAGTAGTTTCTACCTCGGATGCTAAGCAATGACGTTTTCATTTAAATCGAGAGCAGTGTAACAGTACCCCCTAGTGGAAATGTTGAGAAACGACATGGTTTATGTTAAAGCTACAAAAGAAAACAGAAAATAAGAAAGTACAGATTAACTGAATGTATTCTGTTTTGTCACAGACCTAGATTTGGTATGAAACTGCGTTCTAGCAGAACTAAGGCATAAAGATGAACTATGAAAGGACATTCACAGAAGTTTGTTGTTCAAATTGTTTGCCAGTGCATGGAGGTTTTAGAGAATTTAAATGTAAGATAGCCTGTATATTTTAGCGTTGGCTGCACAGCTATAATGGTCAAGGAATATGGACATGCTGAATAGTTACCACTTCATTCCTGAGGTTTTCATTTAAACATTTAATATGCATATTAATGCTTAGATATTGAATCCCAACATTGGGTAGGTGATAGCTTAAAGCCTTAAAACGTTGTAGGAGATGGTTTACATATTTCTGTGTAAGCCCATGTTCAAACAAAGCTCAGCATGAACAAATCAGTGTGACTTTGTCCATGGAGTGAGGACAGTGTGTCATCAGAACACTTTTGATGATAGCTTCCCCCTTTCAGGCACCACAGCATAACAGTTCTTCCACTGTCAATATGCATATTGTTACCTGCATGCTAATAAAGCTGGCACTGCTAACATACCCACAATGGAATCACAATGGCTGAGCGATGACAAGGCTAATGAATCCCAAATCAGCCTCTCTGTCTTTTGCACTTCTTCATGACAAAACTCTTAACAAGAATGTCTATAGACCAGTGATGGGATCACCTTCAGGATAAACACGTGCCTTAGTGAAGTAATTCATGGAGCCTGCATTGTTGTGCACTCGCTGGAGGGGGCCACTGTATTGATTACCTGCACATCCTCATGTCTGAACACTTCATGGCGGAAGACCGCATAGATATGCAAATGGAGAGTGGATGAAAAAAAAAAGAAGGGGCCCATTTGGGATTCAGAAGACTTCACCAGCACTACACACTCTAAAGGAGACCACAAGCCCTCATAAAACAACTGGTAATTTAGACAAATCTGAAGTCCAGCCAGCCATCTAAACTTTATGTTGTAGTGGCTTTGATACAACCTGGGCTTTAGGGTATGTCAGCACTACAAAAATAACTTTGATTTACTGTAGTTTAGCTTCTAAATGGTCCATCTGCAAAATCTAGAAATTGTTGTACTGTGTTCTTGAAATGTCCTAGCTATACATCCAGTGACTAGAGATGGGGAATGACATTAACATGCATAACACATTAACAGGGTTAAACAATTAGCTGCATGCAAGATTAACCATTATATGGATTATATTGAACACATCCCTGTATGTTGTTATGACAGTCAGTATGCAATATGCAATTACATTAAAGTAGCATGAGGAATTTAAAAATGTGTGGATTTAAAAACAATTGCTGTAAGGCAATATGTTCAGAACTGTGGGAAACGTTCCTTAGCTTCCTTAAAAAAATTGGTAGTATTTCAGGAGTGGCCACAATCAAATCTCGTTTAGGTTGCCCAAAAGGCTAGTCAGACCTGAGCCAGTTGACAAGTCTATATTCAAATACACAGCGGTCCATTACTTACATTTATCTCCCCTAAAATGTATGTAACAGGATTTTTAAGTCATATAGAATGCTTTCTTGAAGGGTTTCACCAAAATAATTTCAAACCCATTTCCTTCTGCATACAAAAATTTGATCATACATCCAGCTGTGCACACACATCAGCCTGTTATGTCTTCATCAGTGATGAGACGTCCAAATATACTTTTCTTTGGTACTGTACCAGACAAAAAAGGGCCATGTCAGGAGCAGGGATTTGGCCAGTCATAGCAGAACAATGTTGTTGTCTCCTTCATTTGGACCAGATAATCAAATACCACTGAGGGACTGGATGCAGACAAGGCACCCATATTTTCCCCCATCTGTCTCTTCATATGAATAACCTTTGATATAATATGGGGACTGATTAGGAGTGTGTGTCAGCTGGCTAAGTAGATGACAGTGAGATTCTAGTCAATTGCATTAGGGTGGCGGTTGAAGCAAACTGTGCCGTTTAATGTTTGATAAACAAGTCTAATAACCTTCTGCTTTTTTAATCTGTTTGAATAAGCCTGACAAATGAGTTTAGCTTAAAAGTGTTCACCCACCTTCCAGACCTCAGGATAAGTGTTTCAAGTAAGTATTTGTGCTTCTATAACAGCGCATGATTTGTGTGCATGTGAAAATGTAGTAGTAATACGAGTTTTGAGATAAGACGGCTCATTAGTTTACTGCACAAGCCAATGAGCCATGTTTGGAGAATATTTATCACGTAAAAATTATATATGATATGTACCACAATCGATTGAGGTTACTTAATGTTGTGATTTCACTGTGATTCTCTGGAGCAGTTTTTGGCTCAATAGAGCTACTTTTACAATCAGTGGCCAGAAACTGCAACTTTAAATGGCCTGTAAACTTGATCTAATTATAAATAAATGTTCTCCTTCTCTGGGCATTTTAGTCGATGCTAAGGGCATGCGGTTAATCCTCATTAAAATGAATCAAACTTTGATGTCAAATGGAAACAATTGCCCATGGCAACTGTCAAAAAACAGCAACAGCGGTTACAACATTAGCTTTCCCCCCAGATCAGAGCTGTACTACTGAATATAGCATATTACTAGTTCGTCAAATATACAAAAAGAACAATAAATACTGACATTTAATGTGATTAGGCTCTGCTGAACGATCCTGTTCAATAGGTAATTGGACCAGAGAGCTACAGCTCCAACAACTTGAGTGAATCTGGCTAATAATGGCTAAACCTGATGGACATTTGTAAAAGCTGTCGGGAAAGAAATGCTGGCTGCACATCAGACTGGTCTCTTTGACATGTTTTGTATGCTCTTTTTCATGGCTCAGGGAAAGTGAATAAATATACATTGTTACATAGGCTCAGTGAGTGAGTGAGTAGATACTAGTAGGCGTAGGCCTATTACTAGCTAATAAAAGCCATAAAGTTAATAGATGCTATTTGTGGGGGAGGTAAACTTAATAAGACACGTTAGTCAGTTTAACACAATCATTTATGGTGTCTAGCTAAATATTCAAACTTGGCGTGATGTTAATGCGTGACAAAATTATCTAATGTCAAGACACAATCTTCTGATAAGGTAGTATGTCCCCTCATAGTTCACACAGCGTAGTGATTAGCTATTCATCTGTTACTGTGTGGACGACCATCTACAGTAATCTTTGTACAAAAGTACACTTTAGTTCTGTTAATAAACATTCATTTGCCCACGTTATTTCAGCAAAAATGTAATGGCTGGGATAAAAGTGGCATTGGGAGACTGTAGAGAGTATACCAGCAATCCTTGTGGTCTTGTGTGATTATCCCTGACCTTCAATGTTTTGACCCCGGTTTAATTCTCTCAGACGTTCCAACTTTTGTCTCTCGGAAATATTCATCCATTCTGAACTTTTCAGCCGACCACTCTGTAATACCATGAATCTCATATACTTAAAAGAGTAATTAATTACGTGACCCTTTTATACTGTTCTTGTTTTCTAAAAATCTAAGTGCTTGATTTCTTCCCATCTATAACAAAGGGGCAATAATACTGAAAGGCACTAGAAGTTTTGGTGTTTCTTCCTTTTTATTTCTATATGTGCTCTTTTTTATCATGAGTTCCATTGAACATAATCTAACACCAGCTGCTCTCAGACGCTTTGTGAAGAAAACTGTTTCTGTGCTTCCCCTCAGATGTACACCCACCTGAAAAATGTGTTTCAGTGGCTGTCCAAAGCTGTTGTAGAAAGTCCTTGAACTGAGCACAGAAAATGAAGATGAGAAAAAAGAGAAGGAGTGACCTAAGAGAAAGGATGAGAGAGGTACCGAGAAGTCAAGGGTCTTGCCAGCTGCAACATTCAACAAACAGAAGAGGGTAGTAGTCCTTAGAAATCTATAACATGCAAAAATCTCAAATATTTTGATGAAAGGGAAGCTAACCTATTCTTAAATGTGGCCATAATAAAAAAATCTATGGATATAATTATGTAATTATTCAGTTTAGAAATTATTCAGATCTCTGGGGACCTTCTTGGGCTGTCTTGGTCATTTGCCTCGCAGCTACTTGGAATTTCCTGCCTTGCCAAAAATGTAATGGTTCTTGTCAAACCACAATGCAAGTTGGAGTGTATTTACTGTCTGAATTAAATTACTTTTGCTCATGTAAATGTGTCAAATCATATTATAAAACGCTCCAAAAATGTATACCCATAGATCTATATTTGATTACAACCCTGTTTCCAAAAAAGTTGGGACGTTGCATAAAATGCAAATAATAACAGAATGCAACGTGCAAATTATTCATCCCTATATTTAATTGAAAATAGTACAAAGACAACATATCAAATGTTGACACTGAGAAATGTTATTGTTTTTGGAAAAATAAAACTTTTTTTAAATGTATTGCTGGCATCAAATTCAAGGTTTTGCATATATTTTGCAAGAAAGAATAAAACCACTCAGTTTCAACACTTGATATGTTGTCTTTGTACTATTTTCCTTTGAATACAGGGTTTAAATTATATTTATATTAATGCATTTTGTTTTTAATTACATTTTATGCAGCGTCCCAACTTTTTTGGAAACAGGATTGTATTTTTGTTGCTACTGTAACAGCCTCATCTACAAACATGCCCTTCAGAAACAGGAATAACACTCAACCTTACTTTAGTGAATCGTTAACATTATAATAAAACTACTACTACTTGTTTTCATCAATAATTGCGTGAAATATCACAATTGGTGTATATATGCAACCAGCGTAATTTCTTTGACACTTCTTCCAATTGTCTCATGTAGCCTAATGTAACGGTCTTGCTCCAACAGTTGATCACAGAGCTTGAATCAGAGATCCCCTGAACACAATGACCGCTGTCACCATGAAGCATAATTGCCATTGCCTCACAAAAGCTGCAAAGCAATGGAAACAACTAATCCAATGTCTCAGAGCAAGTGACATAACTGATTGAAATGCTGGTGGGAGCTGACTGACTAGCCATTTCTCACCCATTACACTAAAATGACGTAGAACTTTATAAAATACAATAATAATAAACGTTTTTTTCCCCCATACCCTAAATGTTTGATTAAAAAAGCAAGCACATTTATACAGGCAGCCCAATTCTGACCCTCTAATTTTCCTTATGACCAATCAGATCATCCACATGATTGAGCAAAAGAAAGGAACTGAGTGTGTAAATGCTGCCTGTGTGGTTTGTCATTACGGTCATTTGTGCTTATATTAAAAAATATTCTGCTTACATCTCATATAGCATAACATGGATTGCATTTATAAAGAAAACCTACATCTCATTCTATATGTTGGTCATATGTGAAATTCCTAAATACCTCTATGCCAGCAACATATATTTAAACAAAAGGGTTAGTTCTGGTTAGCCACCTGTGTTGGAGAAGAGACGCTGCTGAAAGTGGTCTTAGCATTGTATTCATGCGATACAATGAAACAACATGTTAAGCTGTTGAGCTATGGGCAATGATAATTTGTGTTTTTTAAGCCTTAACACCAGGACCTGGTCAAATATTGCGCCATTATGATTGTGGCAGTAGAACCCAGTAAGACCACTTTCCATGCCCACCACATCTGCGACATAGCCCTGGACATGCTGAGCTCTAGTGACCACCTCAAAGGCCCTTCAACTGGCCACAATGTCCAGGTCTGAATTGGTGTGCAGAGACCAGGGAAACACCATCTGGTCATTCTGTTTCTTTGGCGCAGACATTGTAGACAGGCGTGGGCCTTTCCATAGAAATATAATTACTGGAATGTGGAACACCCATGGCAACACCGAAGATACTCTTTAAAGCATATATTACAGACATAAAGCATACATTTCAGGTACTATACAGTGGGGCTCAATTATCAGTGAAGAAATCTAAATCAGTGCTTTACCTTTTGCTCCTAAGCCTGGTTTAGGCAAGATGTTGAACTCCATTCTGAGTTGTTTCCTTTCTGTCATCCACTCAAGGGATGGTGTTGGCTGGCAGGGTAGTGGAACGGAAGATGCCCTCAACTGACCTCTCTCTATGCCTGTATGTGCAGGGCATGCAGATCAACATGGGCCAGGCCATTAAGGACCCCCTGGAACATGAGCCTGACATAATTAAGGAGCAGGACAAGATCTTTGTGAAGGTTGGTGTCCAATGAAGTATGTTTAAGATCCATGAAATTCACATTTGCAGCCTATCTATTTCCTGCTTTATAATAATTTAGTTATTGTACATATGAATGGTGATCAGCTCTATTTATGGTTACATTCTGTCCAATCTCTGGGTAATGGATACAGGAAGATGCATTAGAATAGTTAGAGAAGACTCCAGCTAAGCTCTGCTCCACCAGGAACCTGAAGGTATGGCTCCAACATCAGCCTGTTTGTGGAAAAAAGGTTTTTACATATAAACAAGCCTACAACAAATGTGCTCTTTGTACTAGTTGTTGAATACATCTTCCCATACACAGTGCAACCAGGAACAACCTCAAATGCTCATCATCTACGCTGAACATCCCCAATGAGGAGCAGGCAGAGAGCAAGCCCAGCCCCACAGACCTACCTGCAGAGCCCGTAACCCCTTACACGGGTCCCCCAGGGACAGAGCAGACCTCACAGAGACCCAAGAGGAGAAGGTTCAAAATAATAAGCAAGAGGGGGAGTGCAGTGCCATAAAGAGTCATTAAGCCGACATATTGTTGCTTTATCTTAGTCCACCTGTCAGAATGCAAAAAACTAAAAGTTATGTTCCCCCACGCTCATTGGCTGCTAAAGTTGGACTTGACAGGTGTAGCCACTAGAAGCTAACTTTTTTAGTCAAGGGGCTGGTGTAATTTTCCCTGAAGTCAGTGATGTATGAGTTAATGAGGAAATACATTTGACTATGTGACTATAATGACTTATAGTCAAATTCGGACTAAAATTGCTCACTGAATTCTCTAAAAGGCTTCACTGTGAATTAAGCAATATATTACACTGTATTTAATGATGGAGTAAAGTTATGATATTAATAATGTTATAAACCAGTTTTATTTCATAGTTAATACATTTCAAATGTGTTATTCTCTCTCAATGTCTGGCAAAGAGAAAAGCAAATGTATATACCTTTAAAATGGGGAGTAGTAGCCTGTCTGTAATAGTCATCGATGAAAACAATGGGGAAAGTCTCTGCTGCAGTCAATTCAGATTTAATCAATGACTTTCTCTGAACCTAAATGCCCTTATCTAGATCTTACCTGGCCAGTTTCAGATAAGCTAACTATTGAAAATGCAGGGTGTGTTCTGAAACACAGAAACACCAGTCAGAAAAGGCAACGTTTGAGAATATCAAAAACTACACATTATTACAAATGTGTAGTTATTTACAATGCAAAGTACTCTATACACCAGCCACTAGGCACTGTTGGCTGCAATTGTTCAGAAAGTGGAATGAAAAGACAAATAAAACTTAAATTATGTCTCACACACGTGCGCAGACACTTCAGAATGCTCCTTATAGTCATTTCCGAGTGAGATGTCATTACACGATATAGAGGAAGCCATCAGGAAACCGCTTAAGTACTACTTCCTGTTTGTTGCCATGGTAACAGCCCCACTTTTGCAGTTTCAGTTTATTATATCTGGTCAGTTAATTTCTTGCAGAAGGAGAGGAAAAAGAGAAAAGTGCAGGTGTTCTGAATCCCCCACTCCACACTCCGTGGGCTTGAATCCATTCAGCCTCTCCCTCCAGAACAACTGGGCTTTGGTCCGACCTCTCACCCCGACACCTGAAAACAATCATTGGCTCAAAGGCTTTGGCTCCACTGGATAAAGCCTTTCCATGAGTTGAACAGGCTACCCTCAGTGTAAACAGAACTAGCACTATATTTGTGTTAGGTTGAGACTGATATTCACATCCCAATTACAGATCTGAGACCAGGATATCTGGAATATACAATACTAATGTGTCTGCATTTGCTATATGGCAGCCAGAGCAAACAAGGCTGGGTTTTTATTTAGCCAGCAGTTTTCTGGTATCTTTTAATATCTTTTAATGCTTTAATACAATGGCAAAAAAATTAAACAGTGAACAGTTTACATTTTAGAATTAAAAGATTGTGAATGTATACTTTGCTTGAGACCAAAGAGGACATTGGAGTCCACTGCTGACAGAAGCTGCATTCCTGCAATGGTGAACACAAAAAGGGTTTAGCCGCTCCCCTTTCAAACAACTGCATCACTGGATTATTGCTAAATTCTTACTGGGGTTTTCACTTGTCAGGACAAGCAGAGGCACACAGTCAGCATATAGAGGGAGAGAGAGAGACAAACACAGGAGATGAGAGAGAAAGGAACCGTGACAGTGACAAAGTATGAAGAGAAATTACATTGTCAAACAGAGACATTTTTGAAAATGTATTTTAGAAAGAGATAGTGAGGAAAAAAAATTGAAATACAGACAAACACACTTAGGGGTGTGTCATGGCAATTTAGTTCCTCAAGGAAGTACAACAGGAAATTATCTTGAGACAGGGTGGTAAGCAGCACAGACTGAAGCGATACAGAGGATTTTCTTTTGTTTTCACTGGGTAAGATGAGGGGATTCCATTGACACTCTGTGCTGACAAACAACACGTGCTCTGGGGACTGAAACATTCGACACACAGGAGAGTGGAGGACTCAGACACAGGTAAGAAGCCTCTCAGGGCTTTTCCTATGTGATAGTAATCATCATGTATATTCTATGCACAGACAGGATGACACATTATCTCAACCATAGACAGAAAAGAAAATCACCAATGTAACACTTATCTGTTAAATATTCATTGCGAGTTTGTACCTTTTAGTTATATCAATCACTGCAGTTAATGTAAGGAGCATGGTTATACTGTAGAACCAAAGACTATGTTCAATGTCTTTCCTTCTTGAAACATCCCTGTGTTACGCTTGGTTTGGGAGACATGAACGTACAGTCAGAGTCATGCTGGAACAGGTACACACGGAACACTAACAGACATGGCTTTACGACCGGAGAGCTTTATGCTGGAGATTGCACAATGAAACAGTGAGCTGTTGACTTTACTTTCCTCTACTAGTCTACTGTGATTCAGAATGCCAGAGTCAGTCAGAGTGAAAGACAAAAACAGGGAAATGACCAACTGCTCTATGTTTCGCTTCTCTTTTGAGACAGCTGAATTGGGTGTCGTCTTCAACAACAACTCTTCAAAGACTGAGAATGCTACAAAATCTGAGAACTCTTGAATGACAAACGGCCAGCATTCAACCACAAGCATTCATGGAATAAACACAATCAGTAAAACACCAATGAAGTGGTACTTTTGTGATGTACTGTGTTATTTAGCCACACACAGTCTGATCTGGAAAAAAACATAAAGGAGTGCTGAGAGAGAATAGCAGGAAATTGGGAAAGAAGGGCCTGGGCCTACACATAGGATAATGGCAACATGAGTTTGTGGACTAGTCAGAATATTCTAGAAACAGTGGATGTGTCATGTTTACTGCAGCATGGCACCCTGCATCCAACTGGTTCTCAATTCAGGTCAACCCATGTGTGGGAGATCAGGTATTTCTGGATGTGGTGTTGGAGGGCAGTATCCCAATTTCCCTTGGGCTGTGAAGGGGACATTGTCTTGCGTAGAGTGTCATCTTGCAGATGGTTAAAAGGCTGATCTGAATGTGTGTGCTCTCTAAGGTGGCCATTGCACTTATCATGAGTAACCCAGATGTCCTGACTACATTTTCCATCAGGACATCATATCACCATACACCTGAACATTCCTAGGTTCCAAGTGGTTCATTCTTGCCCTCTCCTAAAAATCTAAAAGACTAAATGTGAAAAAGGTAGTAAATATAAATTACTTAATGTGATAAATGTATGCAAACAAATACGTTGCGCTGGATAGACCCCATATCAACTGGAGGGGGACTACAATACTCAGCGGGTCTCGGTCTGACAGAAGTGATGAGAGCATCCAGGGTTAGTCGTGGACATCATGCTTCTAATGGCTGTAGTAGAAGTCAACATCTGTCCAGGCAAGTCAAAGGGACTCCCGAAGTCCTGTGAAAGTCCAAAGGATTTACCGCCACAAACACATACACACAGACACACCCGTACATACACACACACACCCTCACAGACACTCTAGGTCTGTGCTGAATCTGTGGAATGCTAAATATTTACCTCACCCGTATGCCTGCCTGCCTGTGCGGAATCCTCCAATCAGCACTATCTCCAGTCTGTCAAGCATAGCTCTCCTGGATTCACCCAACCTGGCCTCAACTGGAGTCAAGGAAAACTCACATTTTTTTTGAGTCAAATGTATCTCTTGAGTGCTTTTCAAAATATTTGCACATGGCCATTACATAACACCTTACCGTTAGCAGACTAGTCAAATAAATTGTGAGGACATTCATTTTTATCCCGGACAAAAAGCTGGGTTTCGGCACCTGTGACTCTATTTCCGTAGAAAGCAAAGAGACACGGCTGGTGTCTGCACAACTCTGAATCCCCACTGTACAAACTACACCGCACTGAGATTAGAAACAAATCTAAAATAGCTATCATGCTGTTACACTTCACATTTTCGTCATTAAAGGAAATTAATTTAATGTATTCCCCACAGACAGCTGAGGCTTTGTACTGGAGTGAACCAGATACTGGTTGTTTATAGATGTTTGAACTGTTAGGAGTTTGTTAAGTATTTAGAAAACATACCTACTGGTGAGATATGGTTATTGGCATAGCTGGGCACAGTTAATCAAAAGTTTATTATACTTCAATAAACGTTAACGTTAATTTTAAAAAAAAATTTAAGCTCACGCCACAATTCAATTAAAATGTTGCAGCTGTGGCCATTGGAGAGGTACTTTTTGGATGGCTCAACTCACTGCCAAAGAAGGCGGTCACATGTTGGGAAGCAAAGACCACTGGTTAAACCCCTGCGTGGGAAGTGGAACGACAGGTACTCTCTAAGCAGGGTGACATCAGTAATAATTACTATGCTTTCCTTTTGAGTCAGATAAATGACTGTAACACAGCCAACACGCACCACGGCACATTTACCATAATTCAAAACACAAACAACTGAAGTCATTCAAAAAGACCTTGATGGGCAAAAGCCTTGTTGATGTGCAAATGTCTTAGTATACGACTTATGTTACATTATTTTGTCAGAAGGTACAAGCCAGTAATTAGGATAACCACTGAGTCTATGGGCATCGTTCTCCATTCCTCCCTGTTTTCATGCAATCCAGGAGTAGGTTCACTTGTGGAAACCTGCTTGGGTTATGCAAGCTACCTACCTCTCTCACAAACTTGCCCACACAGGCCACAAGTGATTTAGTACTGGAAGGTTCACCACAGGATTCTCCCTATGTACAGTAAAATAATCCAATGACATGACTTAACACTTGGTAATTACCTGTTAGTACATACCCACTTTCTGAGTGTTGAAAATTATTTTTAAATTATGTTGCCACATTGTAAAGAGGTCACAGGGTAAAATGTTTGTAAAAAGAATAAACCGAATGCAATAGGATTGTGATTTTGCTCAGCACAGTCTTCACACGTCAACTTTTTGCGTGTGAAAATAACAAAAATACAACCAATTCCGTGTGTTCCTTGAAACGTAAGTTGTTGTTATTTGATATGGAATAAATAACATAAACCTGAAACCCAGCTGCATGACAAAGCTCCAGTGCAATGGCGCTGTAATCTTGTTGAACATTGAGTAGTGCAACAGTTGTCTATGTTTACATGATCCAGGAACACTGATAACATCCCAGGAGGAGTGTCTCCCTGTATGCCCACTCCATGACAGGAACACTGGGGACTGTGGAGAGGCTGGATCCTCTGCGGGTATTATCCATGGTTCCTCAACCTGGGACAAATAAATGTTTATGTAATAGCCCAAAAACCTGAGGGAGCTCAGTAGGAATTATATGTGAGGTGGTTAACCAAGTTAAGATTACACTAATTCTCAACATCTCTCCGCCTTCCTTCCAAAACTCAGGTCACCATGGAGTCATTCAGTTCCAAGGACATGGCCATGCAGGCCCAGAAGAAGATTCTGAGTCACATGGCCAACAAGTCCATGGTCCAAATGTTCATAGATGACACCAGCAGTGAGATCCTGGATGAGCTCTACCGTTTCTCTAAGGAATACTCAGGGAACCGTGCTGAGGCCCAAAAAGTGGTGAAGGACCTGATCAAGATAGCGGTAAAGATTGGTGTGCTATTCAGACACAACCGCTTCAGCCCAGAAGAGATGAGACTGGCCCAGGACTTCAAGAAGAAGCTACATCAAGGAGCCATGACAGCAATTAGCTTCTATGAGGTAAACATGTCGGCACCTTACATTTTACTGTAACATATTACATTCCCACATTACAGTGAGTTAATCATCCTTTATGCATTAACTGCTATTGAATGTTACTGTAATCCATTTCCCACTTCATCTGGTTCAGGTGGAGTTCACTTTTGACAAGACAGTGATGTCGGAGCTCCTGACAGGATGCAGAGATCTGCTGTTGAAGCTTGTAGACTCCCACCTCACACCCAAATCCCACGGTCGCATCAACCATGTATTCAACCACTACTCCGATCCTGAGCTTCTGACCCAGCTGTTCAACCCAAATGGACCCTTCAAAAACAACCTCAATAAAATCTGTACTGGCCTCAATGAACTGATCGAGGAAGGAAAGTTATGAAGTCTATACTTGTGAGAGAGACACTGGGAGATCGGCTTGGAGGGGTCTGTTTAGAAGAGGACTGTGTGGAAAGCCAGGAAGTGACCATGCTATAAATGATAAATGCTGAGATTTGTGGCCCAAGGTTTACTTAATGTAGTAATTCACTGATCTGTTTTACTCTGGAAAGGACACTGGAAAAAGTGAAAAGGCTGAGAATTTGTAGGACGTCAAGTTCATGTCTCTTTATGCGAAATTCTTAAAGAATAGAGTTCCTGAAACATCTGGACCAGGTTAAGATTGTAAAACCATCAGCTTTATATAGAGACGTGTCCAACGTTTCATGCTTGCAATCGTATACTAACTTCCAACTATTCAAGTTTTTCTGCAGATTTTTCTCTCCATCAACATATCATGTTGTATAGTGGAAGATTCATAAAATGCAATATTGACTGACAAAATGAAAACAAGGATTTTAATAGACAGGTGAAATGCTGTTTAAGAGAGTACTGCCATCTAATGGTCTGGCCTGGAACTGACGGAGTCCTGCAAGAACCGACCAAAAAGAAAAGCTGTTACAAAAATAGTGCATATCTACTATTGTGGTACGATACAGTAATTTTATAAGAGTGGATTGGATTAAATCAATGAAAGAATCCAGTCTCATTTGGGCCTTGTACATCCCAGTGTGTGTGCGAGTGAATGAGTGGGGCACTTGTAAATCTGTGCCCTTTTATTACCTATTTGTGAATATATTGATATGAAATCTTCAGTGTATGTTAGTGTATGTTAACTGACAATGTGCAATTTACATAAATAAATGAACAAAAATGCATAGATGTGAGAAAACTGGAACTTCCTGGGTAATGAGCAACAACTACATCATCAACAGTAACATCAGAAATCAGAAACAAATGACTTGCCAATATGTTCTTTTAATAACTAAGACAAAACAAAGTACAAAGCACTCTTAATTCTGGGGAGAGTGAGGCATCATGTTCTTAGGGCTCTATACTTGGAAAAACATGGATTTTAAGACAAACAATTATGAGGTTAAGGTGTAGGTAGTTTGTATTTTACCATATAGAAATGACAAGTTTATACATACTCTCCGAGTATTGAGGCATCAAAGTTAATGGAAGAGATGTCTTGAAATATTTTTCTGTTTTTTATCTGTGTGCCATCACATAATTAGAGCAAGCATGCAATTGGTGTCTGAAAAGATAAAGACCAAAGATTTGTCAATACAAGTCAAAGAAGACATTAATGCAAAAATAAAAAAATATTTAATATATTAGGCCAACCAAAACAACAGCTTGGAAAATCATAAAAATGTAAAATAGATCACTGGTGAGCTCAGTAAATAGCCAGACAGGCCATGGAACAAGTTCCACAGAATACCACATTACTGGTAAGATAAGCTGGAGTGGTTTCGGCGTGGGCATGTCTAGCTGCCACTGGAACCAGCTCACACATATTCATTTTAATGATGCAAAGCCTGGGATCAGCAGCAGGATTAATTTTGAAGTGTACAGAAGATTCTTGTCTGTTAAAAAGAAACAAGCAAATGGCTTCAGACTGATGGGACATTGCTTAATCATACAGCAAGATAATTACCCCAAACATATTGTCATAGCTGGGAAGCTGTTCTGAGCCTTACACTGGAAGGATCTTGACTGGCAAAGTTAATCTCCAGATTTAAATCCAATTTAACATGCCTATAATATGCTGAAGATAAACCTAAAAGACCATAAAACAAACAACTGAAGTTAGCTGCAGTACAGGCCTGGCAGAGCATCACCAGAGAACATCCCACCGTCTGAAGGGTCAATGGGAAACATGACAGCCTGTTACTGCAGGCAAAGTAAATGCGACCAAATAACGTGCTAAATTCGTATTATTTTAAATGGTCACAAAACATTTGGTGCCCTGAAATAGGAGGACTACAGATAAGAAAAGGTTGTAATTTCTACATGGTGAAAGTAATATGGAGCCAAAGACAAGCTGAGAATCTATATTTTAACCTCAAAGTAAGTAAAGGTTTGTCTTAATATTTAAACATTTAGAGTAGGTATCCAAAAGAAAAGCAATAACTTTCGCTGTCCAGTAATTAAGACGGGCACAGTATCAAAATTGCACCTCTGAAATTGAAAGGTTTACAGTGTGAAACAAAAAGGAAACCTAGCTCATCCTGGTTTTGCCTTTCCCCAGAGATAACAAGTACTAACTGCATAATGGTTTTGATTATGCAGAAGTTGTTGTTCCTCCTTATAATGTCCTTATATTGTCAGTCAAAAGAGACAAAATGTGTCCAGTATAACAAAATGGTAGTAGTTCCTGTAGGATAACAAAAATATATATACACTACACTAGAATTTTAATGCTAGTCACAAGGCATCCTTACCCCATACATTACCGTTCAAAAGTTTGGGGTCATATACACATTTTCTTGATGTCAAAAGAAAAGCAAATTTTTTTTTATTACAGTAACATCAAATTTATCATAAATACAGTGTAGACATTGTTAATGTTGTAAATGACTATTATAGCTGGAAACAGCTGATTTTTACTGGAATATCTACATATCCATACTACGTAGAGGCCCATTATCAGCAAAAATCAGTCCTGTGTTTCAATGTCAAGTTGTGTTTGCTAATCCAAATGTATTATTTTAAAAGGCTATGTGATCATTAGGAAACTCTTTTGCAATTATGTTAGCACAGCAGAAAACCTGTTGTGCGGACTGAAGCAATAAAATTGACCTTCTATAGTCTGGTAGAACAGTATTAAGAGCATCAATCAATCAAAATCAATCAATTCAATTTTTTTATAAAGCCCTTTTTACATCAGCAGGTGTCACAAAGTGCTTTTACAAAACACCCAGCCTTAAACCCGAAGGTGCAAACAACAATAGTGTTGAATTTCAGTGGCTAGGAAAAACTCCCTAAGAAGGCCGAAATGTAGAAAGGAACCTAGAGAAGACCCAGGCTCAGAGGGGTGATCAGTCCTCTTCTGGCTGTGCCGGATGAACATATTAAGAGTACAAACTATAATAATTAATCAATGCATGTGGGCTGAGTCCAGAGTCTATTTAAACCAATTCCAGGTTGGAAGCATGACCAGATGGACCAGAAGGACAGGGATGAACAAAGAAAAATTGCCATGTAACAGAAGGTCTTGTACAACATTGTGTACTACTCCCTTCACAGAACTGTGCAGTTGACATTGAGACTAGTGTTTTGCGGGTACTATTTAACAAAGTTGCCAGTTGACATGTGAGGCGTCTGTTTCTTTAACTAGACACTCTAATATATTTGTCCTCTTGCTCAGTTGTGCACCGGGGCCTCCTACTCCTCTTTATATTCTGGTTTGAGACAGTTTGTGCTGTTCTGTGAAGGGAGTAGTACACAACTTTGTATGAGACCATCAGTTTCTTAGCAATTTCTCACATGAAAAAGCCTTCATTTCTTAGAAAAAGAATAGACTGATGAGTTTCAGAAGAAAGTTATTTGTTTCTGGTCATTTCAAACCTGCAATCAAATCCAGAGTTGCTGATGCTCTAGATACTCAATCAGTCTATAGAAGGACCATTTTATTGCTTCTTTAAACAGCAGAATAGTTTTCAGCTGTGTTAATATAAGTGCAAATGGGATTTATATCGATCACATGGCCTTTTAAAATGATAAACTCAGATTAGCAAACACAACGTGCCATTGGAACACAGGAAAGATTTTTGCTGATAATGGGCCTCTGTACTCTTATGTAGGTCCATTAAAAAAAAACAGCTGTTTCCAGTTACAATAGTCATTTACAACATTAACAATGTCTATACTGTATTTCTGATTAATCTGATGTTCATTTAATGGACAAAAAGAAAAGTGCTTTTCTTCCCGAAAGCAACGTAATTTGTAAGTGACCCCAAACACTTGAACGGGTGTGTGTTTACTACAACTAAGTGCCAAGACAAGAAAAAAATTACAAGACTAATTATTCTTCTAAGAACAAATATGTACAATATTGCATAATTGTAACAAATACCCAAAGAAGACTTTTCTATGATAAATAATTTTGATTTGAAGACTTCAACTTCCATTGTTAACCCAAACTTGGATATTTTTCACATTTCTGACATTGTATAAGACAATGGGAGGTAGCATTTCTCACATGACCTTGCGCCTTTGGCCAAACAGATATACATTCAAAAACACATTACTTTGAATAGATAAATGATTGCACGCTAATATACAAATACAACTCACAAAGTACCAACTTCAAATCAATTGTTAACAGTGCATTACTTGCGTAAGAAGTCTTCTCATAAGTCAATATAAAGCATCCTAGCAAAAAACATTAGTTCAACAGTGCTTACGACAAACTTTTAAGAACCATGCCCAAAGGAGCAGCAGTTAACTTGTTACTGTGAATAAGAACTCTTTAAAATCTGCCATGCCAGATTAGCTGGGACATTAATCACTTTGATGTTTGTATTAGTGTGTCCTATGGTCTGCCTGACAGAGGGAATTAAATCACAACTCAAAGATCTCATCCTCTTGTTCTCTCAGTTTCTTGGTGCATTTGGTGATGGTGAGGGGTACTGCCCCAAGAATGGCATGCTGGTGTATTCTGGGAGAGGAAGTTATTGTTGCACTGTGTGACCTCATAAGTCGACGGTCTGATGTTCTGCTGACACAAGCTGCTTCCAGAGAAGCCAATCTGTATAGGAAAAATGCCAAGAAGAAAAATTATCAAAAGCTTGTCAAAATAATGCATTATGCATAGAACCGACAACATACTAACGTGCGATTGGTGTCATTATTTAATCACATGAAACACTACTTAATTGACTGGATACTGCAAATTCATTCAAATTAAACATAACTGAACAAAATATATTGCCAAACTAATATAAAGTTGTATGGGAGAACTGACCTTTTCTCTCCCTCTTGGCATCTTTTCACAGCTGCTTGCTTGGATTGGCTGATCATACCATCCATCATTTTCAAGAAATCCATTGGAGAAAGTTCAGTTGTTTCTTTTGCCTGGGTCTTTTCAGACTTGTTCTCTGAGATCCCATTTTCAGTAGGGCCTTTATTTGTAATGTCCTGTCCCTGGCCAGAGTCCTCCTCCGCCTTATCTACGCCATTACTGGCAGCAGGGTAGTAGTCTGACAGCACAGGAATAAACAGAGACTTCTTCAGGAATATTGAATCATGTGTGTACAGCCTGTTTGCTCTTTTGATTTTTTCCATCTGTTAATAAGAATGAAACGCAGATCAGGGCTTGTGAAAGTATGTGAGCACAATCATACATTTTGACATGCTTAACGGGGCAACATTTCACATTTAAGTTTCCAAATGCTGTAGCATCGACTACTTACAGATACTCCATATTTCAACGCGATCCCTTGCAATGTCTCTCCTGGTTGAACTTCGTGTTCAATTCGTCGTTGTCGTACCGGAGAGCAGGAGGATTGTACAAGACTCCCGTATGATCTCGTGCAGTTACCGCGGAGAAGACCGCCTCCACCGGTTGGCAGAGGAGCCCGTTCTCCGGGGAACATGGTAGAACTTGCAACTGCCTGCAAGCTAACGATAGCTAGCTAGCCCCTATATGTTTGGACTTGCAAAGTAACACCAATGTACTGACTGCTAGAAAACTTGCTAGCAAGCTACTTTGGATGATAACGAAACCAATTTATTGTAGCGATATAGCTACCTATTAACAATCGAACCCGTATGTAATTGGATGTATCTATGTTTAACCTTAACTTGTTGACTAACGATAACAAACTAGCTAGCTAGCTAACATAAACAAAGCACGAACTTGCAGGAGAGGAACACAAGTCCGTAATCTGGGTAGCGTTCAGTACGGTTTTACGTTCTGGAACGTTCAATTGAACGGAAACGTTGCTGTATTTAGGATAGGATTTGGATGTCCAATTCTCGAACGATTCGATATCAGTTTTTTTACACAAAGTCAACATGAGTGAACATTACCTTTGTTTTCTAATTATCTTTATCTCAAATACGTATTTTATCTCTCCTGGCCTCAAAACCGCTCAAAAACCATTAGAGTCTTAAGGGGGTACTTTAGTCTTCCTCATCTCATCCAATAGGTATTAAGAAGGAGCGACGAGAGGACAGTAGGAGGCTGAAATAGAGATACTACCATTGTTTGCGCTTTGTATACATTTTTGTTTGGGAAAGTTCTGTTTCATTTTGGTTGCTAAACGGGGAGACATAATTCGAGCATGCTACATCCCACTTGTGTCAAGTGTGCGTAAGAATCTGTTTTGCCTTAAGAGTTTTCCCTCCTCTAGAATCCTTCATGATGTTGAACCTACTTACCAATGCTTTATTGTACAAGTTATCTTCTAACCCATTTAAAATAAAATCAACAACAAAAATAAAGCTGGAGGAAAAAGGATGGGCGAAATGTTTTATTACGTTAGTCCAGCGTCAAGTCATGCAATGCCACTCCCTACATGTAATGTACTGTTGGATTGCTAATATTCCCACCCAATATTACAGACAGGTTATGACCCACCTGGAAAAGAGTGACCCCCCCCCCCTCCTCAATATACAATAAAAACGGCGTTGTTCAATTGTATGATGAAAATACATACTAACCCAATCTATTTCAGTGTCAGATATATGGGAGGGAAAGGGAGATATTTCTATTAGTTAATAATGGTGTTGAATAACCAAGCTTAAGCAAGATATTGGGTACATGTTCAGCTAATAGTCTTTCTTTAGGATACCGTAGACCTTCCCTGTCTCTGGTCCACACTCCAGCCCAGTTGGTGGCGGTAATGCTCCTTAAAAGTTGTTTGCCAAGCTCCTTATATACTCCCAAAAGAAGATGATTTTTTCGTAATTACCATGTGAATGTGATGTCATCGTTTGTACGGGATGCTAATCTAAAAATACAGTAGGTAGCTAGCTAGCGATGCTAGCTAACTATTTATCTATGATGAGCAAATAAACGGCGTAACTACCAAATTAGCTGGTAGTTAGCTAACTAAACGTGTTTGAAAATGTCTTTTAAAAGAGACGGCAATGATCAGAGTCAGTTAAACATCTTAAAGGTAAGCTCATTCAGCTTGCTAGATGTGTGTTGGTTTCACATAAATGTTTGACAATTTTTGTGTTAATAACTACAGTACTCTAACTGGCTACAGTAGTTCAGCAGTTGCATCCAAAAGAGTTACACGTTTGTATTTTGAAGTTTATTAAGCTAGTTACCTTATTGTTTACTTTCCAGAAACGGCGTGTTGCAGATCTGCTCTCTAATTTCATTCCAGAAGATGAAGCAGCATTGATGAAAAATGGAAGGTAAACAACCAGTTTTGCAATTAACTGGAATTAATCCATTTAAGCATTTGGCAGAGCAAATACTTCTCATGATAGGTATCTGTATTTTTCTATTTCCCTTCAGATACACATGCCTCGTGTGTTCATATCGTCCCGTTTTTGATACAGTTGACATGTTAACAGTACACAGAAAAGGGAAAAAACATCTCGAAGGTGGGACATGCATATGAAAGAACGCCCAATCATTTTACCAAGCAAACATTTGTCTACATTAATCCTTTATTTGCCAGGGATGAAGTGGTTTTACGGAAAGAAAACACAACTGAAAAATGAGATATCTAAACGACAACATGAAAACTTTATTCAAGGTGAAGATAGTAGACAGGTAACACGATATACCTAACAAGCTTGTAAGTGTGTGTATTTTATTTCTTGTGAACCTGAGGATTTATACTGAAAGCTAAACAGGATGGCTTACTTCACACTATGTCCTTGCCTGTTTTGTTTTCCTTCAGGAGTCCTCTAGTTCAGCACCCTTGTTGACACAGACCCGTAAACTCACTCATCATGCCTTACTGAAGACTGTGCCATACAACAGTTGTCACAAAAAGACCAGGTACTCTATGCTGGAACTGTTTTGAAAATAACAAAACATTGTGAGACTAGTACCATGCCCCATATTACAATCTCATTTGCAATCACATATTACATATACCCTTTGAAATGTATTTCCAGCACAAAGACTGAAAAAGGATCAACTAGTTCCAGTCCAGAGTGTGAAATCAGGCCCTCTGGCACAGGACTATCACCACCACATCTGTCAGGGAGGACCATAAGCAATACAGACATCATGTCATTGCCCAGCTCCAACCATACCACTGCAAGTAATGTCTAAATTTATTGTAAATTAAATAAAAACCTGTTAGCAAATAAGAATTTACCAAATCCACAGCAGTTCTGGAAATCCACAAATTACCTTTAAATGGGTACAGTTGTTGACAAATTCATCAAAGATTTGCCTTAAATGGTGTTTTTGAATTGCCAAGTGATAGGACTGCAGCAGATGTTTGTTTTTTTCATCAGCATTATCTAATTTTTACCTCAGTAATTTCAGCCACGATTCCATAAATGCTGTCATGCTCAGGGATTTCTGATTTTTCACCTTGCCGTCTTGAGGCTTCCAACAACTGTTTGATTACAATTTAGAATACATGCTATCATTATTTTATATTTGTTATAGGTATATCTGTCATCTTTCAAATAAATATATTTATACTTATTGGTCTCCCCTCTCAAGAATTGTGTAAGAAGCCAGCCAAGACTCTGAAGACTGAACCTTTGACAGCACAGAGGAGAAAAGAGATGGAACACTACCTGAAATTAAAAAGGTATTGTGTACCTAGAAATTTGTGAATGTCATTCATTGTCTTACAATCGTCTGCATTTTTACAATTTCTCATTGTTTGAGCTTGTTTTTTTCCCATGTTGTTTTAAATATGTTTAATTTGCCTCCTTGTGCACAGAATACTGGGACATTGTAAATTATTTGGCACTTTGTTTTTCAAATGTGATGGCTCAGTTCACCACTAGGGGTCAGTGTATTATCTTTACTTTTCTACCACCTACCTTTCATTGTTTCGTAGTGCCGGGTGGCTGCAGGACAGGAGTGGCAAGTGGATAAAGGATGAGAATGTGGAATTTGAATCAGATGAAGATGAACCCACTTTGCATCCCTCCCCATGTGACTCAGTAGGAAACTGACTAGGTCAGTGACCCGTCCTTAACACCACTTCAATCCCTAGGCCATTTATCCAAACATGCTGGTTAGTGGTGACACATTGATTCAATGTCTGTTGTGTACGGCACTGCCTCCTTGCCTCCTTTGTTTAGTTTTTTCTTCATTTTTTTTATCATTATAAAAGATCTGATTTTGACTGGCACCTATAGTGCATCTTGAATTTAAACTACTCAGCACCTGTGTGTCATTCTGTTTGCCCAGTTTGGTCCCCTGTTGAGACAAAGCATTGTAGAGTGTACTATAAGTGCTGGATAAGTTTATTCAGGTTCTATCTCACCCATAGGCCATTATATTTGAAACGCCACAAGACAATGATCCATCTGCCATCAAGACTGATGAGTTGAAGTGTCAGTGCAAAGGCATATGTTGCTTTTATCATGATACTTGTGCTTCAATAAAGAAAACATACTCGTTCTCCACTGCAAACTACACGCAATGTTCGACGCCTGTTTAAGAAATAAAATCAAGCACTACTTAGCCGGTCTGTAGTACTATATTAAAGACTGAGCATAACGATCTTTCAATACACCTGCTTTTTTCCCTGTGGCTGTATGATCAAAGAGAAATCAATTACTCAAAATGATCTCCTGTTAAAAACCTGCTGGGAGACATTACATCTCAGGTCATTCTAGTGGTTCATAAATGTGTGTGACATTCAGTGTGACATTCAAAACATTGTTTAATAAAGTATAAAATGAATGTGCACATGGAGCCACTCCAAGGCTGTGAAAGTCTTCTGAGGTTAGCAGCTGTTTGGAGAGGGTTCATACATCTCCTTGGGTGCGTATGGGTACCCCTCCCCCTTTAAAAGTTGTTATATTCTGGGCAAGGTAATTTAAGCCCAGAGGACTCTGTTACTTTCCCAATGGGGGGGTGTATAAAAATAGGCTAGGTGGTTGGGGGATCAGACAGGCTCACTAAGGATAGAAAAGTTCCTGTTTTAAAGAACTCTGGGCATAAAATGTAGTTTTGCATCTGCTTAATTGAGTGCTGAAGTTTATTTTGAACCATGGAAGTGATGGATGTTGAATACTGTGCCTGTTGACATGAGGTGATTACATGACCCAAAATCTCACATATTTAACTAATTAAGACCACAGTTATTTATTTAAAATGTTTATTTTTAGTATTTACAGATTTTATTTCCCTAGGTATAGCACCACATTATTAAACATTTCCATGAAAGGAGTTAAGTCGTTTTCATGGCAAACTCTGGAAGCATAAAATACACTTGACTTCACAATGATGTGACCTATGTATCCTTTTATGATTAATTAAATTGTTGACAAAAACCTGTTTGTGGTTAATGAAATGAATCGCTTGGACACAGACAAAAACAAAATGGTTTACCCCCAGCCTCGTAAGACCTTGTGGGCAGGCACAGGGGTGTTGTCGGGGTTCATTGCGCCCCATTGACGTAGCTAGCACAAAGCTGTCAATGGCAGTCTTTAGCGTTGTTAGATCCAAGGGGCTGAAATGACAGGCTAGCGACTTGTTGGCACAATCTTGTTCCTCCACTCCTTACTCATCTTAGCCTCTGTTGACGAACTGGTTGGAGAAAGAAATGGAACCATATGAGTCAGCAGGAATTCAGTATTGGTCATGTGAAACTGAAACGCCTATGTGACAGATCATCGCATGTAGGAAAACCATAGACAACTAACAAACAGGAAACGTGCTATTTCAGGCTTCTAGCATTTTTCTGAGGGCATTACAACCCTTAACATGAATTAACCCAGTCCTTTCCGATTCAACCATTTTAAACACAGCACAACTGAAATGTGATGATTAACACTTCCTGCATTCTATAGATGCTCACTCAGGTCATTGTTCCTGGTGATGGCGATGGCTGCTCTGGCACGAGGCCCTTGCTGGGTGAAGTGGTAGCCGATCTTTAGGATGCTGGAGTTGTTCTCCAACATGCTGGCAATCTCCATTTCGCAGGAGTCCCCGAGCTTCTGTCTCTGTTACAGGGTGGTGGATTAGAGGAGTTCAGTAACTACATAATAGCATAAATTCACGGATTTGGTTCTGGTTTTTGGTTATTTCACTCCAGTGATCTTTCAAGTCAATTGAGGAACTCCCATAGGACATTGCTTACGCGGTCCGGCAAATGTTTCTTAGTGAGTGAGTGTTCGACTCTTGCAGTGGTTTGAGACGCAGCCTTTCACGCATGCAACCGGTGTTCTAGTCTTGTTTCAGACATAAGTTACGCATTAGGATTTATTCAGGATAGACAAAAACGTAGCTGGTTACAACCTTCAGTAGGTACATTATAGTAAGCCTAAAATAAAACTGTTTACGGTTATATTGCGACTATTTCTGGCAGATTTTCGAAGTACGCATCCGTGCATGCTTTTTGGGGAAATAGCCTATAGATCACAACCAATTGCGCAGTAAAAGTGCAGGGGTTTCCACGATTCTCTTTTCACTTGATGAAATAGTCAGTTATCTTCACCTATACTGATAGTTATTGAATCAATGTCATTCACGAATGAAAGAAAAACAAGCGTTGTGCTTTGAAATGAAATAGCTTTGGCAGTGTAAAGTTAATCTTCAGTCTCGCTAGCAATTGCTCAATTCTTATGACTATTCTAAGTACTAAGATACTATTAGGCATATTACTGACTAATAAAAGCCATACAGTTCATAAATGCTATTTGTGGTGGAAGTAAACTTTAATAATAATAAGGTGTCTTGCTTAATATTCAAACTTGGCATGATGTTAATGCATGACAAAATGATATAATGTCGAGACGACACAATTTTCCAAAAATGTAATGGCTGGGATAAAAGACTATATGGAGGTGGACTTGTGGATTACCCTGCCCTTCCATGTTTTGACCTGTGTTTGATTCCCCTCTGAGATATTCCAGTATTTGTCTCTCAGAAATGTTTATCCACTCTGTACTTTTCAGCAGTCGCACAACAATATATATCCACTCTGTAATACCATGAATCTCATGTATTTAAGAGTAATTGTATTACGTGACCCTTTGATATTTTTCTTATTTTCTAAAGAAATTAACCAGCCATGGAGTGATTGTAGTCATTGTTTTCATTATAGGTATGCTGTATAGCTATTAGCTAGCTAGCTACAGTTATCTTTGTACAAGAGTACATTTTAGTTCCGTTAATAAATGTTCTGTTGTCCACATTATTTCAGCAAAAATGTAATGGCTGAGATTCAGTCTTCATTCCTGCGGTTTAAATAGCGTAATGGATTGAAACCAGCCAGGGACAACAACATTCATCCTTTCTAATCATGGGCCGGCTAAACCAGGCTTCCCTGGTTTTTAACACTATCCAAATGTTTCTATTCACACTGCCAGGGTGTCTGACCTGATTGTCGATCTTGATCTCGGTCAGTGTATTGTTGTTGGCCATGGCCTTGACAATGGCCGTCATGCCCTCACTGGTGATGAAGTTCGACTCGATGTTAAGACTCTGCAGAGTGGTGTTCTCCTGGAGCATCTCAGCAACAGCCTAGTTCACACACACACACACACACACACACACACACATTACTAGGCTCAGGTTTATAAATATCAGGTGCAAATTACAATACAACATTCAATTTTCTTTATGGCTAGCCTAAGATAAGATAAGCAGGATGTCCTCACAAAGGCCACAGGGTCATTGCTACGGGTGGCGGCGATGCTCAGAGACTCCACGTGAGTGTTGGTCTTCATTGCCTCAAAGATCTCTTTCAGCGTTGGGATGGGAATGTCCTACGACATAAACAGAACATCAGTTTACGATGATTCAGAGCCACAACACAAGGTTCCACGAACATCTTCCATAGTGGAATTGGTCACTGTATACATTCAGACTGTAAGATCCTCAAGCCCACTGTCTTCACCTTAATGTTATTGAGGTTCACTTCAAGCAGGCTGCTGTCATTAGTCTGGATCTGCTGAAGGGTCTCCTCCACATTCGTAGGGTTGGGCGGCTCGTCTGGGAAGATCTTGAATGGATCTGGTTTTACGACGCCTAAAGCACAGCATGGTAGGTGGGTGTGTGAATAGTCCTACATGTGTAACATTGTGAATGCTTCAGCAGACAGTCCTTTTTATACATACTGTTGATGCCCTCTGTGTTGGCGATGGTACCAGTGGTGCCCAGGGCGTCGTAGTACTGCTTGTTGCTCATCAGTGTGTACATTCCCAGGATGGCTGCAAACAAATGGAATGGCTTGATGTGGTGGAATTCCTCAATTAATTGCTCCTCAATTTAACATAATTAAAGGACGTTGTTAGCTGATACATTTAGCGTGTCACTGTAAAGAACCACAAGGCCCTAATTATCTCAAAACTGGGTGTGAATGTGACTGTGCATATTTATGAGGGCCCCATTAGAACAACTTTACTAAACACTGCATGACATTATAACATGAGAATACTAGGTATTTACTATGTTATACATGTGCCAACTCAGTGTATTTGCTTGACCTGATAACTCAGTTCTTAAAAAGAGAGCTCTGTAATCTCAGTATCGCCAGGCCCTGAGGACATTTTGAGTCCAAACATGCAAATAAACACTACGTTCAATGTTATATGCGTCCCTTTGAGTCCATGTGTTGCCCAAATCCCCACCAGAGGGCAGCACTTCAAACTCTCTCAGTCTCATGACAGATCCCCCCCCCTCGCTACCAAACTGTGTCACACGCCAACTGCTGCGACAGCAAAACCCCCACCCGCCCCGGGCCCCGACCCGGGACAGGCAGGGAAGCATGGGAAAGAAGGCCTTGTGAGGAGAGAGGGATGTAGAAAATGTGCCAGCGTCACACGACTCAACTTTACATTGCAGTCTACATTGGTTTTAACCCCACGTCAACATTAGCAACAATTGTCATCATTATAGTTAATAGCTGATAAGTGTTGGGAGGTTTCTGTCCCTGCATTGCTGCTGGTGGAGCCAGCCAGCCCACTATGCTATTGTAGACTCAGATCCAGCTTCAAACAAAGGAGTGACAGAGGCTAATGAAGGGCTAATCCTCATCTGGATTCCCTCCAGGGTCAAAACGTTGTTCCCAATAAGGGGGTTAGAGACCGGATAATCTATGTGGACGCATAGTCCCACTCCCCAAACTCCCTGTCTGCCACTTTCCAGATGCCTGTTCTGTGTGGTTCTCCTGTTAAAGAAAGGCTCCGGGTGGTTTTAGTGTTAGATCTGCCTTATGGACCGAGGTAGGCCGCCCCTGCCCAGTAGGTGGATACGGATGGGGATTTAACTGTTGTCATTAAACAGTGGTTTGTTCTCGGCCATATTATGAATGATGGGCGTGTTTTTAATGGTGACGCAGGTGTGATTGTGGCAAATGGTTGTGTAGCTAGACGGCTAAATAACATCACCCAATAGCAAATGTAACCATAAAGTAATGTGGCTGTTTGGACAACAATGGCATGAAGCACTTCCTCCAGCTTCAGTAAATGACTAAATCCTTAAATATGCAGTGTGTATATAATTTTAGCCAGTAGTGGTCCTCATGATCCAACATAAATAACACATCATCCAATATGTACTACATCTCCCATTTTTAAGTTTTAGTTTTTTATTCATATGATGTATGTATGTGTAGGCTTGGAATTTCGTAGGTTTAGGGGGAAGGCCATTTGGCCTTCAGTGTCACAAAAATGTTAAGGGCACAAATGCCATTGAGTGAAATCTTGAATTGTTGATAAGAAAAAACACAATATCATACTTTGAATAATAACGTATTGTAATTTATATAGTTTTTCCACATAAAAAGTCAAATTATCATGTTTTAATACTTGAAAATACATCTACTCCTCCCTCAAAATTCGTATGGATTCTGGAATTTGTTTAATTTCAGATGTTTAGGTAGGAGTGTTCACGTTGACACCAAACAGGCAACGGTATTGACAGTTAAGTAACGTTAAGGCTAGCTACCCAGAAGGCTAACATTACCTCAGTTACACAAAAGCAATCATTTGCGATAATGAGTACGCCCTAAATAAACAAATGTAGTCACTTATTTGTGCACGGAGCAAGTCATTATCGTTTGTTTGTTTTTCACCACAAACACTCCATGTCCAACCCAACGTTACTTCTAGCTCTCAAGAAGGGTTCAGGTGTATTATCCGAGATTCTCCCACTCCAAGGTCGGAACTTGCCCAGTTCCCAATTGCTCATGAACGCACCATCCAAAACAGACATTTGTTTCAGTTTAGAACTAAGTCCACTATCTATCGGTAACTAGCGAGTTTGCTTACCTACATGTAGTCCGTTTTTGTAGTTTTTCTCAGTTGCAAACTACAAACAACAAACCAACTGCTGAGCGCAATATTTTTACAGAAGCTGGAGCAAAAAGGCCATGGTGGCCGTAGGGCATACAATGGTTTTCGGGGCATCACGGCCGTTGTGAAATTCCTGCTCTGTGTGTGTAGGTCTGGACTACAATGGTGTTTAGATATAGACCGCAGAGTTTGGGTTGTTTTAAGCCTCCAACAGTTTGAGTGAGTCCAATAGCAACCACAGAACATTAGAAAATAAGGCTAAAAACAAGCCCAGAAATTGGTGGAATGAATGCTCTAATTTTAAGTTGTTTTACTTTGTTTCAACATCTTAAATTGCCCTTAACATGAATAAAATATATTTAGTTTCAATATTGTATGTTTTAAAAAGGAATGCCTCTTGTTTGGTGTAAATTGATATACTATCTTTACCCAACAGACAAGTGTTTAACTCCCTCCCACCCCATCCCTCTTTCCATCCCTCCCTTTCGGTGGCCGTTAGCCAGCTTATTTTTGTGCCGCTGCTGATCACAGGGAATTGGAGCTCCCTGCGCTGCCATGTCCCTCACCCTATGTCACTCCATGTCTGTTTAAGTGGTGCACGGTAACAGTAATATCTGGAACAACAAGCAGTGAAAGGATAATGGGTCTACAAAGACCCAAAAGAAAATAGGCTGATATCAAAATTAACAATTGGGTCACAATGCTATTAGTGATAATGGGACAGCATGTGCAAATGAAGGACAAGCCTACATGATATCATGTTGTTTCACCCCATGAAGTAACAATGTAGGCTAACACAGTAGCCTACCACCCAATAGAAATGTGCATTCAAGTGTTACAGTGGAGTTAACATCATAAGAAACCAAAAATGTGCTGTAAATAGTCCAAATAGTGGTTACTAAAGTCCAATTTGTATCTGCTTGGCTCTTTGTTGCTTGTCATTTGGACCTGGTAATTTTTTTAATTTTGAAGACTCCTTAAAGGTAACTCTTGTTTGTATTAACAGCTAATGTTTACAATTTTTTTTTTGTGACAATCAATGTTTATATAAGCTGTAAGACATTCAGATATTTACCTCTGTGTAGTGTGAAAGACACAGAAAATTTTGCCTTAATATATGCTAATATTAATGGAGGGCAATGAGGAGATATAAGATCATTCCCCAAAAGTTTATATTCCCAGTAATTGCAGTTGAATGCTGTGTACTGCAGTTATTTTACACTCTTACCGCAGTCTTTTTTGTAAGGGCAGGTATCAAACAATTAGCCTAAGCAAGAGGACAAATATGGGGAAGCTAATAGTCCTAACTGCCTTCTAGTGTATATACAATTAAATGTAACTTGCTACACAGTAGCCCATATGGCAAAATAATTTCATGAAACAGCAATTGCAATAATGTTTCAACGAGCCACACTGCCAATATTGAGATGAGCAAGATGCAAACCTCTAAGTCTCTAACAGTCCAACACAGCATCTGCTGTTACTGCTTTTAGCCATGGAACCAAAACGAGTGAAAGAATAGCAATATTCCAATGTACCCACTTCTCTGGGTACCACTACACGACTGATTATCATAATGCGGACACCGCATCATAAAAAGTGTGTTCTTACATGACTACAGTAGAACAGTAAAGTTCTTAATCACAGTGATGGGACTACATATTGGGACAGTAAAGGTCTTAATCACAGTGATGGGACTACATATTGGGACAGTAAAGGTCTTAATCACAGTGATGGGACTACATATTGGGACAGTAAAGGTCTTAATCACAGTGATGGGACAACATATTGGGACAGTAAAGGTCTTAATCACAGTGATGGGACTACATATTGGGACAGTAAAGGTCTTAATCACAGTTATGGGACTACATATTGGGACAGTAAAGGTCTTAATCACAATGATAGGACTACATATTGGGACAGTAAAGGTCTTAATCACAATGATGGGACTACATATTGGGTCTTAAGTACATGGAGGAATAGGTTTTCACCTGCTATGTCACACATCTCAGCATCTGTAGCATTCTTCAGGGCCTCCTCAAGCTCAGGCTCCAGGGTGATCTGCTCATTGATGGGGATCTGCCCGTGGCCCTCCTTAGGAACAAACGCTCTCCCTGGAGAGGGACAGAGAAAAATAATAAAGACAGGAAGAAAGACAAAAACAGAGGGACTGACAAGGCTACTAATATACAAGGGTTCAGGAGTCAGACTTCATCCCAGATCTTTAATTTAGATGCTGTTCAGATGGGAAATACATCTATATATGACCCTATATATGACGTCCAGCAAGGGCAATTTGCTGTTACAGTCAAATACACTGGCAGGCAGATAGGCATTGTGGTGTGAGATCATATACTGGCGATTAAGCTCCAATAGTTGCAGGTTGAAATCTTGTCATTTGAAAAACAAATCTTAGTTCCAGGGGTTCCACAGAGAGCGGTCCAAATTGGCTCAAGTGCCATCCATGGTGGATGGGGCGGGATGTTGGATAGGGCTGCCTTGTCTTGCAGACCCCTAGCGTCTCCTGGTGGCAGGTTGAGCTGTTGGCCTGGGGAATGTGCTCTTATCATAGAGTGTAAGTTATTACTTCCTGGTCGAGCAAGCAGAGTGAGTAAAACCACCGGTCCTCCCAGAGTGGACTGTGTGTTGTGTAGCATTCTTATAAGATAATAAAGGACTTGATTGTTTGGGGAAAACCTGTATTTGTATTGTTTGGAAAACACCAGCAAACCCTGGCTTGTATGAGCTTTGTGAACCTCTGTAAATTAGAATGTCCATAGAGCTGTATGTAGAGTTGTATGCATCTCATGCCATATCAATATTATGGTTGAGCGGTTCTCAAACTGTGGGCTTGGAACTTAAAGGCGGACCCTTTAGTATTGTAGTGTGGATTTGTGTAGTGTATAGTTTTGTCCTGTAGTCTAGTTACTGTACCTTTCTTCTCTCCAGTGAAGGGCACTAGGTCTTCTCTGTCCGCATGCTCTAGAGCAGTTTTCTCCAAGTGATCCAGCAGGGCGTCACGGTCGAAAACCCCTGTCGGGCTCTTCTTGGTCTGATCACGCTGGCGGAACCCTGCAGGCAGCATGGCATTCTGGGACGCAAACAGTTGGGGTCAGAGGTCTTGTGGACAGTGTACGGAACATTCTGGATCCACTGGGGCTCTAGTACTAGTTGTAGGAGACTTATTGTTGAGTATAAAGTTACTTAATCCACTGAAAAATCAGGAAGTTAGAAATTGAACATATATTGCACATGCTAAAAGCAGACATTCCTAAGTAAATGTTACAATGTCAAAAGATGGTAAAGGAAATTTTATTATTGCCAGTGGCTCAGTTATTTTTGGTTTTCTATGTGAACTATTAATTCTGTGCACATCCATAATTTCTTTGCTAGAGTTATTGTTCCTATAAGGAACTCCCTATTAGCCCCTCAGTACCTCTGGGTCCATCTCTTGCAGCTCATACTCCAGCGCATCTAACTCCTCAGCGCTCATCCCTTTGAGGATGGCATCCTCGTCGATGTCCCGTGGGTCGCTTTTTGACATGTCTGCAAGCTTGCTGGGCTTCTAGCTAGGGTCACACAAACACGCCTCACAACCCCAGGGGTGAGCAGGACTCTGTCTGTAGGAATAAGAGAGAACTCAGATAGTACCAGCCAGTACCCTGCATGAGTAGCCTATAGAGGCCTCTAGCAGCCAAAAAGTCAGTTTATTATGGACATCATCAGTGAAGGCATCTGCCATTTTAATATAGTTAAGTGTGTGGAAACGTTATCATTTCTGATGACCCAGTAAACTGAGTGGGACTTTGAACTGGGTGGGACTTTGAACTATTGGCTATTGGCCAGTTGTCATGTCAAATCAGGACATCAGGAAGGAGGAGTTGGAAGTCCCACCCACTTAACTGAGTTAAAATGGCGGATGCTTTCAATGTCCATGCCCGCCATGTATGTAGGGATGCATCCGATAACCTTTTCATTAGGGTAACGAGAAGTTAACCACATTTGTTTTTTTAACCATATTTAGTTTAACTGTCATTTATGCAACAACCTGGGATCATTAGGGCTAGCTACCTCGCAAAGAGACAGAACAACAGATTTATAGTCATGCCGGTTTAGGGATTAAATCTAGCTAGCTGCCACTGTCGCTTAGTGGAGCGTTGCAGGACACAAGCGCAGAAGTGCTCAAATAAGGGTTGTTTATTCCGGGCAAATCAGGAAGACACAGGACACAAATGTCACTCGAAACAATGACTGACAAGAAACACTAGGGCAGTAGGAACTTAAATAGGAACTTAACAAGGGGTCAACAGGACACAGGGGAAATTGATTAAAAAGATTAAACTAAACTGAACATAGAAACAGACAAAATAGAACATAACTACATAGAGCACAGAAACGTAATGACGTGACCGGCCGTTACAGCCACCACATTGTCATTTGAATTGTGATATCCATTAAGTTATATCCAGTCCATTTCCCCAGTGTTCCCGGAGTGAGGGTATTATGTTAATAATAACTGCATTTGCAGTGATCAACACACATTTCCTCTGGCCAACACTGCTGCCCACGAATGCACAAACCAGTACTGCCAAACTTGGACCTATTTCTTCTGAAACTGAACTGAATACACTCCTATAGAACTTAGATAGTCAAACAGTGAAAGAGGGACAGAGAAGGAAAGAAAGTGAAAGAGATTGCCAGTTCTTTGCTATTCTTAGTTCCAATGCGTTGAATAGGTTTAGAATTACAGAAGAGAGGAGAGGATAGCGTAGCAGAGAGGTGGAAAGTGTGTTCCCTTATTTATCACTGGCTGACACCCATGAGCAGTCCCACCCATATCCCCTCTACACCCACCGTTGGACAGACACAGATCGAAATGCACCCCAGATATGAGTGCAGTTTCCACCAAACCCTGGAGAGTGGAGGTCAACAATTAAGCAAACGCAAAGACTGGGCAATCAGTGGCGGAAATACCCCAACGAAAGTATAATGTATAACTCAGGCAAAACTGGTGACTCATATGAGTAATGTACCTACAGTGGACATAAAAAGTACACTACACACCCATGTTAAAATGCCAGGTTCTTGTGATGTAAAAGAATGAGAGAAATAATGTCAGAACTTTTTCCACCTTTAATTTGACCTATAACGTGAACAATTCAATTGAAAAAAACTGAAATCTTTGAGGGGAAAATAATAATAACCTGGTTCCATTAGTGTGCACACCCTTAAACTAATACTTTGTTGAAGCACCTTTTGATTTTATTACAGCACTCAGTCTTTTTGGGTAGGAGTCTATTAGCATGGCACATCTTGACGTGGCAATATTTGCCAACTCTTCTATGCAAAAGCGCTCCAAATCTGTCAGATTGTGAGGACATCTGTGCACAGATCACCCCACAAATGTTCAATTGGATTCAGGTCTGTGCTCTGGCTGGGCCATTCCAAAACATGAACCTTCTTCTGTTGAAGCCATGTTTTTGTGGATTTGGATGTGTGCTTTGGGTCGTTGTGCTGAAAGCTGAACTTCATCTTCAGCTTTCTAACGGACACCTGAAGTTTTTGTGCCAAAATTGCCTGGTATTTGGAACTGTTCATAATTCCCTCCACCCTGACTAAGGTCCCGGTTCCACCTGAAAAATAACAGCCCCAAAGCATGATGCTGCCACCACCATGCTTCACTGTGGGTATGGTGTTCTTTTGGATGATGTGCAGTGTTGTTTTTGCGCCAAAAGGTTCAACCTTGGTTTCATTAGACCATAACACATTTTCCCACGTACTTTTGGGGGACTTGATGTTTGTTTTTGCAAACTTCAGCTGGGCTTGGATGTTTTTCTTTATAAGAAAAGGCTTGCGTCCTGATACTCTACCCCATAGCCCATTCATATGAAGAATACAGGAGATTGTTGTCACACACAGCCAGTACTTGCCAGAAATTCCTGCAGTTCCTTTAATGTTGCTCTAGGCCTCTTGGAAGCCTCCCTGACCAGGTTTCTTCTTGTCTTTTCATCAATTTTGGAGGGACGTCCAGTTCTTGGTAATGTCTCTGTTGTGCCATATTTTCTCCACCTGATGATTATTGTCTTCAATGTGTTCAATGGTATATCTAATGATTGACTGATATCTTTCAATAATGAGATCCCTCTGATGCTTTGGAAGCTCTCTGCAGACCATGGTTTTTGCTCTGAGATGCAACTAAGAAAATCTAGAACAAAAAAATCACCACTGAAATGTATTTGTGATTAATCACAGTCACTTTAAATGATGGCAGGTGTGTAATGACTTCTATTTAACATGAGTTTGGGTGTGATTGGTTAATTCTGAACACAGCCACATCCCCAGTTATAACAGAGTGTTCACACTTATGCAAGTTATTGTAAGGTTTTTCATTTTTCCCCCTCTGAGCTTTCAGTTTGTTTTTCAATTGAATTGTTCACATTATAGGTCACGTTAAGAGTGGAAAAGGTTCTGACATGATTTATCTTTGTCTCATTCTTTTACATCACAAAAACCTGGCATTTTAACAGGGGTGTGTAGACTTTTTATATCCACTGTTTTAGACGTAAGGTGAATAATATATGTAATACATGTTTTCCATCCATATTCCATTTCATGTTTACTTTTTTAGGAAATGCATTCAGAATGTATCCTAGTTGCCTCTTAACACATATATAACCACATATTTTAATTCAGTTAGAGAACATGACAATAGGAGCTGCTAGTCTTCCATTGCTACACTAAGAGTTTGATGGGAGCTATTCAGTGTGGCTGTGATGATCTGTTTAACGCCCCAGGTGTTAACAGAAAACCTAATGCGTCCATCAATAGAAAATCGGTGTCATGTGGACCCGTTGATTGACAAATTAGTGGTGTGCCTCTAATCTTGTTCGTTTCTGGAATGATGCTTTGTATCCCTGCAGATCAAGTTACAATGTCAAACTGTATTATAGTAGAGACACATGTTGTGACAGATGAATGAACATCGCACTTTGACAGAAATTGAAAGTTTTGAAATGCTATCTTTCTGGGAATGTGTGTATAACATATAACACTGAAGTGCGTACATATAAGTTTAGATGTGTGTTTCGTGGTTGTGAGGGCACGTGTCCATATGTTTATGTCAGTGGAGCAGTCACCTCAATAGCACAGTGCAGCTCTAATGTGTAAAGCCAATGACACAAAAGGCTGGCTCAAACAGCTGAGTATGGAAAAGATGCGGATGGCACCTGTTCACTAGAGTCTTGACCTGAAGACTGACAGGAATTCATTTGTTTCTTTGTTCTCTTACCATGCTCTTGTTACTTCAGGTAAAGTTAGGCATAACTGCAGTAGATGGCAGTTACTGCGTCTTACATGAAACAGACAATTGCAGTTACTGCATTTCTACAGCAGACTTTTTGTCAGTGTACAGCTCTTTGCTAGATCAACTCAGACTTTGTTGAATAAAATATATAGCTGGGCTAGCCTGGTTTCTCAATACAGCAGTAGTTGAAGTCTTTATGAGCTGGACTGCTGTACCGTTAAAGGACCAAAAGTGGGTTATCTGGACTCTTGTAAATCTGACAGACATGCATGATGTGCTCAAGAGACATTATTCTGTACATTTAAGTCAATAATAAATAAACCAATAATAAAAAATAAAAAATGAAATCAGTTTTAGTCATCTGAAAAGTAGACAGTATTTATTTTTAAGTTTTCAAAATGTCAACTCAAATCACTTCCTGAATTGTCCTTCTTCAGTTCTTATTGGGCCCAAGCCTGCCGACCAGAATAGTGTCACCTGTCAAAGCCAGCTGGCTCAGGAATGTTTTTCCAGACAGAATCACCGTTATTCTCTGCACCTGGTCAATGCCTAGCTAAAAGATTCTCTTGTGATAGTTTTTAATCAGTACACAATAAAAATAAAAATAAAACATTCCTCTGATTTAGCTAATCAAAACCTTAGGAAATTGACATTGTTGTGGGCAGATAGTCACTCAGAGATCACTAGCTTTGAGAACATCCATTATTTTACATTTGTTTCCCAACAAGTTCATGCTATTTTTTACATTTCTCATGCTTTTTTGTTAAAGCGGCCCTACTTTTCCCCTTGTGACATCTGGTTCAGACAATTTTCACTTTGAATTTGTAAACTCAGCTACTTTCTCCAAGTCCGCTTGTGGCACCTTGCGACCAAATTATGCATCCACAAGCTGTACGAGGATGTCAATTCCTAGTTCACGAGCCTCCAATGTGTAAAAAGTTCAAAACGACTTTCCACAAAACAGCTGTTTCGCCAAGTTGCTGCACAGTCTGATTCAGGCCAATATGACTGATATGTACCCTGTTGAGTACCTGCCGAACAAGCCACATGAAATGTCCATTATAGAGAGGGAGCCCAAAGTGCCAAAGAGGTGAGTCACTCCATTGGTTGACAAGTCTGCAGATTTCTGTGTTTCTGGGTTGGCTACTCAATGCCTTGCCAACCAAGTGTAACATTCCAAATCATCCGCAGCTTAATTTTAGCTTCGCAAGTCATCTCCTTCCAGTGGTGTAAATCTTCCTCGGCTTGGGTTGTGCCATCACCACACTGGAGCTCCAATCGGAGAACTTAAAGCAACTTAGAACCTGCTATGTTGAACTTGTTTGTTGGCGTTGTAAAGGCCTTGAAGTATGTTAACGTTAATGCTCATCAAAATCACAGTAACTTGTTCTGATGACAATGCAATAATATTGCAATTCTTTGAAGGATGAAAGCCAATTGCCTTTCAAGTAAAAGCGACTTTGAAAAGATTTCTCTCTAGTGCATTACAAGGACATTGTAATTCAGCTCTGCGTTTTTAAGCTGCTGGAACAACACACAGTTAGGCACAATGAAGTCACACGCTGTGTGCCTCTTTAGCAAAAATCAGCCAAAAGGTAAGGCCCTCAAGACGACTCGATCCAGCCAACACTACCAATCAAACATCAGGTGCTCCCTTAAAGTGAGCTGGGTGTGGGCGGTGAGACACCCCCCCCCCAAAAACTACTGTCCCCTGAGACAACACTACAAAGCCCCCATGACAAATTAACTGCAAAACGATAGACAGATATAAGATGACTTAACCCCAGCATATCAGCCAAAGATCTTCACTGAGTGAAAATACTTTAGCTTAGAGTTTCACTGAACTCCCGTAGGAAATGTCCAGCTGGCCAAAGTTGTGAACAAAATAATCCAAGGCAATTAGAAATGCAACCTGCCAATTTATACAGTCAAAGTAACATATGTTATTCAAGCGACACCTGTAAAAACAAATGTTGTATGAAAATAATGTTTTCAGAGGTTTCATTGGTTTTGCCGCCAAACCATATTTGACCAATGTTCACTCAAACATTACTGTCATTGACACAGTCTCTCGCACAATGACACATGCACATTGGGTAAAGCGTTGCCCCAAGCAGACCCCCAGATAGAGTGAAAGAATAAAGAAAGGGCAACCCTCATGCTGTTGGTGTCCCCACAGTTGAGAGAGGAGCAGCCTCCCACCTACCTTCACAGAGTTGCAGTGCTGGAGCCCTCAACAAGCTAAAGCCTGCTGTTGGAACCCGAGAATGGCGTTTCTCTTTTTTCTGTCTCCCTCCAACCAGTTAGCTTTTTTTCTGTCTGCCCCACCGCCTCTCCCCTCCCCTTCTTACCTCCCAGACTCCTGTGCTGAGACAAGGATACTGGCAGCACTTTGAGAGGTCAGCATTTTATTATTTTGGCTTTGCAATAGTGACTGAATCTCTAAGCGGAGAGGGGGAGAGAAAGAGTGGGAGGGAGGGCGTGACGGAGGGGGTTGAGGGATGTCTGTGTGCTTATCAGTGCCTCAATTAACACAGCTAAAGAAGTTTCGTAGGTAATAGGGACATCTGCTGGTGCTTTTCTGAACCTCTTGATGACATGTAGTTATAACTGGTTCTCTGGGGTCACTCACTGCCATCACATGATCATGTGAAATACTACCAACAATAACATCGCCATGATATTATTGATAGCCATCCCCATAGACAATGAGCATGGTACGCAGCACCGATCACCCCACAAAGGAGTCAGAGAAAGACAGAACCAAACAGGCTGAGGCAGGAGTGTTGGGTGGGTTTGAACCAGCATGCTAGTACAACCATCCAATCTGACAGGATATTGTGATATCAGGTGATGCATCGCTGGCCAGTTACCACTCGGGACAAATTAAAGGGAAATCCTGAATCAATGAGTGGAGGAACAGGACAAATTACATATGCTTCCATACAGGTGTACTGCATGATATAGTTAAATAATTAACACCCCCTCATGCTCTGTGGCGTGTATAAAAATGCTGTACAGGACCAGCTGACTTCGATTTGGATCAAGATGGCAAGAGGAAAGGTTTTAGTGTTAGACAGCGCTCACCACCACCACCGCCGCCGTCGCCACCACCACCACCACGGCATATCTTATGGAAGAATGGTGTTCCATCCCTCCAGTGACATAGAATCTGTGCCAAGGTGCATAAAGGCAGTTCGAGTGGCTTACGGTGGCCCAACATCGAGACAGTTTGTGTGTTTTCCCTTTACTTTGTCAAAAGTCTGTTATGGCAGAGATTGAAACCTAAAACACTAAAGAGCATGCAACAGCAAGGAACTAGTGTGTCAATAAGTACAGGGGGGCCATGTCCTGAGTCTTTTGGCAGAATCCAGATCATCAGGGACGACCAGGTGGGCTTTGGGCAGGGACGGGCAGGGACGAGAGCTTTCAGACAGAAGCTAGATCTGCAACCCAACAAGGTGGACTGTGAACTAGGACACCCAGGAGTTGTCAAACCAGATAATCCTGAGGGGTTGGGACACCAGGGAAATTAAAGGGAGCATTTTTTTTTCATCCAAAAGGATAGTTCTGAATGAAATTCCAACTAATGCTAATCCTCCAGCTGATAAACTACTACACCATAAAACTAGGGGTTCCGGAGACACTGTAGCCTTGTCTTAAGATAACTCTAGACACGGCCAATATATGGATGTTAGGTATTTATGAACGAGTTCTGCACACATTCTTAACATAATCCTGGTACATTCAAAAGAATAGTTGTTGCAAATCCACCCAGAGACTTGATAGAATTTACCCCAATCTGCAAAGCAATACAGATGCTTCAATTTTACATGCCAAGGAAGGCCACAAAAAATACTGGCTTGTTTTAAGAACACAAGAAGCTTTTGTTACTTGTCATTGTGTTCATGTTTCTTTTGTGTTCATGTGAATGTTAAGCTGTGTTTTGTTCTGACAAATTAGCTGTTACTTCTCAGATAAATGTCTTTAAACAGTGTTGTCAGGAGGCCTGAGACGTTTCACAGTACTCTAAGTGTGCACTCTGTAAACAACATTTTTGTAGCCTTTCTTGCCAGTCATGAGACTCCAGTCTGGCAGGTTTACTACCAGCTGAACAAGTCAGTCGAACAAATATGAAAGGTCCTGCGTTCAAATCCCAGACGAGGCTTCATTATTCACAACCAGGCTCTTAAGCTGTAAACAAAAGAATGGGAACCACACGTCCATTAAAATAATAACAAGAATATTCATGAACAAAAATCCAAAATAAACCAAAAGATGACAGGCATGCATTTCATTAAAAAAAATAAAAAAAAGGTCACACCACAAGATGGCAGCACATACTCAAAGTGTGTCACATATTTTTTGGGTGTGGGTTGTATGGGGTTACTAGGCTGCCAACAACATGAATGGACTGCTTAACATATTTGTGTTGTGTGTGTATGGCCCTGTGTGTTTTTAAATGAACAATAGTTAGGCTTGCACCTGGTAAAATGTGAATTTACTATTAAATAAAATCAACATAAGCAAGGTGCCCTGTATTCTAGGTGGTTTTCAAATACATTTATTTGTTGACTGACAGACGTTGCTGGGAATCGTTGCTGTTTTTCTTCTGTCTTTACTTTCATTTTAAAGCAAATGCTTTTGGTTTCAAGACACATTTACATTTACAATTTGTTATTGGTTTTTTTTGGTCTGATTTTGGTATGTGTTGTTTCTGTACAAAAGCACTTTGTCACACACAAACCAGAGAGTGAGAGAGAGCGAGTGGACCTGTCTGGGGTTTTCTCTATCAACAGGAAAGTGATGTGGATAATCTGGGGCTCTCCCCAAATGTTTAAACACTCCGCACCCGATCTCGAGGGACCTATGCAAGTGTTTATTATCATCACACAACTCCATCAGTAGCGATAGTAACCAATGGCTTTAAGATCACCAAAATGTAGGAAGAACATTATTTCTGTAACATACCATTTTTAATAGGTTGGATTTATGTAACCTCTACTGTCTAGCTTTTTCCATGAGCTCTGTCACATTTACACTTGGCTATCCTCACACACCTACCTGTAAACTAGTAAAGATAACTTAAATACATAAGAATGTATCCAGTTCCTCTTTCGAGGATGTGAAATGAATGTAGAGACCTGATAGTTTCGGGGGGGGGGGGGGGGGGGGGGGGGATCTCAGATTCACTGTATTGACACCAGATGGAAGTAACTCATACCAGACAAAAAACCTTTGTCCCAAAGAATTTCCCACAGAGAGCTTAGTGACCTATGTAGATTTGAATCACAAAAATGGGTGTTGTTTTGTATATAGTAAACAAACTATGTCCGGACTGAACATCCTCCCATGTTGGTACCTTTTCATAATATACTACAAACCAACTTTTGTAGCATTGACACCTTAAATGGTTTTCTCTGTTGTTTTACAGTCAGCTGAAACCTGCCTTTTTGATGTTATCTGATAATACTGGCCGCAGTTTGTCAATGTGTATGACAGTGTCCATATCTTTGGTGTAGAAGCAGGAATTTTTTTGAAAAGAAAGGTTAACTATGCTGGTTAACTATGCTGGTTAGTTAAAGTGAGAGATCTCTGTAGTGATGACTAGTCTTTGAAATGGCCTTGACTCACTGCAATGCTGGTGACTAAAGTACATTTAAAGGATACAGTAGAACACAATGTTATTAAAGATCTCTGGGGTGATTTAAACATGGCTGGAGCAATATAAAACATTCCATTTAGAGCTTAATTGAACATTTCTGACTTTTAACTGAGGCTGCGATTGTTTCAAAATGACCCTCAAAAGGTTGGGTACAATAGTGTTCTTTACGTTAACATTCTGTCAAATATTTTTTTTTCTGTCATTGACCCATGATGGCAATATTCTCTGTTTATTTGAGTTATAGCAGGTTTATAAAGGGAATTGATAAAAGGCAAGGTCCCATCTTGAGTTACATGCTTCAAACTGTGAGAATGGACATAAAACCAACCATGTATAACCTTACTCTGTCCACTACCTTTCGCCAATTATGAATACCTGAGTTGGCAGGCAACGCCAAAGTGGGGTTTGATTCGTCATTATAACATGGATAATAACAAACATTTATTTAATAATGTCTACCTTGAATGAAGACATTTGGAAATCAAGACATGCCTAAATAAATACAACTGAATGGGAAAAAGCTGAATGGGGTCGGGTATGAGTAGGTCATAATGTTCATGGTCACATGGCTGATTGTGTTTCCTTTGTCCCTGAACCTCACAGGGTGCTTTGTCTGTGAAAGGGGATCCGATTCCCCATCTCGTTTGATGTCTCCTCCCACATTGCTCTCCCTGTTCCTCGCCAACCCCCCCCCACCCACCCCCGGCCTCCCACACTTGATATAAAACAGCATCTGCCATGAGTCCAAATGAACAAGCAGTTACTTTAAACATACCAAGAATTATAGAGGAAGCCTGTTTAAGGACAAAATATTCAGGCACCCCATAATATAGGCTTGGTTAATTAATTCTAGCCTTACAGTTTTCTTTTAGGGGTCTCCACTTCCAGGTCGGTGGGCTGCTGAGAGGCTCCTTCAGACCACCAGGGTCTGTCTGGGTCAGGGGCCTCTTCCCAAAACACAGGCGTCATTGAAAGGCATAACAAGAACCCCGCCCCCCCGCCACACACACACAAACCCTCATCCTTCCTTTAGCCAGACTGATGTAAGGGGAGTGGAATGTGGAAAACAGAGTGTACCACAGCTAGAGTCCTTGGGAAGGAATCCAAACAGCAGGCCACACTGGAGCATGGGGGAAGGGGGAGATGAGAAGGCAAAGTAAAAGGCACAAAATTATGATGGGGAGAAAAAGAAAGAGGAGCAGTAATAAAGTGAAAGAGGAGGAGAAATTCCCACAAGAATAAATGTTTAACGTCAAAACAGCATAAAACATTAAACAAAAGTATGGTGAGGTGTAAGGTCCAAGGTTCAGGAAAGTATACAATGAATAGCAGACACAAAAGCCAAAGTAGAAAGCAAAAGAAAACATTTCATGTTGATTGGGCACAGTCTGTTTTGTTCATTTCAATTCACATTACTCACTTGACTGGTCTTTTAAGTTAATAGACAATGGTACTTTAACAATAGTCAACTCATGAAAGGGACAGAGAAGGAGACATCAAAAGCAGAAGAGCAAAGAAAATATGAAGATGGTAATCAAAATGTCTATACAGTAGGCGATCAAGCTCTATCAAGGCCAGGGGCACAAAGCACTAGTAGTTAAGCTGTACAAAAACAGATGATATCACAACATGAAAAAGAAATAAACAACAGCAACTCAAAAGGCAGTACATAATATGATTAAAATTATCCATGGAAAAGTTAATGGCTTATGTTTTAAACTTATCACCCAGCTTTGTGAACATTGTGATTGCATTGTGTAAAAGCTATGGAACTTGATCCTTCTCAAATTCCTAACACCGTCAAGGTTTGTTGTTAAGGCTCATTTGGAAACCCAAATCTTTGTGGAACAAAATGTCGTCCATGTCACTGTACATTTACGGCTCAATCCAATCAAATTAACTCACAAACTAGATTTGGAGAATGTATAAAAATCTCCAAATGCTACCAGGAAAACCTCCCATGCAGGTATGTTTTTGCTTTTCAGAGTAGGAAGTGTGTGGGAACAGCGTGAATATTGTAAATAAAAACACTGCATATAAATTACTGTTGCACTTTTAAATGAATCCCAACCGTAGTTTCATAATACTACTCTTCCTCTGCTAAAGCATGACATACAGAATGTCCATTGAAACAAATTGATGTCTGACATAAAAATAATTGAAACTGATGAGAGCTCTACTGGTTTTAATGCAGGGGTATGACATCATAAGTGCTCTCAGCTGACTAGTCTGGATGTCATGCCAACATAAGACCCTTGCTTGTTGTTTTTCTGAGGATAAACTGGTCATGTCAGCATTATGAACTGTTAAGAGACCTACGCCTGTCTTTTGTTAGATTGGTTCTGCAAGTTGAGGCATGCCTCCAAAGGAGCCACAGCCCAATGCTGGATTCCACACTGTTATGGACACGGCGTTCCTTCATTGACATTCTGACATAACATAGCTGCAATGACAGTGCAGTCCTAGGAGAAAGAGGGTTGTGTGATTACACTGTATTTTAAGTGTACTCTATGTCTGATTGTAGAAGTTCAATTCTGATTGTCATGTAGATGAGTAAAATCATTTGTTAATTGGATAAAGAGTTATGAAGAAATATTGGATGATTAGGTCAACAGAATTAAGATAAATATTTGATAATTAGGTTAACAGAAGTTTAGGTAATATAAATAACTGAGTTAATGGAATTTATTCTGTAAAGGTCCATGTCTGGTCTGAGGGCTATGGGACTGGTGAGCTCTTTATAGCAAAACAGCATGTGAAACCAGTCCAACATTTCACTGAATACCTGCATAAGATGAAAATAATTATTCAGCACTGCACCAAAATAATAATGGACAATATAAAAAATTGGACCTTTCATCAGGACCTTTGTGCTGTTTGACATCCAGAAGACAGATGAGTTGTGTGCTACAGTACTGGTGAATCTTAAATTTGAACAATTACTGGGCAGCCCATCCTTAGTTAAATAGCTTAGATTAAATACAACCTAAGAGATATGTCTCAAATGTTGTACAGCAACTATCAAGACATTAGGTTTGACTTTCAATACACATCACCCGTCTTTCCACTTTGTCCCTGTGGGGCTTCTCTCGGTCCCATCCCTGTGCCCCCTCTTATGCATTTGTGGTTTAAAATGTACCTGAGATTGTTTAATTGTACGGCCTGGCAAAGTAGGTACATTTGGGTCAGCAGTGGATAGTTTCCTTCTGCTTGCTCAACGTCATACATTTCTGGGACCTTAGTTATTACGAGCTCCAGAGTTCCTTTATGGAGATGGAAGAATCTTCCAGAAGAACAACCATCTCTGCATAATTCCAGCAATCAGGTCTTTATGGTAGTGTGACCAAGTGGAAACCAATCCTTAGTAAAAGGCACACAACAGCTGTTACCTAACTGTTCACTCTCACACTAGAAGTGGTCCTTAGTACCGGTTACTATTCTTTTCTGGAATGTCTTTTTCATTTCCATTGTGAAACTTTCTGTCTCGACCAATAGAACAGTAACAGTAATATGTTCCTAAAAAAGTCACTGATAATGTTGTGAATCATAAAGAAGTGAATGATTCAACAAAATGTTTAACATTCATAGCATGCTGAAGAACTTGCATGACTGTCAACAACAGTCATGCAAGTATGCAACAAGTCAAATAAGAAAAGAATAACCAGCTGTAACCATGCTTCAGCACAGGAATGGAATTGATCAGGTTGTGAGCAGTGCTTGGTTTCTGCCAGACAAGACACTTGGCAAACAGGCCAAAACAGTTCTTTCATCAGACCAGAGAATCTTGAGTCTTTCATTCTGAGTTCCTTCTGAGTTCCTTCAAGCAAGCTGTTGTGTGCCTTTTACTAAGGATTGGCTTCCACTTGGTCAAACTACCATAAAGATCTGATTGCTGGAATTCTACAGAGATGGTTGTCCTTCTGGAAGATTCTTCCATCTCCATAAAGGAACTCAGGAGCTCTGTCAGTGTGACCATTGGGTTCTTGTTCACTTCACTGACCAAGGCCCTTCTACAAGCTTTGTAAAGTGTGTTGGTGGTTCCAAACCTCTTCCATTTAAGAATGTTGGAGGCCACTGTGTTCATGGGGACCTTCAATGTTGTAGTATTGTACCCTTTTCAAGATGCGTGCCTCCTTTATAAAAAAATAAATATGTGCCTCTATACAATCCTGTCTCGCAGCTCTATGGACAATTCCTTTGACATCATGGCTTGTTTTTTGCTCTGATATGACTGTCAACTGTGGAATTATATATGAACAGGTGTGTGTCTTTCCAGTTGTCCAATCAATTGAATTTACCGCAGGTGGACTCCAATCAAGTTGTATAAATATCTCAAAGATAATCAATAGAAACATAATGCACCTGAGCTCAATTTCAAGGTATTAAGGTATATTGTGTGTAGATTGACAAAGGGAAATAGGTTGTAGCAAAACATAATGTGGAAAAGGTTGAACACTTTTTAATACTTGTACTGTCTGCTTTAATCAATGGGAACACCTCCCTAACCTTTGGGTGTAGTGTGTGAGCTTCCAGGACCAGCATAAAGGCAATACTGTCTACATCTCACAGGATTCAAGACTATGTTTACTTTCTCAGTGTCAGCTGACAGTGTTTTTCCTAATGGTGCTTACAATGCAAAAACAGCTCTTTCCCTGAGAAAGTCATGGGAACACTATGTTCAGCGCCAGCTGTAGCTAGCTAACAATTACCTCATATAGGACTGACTATTCCTCATATTTCACCAATCATGTTCCTACCTGCCTAGAATTACATGATCACCGTCCATTTGCCAGTAACATCCAAAATGAAACAGAAAACAAAACCAAATTGCTAATTACAACATGAACTGAAGTTTGTGTCAGGTCCTGGCTATAGCCAGGACAGGACAGGAGGTGGCTCATCTAGCCACCTCCGATCCTTTTGGTCTCCCCAATTGGAGGCAGGTGTTGGTCATTGCCTCCAATTGGGGACCCTATTTAAGTCCTTTGATTTTGCCATCCTGGTGTGGTTCATTTTGGTTTTTGCCTGAGTTTCAGTTAGCCCCACGTCACTGGTTGCTGCTTTTTGTTTTGTTTGAGCCTTTTTGTTTTCATTAAACATGGATTATCCCCGTTATTTCGACTCTGCGCCTGTGTCCTTCCACACTCCAGCACGTGACAGTTTGGTGTAGTTTTAAAAAGGCTGGTAATTGTAGAGACAAAGTTTATGTAGTGCTGTTACATTCAATTAGTTGATTTTATTAGATTAACAGAAAAATAATATAAAAACTGAATAGTTGTTTATCAGCTTGAACTCTCATACACAAAAAAATAATTTAAATGTTGAATTTAGGTTAAACTAAAATTATCAGATTTGTTTATCAGATGGGTATTTAGTTGTGTAGCTATTTTTTTATAACCCTTGCCTAATTTATGAAGATTAAAACAACCTTTTGTCTCATGTTGGTGTTTTTGGAACTTACCCATGTTGATAGATTACTAAGAGAGTTGGGCATGTATGTCACCTCATATTTATACCCCAGTTAAACAGGAAGTCTTGGAGGATCACCTATCATTTCCTTGAGACACACATGAAAAAAATATATATACGTCAATGTGAAGATACTTTTTGGTTCATAGAACCTTTTAGGAGTGCCAATAATCCTGATTTGTTTTTACCTATTTCTTAAGAATTCATTTTTTCACAATTATCACAAATAAAAGTTAGATAAAAACAATTATTGATGTATTAGTTCCTGATAATCAACAATTACTTGTATAGCGTTTTTCTTGCTAAATGTGAAGTTAATTGTAAAAATATTCCTAGAGGGTATACACTCATTGCAGATGATCACACAACTCCAAGGACATTATATGATCCTGAACGTGGGTTCATAATTCAAACATCCACCATACTTACATTTGTCCTGCTTGTAAATACAATTACTATTTAAATCTTTATGTGCAAATACAGAAACATAGAGCATATTATTCCTCCAGAACACTATTTTCCATTGGCTTCTGCTGGCAACTGGTTCACATGCCATTACGCCACAGTTGCATACTTTGAATCTAGTTTCTCACTGAACAAACAATTGCAAAAAAAACTGTGCATAAACTATTTCTTAAACTGTACATATTATTCAGAAAACTGTGGCCTCTGGTGTGTGTTATGAACAGATACAAACAGCAGACAACACAACATATCTGTGTGCTTACAGAGACGTATTTACTGGTATATGACTTCATCACAGACAAGCCTGCTCTTGTAAGTCTGCATTGCCAGTGAAATAACTGGGTAAATTTGCTTTTAGATGGAAGCAAACATCAGGTGCAGTGGATGGAGGGAAGTACAAAAACCAATGGGGAAAACAATTAGAGGCGAGAATTTTAATACCTGCAAAGTTTATTACATGTACTATAAAATGTCACTGATTATTTTGCATTGTGAGAAAAGCCAGAAATGAAGATCAATGCAGGAACACAATTTGTATTCACAAAGTGTATTTGTTCAAGTTTGTAGAGATATGAATAAAAGAAAGAGATGAATAAAGTACTACCAGACATGTTACCTAGAATATCCAAATGTGGAAAGTTATATATTTCTGTAAACGGTGACAGTGAATAACGACTATTCACAAATGTTAAAAGGGGATGTAAAGAGTTGGTCAGCTCTTCAAGGAACACAGGAATTGTTGTCTTCATGAGTAAGGACTCGTATTTTGATGTGCCACTGTGGCAGTCTATATACAAACACGTAACTGCACACCATAAAAGTTATATTGATGTCTCCTGAGCGCCCATCCTTGGTTACTAATCCAAACCATAATAGTCCAACTGAAGAGGTTAATGTGAATCATAGATTAGCCACAGTGAGTCTCTAACCAGGTTAGGCAGGATACTGAAACTTGTGTGGGTGAGGCTTGACTAAAAGCCAGAGCATGTTTGGAACTTGAAAGCTGCCCCATTAAAAGACTGTGCGTGGGTGTAGACAAATACGTGACAAGCCAAACAAACCTGACATTTTCTAGATCCAAATCTCTGGAGGTAAATTAACACCTGTAGGTGGGTTTCAGTCCTGAGATGAATCATAATAATAAACTCCAGGGGCATATTCACAAAACTTTTAATCTCACCACTAAGAGGCCCCACAAACAGCAGCTTTTATTGTTTTATGAAACAAAATTAGTTGTTTTCTCCACCATCTAACAATGAGTAGTCTATTATTTACAGAAGAGAAAAATGACAGGGGAGAGAGGTTTTGCTAAAATAGCAGTGAAAAGAGCAGGCTTGTGGGTTTTATTCCCACTAGGAATCCGTTTGAAAATGTAACTGTAATTTGTTCTGAGTGAGAGCTTCTTCAAATGTTGTAAATGTAGTAAAGAAAAAAAAATTGCGGGGAAGATTCATTTAAATGTTTTGAAGGGACATATAATAAAGATGCTCTGTATGTACACCTTTTATGTAAGTTCAATTCCATTACATATATGTATCATATTTGTTGTATTTGCCAAATCCTGCAACGATAGTTTGTGTTTCGCATAACCTTTTGTATTTATTCACACCCAGTTTGTTTTAAACAGTTTTCCTGAGCAGTTTTGTTCCTTTCTCAAGGACCTGCTAAGCTGTTTAAATTCCTGTTTTGAAAAAAATATGTGTATCCTGTATTAAACAGCCGAGCAACAAACAAACACCTAGATAAACTGATTCTATCCGTGCCAAAAAAAAATCAGTGACGAAAAGCTAGTAAGTGATGAAATGTTCGTAACATTTGATGTGACATCAAACACCCCTTGATTTCAGGTAATTTCACAAAGGTAATCATTTATAAAACAATTGGATTTAGATCCACTTAAGATGGATAAACTGTCAAGCTGTTGACATTTAATTTACTGTAACTTTCCACTGTATCGCATCAGCAACAAGTACCAAGCAAGCCAAAAGAGGAAATAGTTTCTGTTTATATCAGTACCTTATGTTATAGGTGCAGCCCCTAGCTGATAAGTTAGGGTTGAAGGTGTAACTGTAAACACTGACACAATTAATGTGCTGATTAAATGTGCGTGTTTACATTAAATTGTATAGCTCAAACCAAAATTTACTGAAAACAATTACAGAATCAAAAGGTTTGTGGGATACAGCCAACTAATCAGGAATTGTATAGGATTGGTCAACCAGATGTGTGGGAGACAGGCACAACAATAAATTAGTGTAACACAGTATGTTGTCAAAATAGCAAACTTGTAGACCCTTATATTATCGGACAAAGTACTGTACATGGCCATCAAATTGATGTATACAAATTGATGTATTTTTTACAACCCTGTTTCCAAAAAATAAAAACAGAATGCAATGATGTGCAAATAATTTAAACCCTACAGTAGGGAGAACAAATACACTGCCGATTTTGCAGGTTTTCCCACTTAAAAAGCATGTAGAAGTCTGTAATTTTTATCATAGGTACTCTTCAACTGTGAGTGACAGAATCTAAATCCAGAAAATCACATTGTATGATTTTTAAGTAATTAGTATTTGAGACATCAGAAAAGCAGAACTTAATATTTAGTACAGAAACCTTTGTTTGCAATTACAGAGATCATACGTTTCCTGTAGTTCTTGACCAGGTTTGCACACACTGCAGGAGTCCTGGAGTGGCTAGGCCACTCCAGGACCTTGAGATGCTTCCTACGGAGCCACTCCTTAGTTGCCCTGGCTGTGTGTTTCGGGTCGTTGTCATGCTGGAAGACCCAGCCACGACCCATCTTCAATGCTCTTACTGAGGGAAGGAGGTTTTTGGCCAAGATCTCGCGATACATGGCCCCATCCATCCTCCCCTCAATACGGTGCAGTCGTCCTGTCCCCTTTGCAGAAAAGCATCCCCAAATAATGATGTTTCCACCTCCATCCTTCACGGTTGGGATGGTGCTCTTGGGGTTGTACTCATCCTTCTTCTTCCTCCAAACACAGCGAGTGAAGTTTAGACCAAAAAGCTAAATTTTTGCCTCATCAGTCTACATGACCTTCTCCCATTCCTCCTCTGGATCATCCAGATGGTCATTGGCAAACTTCAGATGGGCCGGGACATGTGCTGGCTTGAGCAGGGGGACCTTGCATGCGCTGCAGGATTTTAATCCATGATTACTAATGTGTTACTAATGGTTTTCTTTGAGACTGTGGTCCCAGCTCTCTTCAGGTTATTGATCGGGTCCTGCCGTGAAGTTCTGGGATGATCCATTACCTTCCTCATGATCATTGATGCCCCATGAGGTGAGATCTTGCATGGAGCCCCAGACCAAGGAAGATTGATTGTCATTTTGAACTTCTTCCATTTTCTAATAATTGCGCCAACAGTTGTTGCCTTCTCACCAAGCTGTTTGCCTATTGTCCTTTAGCCCATCCCAGCCTTGTGCAGGTCTACAATTTTATCCCTGATGTCCTTACACAGCTCTCTGGTCCTGGCCATTGTGGAGAGGTTGGTGTCTGTTTGATTGAGTGTGTGGACAGGTGTATTTTATACAGGTAACGAGTTCAAACAGGTGCAGTTAATACAGGTAAGGAGTGGAGAACAGGAGGGCATCTTAAAGAAAAACTAACTGGTCTGTGAGAGCCGGAATTCTTACTGGTTGGTAGGTGCTCAAATACTTATGTCATGCAATAAAATGCAAATTAATTAATAAAAAAATCATACAATGTGATTATCTGGATTTTTATTTTAGATTCCGTCTCTCACAGTTGAAATGTACCTATGATAAAGATTACAGACAAACCTGAAAAAAGTGTTTCAAATACTTGTTCTCCCCACTGTATATTCAATTGAAAATAGTACAAAGACAACATATCAAATGTTGAAACTGAGACATCTTATTGTTTCTTGAAAAGAAATAAAAATATATGCCCACTTTGAATTTGATGCCAGTAACACATTTCATCAAAGTATGGACAGAGACAACAAAAAACTGGAAAAGTTATGTAACGCAAAAAAACTAAACCTGGTGGAATATAACTAATTAGGTTAATTGTCAACAGGTCATTAACATAATTGGTTATTTAAAGATAATTCCAGAGAGGATGGTTCTGTCCGAAGTCAGGATGGGGAGGGGCTCACCATTCGGTGAAAGACTGAACGGGCGAATAGTGCAACAATATAAAAATATAGTTTCTCAACATAAAATTGCAAAGATTTTGGGGATCTCATAATCTACAACACGTAATATCATTAAAAGATTCTGAGAATCCAGAGAAATCTCTGTATGTAAGGGACAAGGCCAAAAACCAATACTGGATGGCTGTGATCTTGTGAATCATGGACGCCATGTCCTCCTGACTAAAAAGGAGAGGGACCATCTGGCTTGTTATCAGCGCAAACTTCAAAGCCAGCATCAATGATGGTATGGGGTTGAATTAGTGAACATGACATGGGTGACTTGCAGATCTATTTATGCTGAAATATATCAATCGGTTTTGGAGCAACATATGCTGCCATCCAGACAATGTATTAACAGGGAAGGCCTCGCTTTTTTCAGAAAGTCAATGCCAAACACATTCTGTACGTAGTACAACAGCATGGCTCTGTAGTAAAAGAGTGTGTGTGCTAAACTGGTCTGCCGGTCACCCATTGAAAACATTTTGAGCAGCAGGATGACCATAGTAGACACGGGTGTTAGTCTTTTTCCTTCTGAGGTAAGTGTGTATCAGTGACCCTGCTGCTTCCTGTTACATGTGGTGTCTGGGGTTGGGGGCACTTCCACTTCCACAGAGGTATCTGTTGGTACTGACGAGAAAACTGCTTCCATGTATAAGACCTATGCAGCTACACAAACATGTATTCATGTGTGTGCACACAAATGCAGTCATAGATGTACACGCACCTCAGAATTGGATTTGGGTGGAGAGTACTCAGGTCACATGTATTAATTATTTACACTCACCTAAAGGATTATTAGGAACACCTGTTAAATTTCTCATTAAGGCAATTATCTAATCAACCAATCACATGGCAGTTGCTTGAATGCATTTAGGGGTGTGGTCCTGGTCAAGACAATCTCCTGAACTCCAAACTGAATATCAGAATGGGAAAGAAAGGTGATTTAAGCAATTTTGAGCATGGCATGGTTGTTGGTGCCAGACGGGCCGGTCTGAGTATTTCACAATCTGCTCAGTTACTGGGATTTTCACGCACAACCATTTCTAGGGTTTACAAAGAATGGTGTGAAAAGGGAAAAACATCCAGTATGCGGCAGTCCTGTGGGCGAAATGCCTTGTTGATGCTAGAGGTCAGAGGAGAATGGGCCGACTGATTCAAGCTGATTGAAGAGCAACTTTGACTGAAATAACCACTCGTTACAACCGAGGTATGCAGGAAAGCATTTGTGAAGCCACAACACGCACAACCTTGAGGCGGATGGGCTACAACAGCAGAAGACCCACAGGGTACCACTCATCTCCACTACAAATAGGAAAAAGAGGCTACAATTTGCACGAGCTCACCAAAATTGGACAGTTGAAGACTGAAAGAATGTTGCCTGGTCTGATGAGTCTCCATTTCTGTTGAGACATTCAGATGGTAGAGTCAGAATTTGGCGTAAACAGAATGAGAACATGGATCCATAATGCCTTGTTACCACTGTGCAGGCTGGTGGTGGTGGTGTAATGGTGTGGGGGATGTTTTCTTGGCACACTTTAGGCCCCTTAGTGCCAATTGGGCATCTTTTAAATGCCACGGCCTACCTGAGCATTGTTTCTGACCATGTCCATCCCTTTATGACCACCATGTACCCATCCTCTGATGGCTACTTCCAGCAGGATAATGCACCATGTCACAAAGCTCGAATCATTTCAAATTGGTTTCTTGAACATGACAATGAGTTCACTGTACTGAAATGGCCCCCACAGTCACCAGATCTCAACCCAATAGAGCATCTTTGGGATGTGGTGGAACGAGAGTTTCGTGCCCTGGATGTGCATCCCACAAATCTCCATCAACTGCAAGATGCTATCCTATCAATATGGGCCAACATTTCTAAAGAATGCTTTCAGCACCTTGTTGAATCAATGCCACGTAGAATTAAGGCAGTTCTGAAGGCAAAAGGGGTTCAAACACAGTATTAGTATGGTGTTCCTAATAATCCTTTAGGTGAGTGTATGTAGTCTATGTTGTAGGCATTTACCTGACACAACTCACTAGGACTCCTTTTTATCTGCTAGACAGTCGAAAAAAAAACAATCTGCATTGCTAACTGAAACAGTTAGTTTACAGGACGCAATTATGCCATCTTCAAAGATATTTAACACAATGTTTCTGTTGCTAAGGCATGGATTAAAGTATTAATTAGTACATTTGAAAATGAAAATTGTATTAATGCATGGATGCAAGAATATAGCAAAACATAAAACCTAGTACTTTTTTGCATGACGTATTTTTACATCTAACCGACAAAGTCAATTGCCATAAATAACAAACATACACAGAGATAAAATCCCAACCGCACAGTCATTTCCACCAAATAAAATCCCCATAAACTGATAGATAACAGAAGTTGTCATCTTGTTCACGTATTGGTTGCTGGGATTTTTTTTCTTCTTGCAATTAAATGTGTGACTTACAGTACAATTGAAATATTTGGGCTTTATTGTGTACATTTTTACATATGCTACTACCACTGGAGACCAGGGTTCATGTGTGAACCAACCACCAGACAGAACCCAGTGGGGGACAGAAGACAGTTATTTTCTGCATGATCCTCCCTCTTCTTATACTAAACCCACCTCTGGTGTTTGTGGCAAAAAATATCACACATGACTACAGGGATTCCCCCTTGGAGAAAATGGCTAAGAGATTTATCTGCAGAATCATCAACTCTGAGATTAATCTGCAGTTTAAGGGAGTTTGGCATGTGTGGCACATTATATTTATATTTCAGGGAAACAGGAAGGCAGTTCCCAATGACACACAATAACTGTAATCACAGCCAAAGGTGCTTCAACAAAATACTGAGTAAAGGGAACTGAATACTTATGTAAATGTGTCATTTCTGGTGGGGTTAAATACATATGGAAAACATTCTGAAACCTGTTTTCCTTATCATTATAGGGTACTGTGAGTAGATTGATTTAGTTAATTTTAGAATAAGGTAGTGATGTAAGAAAATGTGGAAAACGTGGTATGAATATTTCCAGAATGCACTTAAATACCAATGAAACTTTTTAAATACCAATTAAACTACCAATGTGCTGTCTTCATGGTATTCCTCCAACCATTTTTTATAATGTTTATATCAGCGTTGTGCCATCAAACAAGGAAACAACAAAACAAGCATGTGAAACATGCATACACAACACAAATCCCACAGCACGGTAAAGAATAAGCCTGTGGTCGTGAATGACCAGCATTCACGATTGAACAAAATGTCCTCCAGTAACCTTGAGTGACCGTGTAGTTAATGGTCAACAATCAGCACTGTCATTGGCTTCAAAACAACACAATATCTTTCAAAGGTTAAAGTTGTCATAAAACATGTAGGCGCCAAACTGAAAACCCTTTTATCATTATTTATAACTCTTATCATGAATAACCTCCTAGTATGACAAATAAACAACTAACATTTGCATCAATAAACGTATTATGTCTTCACTATTTTACTGTAAACATACTCATTTGGATTTCAAAACATCCGGTGTTGATGTGGTAAGATGTTATTACTATTCAGCCAATAAACGTTTGGATTTTTCATGTTTCATAATGAGAAAAACTGATTACGTGATTGTACCTTAACCCTATTGTAAATTAATATGAATGGAAGCAGATTAAAATTAAGATTAAAACCTGTTTGTTTCACTTTACTTTCACGGTACGAATTCCCAGGACATTTTACTGTCATGTGAAAAAGTAAGTGCTGTACACCCCCTGGAAGGGACAGGTGCACATGAGTTAAATACCAACCACATCACAAACACATAAAGGTAACTCAATTTAAAAGTTCCTACAATTCCTTTTACTTTGAAACCATTCATGCAATTAAAATAAACAGAATAAATAGAAAAAATTAAAAAATCATTAGGGGCTAACTTGAGAGGGTCCAGCTTTGCATAAAGATTAGAAACTTAGTCTGGTTTGATCTTAACCAAATGTGTGTGTGGTAAAATATCACACCAAGACCATGAGACCAGTTCAAGGCCCTCAGAAGAAAGACTGACAAACAACAAATGACAAGATGACCAACTGTGCAATTTGCAATGCATCTTTAACCCCACATCAAATATTTGTATGCAGCTAAAGATAACCTAGCTAGCTAGACAGCTAATTTCACTCATAACAGTGTTGCCATGATTAGTGGCAACACTAAAATTACACGACCCAATTGAACTTATACACTCAACAAATATAAACACAACAAGCAAATATGTCAAAGATTTTAAACTGAGTTACACTTGTCTTTTAATGTGCTTTAGACCATCACTAACATTTTGGTCTGTAGGTTGGTGCACAAATACATACTTATATACATATAAACATATACACATTTATATACACACACATACCTAAGCACATTTGTGCTTAAATACATACACACCCATACACAGATTTGCATACTTGCATCACACACGCACGCACACACACACACACACACACACACACACCGAGCAGCTTCCTTCCCAAACCAAACCCAGCTCCATACCATTATGCATAAAGCAATCCCCACGCCCAACTCAAGTCCCTTTGAACTCCATCCTTGTAGATTCCAGAGATTTAACCATCTTTTCCAGTACACTACAATTTCTTTTATTTTCTCTGCAGTATATCACTGTCTTGTGGTGATGCTTTACTTGATATTTAAATCTTCCGGTCGTATGCAGCCTTAAAGAGAAAATAATTCAGTTGATTGTCCACAATTTTTTAGATCACCAATCAGCATTGTTTGTATGTTCATCTTAATAGAAATACCATGACACAACAACCAATTCTGAACTTGATTCCAGAGGTCTGCCGTCACTAGACAGTACCAGAACTGATGGTCCACTTATTCTGTTTCATTATGATACAATCTGCACAGTTCCGACTGCTCAATTCCCACTCAATTCCTCAATTTTTTTGTTGCAAGAATTTCATATAATAGATTACACTCGAAGGAACGGATGGAAGCAAATTGGTAAATGTCTTAAACAGTGTTTTGGCATTCATCCATTTAAAATGACATGTTTTTATCTGTACCATAGCAAAGAGACACCTTTTTAACACTGGATGAGCCTCTCCTATTAGCCTGTTTGAAAACCATTTTGGATTTAGATGTAGTTTTGTTATAATAAAGGCTATCAGAGATTTATTAAAAATCCTAATATTTAATCATTTTAACTCCTCCCAACTCCTCTTCAATATATAAATATGCCAAGTCCTTTCCATGGCTTTCGAATATGTTACCTTTCCAAACAAAGTTACTAGAGACAAGATCTGCATACATGGAGACCATTGTTTTTAGCCACTGTAATAATCATGTTACTTAATTGCTTGAATTTCAATGGCTACAGTGGGGAGAACAAGTATTTGATAACTCCATGAACTGCCACCTTAACGTGGTGGAGGGGTTTGAGTACCCGAGTGACCCTAGGAGCTATGTTGTCTGGGGCTATATGCCCCTGGTAGGGTCTCCCAAGGCAAACTGTTCCTGGTCGATGGGTCAGACTAAGAGCGGTTCAAAAACCCTTTATGATAGAAAACATTTTGAGGACCGTGACGTCGCCAGTATGGCGCAGCTGGGGCCCCACCCTGGAGCCAGGCCCGGGGTTGGGGCTCGTATGCGAGCGCCTGGTGGCCAGGCTTTTCCCCACAGGGTCCGGCCGAGCTCAGCCCGAAGGAGCTACGTGGGGCCGCCTTCCCGTGGGCTCACCACCTGCAGGAGGGACCATAAGGGGTCGGTGCGTAGAGGATCAGGCGGCAGTCGAAGGCGGGGGCCTCGACAACCCGATCCCTGGACACGGAAACTAGTTCTAGGGACGTGGAACGTCACCTCGCTGGCGGGGAAGGAGCCTGAGATTGCCCATGGTGAGAGGTGGCGGGCTGGTGTGGGTTTGCTTATAGCCCCCCAGCTCTGCCGCCATGTGTTGGAGTTTACCCCGGTGAACGAGAGGGTCGTTTCCCTGCGCCTATGGGTCGGGGATAGGTCTCTCACTGTTGTTTGTGCCTACGGGCCGAATGGCAGAGCAGAGTACCCGACCTTCTTGGAGTCTCTGGGAGGGGTGCTGGAAAGTGCTCCAACTGGGGACTCCATCGTTCTACTGGGGGACTTCAACGCCCACATGGGCAACGACAGTGACACCTGGAGGGCCTTGATTGGGAGGAACGGCCCCCCTGATCTGAACCAGAGCGGTGTTCAGTTATTGGACTTCTGTGCTAGTCACAGTTTGTCCATAACGAACACCATGTTCAAGCATAAGGGTGTCCATCAGTACACGCGGCACCAGGACACCCTAGGCCGTAGGTCGATGATCGACTTTGTTGTCGTTTCATCTGACCTGCGGCCGTATGTCTTGGAAACTCGGGTAAAGAGAGGGGCGGAGCTGTCAACTGATCACCACCTGGTGGTGAGTTGGATCCGATGGCTGGGGAGGAAGCTGGACAGACTCTGCAGACCCAAGTTTACTGTAAGGGTCTGCTGGGAACGTCTGGCCGAGTCTCCTGTCAGAGAGATCTTTAGCTCCGACCTCCGGCAGAGCTTCGACTGGATCCCGAGGGAGGCTGGAGATATTGAGTCCGAGTGGCCGTAAGGTCTCTGGTGCCTGTCGAGGCGGCAATCCCCGAACCCGGTGGTGGACACCGGAAGTAAGGGATGCCGTCAAGCTGAAGAAGGAGTCCTATCAGGCCTGGTTGGCTTGTGGGACTCCTGAGGCAGCTGACGGGTACCGACAGGCCAAGCGGACTGCAGCTCGGGTGGTTGTGGAGGCAAAAACTTGGGCCTGGGAGGAGTTCGGTGAGGCCATGGAGAAGGACTATCGGCTGGCCTCGAAGAGATTCTGGCAAACCGTCCGGCGCCTCAGGAGAGGGAAACAGTGCCCTACCAACGCTGTTTACAGTGGAGGTGGGCAGCTGTTGATCTCAACTGGGGATGTCGTCGGGCGGTGGAAGGAGTACATTAAGGATCTCCTCAATCCCGCCGTCACGTCTTCCATTGAGGAAGCAGAGGCTGAGGGCTCAGAGGTGGACTCGTCCATCACCCAGGATGAAGTCACTGAGGTAGTCAAGAAACTTCTCAGTGGCAAGGATGAGATCCGCCCTGAGTACCTCAAGTCTCTGGATGTTGTGGGGCTGTCTTGGTTGACACGCCTCTGCAGCATCGCGTGGCGGTCAGGGACAGTGCCTCTGGGATGGCAGACCGGGGTGGTTGTCCCTCTTTTTAAGAAAGGGGACCGGAGGGTGTGTTCCAACTACAGGGGGATCACACTTCTCAGCCTCCCCGGGAAAGTCTATGCCAGGGTACTGAAGAGGAGAATATGGCCGATGGTAGAACCTCGGATTCAGGAGGAATAGTGTGGTTTTCGTCCGGGCCGTGGAACACTGGACCAGCTCTATACCCTCTACAGGGTGATGGAGGGTTCATGGGAGTTTGCCCAACCAATCCACATGTGTTTTGTGGATTTGGAGAAGGCATTCAACTGTGTCCCTCGCGGCATCCTGTGGAGGGTGCTTCGGGAGTATGGGGTCCTGGGTCCTTTGCTAAGGGCTGTCAGGTCCCTGTACGACCGAAGCAGGAGCTTGGTTCGCATTGCCGGCAGTAAATCAGACTTGTTCCCAGTGCATGTTGGACTCCGGCAGGGCTGCCCTTTGTCACCGGTTCTGTTCGTAATTTTCATGGACAGAATTTCTAGGCACAGCCAGAGGCCGGAGGGTGTCAGGTTTGGGACCACACGATTCCGTCTCTGCTCCTTGCGGATGATGTTGTCGTGTTGGCCCCTTCAAACCAGGACCTTCAGCCTGCACTCGGTTTGCAGCCGAGTGTGAAGCGGTTGGGATGAAAATCAGTACCCCCAAATCCTAGGTCATGGTCCTCAGTCGGAAAAGGGTGGCTTGCCCACTTCAGGTTGGTGGAGAGTTCTTGCCTCAAGTGGAGGAGTTTAAGTATCTAGGGGTCTTGTTCACGAGTGAGGGAAGGATGGAACGGGAGATTGACAGACGGATCGGTGCAGCTTCTGCAGTAATGCGGTCAATGTATCGGTCTGTCGTGGTGAAGAAAGAGCTGAGCCGCAAGGCGAAGCTCTCGATTGACGGGTCAATCTACGTTCATACTCTCACCTATCGTCATGAGCTTTGGGTCATGACCGAAAGGACAAGATCCCGGATACAGGCAGCCGAAATTAGCTTTCTCCGCAGGGTGGCTGGGCGATCCCTTAGAGATAGGGTGAGAAGCTCGGTCACCCGGGAGGATCTCAGAGTAGAGCCGCTGCTCCTCCACATAGAAAGGGGTCAGCTGAGGTGGCTTGGGCATCTGTTCCGGATGCCTCCTGAACGCCTTCCTGGGAAGGTCTTCGGGGCCCGTCCCACCGGGAGGAGACCCCAGGGAAGACCTAGGACACGCTGGAGGGACTATGTCTCCCGGCTGGCCTGGGAACACCTCGGTGTCCCCCCAGAAGAGCTAGAGGAAGTGTCCCGGCCCCGGATAAGCGGAAGAAGATGGATGGATGGACAGTGGAGAGAATAAGTATTTGATAACCTGCATAATCAGCAGTGTTTCCCACTTACAAAGCATGTAGAAGTCTGTAATTTTATCATAGGTACTCTTCAACTGTGAGTGATGGAATCTAAAACAAAAATCCAGAAAATCACATTGTATGATTTTTAAGTAATTAATTTGCAGTTTATTGCATGACATAAGTATTTGATACATCAGAAAAGCAGAACTTCATATTTGGTACCATCTTCAATGCTCTTACTGAGGGAAGGAGGTTGTTGGCCAAGATCTCGCGATACACGGCCCCATCCATCCTCCCCTCAATACAGTGCAGTCGTCCTGTCCCCTTTGCAGAAAAGCATCCCCAAAGAATGATGTTTCACCTCCATGCTCCACAATTGGAATGTTGTTCTTGGGGTTGTACTCATCCTTCTTCTTCCTCTTGAACTTCTTCCATTTTCTAATAATTGCGCCAACAGTTGTTGCATTCTCACCAAGCTGCTTGCCTATTGTCCTGGAGCCCATCCCAGCCTTGTGCAGGTCTACAATTTTATCCCTGATGTCCTTACACAGCTCTCTGGTCTTGGCCATTGCGGAGAGGTTGGAGTCTGTTTGATTGAGTGTGTGGACAGGTTTCTTTTATACAGGTAACGAGTTCAAACAGGTGCAGTTAATACAGGTAATGAGTGGAGAACAGGAGAACTTCTTAAAGAAAAACTAGCAGGTCTGAGAGAGCCGGAATTCTTATTGGTTGGTAGGTGATCCAATACTTAGGTCATGCAATAAAATGCAAATTAATTATAAAAAAATCATACAATGTAATTTTTAGATTCCGTCTTTCACAGTTGAAATGTACCTATGATAAAAATGACAGACCTCTACATGCTTTGTAAGTAGGAAAACCTGCAAAATCGGCAGTGTATCAAATACTTATTCTCCCCACTGTATAATGAGTAAATATGGGGACAATGGACATCTTTGTTTTATATGTGGTGATGGTTTAAAACTGACTGAGATATAGCCGTTATGCACTATATTAAAATGGTTCTGACATTTATAAATAAATCTACTTTATATAAGGCTTTTTTTAGGCTTTCTAAAAGTACATTTGGAAGCATCCCATACCAAATGATGATCAGGTGTACCCATGATATTTAAAAAAAAGTATTGGTTATGAATTTCCTTGTCTTGGTTATAGAGTTGTTGTTATGTAGCAGGCTTTGATAACATTTCCAGTGGCCTGTCCCCTTGGAAAATCAGTGTGATTAATGTGGTTGCCAATTAGACGATAATAAGAGGGCATTGTTCTACTATAATTAATACTCTTATTTTCGGGACAAGGGAGAATGATAAGCAGACCAGGCGGCTCAGTTGAGTAAGTAATGTTCTAAAGTAATGAAATTTAAGAGGTTATTAGAGATGTTTTTTGGTTTTTTTATGTGGATCATCTTTATTTGGGCCATAGAGCTTAACCAGCAAGATCTGTTCATCAGACAGTTTCATACTAAAAAAACAGCAAGATCTGTCCATCAGACAGTTTAATACTAAAAACCAGCGAGATCTGTTCATCAGACAGTTTAATACTAAAAACCAGCAAGATCTGTCCATCAGACAGTTTAATACTAAAAACCAGCGAGATCTGTTCATCAGACAGTTTAATACTAAAAACCAGCAAGATCTGTTCATCAGACAGTTTAATACTAAAAACCAGCAAGATCTGTCCATCAGACAGTTTAATACTAAAAACCAGCGAGATCTGTCCATCAGACAGTTTAATACTAAAAACCAGCGAGATCTGTCCATCAGACAGTTTAATACTAAAAACCAGCGAGATCTGTCCATCAGACAGTTTAATACTAAAAACCAGCGAGATCTGTCCATCAGACAGTTTAATACTAAAAACCAGCGAGATCTGTTCATCAGACAGTTTAATACTAAAAACCAGCAAGATCTGTTCATCAGACAGTTTAATATTAAAAACCAGCAAGATCTGTTCATCAGACAGTTCAATACTAATAACCAGCAAGATCTGTTCATCAGACAGTTTAATACTAAAAACCAGCAAGATCTGTTCATCAGACAGTTTAATACTAAAAAAACGACCCATCTTCCATGAGCGTCGTTGAGGACAGTTTACCCATTTTAGTCAACATTTTTGTTTATTATCATCATCATCTGTTTTTTATTTATTTGCCCACAACAAGTGTATGTCCTCCCATTCCTTTTTCCACCCAGCTTCATCAAATCATGTGGAAAGTAAATAATAGATAATATATTATTTTTATTTTAATCAGATCAGGTGATTGATTTTGGCACTGAAAATCTCCTTGGTAGCCATGGTCGTTGTCCTGCAGTATGATTAAGGGCAATCCATGTTTTGAGGCATTCAGTTGTATCTGAGCACACAAGATGTTTCTTTACACTGTCCACAAATAATCTTGCTGCTTCCGTTGCCAGTTCCAGATGCAGCCATAAATGCCCAAGCCATAACACTACCTCCGGGATCAAGGGCACTCTCTTTCTCCACACGTTCCTCTTCCCATCACTCTGGTAAAGGCTAAGTTTCTTCCCACACCCATAAAACCTATTATTGATGCTAATAGGTTGGACAAAACTGCCTACATCCTAAACTCCTCCCCACTCCCCAGGCTATTGCACGCAGCACACTGAAGAAACAACATGTTTTCCCTAAGCTTAAAAAAAAAACAGTGAGCAAATAGAGGGCCTAAATTGCAAGCTCCATGGACATGATTGCTAATGGCTATTAATAGCCATTTTAGCACATTCTCCAATCACAATTGCATGACAGGTTTGAACATAAGTGTGGTAATGGGTATGGTCAAAAGTGAGGCATGATCAAAAAACTTTGCTAACTACAAAGGCCCATTGGCACTTTGGCCAGCAAGCATCAGGGAAATGGTAGGAGGAAATGGCTTAAGCATTTACACTATGGGGAAGTGTTTACCTCCAACGGATGTTTGCCAAGTTGAACAAGCAGTGTGATAAGAAGCAGACTCTTACATGTCCAGTGAACAGATGCTCATGGGACACATTTTGATGTTCCAGACTCTACCACCAATTAATAAAAAGTTTCATTATTAAAGTCAATGTAGAATATTAACCACTGACACCAAACACAATGTCAAAACATTATTTTACTGGAGTGGGTGGAATTTTCCACATGACTGTTGTCCTTACTCCATGTTAGAATTCACAAAAAACACAGTGTTCTAAATGGATTGGTATTCTTAGTAACATAACCACCACCCACAACTGCTTTGTCCCTTCCGGTCTGTTAAGAGTTGGGATTCTTGGGAACATGTTACGCATCAACTGTTTGGACTATATTTGTCTGTGTACTTTATTGTTGTCCTCTGTTAGGGAGTGGGAAAACTGACCATGGCTGAAATAGCTGAGGCCACTGCATTACCTGAGAAAACAACATTTAGAGCAAAATATAACAGTTACTGGTAAAATTAGAGTACAATAAAATATAGTAATATGGACATGGTTTCAGCAACAATCATTTTGTTATTAATGTGGCCGAGGTGTTAGCAGAAGTGGAAAAAGTTATTCTGCCACTTCAAAAGCCACCCATAAAGAAAATATACATGTAATACTAACAACACATTTTTGGATGCATTTCAGCTTGCATGTGAAATGCAATTCGAAATATTTTAAAGCATAGCATACATTTGGAAATGTATTTGGATTATTTGGCTATTTGTTTTATATTTCACGTGCATTTATATTTTGGTATGGGAATCTATTCCAGTGCAGGAGTGACAGATTAGTTGGTACAGACAGTGCGTTTTAAAGTTGAGGACTTGACAAGGAGGAGCATGTGAAAGACGTGTGATATCAGCAACATGAGTGGGTGTCTGGGACAGGGTTGAGTCTAAAGTTCACACTGAGGTAGGATATATTATAGAGCAGAATTACTAAGAAGCTGAGCAAACTCCCTCTAATAACTCACAGTAGAACTCTAAAGGCTATGTCCTGGTTTGCACTACATGTCTTATGAATTCATTTTACCATTTTACTATTTGATTAAGTTGACTGTGTAGGAGAGGTAAGACAACTTGTCAGCTGACTTCTGGGAAACAGTTTCTTTTTTAAGCAGAAGGGGCGTAACCTTTTAAGCTGTTGCTAAGGGGAAGTGGGAAAACATTCAGCCAATTGTCAACTTGAAAACTGCAGTTCCCTTCATATTTAGTTACATGAACTTGCAAATCGGCTTAACCTCAAATGTGTTGATGTGTGAAAGCATAATTTTATTGGATAAAAATTTGTGAATTGTTTTAAACAAATGAAACTTTTGCCTATTGTGGTTTAAGTTGCCGTATAGTCATAAAAACAGATGCAACATAAAAACAGCACATTTTCCTATATATTCATTAATCAATATTAGTTGAGGTTAAGAAAGTCTACATGAGAAGTATCTTATTACTTAGGACCAATCATGTTAACAACATGTTCAAACCCTGTAAAATGTTACCGGTGACACACCTCTGTGCAGTATTCTCTTTAAACAGACAGGAAATGGAGATAAAGAACAAAGGTAAAATCTGGGACACCTTATGAAGTGTACTACTAAATTTTTCTTTCTTCCAGTGAATTCTGCTTCCAACATAGGTAAATCTGCACTCAAAATTTAAACATATGCTTCCCTTAACTAACTGCTGGCTGAAGAGGAAAAAGACACACACCAGTAGTTCCCATCTGAGTTAAAGGTATTTGATTGTGTGCTGGGGGCTAGTTTTACATGTGTGAACAGGCAGAGATGAGGAGGCAGACAAAACAACAAAAAATGAGACAAAGTATAATCACTGAAGTATGTGTGACGTAAGGCCAATCTGGTACACTAGCACTCCTTTGCGCCACCTTCACATTGAGCTTCGTCACACTGAGTAGATAATTTATGAAAACGAATCTGTACCTTACAATTGTAAAATTCAGAGTGTGATAAGACTATGTGTCATATCTGGCTGTAGATTATGCTGTTGCCTCAACTCAGACCCAGTTCCCTGAGTAGTTTGTGCTTGGAAAGACCCATATCAACCAGCCCTGTGGTGATGGCAACCACGGTGACAGCCATAAGCTGGAGGATTAGGTCAGGCCTGGCATGAGCAGTAGTCACCACGGAGACGGCCTAGTACGGTTCCTTAGAAGACCTCCAGAGGTGTTTCTGCTGTAACCAGACACAAGAGCAGATCTGACCGAGCACACAGAACATAAACAACTAGGTGCAGTAAACTCCTTTGAAAGGATTACCTTAATTTAGGGTTTGTTACCCCACAACAGCTCTGTCCTCCTCAAATTAAAATACATTGTATGTTCAGACACGTCATTGTTTTCAAACCACTTATTATTACAAAACCAACCCCAAAGTATTGGCATTGTAAGCTCAGACACTGGTAATGAAAAATCAGTTTCAGGATGGTTTTATGTAACTATGTAATTTCCTTTTTACCAACCTCATATGTTACACATTCATTTGGAGAACTGTTCAGACTCAGTGCAATGACAAAGTGAACTATCACATGCTTTCAATGTGTCACTACCCTGATACACGGTATCTCCAACTTCCCTCTGCACTGGAGAAGTCAAACAATAACTGCTCTGTGCCCGATTTCCATAGCGGTCTAAAATTATGCCTGATTAGATTGTACGTGTCCCACGTTTCCTTCAGTCCTCAGCACCTATGTACCAGAGGTCGTATCCAACTAAAGCTTAAGGGGAAAGCCTAATCTAGAATGACCGGTCTGGGTTTGACCATTCCATTCACTAATCAGTGACAGACACCCACAAAGAAAGCTTGGTGATATTTCCGGGCTGTCGCTCAGTCAAAATGCTGCTTCAGTATCAAGACATTATGTTGGGATTGCTACCAATACACAGAGCTCTTGCAAATCCCCACTGGATATCTTAAGAAGTTATTAAGAGATTACATGCACCTGTGCGATACATTAAGCTTGATTGCAACAAAAAAAAATATCAATAACTCACTCATGAGTCATTCTTTGTCAGCCAGTCACATGGGTAATTTATATTTTGATCCACCCAAACAGAGCCCAAAGTTCAAGCCAAACCCACCAAATAAATGTACCTATAATAACTGTAGTCAGTTCATGTTTTGTGTAAACACGTTAAGCACAAAACATTCTAGAATAAACATTCAAGCTACACAACACACCCCTGATTATATAATATCTGCTTGGATAGATTCTGCACTCCTGTTTCCAATGAAAGATCTAATTAAAACAGAAACTTGGCAGAATAATTGTATATGTAATTAAATATATACACAGCCATAATGTAGAATTCAACATATATCAGTAGACAGTTCTGTAACTTGGTAGATTGGGGTCAGCAAAGGATGTGGTTCATATTTGTTAGAATTGCTGTAACTGTACAATTGCAGAACTGAGCTTTCAGATACAATCTATGTATAATAGTACTAAACCTAAATCTTAAGTCAATGCGAGTTTAACTTTATGCAACAATGTAAAAGATCTTTGGACTGCTGTAAACCTTCATTTTAAAAGAAACTCAAAGGGCAAGCAATTAAGGGATCAGAGCTGTAGTCATTCTGCCAAAAAAAACATTTCATTTGCAAAACAGTTTCATATTTTCTGTAGGACAAATTCAGGGTGGTCCCTCCCCTTTTTATTCAATTTGGCCAAACAGTAAGGGAGCTACCTTAATTAGTCTAGGAGAAACTGTCTGACAAAGGTTTTGAAAATAACTTTTTTTTTATTGAATGACGAGCCACCCAGCCTTACAAAAACTTATCATTTATCTCAAACCTCAAGGCTGAAGCAATAATCTGGCAGTATGCCTATGACGCAAATACATGCGAATTCGTTTCCAGGGAACATTAACTTCTTAGAAAAACCCTCACTGTCCAGCGGGTGTGGTGTAAATAAACATGTTTGACAGTATTTAGAAAACTACATGTAAAAAACAGAAATGCCTTTTACTGGGTGGGTCCATTTTCAGCAACACCGTGTAGAGGCCACCGCTGGCTTATTTTAACTGAATTTTATGTTTCTGGGGAGGAGTTAAAAATTTGCTAGCAGGTAACAGCCAAATGTATATAATCACACCATTGCAGTCACGTATATGAAGTCACACCCTTTATTCCTTTCGGTCACAAATGTGTATACAATCATGTCCTTTTAGCTTTCAAGTGCTGGTCCAACTGACTTCAGCAAATTAATGTAATCTTATAATGCATCATTAGGGTTAGTTAGGCCGGTTTACCGGGTGGAACTGCATTGCTTAAATTGTCCAGGTGATTAGGACTACTGAGTGAATGCCAGAACCCATCTTTAAGCCCACATTTAAAATTCCAGTGATCATTTTAAATGCATAACATTTGGTAATTAAATGTTTAAAGACTTGAGAATGGGCTTAACTGACGTGCCTGTCAAAACGAGCCCCCTCCCCCTTCCAATACAACCTTGTGCAACAGGCAGTTCGGAATCAGGAAGTAATTTTATCCATGCAAATTACATGACTGGTTTTGGAATGAGCAGTAGGAATGTGGGCTTTAAGATAAGAATGATCGAAGTTACCCAGAAGTAAAATTAAGTCACTTCTTGTTTTACACAATCTGTCTACAAAGAATTTAAACACGCAAAAGCATGTAAGGCAATTTTATATAGTCCCTCTACGCAACTTCTGAAGTTTTAGTTTACATTTTAAGGCCCCAACTTGTAAGTTCAATAAAGTTCTTACACAAATCCTTATGCATGTGTAACTCATTGACAAGAAACCAGTCATTTAAGGAAACTTGGTCAGTCAGATTTTCCATTTGATTACTTAGACTGCGTATACAATTTTCTGAAGAATTAACTTGGTTACTGTACAATGAGTCAAAGTTCAATACATTTATTAAAAAAATAAAACATCTGTCCTTTGTACATTAAATAAAAATCAATTTTACACAGCCATTACATTTTAGGAGTCAGATGAATATTGGGATGTATTAACAAATGTTCTCATACGTCTCATCAACAAACAGAAAAAATATTGATGCTGAAAAAACAACTTGAGCATGAGCCTTATTGCTAAACTGAGGACTATCCCAATGCAGTAATGGCCTAAAATCAGACTTACCCTTTGGGCTAACCACATAGTAGTCACTGATATTAAGGATTTCAGAAAACTTGCAGGAATAGTCCAATCTGCTTTGAGAAAAAGGAACCACAAGAAGTCTTTTATAGTCCAATTCACCTGATTAACAGGGCAAGTGTTGCCCCAATTCCAGCAACTCCTGCAAAGGCCATAAGGGTGTTCCTTACTGAGGACTCTGGATCTTCTACATGAAAAAACTCTACAAATCCATCCTGAAGGAAAAAAAGGCAGATTATTTTTTTTATACTTAATGAACTGATAAATCCATTTCAATTGTGTTCCCATCCCATTTTGTCATGGAACTTTTAAAACAATTTAAACGTATGCAATATCAGTCACTGTAGACAAAACTCACCCAAGCGTTGTTTTTCACGAGCCAGGCCCTTTGGTCAGTGAGGAGGTATGTGGAGATTTCTTGGCCAACCAACTCAACGCAGTTTCCCTTGCCCATCTCCTTCAGGTGTTGACTCACTACTGCCCCAAAGCCCACCAAGCTGGCAATGCGACCCCAGTTTGTAGTCCCATCACTGAACAGACTCTTGGCCACAGACGTGATGAAACCCATGTCATCCCCTTGATCATCCAAGCAAAGTTTGGAGATCATACCTAAAAAAAAATATATTTAAAAAAGGCCCGTGTTAAAAACTAGCCATATTCGTGACAGCAGGCTATTGCTCTTATAAAACCAGGTTAAACATTACGAAATACAAAGTTAACATACAATGAAATCAAACAGTTACTTATCTAGCGATCGTGATTTACTGTACATCTAGAGATAATGATAATTTACTGTACCCTTGTATGCGTATGTGTGCTTGGCTATTACGTCGCCCACCACTCTTTTCATCGTCACAAGAGACTTGTTTTGTTTCCAACGAGGTTGAGACAGTCCTGTGTAGTCCCTTAATAAATTCTCAATGAGTTGTCTGGTATCGTTGTCCAAAACCTCATTGCCCGATGGGCAATGTGATAACCCCGCACTACACTCAGTAACCATCAGGGGAGTGCACGGCAATGAGTCGTCGGAGTCGTCGGCCAGGTCTGACAAACGACTATCCAATACGTTGGGTTTCGTCATATTTACTTCTAACTTCGTAGGTCGGACAGGAGTATCAGCAGTCCCATTTCCTAAATCAACGTCCATTTTGGACTTCGAAGAGGCCGCAGGACATAAGGGCCCTGTCGGGCTAAAATAGCACAAAGGGGCACCAGAATACAAAGATCCCACGACTCCATTTTGAACGTTGAGCATCGTAGTTGTGGCTCGTGTAAGCGATTTCGACAGGTTCATCTTGAATATACGTTTAGCTTAGATAAACATAAAAAAAAATAAGCGCTTTTGAAAAATAAATGTCCGCTTTTGGAAAAGGTTACACGTCCAGTGGTTACTGTAGAAAGAACTAGCACGCCCCGGTTACTCCGTTTCTTAAATGTCCTCCATTGTTGACTGCAAGCCTTGAACAGTAACGATGAAGCGGAAATGAACGACTATATCGAAAAGGAACTGGGAGGAGTTTTACACTTTAAGGAAATCCGTATGCAACACGAATTTAGAGTAAAATATATATTTAAAACAAACATGCTTCTCTGACGAATTATTAATACATTTTGCTGAATTTCAAAGTTTAATAATTATTGGCAACTAAAAGGTGGCAAACATTTAAACCAACATAAAAACCTAGCGAGATGAAGGGAACGCCTTCCACAGACTAGACTAGAACTTTTGAGCAACAGTATATTCTAGGCTATTCTTGAACCTCACAATCTTAAAACATTATCTCTGCTGTAAATTAATATGTAGAAACATTAGTTATGATAATATAGAATCTTGAAGACGGAGAGCATATAATGCCCTCACATGGTACACTATTAATATTAAACTTCATTCAAATCATGTTACACGGTATAACAATCCTAAATTCAGACAGATTTTCAGTCTCATAGTGCTTTGAAACGTATTCTCACAGAGCAAGGGAGCAGACAAAGAGTAAGCGGACACACAAATACAACACTATTTCCTTTTTCCTGTGAAGATATTCTGACTTGCAGTCTGGGGTCTCTTCAGGTTCTCCACCAACAAGTTCTACATTATCGTCTTAGTCAGATGATTGTAATACATAGAGACAAAAAATGTCCAAAATGTCCCTGATGTCATTGTGTCCCCCTAACTTGCCCAATAAAATTCAGCTCCCATTTACATTTAAATGACTCAATGTCACACAAATACATAACCATCTCTGATTTAAATATAAAAACTAAATATATTATATACAGTACATATTGTGAATGCATACCAGGGACATAACGAAGTCAGGGGTTATGAACAGGTTTCACATGCTGCTACAGACTGAACTCTGACCTACAGTCACAATCTCATTCATTATAATGTGTTACGAGGACTAATGACTGAAGGGAACGAGAAGCAAACAAGAAGGCAATTTCCCCCTACAAGTAGGTGTCAGGTGAAAGGGTTTGAGTAGCTGTAGTAATGTCAAGGTGTTTGTCTAGGAGAAATTTTTTTGTTTGACCCATGGTGTTGGTCCACCAGACCTCCAGTGGTGGTTAATGGCAAAGATGTTACTTTGCAAAGTTGGTTTAGAGTCAGAGACCATAATGCAGCATCCTCAATCACCTTCCATAGGGTAATCCCATACCCTATGTTTCAACAGTTTTATTACTAGTATAGTTGTTCTGGCAGCTGTACATTAGTGTTTCAGCCTTACACAGTTTAGGATTTCTGCCAGAATGTTAAGTGCAGTCCATCAGAACTTGGATATTGACAGAAGTTATGTTGTTTTTGTAAAGCAATGCTGCACAATTTAATAATTAGACATATTTGGTACCTGGTATCTTTTCTGGTGAAACTCTGCTGCAATTAGTTTGTTTCAGGGCATTTGTGACTTTAGCCCTGCCTTCTACTCAAATGGATTCAGTTCGGGTGATGGACGTGGGCAGTCAAGAACATTATACTTATTGGGTCCTGAAAAGCGGTTTGGTTGCTTAGCGGTATGTTTGTTTTGGGTCATTGTCCTGCTGCAAGGTGAAGTGCCCTACAAGTTGAAGGTATTTGGTGTAATCTGAGAAAATAAAATGTCGCTGTACACTTCGGAATTCAGCTGCTTAATACAACACAACGTGTGTTTCTATCCAAAACGGTCCAAATACTTCTGTAATGCACGGTAGTACCATGAAATGCTGTCTAAATAAAGACATCAAGTAAATAAGTAGCCACATAGGAAAAAACGTTGTCAGAATAATTGTAGTAGTTGCAACTTTATCCAATTAGCTATGAAACCAGCAAAAAAGTATGTCTATTAGCGCCAGTAACTGACTGAGTTACATATAGTAACGTTAGCTGAAGAATTATCTCGGACTTTACGTCGTGTGTTAAGTGACATCACGGCAGACGTGCGCTACGTGACGTCAAGGACAAACGCCCCCCGAATGCGGTCAGACATTTCTGAATGTCCGTAATCATAGACCGGATTTTCCACCAAGTCCACCGCAGTAGTGTTCAGGGCTAGAAAGGAAAACCTGTTTAGAACATGTCTTAGGTAGATAAAACTACCATTACTAAAACTAAAGGAAACATTTTCAGGTTGGTTCAGAACAGCTTTGTATGTGCAGTGCCTTGGATTTAATGGCCAGCACATGCGCAGTTATGCAAGTAAATGCGTGGTAACGACCTTGTTGCATATTTGTCCAACACGGAAATGTCGTACTTGCGAGTTTATGGCATTCCTGTAGTCCTAGACCTTCAAGTACTAGTGATTGAGTTTTGCTGACCCCTTGTGACCAAAAACGTCAACGTACTGCATATAATACAAGTAGTTATTTCAACCACTCTGAGTGGGTAAAAAGATCAATTAAACTAGAGACAGTTGAGGTGGTTTATTGGTTAGTTTCTTGTGTAAACTTCTAAAATGCAATGATTGGTTATCACATCAATGTTAGAACAACAAAATGTGCAAATAGGAATTCATATGTAAAAGTTTATTTCAAATACTGACAAAAATCCTTTCCACTAGTCCAACAGAACTGAAACATTATACTCATGTACTTTCTAATTCTTCAAATCTTCTGTTTTGTCACCACAATCAGCATATCCTAATGTAGCCCCTCCCCCCAGCTACTGGGAGCAAGGGAGCTCCCAATATCCCTGCCGTTATCTTGGGCCAGGATAAACTATTGTAGTTATGCAGTAAGAGAATACATGAAAAACATCTGTACTGTATGCGGAAAAAAACAAAAAAAAAACAGTTAAGGTAAGCAGCAAAAGGTACCTTAGACACCATCATTTTAATTTGTTTACATTCTGGCACATACTTATAATGGCTGAACAGGAGACATGGTATTTAAACACACCCTGCCATATCCCTCAGAACATTGCTTTGCTCCATATAAAGCAAAAGTGCACATAAATGTAGCACATTAATCGATGTCCTGTTGTTTCATCAACCTTGATTTTAATAAATCAATTTATATTATGCCTGGAAAAGCAAACTAATGATTTACAATTCCACACTCTGTTCAAGTAACAAGGGGGGTCCATTCCATTTAAACTCAAGACCGCCAGTTCCAAACTTAGATTGCACTGATCCACATGGGACTATGTCAATACCTGGGTAGAATCTAAATTGATAACCTGAATTGCCAGCAACCTAAATGGAAAATATCCCCAACTCTTGAGAGGTTAGCCCAGTCTACAACTGACACATTATTCAAGGTAGGAGTGGTTGAATTTCTGTTTTGGGGGTATAGAATTAAGATTTGTCTGGCTGAATCAGCAGTAACTACACATTCATTTTATCCAGATTCCTTTGTCTCTGTAGTAAAAAAACAGAAAGTAGTAGTAGTTATTCACAGACAAGAGAAAGAAACCAGAATAGCCCGCTTTAAGTTATCAAACTGGATTTTGGGTATTGGTTAAGATTAAATGCATAACAATAGAAAGAATGAATAAAACGGACATCTTTGACTTGAATTGGGACGCTTGTTCATTTTCTATTGCATTTACTCAATATCAATAACCAAAATCTGGATGGATAACTTTAAATTAAAAAGATTAAATAACGAAGCCCAGAAAAGTACAGGTAATGAAATCAAAAGAAAAATAATATAATCACCCCTAAAAGTCTATATACACTGTCTGGAACAAATCAGTATACATTCACACACGCCATCTTAGACTTGCACACTCAAATGTCAATTATCTTCTCTGCAATTTGACAGTCAAGTCAGTGTCTAAAATTCAAAAAATGACAAGGTGGGAGAGCGATTGTTATTTAAAAAATAAAAAATATATATATTTAACTTTAACAGTGGGATAGAGTGAGTGTGCTAAAATAGCACCAGGCCAGAATCCGACCCATGTTGAAAGCAGTACATGTGCAATGGAGGCCAGCAGCTTAAGACTGCTAGACCACCCTAGGCCATGACAAAATGTGTACTTACTTGCATGGCAAATTGTGATAGCTCCTTAATCATTAAAATACAGTGAGAGAGGATGACTAATTGTCATTAATAACAGCCTACAACACATTACTTTTAATCCCAGTTGAATTCTAACTTTTAAATGTTATCGAACAGATAACATAGAAGTAGAATAATACTAACAGTTGAGAACCGGTCCCAGTGAATACACTCACCTGGCCTCCCTCTACTAAGGTCATGAAATGTCCCTAAAGCACGTAGTGTGTCCCTGTTCAGGTCTGTGTGAACCAGAGACCAGTCAGGGCCAGTTTATCAGATGGACCACTGTTCACCTCATGAGTAAGATCACAGATTTGTACATTTACAATGTCAATAGAGAATGTACATGCAATCTGAAGGGAAGTCTGAGGGCAAGTAATAGAACAGCTGAATGACAGGTAACAACTAATGTAAGAGGAAACTAGGAAATATTTTGTTCTTTCTGGAAACGATTCTCAGCTATAACTCCTATAAAAAGAGTGATACTATGAATAATAAGTAAAATCATACCAAATATGCAGTTTTTCCATATTACTTTAGATTGAATGTAAGCTCCTACTAAAACATTTAGGCTTCTTGTTGCAATCTAATACCCACCAATTCTAAATGATTGCACATTATTAAAGAATGGCCTTTTTTCCTATCTTTAAAATCCTACAGGTGTATTCGGTTTGCTTGACCGTTGCGTTCGCCACAGGCAGGGTACAGTATGTTGGTTTTCAGGACATTGAGAAGGATGCAACGTAGGTGTGGAAAGTGACAAGGGATATTCTAGGGCTCAGTTGAATTGCTTATTATTTCAGTCACCGAACTCCTTCAGATTAGCACATTTTGTCTGTCAAGGCTTGACAGTGCACCCATTTTTTACTCACATATGCACCTAAATATTAGCCATTCGACCAGGCATTTTTATTTAGGCACACCTGTTTTAAGGACTATAGCTGTAAAAGCTTGAATACGTTAGACTGTGCACCTACATCTTGTGTGAACCTATATATTCAACTTAGTTGCCCACATGCTCCATCAAAAAACAAAAGGTCATTTTAGGGCCCTGTACATGTTACAATCATGCAGCATATTTAGAAATGAAAGAGCAACAGGGAGTTAAGAGTGAGTGACGTGAGCATGAAATTAACAATTTCCTATTCCTTTCTGTCAGGTGGATTTGTGTTTGACAAAACACAACACACCAATGAGAGAAAGGAGATCCCAACTCAGTTAACACACTTCCCAACGTATTACCACTACTTTCCTTTAGATAATTCACCATTGTTCCCTTTCCTCACAGATTTGTTGTGCAAGCAAAATACACAAACATCTACCCCCCCCCCCCCCCCCCCCCGGTTTGATGAGAACACAACATTGAAAAATGTGGAGCGGTCATGGATCCTAACTCCCTCATCATACACAGCATATTTGGGTGTCACTCAGGTTGCAAAACATACTGCACATAATACAAAGTGCATTAAACTCAGCTTCCCAATGCACATCTATGTATCTCTGAACACCAAACCAAGAAATAAGGGTAGCGGTAGAGCAGAGTGCGCAGAAGGCAGAGCCGTGTGGAGAGAAGGTCAAAAAATATACATGTCCCAGCCAACCTCCCCGTCCCCAACCTACCCACATAAGCAATACAGACTGACTTTCACAGCTCTCCCCAATATGTTAATGCTAAGTGGAGCCTGAAGATGATAAGGGAGGACAGGTGAGAACGTTAGCTGGGGGCCTGCTTTGTTGGTGGAGGCTAGGCTAGCCTGCTAGTTTGCTAGTAACCAAGGAGGACTTCCTCTGGGGCAGGTCCTGTGGTGTGGGAATGTGGTCCCCTGTGACGAGGTTCTTGTCGGGCCCAGCAACAGGAAGCTGTTTATTCTTCATCTTGGCCTTGGCCATGTTGTAGTCGCCGGAGTCAAAGTACTTTTGCTGGATTAGGGCAAAAGAGAAGGAATTCAAATCAAGTTGTTTGGAATAGTTCTGTCTATTAATTTCATCCATTGACGTGAGCCCACACTGAGGGTGTCTTGGTGGAGTTCAACTTCAAATTTCACAGCAACATACACAACATGAGTATACAGGCACCCTGAATTTTACATTTTGTTTGCTAAAAGTATGTAAGAATGTATACACATATTTACATACACATACTTTTGTATGTATACATACAATATAATTTCCATATAATGGGATACTACTGAAATTCTGGCTAATTTCCTACTTAACAGGGAGTTATAGAAACTGATGGACACACTTTATGTTCTATGTGCAGGTTGAAGAAAGATGAGTGGTAACATGTCTTTAGCCTACCGCAACTGCCAGCTGTCAACAATTCGTAGCCTAGCGAGGAGACCGGTGGTACTGATTCAGGGATGGCCAACCCATAGCAACAGATGAGTGTCTGTGCTGCACAGAACAGGACATGTTACTGTCCTCGATTGAGGCTCCTGCTAATCACTGGCAACGGAAACATTCACGGAATGACTAACAAATACCAAATGCAATAGACACATTCTTCCATGTGCCGAAAATACGTTGGAATAAACCGTCCCAACCGGCTGGACCGAACTGACCGCTTTCCATCGAGTTAGTAACATGATCTTCTTGCAACAGCACACAGTAAAAGTGTAAAGATGATGTATTTTTAACTTCTACTGATTTATAAATGCTTTCTGATCAACTCTAACCTTTTCTTGCAATTAGATTTTGTATATTCATGCATCTACTCATGAATTCCATATTATGTTCTGGGCAACAAAGGCTTGCTGCTTATCGTGTATGCACAGCAGCCTGTCCCTATGCCAGAGTAACAGCAAATTAATGTCATTTGAAGATCAGGGACAACATTTTTCAAACCTTCTAGCTGCATGCAAAGATATCAAAAATGGTTTTCGTAAGTTTTCTAACTCCAGGTAAGTAGGAAATTACCCCAAATATCAAAATCCCGTAATGCATTGTGAATAATGAACATAAAGCCATCACCTGCACTTCTCTGAACACCGACAGAGAGTTGTACATGCAACACAAGAGCCCCATTATGGTAGTGACTTCCCAGCAAGGCTTATCAGCCATTAACAACAACTTAAATATTTAATTGATGTGGAAAAAGTTGTGTATTACCTTTAATTCATAATCTCATGTCTGCTAGACATATATAGCCGCATAATGCCGCATAATGCTATAGGAGATTGGTCTGATTAAATCATTTTAGTAGTTCAGTTCTTTGGAGTAGATAGGGCACACAACACATGTACATTTCAAGAATGTTTTCTGCCAGTTACTACAACTGTCAATAAAGTAGGGCTATCATGTCTATCACTGAGGTATAAAACAATGGTCTCTGTCAATTCCTTCGTATCATGTGGAATTTGCTTCCTCCAGCCTAACACTAAACTAAACATGCAAAAACATTTTTTTGTAGCTCTCCCAAGGCTTACCCCTTTCTGTAGCCTTTTCATAAGGAAGTCAGAGCCTCCAGGCTTCTGCCCCAGGGTGGGGTACTTTGCCTTCAACTTGGCCTCTTCACTCTTCACAGGATTGGAGTTCTTTTCCTGAGAATCCTGTCCAAACAAAGAAAACATTTGTAAATGCCGATATCATCCCAATGTAGGTGGCTAGTTGTTCCATGCAAGGAATTTCATTTGAGAGTTAAATCTTTAAAACACTGGCCTAAGTAGCCCATGCATCAAAGAAGAGACCAAGTCTAGAGTTAATACCTTCAAGACTCAAGTCAACTCTCTCAATTTGGGTCAAATCAAACAGCATAACATTGAGATTTAATCACTTTCTCTTTGAAATTCAGAATTAGCATTGACAACAACAGTTGAGATGACAACAAAAATGTCAAATGAGAGTTTAAATGTTGTTCATACAACCCATTGGATGTGCACTGCCAGTATGGTAAAATCAGTTTTTTTGCCATGTTTTTCTAAATTCCATTTTACATGTTTGGCTTTTCCAGGTTTCAGATTTTCACTCTCAAAACCTTACTTTCTGGTTAAAACCTTACAGTATGTAGATTTTGAAATAGAAAGCCCCAATGTATGGTCTCCAGCTTTATTTTAGATCATTTTATTTCTAAGGCACTCCGTGAGCTCTTTCTAATGAAAAAAAAAAGAAAATGTAACCGATCCACCTTTGGCACTTACATTTTCAGTTTGATAATGAGGACGTTAAGAAACAAGATATGCCTCCAGAAGACTGAATTCTTCATGGCACAGATTCAACAAGGTACTGGAAATTAATTGGTATTAAGGGGCCTAATGTGTTCCAAAAACAATTCCCCACACCGCTGAACCACAAGCCTGTACCGCTGAAACAAGGTAGGATAGATCGAGATACAGCAGACCAGGCAATGTGTCCCCAACCTTCTATAATCCAGTTCTGGTGATTATATGACCACTGTAGACCTCTGTAGCCTCGTCATACAGTTGTTACCTGATAGAAATAGAACTGGTATCATCTTCTGCTGCTGTAGCCCATCCAATTCAAGGTTCCATGTTTTGTGCTTACAGAGATGACCTTCTGCACACCACTGCTGTTAAGAGTGTTGCCTTTCTGTCAGCTTGAACTTTGAAGGCCGGCCATGTTCCTCTGACCCCTCTCAGATTGTTTTCGCTCACAGAACTCCCACTGACTAGATGCTTTTAATCACAATTATCTGTAGACTCTAGAGACTGTATTGTGTTAGCATGCGGGTGTACCTAAAAGTGGCCCCAGAGTGTATTTACATACTCAGCCCTTCTTGGCTGAAGGGACGATCTCTTGCCTACTGCATTATTTCATGCCATTCTTGTTGAAATTATACAACTAATTTCTCTCAGAGCAGCCAGACAGTGTTCGATGTCTCAGAATTCCAGCAATTATACCAGAATTATGCATGTATAATCATGATGGAGACTAGGTATCATTGTGGGGCTGTTGCTTGTGGGTACATGCATTGGTTGGGGTGGTAGGGTGGTTTGGATCAACGTCAAGAGTCGTTTTTGGTCCGTCCCTGCTTTTAGGAAATACTAGCCAGGAGCCCAGTGCAACGTTCCTCCAATCTAGCACTCTCTGACTTCCAATAAAGACTTTATTAATAGTCTGAGGGCTTTGCCAGGCAGAGCACATGCCTGGTAAGGAGTGTCAGCTAGAGAATGGACAAAATGTATTATTTTTTTTAGGTGCCAGTGCACATTGACAATATTTAATGCCCAAATTCCATAAAACATCTTTTGAAAATGTAGATGAAAATGAGAAAATGACATAAAGCTTTTCTTAATTTAAGTGGTCTTTTACTTAATTAAAATGATTGTAAAATAAAAAAGAGCTAAGAAAATACATTCATATTTGTGCCAGTCAAGAGTAATAGTAAAGATCATTCCAGCAACTCAAACATTAATAAAAGGATAAGGAGTGCTATTGTACCTATAATGAAAATTGAAATGTAACCATAGGATATGTAATCAAAGATGCTAATGAATCATTGTACTTACATTTTCCTTTGATCGACACAGTTGACAGGATGCTGCTCTAACACAGCCAAAACTCAACATCTTTAACCTTGTGGGTGGACGTCCAGAACAAAATTCTAAACCTGAACTGCGTGAAATAAACACAAATCACTTTCTATGCGTAGTCGATAAGTAAATTCCTTACATTATCATAGCACGCTACAGTATGTTAAGTATGGGTAGTAGCATGTGCATGTGGCTTTAAATTAAGTAAAGTTTTGCTAGGGAGTAGTGGCCGGGGACCATGGCCGGACGTAAATTCTACTGACAGACTCCAGTGCTTGAGAGTTTGAATCAGGAGAGATGATAGAACGGATAGCTGATGGACTAGAAAAGGCCATATCGTCCGGTTGTTATCTAGTGAGAGCTGGCATACAGACTTATGTCTCAATTTGTAGCCTTTCTGATGAACTGTATGTACTCAGTTATCAATCCACCCACGATCAATCCAACCATGGTCATATTCATAGGCGGAAATCCCCGGGAGAATGGTGGGACATGACCCCCCCCATCCTGGGGGAAATTATGATTTGTGCCCCCCCAATATATCACTGTAAACATAATTATGCAATTTCAATACTATTACTAATATGCAGTGAAAGCAATTTTGCTCATTATATACACTTAATAGCATGTTTTAAAGTTTCAAAAGATTGCAACCCCCCACCCTAGCAGTTTCCTGATATTTGCTAGCTAGCTACAGCAACATCAACCAGTGTTTGCAGCTGTTTGAATTCAAGTCAATGAGAGAAGCTTGCAATGCAATGTATGTAGTGTTCCTTAGCTGGCAAGGTGACAGTGTTTGTGTTAACCGTCTGAAAGGCACTCAATGCACGTAGCTACAAGGCGCAAACTAAAACAGTATTACAGCACTACTTTTGGTGGCCTCCTCAAGAACAGCTCTTGAGAAAATTGTATGCAATTGTCCCCTCCAGAGTTGATCAGATTTTCACCCCTGGTCATATTACACACTTCCAAATAAATCATATGATATTACAGCAGTGATGATTTTTATCATCATTTCTGTAAGCTCTGTGGAGAAATTGCAGAAAATTAGCATTTTCCTCTCTAGCGTCTACAAAGGGAATAGCAGAAACAATGTATTTTCAACTCACAATAGCCTTTAAATCAATCTATCAACAACTGTCTAGCTATGTCGTTAGGTTATTGGAATTAGCCTTTTTTATAGCCTATCCAGCCTGTAATATAACGATAACCAAATTATAATATAGCTAAATTTCATTGGGTAGTAGTGGCACAGGACAGACATAGTGATCTATGTTTAGCCTAGGAGCTAAAGAGATAACAGCTAACTAGCTTGGCATTTTAGCTAATACAACATGTGATTTGGAATTACAATTTTAATAACCTATCCTGCCTATGGAATAACTGTAACCGAGCAGACAAATGCTTCTGGTATCATTCTCTCAGGCTAGGGGCCATGACTGAGTACGCCAACAATAACTATTTGTTTAGTACTATTTTTCAAGTAACATCTTTACTTAATACCCTTCATATTATCACTATAATTGTCTAAGTTAGTGTGGCGGAGATCTTACTAATGGCACCTTTAAATATACATTTCTAAGATAGGGGCCTCAAATTCTGATGTGTGACGGGCCAACTTACCGTACCGCCACCCCGCCCTATTTTGAAGAACACTGCCTTAATACAATCACCTTCCTCGCATTTAACACTGTTACCACTAATATGTAGACATTTGATATCACAGAAAAAGTATAAAGCATTTGGTCACTAAAATATGTATGTCCTTTATCATTTCAGGCATGATGTGAAGAAAAAACTACATTGTCTGATTACAATAAAACAAATGCAATTTTTAGAGAGGATTTAATCTAAATCATGTAAGTGGGCTAACACCATGAAAATGACTTGCGGGCATTGAAGCATCCTCATAGTATGAGTCACAACTCTACATGCTCTCCTGCAACACTCTTACACCCTCTTGGTTGCATGTGGCAAACAACTCACTCAAAAGACAGATTATGATTGAGTAAGAATTAAATGTGACTACAAAGCAGCTTCATGTCCATTATTTCACTGGATCACACATGCACACTTTTCTGACATGTTATTGACGCCATAAAAGGTTTTCCCATTCATAAAGCTGTGTGTTTGTCAGCAAGAATACACAAGCCATGGCTGGCAATTATTAGTAAAAGAAAAATTATACAGAAATAAGCCTTAAGTAACTGCTGGTCAAAGCCTTATGTATAGAGTTTGCAGTGTTCAAAAGTTCACATAACATCTTTATGCTATACCTTTTTAAAAGGAGTTTAGCCTACTGCTTTATGGAGACTTCAGCACAAGACAAACTGGTTTAACCTTCTCTGTCAGAGTTGTAGGCAGCCAATCCAAGGACAGAAGCCAGTATAAAGTAGGTTAAGAGGACCCACCTTGTTATTGCCTCAGTCCACAGACTTTGCAGAATTCAGCCATTATTATATTCTCCATTATTAAATTGCTCTGCAACCTCTCTCCTTCCATGCAGAGCACAGTGACTGTATAATTTGCAGGGGCACATAGAAAATGTTTTAGGGTGGAAAAGCCGTCCGATTAACTCATTAACAGGTCATTATCTATTCTCACATGTGCTTTTTCCCCTTAAATTAAAACAAAATGCCATCTTATTATTCATAGCAATGCTTAACACTGACAGGGTGAACCAGTTGACATCCCAATCAAAGTATACTGATATAACCAGAGGGTTTGTCAACAGACCAAGGTGAAATCTAAGCACTTAACTTAATCATCATCAAGGCCCATTTTAACTTGCAGAACGTTCTTGGCTGTTGCAGATATCACATGAATAGTGCAAAAGAGAATACAAATTCAACATTCTAAGAGGCAGGTTTGATCTACACATCACATTTCTATCTGAACGTTCCAGAACCTAAAAAAAAGCAATCAAGGTAGCTGTGCGTGCCTGTACAGGCTCCTTTTTTAGTGTACTTTATTAGCTTAGCATACTTTCTGTGCAGAGGACTGAAAACTAGTTTAGATAGACTATTGTTTATCTCCATCTATAAACTGTATGACTAAACAACTCGTCTATACGTGACTGTGATCAAGGTCCCGGGTGTCCATTGTAACACAGATTTCAAAGGATAGGTTCAAATAAATGGTACCGTTCGCCTAATAAGTATCCAAAGGCTTAACTAGCACTGCAGTGACAGGATTGCCCAATAAGGCCGAGGCAAACCGTCTCCGGACATCTCATAACCTGTGGACTCTTATGCCAAAGACAGACGTGAAAACTTAAATACAGTAACTAGCAAGCTTTAGATATTATTTTTTCTTATCGTGGCAACAACACGCTTTACTCAAGAGCATACAAACAGATTTATGGTCACTGCGATTAAGCGAGACAGGTTGTATGCCATAAAAAAAGCTATAAAGCTAGCTAACTTGCTAGCAATGTAAACATCACTTTAGCTACAACATTAATAGCGTGTTAGCTTGCCAGCTAAAAAGTGTCAATATATTAACCCACCTGTTTTTCGTCCTCAAATTCCATCTGAGTATCTGACAGATTTTCCGACATCACGCAGTTACAATCACAGAAACTTCGATGTGATTGAAAACGCAGGTTAAAATGTATGCAGGTCTGTTCTTCTACCTACCTGTGATTTAAAAAAAAAAAATCTAATCCGCCTATGAACAACACGATTGCTACTCGACAAAAATGGCGAGGTAAATTGTGACATCACCGTGTGGGCTCGCCATTTGTGATAGACATATACACTAACCAATGTATGACATATATAAATCATATATGTTATTAGGGTAGCCAATTAAGTATTCCAAATCGTAACGAGTTGTTGATTGACATTTATGTGTCCAGAGATACTTCTGGGCCAGAATGGGGAGACTTGGGTTGTAAACCGCACCCGCTACGTAACGCTGCATCAACTACAGAGGTGCATTTATTTCGCAGAAGGGTCGGTTCAGAATGTTTCCTAAAAAACATTACTTACCAAAAGTGTTTTTGAACTGGAATATTCAGAAATTAATACATACATAGTTATTAATTTTCGCCAAATCTAGATACAGAATATATATCCGAGCCAATGTCTTAGTTAGCTGAAATTAAGCTATTAATAGTACAAATAATTGAAATGTGACACGTTTTCATTATTGTTCAGAACCATTTACATATATATGCTTGATTTGATGGCCTACACATTTGAGACACTACTGGTGCAATAACTGCAATGGTATTTGAAGTGTTATTTTTTCCTTTTCATCATGAAGCAGAGTGGCGCAGCGGAAGCGTGCTGGGCCCATAACCCAGAGGTCGATGGATCGAAACCATCCTCTGCTATCTATTTTCTCAGCTACTCTGCATGAAATCCTAACCTTTTAAGAGGTTTCAACAATTCCTCCGATTGACCAATTTTCCTAAACTGAACATAAGCATGCAGCAGTGTGCGTAATATCTTGTAAAACCCTGAACTTGCTTCTGTGTAGTCCGGTAGCATAGTAGTGGTGTCCCAATGTCTCTCTCTGATACTTTCTCTCCTCGGGGCGCTCTATACTGCCGCCTACTGGATACTGGATCAATTGACAAGTCCTCAGACAAGACAAGACAAGATAAAAAGTGGCCCGTCAGAAGCATCGTACTGTTTTAGACAGTAACTTTCTGCATTGAACGTTCTAGTGAGGTGTTTCGGACGTATGCAGAGATCGGCAAAGATGCATCAGAATGTATTTTAAAATGATACCAAATACCTTAATATTAAGTGTATCAAAATAAACTACAAAATACAGCAACTATGTATCAAAATAAACTGCAGTATATTTGTATTTTAAAAATACTTTTACAAGGGTGCATGAAATCACTTCGTAAACCTTCCATATATCGGCCTATTTGATCTATCCCTTCTCCAGTACACATACTCACTTGATTAAGTAGACAATGTTTGATAGCAACAGCTTTTCATTGCCTAACGGCTCATGCGATAAATCTGACATATGCAACCAGGGAGGTATACCATTAAGGTAGATAAAGGAAAAATCCAGGCTAATTTAAGTGAGAGTTCTGTTCCATTACTATGGCTTATAGGAGTCCCTGGTCAGTAACCATGGTAACTTATACACCTGAACTAGCTTGCTCCCTAGCAGGATAACTGTCAAGCTTAATTTTGCTGTGTTTCGAATGTCCAACAGGAAACAGAATCCCAAAAAAACGTTCTGTGTATTTCTCGCTCGCATCACTTTTGTCCTGTCCGTGTTCGGGAAACATAAGTTCACACTTTTTTCTGTCATTGTGACTAAGCATGCATAGATGTTTTTAACTGAGTTCCAAATAATAAAATCAATAAAAATAAACAAGTTAAGAAAAGCATGTCTTACCGCTTTCACTGTTTTCAATAGCCAATAGTTAACAGACATAGGCCTAGACTATGGCTGAATCTCAAATCGCATACTACATACTAAGTACTACAAGTACAATACGTACTCCGCGAATGATGGTAAAGTACATACTGTTTAGTATATAGTAAGCTAATATACTAGTATTGGGACTGATTGAGACCTACATTGTCATAATATGGTGTCTCAACATTACACTTTGTTGTGCATTAACATCACGCCAAGTATGAGTATTTTGCTTGACACCATTAATCATTGTGTTAAACTGACTAACATTTCTTATGAAGTTTACTTCCACCACAAATACCATCCATGAACTATATGGCTTTTGCCACTGGCCATTTTTAAAACGTATAAGCCAGTAATACTATACAGCTTGGAGTAGTCATGGAAATTGAGCAATTGCGAGCAAGACTGACAACAAACTTTACACTGCCAAAGCTATTTCATTTCAGGGCACATCTATGTTCGACACTGATGGAGTACCTATCAATATAGGTTGACGATAATTGACTGTTTTGTCCAGTGAAAAACGAGAGAATTGTGAAAACCCCCCCTCTTTCACTGCACAAGTAGTTGTGTTCTACATTAACCCAACAAGAATGAATGGGTGCAAAATTCGAAAATCCACCAGTAATAGTAGACCCTTGGCATACTATTTTCAGCGTACAATGGTTTGAGACATACTAATCTTCTCGCATACTAATCTGGCATACTATATAGTATGCCACTTTTCGATTTGAGATTTAGCTAATATAAGCAGTGCATCTAAAGACCTTCCAGTTGAAACCAAATCTGGCATGTCCATTCCTCAACAACCCTGTGGATGAAGGTGCTCAGATTCTACACAAAGCGTTTACACCACCAGCCCCAAGGGTCTTAAGAGACAGAAGTTCTCCACTGGGCTTTCCTGATGACTATCTGTGGGAGAGGTACAAGCCTTGACCATTGTTCAGTCTGTCTGCATACTGTAGCTCAGTGTTTCTTTGCATGTGGGACATTCTTGTACAGTGTTGGTGATGCAGAAGGTCTTGTGAAGGCAACTGCATGCCAGGAAATAAGATGATGCCTTGCTCTTTAGAAGTACCTGAATATTTTCATCACTTTCCCTGGTCATCTTGAAACACAATGGAGGCATTTTATTCAATTGCAGGTATGTGACCGTTAAAATAAATGTAAAGTAGCCTACAGGTTGACAAGCCTCTGTATTAACATTATCCTCTTTTTCAGGCTTCCCCAATGTTATAGGCACAATAGACTGTACCCTTGTTCATGCCAGTCCCCATCTGGACCTGTGAACGCAGACTATGTCAATTGGAAATCTTTCCATAGCCTAAACGTACAGGCATCTACTGGGGGCATCTGTCCACAAACAGTCAGGCAGATGATGTAGCAGTTGGATTTGGATGAAATATTCACATCTGTACAAATAGATCAAATAGTTTTTGATGCCAACACTTCTTTGGATTTAAATCCTGTTACGCAGTTGTTCACAGAAATGTCAATTTCAATGTCTGCCTCACACAAAGTAGTAACTGTACTGTACAGAGATAATGTTTCACTTTACCTTATCAGCACAAATCAATCAGAAAAAAAATCTGTTATTTCCTTTTCTAACTATGTCATAGCACTAACGTAGCTGCAGAAGGCCTATGCAAAACCAGATTTGAAACCTCAACCTCACAATGTCAGACCCAAAGTAAAAAATATTATTCTGCAATGTAAACAATGTTGAGATCATTCGGAACTGGAATTTACATTTTGAAAGACACCACTGCATAAACTCTTCTTAGTCATGCTGAGCTATTTATAATGAATGATCTGCCAAGCAAAGTTTGCCACATCATTGGTGATCCTCTATCAGATGATCTGCAATGGACGTTGCCTGATAAATAATAGCTGTGGCCACATTCTTTTTTGGCTATTCAGTTTCCCCTTGTTGAGATGTAACCACGGAGAATGAATATAGGCCAAGGGTTACTAAGTCAGAAAGGCTTCAAGCCTCACTGATTTAGGCTAAGTAACAGTAAATGCATTGCAGTTATGCCAGTTCACATAAGTTAACCTAATAATTTTGATTGATCTTAAATGTGATATCATCTAGCCTGATAATATAGCCAGTCTTACTTATCTAGTGATATGAATGTTAATTTATTAAAAATTAAATAATGAGTAGACTAGTATGACTTACGCATTTAATCTGTCAGCAATTTTTTTGCAAAGCCATCTCCCTCGCCTTGCCAACTGCGGCATTATTGCGCTTTTTAGTGATGACGTCTTTAAATTCTTCATAAAGTCCCATCAGCAGGGTTTGTTCCGCTGTTGAGAAGATCACCGCTCTAGTTTTCGCTTCTTTTTGGCGACGTATAGGCCTATCTTCATTTCGATGATCGCTTGTTATGGGCTGTGTGTGTACATCGTGCGCGTGCACAAAGCAAGCATGTTTAAGCCTGATTTGCGTTAACATTGTCAAGACACGGCTAAATTGTGTTAATGGAACGGCTTGTGCCTTAAGTGAAAGTTGGCTTTTATTCAAGCTTGGCTTTTTCAGTTAAGCGCGTATTTCATTAGCGGCGTTGGGGTACACCCCAGTTAACAGATCAAATATTTATATATCCCTGTGATCACCCAGATGGAGGCTAGTTTTAAAGTAACCAACCGTTTGTTTAGGGTGATGTGAGCTACAACAAACACAAGTGGTGGATGGGTAGACAACCTGCTCTTTAATGGTGTTGCAGCCATAGACTGTATATATAAGGTTGCAGCACAACGTTGTTAATGACAATAAGGCACACGTGTGCATTTAACAAGTTACACCATATCGTGGCATTATACTGTAATGTTGTACACACTGAAACGCTTTAATATTTTCTTCGTGCACAACCGACGAATACTTAACCTAGGCTGAAAGTAGCAAGCTATACTGTGAGGGCTACTTGTGTCAAATAGTTAGAACATTACTTAAATTAGTAAACGATTTACCCTATGCTACTAAAACGAAACCCAAAACTTAACATAAACTGTTAAAAATGTTAGCAATTCATGCAAAAAATCGATGGAAAGCTGACTAACTACACGTTTCCCAACTTAATCTTCTTCGTGTATGGATCCATTTTCTGTTCTGATCTCAAGAAGTCTGGGCAAATTACTAAGTAGGCAACAATCAGAGGCATCGTTTTTATGATGTCATCATGTAGACTTCGCACAAAGTATTTTACAGTATTTTTAAACTACCAATACCAAAACACTAAAGTATTTTGATACAAGATATGAAGCCATTTTCATCAACCCTATCAAATACAAATGACAAAATCCTATTTTGTATTTGAAATACATATTTTAAGTACAAGTACCATAAATACTGCCTATCCCTGACTATTGGTATGCTGCAATCATTAGAGAGGCCATTTGTAGTGCAGAAATGGAAGTCAGAAAACAAAGATCACAAAAGATACTTTACACATGAGGGCTGACTGCTGGACTTCTGGCCTTGCAGTGGGTGGAATAAAATGAAACCGTAGTCTCTTTTACAGCCTAGCCATGGATTACCACATAATTTAAATATGAAACACACGCATTATGAAAAACAATCATTATATTTATGCCTATATTTCTTATAGGCAATAAAATGTCAAGCTTAAATTTTCTCGATTAATTTCCATGAGTTTGTAATGAGTACATAAAAACCTTTTCCAAGGTAAGAAAGGATTTATCTGCAGGACAGCCTTATATACACATATCATCAATCAAAGTCTAGACCTTCTAGTGGACAAGAAGTCCCAGCCAACTGAAGTATATAAAAGACAATGAATAGTGTGGCAATTCGCACAAGAGATTAAATGCATGCTGCATGATAGACAGCATCCAGAGGTTCCAGTACTGAGGTGTGCAAATATAGCACATCAACATAACCTAAGATTGACAAGAATGTACCTTGCACAATATTATTTATATACTGAGATGACTAAGGTCATTTTCAAACCATAGGCAAATGTTCTTTGCAGGTCCCAATGAAGACAACTCCAGTCATTAATGGTGTTGATCTAACCAAGAAGCCTGGATCAAGTTTATTTTTCCTACATTAAGACAGCAAGCTACAAGAAAGTATTGATTAGAGGCATTTACAATTGTCTTGTATTAAGCAAACAGATCCTTCGTAGTTAGAAGCTGGAAGTTGTTGTTTCCATGACAAAGGCTAAACGTTTGATACGGACTGTGATGATTCAGAGATGGCAGGAACAGTTGAACAGAGACACCAGGGGCAGGCGTCTCTTCCAAATACAGTTGAATGTTGGGGTGGGAGGATGGCAGAAGAGAGGAGGCTGTCTTGACTAGATTTTGGGTGGGATGTGCCTGCTTGAATAAATCATCACATTGGATAGGGAAACATCCAACAGGAATGTGCAAAATTGCCTGGAAATATACTGTAGTAGAACATGTATTTATTCTTTGAGGGTGTTATGTTAGGGAGAGAAAAGGATTAAGAATATATAAAAGAAGAAGAAATACAGGAAGCGATTTCTGTGTGTTAGCCTACATTAGAGGTGTTGTTATACACAGGTATGGATGATAATCGTGTTATTTATAAAATGAAATATTGATATCATGTTAATAATACACATACAATAATATCATAGTCACTAGGCAAAACTGAAGTTGTATTTTTCAAAAAAAACCTCTCGTTTTTCGATTCCTTATTCGTGTCACTTATAGACCAACAATGCATGTGCATAAACAAGGAGACTGGACTTATGCACTGGTGTTGAAATCAGCCCCACTAGAACCCCTGGGAGAGATCCGCAAAGACACACCATTTTTGTAGCCTATTCACATGGAAAAAGGATGTTGTATTGTTCCAAAAGCTCCTCTCAGTTTTTCCATAGCTTACTCATGGACAAACGATGTAGTGTTTGAATTAATGGCTTTTTGTAGCCTATTCACTTGGTGGAAATGTTTAGTATTTTCCCAAAAACTCCTCCCGGAGTTAGGCCTTGTGGATCTTTTGTTTATCAGCTCATCTGATTGCCTTTTCACTATCCATTAAGTGTAATTGTTCTTTTTGTACACTTTTATTTTTTTATTTGTACAGTTATGGTTACAGACTATCTCCACCTCCATACCCTCATATTTTGAGTGTAATTAATTTGCCAAAAAAAGAGGAAGAAAACACCTTAAACAAAGTTGAAGATGAATTTGACTGATAGCATTTTTTTTCTTAAAATGTTCTATAGTTACCATGATAATATCTTTACCATGAATTATTTTGGCCAGAATAATGGTGTAGTGAAAATCTGATATTGTGACAGCCCTAGCCTACATAAATAAATAATATTGAGTTACATTTGAACTGCACAAGTGCAGTAACTGCTTGTGGGAGGAAAATGTCCACAAAAAATATGGAAACATTCATTTATTTCATGCACCAACTTGTACTGTTGCTGTAATGCATGCGAATCAATTATGCTTGATTACATTCTTTGTTTGAGTAGAGCACCGAGTGTTTTGAATAGTTTGCTTCATCACCTTTTTATATTTCGGCATGGCCTATGACTTACTGTTTGAATGTTGTGTGATTCTTCTTAGAAAGTCTCATAAAAGCTAATTGTAGCCTAAATAATTCCAGAAATAGATGCAATGTTTGTTAAATTCTGTTTAAAACTTATAGAGTGGTCATGGAATTCTTTTTAGCAGAGTGGGAAAATGAACGTTGTACCTATTGCTCACTTAGTGATGAGTGGGATTACACGGTTTAACTTTGCTCATGGAGCCTACTCTGGCCGGTGCTTTGGACAGACAGAGAACAATAGCTTACCAGCTCTGAATAATGTGACAGCAGCAACACTGACCAAGCTATGGTACACCTGCACTAAAATAACCAGAATTTATAGTCACATAGGATGTGACAGGTACAATACAGTGATTCTTATGTTTTTGCACACATTTTATAAAACAGATCTACCTGGCTAACAAATATCTAAAACAGCAAAATAAACAAGGATTCAATCCTATTAGCTTTTCTAAAGACATAGAAGGTTCTGATGGACTCCTGCTGTGTGATCCAGACAGCAGTTCTGGATCAAAGCGGGACAAGACTCCAATTATTGAATCTAGGCTAGAAAGCTGGGTTTCTGGGGGCATTTTACTAGGCCTTGTTCAATTCCGATTATAGTTACCTTTTCAGTGAATTGAGGAGTTTGAATATCAAACCTATAGTGCCGTACATTGTTCTCTCCTTCAGGCAACATGGCTATAGACATCCACTTAAAGATCCATTTTACCGTTGGTGGTAAACATTCCAAAAAAGTACAATGTTATGTATGTGCAGATATTGTGTGCCCCAGCCATGTTGTAAAAATATCTTACATTAATTTAAAAGGGATTTCGAAAAAATTCCCAGACCGCATCAACAACTATACATGCATTTGTTCTACAACCCCGTTTCCAAAAAAGTTGTGACGCTGCATAAAATGCTAATAAAAACACAGTACAATGATGTGCAAATCACAAAGACAACGTATCAAATGAGAAATGTTATTGTTTTTGGAAAAATACATAACCATTTTGAATTAGATGCCAGCCATGTTTACCACTGTGTTGCATCACCTCTTCTTTTAACAATACTCTAAGCATTTGGAAACTTAGGTGACTAATTGCTGTACTTTTGAAAGTGAAATGTATTCCCATTCTTGCTTGATATAGGATTTCAGCTGCTCTACATTTCAGGGTCTCCTTTGTTATATTTTTCATTTCATAATGTGCCAAATGTTTTCAATAGATGACAGGTCTGGACTGGAAGCATGTCAGTTTAGCACCCATACTTTTTTACTACAGAGCCATGCTGTTGTAATACTTGCAGAATGTGGTTTGGCTTTTTCATGCTGAAGTAAGCAAGGCCTTCTCAAAAAGCTATGTTGGCTGGATGGTAGAATATGTTGCTCCAAAACCCTTATATATTGTTCAGCATTAATGCTGCCTATGTAGATGTGCAAGTCATCCATGCCATGTGCACTAATGCACCCCCATACCATTATGGATGCTGGCTTTTGAACTGTTCGCTGATAAGAAGCTGGATGTTCCCTCTCCTCTTTAGCCCAGAGGATGGAGCGTTCATGATTCCCCAAAATAATTTCACATTTTGATTTGTCAGACCACAGGACTGCTTTCCACTTCGTCTCAGACCATCCTAAATTAGCTTGGGCCCAAAGAAGGCGGCAGCAGTTCTGGATCTTGATTATATATGGTTTCTTCTTTGTATGGTCGAGTTTTAACTTGCATTTGTGGATGCAGGTGTTCAGAAGTGTTCCTGAGCCCATACTGTGATTTCTACTACAGAAGGGCCTGAGGGCCCAGAAAGATCGCAGCCATGCAATATTGGTTTTCAGCCTTGGGTGGTGAACCCCTCCACATCCTCACTTTTGACAGACCCATCCTCTCTGGAATGAACTTTTAATACCCAAACATGTTACTGACAAGTTGCTAATTGACCTAATTAGTTGTGGATAGTCCAGCAGGTTTAGTTTTTTGAAGTAGAGAAACTTTTCCAGTCATTTGTTGTCTTCATCCTAACTTTTTTAAAACATGTTGCTGGCATCAAATTTAAAGTGGGCACATATTTTTCAAGAAACAAAATGTCTCAGGTGCAACATTTGGTATGTTGTCTTTGTACTATTTTCTATTTAATGTATGGTTAAAATTATTTTAACGTCGTTATATGATGTGAACGTCGTTGTATGTTTTCCTAATGTGGCAAGCACATAACATGGCTTTATTAATCACATAACCACTTCATGCTCGAAAGGACGACTTAGCCAACCAAAACGCATAGCTAAAGTAAATGCACAATAAGAAGCACAGAGGAACAACTTTGCAGACATTGTCTTCCTATCACAATTAATTTTTCACTAATCAGCTTCCATTAAGCAGCTTTCTTCAGCTCAGTATATGAAACTTATTTTATCTTACTTTTAACAGCTTTGTTGCTTAAGAAATGAATGTATGTTTCATGGGGGGGTGGGGGGTACTATGGCAAGAACAAACTTTTAAACCTCTATATCTATGCAACATCAAATTCTCCTAAAATACATTAAAAAATGTTTCTAAACTTTTCTAATGTGTTTTGATTTAATTCCACCTAAATAGCAGCAAAGATTGAAAAATATTTTATTTTGGCTGGTGGTTGGATAGCTACTTGGGAACGATAGATCAATGCATTTTCACTTTTCAACAGCTAACCAAGCCACCCCCCACCCCCTCCTGGCAAAAAGTTTTTCATGGAAGTCCCTATGGCGCTGACATATGTGTTGAAATACATTTGTTGTAATGCCGCGTGTTCTTGTTCTAACCACTGTCTTACAGGTTTTTTATATTATGCCTATATTTCCCTAGAACCCAAAATATTCCCAAACAGAAGATTAATAAATTTTCGGCACCAAATCATCCCTAGTCTCTATCCCATTGTCCTATGGGGTGATTTTCTTAATCAATCATCTTCTTCTCCCTAACAGCCAAGGGTGTTGGAGTGACTCTGATCTTGGGGGACACACATTTAACTCAATGTGAATGTTAATGTATTCATCAAAATGTATTTTTAATATGTAGTTCTGTGCTTTTCCACTTCTACTTCAATTCTCTTTGTCCATGACTACGTTAGACATAGACACGCTATGGTAAAAAAAAAATGCATTAGCATTATTTACCAATGAAGTGCGAACCGGACCAGTGCAACCGACAGAGTTTTGTTCAGAGGTAGTCTGGTTGAAAATACTGGGGGTGATAATTGTTTCCACAATGCTGGCTTGTGATACTCATTATGTCTGGAAAGGTTGTAGCAAATAGATAGTTACCCCAAATGATGTTGTCTACTGTTGTGGAAATTTCTATATACAATATATTCTGACTGAGTAAAGGACTGAGGCCCACAGTTTAGATAGGTATAGGAATGTGTGGGATCTGGTATTTGCATATTTGCATGATCTCCATCAGTCCAGATGGAGATCAATGGGTTTTAGGACAGGATAGGAGAAGATACAACAGGGGGCAGTAAGGCCAGTTGGCCCCTTTGGGTAAACACTACAGTAAACATTATGGCAGGAAGGATAAGGTGGGGGAAAATAGCATTTGACGTGTGTGATAGAACAAAGGGAAAGGTGTTTGATTGACATGAAACAGATGGCAGCATCTTACCACACCCCTTTTTCCTATGTAATAAATACTGTCGAAATGATGTTTTTATTTAGAAACTATTCACCGTTACCTTGTAACCTGCATACTTTCTCCTTGCAAGCAAGATTAAAACCGTTTATTGCGCAATTGATTTCTCCTGTCTTACCTACCATTTTCATAGAATTATTTGGATTTTAGAAATTGCCATCACACTACTCAATATGCTTTCTGTACCGATGCCTGGTGGGTGTTGTTAGGACTCAAGCGTTCAGTGTGAAAATTCCAGTTTGACTTTAAGAAAGTAGTGATTTCTGAACATGCAATTGTCCTAACTAGCACTGGCAAGTTATACCTTGTGTGACTTTTCTGCAAGTTGGGACTTTTCAGCTGGAAAGGCATTTCAGATAGATGATAATGTAACCTGAGTGCATTTTTAAAATGACTAATATTACAATGATGCTGGTAACATCTCAGTCAGGCATGTTAGTCCTGTTTTATGTTTTCAAATCTGCTCCTATAGACTTATCAATAAATTACCTGTTTGTGGCATCTTTCCCTCTCCTTGCTTGTTCATGTCTATCACTTTCCTGCCACGATCATACTTAGCATGAACTAAAGTCTTAAAATATTGAACACACTTTAACTATATCTAGATGATTCAAAACATAAACTGAAGAACAAAATTGCTGGCTTTTGAGTGTAGATTGTTACCAAGAACCTAAGCTACTTGCACTCCATTCTTGACTGGTTGTGCCTCGTCCATTACTTAGCTAGCTACTTGCTATGTGAAGACTAAGACAGAGATTGCGCAAATCATTTTAGCAGGCGTTCTTCCTTTCAAATCATTCACTATCACTTTTTCACACATAGGAACTACTCAGTGTCAATCAAGCTACTGTACTGTAACGTTTGTTAGATTAAACTTGAAAATAATGATAGCTAGCTATGTCTTAACTATTCTTTTGCCAGAAGAAAGCTTATATTTTATCACGTTCATTCTATAGCTATGAAAATGTATTGACGTTTATATACGTTGTACTTACTGTTAAAAAAAAAATAACTATACAGTATCTCACAAAAGTGAGTACACCCCTCGCATTTTTAAAATATTTTAGTATATCCTTTCATGTGACAACACTGAAGAAATGACACTTTGCTACAATGTAAAGTAGTGAGTGTACAGCTTGTATAACAGTGTAAATTTGTTGTCCCCTCAAAATAACTCAACACACAGCCATTCATGTCTAAACCGCTGGCAACAAAAGTGAGTACACCCCTAAGTGAACATTTTGAAATTGGGCCCAATTAGCCATTTTCCCTCCCCGGTGTCATGTGACTCATTAGTGTTACAAGGTCTCAGGTGTGAATGGGGAGCAGGTGTGTTAAATTTGGTGTCCTCGCTCTCACACTCCCTCATACTGGTCACTGGAAGTGCAACATGGCACCTCATGGCAAAGAACTCTCTGAGGATCTGAAATAAAAAATTGTTGCTCTACATAAAGATGGCCTACGCTATGAGAAGATTGCCAAGACCCTGAAACTGAGCTGCAGCACAGTGGCCAAGACCATACAGCGGTTTTACAGGACAGGTTCCACTCAGATCAGGCCTCTCCATGGTTGACCAAAGAAGTTGAGTGCATGTGCTCAGCGTCATATCCAGAGGTTATATTTGGGAAATAGACGTATGAGTGCTGCCAGCATTGCTGCCGAGGTTGGAGGGGTGGGGGGTCAGCCTGTCAGTGCTCAGACCATATGCCGCACACTGCATCAAATTGGTCGTCCCAGAAGGAAGCCTCTTCTAAAGATGATGCACAAGAAAACATGAAGCAGAGCCTGATCTCCTCCCTTCGGAGACTGGACTGCAGGGCAGTATTCAAACATGATAACGTCCCCAAACACACTTCCAAGATGACCACTGCCTTGCTACAGAAGCTGAGGGTAAAGGTGATGGACTGGCCAAGCATGTCTCCAGACCTAAACCCTATTGAGCGTCTGTGGGGCATCCTCAAATGGAAGGTGGAGGAGTGCAAGGTCTCCAACATCCATCAGCTCCGTGATGTCATCATGGAGGACTGGAAGAGAAATCTAGTGACTCTGGTGAAATCCATGCCCAAGAGAGTTAAGGTAGTGCAGGAAAATGATGGTGGCCACACAAAATATTGACACTTTTGGCCCAATTTGGACAATTTCACTTAGGGGTGTACTCACTTTTGTTGCCAGTGGTCTAGACATTAATGGCTGTGTCTTGTGTTATTTTGAGGGGACAGCAAATTTACACTGTTATACCAGCTGTGCACTCATTACTTTACATTGTAGCAAAGTGTCATTTCTTCAGTGTTGTCACATGAAAAGATATACTCAAATATTTACAAAAATGTGAGGGGTGTACTCCCTTTTGTGAGATACTTTAGCTACAGTAATTAACTTGCCTACACACACTGCTCGTCATGAATGAATAAACGAGAATGTTGGATTCGGTCACAACGTGGAGGCGAGACAATTTCCAAAGCGCAAGGCTACTATGCCCTTGGTAACAGCACTCCCTGCTCCCCACTATCCTATTGCAGTAGGCTCGACATCGCATCTGCAAGGTTTCTGACTGATTAGAATTTGCTGTTCAGAGTGCCTGCACAGTTAATAAAATTTCCCTGCGCGTGTTGTTGCTTTATTCGGTTGTGGCTAGGCTTATTACTTTCATTAGTTATTACTTTCATTAATGTATTGTATAGTTTGATTGACAATTTGAGACATACAGCTGAGCATTTGATTTCTAAAAATGTATTGTTTTAAAATAGCTAAAAGTAGAGGAAGATGTGTGGTACTGTCAGGCTCGAGTATGAATGAGGAGCAGGAATCCGAAGTCATCCAAGTTAACTGTATTTGAATAGTAGTAATAATGGCGTAGCCTAACAATGCTCTTGGTAGGGGAGACAATAACACACAACAGGGGAAGCAGAGGGAACATATATACTGGGAGGAATGATTAGAATGAGGACCGGGTGCGCTAAACAAGACAACAGGTGAAATGAATGAGTGTGATGGGCGGTGGTGTTAGAAGACTGGTGACGTTGACTGCTGGAGCCTGCCTGCTGCAGGGGTAGGAGAGGCAGCAGAGGGCGCAGTCGTCATAGGTACGACCGCTTGTAGATGTGTTGCCGTTCGCTTGCCAGACCCCAACCTTTATACTAATCATCTGAATTATTATTTTTAAGTAGGCAAACGGATTCTATAAACAACTCCTAATAAATTGTATACAAATACGATTATAGTGAAGATTAAACACCAGTAAAGATTATTATTTTGATTGATAGTAATAAAAAGGCCCAACCACAGCTTTCTGCGCTTTAGAAATCGCACATATTCAAAATGCGATTTCAACATGATTTCGATTGCCCTACTCTTCAGCTGCACTTCTTATATTGCTCTTAGAATAATGATTCTAAAGAATTAGCTCCCAGAATCAGATGCCAACAACAATCAGCCCTGTAACCAGTGCACCCACTCTCAGCAGGCTCACACAAAATGCAAAGTAGATCTGTTGCTTGAATGACACATAGAGGACTTAAAACATGAGCGTTTTTTTATCAACAATATCATATTTTTGAGGGCTTTAATGCATGATCGGAATTACAGATGTATAGATCAGGGGCTATTTTTTTGTGGTTATTATTATTTATTAAAAAATTTTTTGTTAAAATGCCAGGTTCTTGTGATGTAAAAGAATGAGACAAAGATAAATCATGTCAGAACTTTTTCCACCTTTAATGCGATCTATAACGTGAACAATTCAATTGAAAAACACACTGAAATCTTTGTGGGGGAAAAATAAAAAACTCACAATAACCTGGTTGCATGAGTGTGCACAACCTTAAACTAATACTTTGTTGAAACACCTTTTGATTTTGTTACAGCACTCTATTAGCATGGCACATCTTGATGTGGCAATATTTGCCCACTCTTCTTTACAAAAACGCTCCAAAGTCAGATTGCGAGGACATCTCCTGTGCACAGCCCTCTTCAGCTCACCCCAAAGATGTTCAATTGGATTCAGGTCTGGGATCTGGCTGGGCCATTCCGAAATGTTAATATTCTTCTGGTGAAGCCATGCTTTTGTGGATTTGGATGTATGCTTTGGGTCGTTGTCGTGCTGAAAGGTGAACTTCCTCTTCATCTTTCTAAGGGACGCCTGAAGATGTTGTGCCAAAATTGCCTGGTATTTGGAACTGTTCATAATTCCCTCCACCCTGACTAAGGCCCCTGTTCCAGCTGAAGAAAAACAGCCCCAAAGCATGATGCTCCCACCACCATGCTTCACTGTGGTGATGGTGTTCTTTGGGTGATGTGCAGTGTTGTTTTTGTTGCAAAAATACCTTTTGGAATTATGGCCAAAAAGTTCAACCTTGGTTTCATCAGACCATAACACATTTTCCCATGTGCTTTTGGGTTACTTGATGTTTGTTTTTGTTTCTGAAATGTAATTCATTTGCATAAAGCATACAACATTTTTATTTGTTATTTTCCACATCCTGTTGTTAGTTCCATTAAATTGTCCCTATTGATCACTGCTTTGTGTTTTAGTGCATTTTAAGCCGCGTTTCCACCAAAAAGTACACGGAACTTTGAGTCCCAGGAATTGCTATTCAAGGAACTAAAAGGTTCCTTCAGTCCATTGTTGTGTGCGTTTCCACTGCTGTCTAAAGACATGTGAAAATTAGGCTAATTAGTCCGCTGACGTATGCACCATATGCTATACCAAGCGACAGACAAGCATCTTTATTATTTATGCGACACTGCAACACCACAGCAACCGGGGAGAGTTGGGTTGGTCATGATTTATTGGTTTGCAAATGTGGCCATTGAGAAAACAGTGGAAAAGAGACGAGCAGTAGTAGCAAAGCGGAAAAATCCCCGAAATGCTAGTTAAACACAAATAAAGTGAACAGATTTTATGAGTTATCATGGAGATTGACCATGAGATGACTGATAAGAGGGATTCGCGTCATCGCGCACAAAAAAGAGAATGGTAAGATAATTTTCTAGTAGTCCTATATACGTTTAAGTAAATCACAATTGGGAATAATGTTACTGTAAACAACATTGACTTATTATTTCCACCTTTTTGTGTGTGTTTCAGATATGCCAGTACTACAGAATGTGTCATGTTTCTCCATCCGTTTGGGTACACAAACGGTGGGAAACTGTGGTTTCAACTTTCACAGAGGCCTGGTGGATAAATAGTTAAAGGACACGTTTCTGTACCTGTACCGTTGATTGCAACCATAACTGGGGTGACATGACACCGCCACTGTGTACCCATTCAAAAAAAGATATGGCAGTAACATAAGTAAACTATAGCAGCAATTGGTAGTATTATTTAATATTATAGGTACATGGGTGTAAAATGCTTATGAATGGTGGCATAGCACACTTCAACTACGTAGTGAGAATTATAAAAATATAGAAGAGAAATACGCTCAAATCCCCTGCGATTTATTTTAGTTTAATTTTAACGAACGGAGATTACTACACTGTTTTGTTTATATTGGGCCCGCGTTTTTTGAGTGCAATAGACAACTTTTCCCAGCTTTAGTAACTGATTGGTCAAAACAGCAAAGGCGGGACAATTTCAGGTGCCTCCGGTTGTCACTAGCGAAACCGCAAGCGATTTCACCACTTGTGTGTGAATGAGAGGCTATTTGGCGCCAACTAGCTTGCTAAAGCTTCAGAAAATAAAATAAATTGTTGCCTCTGGCGAAAGTTAATCGCGTTCGAGTCTGTTCTTGGTAAGTTTATGTCTTTGGTTATTATGTGGCATTGGACTGCTCTCTTTTATAGACGTTTAGTTAGTAGCTTGCTTGGTATGAATTTTCCTATATGTTGCTCAAATACTCGTACCAGTTGGGTAGTCCTCAGTAGTACCAGTACTAGCCAGTCTTGTCTAAGGAATGTAACTGGCTAGCTACAGTACTGGTCAGAGGTTTGGACACATTTTCTACTAGCGGTAGCTGCCTACACACTGGAGCACATCTTAGTTAAGTAACATGACTTCACTTCTGTTTTGAATCCTTTTTTATAGATTGGACAACTATAGATCGGTTATCAACTATTTCAGTACCACAGCCATGGCTTTTGAACAACGTGTGCGAGTTGGTCAGGTAAAACATCTGGCTAACCAACTTGGTTTGCGTTACCTTCATTGCTTTGTTTTGTATTTATAAAATTAAACAGCCACCGTAGCAAACTTTTGACACACATGTTCTATCAAAAACTACAGTTGCACTGCGATTTATTCAAACAGAAATTGCCGTGGCATGAGGACGTCATGTCTTTGTAATATTTTACAGGGCACCCAATTGCTGCCAAATGTTGTTTCAACGGAGGAGCAGTCTGTGATTGTTGTGAAGAAACTGCTGGCCATTGCAGTCTCCAGCATCACCTACCTTAGGGGTCTTTTTCCAGAAAAAGCTTATGGGAGCAAATATATTGAAGGTAAACCAATTCCATGTTTTCTTTTTAACCTAGTCTTTATGTTATCCAGTTATGTTAAGTAAGAAGTCAAAAAGTAGCTAATTCTTCTCTCTCCCTGTGCCACAGAGCAGAAAGTTATGATCCTCAGGGAGGAGCGCACCTGCCCAGGTGCCAGACAGATTGTACAATGGTAAGTATACTTGTAGTGGACTGATTATTTGACTTCTCGCCACTCAACTTCCAGTGTCAAGCTTTGATTGGCTGGGAGTTGACTTCCAGACCTGGGAGAACAGAAGACTTAAAATAATAAATTAAGACATTACAAAAGTAAAACTGAACAGAACAACTCTACATAAGGAACAAAATCCAAATAATGACCAACATGTACACGAGGAAAGGAGGAACTTAAATAGTGACAGTAATGAGGAACACAGGTGAGGTCAATAACAAACAGGTTTCTATGCTACAAATGAGGGAGAAGGCGTTGGATCAATAGGATTACAGTATTATTTTAACTGAGACTATCATTGCTGTATCCTACTTCTGAGAAGACTCCCATCTTATAGCAACAAAAAGTGCAAGAGAGAAGCATAGGCTGGTATGCCCCATGCATTGGTAATACAATATACCTGAATCTTTCTTGTATAATTGCTATTAGTTTATGAGGAGAGATTTTCATCTTTTGTATGAAAATTATTGCATTTACAAAGTGGTACATGCTGACGCATTTCCTTTATGACCAGGTAGTTAAACATCGAAACATTTCAATCACATATCCTTAAAAATCTAACACAGTGAGTGAAACTCCTGGGAAGCAGGCGTTATAGGTGAATTCAATTAAATATTTTCTATGAGCTATTCTTTTGCTTAGCTGTACTTGATTCATTGTTGGAGCAAATGAACTGCCCCTATAATAATGTATCGCCAGGCATCAGACAAGACATATTTTGCACCCCTGACTTTGGGCACGGTTTAAGATACGGTACGATTCCTTGGTATTGGACAGAATTATGTGAGGTGCACTGTGGTCACTTCAGCTTAGAAAATGCAGATAGCACCAGTCTGCCTGTCCCCCAACCGGCCTGGCTCTCTGTATCCATTTGTGTGTTTTGGGATTTGAGCAAGATTTTACATCCCTTTTATTCCCCCATTCAGTGAACACCCCCAAACCTTGTTGGGAAGTTCCAGTATTTTGGGGGAAAATGTAGGATTATCCAAAGATATTCAGGAGCACAAGTATGCTCCTAAATAAAGTTCCTGATTGCACAGCAAAATATTTAGGAGCCACTGTAGAGTTGTGATGGTTTTCCCTCTGTGTTTTAATACTTTATTTTAATCCTGGTTTTGTTGTTTATTCATTGTTTTCACTAATTAAGACAATTTTACACCTCTTAGGATGCAGGGATGCTTTGATGCTCTTCAGAGAAAATATGTGAGACACTTCTTTTTGTTTGGATGGTATAATGTGTTTTAACTTTCATACACAAGCTAATTTGTTTTTATTTTTCATTACCTTTGTTTTTATTCATTGTCTGTGTGTACTTCACGATAATATATATTTTTTACATTCAGTATTTAAATGTCTTCTATTCCGACAGTTGCGGACAGTTGTTCTGTCTGTAAGTATATCTCTTTCAAATATTTAAGTTTATACAACATATTTCTTTTTGGTAAAGTGAGCCTTCTTCTGACACTTTCTAGATATACACAGACTCAGAGAATCCTAAGGTAATTGACAACTATTTAAACCCATGTTATTTTTTCTATAAGTACTGCTTTTTTTATTTCATTAAGATTCAAATGTAACTTCATGAATATATAATGTTCTCATTGTTTAATAATTTGTTTTTGTAATTTGCAGAATGTTACTGAATGCTACCAGTTCAAAATCCAGTACACTAAAAAGGGACCCAAAATTGACTTTGAAAGGTATTGTTTTGTAAAAAAGTCTAATGATAACATGGCACCATTTAATTAGGAAACACTGAAGAGAGAAACTTAGTGTTAATGTTTATTTGAGTTTGTATATTATTTTGATTTTTGTTTCTCTTTTTTTTTTCTTAGCAACAATAGCCAGAATGTGACAAATTTGGCTTGCACCAACACAAAAAAGGCCAGTATCTTACTGGTGCGTAAACTCTACACATTGATGCAGAACCTGGGTCCCCTGCCAGACAACGTCTGTCTCAATATGAAACTCTCCTACTACGATGATGGTAAAAACACAATGATGAAGTGTTTACTAAAAGAATGATGAGATGCAATCTCTGTGCAAATGACAGCATCCTTACATCATACTTCTGGGGTTATGTCCCAAGTCTTGAATTAACTTAAAGATTATCAAATAGATTTTTAAAACACAATTTATTTACTTATACCATATGTTTATTTATAAAAATATCTCAGGCTTAAAAAGACAATGGTAGGTTATTCATAAAGAGTACTTCTAAGTCCACGCTGAGTGCTTGATGCAGTTGAAATTGGAGTTCAGAAAATAAATCACTGGAATACCTTGAAAATATGTTTTGGTTTCCAGCCATGTTAATTGACAAGTGTTGCACTAGCCTGTTGTTCCTCTTCCGGTAAAAGAACATGGTTGAATTAATGAGGAATTTCTTTTTGAAGCCTTCCAATGAAACAGGTAACTTTCTTATTTTGAAAATGTTGCACAATCGCCTTCAACATCTCAAATGGCAGTGGTAAGATGAACATTAGTACTAGCCTGTATAGACAAGTTTGTCATTGTCCTGCAGCACAAAAAGCACCAGCTGGTTTCTTGAAAAAATTACAGCTGGTTATTTCATAATTATTGTTTAAAATCATAACATTGCAGTCGGTCTCTGTTCTCAAAACCATAATTGGCAGTTTCCAATAATACCCAACATTTTCTAAACTGTAACTGGTGTCTTTTGGTGGATGCACATAAATGCTGTCTACTTTGCCCTGTTCTATTTCTGTGAACTTAATTCGACCTAAGAAAAGTTACATTTTGTGCTGATGAAAGTACATTTGGGGGCACACGTTGTGCAGAAAATGATATACAGTTGTGCTCAAAAGTTTACATAATTGGTAAAATATGTAGCATTTGTAAAGAACATAAGTGAGCAGGCAAAACATGTATTTTATTTATTATGGGATTCACTTTCAACTGTAGGTCATAACAGAATGATAAAATAAAACATGGCAACAAAGAATAAAATGATCTGACCCCTGTTCAAAAGTCTGCATAAAACTAGTTCTTAATACTGTGTATTGCACCCTTTAGCATTAATGACAGCGTGCAGTCTTTTGTAATATTTGTCCATGAGTCTTGGCATAATGCCTCCAGGTCATGCAAAGTCTTGGCTCATCTTGCATGAACATCACGTTTGAGATCTCCCCAGGGTGGCTCAATGATATTAAGGTCAGGAGACTGTGATGGCCACTCCAGAACCTTCACCTTTTTCTGCTGTAACCAATGGAGTTTCAACTTGGCCTTGTGCTTAGGGTCATTGTCGTGCTGGAAAGTCCCAAGAACGTCCCATGCTCAGCTTTCGTGCAGAAGAATGCAAATTGTCTGGCAGTATTTTCTGATAACATGCTGGATTCATCTTGCCATCAATTTTCACAAGATTCCCCATGCCTTTAGAGCTCACATGCCCCCCAAAACTTCAGTAAAGCCACCACCATGCTTCACAGTGGGGATGATATTGGGTTCACTATAGGCCTTGTTGACCCCTCTCCAAACACAGCGCTTATGGTTGTGACCATAAAGCTCTATCTTGGTCAAGTCACTCCAAATTACAGTGTGCCAGAAACTATGAGGTGTGTCAAGGTGTTGTCAGGCATATTGTAACCAGGCTTTTTTGTGGCATTGGCGCAGTAAAGGCTTCTTTCTGGCTACTCGACCATGTAGCTCATTTGTGTTCAAGTATTGTTGTATTGTGCTCCTTGAAACAACCACACCATAATTTTCCAGAGCAGCTTGTATTTCTCTTGAGGTTACCTGTGGGTTTTTCAATAAGTTATTGAAAAGTACTGACTGACATTTGTAAGGCTTTGGAAATCTTTTTATATCATTTTCCATCTTTATGAAGTTCTATTACCTTGTTACGCAGGTCTTTCGACAGTTCTTTTTTGCTCCCCATGGCTTAATATCTAGCCTGCTCAGTGCATCCATGTGAGAGCTAACAAACTCAATGACTATTTATACACAGGCACTAATGGCAATTTAAAAAGCCACAGGGGTGTGAAATTCACCTTTAATTGCCATTTTCACATGTGTGTGTGTCACCTTGTGTGTCTGTAACAAGGCCAAACATTCAAGGGTATGTAAACTTTTGATCAGGGCCATTTGGGTGATTTCTGTTATCATTATGATATAAAAAAGAGCCATCCAACCATGTTATAATAAATACTTCATATAATCACTATCCTTAAATAATATTGTTTTTGCATGATCAGTCATATTTTCAAAATCAATGCCAAATTATCACATTTTCTGCCAGGGTGTGCAAATTTATGAGCACAACTGTATTTCTGGTTATATTAGGCAGAATTCTGGCAGTTAAAAGACATCCTTGGCAATATTATCAAATGTCCAGCGTGTCCTTTCAGGTACCCTTTTTAGATTTGGAAAATGAATATGCAGGAAGACATTTCTTTTATTTGAGTGACTTTCCTCAAAACAACAATCAAAAGGCAAGGTACTCCATGAACTGAAGCACACAATGCAAACAACGAACCTCAAAGGCAACTTAATTAGGCAGCTGTCTCTAATTGGGGACCATCAAAAGGTTGAGCGCAGAGATGCCTAGAGGCACCTCTGCAGTAAGGCCCTGACTGTGACACCCAGATGCATAAAGATGCCTAGAGGCCCCCAGCCAAGTCCTGACGTAGTGGTAGGAATATGGATTTTTTTCCGGCCTTCGCTTCCCCAGTGAATTTGCCCCTAACACTGTCACAGGCAAAAGAGGCTATAGGTACCCTTTGTAGATTTGGAAAATGAATATGGCTCTGCATCTGGCTGTAGCTCAGGAAAATCTGTTTTTCTCCCCAGTCAGAGGCAGCCTGCCTGTATATTGACTATGACAAGCAGGAGTTTATAAAACATTGAGGTTAGGAAACATTGTCAGGGAATAGCACTAATGTTTATGGACCCTATTTTTTTTAGAACTATATAAATAAAAGTGAAGCAGTCACTTTCATAGGGTACAAACAAGTGTTTTTAAAAAACAGTTAAATGCAATGTGATTCATACTTGCCTGTGTGTGTATGTAGTTACTCCGCAGGATTATCAGCCCCCAGGCTTCAAAGAGGGGGACAATGATGGCATGCAGTTTAAGAATGAACCTGTCTACCTTACTATGGGTGAAGTGGTCACTCCTTTCCACACCCTGAAGGTGGATTTGACTACAGAGAAAGAGAGGTTGGAGCAGGTACAGTATGATGGGAGAAAAAACCAGAATCAGAGCAATATCTAGTAGTGGGTGAGGTAAAATTGAGTGTCCACTTCTCTCTGTAGGTAGAAGACCAGCGGCCTGTGTGTGTGAGGGACAAGTGGGTGATGAAAATGGAGGAGAGGGCAGTGACCAAGGTTAGCAGTCAGCAGGTAAAATCTGAGGTTTCCATAAACATGAACTATTTTTGACGGGGCGTGATGACATTTTAACCCAAAGTTCATCCACATTTGATGCTATGGGTTAAACTATAGTTTTAATAAAAACAATTTGCAGTCAATGTCCATGGATTGTGATGTAAGAACATTTTCAATGGTTTTCGGACTTTTAGATTTGCATGAATAAAGACATGGAAAATCCAAACAACAACCTTTACTTGGACAATTCACGTAAGACCTCATATCTTTCTGTAAACAGTTTGCACTGAACATGAAACCAACAGTGCTATTTCCTTTGTTTGGGCAAATGTATTCTAAAAATCCATGGTTTTGTTAATTTGCTTTCATAATTTATGATGACGCTAAAAGAGGTCCAGGTGAACTTCCAGGAGAAGATAGTGTTTGAGGAGATCACAGATACCTCTCAGGTAATTACGCCTTACTTTACTTTTTACATAATCACTACTAAGATGCAAAGACATGCCCATTCTTGAATAGGATTAGCACCCTGTTACCAAAAAATAACTTAATGTAATGTATGAGTAATTGCTTTTTTAAAACTTTTATTACCCATCAAATGATTGGCATCCTCGATAAAAATGTGCCAAAACAAATTCACGCATGAAGATGAATAATCAAGCCTGTTTGCATTTTCTCTCTTCATATGAACAAATATTAAAGAATTTGCCAGTTAGCTTTGAGCTGAGTTGAACTGTGGGAAGTTCTTTACATTCGAAAAGACCACCCAAGGGAAGTCTGTTTGGACACATCAACACATCACATCAAAATATATATATATATATATATATATATATATATATACACACACACACACACACACACACACACACACACTACTGGTCAAAGGTTTTTGAACACTGAAGTTTTTCCAGTTTTTAATAAAATTCCCCAGGTTTAATGTGTTTAGGATACTTTCAAAGCATAGATAAAACAAACAGTTGGAGACAAAAAAGAAAACACAGAATAATTGTTTAACATAATGTAATCAACATTTTTACTCATTGAAGTAGCCACCTTTTGCATATATAAGCACCCTATCTACACATGCTGTCTACAGTGGAAATCAAAGATTGTTCGGAAAGTTCTTCCCAATACTTGAAGGTAGGTAGTTCTGACATAGCCTGGACATGACGTTTTGGGTCATTTGTTTTTTTTGGATGAAACCCTGACTAAATAGGTGTACAACAGAGGGTATTCCATGGTACTGAAAAAAAGCTGTTGTAGCCGTTTTGGTTCAGGGTGCTACTCACTCTGTGCAAGCCGACGACTCTGGATTCAGCAAAAGATTCCCAGATCATTATGCTTCCTCCTCCATGTTACACAGTTGGTGTCACACACTGAGGAACCATCCTTTCGCCTACTTAACGGCGTAATAAAACCTGACGCAACAAACCGAATAATTTTTTTTTTTATTCATTGTTCCATAACACCTTCTTCCAGTCTTCAGTAGTCAACTGGCAGTGCTTCATGACCCAGGCAAGCCTCTCATTCCTATTTTCCTTTTTCTTTTCCTATTTTCTTAGCAATGTTTTCGTACTGCCACTCAACCTGTGAAACCTGCAGCTTGAAGTCTTTTCTTCATAGTTGAAACTGAGACTTGCTTACTTTGATAAGTATAAACTTTTTAACCTCTGGCAGTTTATTACTTACCTTTGTACCAGTTCGGTTTATTCACTGGACATTTTTATAAAACAAAAAATGGGGGTGTTTGAAAACCTTTGACCGGTAGTAGGGTTGGGTATTGGCAAGTACCTTGCGATACCATATACATCACGATACATATGTTACGGATGTTACGATTCAATATATCATTATTCATCACGATATCACAACAAGAGTCAATACTCATGAGCAACCCCTAAAAAAGAAAGAACCACTCAATTTGAAATGACTTAGAACTTCTAAATGTAACCCTTTAGACCCCAATATAATTCTAGAATACTGCTGTTGATTACTGAAAATTCTCAAAATAAATCCTATTTTCTCACACATTTCAAATGAACAGACATAGCACAAAAACCAAAACCAAATTACAATTATGAGTTAACTTTGTTTTAAAGAGCACATACTCTTCTTTAATTTGACAACACATTAATGTAACTTGGAATAATATAATTTGTTTTCTCCCATTAACAATCAGTAGAAAGAACGAAGTTTGCATAAAACAATATATTGCAACGAAATTGAGCCAGCAGTCAAATTAGGTCCGTAATGTGATCGTAATAAAGTGAGCACAAGGCAAATCTCAAGAGTTTTTATAAATTATAAGGGGAACTATGTGGCATACATCTTTTGGCAGATGCAGGACATCATCACGATCAAGCAACAGCGTCTTCTTCGAAGCACAAACATTACTGCTTGGCTAGCTAATGAAAGTGACAGCTTGTTGCTGCACAAGCAAAATATTTGCAGGCAGACACCTTAGTGTGACAGTCGAAACAAAACGGACAATTAGTTTAGTTAGCAATGGCATTTTCCATTTTTGAATGAAATTGTAAGAAATGCGAGGAAACAATCAGCCGGCTACACAGCTACTGCAACGCTTTCCATTACAAGACCGAGCAAGCAACCGTTTGAGCTCCACAGCTGATGTGCTGGTCTATCAAGTTATCACGGCAGGGTTGCTGTTGTAATATTTTTTTGCTCTCTGAACTGCAGTTGATAGGTGATTTATGTTGAAATGGGGCTGGAATAGCAGAGGCAGGCCTTTGCTTTTTTCCTCCAGTGGTAGTTTTGAAACATGGAAAGGAATATATAGTCTACAACTTGTGTGTGTGGTTATTGTTTTCAAGTCTCTGCCATACAGTAATGTGTCACGGTTTAGGGTAGGTAGAACACGAGGCGCAGAGCAGGAAGTCATTTCTTTTATTTGAGTGACTTTACTCAAAACAACAATCAAAATGAACTGAAGCGCACAATGCAAACAACGAACCACAAAGGCAACTTAATTAGACAGCTGTCTCTAATTGGGGACAATCAAAAGGTTGAGCGCAGAGATGCCTAGAGGCACCTCTGCAGTAAGGCCCTGACTGTGACACCCAGATGCATAAAGATGCCTAGAGGCCCCCAGCCAAGTCCTGACGTAGTGGTAGGAATATGGATTTTTTTCCGGCCTTCGCTTCCCCAGTGAATTTGCCCTAACACTGTCACAGGCAAAAGAGGCTATAGAAAATTAACAAAACAGGTAAAAGGTTCATATAAGCTCTCTGTATACATTATTTATTTATTTATTTTTTATAAAATGGTCTTTGGGCACAAAAAAAGTATTCCACTGGTACTAAAACAATTACACTATCATCAGTTACGGTGCAGGGAGAATAACACGTTCTTAGTGTGAATGGCAAAGGTCTGAATCACAAAATTAAAATAACCGTACAATAATCACCACCTAATCTCCTAATATATCCCCATGCTAGTTAATTAGTTGGAACTGCAAAGCAGATGCATACAGATAGAATCAGGAAAAAGCTTATGCCTGCTATATGCTAGCTAACTTTTCTTGAATATCCACTTGTGGCTACATTTCAGCCTTTGTACTTGGAGTTAATGATGCAGTTAACTGTAACAAGGGCCCCAGAACCAGTGCAAGGAAAACAGATTTATAACGTCACAGCTCCAATACCATGTTTTACGTTAGCTATGTGGTTCTATCCTGCTTATGCGTCCTTTTCCGGACTCTCGTCCCACCGCTGGTGTTTTGGCAAAAAAGCTATATTTTTGTTTTATCTGAGCATGGCACTCAGTTCCAATGTCCAGGTGTTTACAATTGTGTGTTGCTCTCTCTGATAGAGGCTATTGGCATGGCATTTAATTGTAGATTTGGTGTCCACAAGTAGCAACTCAGTGCTGTAACTCTCAAACTTTGGCGCCAAATACAGTTTGTTTGTAAAAGTTCCCTGAAAATGTCATAATATTGGATTGAAACCTTTTGGGTCCCAATCTGTGGCGTTGTTAGGCCGGGGCTTCCAGGGCTTCAGCTCTGGGTGTTTTGGGAATTTGGGATTTTCCATATATTCCATATTGGGTACATAAGGAAGCACGGGTGGACTCGTTATCAGGTCCACTTTGGTCAGTTAACCTCAACTTGCAACCCTATTGGGCCTGCACTCGAGCTACTCCTGGTCCTGTTCTAATGGAATGCTGTAGAATCTTTGTATAATTAATGTAAAAATGAACAATGGGGATAGTTAGTACATCTGGTACTGGAGCTGGTTGTATCAGTTATGTCCCATGTAAAATGTGCTCCATGCTGGACCTAATAATAATATCTATTGCTCTACCTGGGTTTAAGCCTTCATTTTATAACAATAATAACATATAGGGATTTAAAGATATAGGGATTTCTTTTTAAACACAAGACATTACTGCAAAGAGGATCAAATCAACAAACAACAATTAAAATATAAAAGCTTGATAATTTATCAAGAGCTGAGCTAAGCTGGTGGGAAGGCCAGCCCAAATAGGTGGTATTAGAGTGGTAGTTTTCAAATGAGTTAATATAGTCAGTTCTAGGGGTCTGTTGGGGGGAGTTCTAGTGTTTTGGGATCCATGCTGGTGAATGGCCACAGTGTTTTACAAGCTTGTTTGGGGGTCATTAAAATACTCTTAAGTCAAGTGTGACTATATGTAAGTTCTACATTTGCATAGTTGCCAATCTTCGCCTCAGGCTTGAGAGAATAGACATTCAACATTGCTGGATCAAATTGTTTGTGATTAATAGCACAGCAATATAAATCACCATTGATGCTTTTAAAGTGAAAGGTATCTTTCCCCCAAAATATCTTTGAGTGTTTCTGGGGTATTTACATAGTTTATGTGTGGTGCAGTATAGTCACATACAAGCTAGGCAAATGGCAAATGAAGAAATTCACCCACAGACAGACCACAAAAGTGTTGTTGTCATTAGACCTCTGTTGAGAAGTTTGTCACCCAGATTTTTGAGTGCTGAGACAGTTGATGAAGGGGCTTTGATTCACCTAGCTGTGGATGTTGGGACAGTGGCAGTAGATCATTTTGCCCAGGAAGCAAGAAAATAATGAAAAGCTGAGGTCCAAAAAAGGAACCTTGAGGCGCACCTTTGTTAATGGGCTTGGGGGATTTGGAGCATCCAAGCTGCTTCTGGTCAAGTATGAAAAGGGCTTTTCCATGGGGTTCATGAGGATAGGAATGTCAAAATGACGCTGTTATCACTAATTAGGAGATTGTTGATGACTTTGACTGGGGCAGTTTCTGTTCTTGGTCCAGAATCCTAATTGGAAAGTTTGTATAGGTTATGGTTGGTCATATGACACTAGATGGTGAGTTAAGCTAAAAAAAAGGAGGATGGAGATAGGCCAATAGTTCTTAAGGTTAGCCTGATCCATTCCTTGTTTTTTAGGGTAGGCATAACGGCAGCCAGTCTTAGTGGAGGAACAGTTCCAGTCAGCAGAGAAATACTCAATGTCAACCACAAGAGGGCACTGTGGAGTTAGGCATGCCTTAAGAATCCAGTGACAAGGGAGTCTATGGAAGGTTGAAAAAGGTTTATGGGATGGCCTTGGCAATTATTGATAAGTGCGATGTCTGGGCTGTAGATTCCATGTGCGTACAAAGTAGTAGCAGTCTATGTTTTCAAAGCCATATTAGTGACATGGAGTTTTATCTTCATGTTTAAAAGGCCTCATTTTGAATTCCTCCACAATGTGTCCCGAAGTAACACTCCTGGCTTCAAGGCATTCCCCTGAAGAGACCCCAGTTCAATACCGTCTCTACCCTTCATCCCTCTGTTTCTCACTGTCAATAAAAGGTTTGAACAATAGTGTTTCTATGGTGGGCTATGTGAATGAATATCGGTGGGCTATGTGAATGAATATCGGTGGGCTATGTGAATGAATATTTGCCCCAAGGTGACAGCTTGGAAACAGGCACCGCCTAGCCATCATCGTTATGGAGCTCATGCAGGACGTCGCTTTGACTAATCTTATGTTGGGTTGGTTTAATTGGTTTGATACATGCAGGTCCAACGTGCTAAATTCCATAAGTAAAACATTAACATATGCAGTTGTTTTTGATCAGTTTTGCATAATCTTTTTATATTCTGATATTGAGTTGTAGGATGTATTTAGCTTTCCTGAAATAATAATGGAAAATCATTTTATATGACAATGAAAGGGCCTTTAGTGTTATTGTACAGAAAAGATTATACACAATCCGGTTTCCATAAAATGTGGAATGAACTAATGTTATGTTCATTTTATTTGCTTGTTTTGGGAAGAATTTTTCTTTACCCTCATTGACCGTTTTTCCACAGCGTACTGCGCTTGCCCTTATCAATGTAGATCAGTCTTTAGGTGTTGTTGAGCAATTCATTTTTAAGGAATTCATTCGTAGGTGCACCTGATGGCACTGATTTACCACTGACTCCTTAGCTTCTGGTTCATAGCACGGTCTCTGGGCGACTGACAAGGAAAACTAAAAATATCCAAGTGTTCCAGAGAGTCTTGGTTCAGATGTTGCTTTTGAGTTTTTAGCTCCAACCATTTGGTCAAGGCCGTTGTCTATGTGACAAGACAATCTTCACTGACCTGACCGTGCCAGACTGTGCCTGAGCCTTCCCCCGGCTCTCCCCATACGATCGATGTATACCTCGTGTTTGTATCACAAACAGTTAAATATCTACTCTCTCCTTAGTGACGTCTGTCTCATTAAGGCTCCCCACCTCTGCAAAAAGGCCGCAAATGACGCAGTCTGGTAATGCATTTAATATAATGGCTTCAATTTCCTGGTATTTAAGATTCTGCTGAACACTGTTAAATAAAAATAGTGTGGCTAGCACAAACATAAGGAAATCAGACAACATAGTAGATTAGATTCAACTTCATTGTCATTGAACAAGTACAGTGCAATGAAATGCAGTTAGCGTCTAACCAGAAGTGCAATTAGAAGAGGGTAGAAAATTTACAAGTATTTACAAGTATTAGGTATATGTATATTACATGTGCAATGAAGGCAAATGCAGGTCAAATGGCGAAACTAAATGTGCAATTAAGGCAAATAGAGGGAGGCAGAAAATTTACAAGTATTAAGTATAGTGTATGCTACAAGTGGGATAACAGTTGTTCAGGTACAATTGGCAATTCTAAATGGCATTCAAGATGTGCAATCGTGGCATATAATGACGTGACCTAGGGGTGTACCGATACAGGTATTCGTCCTGTTCGGTACAGGACGTTCTGTTACTGCGCGTTGTGATCCGAATGAACATAGTCTAGTTTTAACCACACGCTTTTTTTTGTGTGCAAAACTAACATTCTAATACATATTATTATTATTATTATTCGGAACTTCATTCCCTGTCAGGCATTGGTGCGGAACCGCTTTCTGATCGGTGAGCAAAATGCTGTCGTTTTTTACTGAAAAACCCCTACCTAGTGCAGCTTTACAGTTGCAATGGGAAAGGTTTATTGCTTCGTAATAAATTAAAATAAATGTTATGTTTTGCCTGTCTACTGCTGTACCAAAATCGTACCAAGTCGTGACTTCTGCATACTGTTACACCCCTAACAAGACCAAATTTTATCACGCCCGTGAGATGGACTCTTTTTGGCCAGTATGGATTCATCTCTGATCACAAAGGTAGACGTAGCTACGATCAATGTAGCATTTCATATAAACTTTTTTTTTTTGCAGCCGACTCCTTGTGTGTCTGACAAGCTTGGACAGCACCTCCCTGCAGTCTGAGATTTACTGTCTTTGTTCTGTGTGTGTGCAGGAGAGAGAGACTGAGGTGAACAGCGTCAGCAAAAAGCCCTTTTCCATTGAAGAGAAAATGGTGAGAGCCCAGGGTCTTATTCACAGGAGTGATAATAATTAGCAAATTGTCATTTAAATACAGTTCTCTTACCTACATTTTTTTTTTTACAATATCAATAATTCAGGCCATCCCTGTCCAGATGGATGCAGAATATTTGTTTGTCAGTCATGTTTACACTGTACGTTAGTTATTGAATTGTCTATCACTCTCTGATTGGTAGATATCTCCGTTCGAGTTCCCGCACAGTCAGGATATCCTTTCCTCTCTGCCAAAGAGACGCAAATTCAGTGAGCCCAAGGAACGCTACTGAACTCTGTCTCCAGACCAGGATATGATTTCTCCCATTTGCCTTGTCAAAATCTCTGCACCTTTTCAGTGTTGTCACTTATATTTATAGGTCCGCTGCCAACATTGAAATATGCACTCATAATTATTACAATGGGCAGGATATTGGACAGTATTTTTAGACCACCTCTTTGTTGTTGTTTGTTTATACTTTGGGTTCCACGGTTGTCACATTCAATGTAAGATGTTACTGTCTTTAAGGTTTGATACTGATATTTTTCTGATTACAATTTGCTTTGTTAAACTTTACACATTTTATAATATCACTATACAACACCCTGCTTTTATATTTTATATGATAAATAATACTTTTTTTTTCTTATTTAAGTTTGTATAGTTTAGAATAGAGGGTTCTACATTTATTGCTTAACATCAGATGTAACAACTTTAGATGTAACTCACCAGCAGCAAACAAGGATGCACCTGTTAGTCTTGTGGTTGGAAATGGAAACAGATTCGTGCTACATTTCTACATTAAAGAGCTTTGGTTTCCTGTTTGTAAAAACCTGATACTGTTCCTAAGCGGCAAAACATTTACACAACACTGTATCATCATGTTAAAATAATAGCCCAATCTTAAAAAAATAGGACTGCCAAAATGTGGAACTAGCGTGGTGTGATTTAAATGAAGCTGTTAAAAGAAAACAGATTATATTTGTACACTGACCTTTGGTCTGCGATAACGGACCATCAGCACCCTCCTCCCTGGCTGGGCACACTGTGTTTTTAATCTGCTGTTGTTTTTCCCAGAGTGGGGGACATTTGCTGATAGACTGCAGATCACAGCAGATCAATACTGAAGGATGCCTTTGTGATGCATATCCAGACTGACCCTCTCTACTCACCACCCTCCCACTGGGGGGAGAGAGTCCATCAAATCGGCTGCATTTAAACACTGGGCTCATCTTCGGCATCGGAGAATGCCTTCATTTCATTGTTGTTTTTTTTCCATGGGTATGGAAGATAACGTTCCACTGTAAAGCTGAATGAACTGCAGAATCTAGTGTGAGGCCCACTGCGCCTGTAACAATAGCTATACAGCAGTGAATTGACAATGTTTATGAGCTGTGAAATGAATCAGAGTTAACCTCATTCAGAATCTGGCAGCGTTCTTCAACTGTTTCTTTTATGGTTAGAGCCCATGGCTTCTTTATATATTGATAAGTAATTAAATGAATGACAGTAAGAAAGTCTTTTTACAGTCGTGTTATACTCTATTGTGGTGACCTGTGTTTTCAGTAGGTTGATTATTCTAACACTTCTTTCATCTAAATGTACAATGAATGGGTGGGTTTTATCATTCTGAAATATTCTGCCATCTACAGCTTTGTAGTAATTGGGAAGTGGCCACTTAAGTGTGTACACTTAAAAAGGCTTTTTTGGTGGTTTTAATGAAGAACCCTTTAGATACAAAGGTTCTTTGTTAGGAGAAGTGTTCTGCTTAAAATCTTTGACATCCTGTTTTTAGATGTTTGATGATTCCCTTGAAGGCAGGGGGTTCTACATGGAACCATATTTACTCCCCATCATGCTCTATTGCAGGGTAATTTGCACATGAGTTTTATCTGTGTTACAATATTAGGTTGATTAATTGTATGCTACACCATTACAGAGCCGTTTTCTAAACTTTCAATGTGATTTATTGCACCAGGTTCTACCGCTGACCCTTTTATCTCTATTGTTCTACCGAGCACCAAGAAGGGTACCGGTATGGAAACAAACCCAAATAACAGAATACCTAACCGGAAGTAGTTCATACAGGCTGGTTGATTTGGTTTATTTACTCATTCTCATCTAAATGCTGAATTTCTGGATACAGTATGTAAACTGGGTAGTACTTAAGGGAAACCCACAGAATGTTTGAAACTGTTTTAGTCTACTTTTATCATGGTAAATTATGCAAATGAATCAAAAGCAACACACCAACCTCACTGAACAACATCTGAATTGCAATGCTACTTCCTTTCCCTCTAAACAATTCCATCTTCCAAACACTACACTCTACATCATATCTGTACACGTCTCTTGAAATGAATTCTGAAATAAAATTCATGGACACATGTCAAATATATGGTGTTAACAGATCAATCAGCTGGTCAAACATAAAGCTGGTTTCAGAGGCCATTTCTTTTCCTATCTAGAGACAAGGGCCGTGTCTCAGTCAATATGAGCTGGCCAAAGTGGTCCATGTGAGGATGGAAGCCCTGTCAGATTGACAGACATTTGGACTGGCCTATCCCTGGGCCTCGGAATGGAGGGACTGCATGCAGAGAGTTGTGATTATGCCTTCAGGGCCTGTGGGCCCCCAAGGGGGTTTGTGTTTAGAGATGAGGAGAGGACTGGACATCCAGCCAGAGACTGTCACCCCTCTGACCTTGCCAGAAGGGCAGCAAATGTTTCCTAGCTGATTAGCGCTTCAGCAGAGCTTTGTGGTTTACGTTAACCCTTGGCTATCAGAAGGAAAATAAATAACAACACACTAGTGTCCTTATCTAAGAATGAAAATTAACAGCAAGCTAAGGAGAATACTTTTCCATATGAGTAAAACATTTTATACAATGATTAAACTATTTGAAAATATAGAAATATACATTGAATACCCCTAAAATGTAAATAACTGTAAAACATGAAATACATACATAACACCAGACCATATCTACAGTTTTGAAGAGTTTTCCAGTTGACCACGTGGGGGCGATAAGTAGCTTCAGAATCAGGTCTTGATAAAGAGCTGCTGTATCTGCAGACCTATGCAACTTTGGAAATATATTTCCTTGAACTTGCATGTTTCTTATCTATAACTTGCTCAGTTCCAACTGCAGTTTATTTGTAACTGCAAGTTCAAGGAAATATATTTCCAAAGTTGCATGAATGAAATGTAAATAGAGTTTTGTTGGGTGGAACAAAATCAGCTGAGCTCAGTCCTATTTGATTTGAATTAGAAGTTCAGTAAGATTCCGTGGTAGCATGTGTTTCTAGGAAGAGAGGACTGAGATGTAATCTGTGTATATGCTGAGTGTTGCTGAGCGGTAGTGCTACCTACTTGAAACAGATGCTTAAAGCGATGGGATGTGCATCCATTGTGATCCGAGTGGACAGCTGGATTGTTTACCAGAAGGCCTTTTCTTCAGTCCAGGACACTTACAATGGGTGAGCTCTGACACTCAGGATTTCTGCGAGGGTGAGAGGGGAGGAGGGCAGATTGAGGGGAGAGCTTCTGCCTCGTACCCCTTTTTTCTGTGCTCAGATGGACCTCTCCCTCCCCCAAAGCCACCGGAGGGCAGGGGTTTAAATGTCACGCTTGGCCATCAGAGTGCCCGGCCAGGCTCGTGTCTCAGGGGGAAACACGCCAGGAGAAAAGGGGAGGGAGGGAGAGACACTTGCCCTCACCATTGTCCATTACGATAGGCATGAGCTGCTAACTGACTCCAAATCAAGTGTATCCTCTCGCCACGCGAACTGCCAGTCCAGCTTGGTCAAACACAATGCTATTAGTCTTATGAAAAAGCAGACTTGGTCATGGTGCGTTTTACCAAGCAGCTTTAAGGAAATAAGGTATCCATTGGTCAGCAGGTGCATGAAAAATGCTCTATATGTCACCTGGAGCCTTTTAAATCTCTTTGAACATTGAACTTAATTTTGTCAGTAAGCGTGACTAAAATCAATGCAAACCTTTACATTCAATCAGATTCCACCTGACTTGGAAATGTAAAGAGGCTGACTGATGAGACCAACTTGAAATACAAGTAAATGACAAAATATATAAGAGGCTGCTGACTTTATCCTGGCCAAGGTCTGAGCCCATACTTTAACCACTCACAAGAGGGAGTGTTTCATGGATCTATTTCTTCTAAATTGTGGCACACTTGACCTTGAACAAGATGTGTGTGCTTCTAACATTGCCGAGAATCATCCCTCTGTCAGGATCGAAGGAATGACCTTGAACTGCAAGCAGAGGCGTAGCTGAGTGCACAAACTCATTTAACTCCTGGGTTTACTATCGACATGCTGTAATCATTAACATTATGGATGATGAATAACTACTGACTACAGTACCTACAGAACCAAGGCCAGGCTAAAGAATGCAGGCTGATGGTCCGATGACTTGGGCAACATCACTTATTTCAGTTTTATAGAGCCACGACAACAGCACCAGAGCTAACGAACATATGGCACTAGATGGTGTAGGCTGAGTAATGTTACCGCACCCTGCTTGTCAAATGAAATATTGGCAGGTGTGATGGCAAACCGCCACAAACTGCACACACACACATTTGTATTTTACAGCAATGCTACAAATGTAAACAAAATGGGTAGAAACTCCACTGTTAAAAAAAAGATGTATCACAATGGAATATAATTTTATTTATTATCTATAAAAAAAAGTAATTACCTGATACTGTCTGGAAAGAAAGCCATCTATGTACAGCTGTGAACCACTGGACATGCTATATATGTCCAGGAGGTTCAGTGCACGTACTGCTTAAGCTGAGCAGCTGAAGTTTAGCGCTAGGTTCTCACTTTGACAGCTCTCACACACTATCTGCTGGAGGGGGGGAAAAGTTGGACTGGTTGATTCTTTTTCTCTCCCACATGCCGAGGCCCGGGGAGGCTGACTCCTGCGCTGGTAGCGTTTCCTCCTCTCCAGGCTGAAGGGTTTTCATCTCAGCGGGATGCAAGGGCAGACGCTTCACTCGTCTCGCTCCCTGCTCCCGTCCAGTGAGCACAAACACACCACAGTGATTTCCATTTCTGTTGTAGAGTGTGGAGCTAACAGCACCACCACCTGGGGCTAGGGTAGCCGCCCAGATAACAGCACATTTCGGTGACATGCAGTTGACAGAACCTCTGAGACGTGTCTGGACCCAAAAGAAGTTGACGTCCTGTAGATTCCTCCCCCGACCATTCAGGTACTTGGTTACCTTTTGTTACTCTTTGTAATGCTCTGTGTTTATCTATTACATGTACACTCAGCCTTCTATTCCTTTGTAGAGCGTGGACCACCGCGGCTCCCCTATTGGTGTCTGAACCGTGCATCGAAGCCCAGTAGGCCCACAATATCATCGCTGTCTGATGAAATGCTCCTGTCAGAAACTATTTAGGACATTTTTAAATGCACATTCCACATTTGATAACTCATGAATCTATTTTTAAATACATATTGTTGGTTCTCAAGTAGAATGTTCGAAATGCATTGAGGGAAGTTACAGAATTTTTACTATGAATGCTCAAAGCGATGGCATGGCCATATACGGTCAATATAGAGTAGATCAGACATAGAGGGCAGTCTAGCCATTACAATTGACCCGTAACATGTGGCACAACTACAACTAAATTGTGGCTGAATTATTGATATAATAGCATACACAGCATTAAGAGGGGGCATGAAAGGAATCAACAAGGGAATGGTCTACTAATTTCATATGGGAGCCTGAGGGCACATTCCTAGCAGTGAAGACCAAACATATTGACATCTGTGTGTGGGGAGAGTCGGTATATATGGTGCCGGACTTGTGCTGACTAGAAAAATAAACTGCATGACACCACTCAACTTGCAGCCACCTTCAGGTATCTACTAAGCATTCTGTGCTGCCCTTCTTGTTTGTAAACATGCACATCCTTAACACAGTGACTAGCTGACCACATGAAAGTAGAAGATGCCATATTATGTAAACTCTTAGACCCTATTTCACTTTGTGAATTATTGGCCAGTGAATGAAACAGACACTATAGTAATAATTTGTCAGTTCCAACAATAAAAGGCCATGAAAATGTTTTGGGATATGAGATTAATCATAAAACAGAGCAAGATGTTTTGTTGAAGGTGGTTGACCATCATCAAGCTGCTTGGCTAATATTTCTAGAAGTGTCCAAAAGCCGTTGTCCTCGATGCACTTTCATTTCCACCTCTAGGAATTGTGATGACCGTGCCTCGGGGCGACAGACACCTTGAAGAGCGCCCACCTTAAATCTGCCGCTTCATGACTTCAACCATGACCTCTAGCTAGGGGGATACCTCAGGCGAGATTTAAACGAGCTCCCCCAGGTCCGCTGCGGCGCCTCTCACACCATGACATAGTAGGAGATGAATTACGTTTGCTTTAGCAGTTGATTAAATAAACGTAGGCTATTCGAATAATAAGGACGATTTTAGTAAACAAATGTAGCATAATGTTGGTGAATTCACCCTGACAGTAGCCTATACGAAAACACTGATCCTAAAGGATTCTTTCTGGAGTGGCTGTTACAGTTAGAATCCTTAGTGCTTGAAAGACGCCCGTGCATATATTTTGCTATTCTGCCCCGAAAATCCGTCACATACGCGATTTGGAGAAAATACATACTTGTTTCTCTGTAAATTACAGCATTTTATTCGATCATTGGAAGCTGTTAAAAATTGTATCTCTTACATTTTCCAATTATTTTTTCTATCTTTTGCTATTACGGAGGAAAAGCACACAATATCGGGATATTGATCCACGCCCATCACTGCAGAAAAAAAGTCGGTTCAGGGGCTACACAATTCCGACTGGACACTGCGATCGATAAGGTACTCTATCAGCCGTTTCCATGGAAACTCGCAGAGCGAGGAAAGAGGCAGCCACGTATTTACACTTGTCCATTTTATATACCTATGGTGATGAACGTGGGGGGAAATGAAAGCAACACTGCCGGAATGTATTTCAATTCCAATAGAACCAATATGCAGTGGTTAATAAGTTTGAGAACCTTCAAATGAGTCATATACGAAATATCTACCTTTTTTATTTGGCAGTAGAAGGAAGAAAATCCCCCAAAATGATTGTAGAAATCAGCAGTTTTTTCCTGACATTGGAAAGGGCCTCTTGTGGTTGACCCCAATTTGGAGGTCGAGCAAGCATGATCAATGTGCTGGCCATTAGCTCACAATGAGCAACTGTAGGGACAAGGCCAGAGAGCAGAAAGAGAAATCGGATGTAAGACAGAGAGGGAGTGGTTTTGGGATTGCCTAAGATTTCCTCTTGCTCTGTTTGAAAGCTCAACATGCTGCAACAGAGCCAAACAGAATCAGAGCCAGACAAACAAGAGTACATTAAACATACTCTGATATGTCAGTAGTAAGTATTGAACGTACCACATTTCCAATGAGGGACTCATTGGCTTCTTGTGGTCCACTGGTCTGCCTTAAGTTAGGGGGTTGGATATCATGGTCTGGCCTGTGTTGATCATGTGTCGTTCTATTGATCTGCAATCGAAACTGCTGAAAATGCAAGCGTAGAGGGGTGTTGATTCTGTTGACTTGCTACAGTGGCTCTGTTGTTGTACACCGCTGCGGTCATGAACATTTAGTCGAGGAAGCTGTGGTTTTGGAGATATGGCGAGTAACCTTTTGAAGAAGATTTTTTAAGGTTTTCCTTATCTTAATTCAGTTTGGGTCAAGTTGATTCAACGTTTGCATTATCAAGTCAGTGAAATGACATTGCAAGACACAAGTTTTGTCATACATTATTAGATTACGTACAGAAAATCCACAAAAAACAATGACAGTGTGACATCATAGGCTACCTTTGTACTGTAAGGTACAGTATGTCATAAACACAAAGCCGCACGGGCCGCCATTCAAGCCGGGGGTCAAAGTGCACTATTGCAGTTTACTGCTGAGAGACAGACAGAGGGAGGGAGGGAGCATGGTAAGAGAGGCTGTTCCTGTTTTGTGAGCTGTGACATTGTGGTATTGACTGGCACGTGGCTCTGCGGTATTGTTCAGAGTCTACCGGCCACTGTGTTGACCTGTGACACCTGGCTTCATTGTGGGGGTCAACTTCTTGGATCCTCTCACTGACCCTGCCCATCCCAAAACCTCTGTGTCCCCCTCCCATCGCTCTACCTTATGCCGATCATTTACAGTTTCGTGTGGCTTCTCGGGCCGGCAGTGACGTGGGTCCTATTGATTTATCGACGTCGCTCCAGGCAACCGAACCCGAAAAGCCATCTCCCCGTAAGCAACCGGGCTCCAGCTCAGCAGAGCTGTGTACTACCCCCTGCTCTCCATGGGCCCATGCCAAGTCAGCCAACTGGAGACAGCACCAGTCTTAGGAGCATCACAGCAGACACATCCACATGTACAGTGTTGCTGAGCCAATGCCTTCTCCAGAGCCCCTCCGTCCGCTGTAACCGTCCATTCTTTCAACAAGTTTGATGTTTGATGGGGACAATGAGAGCCACGCTCTCACAGAAGTGCATGTTCTGCCTACTGGATTCCAGAGGCGACTCCTCACTTTTATGGTTAGGAGCTTCTCTTGTTGCGCCCCCTCCCATGCCTCATCCTTGTGGCCTATTGCTCTCATCTGCCTCTGCCCCCCCCCCCCGGGCTCCCTGGTGTCCAGTGAAAGGCCGGGGAGTGGGGTGCAGCTGGACAATCCCCGTGGCCTGACTTCTGGGGAGGAGGGGTTCACCATTAGCATGGCCCGCTGGCAGCTGGCTCAAAAGGAGGGAATTGGAGATCAGTGACCTGTCCACAGTGTCCAGCTGGGGGGTCATTTCACGGCCCACCTCCGGGCACGTGCTGGATGGCCATCTGTGTGTCCGCAGCGTCCTCTTAGAGAGATGACCAACAGAAGTCACCAAAGCTGTTTGCCTAATCTGTGAAGAACCTCTGTGTGATGGCTACCTTTAGAGCGTCTTCGGACCATTGTTTTGGTGTGTGCCTCTGCAGTTTGATGCAATGCTTTGAAGCTTGAGACGAGCCCCGAATGTACTGTGATCCTGGCAACGCTTCTGATAGGGATGATCTACATCAATTTGGATTTCTCTATTTAATGTGAAAGACCATGGAAGAACTCGACAGAAAATGTACCTTTAGTCTTCCCGTTCAGTTGGATAGGTCTGATCCGGGAACAGATAAGCCCTGGTTTGTTGTCACTGCTATCTCTACCCCTCCTCCCTCTTCTCCTCCTCCTCATCTGACCTCCCCCATCCTTTAATCATCCACTCCTCTTCTGCCGTTCTGCCTGAGACTGTTTAAGGTGATTGAATTTTGCCTATCCTCCCAGCATGGTCTGAGGGGATCAAAGGTGACTGACCCTTTCCTTATTATAAAGGTTGGGGACCTCCATAATAAATAGGGATCCTACTAAACGGATCTGGGCTGCTAGATAGCACTAGCTTTATAGTTAAACATAAAGTAAATTGTCCTTTATATATATTTTTTTCTTTTTTTTCCAAATGTCATGTAATAATTCTATTTTATTGGAAATGATGTGTGGCCAGAAGTTTAATAAGATTTTTATGAATCAAATTTAAATGCCAAAGCGCCTCTGAAACAATATGCAGACAGTCACATAGTGAATAAAGCAGAGGATCTTGCATCAATACAATCTCCACTCAGCATTATATGACTAAAATCACAGATATAAAAAGTGAATCCCTTAAAATCGCCCATATTGTTTTTTCTATCAGTCGTTGGTAGAATGTATTAAGGATGCATGTATTAGGGATGATACATAGATAACCATCCTCATTGAAGGCCATTGACAGCAGAGGCATTTCTTGTCCGGTAAGAGGATATCTTCACAAATAGAGGTGTTGAAAAGTGAGAACTGCCTCGTCCTCATTTGGCCATAATAAGGGGGATGGGGATGAGCCGGGTTTGGCCGAGGAGTATCGATTCAATTTCCAATAGCCTCTGGTCCATGAGCTGCTAACCCTGGCCTCTGTTGCTAGGTGACCACACCATCCAAGATGGAGAAAGGGGTGATGAAAGGTGACAGCAGAGCTGAGGTCACTGGGGCCACTGGTCATTCTGAGCTCCTGTGGGAGGCTTTGGATATGCAGATAATTCAATGAAAGAGAGAGAAGCTAAATACAGATATAAGGGAAAGCATGCATTTCTGATGTACTGCGTTGAATACCGTAGATGTGGAATTGTCCTAGTAATATTCACCTCTTTCTATACATTAGGCTGAAATAAAATGAATATGCTATGTAGTGTTTTTCCACTGGTCAAATACATTTCAAAAATGTGTTTGAGAACTGAAATAAAAACAATATAGACTCTCTCCTCCCAAAGAGTTTACTACAGTTCCTGAATCAGACATATGTAAGCAGATAGTTTTTTTTTACAGGAATACTGCATAAACATTGCAAGGCAAGTTTATATTGCCAGGGTCTAAAACTCTTCCTATAAGAACAATATCCCAAATGTACAAGAAACCAGAATGTTTTTATTGAGCATTTAGTAATGTTTGTTTTAGCCTTATAGGGTTTTAAGTTAAGACGTCATTAATGCACTTAAAATATATACACCTCATAGGGTCAGTACTATTTTCTTTGTTGGGTTTCTAATAATAACCTTCATAATAAAATAATCTATATTGTGAATTTACAGCTGGCTTACAACAAGATTAAAAAATGCAAAGTGAGAAATTAAGGCAGGCAATTTACTAATAACTATTATTAGATTGTATGGTTTACATTTTACTTCAGCTAATAATATAGTTATTGTCGACTCAATGATAATAAAACCTTTTACAATAGATTCAAATTCCATTTTGTGTAATAATTCATACAATATTCTACTGCAGCCTTTTTCTTATTGATTGCTCATTCCGAGAGAGGGTAAAATGATATGGAGGGCAAAAAGAGGGGGAAAAGATTTCAACTCACAGACAGATGTAAAAGGATCTACACCCTTCTTGGCTCTGCAGTGAAGTTACCAGAAGGCAAAACCGCTGTGGGTTAAGGTCAGAAGGATAAGACCTTACTGTCAACCCTAAAAGGCCACCTTGTATTCTAGAGTTCCCCATGTTGCCTTCTCCCTGCATGAAGACTTTCCCTTCATCTTCTGCCATGTCTCTTATGTGAGCTTCAGTAGATGCAGAGCCACGGTTTATTTCTGTGTTTGTGTCCATATCCTGAGGATGGTAAGGAGTTTTTTTTCTATTAATAATATTGGGGGTGAGAATGTGGGTAGGCATGTGCTTTGGTACAAGGCAAGATTTTCTTGACTCTGTTTGTAAAGCCCTGAGCTGTAAGAGTATGTTTTGTCTTAAACATTTGTATCCCCTCCGAGACCAACCTTATTTGCCTTGAGGATTTCGTGGACCTCCATGCCTGAATAACTAAAACAACAGTACTACAAAAATATAGAATCCAGGCTTAAGTGCAATGGACTTCCAAATGTAAAGTTCACAGCAATTCAGGAGAAAGCACATATAGCACATAGCCTTCAACTCTGTGAACAGCTAATAATTTGACACATTTTCCCAGAATATTTGTACAATCCTCCTATTGCAATGATCACTTTGTAGAAAGAGTGCTTGAAAACTGTGTGTGTGTGTGTGTGTTTGGCTGGGGAGTGTGAGGGGGTGGACGAGATGGTATCAATCGCCAGGCCAGGCCATTGAATGTATTGATTAGTTACCTTTCTTATTAACATGCTGATTAAAGAGAGGAGGGAGAGAACTGCTAGGCAGGAGAGAGATGCACATACACAGCTCAGACACAGTGGAGTTCTGCTGCAGGTTGGGAGACACGGTGGAGTTCTGCTGCAGGTCGGGGGACACAGCTCAGGCAGAGGATGCAGAACGGACCAAACAAACAGGACGAGGAAGGAAAAGGAAGAGATCATTGGAGAAGGGGAGAGGAGAGCTTCGGAGCGCTCCGTGTTTTCGGAACGGTGGATTGTAGGGCAGAGGAAAACGGAGGCAGGGGCTAACCTGACAGGTACACAGACGACTCTGCTTGGAACGCCAAAAACAGCGCCAGGCAGACAACACTGATCTGAGCTGCAGAGACTGATGCACTCTTGGCCGTAAAAGACACACACTCATGCTGACAGGCCAAGGGAAGGCAAGCATTACCAAGATAGAAAATAGAACAGTATGTATTGTGTTAATCAATATGTTAATGTTTCAAGAAATGTCATCGCTAATGCTCAGTGGCAAATGGTCATACCTTGTTAAGCAGTTGTGATTAGGGAATTTATAAGATGGTTATGGATATTTCTGGGAAATTCGTTTTTATTCCAAGTGGGACTGAATGGTGTGGAGGTCAGGCACAGGGGGAGAGAATAGAATGAGAGGGAGTGTTGGATTATTTGACTGTGTTTGCGCGTGTGTGTGTAGGTGTGTGTGCACATTTGTGTATGTGTGTGTGTGTGTGTGTGTAAGGGGGGTATAGAGAAAGCAGAGAGGAAAGAAGATAGAGAAAGGGGGGGTTCAGGGAAACTGGTGTTTATGGGAGTTTTGTTTGGAGTGAAATGAATATACTGAGCTGTAGGTTGAAAATATAATCGAATAGTGAAGAATAAAAAAAAATTACAACATAAACAAAGTCATAGGTTTCACAAGAAACCCAAAATACATTAGGTGCAAAAGGTTGCAATGAAAATCACTGATTTATGTGTTACGCAATCCCAATCTTCGTTCCTATTATATTCCATTCATTGTCAAATCATCAAAATAGGAACAATTTGTACCACTGGAAAAACATAATAGGGTCTAAGCTGCACAGTCTATGGAACAGTCCAAGACATCCAGGATGTCAAGTGTTTGCCACATGTTTACAATATTTTTGAATAATAGGAAACAATTTTAGTTTAGATTTATGTCATGTATGTCTTTTGATTTATGATTAAGACAAACAAAAGCTTATGATTTTAAATAAGTGGTAAACTGCTTCTCTGATCCCAGAGAGTGGCTTTGATGTTATGCAACAAAAAGGATCTAAATGTTTTATGTAGCCTACATAACAACTTAAAGGCAACATGTCTAACACATATTCTTTAGGAAGAGATTATTTTCTTTTCAACATTTTAGGATTTTAGAAATACAAGACCAAATCACTGTTTAATAATACTACATTATTATGTTCCTGTAGGCCTATATTGCAATGCAATCTGTGTAGAAGTTAAAGGTACATTAGATGTTAAGTTTAGCCAAATGCTAATGAAGTTTTAAAAGTTACGTTAGCACCAGACCCAGATTGTAAAACAAAGCCTAACCTACTGTACGATCTTACTCATGCATAAACCATAAAGCTGCATATAAAATCCGTCTTTCAGAAGAAAACATCAAAAATATGATAATTCCATTATCATAAAGAATGGAAGCCTGTACATTTTCAAACTAATAATAGCGATATAATATTTACACTAAAAAAAAATCGTGTCGTGCACTGATGTGCATGTTTAAGATGCATTTATCGATTACATATCTACAACTACGGACACAGGCAAGCACGAAAGAGAGCACGCACAGACACGCACAAGACATGCGCCCGCGCGTACACACACACACGCACACACACGCTGAACGATTACACGGAAGTTAGCTTTTACACCAGCGAAGTCACCTTCATATGATTTCTGTCATTCAGGCCATGATGTAGGCAGAAGAATACCGTACCTGGGTGCACAAGGGGCTTATTCTGAAAACGCGATTAATCGAAAATGAGGAGTGATCCTAGGTTATCAAAAAACCTTGCGATGTATTCTAAAGATATTGGTTTTATTGTATTGAGACCTGCGAGAACAAAACTAGAATGCATTTATTTTGGCTCATTGTTAATCTCATTGCAGGTTTCAATTAAAATATTTTTAATTGAATAGAAGTTTTTGTTTTAGACAAAAGCAGATTTTTTGACAGAAACACAACACATTAAGTCTAATGACCACTATAAAAAATAAACAATTAAATGAAAACACTATATTTTGACTGAATACCTTTAATTTTTTTGATTGGAATGAATGTATTAAACCTTATTGTAGCTGCAAAAACTTTTTCTGACTCTGAGAGTGATAGGCTAATGACATATTGCAATTACTATAATGTCATATATTACTTTTAGAACAAAATCGAATAATTGCATGTGTATCTTTAGAACACCAAAATCGTAATCTCTTAATGGATTATAGAGTGAGTATTGTGTATAATGGACACATGCAAAGATTTCCATTACAAAGCTTAAAAGTCCCACGTTGCTTATTGTCCCATTTCCACAATAATAACCCTGTCCTTCAGGCTACTCCTATTTTGGCTCTTTAAAGAACCCCTGGACTAGATATTCAGCCTCTCGATGTGAACCTGCCATTCACCGCAGTTTACATATCTTTAGGCTCTTATCAAAATGTTGGAGAAAGTTTCGATGTCATATAAGACTTTACTTTTCACGATGGCACAATTTTAAGGGAAGTAGGTTATGGGTTTTATGGACATCACTTTAGCAAACCGCTTACTACGTTTAAAATAAAACATAAAACAGGCCTTATGCCCGGTTTACCACGTTTTCAATGCAACAGGCCTACGTGGGAATTACGTTTAGGTAGCCAATTGTTATCAGCAACCACAATTGATTATTTTGTTATTGGCTGTATCTTTCGATTTTTCAACTCATTCATGGGTCCCATTTAATTCATTCGGAAATTACGATATTGCTTATTAGGAGACGTTATCTAAAGTAGAGGAAAATTACGCCAACATGCAGACATTTCACTGATAAATGTATCAATAGAATCGTATTTTATTTTCTGATGTTAAAGAAGAATACATTATTATGCTCTTGCATCAAGCATCATTGTAATAATCGATTTATTGATTTGTATCACGTTTTAGGGATGTATAAGCTTGAACCAATGTAAAACAATAAAATGTCCAAGAGTTTGTGAATAAATTATTAAAGAAAATAAGCCTTTTATTAGTCTTTTTTTGATAAATATAACAAACTAATTTCAGAAACAATTAGATCTGATAATTGCCATAAACTGCGGTTTAAACTGAGCACTACGATTATAATGATTTATTAATGCATTTTTATCATTTTTATCATTTTAAAACACACAAAAAAAAACACATAACACAACCAGTGTGAATAGATATTTACAAGTCTCCATTTCTATATTATAACAGAATTTCTGACAATAGCAGTTAAGGCTAAACTTTTGCTAAAGCCCTCATGCACTCCTATATCATATATCAAATATGTGTTCATTATTATGTAGTTGGTGTGAACATAACAGACGGTAAAACGAACTGATATGGTGTTGTTATAGAAACCACAGAAATGGCATAAACATGTCATTTACCCACCTCTGTCACCAGATTTGCAAAAACAACCAAACTGTACGAATATTCTTGATTTAAATATAAATATTTAATATGTCTAGCAGCACTGTTTAAAGTTACAAATAATAAGATGTGGAAATCCTGAAGTATGTTTAAGTTGCATTGATCTAGGCTGATGAAAGTGCTAGGCCTAAACAGATAACAGGAAAATATGTGCAGTCAATAGATACATTTGTGTGCCTCAAAACATATATCCAATTAGATTTTCTCTTGAGTCAAAAGAACAGACTCAACAATGAAAGCCAATGAGAAGTAAAAACATGTCGAGACCTTTGAGTTTATCCACTTATGGTTTATTAATTCGTTAAAATACACTGTTTGTCTGACCTATGCATATGGGGACATAGGTCTATACTGAGAATAACATTTCAAAGGAACTTTCCAATGCAAGGTTTGGTTGAACAGTCTTTGTGTTTACTTGGTTTTACTGCAATATAGCTTCCAGGCCTACATAACGATGAACAAAAAATAAATAAAAACGTTATAATATAGGCTACTGAATGTCAATAGCCTACATGTAATAACCTCAAGTTTTCAGACGTGTTTACCAATTTGACTCAACTGACATACATATTGAATTTATATTTTCTCAGTCAACACAAAGAAGAGAATCTGTGATTTTTGAGACAATATTTCTATAGGGTTAGGAAAATTAGACATTTATAATGGAAATCTTTGCATGTGTCCCATTTTCACAATAGTCAGAAAGTGTCTCAATTACACACCACCATCCTACAAATTATGTTCAATGTATTTTTCTACATAACCTCTACATTGGGATGTGCTTTAGTGTGTTGGGAACTTTAGTTACCCTACCCATACTACTATGTATACTAAAGACGTCTCTCTGTGTGTGTTTGTGTGATTTCATTTTCATGTAGGCCAGAACCCTATATGTTTTCTAATATTCAATGGATTAAAAGACATGTCTTTCTGGTAAGTGTGTTCGACAATATATTTTACAGAGGCAGAGGAATCAACGCAAACTCAAGGCCCTGTGGCTTCCGGTGTAGAAGAAAACGTAGACACCAAAACAGTTTTTGTTTAAGTTTTAATGTTTGCCATTATTTGCGCAGATAAGGCTCCGTTTTTCTGTGAAATCCTATATCGGATTAAATAATGCATGACCGTTCTCAAGATGAAAGAACAGTGAAATAAGATAATAACAGAGTTTTCCAGCCACACATCAAACCAAGCAGACTAGTATGCAATATAGCAGGCATTATTGGAATAGTCAGATGAAAACACTTGTCATATATGTCAACTATCCAGTATTATGAAATATGAATTCATCCTCTGGTTTTCTAAATATAACTGGACAGGCATCGTGCATTGTATTGTATGTAAGCTGAGCACCACGCAGTTCTTAAAATAAAAATCACAGCAAAAACTGATTTGTACGAAGACTCTAGTCATTTGAAACTATTGAATAATTTACAGATAGGCTAAAGATTACCAAGGAATTTTTCTTCACAGATGTCACATGAAGAACTGTTCTCTTTTAGTGGTGTTGAAAATATCCACATGGATCCCTTGATACAATGAAAATAGACTTATGAAAATGGTAACACATGTTTTGTTATTATGTGTATGTATCTCAACTCATTGTCAGGAATGATATCAGTATTTATATAATTGTGAAATCACTTTAATTTCCAGGTTTGTTGTTTCCATATGGATATGGTTGTCATTCATTGCTGGTATTTTAAGAGTCATTTGTAGCCGGTAAAAAGCCTACGTAGCCAAGGTAGGCCTTTAACTTAAGAAGCATAATTATATGCTGTGGTCTATCATTGTGGACTGTTGGAGGAAAAAGTAGCAACGATCTCTAGATTTTCAAATCATGAGCTTCGTCTGTTCCAACTAAAGGCCTGTCATTTTTATGCTACAAAAATTCAAGGCAAACGTGAAGCTAGATGTGCATTGGAATACGTGTTTTTATCAGAGCATTAACCATGGAAAATGAAGGCGTTAAAGATGATAGCCAATATGTTATTTGGCGTCACAGCTAGAACGCAGCATATGTTCAAATGTAATCAAGTGAAAATCAGGCGTAAAAGGTAACAAAATAGAAAATACATTTCAATGTAGACGTTTAGCGTATTATAATTGTTTTGCCAAATAAAGAACTGGACAGCAATTCGTTTGGAATAGTATGCAATTTTTTGTCAACATATTAATCGATATACAGATTGACCAAAATAAAAACATAAGCCGAAGTAGATGTCTTTCTTAGAATTAAGCAGTGGTTACAGCATGTTTTATTTTAACGCAAATAATCGCTTTAATTCCGGTTTAACATAGATTAAAACCGATATGATGCAGAGTTTAGGGCACATAAACTTTCCAGCGCCTGAGAGCGGTAGTTCGAGTGTCAGTCTGCCTACTAGAGTTTTCCAGCCACAGAAGGTGAACTTTCACCCCGACCTCCTAAAAGACCTTTTATTTTCGTTCTGTAGCCGCTGACCATTTTACCTCAAGCTACTTGCTATCCATACATGTATCTCACCATCCAGGCTTTCTCGGCGCGGATCGATAGGGCAGCATCTGCTCCGGGAAGGCAGCGGTCCCACACCGCACACGGATTTTTTTTTTTACAAACGCTAGAATTGCTCATCTCTGAAAATTAAACTGACAGTTAGATATGATTAGTATGCCTAGTATCTACCACCTCACCTCTCAACTCCCAAATCTCTCTCTCATGCACACACACACACGCACGCGCACACACAGTGAACTCACTAAATATGTGCTGTGTTAAATGAAAAGACCTAGCAATAGCTGCTTTAGGTCGAGTATCTTAAGTAAAAAGGTCGCATTTAAACGAATGGCTTCATTGATCTTTAGAACTAGAGATTGAACTGCGCAATCTGGTGTCAATGGGCCTGCTCAACCGTGGTTTGAGTACTGAATAAGAGGTTCTCTAAAACCAGTAAGCGTGTCACTTGACAACGTTTAAGTATAAGAGGTGATTAACATTTCCCTCAAATCTTCTAAATAAACAAGAACAACAACAAAAAAATGTAAGCTGGAGGGCAATAATACGTACCAATTGAGCCTCACCGAGGGATACAGATTTAGCTATTCCAAATGTTATAGTCAGTCTACAACCATCTAGCCTTTCAATAGTCAATAAAAAAAGTTGGAATTCATGTAATTGCATATTCATGCGTTATAGGGACCTGCACCGTTTGTATTATTAATATTTTACTATATCTATGCCTAATAGTAAATATTATAGCGCAATAATCACGCATTACTACTAGTGATACTACTAATGCTACTACTACTGCAACTACAACGTGCAGTCTACTACTCTGTAATAATAATATTATTATTTTATAAGATAATAATTTACTCACTAATAGTATTCATTCAGATAAAAACAATGCTAATCTTAAACATGGATCAAGATGACAGTTTAATGTTAAATCTGCCGCTTGAAATTAGGCGAAATATAGTAGGCTGTTCACAGTTGGTCGAAGTAGTATCCAAAACAAAACATAGGCCTGTCTCCTTGAGCTACTGTAACAGTTGCTGTCCAGCACCAGGCAATGCAGGCATAGCTCATATATGATCAGGATGTTCCCATAATTCATAAGCTCTGCATGCTATTAGATAAAGGCTTAACTTTGGGGTTGTGAGAGAGGGTTTGTCTTCACCTCGTTGGTCAAACCCTGCCCCCTCCCTGGAGACGTTGGCCGAAGCTAAAGGGTTAATTGGAGTTGGAATTTCATTGCACATCTGTCAGATTTTTAAGACGGTGACGTACTGAAAGGAACGAGTGTGAGCGGGGGGAGGAAGAGAAGAGAAAGAGTTGGTGGTGCTGAAATCGATGAAGTGGCAGGCTGAGGGAAGAGGAGGAGGAAAATCTCACGAGATAATGAAAGAAAAAGAGGAGTGCTGCTAGGTAGGGAAGAGCGAGGCCACAGCTAGACGTTTGACTTTAAAAAATACCACAGTTCGGGGAACAACGTATAACCCTCTAACCGCCAATTGTTTGGCCTCTGTTTTATTGAATGTAGCATCCCTCGGTGCATCTGACCAATTGTGTGAATCTGCGCGGACAGGCTGTTTGACCGGAGACAAGCGACACAATCGGAGAGATGCAGAGGACGGACAACAGACGCGGAGGCACTAATTCAACGGAATAAGGTAACAACTCTAATTAAGATTCTACGTTCTGTTTAGTTTTGCTATCGTTATCTCTTAATACCAACAGCCTCCATGCTCCCAGATAGACCATAACTTACCATTCGGTGACCGTGTTGTGTTGAGAATTATGCAAGCCCAGTGCGCGTCGATGTCCAAAGAATCGCATGAGCGCTCATCGAGTATTCAGAACTTTACATGAGAGTGAAATGCAGTATCTGTTTTCTGTGATTTTGCAAGCGTCGATATATATTGGTGTATTTTTTTAATTTGTTAAGCACATGAATTGTCCGTATTAAAAACACTCGTAAGATGTGTTTTTACAATAGCCTAGGTAGATTTCATCAAAGCTATCAGAATGCAGCCAATTCGACCTAGGCTAACATGTTATCTTCCGCAGGTAGGGTTAAAGAGCGACGATTCAACGGAGGAACGCTTCTGAGAACCAAAGAAGGGATGAGAAGAGTGCGGTAGCACAAATCAAAATAATTTGATAATTAATGTTGCAAATGCTGCTGCGCACTCGATTTCCTGGAGTTCGAATGAGTTTAAAGAGACTGCTTAAGTTGTTATCAGATTAATTAGACAGGAGCCACTCATAAATCAATCCATTTGGAAATCAATGAATCCATAATCTTGTGCAACAGAAGGACCATCCCAGGCTACTGTTAAACAACAAGTAATAAATCAACAAGATTAAGGTAGAAACAGGCTATATTCACAGAATTCAAAATGGATGGGAGCCTTGGGGAAATGCCTGTCCACAGCCACTCTGAGCTCCACAGTCAGGATGGCAGAGCAATGCTGCATACCCGGGACCTTTCAGCTGCTTTCCCCAGGCCCTCCCTCGGGGGCCACTCCATGTCCCTTGAGCCTGAGCACCGACCACCAGGTTTCGACCACTCCATGTCAGCGCTGGGCTATGGAGGAGATGCTCCGTCTAGCTGTGGCAGCACCTACACCACACTAACCCCCCTGCAGCCATTCGATGACAAGTTTCACCACCACCATCACCACCACCATCCCTGCCTGCCGGTCAGCAATGTCATCGGGAGCTTTACTCTCATGCGTGAGGACAGGGGCTTGGGCGGAAACTTCTACAACCCTTACAGCAAGGATCTGGGGATGACACAGAGCCTTTCACCACCTTCTACAGGCTCTGGCTTGGGGACGCCCATGCACGGTTATGGCAGCCTGGGAAACAGCCCTAATGGCAATGGTGGCCAGATGCTTCCAGGTGGTTATGAGGTCCACGGGGGCAACATCTTCTGCCGGACGGCAGATTTCGGCAGGGAAATGTCCCCTCCCGGGCTGGGCAGTGATTCTTCTGTCAGCCACCAGCTAAACAAAATGGAGGCTCACCAGCACGCTCCCAGTCACCATCCTCACATCTACAGCCAGCACTACCAAAACCACCACCCCAGCCAGCAGTCCTCCAAGGCCGGGGAGCTCCCTCACTCGTCGTCCTCCTCGCCTGGCAGTGAGGGCATGCTCCCTAGCTCCCAGGGCGGTGGAGGCGGAGGGGCTGGAGAGGAGATCAACACCAGGGACGTGGCCCAGAGGATCATCACCGAGCTGAAGAGGTACAGCATCCCCCAGGCCATATTTGCAGAGAGGGTTCTGTGTAGGTCACAGGGCACTCTGTCTGACCTCCTGAGGAACCCCAAGCCCTGGGGCAAGCTCAAGTCTGGCCGTGAGACCTTCAAGAGGATGTCTCGCTGGCTGCAGGAGCCAGAGTTTCAAAGGATGGCCTCACTGCGTCTGGAGGGTAAGATCTTTTTTCCATGCCTGTCCACTTTGAAACGAGAGGAACGAAAAACGAGTTGTCCTGTGGTACTACAGAAAAGATATGAATGACAGGCCCAATTGCACCTCTCATGTCATTCCAAGTTGCCTACCAAACTAGAAGTAGAGGCCAGATGTAGATATGTCTTTTGATGTATATTTGTTCAACCATTAGAATGGAAATGTTCCCTTGTGAAATTAATAGTGGAAATATTAAAATAACAAAGGTGAGTGTTGTTGGTTTAATCAGTTTTGAAATCACTCAAAACGATGTAAATGTTATATTAACTACAGTGCATTGAACAGTAATGGCAAGTTACTGGAAGTTTATAGTTGGGGAAATACGAAATGCAAATTGTGTTTACCAGATAAAACTACATTTTATTTATTTTGCTGAAATATACAAATGTGTTTTCCCCTACACTTCATATCAGTTCCTCATATCAGGGAAGAATAAAATGAATATAGGTGAAATGGGAGAACATAATAAAACCAAATTAGGAAAATAATAGGTCTTCTTAAAAGGCCGCGCCTGACATTTGATATTCTTTGGGGATATGCACCGAAAAAGATAGCACAAAGTACAGTGCCGTGTTGTCACTCCATAGGGACTGAGAGCCCATCTGATACATAAAGCACAGAAAGAGATCCAAGTGAACGCTGTAATATGAGATGTGCAAGTGTGTATATCGGCAGGGATCCGTTCACTGCAGGGGTCTGAGAGCTGTGCAAGCAAGCACAGTTGATCACAGCTTTTCGCTATCTGTCAGCAGCCCAACTGACTAAGCCCAAAAGCACAATAGGGCTCATAAGTAATTATTGTGCACTCTTGCAATCTTCTCACAATTATTGATCTTTGATTGTTTAGCTCTCTGAACACATGTGTACCTCTTCAGTTCTATGAAATGTTACACCAGTCTTAATCAATCCAGTTACCAATGATGAATTATCTTGTTTAGGTTTGGAGAAATTCAGTTATGTGGCAGCTTTGTTTGTCTACCGTATATCATCCAATCTCTACTTGGAGTAGTGTTATTGTGCAAGAAAGGCAATGTTTTCTCTGCCACTGAGGTATAGTGTACAAACTACCTTTCATCATCGACCCAACAATTTGGATGTTCTTGCAGGATTCTAGTAAATTTACTTTAACACAGTTTTTTATGACTCACTGCTCAACATTCAAGAAGCCAATCAATGATAGTCATAAAACTGAAGAAGCTTACATGGGAGAGTAACAAGGCTTTTTGACAATGCTTCTTCCCCCACAGTTTAAACTTGCATATTTAGTTCCTGGCAAAGGCACAATTGGACAGCTCGGCACTTTTCTAAATAACCTACTTTCTGAGGGGTTTGTTTTTTTCCTTCCCGACCAACCCTCTTTTGTTTAATTACAAGCCTCTATTGATTTCCATGGGAAAGAGCAGCACGCCTTGCCCACACACACCTCGACCGCGTCGGCAGATCCAAACTGGAATTAGCATGCACAGTGCCCTGTACACCCTAGTCTGAAGATAGCACAAGTGTTCTTTGCTTCACGCCTCAAGTTTTAAGATGATCCAGCTTAATGCAGCACTCCCTTAAATACTGTAGACACCAGCTCCTTCAGCACCTCAGTGGATCAACCTGCTCTCCATTGTTTTTTGATCATGCCAGCTTAGCTATCCTCTCTATCTTCTATTTTTTTAATAATACAAAGCCTTTGATAAATAGTGGATCCTATTGTGCAATGTAATTGTTTTAATATTCTCTTTATGTGGAGACATTCTGTGGTGCTTGGCCTGAGGTTTCCCCAGTGTTTTTTCCTCTCCTGTTTTGTGATGATGTTTTATGGATTACCGTACTGTATATCAGATGCATCTTTAGGCCAACCTCAGACTGTGGAGAAGGCAATCAGGCTTTAGTCAGAGAAGTAGCCACTTTCAGGACATAGACCACACAGTGACACTTTAAGCCGAGAGGGATCAGGGTAAAATAAGTTTAAAGATGATGGCTGAAGCCTTTGACTAAAGGTCTAAATGAATAAGAAAGGTTGGCGCGGTTTATGCGTGGGCTCCAGCGGCTGTTGCCATCCACCAGCCATGGAAGCCATAGAACCCAAGCCTCCGCGTGCACTCTCTTATTTGCAGTTAAGTTATCCTAGCTCGAAGGTCACGTGGGAAATACATTTGCGTGTCAGAGATCCCTAACAGGGCCGGTATGGCTCCCAAACAAACAGCGTTGTTTTCATCTGGTTGTTACGGTTCCCCCGTTCTGGCGCTGAAGGGGTTAACCAGCCTATGTGGGTGGAGGAGTCTGAGCTGCACACATTTAATCAATAATTTCTATCAGCCCCTGGCCCAAGGAATCAGCAGGGGGTGGGCTGGGGCTTGGAGGGGGGAGTGCATGGAGGGGGTTGGCTGGGGGGGGGGCGTAGATTCGGATGCCGGGGGGTAGGGAAAGGGCTTTCGATCACGTTTCAGCAACACGAGACAGGGGCATACATCATGATTAGGGGCTGTTCCCACGATCATAAGGAGCCTATGGAGGGATATTTATGTGGCCAGGAGTAGCCCCCGATAGCAGGGATTTATAGCATGGTAATTGCAAGCCTTTTACACACGTGATTACAGCATAAGGAAGCATTTACTTAATGGCTGGTGTTATGATCGGCGGTGCGCGGGAGAAAAGGAGAGGATGGAGGGGAGGAGGGAGAAACGAAGAGAAGGACAACCTGACTCCTTCAGCAAGCCATAAATCCACAGTACCAGGAAGCTTACCACCACCGTCGTGCCGTTGCTTTCATTACTATGTGTGTGTGTGTGTGTGTGTGAGCACAGCACCGTTGGGGCTCTATAGCTGCAGTCTTTGTGTTGACATGGTGGGAACACACACTATAGGGTCAGTAGAACATGAAGCACTTAGAAATTGTATTTAACTTTGGTTGCGGTAATATTGACATATTTCTGACGTCACAGGCTGTTCAAAATGTAATGAGACATGGTTCGATAGCTCTCTGAAATGTAAATGAACTGCAGATGCCCAAAAGAAAACAGCCCTGTAATCTCAAGTTGACAAGTGGTAGAAATTCCCAGTCATTCCTTTCAGATAACTATTTTGAAGGAATTACAGGTCAATTTACAACATACAACATTAAGGTGATGAACTAAACCATTAAAATAACAGGTAGAGGAGAATTTCAAATTGTTATTATGGCCTTGCAAAATATCTTAATTTGAAAATCTTTAGAAATTGTCTCTCAGTGGCTGTCATCAGCTGTGCTGTCATTGGGCTTTAGATTTGCCAACATACATCCTCAATCAGGCCTATTAAGCCTCAATGTGAGATGATTTTCAGAACAATCCCATTTATCTATTGAACATCTCAGCCACTTCCTCTGAGATTACGGGCAGCCTTGCTCTGTGTGTGCCCCTGCTTACGCTTTCAAAAGCCCTTCACCATCAGCAGAAAAGCGGTCCAACCACTGACGGCTGATTGAGACGTCTTAGCCGTGTACATTCAGGTAATTACAAGAGTCACCCAAATGTGTCAGTCCGCCGAGGGCTTCTGAACCCCCAGACCGGTGCACGCGGCTTGTTTCAACCCTCTTTGACGTAACCTCTCTAACAGAAAATAAATGAGTCCCCCTTAAAGTGATTATCGCTCACTCTGTCCACCTCATGTAAATGACGTTTTATGAGAAACGAATGATGTTGGAGTGTCCTTGTGTCCACTAAGGCAAGTGGGAGGGAGGAGGGGTGTGGGCGACCTTATTTAACAAAGACACCAGTAGATGCAGCGTTGTGGGCCATCTTGTATGTGGTCAGAGGTTAAGCTGTGTGCATGCAGAGGCAGTATGCTACACACAGTTACACTCATTCTTATGGATTCACTACACAACACGGCCGATAGCCTACATACGTCTCTCAAAACTCTTTGTCCGTTTGTGTAAACATTGAATAACATTACATTTTAAGTTTGGTGATTTAAATGAATGCGTTTCATCTTAGAGCCGTTATGATGTTTTTGTTTTCACCAGAGTGCTGCATTGGCTTCTGCTGCATATCCCCTGCATTGACCCTGGGCTGTGATTTTATGAGAATAGCCCATGAAGCATAAACAATTTTCCCTATCCTTGTGGTGATGCATAAACTTGCACATAGATATTAATTTACTATCCTAATAATATAAATGCCTTTGGGCCTATACAGCAGAAATGGATAATAAGCTACTGTAACTCATCTACATTTGGACGCTTCTCATTTTTTATACATCTGTTTTACCTGCAGAATGGTAGCTTCTGCCCCTGTTGCTACCTCTTTGTCCTCACCTTCATAACTGAATACTCTATTGCCAAAGTAAAGCAACAACTTGGAATTTGGTTGAACTGAATGTCCAGTTTAACGTAAAGTTACAATGTAACCCTGTCTTACTGGTCATTATTACCAAATGTTTTGGTTAACGTGTAACACAAATTAAATGTTTGATAGTCAATAATGCTTGCTGTAGCCAATGTTGTTGTGCAGAAGGTAACCTAGCATCAGTTTATTTTACAAAGCAATTTGAATGCATTTGCATTCTGAAAACTCTATTTGCTAATTTCCGTTTGCTGTGGTAGCCAACATTTCCCATCAAACACAGTTCAGGTGTCGTTATGTGTACACTACGTTGATATAGATGGGTAAAGAGGCCATTTCTAAATAGATCCAGTTATGGTCTGTGTGAGAACATGAGCAGCACCATGGTGACACTTTTCATTTTGAATATTTAATAGCCTGATCCCTCCTGATGATCCAGTTAGAGTCACATCCAACCCAGTATACAATAAAAAAAAGAAAGCCTGTAAGAGGTCTGTGTATGTTTGTGTACTGTATATACAAATGGTAGCCTACTTAATGTTTTATTTGTCTGGTGTGGGATAATGTCCATGACAACCAATATTGAAGTCTACTCTAGATGTGTAGTAAGAATTATCCAAGTTCATACTGAGGTTTACTCTAGCTGCGTAGTAAGCATTATCTAAGTCCATATAGAGGTTTACTCTAGCTGTGTAGTAAGCATTATCCAAGTCCATACTGAGGTTTACTCTAGCTGTGTAGTAAGAATTATCCAAGTCCATATAGAGGTTTACTCTAGCTGTGTAGTAAGAATTATCCAAGTTCATACTGAAGTTTACTCTAACTGCGTAGTAAGCATTATCCAAGTCCATACTGAGGTTTACTCTAGCTGTGTAGTAAGCATTATCCAAGTCCATACTGAGGTTTACTCTAGCTGAGTAGTAAGCATTATCCAAGTCCATACTGAGGTTTACTCTAGCTGAGTAGTAAGCATTATCCAAGTCCATACTGAGGTTTACTTTAGCTCTGTAGTAAGCATTATCCAAGTCCATGTAGAGGTTTACTCCAGCTGTATAGTAAGCATTATCCTAGTCCATACAGAGGTATACTCTAGGTGTGTAGTAAGCATTATCCAAGTCCATACTGAGGTTTACTCTAGCTGTGTAGTAAGCATTATCCAAGTTCATACTGAAGTTTACTCTAACTGCGTAGTAAGCATTATCCAAGTCCATACTGAGGTTTACTCTAGCTGAATAGTAAGCATTATCCAAGTCCATACTGAGGTTTACTTTAGCTCTGTAGTAAGCATTATCCAAGTCCATGTAGAGGTTTACTCCAGCTGTATAGTAAGCATTATCCTAGTCCATACAGAGGTATAATCTAGGTGTGTAGTAAGCATTATCCAAGTCCATACTGAGGTTTACTCTAGCTGTGTAGTAAGCATTATCCAAGTCCATACTGAGGTATACTCCAGCTGCGTAGTAAGCATTATCCAAGTCCAGTGGCCTCCTTGCACCTAATGTCTTGTTTTCTAGTGGATTAAGTTTACTTACAGACGGTGCAGTGAAACAAGTTGCTGATTCATCTCTTTTAGCTAACCAATCTTGCTTAGTTAATCCATTTTCTTTCAAACAAATCCACTTTCTCTCAGCTAATCCATTTGTCCCAGTTAGCTAGCCAGGCTGTTTAAGCTAACTCAGTTGTCTTCTCCTTCTGCCTGTAGCCTGCAAACGAAAGGAGCAGGAACAGAGTAAACTGGAGCGCAACCAGGGCCCCAAGCGCACCAGACTGGTGTTCACAGACCTCCAGCGGCGCACCCTGTTGGCCATCTTCCGGGAGAACCACCGGCCTGCAAAGGACCTCCAGGTCACTATATCCCAGCAGCTAGGTCTGGAGCTCTCCACCGTCAGCAATTTCTTCATGAACGCCCGACGCCGCAACGTCAACAAGTGGGTGGAAGAGGGCCGCCCCTCCTCCACGGGCTCCTCTGGCTCCAGCGTGTCCTCCTCTGCCGTATCCTGCAGAACGGCCTGATGGGATACTGCTGGGCCAGGGGCTGTGGAAACCAAGGGCACATGGACTGGTCTAGGCAGAGATCAGTCGTAATAATGTAGTCCTCGTTATCAGAGGGAGTGAGGAGTTGGAGTATTTTAGTTTTTAGGAAGAATTATCACAGAGCATTTCAAACCAAAGTTGACCGCTCCTTGATATTGAAGGAGTGGTACCCAGTATAAAATATGACAGCTCGTATGAGGTGAGTTCCTATCATTTGTATAGTTGTGTCCGAAAAGTTGATTTGACGTTTAACAATGAAAAACCTTGATTTCTATTACATTTTCCTATCACAGTAAATGTAATTACCGGTAATTTAGGTTATATTATGAAGCTATTAATAATCAGGAGGAAACATTTTGTTTTGCTCCCTCCTAGAATGATAAAATGAGAGGCATCTTAACCTAGCATAAAACCCCTCTTTAAACTTTTCACCAACTGTTAGCAGATCTTCATCTTTGTATATCCTTTGTTTTGCTGAGAAATCTAGTGGGTCACAGAGAATGACAAATATTGTGACAGAGCTCTAACAACCCAGCATGTGTTATGGGGTAACATGGTTCACAGGAATGCAGAGGTGTTCATACTCTTTGGATGATCAGGAGGATATTTTGCTCTCCACTACTCAAAGTATTCAATCATTACCTGACAAGAACCTTGACCATCCTGTTACCTTTCTGGACAGTAGTACCACCTTGAATGAATCAATGAGAAATCTTGGTGTTTCACTTCAAATTGGGATAGAATCAGTAAACATGGGCAGAATTTCCAGGGATGCCAAGTCAAAGACTTTTTATTGAGACCCTCCAGCTTTAGGACATTGACTGACATAACAATCAAAAGCTCAGTAGCCATTTTTACTCTCACCAAAACCCTTTGAACACAATGGACGCAAAGGAAATAAGTACTTGTGACACAATGTATAGTAATGTTGTAGGATTTTTTTCCACTCATGTTTCAAAACACTTAACTGAACACACCTCGGCTCCATTGCAAATCAATTTTTATTTAATTTTTTACATATGCCTAGAAAATGGAGGAATGTGATTCTTTCAGCCCTTTTGTACAGATTTCAAGCACATTGCTCTATTTATAGGAATACATTGGAAGTGCGGGTTATTGTTCGAGTCCTGCTATGTTCATTATGGTTCCTCAAGGACAGTTTTAACACGTCTCCTTATAACCAGTATCATTGGAGCAAGAATTTAAAATGCAATTGTTAAACTGATCAATGTATTTATTACTGCATTTGTGTAATTTTTTTTCTCTATTTATTTGGTTAATTATTTATGCTATCTATATACTGTAAGTATTTATTTAATAATGCTTTGTATGTCAGTGTGAAACATAATTTTTTTCTGATGGGCACTTTTAGCTGTAGAATCCCATCGTAATACCAAAGATTAAGATTGTCCTCCCTGAATGTATGACCTAACCCCTTCCCTCTCCCTGACCCATTGAAGTTATGTATCTCTCTCTTTAAGGCCTGGCCTTTGTTTTGTAGAATAATGGGGATTTCTTTACTCTTGGCAAATGTCTCTGTGGTCTTATGCAGAGACCAAGCTTGTTTGAATGTTGTGGTAATGTGACATCTCATAGGTTAACAGGCCACTTGTAAAGTTGTGTTCAAACACCATTCAGCAGAGTGTCTGAAGTGTCCGGAGATGTGCTTACGGAGCATTTCAGGCTTTTAATTAGGTGTGAATCCTTCGAGACCCCGTGTGTCTGCCTGGGGTTCCCCTACACCCTCCCGTCTGCGTCCTGCTCAGTGTGATTTCATCCTTCAGACTCATCCCTTCTGCCAGTCTTCTCAGTTCCACGTGTTCCTCCAGCGTTGTCTTGGTTTTGCTTCGGTGGGTAGTTGAAAGTGCAGAGCTTAGGCCTCTCCTGTCTTTAACCTCGGAAGGGGCGCGGAGCGGGGGCCCCCTTCACAGCGTGCACTTGTAAGACGGACGGTCATGAAAGAGGCCATCGACTTTTGAAGACATCAAAGGGGGGCCTTTTCTTCCATCTCCTCTCTGCGTGTCTGGGCTCCTGGCAAGACCTGTGGGCTCAGGGGCATTCAGAAGGGCCGGGGAGATCATAGAGGTGGCTGACTCATCCCTGAACAGGGGGCAGTGTTTTGGGAGAGGGGGTGGAAAGGCGCCATATAGGGTAGAATTAAAGTTTAATGAGCGACAATTGTAAGCATGCTGTGAGCGAGGGAGGGGGCCAGTCTGTGGCAGGGGACATGAAAACACCAGCCTGTTCTCTGAGCTCGTCACTGTTGTTGTATCAAAGACAATGGGATAGGTCCCAATGAAACCTTTATCCTCCCCCCTATCCATTTTAGAACACTCTGTCCTTTAGTCATTGTCTGCTTTGTCTTGACAGAGTGAGAGAAATACCCTTTGTACTGAGTGCACAGGTACGTCCGTCAACTTAGCCTGTGGCACCATCTAGTGGCATTTATAGAACTGCATCTCTAAATTGAAGGACAGTCTAGAATGCTTTTCGAGGGCCTGAAAACACAGGCAGATGATGAGTAGTGGAACATATACCAACGTCTAGCTAATTATTCCTGCTTACCCTTCAAAAACAGTTGTTGTCTTCTTCAAGTAGGGTTATTATTTCATCTTAATTAGAACACGTTAAATTCACCGACAGTGAGGTTTGGTTTGGTGAGGTGTTATAGTACTTTTAGGTTCAGCATTTGCAGTTGGAACTGAGAGAGTGACATTAGGTTGTGGCTGTAGAGGACGTCTTTTGACTAGTGACCTCAGTGTTCCCTTTGTCCCCCTGTGTACATGAAGACTTACCCATCTACCTCAGCTGTGAGTTGTTGTGTGGCAAAGATGTTCCTTAACCAAAGATTCCATACTGTCAGGGTGTCTGTCTGTCTGTCCATCTGTCAGGGTGTCTGTATGTCTGTCCATCTGTCAGGGTGTCTGTCTGTCCATCTGTCTCTCATGCCTTTTCAAAAAAAAAAAAAATGTGCTGGAATCAATCTGCTACAGGAGCAAACCAAGCCCCATCCAGCGAAAGCATAGTCCAGTACACTAGATAAGTCATATTCACAGTCTGTATAATCATTTCCAAGACCAAAAAAGGAGGCAACAGTCCAAGCAAGGAGGATCTTGCTGTAATCATCGTTGCCTATTCCTTGTACCAAACTAGAATCATGTGACTTCCTGTAACGGTTCTGAAAGCCCAAGAATTGTGTTCAACCAAAAACAAAAGGTCTAGAGACTAAAGCTATTTTTTCACATTTGTAAAACCATTTCCCCTTTTCCAAGATGTTAGTATAGATAAAATACTGTTTGATCCCACTGTTGTAAGTAGGAATTAATGACTCCATACAAAAGCTTTAACTAGGCCAAGTTGAGGGAAATATTGCATTTGATTTCTGACGTCTGGGTTCCTCAACTTGGTCTCACCCACCATGCTTATTGTGCCATTCTCGTCCATGTGTTAGATTAACTAATGAATGTGGCTATCCAACCAAAGGCTTAAAACACAACACTTTAAACGTCAATCATGGTGGGACGTTTTATAACAACAACTAAAGAGAATCCCTTTGAATACCTCATGTGAAATTGTTTGTTGTGATGTTGCACTAAAAAATAAAAATGACTCATTTGTAACCCAACAGTATTTTTGGTTTGCTGACTTAATGATGCATGGAAACACACATTTGATTACAGGATGTAGATCTACGTACAATGGGGAGAACAAGTATTTGATACACTGCCGATTTTGCAGGTTTTCCCACTTACAATGCATGTAGAAGTCTGTAATTTTTATCATAGGTACTCTTCAACTGTGAGTGACGGAATCTAAAACAAAAATCCAGAAAATCAGTATTTGATACATTAGAAAAGCAGAACTTAATATTTGGTACAGAAACCTTTGTTTGCAATTAGAGTTCATACGTTTCCTGTAGTTCTTGACCAGGTTAACACACACTGCAGCAGGGATTTTGGCCCACTCCTCCATACAGACCTTCTCCAGATCCTTCAGGTTTTGGGGCTGTCGCTTGGCAATACGGACTTTCAGCTTCCTCCAAAGATGTTCTATTGGGTTCAGGTCTGGAGACTGGCTAGGCCACTCCAGGACCTTGAGATGCTTCTTACGGGGCCACTCCTTAGTTGCCCTGGCTGTGTGTTTTGGGTCGTTGTCATGCTGGAAGACCCAGCCACGGCCCATCATCAATGCTCTTACTGAGGGTTGTTGGCCAAGATCTCGCGATACATGGCCCCATCCATCCTCCCCTCAATACGGTGCAGTAGTCCTGTCCCCTTTGCAGAAAAGCATCCCCAAAGAATTATGTTTCCACCTCCATCCTTCACGGTTGGGATGGTGTTCTTGGGGTTGTACCCATCCTTCTTCTTCTTCCAAACACGGCGAGTGGAGTTTTGACCTTCTCCCATTCCTCCTCTGGATCATCCAGATGGTCATTGGCAAACATCAGACGGGCCTGGACATGCGCTGGCTTGAGCAGGGGGACCTTGCGTGCGCTGCAGGATTTTAATCCATGATGGCGTAGTGTGTTACTAATGGTTTTCTTTGAGACTGTGGTCCCAGCCCTCTTCAGGTCATTGACCAGGTCCTGCCGTGTAGTTCTGGGCTGATCCATCACTTTCCTCATGATCATTGATGCCCCACAAGGTGAGATCTTGTATGGAGCCCCAGACCAAGGGAGATTGACCGTCATCTTGAACTTCTTCCATTTTCTAATAATTGCACCAACAGTTGTTGCCTTCTCACCAAGCTGCTTGTCTATTGTCCTGTAGCCCATCCCAGCCTTGTGCAGGTCTATATTTTTATCCCTGATGTCCTTACACAGCTCGCTGGTCTTGGCCATTGTGGAGAGGTTGTAGTCTGTTTGATTGACTGTGTGGACAGGTGTCTTTTATACAGGCAACAAGTTCAAACAGGTGCAGTTAATACAGGTAATGAGTGGAGAACAGGAGGGCTTCTTAAAGAAAAACTAGCAGGTCTGTGAGAGCCGGAAATCTTACTGGATGGTAGGTGATCAAATACTTATGTCATGCAATAAAATGCAAATTAATTATTTAAAAATCATACAATGTGATTTTCTGGAGTGTTTTAGATTCCATCTCTCACAGTTGAAGTGTACCTATGATAAAAATTACAGACCTCTACATGCTTTGTAAGTAGGAAAACCTGCAAAGTCGGCAGTGTATCAAATACTTGTTCTCCCCACTGTATGTATGATATTGACTGTACCTGAAGAAGTGGAAACAGTAATTTAGTCATAACAGTTCAGAGGTTGAAATATAATTGTAATTTTAATCAGTTCCTTAAAAGTTTAAGGCATTCCATGTACAAAAAAAACATTCTTCCAGGAAATTCCAAAATATTCCTAAGCAGTAGTCACGTAATGATAGTTTGAAACAAAACAGGAAGTACATAAAAAGCAGAAGACAAAGGTTTCAATACAAGCATTGCAGTTTTTAGTCAGTAGTTATTTTTAAAATGTTCAAATGAACTCAGATTGGTACAGGTGTAACTACATCATGAATGCACATGTGCATAAAACAAATCTCCACCAATAATCTCCACCATCATTACCAAACCCACCACATCTCTATAAGGTTGTAGAGGGCCCTGACGGTTCCACACTTTCTCCACCATCATTACCACACCCACCACATCTCTAGAACATTGTGCTAGAATAGAAGCACCAACAATGACAGCAAAAGATACTTCCCTGATCTGAACACACATTTATTATGTTGTGACCAGAGTCTAAAGTAATAGCCTATACCCCTTAAACTCAACTCTGGACCTTGAAGCCAGTTCCACTATGTTTTTTTACTAGTTAGGTTTGTTTGATTGATTCCTATGATGGGCAATTACAAAAAAGTATGAAAACATAAACTGTACTGTAAGTTGCTCTGGATAAGAGCATCTATTAGATGTAAATGTATAAACAATTCCAAGAAATCAATGACAAATTTTTTATTTAAAACGTTTAGAGAGATTTTTATGGGGATTAAATGTGATTAATACATATAAATATTTTTGTGACTATTAGGTAGTAACTACTACCAGAATAGTCGTGTACAATATAAAAACCTACAACTACTACCAAAATGGTCATGGGTACTATATAAAAACCTACAACTACTACGAGAATGGTCATGGGTACTATATAAAACCTAAAACTACTACCAGAATGGTCATAGGTACTATATAAAACCTACAACTACCAGAATGGTCATGGGTACTATATAAAACCTGCAACTACTACCAGAATGGTTATGGGTACTATATAAAAACCACTAACTACTACCAGAATGGTCATGGGTACTATATAAAACCTACAACTACTACCAGAATAGTCATGGATACTATATAAAAACCTACAACTACTACCAGTGTGACCTCTTCACAGGTGTGTTTTCACCTTTCAGAATTAGAAGTGTGTTGACAAAGGAAGAATATTGTAAAAAATAACAAAAAAAACAATACATACACACAGCTATGGCAAAATCCCAGCCAAAACCTTGAAGAACACTAAAAAACAAATCAATTCAAAGAGTTACATGATTGGGTAGCACGCCCACAAAGCGATGCCACATTGGTTGTCCTTATTGCGAGCCATCCGTACATATCCCTGATCTCCCCATGTTGTGCCCCAACTGAAAGGAAGGGGAAGACTATTTAAATATAATTACAATAAACACTGATAGTCAACAAAGAATTCCAGTAAATCCCATTTGTTTTATATGCTCTTTTTACTTCCTATTATACCTTATACTATGGTCATGTCTGCCAGAATAGAACAAAAAAGCAGACAGTGACTTGAAGAGAGAACATAGACTAAAAACTATAAAATAATCTCAGTCCAATAACTCTGTTTCACTAAATATGGAGATACAGGAAAATGAGCAGTTGAAGCAAAAGAAGCCCCATTTATACATGTCTCTAATATTATCCTTCATCCTGATCCTTGTCCACATTTTCATTATGGCCAGTTCATTTTGTAAAGCTTAGACAAATAAAACACATGCATTGTCATGTGACAAAGTGTGTACAGATAAGATCAGTCAAGATCAGGATCCGATCACCAAAAACATTTAAAGCAGATATGAATGGGGATACTGAGTAAAACCCTCTTACCTGTTTTTTACCAGCCAGAAATCCTGCCCATCCATGGTACCATATCCCACAGCAAGGACGGCATGGTTTGGTTTCTTTGTACAAGTTGGATCATCGTAAATTCCTGTAATAATACATGGGATGGAGATAGCATAGTCAGTTCTAGATACAGTATACATTTTGACAAAAACATTTCTCCATAAAGTCAAATATTACAACACAATAAAAGCTACATTGGAAAATATATACATTTATATTGCCAACATTAAGTCCATTCAGTCCTTAACGTTACAAAACCTAAGAAGTTACACTTTCGGAATTCTTCATAATGCCATTTTTCCGTACCACTCCGGTAGAAAGCGAAACGGGGTCGGGTGGCATCAATGGCGACAGAGACGGGTCCGATGGTGGCCAGTCCTTGCTTCAACATATTCTCATCTCCCTCAGGCAAGAAGCTGTATCTGGAGCAGTTAGCAGCACGCTCTGCAGGGTTGTACTTGCATGGTTGTTGCTAAAAGAAGACAAAATAACAGCTAATTAGCTACAACCAGCTAGTTATTGCAGGACGTTACCAGCTAGTTACTGCAGGACGTTACTGGCTTGTTAATGCCGGACGTTACTAGCTAGTTACTGCAGGACATTACCAGCTAGTTACTGAAGGACGTTACTAGCTAGCTAGTTACTGCAGATATGAGCAACTGATCCAACTGAACACTATGAACAATAGTTTATACTCACAACTCCACTGTAGGGATACGAATGTTCAGAATCAATGCCATTGTTGTCAATAACATATTGGAAGGCCTTTGTCATGAAGCCACCATCACATCCCTTGTTGCCGTATTTGGAGGAGCAGTCCACCAGGTTTTGGGGGCTGAGCTCTATTAGCTTGCCAGTAGTCTTCATCAGCTGGCCCTCCAGGGCCCCAACAGAGCTGAAGGCCCAGCAGGAACCACAGGAGCCCTATGGTCAAGATAAACGTTATGCAAGGATACCTGGACCAGGTCAGGTGGACTAGGTTAATTTAATAGAATTTTAACACAGCAGGCACCGCTGCACTGCTGAGGCATAGTACACTGGCTTCGGAAAGCATTCAGACCCCTTCATTTAATCCAGATTTTAGTAAATCAATCACATTTATTTATAAAGCTTTTTTTACATCAGCAGTTGTCACAAAGTGCTTTTAAAAAACACCAAGCCTGAAACCCCACGGTGTTATATTATATAGACCTCATTTATAATTAACAAAGCAAAAACAGGTTTTTAGAAATGTTTACCAGTTAACTGAAAATTTTAATTGAAGTATCTAATGTACATAAGCATTCAGACCCCTTATTCAGTACTTTGTTGAGGAGCCTTCAGCAGTGATCACATCTCTGAGTCTTTTTAAGTCTGCGTCTACCAGTTTTGTAAACCTGGATCTGGACAGTTTCTCACATTCTTCTTTGTAGATCCTCTCAAGCTCTATCAGATTGGATAAGAATTAGTCTCCTTAGGATGGCCACAATAAAAGAAAAATTCTAAAATGCGCAGTTTCACTGTATTTTGGGGGGGGGGGGGGTTCGGGGGGTCCAGGGGGGTCCGAAAACCAGTCAGTATCTGGTGTGACCACCATTTGCCTCACGCAGTGCAACACATCTCCTTCGCATAGAGTTGATCAGGTTGTTGATTGTGGCCTGTGGAATGTTGGTCCACTCCTCTTCAATGGCTGTTCGAAGTTGCTGGATATTGGCAGGACCTGGAACACGCAGTCTTATACGGCGATCCAGAGTAGAGCGGTCACAATATCAGATTTTCACTACACAGTTATCATGGCCAAAATAATTAACGGTAAAGATATTATCGCGGTATCTATAAAAAGAAATGTAAGAAAAAAATGCTGTCAGTCAAAATCACCTTCAACTTTGTTTGATATGCTTTTTTCTCTTTTTTGGCAAATGAATTACACTCAAAATAAGAAAGTATGGCGTTGGAGAGTATGTAACCGTAACTGTACAATTAAAAAAATAAAAGCATACAAAAAGAACAATTTCACTTAATGGATAGTGCAGCTTCTGCAGTAAAGCGGTCGATGTATCGATCTGTTGTGGTGAAGAAAGAGCTGAGCCGCAAGGCGAGGCTCTCGATTTACCGGTCAATCTACGTTCCTACTCTCACCTATGGTCATGAGCTTTGGGTCATGATCGAAAGGACAAGATCCCGGATACAGGCGGCCGAAATGAGCTTTCTCCGCAGGGTGGCTGGGCGATCTCTTAGAGATAGGGTGAGAAGCTCGGTCACCCGGGAGGAGCTCAGAGTAGAGCCGCTGCTCCTCCACATCGAGAGGGGTCAGCTGAGGTGGCTTGGGCATCTGTTTCGAATGCCTCCGGAACGCCTTCCTGGGAAGGTGTTCCAGTCCCGTCCCACCGGGAGGAGACCACGGGGAAGACCTAGGACACGCTGCAGGGACTATGTCTCCCGGCTGGCCTGGGAATGCCTTGGTGTCCCCCCGGTAGAGCTGGAGGAAGTGTTTGGGGAGAGGGAAGTCTGGGCATCTCTGCTTAGACTGCTGCCCCCGCGACCCGGCCCCAGATAAGCGGAAGATGATGGATGGATGGATGGATAGGGAAAAAGCCACTGATAAACAAAAGATCATGCACATTTTAGAGTGGCCTTTTATTGTGGCCAGCCTAAGGCACACCTGTGCAATAATCATGCTGTCTAATCAGCATCTTGATATGCCACACCTGTGAGGTGGATGGATTATCTTGGCAAAGGAGAAGTGCTCACTAAAACAAATTTAGACAGATTTCTGAACAACATTTGAGAGAAATAGGCCTTTTGTGTACATAGAGAAAGTCTTAGATCTTTGAGTTCAGTTGATTATAACTGACAACTAATGAAAACCCCAATGAAAACCCCAAATTCAGTATCTCAGAAAATTTGAATATTGTGAAAAGGTTCAATATTGAAGACACCTGATGCCACACTCCAATCAGCTAATTAACTCAAAACACCTGCAAAGGCCTTTAAATGGTTTTTCAGTCAAGTTCTGTAGGCTACACAATCATGGGGAAGACTGCTGACTTGACAGCTGTCCAAAAGACGACCATTGACACCTTGCACAAGGAGGGCAAGACACAAAAGGTCATAGCTAAAGAGGCTGGCTGTTCACAGAGCTCTGTGTCCAAGCACATTAATAGAGAGGCGAAGGGAAGGAAAATATGTGGTAGAAAAAAGTGTACAAGCAATAGGGATAACCGCACCCTGGAGAGGATTGTGAAACAAAACCCAAATAAAAATGTGGGGAAGATTCACAAAGAGTGGACTGAAGCTGGAGTCAGTGCTTCAAGAACCACCACCCACAGATGTATGCAAGACATGGGTTTCAGCTGTCGCATTCCTTGTGTCAAGCCACTCCTGAACAAGACACAGCGTCAGAAGAGTCTCGCCTGGGCTAAAGAAAAAAAGGACTGGACTGCTGCTGAGTGGTCCAAAGTTATGTTCTCTGATGAAAGTAAATTTTGCATTTCCTTTGGAAATCAAGGTCCCAGAGTCAGGAGGAAGAGAGGAGATGCACAGAGTCCAGTGTAAAGCTTCCACAGTCAGTGATGGTTTGGGGTGCCATATAATCTGCTGGTGTTGGTCCACTGTGTTTTCTGAGGTCCAAGGTTAACGCAGCCGTCTACCAGGAAGTTTTAGGGCACTTCATGCTCCCTGCTGCTAAATAACTTTATTGAGATGCAGATTTCATTTTCCAACAGGACTTGGCACCTGCACACAGTGCCAAAGCTACCAGTACCTGGTTTAAGGACCATGGTATCCCTGTTCTTAATTGGCCAGCAAACTCGCCTGACTTTAACCCTATAGAAAATCTATGGGGTATTGTGAAGAGGAAGATGCGATACATGTGCTGTACATGCTCATACTTTTCATGTTCATACTTTTCATTTGGCCAACATCTCAAAAAAAAAATGTTTTGTATTGGTCTTAAGTAATATTCTAATTTTCGGAGATACTGAATTTGGGATTTTCATTAGTTAGTCAGTTATAATCGTCACAATTAAAAGAAATAAACATTTAAAATATACCAGTCTGTGTGTAATGAATGAACATAATATACAAGTTTCACTTTTTGAATGGAATTACTGACATAAATCAACTTTTTAATGATATTCTAATTATATGACTAGCACCTGTATGTAAAAGTACTACACCAACATGATATCAAATAGTAATTGTTTTCATTTCTCATAGTAACAATAAAATCACTACAATTTTATTTTACTTCAAATATAATTTTACTGACAGGCTTTGAAATTAAGTTAAACTGAAATTATTTTGTTATGCTTATAGGCTGGGCTGGTCCTTTAGTGGTTTTTGCACTTCGGCCAACAACTTCCACAACGACTAAGAAAAAAGAATAAGAGACTATATTCTTTAAAGTCCTCATGCAATGTTTTACATTTCATTATTAAATCATCAGTTTGTCTCATAAATCACGAATACTTGTGAATCACTATAAAAATATATATTTTAGATAATATATTTCCCTGATTCCCAATTTGGCCCTTGATATGCAGTTTGGTCATGGTCATACAGGATATGGAAACAAATATATTCAGTTTCATATATCTGATTGACTGATAGGATGGTCTAAAGCAGGGGCTTTTAATGTTACATGCTAACCAATGTTTGCCAATATTAAGCACACAACAAGATTGTTTCTATTTTATTTAAATTACTTTGGAAAATGTTTGTTTTGAAAACTGTAAGAGACGGGCACGGCCTGCTCAATACCGGTTGTTATATTTCTATGTTGAATGTCTTTAGGTTCTAGTCATTCTGTTTCTATGTTAAGTATTGGTCCTTGTGTTCATTGTTTTCATCTGTGTCTTTAGTCTTCTCAGCTGTGTTTCGTTTTCCCCTCTTCACCTCCATATTTATTCTCCCAAGTTCACTGACTGTTTGTTGGTCATTGTTGAATGTTACGTTTGTAGCCTGTCTAGCCTGGGGAGTCTTGTCATGTATTTTTTATTCAAATCTGTTATTATCATTACTCTGTGTTTGTATCCTGCCTCCCTGTACCTGTAACGTGACAAAAATGGTATCTTGCAATTCATTCATACATTTTGCACAATTTCAGTGTTATTTTGACCGCATTGTCTGCAATGATATAAAGTAATTACTGTTCAATAAAACAGTACACATGTATACTAATCTTAGAGGAGCACAAAGGAACTGCACTGATAGCTGTTCATCATTTCCTGCATTTTGACTGAAGTGATGTTTTTTGATTTTCACTGATGTATTTCTAGTTTTAGATCGACATAAGCAATTGATAGACACAAATATAACCAAATAATTTGGGAAAAAAACAAACATAGGAAGGTACGGTAACTGCCAAATGAAATGTTAATTAAATGTTGGTGCTGCTCACACTGGCCATCCCTGGTCTAGAGAACACATTACCTGCATTTTGACTGAAGTGACATAGCCCTTCTCTCTCCAGTCAAGGGTATCAGGTATGGGGGCACCAGAGGATCCCAAAAATGCAGAGGGTTCCCTCTTGTGGTCAGCAGGAACAAGCAATGAGCCAAAAGACTGGGCAATTTCCTCTTGGGTCTGAAAATTGTTGACAAGATATGCAACACATTGACCACAGTCAGTATTTAAAATGCTCTTACTGTAATTAGTATAAAAGACCCAACCCATTAACCCAAGGCTACATCAACAGATTAAAGATTGTCAGTGCTCTGAGGACCTCACCAAATCCCCCATGTGATTCATGCCCAGGTCATAGGTGTGCATGCCCATGGAAGCTTCCAGGTTGTGGAGGCTGATCAGCTGAATATTCCTCTCCCAGATCTCCCTTCGGCCCAGTTCCTCCACCTATTGTCCACACAGAGGAGTTGAAACATCTTAGTGTGAGATAATTCAACAATAAAATTTGAAATACGTTACAATTATAAACAATACACATTCAGTCTCACTGCATCCAGGTATTTAGGTAGTTACATGTAAGAAATGTTTTGGGGGGAGGTGATGGTACTCACAACCTAAACACTTACATAACTTCACTACAGCAATTACAGCATCAGCTTTGTCTCATATCTAAAATATGTTGTAGTATTGGTGGCTCATCTCACCTCAGTCTGGTAATCTTTGCCATGTGTCTTCTTCCACATCTGCCAGTGCTGTTTCAGCGTTGTGTCAAACAAGGCGAAAGCAGTGCCACATACCAGCAAAGTGAGAAAAAGACTCCCCAACATCATGTCTGCACAGAGAACAGACAGATACCGATGCAAGATTTTTGTTTGAGAAAATACATGCAACATGCAACTGGATAACCACAATAACATTCAGCACCTGTAAGTCTATATGGGAGGAGAATGGGTTATTATTCAATAAATGACAAACATTAGCTTTTTTTCATTTAATATTGGATCTAAATATTGAAGTCAAAAGAAATCATATATAAAGCATATAAATATAGTATGTGTGGGAGATGCCCCATTGCCCAATGTAGCTGTAGTTCCACAAAAATGTAGTTCCACACATTTCAACAAAAATGCTCACTGCAATGGAAAAAAACCTAGTAGGCTGTCACATGTTCAACCGTTAACAGGAATTAAAAGTGATGCGCAAGCAAACTATTGATCACAAGTTCTTTTAAAGAACTAACCAAAAAATGTCCATCAATCAGAATCATTCCACCTTCAAGTATATTTATATAGTCCAATAGTCAATATCATATATGAATTTGAGGTAAAATATCAGTGACGAATACTTTCTGATGCACAGGTGTAGTTCACCCTGAGTTTACTACATCTCCTTACGAGGCCCAAATACAAGAACAGATTAAAAAAAAACTGAAGGCTGTCAAATTGCGTTATTGGGTAGTGTAATTCTTTAGTTAATCGACTAGACAATAAAACATGGTATACGATATATAACAGTATGGCGGGAAACAGAATGACACAACATGATGTCATAAAGTAATATAAGTAGTAATGAAAATACACATTTGACAATTTTACATAAAGAAAAACAGAGGCTAATTATGCATTTATGACCAATAAGGAAGTAGTGTTGCGTTCATATTAAAAATGAAACTAAACCGAATGTTATCTGGAAATGTTTTCTAGCTGGTCTATTTCAAAAATATATAGCTGAATAAAAACACCCTAGCTACCAGATTATTAATCGGAAATAGTGTCTCTAGCTGGACTAACAACGAATATATTTTTTACCTTGCAAAACTCGGTTGCACGGAGGTCGCGTCAATGGATTTCCGTGGTATCTACTTCCCTGATTGACATTTAACTGTATGTCACGTAGGTAATAGTGACATTACCATCACTATTATACCTACACAATCAAGCCACATGAGAAGTGCCACAAAATGTCATAAAAAACATACTTATATGTTACCGCTTATAGTGCTGACAGAACCCACGTGTTATAATGACGTCACTGTAATTAATATAACTATTTGAAAATGCAATGCAATACAACATAATTTTCCCGGAGATTTTTGTACCTTATAAAACTTTCAGTTGCACCTGATGGTGATTGAGGACGAGGCTTGTCAAATGATTTCAGTGTGGTCTGTTTCCTGCTCAATGTTCACTGTCTGAAACGCAGATGAGTTCTTCTTATTGAGAATTTCTGTTGTTGTGTAATTTCCCCCCCCCCGCCCCCCCAAAGAAAAAAATATATTTAGGTGAGCTCAACTGTTCATTTAAGTGGGTTAAAATGAAAACGGAAGTAAAAAACAATATATCACTTGCACCATGGAAATAACAATCTTTAAATTATTCATTTTAAACACATTCTGCTGATAAGACACATTCTGTTTTATTCAACATGGCCCACTTACCTTTTCTAGTATTAAAGCAATGTAAAAAGTTAAAATATCAATCAATCAATTAATAAAATGTATTTATAAAGTATTTTTACATCAGCAGTTGTCACAAAGTGCTTTTACAAAACATCCAGCCTGAAACCCCAAAGAGCATGCAACAACAATGTTTAAGCACAGTGGCTAGGAAAAACGCCCTAAGAGGGGCCAAAATTCAGAAACCTAGAGAGGAACCAGGCTCGGAGTGGTGACCAGGGATAACCAGTCCTCTTCTGGCTGTGCCGGGTGAACGTTAAGATTACAAGTTGTAATAATTAGTAAATGCGTCCAGAGTCTATAAAACATAATCCAGGACAGAAGCATGACCAGATGGACAAGGACAGGTACAACAGGGTTGGGGGGAGGGGGGGGACTGGGACTGGTTATCAGACTGGCAGCTAGAATTTTCCAAGAGGACTCTGGACAGTGACAGTAATAAGTCTTTAGAGCCTGGTACTCGGGAGGTCTGGGCCAAGACCTCATGTCCTCCTAAATTGGAACGGAGCAGGAGACAAGAAAATTTTGAGAGTGCATTCTTTAGGTTTACAAGGTTTTACAGTGGAGAAGGAGAACTGACCCTACTCCCACCCGCACATTAATATAGCGGTGTAAAACCTTGGGTTTCACTGTAAAAAAATTCAGTGAAATTAACTATGAAATGCTGTAAAATCTTTACATTAAAATGTTGTGAATAGAAAAACTATGATTTAAAAAAAAATTTACAGTAATATTTAGAAAATAATACTGAAAAATACTGAACCAAACAAAACTGTTAATTCTACAGTAAGAATATGTTAAAATAATCATATTTATTGTAGAATTTACAGATTACTGTAATTTAAACAGAAAAAAAATATTACAGAAAGAAATACAATGCAGTTATTAAAATTACAACATGACAGCGTTAAAATATATATTTGTTTGCCAGGCAGATTATCAATATATAGTATGTACAGAAAAAATTGACTTGCATTGGCTACATTTTATCTGTCTTCCAAATGGACAGAATAATGTATTTAAAGTGTATTTCTTCAATGTAAAATGTACATTCCCGCGAACGTCTGCGTTCAAATGTCAAACTATGAACTTCGCCTCGTCTACTCTGAGCTGAAAAAAATATTTTGGATTTTCGCCAGGGCAGACATGATGACATGTAAAATCGTGATCTGTCACACTGGTAAGAGAACTGTGGGTTTTTTATTTAACGCTCAACTCTTTCAGTTAGCTTTTTTTGCAGTTTCATCCGAGTAGGATGCAAAACAATTATCCACCCTACTCGGATGTTATAGTAGTTTGCTAAAAAAATTATAACCTGTCGTTCTTGCAGCAAAACACTAGAGACATTGAGAGGTTACGTGCTACATTGTAGAGTTCATAGGGATGAACCCCATTGTTTTTTAAAATGGGGTTCGTCCCTATGAACTTTATCTGAACGACATCAGATGTTTCAGGCATATTTTTCAGCTGGACCAGAATGCAGTCAGCTTCTGCAAGTCAAAGACCGTTGTACTTTTTACCCCAACCTTTACAGTGACACAATTAAACATGCAGTGAGAGAGTTGAGCTTTTCAGAAATTAATACTAGTGTATCTAGAGACATTATTTATAAAGATACATCATATAAAAAGGGTAATTTCCTTGTGTCAATAAAGTACGAGTCCACTGAGTTTGGAGAACTTCTCATTATTTTAATTAAAAATGATGCCGTTGTTTATTTTGTGATGGAAGTACATAAAGCTGACTATCATTCTGAAACCATACTAAAAATGCTCATGTATGCTTAGTAAAAATTATAACATACAGTTTAAAGAAGATGAGAGTAACAGCAGTTTTTTTTTACTTAACAAAAATGTTTAAATCCTCACACACATACATACATATATACTCAAAAGAAGTATATATACCCAAATATACCCAATATACACAATTCCAGCCCGAAAAGTTCTTGCTGCTTGGAATCTGAGATGTAAGTCATGTATTGCAGTACAGAATGCAACCTGTGCCCAAAGTAGCCTGCCTAAAACATCTGAAATGTTGGAAATATAAAAACATTCACATTTTATTAATAATAATTATTTTTGTGTGTTTTTGCATGCCAGACTCCTGAAACCAGTAGCTCATCAGTTGATGCCTCTCCAGGACCTCCCACAACCTTGCAGTCTCTTTCACCCAGAAGTTCACAATCAACCTCTTTCAAAAGCTCCCAAAGCCCTTATACAGACTGGGTGAATACCTTTCTGATACCATGGGTTATGTTCCCAGAGGAACTGATGAAGTTATTGGAGAGAGGAAAACGACCAAGTCCAGGAATGAGAAGAGAGATGGTCTGGATTGTGGTTTTGAGATGATGCATAAAAGTTCTTGCCCAAGTTAAAATAATTCGGCAGAAGTTGCAAAATATTTAAAATTCCTGCCCCTTTGAGAGACCCCAGAGAGCCAGCAGGAAAGTAAAACTGAAGATGATGTCTCAGCAAACTGATGCAAATACAGAGGAGGTCAAACATCTAATGAAGTTGAGTTTCTACACACAGCGTAAACAAATCAGTCGGGAGAAGATATAAAATGCCTCTTGGAAGAATGGCCTTTTTGGTTCAGCAAACGTGGCATGGTAGTCCACTTCAAGGAACTTACTGGAATTGGGCTTAAAGAAATGTTCACATGGAATGTGGATCTGAAGGGCAAACGACTCTTAAACTACTTAAGTACTGTTGGTGTGAGAACAAAAAGTACTCCTATTATCATATATTTTACCAGAAGAGAGAAGAGTGGCCAACCTGTCAGGTTTCTTGCCAGGTTCCAACCCTTCTATATATTTTTCCCTAGCCACTGCATCAATTTCTTGTTGATATAGCTTGCTCTCTGAGGTTTTAGGCTGGGTATCTGTAAAAGCACTTTGTGACAACTGCTGATGTGAAAGGGGCTTTGTAAGAACGGTTTATTGACTGAGTGATTGAAGGCGATCCCTGAGGGAGACGAGCGGGCACTGACCAAGGCTGTAGCCAAAGTGGGGCCTGTGTCTGTGGGCATCGATGCCACCCTCTCCACCTTCCAGTTCTACCAGAGAGGTAATTGAAGTGGAAACATGGATAGAAGGATCAAGTAATTGTAGTCTAAGTATATTACTCACTTTGTTCATGCCAAGCCTACCTACCATCATCTCTAACTATATTATTTAATGGTTAACTAATAATCTTTATTTGTCAGAAGGTCTAAACTGATGCAAGGCAATTATTTTTGGCTATCTAGTTTCTTCTCAGCCAATCAGATCCTGTATCAGATTGATCTACTTTATACTTAGAGGTTTATTATTGTGTATGTACTATAACATGTTTAATATAACATCTGAAGCCAAACCAATATATTTTATTTATAAGCCATATTATAGGTAATTATAGGCTAATATCGAACCTCCCGTTCCTCTCAGAAATCTTATAAAAGTGTGTTTCCCAACAACTGAAAGCCTTCCTGAAGACAAATAACATTTATGAAATGTTCCAGTCTGGTTTCAGACCCCATTATAGCACTAAGACTGCACTCGTGAAGGTAACAAAATACCTTCTAATGGCCTCAGACAAAGGTTCCGCATCTATCCTGTTGTTTCTTGATCTTAGTGCTGCCTTTGACACTATTGATCACTCCCTTTTCTTAGAGAGACTGGAAACCCATATTGGGCTACGTGGAGATGTTCTAGCCTGGTTTAAATCTTATATATCTGAAAGATATCAGTTTGTATGTGTGGATGGCATATCCTCTGACAAATTCAAGGTATGATTTGGTGTTCCTCAAGGCTCGGTTTTGTGCCCATTATTGTTTTCGTTATATATGCTGCCCCTGGGTGATGTCATCCGGTATCACAAAGTCAATCACATTTGTACTGATGACACACAGTTGTATATTTCGATGAAACATAGAGAAGCCCCAAAATTTGCTACTTCAGAAGCATGCGTTTCTTATATTAAGAAATGGATGACAGAGAACCTCTTGCTCAAGAAAAACAGAAATGTTACCCTTGACCCTGACCTCTCCTTTGAAGAACCTATAAAAAATGTCTCAAGAGTTGCTTATTTTCATCTTGGAAACATAGAAAAATTTGAAACTTTCTATCAAAAACTGATGCAGAAAAATTTATCACATTTTTTAATGTGTTCAAAAAAAATTGAACACATTTCTCCTGTCCTAGTGTCCTTGCACTGGCTGCCTGTTAGGGTTAGGGCTTAAGGTTTTACTCTTAACCTATAAATCAATACATGGACTTGCTCCTACTTACATTGCTGAAATGATCCAGCCATACATACCTACACGTAACCTACGATCGCAAGATACAGGCCTTTTAATTGTACCTAGAATTTTTAAACAAACAGCTGGCTCTCATAGAGCTCTCATTGAGCTCCACTACTGTGGAATGATCTGCCAATTAAGATTAGAAATACAAACTCAGTGCAAACTTTCAAGTGTCTACTAAAGACTCATCTCAAAAGCACGGTTTATAATTAGGTGTAGCCTGGCCCGGGGGCGTGAAGGTGACCAGTAGGCTTGATACTGTCCACCCTTGCTGTCTTGCCAGGTGGGCTCTCGTCGCCACTGGGATGCCCTCCCTCCAATGCCTTTCGGGGAAGAGTCACTGGCTTGTTGTTGACTCACTTGTGCAATTGGGCTGTAAGCTGCTGGCAATACTCGGCCCTCATTCAGGGGGGTTGCGGTTGGTGGTTGTCCCCTTGGTTGATGCCTGGCAATGTGGGTGGATTGATTTCCTGCCTGTTGGGCCCTGTCCGGGGCCTCCCCCGGGTAGGGCCACAGTGTCGCCGGACCCCCCCGTCTCAATTCCAAGGTGTTACGCTGCTATATTATTGTGCTGGGAGATATGAGGAATGCACTTTCTAACTTTTCTCAGTCTCCTCCAGTTTTACATTTTAGGAGGTGATGAGGTCCTGGTCCACACCTGCAGAGTACCTAGTTTGGGGGCCCGTTGCTGTCCCTGTCCTTGTCCACCTGGTCATACTTTTGACCTAGTCTAAAATCTAATAGACTCTGGATTTTGCCCAGAGAAATGTATTAATTATTCCAATTGGACTCTTAATATCTCACCCGGCACAGCCAGAAGAGGACTGGTCACCCCTCTGAGCCTGGGTCCTCTCTAGGTTTCTTCCTAATATTCTGCCTTCTTTGGGAGTTTTTCCTAGCCACTGAAATTCAACCCTACTGTTGTTTGCTCCTTGGGGTTTAAGGCCGGGTGTCTCTGTAAAGCACTTTGTGACAACTGCTGTTGTAAAAAGGGCTTTATAAATAAATGTGATTGATTGATTGATACGGAAGACCCATAAAAAGGGTACTTAAAAAAAAGGATGCCCATAAAAAGGCTGAGACTGAGTTTGAATCTCTCACATTCATTAGTAGGTCATTACACAATAATGGAGGTCTATTGGAAAAAGCCCGGCCTCTAGCAGTTTGTTTGGAACTTCTAGTTACAGTAAGGTCTGCATTTTGTGACCATAACAAACCTATAGATATGTACGGCAGGACCTTTTCAGAAAGATAAGTAGGAGCAAGTCCATATAATGGTTCATACAGTAAAACCTTAAAATAAGTCCTAGCCTTGAAAGGCAGCAAGTTGAGTGGCTAGTATTGGAGTAATGTGTTAATTTCTTTTCATTTTTATTAAGATTCTAGCTCCAGTATTTTGCCCTCCTTAAACTCAAGACATTGGGTAGCTAAGACAGGTTAATTCTAGGCACACTGCTCATCCTGTGCACAGTGGAAGAAATTTTCAAGTCGTCATGGAGTTTTTCTTTTTGCGTGACAGTGTCACCATACCTGGTCTTGGTGATTTGATGCTGGCAAATGGCAACTGAGTTCTCTGAACTGTAACAGGACAATGCTGACAACTGCAGAATCGGTAAAGAATTGTCTGCATGTCAGCATAGTTTAAAAGGAAGTGAGTAAAATATTTTCCTTGTTAATAGTTAGGCCACAAAAAAGCAAGACAATCACTGTCAGGGTGACCGGACAAAAGAAGGAACCACGCACAGTGTTTGCAGTACAGGAATATTTATTCCTTAACATAAACGGTAGCAGCTTCATAGGTGGTAGCAGCTTCATAGACAACTCCACTTTGTCACCCTCTAGTGGCTAGAGTAGAGAAATGCATACATGTAATTATCTAAAGTGCTTGCACCTCTTGTACACCTCAAAGAGCATCAAGGGCACGTTCATCTGAAGTGAGCTCCAGTTTGTAAATAGGTGACTTTGCTATACTAATTTCTTCCATAACAATGGATCACTGCAACAAAACCGTGCGTGATTCACAGAAACATGTTTGTTTGGGTTTGAAGTCTTCAACGTATGATGTCCAGAGAAAGGGGAGATACTGGCACTGAGAATAGGGTTTTTAAAAGTATAACTAATTTAATTATGTTATTCAGAGGTAATAACTAAAAAGTATTGAAAGCGATTCAGAAAAATGCATTTAGAAACAGAAGAAGTAATTAGTTGTTCATTGGCAATTTACTATAGCTGACTGAAGGCAAATGTCTCACGTCTTATACAGCTCTGGAAAATATTAAGAGACCACTCCCAATATTTCTTAAATCAGCATCTCTACATGTATGGCAGCCATTCCATTCCAGTGTCTGTTAAATTCCAATACAGGCACACCTCATTTTACATAATGAGGTACTAATTAGGTGACTACCTGAACCAAATCTAATTTAACAAGGAAAAGTATAAAAACCACTACTGTGGTTTTTATACTTGTAGCTTTCTTGTCCCCAATGTCACGGCGAGGACGGTTCGTAACAGGCTCCTAGGGGCAGGGCTGAAATTATGCAAAGCTAGAAAAAAGCCCTTCATCAATGACAAGTAAAGAAGAGCCAGGCTGAAGTTTGCAAAAGACCATAAGGATTGGACCGTAGAGGAATGGAGTAAGGTAATCTTCTCTGACGAGTCAAATTTTCAGCTTTGCCCAACATCTGGTCATCTAATGGTTAGATGGAGACCTGGAGAGGCCTACAAGCCACAGTGTCTCGCACCCACTGAGAAATTTGGTGGAGGATCTGTGATGATCTGGGGATGCTTCAGCAAGGCTGGAATCGGGCAGATTTGTCTTTGTGAAAGACACATGAATCAAGCCAAGTACAAGGTTATCCTGGAAGAACACCTGCTACCTTCTACTCTGACAATGTTCCCCAACTCTGAGAATTGGTTTTTCTACCAGGAAAATGCTCCATGCCACACAGCCAGGTCAATCAAGGTGTGGATGGAGGCCCACCAGCTCAAGACCCTGTCATGGCCAGTCCAATCTCCAGACCTGAACCCCATTGAAAACCTCTGTAACCTCAAGAGGAAGATGGATGGTCACAAGCCATCAAACAAAGCTGAGCTACTGGAATTTTTGTGCCATGAGTGGCATAAAGTCACCCAACAGCAGTGTGACAAGACTGGTGGAGACCATGCCAAGACACTTGAAAGCTGTGATTACAAATCAGGGTTATTCCAGCAAATATAGATTTCTGAACTCTTCCTAAGTTAAAATGTTAGTATTTTGTTGTTGAAAAATGAATATGAATTTGTTTTCTTCGCATTATTTTAGGTCCAAAAACATTTTTGGTTATTTTGACCAGTTGTTATTTTCTACAAATAAATACTCTAAATGACTATATTTTTATTTGGAATTTGGGAGTAATGCTGTCGGTATTTTATAGAATAAAACAAAACTGTTCATTTCACTCAAACACATACCTATGAATAGTAAAATCAGAGAAACTGATAATTTTGCAGTGGTCTCTTTATTTTTTCCAGAGCTGTATATTGGAAAGACCATTGAAATGCTGCTATTTACACCTCCAAACAGGGTATTAATGGGTAGTGCAACTGTCTACGAATGTGACAGGTTTAGATCTCCGCCCCTCCATAATATAACCCCTTCCCAAAAAGGTTAGGACGCTTTGTAAAATGTAAAGAAAAACAGAATGCAATGGTGTGCAAATAATTTAAACCCTATATTCAACAGAAAATAGTACAAAGACAACATATCAAATTGAGAAATGCCCACTTTGAATTTGATGCCAGCAACATGCTTCAAAAGAGTTGGGGCAAGGGCAACTAAAGACTGGACATTTTGTGTAATTCTAAAAAAGAAAACCAGGTGGAACATCTTACAACTAATTAGGTTAATTGGCAACAGGTCAATAAGATGATTGGGTATAAAAAGTGCATCCAAGAGATGATGAGTCTTTCAGAATTAAAGCTGGGGAGGGGTTCACCACTCTTTGAAAAACCGTGTGGGCAAATAGTGCAACAGTTTAAGAATAATGTTTCTCAATGTTAAATTGCAGAGTTTGGGGGTCTCATCATCTACGGTACATAATATAATTAAAAGATTCAGAGAATCTGGAGAAATCTCTGTACGTAAGGGACAAGGCCAAACACCAATATTGGATAGCTGTGGTCTTCAGGCATTAAAAACAGACACAATTCTGTAGTAGACATCACCGCATGGGCTCAGGAAGACTTCCAGAAACCATTGTCTGTGAATATAGTATGTCACAAATGCAAGTTAAAACGTTAGCATTCAAAAAAGAAACCATATATAAACAATATCCAGAAAGAATGCCGCTTTCTCTGGGCCCGAGCTCATTTAAGATGTACTGAGGGGAAATGAAAACAGTCCTGTGGTCTGACAAATCAAAATTTTCTGACAAAAATCATTTTTGAGAATCATGGATGCCGCGTCCTCCAGGCTAAAGAAGAGAGGGATCATCCAACTTCTTATCAGCACACAATTCAAAAGCCAGCATCCATGAAGGTATGGGTGTTCATTAGTGCCCTTGGCATGGGTGACTTGCACATCTGTGAAGGCACCATTAACGCTGAACAATACATTCAGGTTTTGGAGGAACACATGCTGCCATTCATACAGCATATTTTTCAGGGAAAGCCTTGCTTATTTCGGCAGGACAATGCCAAACAACATTCTGCACATATAACAAAAGCATGGCTCTGTAAAAGAGTCCGGGTGTTAAACTGACCTGCCTGCAGTCCAGACCTGTCACACATTGCAAACATCTGGCGGATTCTGAAACGAATAATACCACAAAGGAGACCCCGAACTGTTGATCAGCTGAAATCCTGTATCAAGCAAGAATAGGAATACATTTCACTTTTAAATCTACAGCAATTGGTCTCCTCAGTTCCCAAACACAGAGTTTTGTTAAAAGAAGAGGTAATGCAAAACATGCCCATCCCTACTTTTTAAAATGTGTTGCTGGCATCAAAATCTAAATGAGCATGCATTTTTTCAAAGAACATAACTTTTCTCAGCTTCAATATTTAATATCTTGTCTTTGTACTATTTTCAGTTAAATTCAAGGATAAATGATTTGCACATTACTGCATTGTGTTTTTACTTGCATTTTACACAGCGTCCCACATGGTCTGGGGCTGTGTTTCAGGGTGTGGGCTCAGCCCCTTAGGTCCACATGGTCTGGGGCTGTGTTACAGGGTGTGGACTTGGCCCCTTAGTTCCACATGGTCTGGGGCTGTGTTTCAGGGTGTGGGCTCAGCCCCTTAGGTCCACATGGTCTGGGGCTGTGTTTTAGGGTGTGGACTCGGCCCCTTAGTTCCACATGGTCTGGGGCTGTGTTTTAGGGTGTGGGCTAGGCCCCTTAGTTCCACATGGTCTGAGGCTGTGTTTCAGGGTGTGGGCTAGGCCCCTTAGTTCCACATGGTCAGGGGCTGTGTTTCAGGGTGTGGGCTAGGCCCCTTAGTTCCACATGGTCTGGGGCTGTGTTTCAGGGTGTGGGCTAGGCCCCTTAGTTCCACATGGTCTGGGGCTGTGTTTCAGGGTGTGGGCTCAGCCCCTTAGGTCCACATGGTCTGGGGCTGTGTTTTAGGGTGTGGGCTAGGCCCCTTAGTTCCACATGGTCTGAGGCTGTGTTTCAGGGTGTGGGCTCAGCCCCTTAGGTCCACATGGTCTGAGGCTGTGTTTCAGGGTGTGGGCTCAGCCCCTTAGTTCCACATGGTCTGGGGCTGTGTTTCAGGGTGTGGGCTAGGCCCCTTAGTTCCACATGGTCTGAGGCTGTGTTTCAGGGTGTGGGCTAGGCCCCTTAGTTCCACATGGTCTGGGGCTGTGTTTCAGGGTGTGGGCTAGGCCCCTTAGTTCCACATGGTCTGGGGCTGTGTTTCAGGGTGTGGGCTAGGCCCCTTAGTTCCAGTGAAGGATCATCTTATTGCTGCAGGATACAAAGTCATTTTAGACAATTCGTTGCTTCAAACCTTGTGCCAACAGTTTGGAGAAGGCAGTCCTTTGGGATGAATTGGAACAGTGATTGCAAGCCAGGCCTTCTCATCCAACATCAGTACCTGATACTCACAAATGCCCGCTGTGAAAATCTTGTGTAAAGCCTTCCCAGAAGAGTGGCGGCTGTTATAGCAACAAAGGGCAAATCCATATTAATGCCCATGGTTTTGGAATGGGATGTCCAAAAACCTCATACAGGTATGACGGTCCAGTGTCCACATACTTTTGGCCATATTGTGTATACGAAAAGGTCACATCATACAATTATTCTCTTAAATACAGTTTGACAGTCATATCATGACAGAGTAGATTATTTTTTTATGTTGCACTAAAATATTAAACTGACTCATTTGTACACTAATGGTATTTTTTGGTTTGTGTTTCCTTTGCATGCTGCATGGAAACACACATTTGATCACAGGATGTACAATAGGTCTACATAATATATTGAGAGAATATGTACCATATCGACTGCACCTGAAGACGTGCAAACACACAGTAATTTAAAGTAACAATTGACAAATATTTTTTATTTATTTAATCAGTTGTCAAATATAATTTTTATTTAATCAGTTCCATGAAAAAATTCATTATTTCACCTCAAGGTGGATCAGCCTTTCCAGTAAATAACAAAATATTCTAAAGATGCAGTCATTATCTAATATATTGCCTTTTATCAGTATATCGACTAACAAAACTATAAACAAAAGATAAATGAGTAAAAGCAAGACTAAGAGCTTAATTAATTCAAACCTGTATCTTAGTATTTATCCAGTAATATAATGAAGGGCCCATGTGCAAAAAAACGAATCCCCACCCATAATCTCGAAATGTGACAATTGGAGCTAGGGCCCTCAGTTGTGAAAAAAGATCTGACGTCATACATATAGATTGCAATAAAAAAAACATAGTGGAACTGGCTTTGAGGTCCAGAGTTGAGTTTGAGGGGTGTTGGCTATTACCTCAGAATCTGATGTAATAGCCTACAACCCTCAAACTCAACTCTGGACCTCGAAGCCATTTCCACTATGTTTTTTTTATTGCAACCTTCCAATCAGCTACATATTTAGACCTCGGATGCCAGGTGAGTACAATTAATGATAAAGTAGAACAGAAAACCAGCAGGCCCAGGATGTAGTGTAAGAGTTGAGCACCCCTGGTCTATACATTTATTCAGTACTATGGTGTACATCAGGCCCAGTGCTTAACCCAAGAAACCGCTGAGGATCAAAAACATGGAAAACTAGGAGTTGTTTATTATACACTATTAATGTGGTCACAATTACAGCTGCTATCACCCAGTGGAACATAGTTACGGCAGCAACACAAACTAAGTATGAGCTGGGTAAGCAGTTTCCTCTGGGCATAAATGGCTTATGTCCTAGTGACCTCTGCAAGGTGCTGTTGAAGACAGCAGTGCCACCACACTTAACAGATGCTCCATCAAAGCAATCCAATCAAAATCCTGTAGCTGATACATTGGGGATATTCTTTCAGATTTTTTTATCTGACCACCATCTGGCCATCATCATGAGTTGAGCTTCTCAAAGTAACTTTGTCTTCACCTCACACAGATTTTTGCATCCTTTGTTACAGACAATAGCCTAGTTCCTCACTGTATATGACACAGTGAAGTAGTTTCTTCCCCTAAACGCTGTTGATTCATGTTAAGAGCAAAATGGCACACATTTCGAGAGGAAAGGTCATGAATTAGTCGATACATGTTGTGGCACTATATACCTAGTGTGCTAGCGATAGCTCAATACAGACTACAAGTAAGTTAAACAGGTGAAGTACAGAAAATAATACAATTAAAAAACCTGAAATGATTAATATTCTGAGTGGGCATTCATAATGTTGTGGAATGGACCAAAGCAGAACGTCAGAGACAATATTTCAACCAATCCGAACTGCCTCTATCTTTGCCAAGGAAATCAACTGTAAATAACAAAAAATAAATACTGAACTCATTTATTGAATCGGCATCTGATGAACCGAATGCAAGCGGTGGATGTGGTTAGAAAACTGGTCTAATCTGGACATTTTATATGCCTTTTTGCAATTTTGTCTCCTTATTTTAAAGCACTTATTCTGTGCTTAAATTTGTCATTTTTTCTATGCACTCAGTACCCTCTGTACTGTCACTCTGGATGAGTGCAAGAGCTAAATGACCTGGATGTAAATGTTATAATATATGCTCACCATAATTTGCCTTTCATTATGTGATATTCATCATACAACAAAATAAACATATTGTAATAATAAGCAAGCCAATGGCAACATAATCATTGGACATTTATTCTTTTTCCCCAGTAAAGTACTTTTAAACTGCTCAGAGAGCAGAACTAAATAAATGTATTACATTACAATATATTAACTATGAAAATAACATCATCCCCTATTCAATGCACTATTGTGTTCGGCCATATATCAGAGTTCAGCTAAGTTTACAAGAGTTTATTTCTGCTTGGCTACCCCACCGACAACTACTACCAGAATGGTCATGGGTACTATATAAAAACCTACAACTACTACCAGAATGGTCATGGGTACTATATAAAAACCTACAACTACTACCAGAATGGTCATGGGTACTATATAAAAACCTACAACTACTACCAGAATGGTCATGGGTACTATATAAAAACCTACAACTACTACCAGAATGGTCATGGGTACTATATAAAAACCTACAACTACTACCAGAATGGTCATGGGTACTATATAAAAACCTACAACTACTACCAGAATGGTCATGGGTACTATATAAAAACCTACAACTACTACCAGAATGGTCATGGGTACTATATAAAAACCTACAACTACTACCAGAATGGTCATGGGTACTATATAAAAACCTACAACTACTACCAGAATGGTCATGGGTACTATATAAAAACCTACAACTACTACCAGAATGGTCATGGGTACTATATAAAAACCTACAACTACTACCAGAATGGTCATGGGTACTATATAAAAACCTACAACTACTACCAGAATGGTCATGGGTACTATATAAAAACCTACAACTACTACCAGAATGGTCATGGGTACTATATAAAAACCTACAACTACTGCCAGAATGGTCATGAGTAAAATTTTAAAACCGACTACTACTACCAGAATGGTCATGGGTACTATATAAAAACCTACAACTACTACCAGAATGGTCATGGATACTATATAAAAACCTACAACTACTACCAGAATGGTCATGGGTACTATATAAAAACCTACAACTACTACCAGAATGGTCATGGGTACTATATAAAAACCTACTACCAGAATGGTCATGGGTACAATTTAAAAACCTACTACTACTACCAGAATGGTCATGGGTACTATATAAAAACCAATAACTTCTACCAGAATGGTCATGGGTCCTATATAAAACGTACAACTACTACTCCAGTGTAACCCCTTCACAGGTGTGTTTTCACCGTTCAGAATTAGAAGTGTGTTGACAAAGGAAGAATATTGTAAAAAATTTAAATAAAAAAAGACAATACATGAAACACGGCTATGGCAAAATCCCAGCCCAAACATTGAAGAACACTAAAAAACTATTAAATTCAAATTAATTCAGAGTTACATGATTGGGTAGCACGCCCACAAGGCGATGCCACACTGGTTGTCTTTGTTGCGTGACATTCGTGCATATCCCTGATCCCCCCAAAATGTGCTCCAGCTGAAAAGAAAGGGAGGACAATTTAAACATATTTTCAAAGAATACTGACAGTCTATAAAGGATTTCATGAAATCCCAAACTACCAACTGTCTAAAGGCCCAGTTTCAGATGCTCTTTTTACTTCCATTTTACTCTTAATCATTTGTGAGCATATAACAAAAGGGCAGATGGAGGTTTAAATGGGAAACAGTAGACACATTTACACCTGGTTCTAAATATATGTCCTTTGTCCAGATCTAACACATTCTGATTGTCTACCTTGTGAAGTGGAGACTAATAAAATACACACATTGAATTCTGATTGTGATCAGATCTCGTAAGTGATAAGATCAGGACAAGATCAGCAAAAAGGATTAAATACTGAAGGCAGATATGAATGGGGATACTGAGTAAAACCCTCTTACCTGTTTTTTACCAGCCAGTAATCCTGCCCATCCATGGTACCATATCCCACAGCAAGGACAGCATGGTTTGGTTCCTTTGTACAAGTTGGATCATTGTAAATTCCTGTAATAATACATGGTATGAAGATAGCAGAGTCATTTCTAGATACAAGTACACATTTTGACAAAATCATTTCTCCATAAAGTCAATATTTACAACACAATAAAAGCTACAGTGGAGTATAAATTATAATTGAATAATATACAGCGATCAGCTATAACATTATGACCGCCTGCCTAATATTGTGTAGGTCCTCCTTTTGCTACCAAAACAGCCCTGACCCATTGAGACATAGACTCCACTAGACCTCTGAAGGTGTGCTGTGGTATCAGGCACCAAGACAAATTAGTAGCAGATCCTTTAGGTCCTGTAAGTTGCAAGGTGGGGCCTCCATTGATTGGACTTGTTTGTCCAGCACATCTCACAGATGCTCAATTGGATTGAGATCTGGGGAATTTGGATGCCAAATCAACACCTTGAACTCATTGTTGTGTTCCTCAAACCATTCCTGAACCATTTTTGCTTTGTGGCTGGACGCATTATCCTGCTGAAAGAGGCCAATGGCATCAGGGAATACTGTTGCCATGAAAGGGTGCACATGGTCTGCAACAATGCTTAGGTAGGTGGTATGTGTCAAAGTAACATCCACATGAATGGCAGGACCCAACGTTTCCCAGCATTGCATAAAGCATCACACTGCCTCCGCCGGCTTGCCTCCTTCCCACAGTGCATCCTGGTGCCATGTGTTCTCAAGGTAAGCGACGCACATGCACCTGGCCATCCACATGATGTAAGAGAAAACATGATTGATCAAACCAGACCACCTTCTTCCATTGTTCTGTGGTCCAGTTCTGATGCTCACGTGCCCATTGTAGGCACTTTCAGCCGTGGACAGGGGTCAGCATGGGCACCCTGACTGGTCTGTGGCTACGCAGCCAATACGCAACAAACTGTGACGCACTGTGTGTTCTGACAGCTTTCTATCAGTACCAGAAACTTACACTTGCCCATTTTTCCTACTTCTAACACATCAACTTTGAGGTTCACTTGCTGCCTAATATATCCCGACAGGTGCCATGATAACAAGATTATAAGTGTGATTCACTTCACCTGTCAGTGGTCATAATGTTATGGCTGATCGGTGTATCAGTGTGATTCACTTCACCTGTCAGTGGTCATAATGTTATGGCTGATCGGTGTATCAGTGTTATTCACTTCACCTGTCAGTGGTCATAATGTTATGGCTGATCGGTGTATCAGTGTGATTCACTTCACCTGTCAGTGGTCATAATGTTATGGCTGATCGGTGTATCAGTGTGATTCACTTCACCTGTCAGTGGTCATAATGTTATGGCTGATCGGTGTATCAGTGTGAATCACTTCACCTGTCAGTGGTCATAATGTTATGGCTGATCGGTGTATCAGTGTGATTCACTTCACCTGTCAGTGGTCATAATGTTATGGCTGATCGGTGTATCAGTGTGATTCACTTCACCTGTCAGTGGTCATAATGTTATGGCTGATCGGTGTATCAGTGTGAATCACTTCACCTGTCAATGGTCATAATGTTATGGCTGATCGGTGTATCAGTGTGATTCACTTCACCTGTCAGTGGTCATAATGTTATGGCTGATCGGTGTATCAGTGTGATTCACTTCACCTGTCAGTGGTCATAATGTTATGGCTGATCGTGTGTATCAGTGTGAATCACTTCACCTGTCAGTGGTCATAATGTTATGGCTGATCGGTGAAAATGTAAGTGCTGGTACCGTGCACTGGAAAGTGGCTTAGCCTAAGTCAAGCACTGACTTTTATATGCAGTGCTGCTTGAAAGTATGTGAACCCATTTTATAATTATAGATTTTTTTTTGTGTTCACCATTAAATCTTTATCTAATTAGAAATTGTTTTTTTATTTTAAATATCAGGTTTCCAGTTACCAATTCCAATTTTTGGTTTAGAGAAACAAAATTAAAAAGGAATAAGTGCAGGTGCAAAAATAAGCAAACCCCAAGGTGCGTCTGTAAGTAGAATCAGGCTGTCGCACCCTCTGCATTAACCTCCTCTGAGTCCGGGCCAGGCTTTCTCTCTCTCCTGTCTGTCCATATATGTGGGGCTTTTCCCCACTGCCCCTCAAGTCTCCACACCTGCTATTCATTCCCTCATCAGCCTGCCTATATATACCCTTGTTTCCGTCAGTCCGGCGGTACATTGTTGTTATTCACTACTATGTAGTAACGTTCACGGCCGCTCCAAACCTAATTTGAGCACCCGGTTTAGTTGTTCCTTCCTACTAAACCTGTTTGTCCACCTTACCCAGCCTCCAAACACCTCCACCTGCCCGCCTGTCAGCCACCTGCTCTGCCTACCCGCTGTGGTTGGGCCCACTTGCGGCTCTCCCCGTAACACAGGTGGGTGAATAATTTGGTACCAAATGAACCATCCTGTAGAGTGCAGTGAGAGCACATCAGTGTGGGAAAGCTATACAACATCCTCAATTAGATTTGACCTCCTTCAGTCCACTGTGAGGCAAATCATTTACAAATGGAGAGCATTTATCATGACAGCAGCTTAGCCTATTTAGAATCGTACACCCTTCCAAAATATCCCAGAGACCCACAAGAAAAACATTTGGGGAGCAAATCCCAACCCAAACATATCATCTGGGGCTTTGCAGTCCTCCCTTGCTAAATCTCAGGTTACCGTGTTTACAATATGTAGAACACTGAACAAAAATGGTATTCTTTGGTGGGTAGCTGGGATGAAAACTCTGCTGTTAAGAGATTACCTGGACAAACCTGAAGGTTTCTAGGAGTCCATTCTCTGGACAGATGAGTCCCACATTTACCCTTTTGGTCACAATCAAAACTACCATATTTGTCCAAAATCCAACACTGCCTACAACCAAAATATCCTTATCCCAACAGTCAACCATGGTGGGAATGTAAAGATCTCTGGCTTCTTTTTCTCACCTGGACCTTGGTGACTGCACATCTTTAAGGAAACCCTAAATTCTGAGGTATACCAGAATTTTCTTGAACAGAAATTTAGTCCATCAGTCAAATAGCTCCAGCTGGACCGAAAATATGTCTTCCAACAAGACAACAACCTAAATCATTCAAGCAAATCAACAACAGCAAAATTCAGAAGATTTGGGTTTTGGATTGACCAATCCAATTGTGATGCAGTGGTACATTAGGAACTTATATGCCACCCCTCAAACCTCACTTAACCATATGAGTTTGATAAGGAGCTGTTTACTCCAAGTTTTCACTGCTAATAGAGGTGCCACAAGCTATTGAATGAAGGGGTTCACATATTTTTCCACACATGGAATCTGACATTTGGTTACATGAAACACTTTAGTTTAAATAAACATTGAAAATCTATCATATGTTTTTGTTTGTTTCATTCGTTTGGAAGCTATTTTTTACAAATTGGGGTTTAGATAAAGATTTTATGAGTATTTGTTTATACAAAAACAAAGACCATCCTTGTAGGATTCACAAAATTGAAGCAACACTGTATATGTACATTCATGGGGCACTTAATTTTGGTACACTGATCTGATATTGTGTAGGACCCTTTGGCCTCCATCTGCTTCAAGGTTCAATGCCTAAAGTAGGTCATTCAGAGATGTCCTTCTGCACATCACTGTTGTAAAGAGTGGTTATTTGAGTGTTTGTACCTTTCTGTCAGCTTGAAAAAGTCTGGCTATTCTCCTCTGACCTTTCTCTTTAACAAGTTTGTTTCACAAAACTGCTGCTCACTGGATGTTTGAAACCACCATGTTCTGGCACCTATAATCATACCACAATCACAGTCCCTAATATCACACTTCTTCCCCATTCTAATGTTTGGCTGAACAACAATTTGACATGCATTGACATTTAACAAATGTAGGTCATGTATGTCATGCCCAAACTGTCCTTAAAATGACAAAACATGACATAAGTTGTTTTGTAATTCATAATGATGACAATTATCTTTACCACTCCGGTAGAAAGCAAAATGAGGTCGGGTGGCATCAATGGCGACAGAGATGGGTCCGATGGTGGCCACTCCTTGCTTCAACATATTCTCATCTCCCTCAGGCAAGAAGCTGTATCTGGAACAGTTAGCAGCACGCCCTGCAGGGTTGTACTTGCATGGTTGTTGCTAAAAGGAGACAAAATAACAGTCAGATACTACAGAGGTAAGATTATTTACCATATGGTGGGGCAGCTAGTTACTGCAGGATGGTACCAGCTAGTTACTGCAGGACATTACCAGCTAGTTACTGCAGGACATTACCAGCTAGTTACTGAAGGACATTACTAGCTAGTTACTGCAAGATGTTACCAGCTAGTTACTGCAGGACATTACCAGCTAGTTACTGCAGGATGTTACCAGCTAGTTACTGCAGGACTTTACCAGCTAGTTACTGAAGGACATTACTAGCTAGTTACTGCAGGACATTACTAGCTTGTTACTGCAGGATGTTACTAGTTAGTTACTGAAGGACGTTACCAGCTAGTTACTGCAGATATAAGCAACTGACCCAACTGAACACTAGTTTATACTCACTACTCCACTGTAGGGGTACGAATGTTCAGAATCAATGCCATTGTTGTCAATGACATACTGGAAGGCCCATGTCATGAAGCCACCATCACATCCCTCGTTGCCGTATTTAGAGGAGCAGTCCACCAGGTTCTGGGGGCTGAGGTCTATTAGATTGCCAGTGGTCTTCATCAGCTGGCCCTCCAGGGCCCCAACAGCGCTGAAGGCCCAGCAGGAACCACAGGAGCCCTGTGGTCAAGAGAACATTAGGGACTTTTAAACTGAATGTAACTGAAATGTTGTATGAATGATTTTGTAAAACAAGGCTCACATATCACTTGTTTACTCATTTGCTCATAGTCTAAAAAGGCTCTTAGAGACTTATTGGTTGCACTATATTTTACAGTGAGACCATTTCATTACTGTGGATTGCATAAATGCTTGTGGATTACAAAAGCATTTTTCTTTTGTGATTTGTTAAATTTGGTTACCTTTATCAATTAATTTAGTCAGTATGTATCTAAAAAATATCCATATGTGCTATTATGTGTCTAAATAAAAAAATACATCCAGGGTGTGTATGTACTTTTTCAGATGACAAGGGATCAGATTACTTGATAGCGACAGTAACAAACTGTATAAGATTACTTGCAGGTAGTCCAATTTCATTAACTCCGGGGCTGAAAAATAGGTTGTTGCTCAGCTTTTGAATTTCATAGAGACAAATCAAAGATATTACCATGTGCATCCAAGTCACATCTTCACTACCTTGAGAAAAAAAGTGAATATCCCTGTTTCTCTCTTGAATTTTGTGATTTCCCATTTGTAATCAAGATCCTGCTTCATCGCAGCAACTCCCAGCGGACTCTGGACAGACAGTTTTGATATGTCTTCCAAACCACACTGGATGCCATTCTGGTCCTTATCACACTGCTTGATTTGATTAATAACTCCATAACCTCAGACGGTGTTGACCAATTACACCACCCACCCACAAGGCCTAATTCGAAAACAGGATTCAAACCAGACCCGGTGCCACACAGGGGCATAACCCCCTTAGTTGTATTTTCTGCCCCCCCAGTGTAAGTTTTAAATACCCTATAGAAAAATAACCCAAAAAAAGATTAGCCCCTTGCCATTTTTAACTGCCCTCTCTGTCACTTCATCCTGGTGCTGGGCCTGATTCAAACTCTGGTCTCCCAATGATTTCTCTGGCATTTTACTGTCTGTTTCCCAAATCCTCACTGATGTATTTCTAGTTTTAGATAAGCAATTAATACACAAATATGCACAAATCATTTGAGAAAAACAAGGAAGGTACAGCAACTGCCAAATGAAATGTTAATTAAATGTTGGTGCTGCTCACACTGACAATCCCTGGTCTAGAGAACACATTACCTGCATTTTGACTGAAGTGACATAGCCCTTCTCTCTCCAGTCAAGGGTATCAGGTATGGGGGCACCAGAGGATCCCAAAAATGCAGAGGGCTCCCTCTTGTGGTCAGCAGGAACACGCAAAGAGGCAAAAGACTGGGCAACTTCCTCTTGGGTCTGAAAATTGTTGACAAGTTAAGCAACACATTGACCAAAGTGAGTATTTAAAGAGCTCTTACTGTAATTAGTATAAAAGACTCAACCCATTAACCCAAGGCTACATCCACAGATTAAAGATAAATGTTAAGACAAGATCACAAAATTCATGTAGACACATACATGCAATGCTACATTACTTCTGCTTGTGTATTTACAATAAAATGAAACAAATACCTACTGAGGAAAGATAGATCCACCTTTCATTCAGACTAGAGGCATAGGGAAGTAGAGTATGTGCATTTGTGCTTGATGCGACTACAAAGAGAATCAAGCCATAGTGGGTACTAATACTATAACACCTTCAGATATCAGAGTTCCAAACTGGTCTGTGGTATTGTCAGTGCTCTGAGGACCTCACCAAATCCCCCATATGATTCATGCCCAGGTCATAGGTGTGCATGCCCATGGAAGCTTCCAGGTTGTGGAGGCTGATCAGCTGAATATTCCTCTCCCAGATCTCCCTTCGGCCCAGTTCCTCAACCTATTGTCCACACAGAGGGGTTGAAATACGTTAGTCTGTCATTATAAAATATACACTTTGCAAAATGATTATTTAGTTATCTACAGTAGATATAAAAAGTCTACACACCCGTGTTAAAATGCCAGGTTCTTTTGATGTAAAAGAATGAGACAAATAAAAATCATGTCAGAAATTTTGACCTATAACGTGAACAATCCAATTGATAAACAAAAAAACTGAAATCGTTGAGAAAAAACTAACAAAAAAAACTCAATAACCTGCTTGCACAAGTGTGCACACGCCTTAAACGATATTTTGTTGAAGCACCTTTTGATTTTATTACAGCACTCAGTCTTTTTGGGTAGCAGTCTATTAGCATGGCACATCTTGATGTGGCAATATTTGCCCACTCTTCTTTGCGAAAGCGCTCCAAATCTGTCAGATTGCGTGGACATCTCCTGTGCACAGCCCTCTTCAGATCACCCCACAAATGTTCAATTGGATTCAGGTCTGGGCTCTGGCTGGGCCATTCGAATACGTTAATCTTCTTCTGGTGAAGCCATGCTTTTGTGGATTTGGATGTGTGCGGTCGGGGACAGTGCCTTTGGGATGGCAGACCGGGGTGGTGGTCCCTCTTTTTAAGAAGGGGGACCGGAGGGTGTGTTCCAACTATAGGGGGATCACACTTCTCAGCCTCCCCGGGAAAGTCTATGCCAGGGTTCTGGAGAGGAGAATACGGCCGATAGTAGAACCTCGGATTCAGGTGGAACAGTGTGGTTTTCGTCCGGGCCGAGGAACACTGGACCAGCTCTATACCCTCTATGGGGTGTTGGAGGGTTCATGGGAGTTTGCCCAACCAATCCACATGTGTTTTGTGGATTTGGAGAAGGCATTCGACTGTGTCCCTCGCGGCGTCCTGTGGAGGGTGCTTTGGGAATATGGGGTCCTGGGTCCTTTGCTAAGGGCTGTCAGGTCCCTATACGACCAAAGCAGGAGCTTGGCCCGCATTGCCAGCAGTAAGTCAGACTTGTTCCCAGTGCATGTTGGACTCCGGCAGGGCTGCCCTTTGTCGCCGGTTCTGTTCATAATTTTTATGGACAGAATTTCTAGGCGCAGCCAGGGGCCGGAGGGTGTCAGGTTTGGGGACCACACGATTTCGTCTTTGCTCTTTGCGGATAATGTTGTCGTGTTGGCCCCTTCAAACCAGGACCTTCAGCATGCGCTGGGACGGATCGGTGCAGCTTCTGCAGTAATGCGGTCGATGCATCGGTCTGTCGTGGTGAATAAAGAGCTGAGCCGCAAGGCTATGGTCATGAGCTTTGGGTCATGACCGAAAGGACAAGATCCTGGATACAGGCGGCCGAAATGAGCTTTCTCCGCAGGGTGGCTGGGCGATCCCTTAGAGATAGGGTGAGAAGCTCGGTCACCCGGGAGGAGCTCAGAGTAGAGCCGCTGCTCCTCCACATCGAGAGGGGTCAGCTGAGGTGGCTTGGGCATCTGTTTCGGATGCCTCCGGAACGCCTTCCTGGGAAGGTATTCTGGTCCCGTCCCACCGGGAGGAGACCCCGGGGAAGACCTAGGACACGCTGGAGGGACTATGTCTCCCGGCTGGCCTGGGAACGCCTCGGTGTGCCCCCGGAAGAGCTGGAGGAAGTGTCTGGGGAGAGGGAAGTCTGGGCATCTCTGCTTAGACTGCTGCCCCCGCGACCCGGCCCCGGATGAAGCGGAAGAAGATGAATGAATGAAGGATGTGTGCTTTCGGTTGTTGTCGTGCTGAAAGGTGAACTTCCTCTTCATCTTCAGCTTTCTTATGGACGCCTGAAGGTTTTGTGCCAAAATTGCCTGGTATTTGGAACTGTTCATAATTCCCTCCACCCTGACTCAGGCCCTGGTTCCAGCTGAAGAAAAACAGCCCCAAAGCATGATGCTGCCACCACCATGCTTCACTGTGGGTATGGTGTTCTCTGGGTGAATGTTTTTGCCACCCTACCTCATAGCCCATTCATATGAAGAATAAGGGAGATTGTTGTCACATGTAGCACACAGCCAGTACTTACCAGAAGTTCCTTTAATGTTGCTATAGGCCCCTTGGAAGCCTCCATGACTAGTTTCCTTCTCGCCTTTTCATCAATTTTGGAGGGAAGTCCAGTTCTTGGTAATGTCTCTGTTTTGCCATATTTTCTCCACTTGATGATGACTGTCTTCACTGTGTTCCACGGTATATCTAATGCTTAGGAAAAATGTTTGTACCCTTCTCTTGACTGATATATTTCAACAATGAGATCCCTCTCATGCTTTGGAAGCTCTCTGCAGACTATGGCTTTTGCTCTGAGACGCAACTAAGGAAATGTCAGGAAAATCCTACTAAATCCTACTGAATTTTATTTGTGATTAATCAGTCACTTTAAATGATGGCAGGTATGTAATGACTTCTATTAAACATGAGTTTGAATGTGATTGGTTAATTCTGAACACAGCCACATCCCTAGTTATAAAAGGGTGTGCACACTTATGCAACCAGTTTATTGTAAGGTTTTTATTTTTCATTGTTCCCCCTCAAAGATTTCAGTATGTTTTTCAATTGAATTGTTCACATTATAGGTCACAAAAGGGGAAAAAGTCTGACATGATTTATCTTTGTCTTTTACATCACAAAAACCTGGCATTTTCACAGGGGTGTGTAGCCTTTTTATATCCACTGTACATGTAAGAAATGTATTTGGGGAAGATGGTGAAACATTCAACCTATACAGCAACATACAACTATAGCCATTAGAGAAGCAGCTTTGTCTCATTCCTAAAATGTGTTGTAGTATTGGTGGCTCATCTCACCTCAGTCTGGTAGTTTTTGCCATGTGTCTTCTTCCACATCTGCCAGTGCTGTTCCAGCATTGCGTCAAACCGGGCGAAAGCAGGGCCACATACCAGCAAAGTGACAAAAAGACTCCCCAACATCATGTCTGCACAGATAACCGGTACAGATGTAAGATTGTTGTTTGAGAAAATACATGCAACTGGATAATAAAATAAGAAAGGGAGAAAGGAAAGTATAATATTTTGTGGTAATGATCAAAATATATTAATTTCAAAATATATAGCAAAGAAAGACTCAGCCATGCATGAAATAACATAGGGAATGAATACGTGCATTTTTTGACCAATGTTGTGCATTAGAAGCGGTTTGCGTAACTTGTGCATCAAAATCAAGACTCCTTTAGATGCGTGAGACCCAATTAGTCAATTTAGTTTTAGTTCCACATTTTTTTGGGTTACAGAAATGTCAAGAAATATTTACAGCAACTAAAACTCCCTACTGAAGGCTACCTTCACAAAACACAGCTGGTCACTATATCACAACCATTAACGGGTATTGAAACTGATGCGCAACCGACCAAGAATTTACAGGAAACTACTGAGTTTTCAACACAGATCCAAACAATAAACACATTATTCAGAATCAAACTCAGCTTTATATGTATGCCTAATAGACAAGACAATATATAAATTGTAGGTTTCAGTGATTAGTCTGACGCACAAGTGTAAACCCTCAGTTAATCTCAGTGAAATAAAGCCCAAATAGCCCATGCATAAAGTACTAAAATTACACATTTTAATAAAAGGTAGGATGGCAAATGTGCTTGTTGTGTAGGCCAATTATTCAGTTAATTAGCAATATAACTGGCTCCCTTGATGTTATACAACAGTATTGAAAAAGTGGTAAACATTTTATATTAAAACGTAGTAAACTGACCAACATGAACAGTGACACGGGAAAAACGAAAGTAAAACGAATGCTTTATTATAAATAACTCATTTTAAGACGGTCTAGTTCCAAATATTCACCTGATTAAAAACCAACCTAGCTACAACAGTATATGTCCTTTGAATAGTGTCTCTTTCTAGATAGAAAAACGCAAATATATAAGATTTACCTCTATGATGACTTCTGAGTAGGAGCGCGGCTTAACTGATTTCTGTGGGAACTGTTCCTTAATTTTCTTACCTGTCACATGGTCGTGGAGCGGCTTTCGTCATCTTTTTTTCTGTCTTTACAATCACGTATAGGCCTACTGTACAAATACAATATGTAGGAGGTTGGTAGGTGGAACGTAGGCAACATGCAAAAAGGTCTACAAATTCGTAACAACTCGGTATCAAATACTCACTTATGCTTGTTTCATTTCTCACAGACCCTAAGTATGACGTCACCATTGTTTTTCACCGGTAAAGTTGGTTGGATATTTGATATTGGATATTCATCGGATATTCGAAACACGAGATCGGGTCTCATTTCCCGGACTTTCCGAGTCGAATAGAACGTTGAAAAATAACTTTACTACGATGCGAGTGTTAGGGCACCGTCTTAAAAGTGCATCATTATCTGGTAATGTTTAGGAAAAATGTCAGTTGCTAATGTACATTTTAATAACTCGTATCAAAATAACCAATCAATATAGCTTCCGGGACAACTGCCCTACCATCAACATATTTTAGTTTTACAATTTTCAAAATGTAGGAAATTATTAATAGTTTTAAAACCATTTTTCATAACCATTTTCCATTGTTCAATAGCTCACACCCAATAAAAACGTTATCCAAATAACCAACAAAATATCTAAAGGGACATCTGCTACCATCAACATCCTTTAGTTTGACAATCTTTCTAATTTGGAAAATATTAATAGTTTAAAAAATATTTTTCCATAAGAAATGCTCAATAGCTTGGACTCAATAGTTTTAAAGCATTTTTCCATAAAAAATGCTCAATAGCTTGGATCAAATAAAACCTAAATGGAAATAATCAACTGATATAGCCTGAAGGACAGCTGTCCTTGTCACTGTTAAGGGAAAGGACGTGAGGCGCAGAAGAGGTAAAGATAATTAAAGTTAATTCCTTTAATTATCGCAGGGGACCTTGCGTGCGCTGCAGGATTTTAATCCATGACGGCGTAGTGTGTTACTAATGGTTTTCTTTGAGTCTGTAGTCCCAATTCTCTTCAGGTCATTGACCAGGTCCTGATAAATGTAATTTTTTTGTGGATAACACATGCTCACTTTGAATTTTGATGCCAACAATGCGTTTAAAAGAAGCTGGGACTGAGGCACAAAAAGACAAGAAACAATGTGTAATGCTAAAAAACGTAACCTAGTGGAATATAACACAAATAATTAGGTAAATTGGCAAAAGGATCGTAACATGAGGATGGGCCTGTCAGAAGTGGGGACGGGTTCACCCCTCTTTGAAAGACTGCGCAGGCAAATAGTGCCACAATTCAAGAGTAAAGTATCACAATGTAAAATTGAGTTTCGGGATCTCACTATCTATGATACACAATATCATTAAAAGATTCAGAGAATCTGGAGTAATCTCTGTACGCAAGGGACAAGGTGGAACGCCAGTATCGGATGGCTGTGATCTTCGGGCCCTCATGTGGCACTGCATTAAAAACAGACATGATTCTGTATGGACTAAATGGCTCAGGAACACTTCCAAAAACCATTTTGGTCTGTGAACACAATATGTCGCAGCATCCACAAATGCTAGTTAAAAACTCCATGCAAAAAACCAACCATAAATAAACAATATCCAGAAATACCAGTGCCTTCTCGGGGCCCAATCTCATTTATGAGGGAAAACTGTCCTGTGGTATCACAAATACAAATTATTTCCAAAAAAAAAAGAGAGGGACCGTCCGTCTTGTTATCAGTGCACAATTTAAAAGCCAGCATCCGTGATGGTATGGGGGTGCATTAGTGCACAAGGAATGGGTGACTTGCACATCTGTGAAAGCACCATTAATGCTGAACAATATATACAGGTTTTAGAGCAACATAATGCTGCCATCCAGACGACGTCTTTAACAGGGAAAGCCTTGCTTATTTTAGCAAAGCAATGCAAAATCACATTCTGCATGTGTCACAAAGGCATGTCTCTGTAGTAAAACAGTATGGGTGCTTAACTGGCCTGCCTGCAGTCCAGACCTGTCCCCCACTGAAAACATTTGGCGCATTACAAAACCATAAAAACAACAAAGGAGAAACCCTGAACTGTTGAGCAGCTGAAATTCTATATCAAGCAACAATAGGACAATATTGTACTTTCAAAAACGACAGCAATTGGTCTCCTCAGTTCCCAAACGCTTACAAGAGTATTTTTAAACTTGTTGCTGGCATCGACTTCAAAATGTGCCTGTATTTTTCCAAAAACAATAACATATCTCAGTTCCAATATTTGATATTTTGTCTCTGTACAATTGTCTATAAAATACAGGCACACATTATTTGCACATGATTGCATTCTGTTTTTATTTACATTTTATGTAGCGTCAAGACATTTTTGGAAACAGGGTTATAATATAAAGGAATTATTTTAATATCTTGCAAGGCTGGGCAGTACTATTTGCATTAGATATTAAATATCCATGTTATGTAAGTGGAGATTAGTTCAGGGTGTTTGGTCCTTCAGAGGCAAGATCATTACCACTTGTGAATGGAGGCCGGAGCATTACCACTTGTGTATGGAGGCAGGAGCATTACCACTTATGTATGGAGGCAGAAGCATTATTACTTGTGTATGTAGGCAGGAGCATTACCACTTGTGAATGGCTCAAAATGGCTAAACTTTACTATAATGCCTTTAACTTTGCAAACACAAAACACAGCAACATGCACCACATAAATTTCTCCTCTGTAATGGGGTTGATGTTTAACCTTTGGGTCTGGGGCTTCTCTGTGGCTATTGCTTGTTCCAAATACCTGGTTTCCTGTTTCACTTCCAGACCAGCAAGAACCCAGACACCAGCAATCTTTAAAAATTATTACAGGTTTTCCCAATCGATTTAACACATTTCTCAAATCTCACATAACTGCTGTCAAAACAGTTAACACAGCAAACTAAACACACTCTTATGTTGGCGAAACAGGTCAACATTCACTGCATAATGAAGCACTGCATTTTTTTCTAGCAATGCATTTACTTCAAATAAATACTAACATCAAAACTACAAATGGGTTGTCTGTTGAGTTGATAACAAATTCAGCTGTAGATACACAAATAAATGAATGAAAATACATGAACGAAAATACATTTTCTTCAATGAGGAGTTCAGTTGTATAACAATGGGAAAAAACTAAAGTGTTGCATTTATAATTTGGTCTGTGTATATATATATATATATATATATATATATATATATATATATATATATATATATATATATATATATATATACATACACATATACAGTGGGGAGATCAAGTATTTGACACACTGCCGATTTTGCAGGTTTTCCCACTTACAAAGCATGTAGAAGTCTTTAATTTTTATCATAGGTACTCTTCAACTGTGAGGAATCTAAAACAAAAATCCAGAAAATCTCAATGTATGATTTCTAAGTAATTAATTTGCATTTTATTGCATGACATAAGTATTTGATACATCAGAAGAGCAGAACTTAATATTTGGTACAAAAACCTTTGTTTGCAATTACAGAGATCATATGTTTCCTGTAGTTCTTGACCAGGTTTGAACACACTGCAGCAGGGATTTTGGCCCACTCCTCCATACAGACCTTCTCCAGATTCTTCAGGTTTCGGGGCTGTTGCTGGGCAATACGGACTTTCAGCTCCCTCCAAAGATGTTCTATTGGGTTCAGGTCTGGAGACTGGCTAGGCCACTCCAGGACCTTGAGATGCTTCTTACGGAGCCAATCCTTAGTTGCCCTGGCTGTGTTTCTGGTCGTTGTCATGCTGGAAGTCCCAGCCACGACCCATCTTCAATGCTATTACTGAGGGAAGGAGGTTGTTGGCCAAGATCTCGCAATACATGGCCCCATCCCTCCCCTCAATATGGTGCAGAATGATAATTCCACCTCCATGCTTCACGGTTGGGATGGTGTTTTTGGTGTTGTACTCATCCTTCTTCCTCCAAACACGGCAAGTGGAGTTTAGACCAAAAAAATCTATTTTTGACTCATCAGACCACATGACCTTCTCCCATTCCTCCTCTGGATCATCCAGATGGTAATTGGCTTGAGCTTCAAACGGGCCTGGATATGCACTGGCTTGAGCAGGGGACCTTGCGTGCGCTGCAGGATTTTAATCCATGACGGCGTAGTGTGTTACTAATGGTTTTCTTTGTGTCTGTAGTCCCAGCTCTCTTCAGGTCATTGACCAGGTCCTGCTGTGTAGTTCTGGGCTGATCCCACACCTTCCTCATGATCACTGATGCCCCACAAGGTGAGATCTTGCATGGAGCCCCAGACCGAGGGAGATTGACCATCATCATCATAATTTTCTAATAATTGCGCCAACAGTTGTTGCCTTCTCACCAAGCTGCTTGCCTATTGTCATGTAGCCCAGCCCAGCCTTGGGCAGGTCTACAATTTTATCCCTGATGTCCTTACACAGCTCTCTGGTCCTGGCCATTGTGGAGAGGTTGGTGTCTGTTTGATTGAGTGTGTGGACAGGTGTCTTTTAAACAGGTAACAGGTTCAAACAGGTGCAGTTAAAACAGGTAATGAGTGGAGAACAGGAGGGCTTCTTAAAGAAAAACGAACAGGTCTGTGAGAGCCGTAATTCTTACTGGTTTGTAGGTGATCAAATACTTATGTCATGCAATAAAATGCTAATAAATTATATAAAAATCATACAATGTGATTTTCTGGATTTTTGTTTTAGTCTCTCACAGTTGAAGTGTACCTATGATAAAAATTACAGACCTCTACATGCTTTGTAAGTAGGAAAACCTGGAAAATCGGCAGTGTAATCAAATACTTGTTCTCTACAATAGCTTTCCTCTTATCTCAAGATCTGGAAGGCTGTGTTTTGAGTAAATCTGTGGCAGAAATACTTTATTGGTACAAAACTTGAAATTGTATATTTTATGTTGCATTGTCCCTTTACTGCTAGAATCTCAAGAAGGATTCTAACCTATATTGTGCTCATCAGAATAATCACCATCATCCTCAGGAATGGTTGTACCGGTCAAACACAGATCACGTGTCATTTAGTTTTGTATTTCTATTCACTGCTCACAAATATTAAGAGAACACTTTAATTGCACATTGGGTCTCGATGAATGAAATAAATTAAAGATCAATGTAGGCTTACAGTCTTTACTGTAAGCCTACATTGTGTAATTGTATAATTCAAACAAAATGACGTAACAACAGTCAATTGAAACCAAAATCACCAACTGATTGACGGCTGGATTCAAACACACACTGAAAATCAAAGTTAAAAAAACGATGGTGATACAATATATCACTGTAAACATAACTATGTAATTTCAATAATATTAATGACACGCAATGAACACACTTTGGTTGATTACAGACACTCATTAGTGCATTTTTAAGCTTCAAAAGAGAGCACCCCGCCGCCCTTTGCCTCAAAATGGTTTGATCCGCTGCACCCCAGCCCTCAGCTGTGGCACATCATGAAGGTACAGTGTGGGTGTCACGGCTGTGGTGGTTGAAGGACACAGGCGCAGACTGAAGGTCACAAGGGTAATCCATGTTTAATACAAATGACAGAAGGACTCCAACAAAAACAAAAGGCAGCAACCAGTGACGTGGGCATTCCTTACAGAGGATAACAAAACCAAAATGAACCACGCCCCGGGGCCTACAAACTAAACTTAAATAGGGTCCCCAATTGGAGGGAATGACTAACACCTGCCTCCAATTGGGGAAACCAAAAAGGAGTAGAGGTGGCTAAAGGCCACCTCCTGTCCTGTCCTGGCTATGCCCCGAGCCCAGCGCAGAGATGGCTAGGGGCACAGCCAGGACGTGACAGTGGGGTGTGCGATACCGCAACATTTGGGCTTGATCCGATACCAAGTAATACAGGGCCAGAATCGACGATATCAATACCAATGATTTTTATTATTACAAGCAGCTCATGTACTTTCATTTAGGGGAGAGCAGTGTGTCATGATTTATTAGGTGAATGCTTCATCAATAGGCTAAATCTGAGTACATTTTCATGACCACTAAATGATTTGTAAGGCAAGTGGTAGAATCTCTGCCTGTCACTTGTGACCCTCCAAGGATATGCCTCCCAAGACCATCACTGACCAACCGCCAAACCGGTCATGCTGGATAATGTTGCTGGGAGCATAACGTTTATCACAACCTCTCCAGACTCTTTCACGTCTGTCACATGTGCTCAGTGTGAACCTGCTCTCATCTGTGAAGAGAATTGTGCACCAATGGCGGAGCTTCATGGTGCTGGGCTGTGTGCACAGGTCCCAAAGGACGTTCGGCCCTCATGCCACCCTCATGGAGGTCATTTTGTAGGGCTTTGGCAGTGCTCCTCCGGTTCCTCGCACAAAGGAGCAGATACAGTCCTGCTGCTGAGTTGATGCCCTTCTACGGCCCTGTCTAGCTCTCCTTGTGTAATGACCCGTCTCCTGGTATCTCCTCCTGACCTGCACCCTAGCCTCACCATGAGATAAGGGGCAGGTCAGGCTGCAGGCTGTTAGCCAGCCTGCTAGCATAGTGGATTCTGTCGATAGCATAGCCAGAGTAGTTAGTACAGTTTTACCTATATCCACTGTGACTAGTTCCAGGCTGAGAAAAGTTAAACAAGGTAGTGCTAACAATAGCAACCTTATTAGGATAACGTTTTCCTCCACCTCGGTCACAAATAAAAATGACTGTATCACCTCCCATCTCAAAATGGGACCCCTAAATGTTAGATCCCTTGCTCCAAAGGCAGTTGCAGTGAATTAATTAATCTCTGATCATAAACTAGATGTTATTGGCTTGTGTGAAACGTGTCTAAAGCCGGATAAATTCACTGCACTAAATGAGGCCTCTCCTCCTGGCTATAATAGTGATCACATCCCTCCTGCACCCCATGCTAATATTTATGACAGTAAATATAAATGTACCCAAAAACACATCACTGATTTTCATTCTTTTGAAGTTTTACTCATGAAAGTTAACCAGGCTGATAAATCGTTTTACATAGCTACTATTTACAGGCCCCCCGGGAGTAACAATGTTCCTCAATGAGTTTCCAGAATTCTTGTCTAACCTTGTAGTCATGGCAGATAGTATTCAAATTTTTGGCGATTTCAATATTCATATGGAGAAGTCCAAAGTGTTTTATTCAACATGTCTCAGGTCCAACACACTGCCACAATCACACCTTAGATTTGGTCCAATCACGAGAAATAGATATTGTAGATCTAATAATTTCCCCCCATAATCCTGGAATATCGGATCACTGTCTTATTACATTTAACTGTCTTATTACAACTACTACCAGAAAGGTCATGGGTACTATATAAAAACCTACAACACCTACCAGAATGGTCATGGGTACTATATAAAAACCTACAACTACTACCAGAATGGTCATGGGTACTATATAAAAACCTACCAATACTACCAGAATGGTCATGGGTACTATATAAAAACCTACAACTACTACCAGAATGGTCATGGGTACTATATAAAAACCTACAACTACTACCAGAATGGTCATGGGTACTATATAAAAACCTACAACTACTGCCAGAATGGTCATGAGTACAATTTAAAAACCTACTACTACTACCAGAATGGTCATGGGTACTATATAAAAACCTACAACTACTACCAGAATGGTCATGGGTACTATATAAAAACCTACAACTACTGCCAGAATGGTCATGAGTACAATTTAAAACCTACTACTACTACCAGAATGGTCATGGGTACTATATAAAAACCTACAACTACTACCAGGATGGTCATGGTTACTATATAAAAACCTACAACTACTACCAGAATGGTCATGGATACTATATAAAAACCTACTACCAGAATGGTCATGGGTACAATTTAAAAACCTACTACTACTACCAGAATGGTCATGGGTATTATATAAAAACCAATAACTTCTACCAGAATGGTCATGGGTACTATATAAAAATGTACAACTACTTCCAGTGTAACCCCTTCACAGGTGTGTTTTCACCTTTCAGAATTAGAAATGTGTTGACAAAGGAAGAATATTGAAAAAAAATAAAAATAAAAGACAATACATAAACACGGCTATGGCAAAATCCCAGCCCAAACACTGAAGAACACTAAAAAACAATTAAATTCAAATTAATTCAGAGTTACATGATTGGGTAGCACGCCCACAAGGCGATGCCACACTGGTTGTCTTTGTTGCGTGACATTCGTGCATATCCCTGATCCCCCCAAAATGTGCTCCAGCTGAAAAGAAAGGGAGGACAATTTAAACATATTTTCAAAGAATACTGACAGTCTATAAAGGATTTCATGAAATCCCAAACTACCAACTGTCTAAAGGCCCAGTTTCAGATGCTCTTTTTACTTCCATTTTACTCTTAATCATTTGTGAGCATATAACAAAAGGGCAGATGGAGGTTTAAATGGGAAACAGTAGACACATTTACACCTGGTTCTAAATATATGTCCTTTGTCCAGATCTAACACATTCTGATTGTCTACCTTGTGAAGTGGAGACTAATAAAATACACACATTGAATTCTGATTGTGATCAGATCTCTTAAGTGATAAGATCAGGACAAGATCAGCAAAAAGGATTAAATACTGAAGGCAGATATGAATGGGGATACTGAGTAAAACCCTCTTACCTGTTTTTTACCAGCCAGTAATCCTGCCCATCCATGGTACCATATCCCACAGCAAGGACAGCATGGTTTGGTTTCTTTGTACAAGTTGGATCATTGTAAATTCCTGTAATAATACATGGTATGGAGATAGCAGAGTCATTTCTAGATACAAGTACACATTTTGACAAAAAAAATTCTCCATAAAGTCAAAATTTACAACACAATAAAAGCTACAGTGGAGTATAGATTATAATAGAATAATATACACCGATCAGTTATAACATTATGACCGCCTGTAATGAGTTCTAAACCCACAAACTCTCAGCTAGACCCGATTCCTACAAAATTACTTAAGGAGTTATTTCCTGTGCTAGGTCAGCCAATGCTGAACATAATAAATTGCTCCCTTTCCTCCGGATGCGTACCAAACTCACTAAAAATTGCGGAAATTAAGCCTCTTCTAAAAAAATCTAATCTAGATCCCGACATATTAAACAATTATAGGCCAAAATCGAACCTCCCGTTCCTCTCAAAAATCTTAGAAAAATGTGTTTCCCAACAACTGAATGCCTTCCTAAAGACAGAAAACATTTATGAAATATTCCATTCTGGTTTTAGATCCCATCATAGTACTGAGACTGCACTCGTAACAAATGACCTTCTAATGGCCTCAGACAAAGGTTCCGCATCCGTCCTGTTGCTTCTTGATCTTAGTGCTGCTTTTGACACTATTGATCACTCCCTTCTCTTAGAGAGACTGGAAACCAATATTGGGCTACGTGGACATGTTCTAGCCTGGTTTAAATCTTATTTATCTGAAAGATATCAGTTCGTTAGTGTGGATGGCATATCCTCTGACAAGTCAAAGGTATGCTTTGGAGTTCCTCAAGGCTCGGTTCTGGGCCCATTACTTTTCTCACTATACATGCTCCCTCTGGGCGATGTAATCCGAAATCACAATGTTAACTTTCACTGTTATGCTGATGACACACAGTTATATATTTCAATGAAGCATGGAGAAGCCCCTAAATTAGCTATTTTGGAAGCATGCGTTTCAGATATTAGGAAGTGGATGACAGAGAATTTCTTGCTCTTAAACTCAAATAAAACAGAAATGCTCCTTTTAGGACCCAAAAAACAAGGAGCGTTGTTAGCAGATCTCACTGTGAACCTCGACGGCTGCATGGTCGTATCCCAAAAAACTGTAAAAAACCTTGGCGTTACCCTTGACCCTGACCTCTCCTTTGAAGAACATATAAAATATGTCTCAAGAGTTGCTTATTTTCATCTTCGAAACATCGCAAAAATTTGAAACTTTCTATCAAAAACTGATGCAGAAAAATTAATCCATGCTTTCGTTACTTCTAGATTAGATTACTGCAATGCTCTTCTCTCTGGTTATCCAGACAAATTAATAAATAAACTTCAATTAGTGCTGCACACAGCTGCTAGAATCCTAACTAGAACAAAAAAATTTGAACACATTACTCCTGTCCTGGCATCCTTACATTGGCTGCCTGTTAGGGTTAGGACTGATTTTAAGGTTTTACTCTTAACCTATAAATCAATACATGGACTTGCTCCTACTTACCTTGCTGAAATGATCCAGCCATACAAACCTACACGTAACCTTAGATCGCAAGTCGCAGGCCTTTTAATTGTACCTAGAATTTCTAAACAAACAGTTGGAGGCAGGGCCTTTTCTCATAGAGCTCCACTCCTGTGGAATGATCTGCCAATTAAGGTTAGAAATGCAAACTCAGTGCAAACTTTCAAGTGTCTACTAAAAACTCATCTCTACAGCACGGTTTATAATTAGGTGTAGCCTGGCCCGGGGGCGTGAAGGTGACCAGTAGGCTTGATACTGTCCACCCTTGCTGTCTTGCCAGGTGGGCTCTCGTCGCCACTGGGATGCCCTCCCTCCAATGCCCTTCGGTGGAAGAGTCACTGGCTTGTTGTTGACTCTCTATTGCGCACTTGTGCAGTTGGGCTGTACGCTGCTAGCAATACTCGGCCCTCATTCAGGGGGGTTGCGGTAGGTGGGTGTCCCTTTGGTTGATGCCTGGCAATGTGGTTGGATTGATTTCCTGCCTGTTGGGCCCTGTCCGGGGCCTCCCCCGGGTAGGGCCACAGTGTCACCGGACCCCCCGTCTCAGTTTCCAAGGTGTTACGCTGCTATATTATTGTGCTGGGGGACATGAGGGATGTACTACTAACTTTTCTCAGTTTCCTCCAATTTTAAATTTTAGAAGGAGATGAGGTCCTGGTCCACACCTGCGGATTACCTGGTTTGGGGGGACCGTTGCTGTTCCTGTCCTTGTCCACCTGGTCATACTTCTGACCTAGTCTAAAATCAAATATACTCTGGATTTAGCCAAGAGAAATGTATTTATTATTCCAATTGGACTCTTAATATCTCACCCGGCACAGCCAGAAGAGGACTGGTCACCCCTCTGAGCCTGGGTCCTCTCTAGGTTTCTTCCTAATATTCGGCCTTCTTTGGGAGTTTTTCCTAGCCACTGAAATTCAACCCTACTGTTGTTTGCTCCTTGGGGTTTAAGGCCGGGTGTCTCTGTAAAGCACTTTGTGACAACTGCTGTTGTAAAAAGCGCTTTATAAATACATTTTGATTGATTGATTGACCTGCCTAATATTGTGTAGGTCCTCCTTTTGCTACCAAAACAGCCCTGACCCTTTGAGACAAAGACTCCACTAGACCTCTGAAGGTGTGCTGTGGTATCTGGCAAACAAGACAAATTAAGCAGCAGATCCTTTAGGTCCTGTAAGTTGTAAGGTGGGGCCTCCATTGATTGGACTTGTTTGTCCAGCACATCTCACAGATGCTCAATTGGATTGAGATCTGGGGAATTTGGAGGCCAAATCAACACACCGAACTCATTGTTGTGTTCCTCAAACCATTCCTGAACCATTTTTGCTTTGTGGCTGGACGCATTATCCTGCTGAAAGAGGCCAATGCCATCAGGGAATACTGTTGCCATGAAAGGGTGCACATGGTCTGCAACAATGCTTAGGTAGGTGGTATGTGTCAAAGTAACATCCACATGAATAGCAGGACCCAACGTTTCCCAGCAGAACATTGCACAAAGCATCACACTGCCTCCGCTGGCTTGCCTCCTTCCCACAGTGCATCCTGGTGCCATGTGTTCTCAAGGTAAGCGACGCACATGCACCTGGCCATCCACATGATGTAAGAGAAAACATGATTGATCAAACCAGACCACCTTCTTCCATTGTTCTGTGGTCCAGTTCTGATGCTCACGTGCCCATTGTAGGCACTTTCAGCCGTGGACAGGGGTCAGCATGGGCACCCTGACTGGTCTGCGGCTACGCAGCCAATACGCAACAAACTGTGACGCGCTGTGTGTTCTGACAGCTTTCTATCAGTACCAGAAACTTACACTTGCCCATTTTTCCTACTTCTAACACATCAACTTTGAGGTTCACTTGCTGCCTAATATATCCCGACAGGTGCCATGATAACAAGATTATCAGTGTGATTCACTTCACCTGTCAGTGGTCATAATGTTATGGCTGATCGGTGTATCAGTGTGATTCACTTCACCTGTCAGTGGTCATAATGTTATGGCTGATCGGTGTATCAGTGTGATTCACTTCACCTGTCAGTGGTCATAATGTTATGGCTGATCGGTGTATCAGTGTGATTCACTTCACCTGTCAGTGGTCATAATGTTATGGCTGATCGGTGTATCAGTGTGATTCACTTCACCTGTCAGTGGTCATAATGTTATGGCTGATCGGTGTATCAGTGTGATTCACTTCATCTGTCAGTGGTCATAATGTTATGGCTGATCGGTGTATCAGTGTGATTCACTTCACCTGTCAGTGGTCATAATGTTATGGCTGATCGTGTGTATCAGTGTGATTCACTTCACCTGTCAGTGGTCATAATGTTATGGCTGATCGGTGAAAATGTAAGTGCTGTTACCGTGCACTGGAAAGTGGCTTAGCCTAAGTCAAGCACTGACTTTTATATGCAGTGCTGCTTGAAAGTATGTGAACCCATTTTATAATTATAGATTTTTTTTTGTGTTCACCATTAAATCTTTATTTAATTAGAAATTGTTTTTTTATTTCACATATCAGGTTTCCAGTTACCAATTCCAAATTTTGGTTTAGAGAAACAAAATTAAAAAGGAATAAGTGCAGGTGCAAAAGTAAGCAAACCCCAAGGTGCGTCTGTAAGTAGAATCAGGCTGTCGCACCCTCTGCATTAACCTCCTCTGAGTCCGGGCCAGGCTTTCTCTCTCTCCTGTCTGTCCATGTATGTGGGGCTTTTCCCCACTGCCCCTCAAGTCTCCACACCTGCTATTCATTCCCTCATCAGCCTGCCTATATATACCCTTGTTTCCGTCTGTCCGGCGGTAGATCGTTGTTATTCACTACTAGGTAGTAACGTTCACGGCCGCTCCAAACCATAATTTGAGCACCCGGTTCAGTTGTTCCTTCCTACTAACCCTGTTTGTCCACCTTACCCAGCCTCCAAACACCTCCACCTGCCCGCCTGTCAGCCACCTGCTCTGCCTACCCGCTGTGGTTGGGCCCACTCGCGGCTCTCCCCGTAACACAGGTGAATAATTTGGTACCAAATGAACCATCCTGTAGAGTGCAGTGAGAGCACATCAGTGTGGGAAAGCTATACAACATCCTCAATTAGATTTGACCTCCTTCAGTCCACTGTGAGGCAAATCATTTACAAATGGAGAGCATTTATCATGACAGCAGCTTAGACTATTTAGAATCGTACACCCTTCCAAAATATCCCAGAGACCCACAAGAAAAACATTTGGGGGGCAACTCCCAACCCAAACATATCATCTGGGGCTTTGCTAAATCTCAGGTTACCGTGTATACAATATGTAGAACACTGAACAGAAATGGTATTCTTTGGTGGGTAGCTGGGATGAAAACTCTGCTGTTAAGAGATTACCTGGACAAACCTGAAGGTTTCTAGGAGTCCATTCTCTGGACAGATGAGTCCCACATTTACCCTTTTGGTCACAATCAAAACCACCATATTTGTCCAAAATCCAACACTGCCTACAACCAAAATATCCTTATCCCAACAGTCAACCATGGTGGGAATGTAAAGATCTCTGGCTTCTTTTTCTCACCTGGACCTTGGTGACTGCACATCTTTAAGGAAACCCTAAATTCTGAGGTATACCATCAGTCAAATAGCTCAAGCTGGGCCGAAAATATGTCTTCCAACAAGACAACAACCCAAATCATTCAAGCAAATCAACAACAACAAAATCCAGAAGATTTGGGTTTTGGATTGACCAATCCAATTGTGATGCAGTGGTATATTAGGAACTGAAGCGGGCATTATATGCCAGACACCCCTCAAACCTCACTTAACCATATGAGTTTGATAAGGAGCTGTTCACTCCAAGTTTTCACTGCTAATGGAGGTGCCACAAGCTATTGAATGAAGGGGTTCACATATTTTTGCACACATTAAATCTGATATCTGCTAAATAAAACATTTTAGTTTAAATAAACATCGAAAATCTATCATATGTTTTTGTTTGTTTCATTCATTTGGAAGCTATTTTTTACAAATTGGGGTTTAGATAAAGATTTTATGAGTATTTGTTTATACAAAAACAAAGACCATCTTTGTAGGATTCACAAAATTGAAGCAGCACTGTATATGTACATTCATGGGGCACTTAATTTTGGTACACTGATCTGATATTGTGTAGGACCCTTTGGCCTCCATCTGCTTCAAGGTTCAATGCCTACAGTAGGTCATTCAGAGATGTCCTTCTGCACATCACTGTTGTAAAGAGTGGTTATTTCAATATTTGTACCTTTCTGTCAGCTTGAAAAAGTCTGGCTATTTTCCTCTGACCTATCTCTTCAACAAGTTTGTTTCACAAAACTGCTGCTCACTGGATGTTTATAACCACCATGTTCTGGAAACAACATTTCTGGCACCAATAATCATACCACAATCACAGTCCCTAATATCACACTTCTTCCCCATTCTAATGTTTGGCTGAACAACAACTTGACATGCATTGACATGCAGCCACATGATTCACAGCTTGACTACTTTAACAAATGTAGGTCATGTATGTCATGCCCAAACTGTCATGACAAAACATGACATAGGTTGTTTTTTAATTCATAATGATGACAATTATCTTTACCACTCCGGTAGAAAGCAAAATGAGGTCGGGTGGCATCAATGGCGACAGAGATGGGTCCGATGGTGGCCACTCCTTGCTTCAACATATTCTCATCTCCCTCAGGCAAGAAGCTGTATCTGGAACAGTTAGCAGCACGCCCTGCAGGGTTGTACTTGCATGGTTGTTGCTAAAAGGAGACAAAATAACAGTCAGATACTACAGAGGTAAGATTATTTACCATATGGTGGGGCAGCTAGTTACTGCAGGATGGTACCAGCTAGTTACTGCAGGACATTACCAGCTAGTTACTGCAGGACATTACCAGCTAGTTACTGAAGGACATTACTAGCTAGTTACTGCAAGATGTTACCAGCTAGTTACTGCAGGACATTACCAGCTAGTTACTGCAGGATGTTACCAGCTAGTTACTGCAGGACTTTACCAGCTAGTTACTGCAGGACATTACCAGCTAGTTACTGCAGGACGTTACCAGCTAGTTAATGCAGGACGTTACCAGCTAGTTACTGCAGGACATTACCAGCTAGTTACTGCAGGACCTTACCAGCTAGTTACTGCAGGACCTTACCAGCTAGTTACTGCAGGACGTTACCAGCTAGTTACTGCAGGACGTTACCAGCTAGTTACTGCAGGACTTTACCAGCTAGTTACTGAAGGACGTTACTAGCTAGTTACTGCAGGACATTACTAGCTTGTTACTGCAGGACGTTAATAGTTAGTTACTGAAGGACGTTACCAGCTAGTTACTGCAGATATAAGCAACTGACCCAACTGAACACTAGGAACAATAGTTTATACTCACTACTCCACTGTATGGGTACGAATGTTCAGAATCAATGCCATTGTTGTCAATGACATACTGGAAGGCCCATGTCATGAAGCCACCATCACATCCCTTGTTGCCGTATTTAGAGGAGCAGTCCACCAGGTTCTGGGGGCTGAGGTCTATTAGCTTGCCAGTGGTCTTCATCAGCTGGCCCTCCAGGGCCCCAACAGCGCTGAAGGCCCAGCAGGAACCACAGGAGCCCTGTGGTCAAGAGAACATTAGGGACTTTTAAACTGAATGTAACTGAAATGTTGTATGAATGATTTTGTAAAACAAGGCACACATATCACTTGTTTACTCATTTGCTCATAGTCTAAAAAGGCTCTTAGAGACTTATTGGTTGCACTATATTTTACAGTGAGACCATTTCATTACTGTGGATTGCATAAATGCTTGTGGATTACAAAAGCATTTTTTTTTTGTGATTTGTTAAATTTGGTTACCTTTATCAATTAATTTAGTCAGTATGTATCTAAAAAATATCCATATGTACTATTATGTGTCTGAATAAAAAAATACATCCAGGGTGTGTATGTACTTTTTCAGATGACAAGGGATCAGATTACTTGATAGCGACAGTAACAAACTGTATAAGATTACTTGCAGGTAGTCCAATTTCATTAACTCCTGGGCTGAAAAATAGGTTGTTGCTCAACTTTTGAATTTCATAGAGACAAATCAAAGATATTACCATGTGCATCCAAGTCACATCTTCACTACCTTGAGAAAAAAAGTGAATATTCCTGTTTCTCTCTTGAATTTTGTGATTTCCCATTTGTAATCAAGATCCTGCTTCATCGCAGCAACTCCCAGCGGACTCTGGACAGACAGTTTTGATATGTCTTCCAAACCACACTGGATGCCATTCTGGTCCTTATCACACTGCTTGATTTGATTATTAACTCCATAACCTCAGACGGTGTTGACCAATTACACCACCCACCCACAAGGCCTAATCCGAAAGCAGGATTCAAACCAGACCCGATGCCACACAGGGGCATAACCCCCTTAGTTGTATTTTCTGCCCCCCCAGTGTAAGTTTTAAATACCCTATAGAAAAATGACCCAAAAAAAGATTAGCCCCTTGCCATTTTTAACTGCCCTCTCTGTCACTTCATCCTGGTGCTGGGCCTGATTCAAACTCTGGTCTCCCAATGATTTCTCTGGCATTTTACTGTCTGTTTCCCAAATCCTCACTGATGTATTTCTAGTTTTAGATAAGTAATTAATACACAAATATGCACAAATCATTTGAGAAAAACAAGGAAGGTACGGTAACTGCCAAATGAAATGTTAATTAAATGTTGGTGCTGCTCACACTGACAATCCCTGGTCTAGAGAACACATTACCTGCATTTTGACTGAAGTGACATAGCCCTTCTCTCTCCAGTCAAGGGTATCAGGTATGGGGGCACCAGAGGATCCCAAAAATGCAGAGGGCTCCCTCTTGTGGTCAGCAGGAACAAGCAAAGAGGCAAAAGACTGGGCAACTTCCTCTTGGGTCTGAAAATTGTTGACAAGTTATGCAACACATTGACCAAAGTGAGTATTTAAAGAGCTCTTAATGTAATTAGTATAAAATACCCAACCCATTAACCCAAGGCTACATCCACAGATTAAAGATAAATGTTGAGACAAGAACATGCAATGCTACATTACTTCTGCATGTGTATTTACAATAAAATGAATCAAATACGTACTGAGGAAAGATAGATCCACCTTGCATTCAGACTAGAGGCATAGGGAAGTACAGTACGTGCATTTGTGCTTGTTACGACTACAAAGAGAATCAAGCCATAGCCATAACACTATAACACCTTCAGATATCAGAGTTCCAAAATGGTCTAAGGCATTGTCAGTGCCCTGAGGACCTCACCAAATCCCCCATGTGATTCATGCCCAGGTCATACGTGTGCATGCCCATGGAAGCTTCCAGGTTGTGGAGGCTGATCAGCTGAATATTCCTCTCCCAGATCTCCCTTCGGCCCAGTTCCTCAACCTATTGTCCACACAGAGGGGTTGAAATACGTTGGTCTGTCATTTTACAAATATACACTTTGCAAAATGATTATTTATTTATTTAGTTAGCTACAGTGGATAATAAAAAGTATACACACCTGTGATAAAATGCCAGGTTCTTGTGATGTAAAAGAATGAGACAAAGATAAATCATGTCAGAACTTTTTCCACCTTTAATGTGACCTATAACGTGAACATTCCAATTGAAAAACAAACTGAAATCTTTGAGGGGGAAAAATAAAAAACTCACAATAACCTGCTTGCATAAGTGTGCACACCCTTCAACTTATATTTTGTTGAAGCACCTTCTGATTTTATTACAGCACTCAGTCTTTTTGGGTAGAAGTCTATTAGCAAGGCACATCTTGATGTGGCAATATTGGCCCAGTCTTCTTTGTGAAAGCGCTCCAAATCTGTCAAATTGCGAGGACATCTCCTGTGCACAGCCCTCTTCAGATCACCCCACAAATGTTCAATTGGATTCAGGTCTGGGCTCTGGCTGGGCCATTCCAATACGTTAATCTTCTTCTGGTGAAGCCATGCTTTTGTGGATTTGGATGTGTGCTTTCGGTTGTTGTCATGCTGAAAGGTGAACTTCATCTTCAGCTTTCTTACGGACGCCTGAAGGTTTTGTGCCAAAATTGCCTGGTATTTGGAACTGTTCATAATTCCCTCCACCTTGACTCAGGCCCTGGTTCCAGCTGAAGAAAAACAGCCCCAAAGCATGATGCTGCCACCACCATGCTTCACTGTGGGTATGGTGTTCTTTGGTTGATGTGCAGTGTTGTTTATGCGCCAAACATAACTTTTAAAATTCCGGCCTAAAAGTTCTACCTTGGTTGCATTAGACCATAAAAAAAAAATCCACGTGCTTTTAGGGGTCTAGATGTTTGTTTTTGTAAACTTCAGCCGGGCTTGGATGTTTTTTTTGTAAGAATGTTTTTGCCACCCTACCTCATAGCCCATTCATGTGAAGAATAAAGGAGATTGTTGTCACATGTAGCACAGCCAGTACTTGCCAGAAATTCTTGCAGTTCCTTTAATGTTGATATAGGCACCTTGGAAGCCTCCCTGACCAGTTTCCTTCTCATCTTTTCATCAATTTTGAAGGGATGTCCAGTTCTTGGCAATGTCTCTGTTGTGCCATATTTTCTCCACTTGATGATGACTGTCTTCACTGTGTTCCATGGTATATCTAATGCTTTGGAAATTATTTTGTACCCTTCTCTTGACTGATATCTTTCAACAATGAGATCCCTCTGATGCTTTGGAAGCTCTCTGTGGACCATGGCTTTTGCTCTGAGATGTAACTAAGAAAATGTCAGGAAAATCCTACTAGAACAGCTGAACTTTATTTGTGATTAATCAGAGTCACTTTAAATTATGGCAGGTGTGTAATGACTTCTATTTAACATGAGTTTGAATGTGATTGGTTAATTCTGAACACAGCCACATCCCCAGTTATAAGAGGTTGTGCAGACTTATGCAACCAGTTTATTGAAAGGATTATTTTTCATTGTTTCCCCTCAAAGATTTCAGTTTGTTTTTCAATTGAATTGTTCACATTATAGGTCACATTAAAAGTGGAATAAGTTCTGACATGATTTATCTTTTTCTTATTCTTTTACATCACAAAAACCTGGCATTTTCACAGGGGTGTGTAGACATTTTATATCCACTGTACATGTAAGAAATGTATTTGGGGAAGATGGTGAAACATTCAACCTATACAGCAACATACAACTACAGCCATTAGAGAAGCAGCTTTGTCTCAATCCTAAAATGTGTTGTAGTATTGGTGGCTCATCTCACCTCAGTCTGGTAGTTTTTGCCATGTGTCTTCTTCCACATCTGCCAGTGCTGTTCCAGCATTGCGTCAAACAAGGCGAAAGCAGTGCCACATACCAGCAAAGCGACAAAAAGACTCCCCAACATCATGTCTGCACAGATAATCAACCAGTACAGATGTAAGATTGTTGTTTAAAAAATACATGCAACATGCAACTGGATAATAAAATAAGAAAGCAAAAAAAAGTATAATATTTTGTGGTAATCAAGAACAAGATATTTATTGAATTCCAGGAATATTAAATGCTCAAATATATAAATTAGTCAATGTAGTTTTAGTTCCACATTTTTTTTTGTTACAGAAATATTTACAGGCTACCTTCACAAAACACAGCTGGTCACAAGATCAAAACCATTAACGGGAATTGGAACTGATGCGCAACCGACCTATAACCAAGAATGTACAGGAAACTACTGAGTTTTCAAAACAGTTCCAAACAATAAACACATTATTCAGAATCAAACTCAGCTTTATATTTATGTCTAGTAGTCAAGACAATATATAAATTATAGGCTTCAGTGATTAGTCTGACGCACATGTTAACCCTCAGTTAATCTCCGTAAAATAAAGCCCAAATAGCTCATGTATAAAGTACTAAAATTACACATTTTAATAAAAGGTAGGATGGCAAATGTGCTTGTTGTGTAGGCCAATTATTCAGTTAATTAGCAATATAACTGGCTCCCTTGATGTTATACAACAGTATTGAAAAAGTGGTAAACATTTTATATTAAAACGTAGTAAACTGACCAACATGAACAGTGACACGGGAAAAACGAAAGTAAAACGAATGCTTTATTATAAATAACTCATTTTAAGACGGTCTAGTTCCAAATATTCACCTGATTAAAAACCAACCTAGCTACAACAGTATATGTCCTTTGAATAGTGTCTCTTTCTAGATAGAAAAACGCAAATATATAAGATTTACCTCTATGATGACTTCTGAGTAGGAGCGCGGCTTAACTGATTTCTGTGGGAACTGTTCCTTAATTTTCTTACCTGTCACATGGTCGTGGAGCGGCTTTCGTCATCTTTTTTTCTGTCTTTACAATCACGTATAGGCCTACTGTACAAATACAATATGTAGGAGGTTGGTAGGTGGAACGTAGGCAACATGCAAAAAGGTCTACAAATTCGTAACAACTCGGTATCAAATACTCACTTATGCTTGTTTCATTTCTCACAGACCCTAAGAAGTATGACGTCACCATTGTTTTTCACCGGTAAAGTTGGTTGGATATTTGATATTGGATATTCATCGGATATTCGAAACACGAGATCGGGTCTCATTTCCCGGACTTTCCGAGTCGAATAGAACGTTGAAAAATAACTTTACTACGATGCGAGTGTTAGGGCACCGTCTTAAAAGTGCATCATTATCTGGTAATGTTTAGGAAAAATGTCAGTTGCTTATGTACATTTTAATAACTCGTATCAAAATAACCAATCAATATAGCTTCCGGGACAACTGCCCTACCATCAACATCTTTATGTTTTACAATTTTCAAAATGTAGGAAATTATTAATAGTTTTAAGACCATTTTTCATAACCATTTTTCATTGTTCAATAGCTCACACCCAATAAAACTTTATCCAAATAACCAACAAAAATATCTTAAGGGACATCTGCTACCATCAACATCCTTTAGTTTGACAATCTTTCTAATTTGGAAAATATTAATAGTTTTAAAAATATTTTTCCATCAGAAATGCTCAATAGCTTGGACTCAATAGTTTTAAAGCATTTTTCCATGAAAAATGCTCAATAGCTTGGATCAAATAAAACCTAAATGGAAATAATCAACTGATATAGCCTGAAGGACAGCTGTCCTTGTCACTGTTGAGGGAAAGGACGTGAGGCGCAGAAGAGGTAAAGATAATTAAAGGTAATTCCTTTAATTATCGCAGGGGACCTTGCGTGTGCTGCAGGAATTTTAATCCATGACGGCGTAGTGTGTTACTAATGGTTTTCTTTGAGTCTGTAGTCCCAGCTCTCTTCAGGTCATTGACCAGGTCCTGATAAATGTAATTTTTTTCACTTTAACCTAGTGGAATATAACACAACTAATTAGGTAAATTGGCAACAGGATTGTAACATGAGGATGGGCCTGTCAGAAGTGGGGACGGGTTCACCCCTCTTTGAAAGACTGCGCAGGCAAATAGTGCCACAATTCAAGAGTAAAGTATCACAATGTAAAATTGAGTTTCGGGATCTCACTATCTATGATACACAATATCATTAAAAGATTCAGAGAATCTGGAGTAATCTCTGTACGCAAGGGACAAGGTGGAACGCCAGTATCGGATGGCTGTGATCTTCGGGCCCTCATGTGGCACTGCATTAAAAACAGACATGATTCTGTATGGACTAAATGGCTCAGGAACACTTCCAAAAACCATTTTGGTCTGTGAACACAATATGTCGCAGCATCCACAAATGCTAGTTAAAAACTCCATGCAAAGAACCAACCATAAATAAACAATATCCAGAAAAGCCAGTGCCTTCTCGGGGCCCAATCTCATTTATGAGGGAAAACTGTCCTGTGGTATCACAAATACAAATTATTTTTGGGAATCATGGATGCTGCGTCCTCCGAAAAAAAGAGAGGGACCATCCATCTTGTTATCAGTGCACAATTTAAAAGCCAGCATCCGTGATGGTATGGGGGTGCATTAGTGCACAAGGAATGGGTGACTTGCACATCTGTGAAGGCATCATTAATGCTGAACAATATATACAGGTTTTAGAGCAACATAATGCTGCCATCCAGACAACGTCTTTAACAGGGAAAGCCTTGCTTATTTCAGCAAAGCAATGCCAAATCACATTCTGCATGTGTCACAAAGGCATGTCTCTGTAGTAAAACAGTATGGGTGCTTAACTGGCCTGCCTGCAGTCCAGACCTGTCCCCCACTGAAAACATTTGGCGCATTACAAAACCATAAAAACGACAAAGGAGAAACCCTGAACTGTTGAGCAGCTGAAATTCTATATCAAGCAACAATAGGACAATATTGTACTTTCAAAAACGATAGCAATTGGTCTCCTCAGTTCCCAAACGCTTACAAGAGTATTTTCAAACTTGTTGCTGGCATCGACTTCAAAATGTACCTGTATTTTTCCAAAAACAATAACATATCTCAGTTCCAATATTTGATATTTTGTCTCTGTACAATTGTCTATAAAATATGGGCATACATTATTTGCACATGATTGCATTCTGTTTTTATTTACATTTTATGTAGCGTCAAGACATTTTTGGAAACAGGGTTATAACATAAAATAATTATTTTAATGTCTTGCAAGGCTGGGCAGTACTATTTGCATTAGATATTAAATATCCATATTATGTAAGTGGAGATTAGTTGAGGGTGGAGAAAGGTGTTTGGTCCTTCAGAGGCAAGAGCATTACCACTTGTGTATGGAGGCAGGAGCATTACTACTTGTGTATGGAGGCAGGAGCATTACCACTTGTGTATGGAGGCAGGAACATTACTACTTGTGTATGGAGGTTGGAGCATTACCACTTGTGAATGGCTCAAAAAGGCTAAACTTTACTATAATGCCTTTAACTTTGCAAACACAAAACACAGCAACATGCACCACATCAATTTCTCCTCTGTAATGGGGTTGATGTTTAACCTTTGGGTCTGGGGCTTCTCTGTGGCTATTGCTTGTTCCCAATACCTGGTTCCCTGTTTCACTTCCAGACCAGCAAGAACCCAGACACCAGCAATCTTTAAAAATTATTACAGGTTTTCCCAATTGATTTAACACATTTCTCAAATCTCATGTAACTGCTGTCAAAACAGTTAACACAGCAAACTAAACACACTCTTATGTTGGTGAAAAAGATCAACATTAACTGCATAAGGAAGCACTGCATTTTATTCTAGCAATGTATTTATTTAAAATAAATACTAACATCAAAACTACAAATGGGTTGTCTGTTGAGTTGATAACAAATTCAGCTGTAGATACACAAATAAATGAATGAAAATACATGAATACATGAATGAAAATGTCTTCAATGAGGAGTTCAGTTGTACAACAATGGGAATAAACTAAAGTGTTGCATTTATAATTTGGTCAGTGTATATATATACACATATACAGTGGGGAGAACAAGTATTTGACACACTGCCGATTTTGCAGGTTTTCCCACTTACAAAGCATGTAGAAGTCTTTAATTTTTATCATAGGTACCCTTCAACTGTGAGGAATCTAAAACAAAAATCCAGAAAATCACATTGTATGATTTTTAAATAATTAATTTGCATTTTATTGCATGACATAAGTATTTGATAAATCAGAAGAGCAGAACTTAATATTTGGTACAAAAACCTTTGTTTGCAATTACAGAGATCATACGTTTCCTGTAGTTCTTTACCAGGTTTGCACAGACTGCAGCAGAGATTTTGGCCCACTCCTCCATACAGACCTTCTCCAGATCCTTCAGGTTTCGAGGCTGTTGCTGGGCAATACGGACTTTCAGCTCCCTCCAAAGATGTTCTATTGGGTTCAGGTCTGGAGATTGGCTAGGCCACTCCAGGACCTTGAGATGCCTCTTACGGAGCCACTCCTTAGTTGCTCTGGCTGTGTGTTTCTGGTCGTTGTCATGCTGGAAGACCCAGCCACGACCCATCTTCAATGCTATTACTGAGGGAAGGAGGTTGTTGGCCAAGATCTCGCAATACATGGCCCCATCCCTCCCCTCAATACGGTGCAGAATGATGATTCCACCTCCATGCTTCACGGTTGGGATGGTGTTTTTGGTGTTGTACTCATCCTTCTTCCTCCAAACACGGCGAGTGGAGTTTAGACCAAAAAACTCTATTTTTGACTCATCAGACCACATGACCTTCTCCCATTCCTCCTCTGGATCATCCAGATGGTCATTGGCAAACTTCAGACAGGCCTGGACATGCGCTGGCTTGAGCAGGGGACCTTGCGTGTGCTGCAGGATTTTAATCCATGACGGCGTAGTGTATTACTAATGGTTTTCTTTGAGTCTGTAGTCCCAGCTCTCTTCAGGTCATTGACCAGGTCCTGCTGTGTAGTTCTGGGCTGATTCATCACCTTCCTCATGATCACTGATGCCCCACTAGGTGAGATCTTGCATGGAGCCCCAGACCGAGGGAGATTGACCATCATCATCATCATTTTCTAATAATTGCGCCAACAGTTGTTGCCTTCTCACCAAGCTGCTTGCCTATTGTCCTGTAGCCCATCCCAGCCTTGTGCAGGTCTACAATTTTATCCCTGATGTCCTTACACAGCTCTCTGGTCCTGGCCATTGTGGAGAGGTTGGTGTCTGTTTGATTGAGTGTGTGGACAGGTGTCTTTTAAACAGGTAACGGGTTCAAACAGGTGCAGTTAATACAGGTAATGAGTGGAGAACAGGAGGGCTTCTTAAAGAAAAACGAACAGGTCTGTGCGAGCCGGAATTCTTACTGGTTTGTAGGTGATCAAATACTTATGTCATGCAATAAAATGCTAATAAATTATTTAAAGATCATACAATGTGATTTTCTGGATTTTTGTTTTAGTTTTGTTTTCGTCTCTCACAGTTGAAGTGTACCTATGATAAAAATTACAGACCTCTACATGCTTTGTAAGTAGGAAAACCTGGAAAATCGGAGGTGTAATCAAATACTTGTTCTCTACAATAGCTTTCCTCTTATCTCAAGATCAGGAAGGCTGTGTTTTTGAGTATATCTGTGGCAGAAATACTTTATTGGTATGACATTTGCCATTGTATATTTTATGTTGCATTGTCCCTTTACTGCTAGAATCTCAAGAAGGATTCTAACCTACATTGTGCTCATCAGAATAATCACCATCATCCTCAGGAATGGTTGTACCGGTCAAACACAGATCACGTGTAGCATTCATTTAGTTTTGTATTTCTATTCACTGCTCACAAATATTAAGAGAACACTTTAATTGCACATTGGGTCTCGATGAATGAAATAAATTAAAGATCAAAATCTTTACTGTAAGCCTACATTGTGTAATTGTATAATTCAAACAAAATGACGTAACAACAGTCAATGGAAACCAAAATCACCAACTGATTGACGGCTGGATTCAAACATACACTGAAAATCAAAGTTAAAAAAACTATGGTGATACAATATATCACTGTAAACATAACTATGTAATATCAATAATATTAATGACACGCAATGAACACACTTTGGCCGATTACAGACACTCATTAGTGCATTTTTAAGCTTCAAAAGAGAGCACCCCGCCGCCCTTTGCCTCACAATGGTTTGATCCGCTGCACCCCAGCCCTCAGCTGTGGCACATCATGAAGGTACAGTGTGGGGGTGTGCGATACCGCAACATTTGGGCTTGATCCAATACCAAGTAATACACGGCCAGAATCGCCGATATCAATACCAATTATTTTTATTATTACAAGCACCTCATGTACTTTCATTTAGGGGGGAGCAGTGTGTCATGATTTATTAGGTGAATGCTTCATCAATAGGCTAAATCTGAGTAAATTTTCATGACCACTAAATGATTTGTAAGGCAAGTGGTAGAATCTCTGCCTGTCACTTGTGGGACTCCAAGGATATGCCTCCCAAGACCATCACTGACCAACCGCCAAACTGGTCATGCTGGATGATGTTGCTGGGAGCATAACGTTTATCACGACCCGTCTCCTGGTATCTCCTCCTGACCTGCACCCTAGCCTCACCATGAGATAAGGGGCAGGTCAGGCTGCAGGCTGTTATCCAGCCTCCTAGCATAGTGGAGTCTGTCGATAGCATAGCCAGAGTAGTTAGTACAGTTTTACCTATTGCCACTGTGACTAGTTCCAGGCTGAGAAAAGTTAAACAAGGTAGTGCTAACAATAGCAACCTTATTAGGATAACGTTTTCCTCCACCTCGGTCACAAATAAAAATGACTGTATCACCTCGCATCTCAAAATGGGACTCCTAAATGTTAGATCCCTTGCTCCAAAGGCAGTTGCAGTGAATGAATTAATCTCTGATCATAAACTAGATGTTATTGGCTTGTGTGAAACGTGTCTAAAGCCGGAGAAATTCACTGCCCTAAATGAGGCCTCTCCTCCTGGCTATAATAGTGATCACATCCCTCCTGCACCCCATGCTAATATTTATGACAGTAAATATAAATGTACCCAAAAACACATCACTGATTTTCATTCTTTTGAAGTTTTACTCATGAAAGTTAACCAGGCTGATAAATCGTTTTACATAGCTACTATTTACAGGCCCCCCGGGAGTAACAATGTTCCTCAATGAGTTTCCAGAATTCTTGTCTAACCTTGTAGTCATGTCTCAGGTCCAACACACTGCCACAATCACACCTTAGATTTGGTCCTATCACGAGAAATAGATATTGTAGATCTAATAATTTCCCCCCATAATCCTGGAATATCGGATCACTGTTTTATTACATTTAAAGTTAAAAAAAGAAATCCACTTGCTCCGCAAACAATGAGTTTCAAAAGCTGCACTATAAATTCTTGGAATACAAATAGATACCTTGATATTCTTACAAGTTCTCTCATCAACAACAGAGTAAATAAATCCTCAAATGATCAAATCGAGAATCTAAACTCAACATTGAGAAATACTTTAGCGGGTGCACCACTAAAAACAAAAGAAACACGGAACAAGAAACTTGCTCCCTGGTACACAGACAATACTAGAACACTCAAGCAAGCCTCCAGAAAATTGGAGCGAAAGTGGCGCTCCACCAAGTTGGAAGTATTCTGACTAGCCTGGATAGACAGTACACTACAATACCGAAAATCACTCATATTTACTCGATCAGCTTATTTCTCCAACCTGATCTAGGCGAACAAAAAAAATCCTACATTTCTCTTCGATACAGTTGCAAAGTTAACAAAAAAGCAACGCTCAACACGTGAAGTGGGTCTTCACTTTAGCTGTAATGAATACATGAACTACTTTGATGAAGAGATCATCACCATTAGAAAACAAATAACTGACTCCTCTAGTATGTATAGTCCTGAACCTCCCTGACCAGGTGTCAATGGGGACACATACATTTTTTCATACCGTATTGCTCGACACATTCACAAAATTTGTAATGAGTTCTAAACCCACAAATTGTCAGCTAGGGCCGATTCCAACAAAATTAGTTAAGGAGCTATTTCCTGTGCTAGAAAATAATAAATTGCTCCCTTTCCTCCTGATGTGTACCAAACTCACAAAAAATAGTGGAAATGAAGCCTCTTCTAAAAAAAATCTAATCTGGATCCCGACATATTAAACAATTATAGGCCAATATCGAACCAGCTCCAGTCCGGTGTCTGACTCCATCATAGTACTGAGACTGCACTCGTGAAGGTAACAAATGACATTCTAATGGCCTCAGACAAAGGTTCCGCATCTGTTTTTTTGCTTCTTGATCTTAGTACTGCCTTTGACACTATTGATCACTCCCTTCTCTTAGAGAGACTGGAAACCCATATTGGGCTACGTGGACATGTTCTAGCCTGGTTTAAATCTTATTTATCTGAAAGATATCAGTTTGTTAGTGTGGATGGGATATCCACTGACAAGTCAAAGGTATGTTTTGGTATTCCTCAAGGCTCGGTTCTGGGTCCATTATTGTTCTCACTATATATGCTGCTTCTAGGTGATGTGATCCGGAATCACAATGTCAGCTTTCACTATTAAGCTGATGACACACAGTTATACACACAGTGAAGCATGGAAAAGCCCCAAAATTAGCTACTTTGGAAACATGCGTTTCAGATATTAGGAAGTGGATGACAGAGAACTTCTTGCTCTTAAATTTGCTTTTTTTCATCTTCGAAACATTGCAAAGAATCTGAAACTTTTTATCAAAAACTGATGCAGAAAAATGTATCCATGCTTTTGTTACTTTTAGATTAGATTACGGCAATGCTCTACTTTCTGGTTACCCAGACAAATCAATAAATAAACTTCCATTAGTGCTGCACACGGCTGCTACAATCCTAACTAGAACAAAACATTTTTAACACATTTCTCCAGTACTAGCTTCTTTACATTGGCTGCCTGTTAGGGTTAGGACAGATTTTAAGGTTTTATTGTTAACCTAAAAATCAATACATGGACTTGCTCCTACTTACCTCGCTGAAATGACCCAGCCATACATACCTACACGTAACATACGATCGCAAGATGCAGGCCTTTTAATTGTACCTAGAATCTCTAAATAAACAGCCGGAGGCAGGGCCTTTTCTCATAGAGCTCCACTACTGTGGAATGATCTGCCAATTAAGGTTAGAAATGCAAACTCAGTGCAAACTTTCAAGTGTCTACTAAAGACTCATCTCTACAGCACGGTTTATGATTAGGTGTTGCCTGCCCCAGGGGCGTGAAGGTGACCAGAAGGCTTGATACTGTCCACCCTTGCTGTCTTGCCAGGTGGGCTCTCATCGCCATTGGGATGCCCTCCCTACAATGCCTCTCAGGGGCGGAGTCACTGGTCACTTGTTGTCTCTCTGTTGTGCACTTGTGCAATTGGGCTGTACTCTGCTGGCAATACTCAGCCCTCATTCAGCGTGGTTGCGGTTGGTGGGTGTCCCTTTGGTTGATGCCTGGCAATGTGGGTGGATTGATTTCCTGCCTTTTGGGCTCTGTCCGGGGCCTCCCCAGATATGGCCACAGTGTCGCTGGACCCCCCCGACTCAGTCCCAAGGTCTTACGCTGCTATATTATTGTGCTGGGGGAGTAGGGTCAGTTCTCCTTCTCCATTAAGTTCTCCTTCTCCACTATAAATATTTGTTGATATGAGGAATGCATTTTCTGAATTTTCCCAGTCTCCTCCCGTTTTGAACTTAGGTCCTGGCCCACATCTGCGGAGTACCTGGCTTGGGGGACCCGTTGCTGTCCCTGTCCAAAGTCATCCTTGTTGTGTTGCAGATCGAGACTATACCTGACGATTTCAGCTGCAACTGTGCTGACACCTCCCCCTCCCTTTCCTTGTTCATCAGGTCATGCTTCCGACCAGAACTAAGTTGAAATAGACTCCAGCCCACATGCATTTATTAATTATTACAATTGTAATCTTAATATGTTCACCTGGCACAGCCAGAAGATGACTGGTCACCCCTCTGAGCCTGGGTCCACTCTAGGTTCAGAGGGGACCCAAATTTTGTCATTCTTAGGGAGTTTTTCCTAGCCACTGAAATTCAACACTACTGTTGTTTGCTCCATGGGGTTTAAGGCCAGGTGTTTTGTAAAAGCACTTTGTGATATCTGCTGATGTCAAAAGGCCTTTAAAAATACATTTGATTGATTGATTGATGCTCTTGAGATTGTACTGAGAGACACAGCAAACCTTCTTGTGAGAGCAAATATGGATGTGCCATCTTGGAGGAGCTGGACTACCTGGGCAACCTGAATGGGCTGCATGCTACCAGTTGAGACAAGGACACCAGTAAAACACAAAACTTGAGAACAATCATTCAGGAAGTTAAAGAAGACAGCAATTGTATGTGGCTACCACCTGCAAAACCATTCCCTTTTTGGGGGTTGTCTTGCTGGTGCTTCTCCAGTGCACCTGCTGTCACTTTCATTTGCACCAAAACAGGTGACATTGATTCACAATCGCTTATGGTTCCTAACTGTACAGATTGATGTCCCTGAAGTGTAACTGACTTGGTGTTATATTGTGATGATTACATGTTCCCTTAGATTTTTTGAGCAGTGTTGTTCAGCTGCAAGTCAACATGAGTGATTGATATACTCAACATAGCTGAAACACTCAATAAATGTAATGTAATCCTTTTTCCCTCTCTTTCACAAACACAGTTTTTTTTAAGTTGGGACATTTAGAGGCACACACACACTTGATTTCCAAATGTATCAACTTTTATTAAAGTTAATACTAAATAATAGGTAACAATTGAATCAGCAATATTTGGTATAGAAGGACTGAATGACATAAAAACAATCACTGAACACAGAAACCCACCAGGAGAAATCTTGACGCACAGACCAGTATTTGTTACATTTAAGCCCTTTTTCGAGTTGATAAGTGAGACAAAACTCCCATTGCACAGCAATGTTCCCTGACACAATGAATACAACTTATGTAAAGTGCTGTGCACTGCACACATTCCTCATCACAACTGAAGTTGTTCCACTGTAGATCAGACTACGATTGAAGTTTGTTAGTTTGAGTATGTGGCTTTTCAAAGTGCTTATAAAAGAACTCTGTGATACCCAAATCTCCAAACTATTCAAATGTGATATTCCAGAAACAGAGTATCATGTTCTGTATTGGTGTAGTCGTTGATATGTGGTTCGGACATGGTTCCTTTATTTCAATGTTGACCTTTGCTGCTTGGTGCTCACATGATGGGGAAACTGGCCAGGTTAGCAATGCCACAGGCATTCCTGTGGTTGCGCGCCATCATGATGTAGCCTTTGTTGCCCCAGCTCTCGCTCCAGCTGTTAGATGTGTGTGTGTGTGGGGGGGGGCAAAGATGACAAATAGTAATTTAGACATTGAACAACAAAAGTATGAAACATTAGCTGATGCCACCTGTTCTTGATTAGCATTGCAACCCACCTGTTCTTGACGATCCAGAATTTCTGTCCCTTGGCGGTTTGTCCGTAGCCCACTGCAAGCACAGCGTGGTTGATGTCATCCTTGTTGCAATTAGGGTCGTAGTACACACCTGAATTACGGAGTAAAGGGAGGAGCTTTAGAAACCTTTAAGAGACCTACACTTTAGAAGCCTACTGGCAGGTCTGGCAGGTATCTATCCTGTTACAAGTACTTGATCCTTCTATCCATGTTTCCTCTTCAATTACCTCTCTGGTAGAACTGGAAGGTGGAGAGGGTGGCATCGATGCCCACAGACACAGGCCCCACTTTGGCTACAGCCTTGGTCAGTGCCCGCTCGTCTCCCTCAGGGATCTCTTTGAACCCACGACACTGGGCTGCCATACCAGACGAGTTGTACGCACACTGCTCATCCTGTACACAGTGGAAGACAGTGTCTGGTTGTCATGGAGAGTATTGGTTTTGGTGCTGTGTTCCAAGAAACTGTTAAATTGCATTCATATTGGTGATGAGTTCTCTACACTCATCACAGGACAATGTAGACAACTACTGTATTGTTATAGAAAGAATTGACAGTAAACATAGTATTTCTATTATTTGTAGTTAGGTGGTGACACTAATCACAAATACTGCATTTGTAAATAAATGCAGTATTTATTTAAAGAGTGGGTGAGTGTATGTCATTGAAAAAAAGGAAAACAATAAAATAAGTGCTCATGAGATTTTTACTTGTTTTGTAAGTTTCTGATAAAGGCCAGCTGTGTGTGTGGAATGCATATATCTGTGTGTGTGGAATGCTAGCTAGCAAAACTTACTTTACCCCACATTTCATGAGTTATCCTCATGGCATAGTGGGATTTTCATGTGTGCCAGTACAAGCCTGATATCAAGCAAAAGTGACTGATCTTAGCATGCATTTACTTTAAAAAACATTACTGCTGTCACTCATTGTAGAACAGTGGAAAAAACATTAAATACATTCAATGCAGTATCTTTACTTTTACTTAAGTATGGAAATGTAATACTTTTATTTCACCACTACTAAAACCATTGTTCAATGAACCTGTTAGATTTGGTTTGCATTAGCCAAACCACGCCCCTACCTGGCCAAGGTATGGGTAAGCCTCCTCTGAGTCAATGCCTCCATTATCCTCCACGTATTTGAAGGCATTGGTCATGTAACCTCCACCACAGCCATTGTTCTCAGTGACACAGTCCACCAGGTTCTGGGGGCTGAGGTCTATTAGCTTGCCAGTGGTCTTCATCAGCTGGCCCTCCAAGGCCCCAGCAGAGCTGAAGGCCCAGCAGGAACCACAAGAGCCCTGTGGTCGAGATCAATGTTTAGGAAGGAATCAAGCAAAGAGATAGAGCATGTACATTATGGTTGGAGCTGTGTTCTACCATGTGTCCACAAGGGTGTGCACACTGACTGAGATTGAAAAACAAATTGAATTGGGTTTGAGCAAAAAAAAAAAATGCCCTCAGAACTTCTTCAGTTATCTTATTCACCAGCAGAGGGTAATCATACTTCTCTAACTGAAAACTATCCATCACACAACTACTAAACAAGACAGCTTTTTGTTGATAGTGCAAACTGTTAGAGCTGACCGAACTTAATGTATATCAGATTAAATTATATAAATCTAGGTTTTAGCATGCAACCTGGAAGCCTAGATATACAGTACACTATATTTCATCCTGTGTACTTCACCATCTGAGCACCTGTTACCATACAATTTGATTATAACGAGTAATAACTTTTTGTAATCATGTTTGTACAATATATCTACGAAATAAGAAATATGCCTAGGGAAAACACAGGTTTAGTGGCAGCTCTTTGGTGTTTCCGTCCATTCTCTCACCTGGTCCTTCACTGAGGTCACCATACCCTTCTTGCGGTAGTCGATTGACCTGGGGAGCTTCTCCACCTTGTTGTCCGGGATCCAGGTGTTGCTTTGGTCCCTGTTCATGGGCACCTGGAGGCCAGTCAGCTTCTCAACTATCTCCTCTGAAGTCTGAGGAGAATGATAAGGATGAGAGAATGATGTGTCCACAGCACTGAGCAACCTTGAACCCTCTTTAAAAAGGACCATATATGTTGCAACCATTACTGTCCAACAGTCCTCATAAAAATTAAACCGCTGATTATGACAAAAATCATGAAAAAGAAAAATCTAACCCATGGTGCCCTAAAACGAGTACATGATTAGTGAAATGTGGAGGGTAAAGCTTGTCTTTTAAAATGTGTCTCTAACTGTGCATCTCAATAAAGAAGTGCAACTGATATTCAGTTTGAACTGATCTTAGGGAAGTCCAATACCTAAAACATGAACAAATCGTTAAGGAGGGTTTGAAAGCCGAGCTGTAAAAGTAGCTACTGTAATAACTGGTTGTTTTTTCCTACAGATTTTATTTATAGCCATCAGGGAGTTCAAGTCTCATGCTAACAGTCATTCCTAATGAATGGCCTGACCTCAAGGTCATTCAAGCTTGGAGGTGTGGCTACATGAAACCTGATCTGATGCTTTTCTCAAGTAGAGATACATTTACAGGTCATTAAGTCAACAGACTCATTTTTAATCAGTGGACCAATCAGTGAGGAGAAAAGCTGATGTGAGTGTGTCACTCCATGACTAAAAACACTGGCTATATTCTGCATCAGCTAAAAGCCACTACGTTGTCCTGTGCTTGATCTTTTTAGTCCGAAAACAATCATAAGTAAATCCTAGGGTATTTAGGGACATTCCCCAAAACGATAAGCCTGTGGATAGCAGGTAAACCCTGATTAGAAAGGATCATCGAGGACAGCAAACACAAAATGGTTTCCCTCAGACATAACATTCCAGCATGTTTTCACATGGAGTTTCGCTTTTTAGGCCTTCACTGTTTCTAGAAGTGTTTCCCCATGCGTGTTAAAACACAGAAGCAGCAAACGGACTAATTAACTCACCATGTCTCCCAGGTGGTTCATGCCAAGCTCGTATGAGTGAAGGCCCAGAGCAGCCTCCTCGTTGTGGGCTTTGATCAGACGCATGTTCTTCTCCCAAATGGTCCTCCGGATTTCCTCCTCACCCTACCACAACAGCAGGGACAGAGTTCACAGTCACTATGGTGGCACTGAACTGGTGTATAGAGACACAAAATGTTGAAGCTAAATTCTGCAAGTTAGGAAAATATGTAAAAACATAACGCATACTGACTTTGATTATTCAAAACATTTGTGAGAAAATTATGATTTAAAGATTCCTGAGGAATGTGCTGAGAGCTGACATCAAACTGTGGGTCACATATATGTTTTCAAGTAGTGACCTCTGACCTTAGAGACCGCAGGAAATAGATAACTACAGATACTTCAATAAGCTTAAATGTAGTCTAATCATTACAGAAGAGAAATACTGATAACTATTCACTATAAGGAAGTTGAAATTCCAAACAAAGGTTTACTTCTGATATTTCCTGCTTTTCTTGTTTGAAAGATATGCAGAAGTTACCCAGAGTGGGTTGTGTACTAATGAAGTAAAGATAAGCATTCCCTGACTAAGCAGCATGCTATTACAATTGATAATGGACTGCCTTTGATATCAAAAAGCATTCTTGACTATAGTCAAAAAGTAAATAATAAAAATCAAGAGTTCATAATCTAAGTTTAAGGTAATCATTCTGTAATTCTAATTTCTGGAGGAGTAAATGGCATACATTAAACAACTGAGACTGTCACATGATAATGTGAAAAGTTTCAAAATAACAAAATGTGTAAACAATAGTTGTCTGTCTATTGTTTACTTTACCAACCCAGAGATTCAATGTGTCACCTTTTGTTTACTGGTCAGATTGGACACTCACCAAGCTATTGTATTCTCTCATGTGGGTGGTCTTCCATAAGTCCCAGTGTGCATCCAATGACAGATCATCCAGGGGATTGGACAGGGCCGAGCCCAAGATCAGCAGCACACAACCACAGAGCAGCATTCTGGAAATAGACAAAAGGGCAACTTCTCTCATTAACTCGATTCATTAATGGCTAAGTGCAGTTTCAAATGGAGTTCCTCCTGTGCAGGTTGCTAGTGCATACCAAGGCTTCAGGGTGGGAGTGTTTTGGTGCTAATATGGATAGGATGAAAAATGAAGCATGGGGGCTTGGAACGCTAGAGCGTTGGGTTCGATCCCCACGAGGAGCCAGGAAAACAATGAATGTATTTTGATATATAAAAAAATCTATATGTGTACGTGTTTTCAGTCTCTAAAGTACATCACTCTGGATAAGACTGTTAAATGATTTAAATGAAAAAACAACAAACAATGTTTCCTGTTGAGAGATGCATTGATGTATTGGCTGAAATTTGTTAGGCTGTTAATAGTTGATAACTTTTGTGAAACTGTTTTGGATTCCATTAACATTTCAAATATCCCAGAATTGTTTCCATCTGGTAGCAATATATAGTTATATTGCAGCATTAACTGAATTGTAGCCACAAATTTGTAATAGAAATTTTAGGATATGCTCTATACAGAGCATACAGAGCAAAACAAATGTCACTGTTATGTTGCTGATCAAAACCTTTAATTTATTGCAATGGCGGAATGCCATTTATAAATTACCCAATTCAAATTAAGTAAAAATGTATCAATTGTTCAATAGATTATGCTGATAATTTGCAGATAAAAATTAAAGGTACTGTACAAAATCTCTTTCATTACGACTTGCCTTGCTGTTCATTAATATACATTACCATGATGTTAGGTGGTAACATTTAAATAAAGCCCTTAATAATAATATATATGTATATATATATATATATATTAAAGAAATGTATATAATAATGATAAATACAATATCCTAACTACGGATTGTTTTAACCAGACAATAATCCAGGCTGTATACTGTCAGATGGGGTAAACAGGAAAACATTATGAACAAAGGTCCATGAAAGCTTCTCTTGACAACTCAGTTATAAGCTGTGGGTGGGGCTTGAACAAGGCTCTCCTGGCTGTGACTGGAATTATATTCCACTGCCAAGGGGCCACAAAACTGAAAGCCCTATTACCCAGACTATTTAGTAGTCTTCTGTGGTGCTGCTGAAAGGAGATGGACCAGGAGGAGTGAAATGTACGTGTGGAGTAAGAGGGTAGAATGAGGTCACACAGATCCTTGGGTGCAATTGTGGATGGCTTGGTGGGTTTTACCCAGAGTAGGAGAGGTATCTGGTGAAGACATGTCATATTGCAGCTTTCTTAAACACTTGGCAGATGCACCAACACAAATAGGATAACAATAGTCCAAACAGGATGAGATAAAGGTACGAATGATACTTTGTATATAAAAACCCACTGAACTAACAGCTAGCCAATCTGTCTGTTATTAGCCGATAATTAAAAAAACATTATTGACAAAAACTGCATAAATGTACATGAACATTTGTTAATGACAGAATATACAAAATAAAAAGTTATCTGAGCTCCTAATGGTAAACTGTACAGACAGTTACAACGGCAACTAACTATCATAAGAGAAAGGATGTGCATTAGGTTTCAGTTCATCTTTTTACAAGTCTCTGCCTCATTACATTCATGACAAACCACATAGAAACTATATAATGTTTACTATATAAATGTTCCTCAGAACATTTATAGTGGGAATTTAATGTTACTGTAAAACAATATTTAAAGTAACATGAAATTCCCAATATAATAGAACATTTATATTGGGAACTTCGTGTTTTTTGCACAGTGTTTACTTAATGGTTAATATTCGCATTGGTTCCAGAATACATGTTTACCACAGTCTACATCATGACCAATGTACATTCTTCATAGCTCAATGGCTATTATTCTCCCTGCCCTATGTATGGGGCAATAAATCAGTGTAGGCTGTACCGGCTACAAAGTCTTCATAGGTAACTTGAGGATAGTCATTGAACTAATATTTAATAGAGTCTACACTTTCACTAACGTACTTTCTTTGTTGCAAATGGAATGTAAGCATATACACATTTAACAACATGTATAAATTCATTCATATCTCAGGGCTCTGCACAGTTTAATGTCTAAGGCTTGAAGAATTAAATGTTACAAATGTTTTCATGGAAACCCCCTTGTGAAACTGAAAGCTCTTCTGAACATATTTCAGAAATAGTGAAGAAATAACTATAAGCTACTTTAAACCTTTTCAAAAAGATGAGAACAAATTTACCTTAGTTGCAAACTTGGAGAGTAGATGTCAGAAGATGTCCTTTGATCGGTTGTTTTCCTGTGATGAAGTAGGTCGCTGTGTTAGCAGTTATATAGTCTGTACTTTGAGGAAGTGCTACGGGAGCTCTAAGTTTAGGAGGGAGTTTACATCTGGATTTGCTCAAATCCCAAAGAGTCAAGCAGATGATGTCAGGTGTCAAATTTCAGGAGTCTCTTACTTGAAATTCCAAAGAAAATTTTGAAAGTACATTGTGATGGGCTTGTATTTCTCATTCTGAACATTAATATTGAATTGGCTTTGTCTGATTTGGTTTATAAGGACCTTATAAAATATATATATATACAGCTCCGGAAAAAAATAAGAGATCACTACACCTTTTTCTTTCCTTTCCAAAAAAGTTGAAAGGAAGGTTCTGAGTGAGAAACAGAAGGGTTAAAATTAAGAGACCACTGCAAATTGAAAGCCTCTTTTCCTCGCTCAAAATGTTCCTTTTCAACTTTTTTGGATGCAGTGGTCTCAATTTTTTCTGGAGCTGTATATATATTATTATTATTATTGAGATTTTGTATTTTTAATGATTGTCAGTAATTGTCCTTAGAACATTCAGAATGGTTTAGTGCAACAACAAAAAAGAAACAACTGTTGCTTGCTCTTTGGGGTTTCTGGCAGGCTATCTGTAAAAACACTGACAACTGCTGATATAAAAAGAGATTTATAAAATACATTGATTGATTGATTGTTAGAGTGGTGGTGGGTGATATTTGGTGGTTGAAGATATATCATTTGGATTATTATGGACATTTACTTAGAACCATTGTCTAAAATCAGGATTAAGACCTTTAAGATTCAAACATTTGAATGTATGTCATTCAGCAAACATTGTCATCCAGAGTGCCTTACAGAAGTGACTGTGTACATTTCCCAGCTGCACGATTTCCATACTCACCGCTGTGGGAATCAAACCCATGGAGGGTTTACAATATTCATCCCATACCTGCACATTTCAGTTTGAAAAGTGAACACACCTGTACATGCCAGGGATAGTAATTGCATTTCTGAGGATTTATTCAGTACTCAAGACAAGTGTGTAAATGAATTTGACCATGGGAAAAAGAGCTTCCGTGTAAATACTGCAACGTTTGTTAGATTAAATAGGGCCAGAAAAATGTCAATACAGAATACCCTATAGAATATCGCATATTGCCTGTAGCGAAAGCCAACAATGTCTAGATATTTCCTCCCTTATTGTGCTCTGTTCTTTGAGCGTCTCCTACTTCCCTATGTTAGTCAACCCCCGGTGGTTTTGAACCAATGTGTCAGGACTGCATCTGTAAGAAGACTGTCTCATGATGTTTAGGTAAATACAGTCAGACATGACTACATGGTCCTCTAAAATAAAACCAATCCTGTGATCTGAGAACAGCCCATTGAGCTGCATGTTGATTACTCACACCTTGTCATGTAAAAAAGCAGCCAGCTTGATCTCTGGTGTAAACTGGGGCAACAGAGTATCAGTCCTTGGCACCTTCAGAACTCACTGACCGGGGGAATAAGACTCAGCTAAGCTCCTTCAAGACTCAATAAAACTACATCAGGCTGATTAATATAGTCCGTCAATCTAGATAATTAGACTAGGGCTGTCTCTATCGATCAGCCAATGTAAGAACATGATGATGATGTGTGTGTGTGTACATGCACGTGTGTTGGGGGGGTTACTTGATATTTTTACGAAGACACACAGGTGAGTAAACCAGTGATTGGCCAGCTCTTCCTACAACATTTTGTTTGGTATTTTATTGGGATCCCCAATTATAGCAGCAAACACAATGGCTACTCTTGCTAGGGTCCAAACACAACCTTGGCGTATGAGATAACAGAATATATCCTAAAATGAACATACAATTCTACACCATACCAAGTCACACAGGATTTTCCCTGACACTGCTCTTCTGTTTGACCAGTGTCAGTATTTGGGATTTACATTTTGCTCCTCAGTTATTCAATTTCTTCTACTTATCCTGACTTTTGGACATGCTAATGGTTCCAATGGACCTGGACCCGCTGGTGATCATTTCAGGGGTGTCAGAGACACTGCAGAGATTCTAAACATGAAGTCTGAGAATAGAGAACTATTGCTGTTGTACATGAGAAACTGTAACACTTGAAATAGCTTTGTGTTCAAATTCCATGTACTTTTACACATTTTTTGCACTGTTAAGTGCAGCAGTGTTTGTGGAGTAGGACACATCTGTTTCCTTTTACCGTGCATACCTTTTGAGTTCACCACAAAACTGGAAGCAGATCATCTCCCAGGATCCTTTGCTTCAATCATATGACCAAACTCGTGATTGAGTCATGGGATCTCCAGTTTGATCAAGTACCATACAGAATGATAGAGGCCTCTAGTGGCCAAAAGACCATTTCAGCATAGGCAGTAACATTGAGGACTTGCACCATTTAATGCAGTCAAATGAATTGGACTCTTCCTTTGCTGATTGGTTCTGATGACTCATTTGGCATCAGCCGTCTATGTCAGCATAGATCAGCCAGTCGTGAGCAAATGTTTTATTTAAAAATTGAGATTTCCTCATTGATGCTGCTCATGCACTCACAGATTGTATAGTGATGCTTTTGCTATCATTCTTTATTTCTGGCACTGTAATGACAACAGATTAAGACATTCATTCCAAAACCCAATACAGACTATATTAACATGTGCAGTGTTCTTTTTCTGGACACCAACAAATACATGGGTGTGCCCTTAATTATGTTTATACCTTTGTTTAACCTAAAGTAAGGCTATCTGACAAAGGTCATAAATATATCCAAAAACAAATGAAAAGTCGAAAAAGGAAAAATTAACAGCTTATAGTAGGATGTGAAGTTTGTCAGTGACCAGACAGAGACATGAAGTCTTGCATGTGCAGAAATCTCTGACTTATTTGGCACAACAAAATGGCTTCAGAGAAAAACAGATCCGCAGCCCTTCTGTTTAAACAAAAGCCCATGAAATTCTGACTGTTGAGGTGGATATATTGTTCTTCATCTGGATATGCTCTGGCCCTAGCAGCACTTTCCTACCAGGACTGTGTATATATGACTTGTTTTCCTAATTTCCCACACAATCAGACTAAGCTGAAGGAAATAGTTGATGAATGTATGAACACACATCAACAGTATATTCCCTCATGAAGGCGGTTGAGAGAATGCGTTATTTTATAGTTTTGATGTCTTCACTATTATTCTATAATGTGGAAAGATTTGTGGAAAATAGTCAAACTAAAGAAAAACCCTTGAATGTGTAGGTGTGTCCAAACTTTTGACTGGTACTTTACTGTGTATACATAGTATTTAGTCATTCAACTTCAAATCTTACGAAATTGTTCTATAAGATCAACAAAGTCATCATAAACAACCATGTTTTCAAATATTCAGCATTAGAACGCTCCAGTTGTTATTGCCTTTATTTAGACAGGCAAGTTATTAATAACAAGTTATTAATTTACAGTAATGGCTTGTATACAGTACAATACACATGTTAAAATGACAACCTGAAACCACAAGCAAGCCTAAGCACTTAGGCAAAATGGCACCAACTTGCTAATTAAAAAGAAATTATCAACGATGCCTTTGATATGTCTAGAAGGAAGGCAGCACAATTTAATGCATTAATGTTCCGGCAATATTTGTTACGTACAATCACAGTGCTGAACCCTCATTTAAACACTGATGTATATTCAAAATAACATTTCCAATCAGAAACGTTCATAGCTGTATATTTCCTGGTGATTCTAGAATTTGCTCAAAATATCACTTAGAAATTGGGGGGTAATTGTCAAGATACTCCGACCTTACGGAGTGGTAGAACACGAGCAGCTTTTCATACTTTTGTAAAAACTCCAGAGATTAGAGCCAGATATAAAATGTGGGTCACTGAGCCAGCAATAAATAGTGCTGTCCATACAAGTAAACCCGGCTCCAGTTTGTCAGTCTCAGTGGGGACTATTTGTATAAATTAATAGCATGTTTATCAGTAATGGGGCCAGTGACTATATTAATGTAGTCGCAGAAAGGAAGAAGTACTATTAAAGCATTTAAAACAATTCTAAAATGTAGCACACTTTGCTTTACAATCATAATGGCCTGACATTTATTCCTCAGATGTTAAAACAACTGCCAATCAGGATATTTGTTTGTTTTTTTAGCCATGAACCTTGAAAAATTTCTCGGTTTATTATCAGAAAGATCATAAGTGAAACACAGGATGGATTTATTTTGTAAAGAATTTCTTGAGAAGGACATCTGCAATGGCACTGAAATCATTTCAGAAGTAGCTTAAAGCTAATTCAGCTTCTGGTATATCTGAAATACATTGGTTCCTTTAGTTAATATCATACAGAAAAGCTTGTTTATCGAAGTTCCTTATAATGATGAAGTGAAGCTCAGCTGTAGTAATCCTTACACAGCCGAACAATGGCCACCAATATACACAGAAAAACATGTGTACACATGGAGCATATCTCTCTGGTGAATTAGTTAATATAAATTCAGAGTACATTTAATCGGATCCTTAAGATTCGGTCGAGTGGGCTTGGTAATCAGCTATGTCAAGTTTAGATCAACGTGTGTTCTCCAACAAAATTAAAATGATATTGATTTTGTAAATGATGGACAATAATATCATTTCCTAAAAGAAGAACTGCAGCCAGAACATCCAATTGCTTTGGAATGAGACAGACTTTAAACCAAAGTGATAGAGGATTTCATGTCTCATTCAACTACACTCTGAGCTTTGTGTTGGTACACTTTAGTACTGAAATACCATCAGTGGCACTGGTTCAAAATCCACGTGACAGCTGTTAGATTTGGGCCAACAGTTAAACCGTAAGGCTTGGGATGTAATGTCACTTAAGGGCTTCCTTCTTTGGCTTTGCACTTTGCCAATGATGAAAATGTCAAGGGATGAATTCCGATCTGGCAATGAAAAAGCCATTCATATTTCCTAACATCTAATCGTGTTATCTGACATTGTTGTGCAGGCAATGCACACGTTCTCGTTAGGCACTTATCTGTGTTTGCAAACATAGTAACATGATTTCTCATTGACAATTAGCTAAAACAGTCCCCTATTTACATATTGCTTAGTGTCTTAGTTCAAGCAATAATAAAACAACTTTGCGAGTGCAAGAAAACTCTCCAAAGTCTGAAAAGTTTTTTAATATAATATAATATACAGCAGACTACCAGCACATTCACATTTGTATTTTTTAATGGGTAGATCTCATCTGCCACTGGCTATATTACCTTCAAATTAGTTCTTTAAGGATAAGTATTCCACCACTACTGTACATTTAAAATAGTGCATGCCTCATGAGTCTGCCTCCAGCGCACATTTTTAGGAAGGTCAAACACTCATGATGCAAAAAAGGGTGAAATTAGCAGGTAGACTATATCTAAGTGATGTTCAGTTCATAGCTGTGCCCGTATTTCAGAAACTACCACAGAAATGTCTATTACGGCCCCCCTCAGCAAAGCCTAGAAGTCAGGTTAAACAGCTGAGGCCTCACTGAGGATCTAAATATTAACAGGTCTGTGTAGATTTCTAGCAGTTCCGCGCAAAACAATTAGTATTGCTTGTGTGTGTGTTAAAGTTTTCATTCTCAAATGTACACATTTTAATTAAAATGGTGGTCAAGCAATTATTTACAAAATTTCAGAATGCCAGTTTTACAAATTCCCTGCAATCCCAGAATCAATTTCAGGCATTTTAACAAAGCAGCACACAATTACGTTTAACCAAAAAGTCATTATCACCAATATATTGCTTGTTACATGTTTGATAAATCTTGATTAGAAAAGGGAGCGTGGTTTGTTTTTGTTTTCCCTTTATTTTCATTACACAATAACATTTAATGATGGATCAGAGCCACCCCAAAAAAATAATCCAAATGTAATCTTCCTGGTTACAAAAACAAGTGCTGGCCCCTAACCAAGCAGAGACTGTTAGTGGGCCATTGAAAAGCTGTCTGTGGCAGTCAGGACAAAAATAAAGACCTTCAAGTAGGATCTCATTCTTAATTTCAAGTTCTTTACCATGTTAATGGTGGCAGAGAGATTGTATCTTTATTGAAGTATTATTATGAAAAATCCTTCTGTTATTCTGTATATGGTTTTTATTTAAGATAGAAAGATATAAATCTGCAGAAAAATCTATATAGTCTAGAACCAGATTTTTAACAATGATGAAAATAGTTTGGAATCCATGTCTCTCAGATTACATTTACAACCCTGTTTCCTAAAAGGTTGGGACACTGCGTAAAATGCAAATAAAAACAGAATGCCATGATATGTAAATCATTTATCCCCATATTTAATTGAAAATAGTACAAACCCGATTCCAAAAAAGTTGGGATACTGTACAATTGTGAATAAAAACAGAATGCAATGATGTGGAAGTTTCAAATTTCAATAGTTTATTCAGAATACAACATAGATGACATATCAAATGTTTAAACTGAGAAAATGTATTACTTTAAGGGAAAAATAAGTTGATTTTAAATTTCATGGCATCAACACATCTCAAAAAAGTTGGGACAAGGTCATGTTTACCATTGTGTGGCATCCCCTCTTCTTTTTATAACAGACTGCAAACGTCTGGGGACTGAGGAGACAAGTTGCTCAAGTTTATGAATAGGAATGTTGTCCCTTTCTTGTCTAATACAGGCTTCTAGTTGTTCAAATGTCTTAGGTCTTCTTTGTCGCTCCTTCCTCTTTATGATGCGCCAAATGTTTTCTATGGGTGAAATATCTGGACTGCAGGCTGGCCATTTCAGTACCCGGATCCTTCTTCTATGCAGCCATGACATTGTAATTGATGCAGTATGTGGTCTGGCATCGTCATGTTGGAAAATGCAAGGTCTTCCCTGAAAGAGATGACTTCTGGATGGGAGCATATGTTGTTCTAGAACTTGGATATACCTGTCAGCATTGATGGTGCCTTTCCAGATGTGTAGGCTGCCCATGCCACACGCACTCATGCAACCCCATACCATCAGAGATGCAAACTTCTGAACTGAGCGCTGATAACAACTTGGGTTGTCCTTGTCCTCTTTAGTCTGGATGACATGGCATCCCAGTTTTCCAAAATGAATTTCAAATTTTGATTTGTCTGACCCCAGAACACTTTTCCACTTTGCCACAGTCCATTTTAAATTATCCTTGGCCCAGAGAAAACGCCTGTGCTTCTGGATCCCGTTTAGATATGGCTTCTTTTTTGACCTATAGAGTTTTAGCTGGCAACGGCGAATGGCACGGTGGATTGTGTTCACCGACAATGTTTTCTGGAAGTATTCTTGAGCCCATGTTGTGATTTCCATTACAGTATCATTCCTGTATGTGATGCAGTGCTGTCTGAGGGCCCGAAGATCACGGCATCCAGTATGGTTTTCTGGCCTTGACCCTAACGCACAGAGATTGTTCCAAATCTCTGAATCTTTGGATGATATTATGCACTGTAGATGATGATAACTTCAAACTTTTTCTCTGAGAAACTCCTTTCTGATATTGCTCCACTATTTTTCGCTGCAGCATTGGGGGAATTGATGATCCTCGGCCCATCTTGACTTCTGAGAGACACAACACTCATGTTGCCAATTGACATAATAAGTTGCAAATTGGTCCTCCAGCTGTTCCTTATCTGTACATTTAACTTTTCTGGCCTCTTATTGCTAACTGTCCCAACTTTTTTGGAATGTGTAGCTCTCATGAAATCCAAAATGAGCCAATATTTGGCATGACATTACAAAATGTCTCACTTTCAACATTCAATATGTTATCTATATTCTATTGTGAATTAAATATAAGTTTATGAGATTTGTAAATTATTCCATTCCTTTTTTACTCACAATTTGTACAGTGTCCCAACTTCTTTGGAATCGGGTTTGTACAAGGACAACATATCAGTTGTTGAAAATGTCCATGTTCTTTTCATTTTTGGGGGGAAAATGCATGCACATTTTGAAGATGATGCCAGCAACACATTTCAAAAAAGTTGGGACAGGGGCATGTTGGTTGCATCACTTCTTTAACAATACTTTGTAAGCGTTTGGGATCTGAGGAGACCAATTTGTGTAGATTTGAAATGTATAGCCATTCTTGATTAATGTAGGATTTCAGCTGCTCAACAGTTTGGGGTCCTTTGTTGTATTTTTCATTTCATAATGCGCCAAATGTTTTCAATGGGTGACAGGTCTGGACTGCAGGCAGGCCAGTTTAGCAACATATGCTGCCATCCAAACATTGTATTTTACTACATGCTGTCGTAATACATGCAGAATGTGGTTTGGCATTGTCTTGCTGAAATATGCAAGGCCTTCCCTGAAAAATACATTGTCTGGATGGCAGCATATGTTGCTCCAAAACCTGTACAAATTGCATTAATGGTGCTTTCAAAGATGTGAAAGTCATTCATGCCATGTGCACTAATGCACCCCCATACCATCACAGATGCTGGCTTCCTATTGCCAATTAACCTAATTAGTTGTGAGATGTTCCACCTGGTTTTCTTTTTTAGAATTACACACATTTTCCAGTCTTTTGTTGCCCCTGCCCCCAACTTTTTTGAAACATGCTGCTGGCATCAAATTCAAAGTGGGCATATATTTTTCAAGAAACAATAACATTTCTCAGTTTCAGCATTTGTTGTCTTTGTACTATTTTCCTTTGAATATAGGGTTTAAATGACTTGCACATCATTGCATTCTGTTTTACTTTACATTTTGCACAGCATCCCAAATTTGTTCTATACAGGGTTGTAAATCAAAGTGTACTTTGGACACTTTGTTTAAGTCTGATGAATGTGAAATGGAATATATGTCACTAATGTAGGCCACTAACTTGTTTTGTTGTACTACTTTAATTGAGAATCAAGGCAGTTAACTCCATATAGTGGTAAAGGTTAACTGTCTCTTTCTCCCCTCATTTATTTTAGACATTCTTCCCCAAGTGGCCAAACGTAATTAAAGTCCTTTGGGCTTTGTCATGAGTCCCACTATCTCCTCTCCAATCACTAATGGATGGTGCACCAGTTTCATATAGCCTACCGAGAATTCAAATGCTACTCCCAATTACTACGGCAAATGTATTATACTGCTCATGAAAATGAATTGTGACTATCAGCTACATTATGTCATCAATGCAACCAATGCCAACTAATGCACCTCAGTGAACAGAATAGCAGAATGTCATTTGGAGAGCTGGGGGACTATAATGTATCACTAATGTACCTGTATATTTTTTATCAATCTCATTTTGTCTGAATGCTGGATACTGCCTTTTCCAAACATACTTTGACAAGGCCTCAGGCACCTTCCCCAAATACATTTCAGTGTTGTTAAATTGAATAACCTTTTGCACCTGCTGGCATGCATCTGTTTTAAATGCAGTCTTCCTCTCACTCTTTTAAGGATTTGGCATGTTACTGCTAGCTTATGCTCCCCTGAGGAAAGGAAGCTAAAGCCTGCCCCTGCTACAATCAGAAAACCACAGGCAAGTGGGTGAGGAATAATTCAATTTGAACATAAGCTTGAGTCCCTATCGACTATTAACTAGTGAGAAGAAATTGTGTTAGATATACTGTATTAGATATTAGAAAAGGCATGTGTATGAAGTATTTCAGATTAGGGCTGTCAGGATATTAGATTTTCACTACACGATAATCGGGCCAAAATAGTTCACGATAATAATATTGTGGTTTCTATAGAAAATGTATAATGCTATCAATCAAATTCAAAGACTTTGTTTATTGTGTGTTTTGTCAGTTTTTTTGGCAAATGAATTACACTCAAAATACGAGTGTAGGGAGGTCGAGAGAAATTCTGTAACCATAGCTGTACAAATGAAAATAATTAAAGCGTACAAAAAGAATGATCACACTTAATAGATAGTGAAAAGGCAACCAGATGAACTGATAAACAAAAGATTCACAGTGGGGAGAACAAGTATTTGATACACTGCCGATTTTGCAGGTTTTCCTATTTACAAAGCATTTAGAGGTCTGTAATTTTTATTATAGGTACACTTCAACTGTGAGAGACGGAATCTAAAACTAAAATCCTGAAAATCACATTGTATGTAATGTGCCTTTTATTGCATGACATAAGTATTTTATACATCAGAAAAGCAGAGCTTAATTATTATTTGTATTGTTTGTCTATAGGTGACATTAATAAGCTAACAAAAAAACTTGAGGAGTTTTTTGGAAAAAGAAAAAGTCATTTTCGCCTAGTCAATATGATATTATCAGATGTGTATTATTAACATGATATCAATATTTCAATTTTTAAATATCACGGTTATTGTCAATACCAGTACATCGCAACACGTCTATTTCAGATTGTAGGTGTTATCCGTGATCTATGTTAGTTCTTATAATGTTTACTGAGGCATACATTTAGACAGACTAATGTTAGAACATCCCTTAGACAGTCGACATTCATATGATGGTCTTAAGTGGTATCACTGAAGTGGATTCATTCAACTAAAGATTCTTCCCATTACTCCAGCTTTGACATGGAATCCCAGGAATGACAAATGTTAGTAAAAGGTTATTTGATATGTAAATTATTAAGGACCCAGGGAAAATGGAATATCTTACATGAGGAAAATAGGAAATAGATAAATTATTCAACTGTTATAGGCCTGAAAAAATAGTGAATGTAAGGTGAGTAAATGATTAATGGAAGAGTAAAATAAATAATTTTTACATTTATTCTGTTGGGTTTTAGTAGGCAAAGGAGATGGTTAAAGGAGTCATTGTTTGGGGCTAGCCACATGTTGCACTAAACATAAGATTAGGATTTCAGGCTGTGTGTGCACCACTGGACTGACACCGTAGTGAGAACGAGCGAAGCAGTAAGCAGACAGGCAGAGTATAATTCAGATCAAGTGATTAAGATTTTATTTGCAAGGTTTTCCACCAACAGCTTTAAAAAAGCACAGCCACGTTCTTCATTGAAAACATTTTTCTCTGGGGCAATGCCATTCGTGAGCTGTGATTATCATGTGAATGTCCAAGTCCAAGGAAGCATCAACTCCCCATTCTGAAACCTACTTCAGGTAACTTTTTAAACCTTTTTCAAACCATCTTCACAGTCTGGGTCTGACTTGGGTTGTACGGTATTGATGGCCATCATTGACTAAGTTAGCACATGTGAGTGTTTACATTCCGAGGGCAGAGCAGTTGCCAGTACTGTTATCCAATCACTGTTATCCAATCAATAATAACAACTGGGAGGGTGCCACCACTGACTATAAGCTGTGAATTTAAAAAAATTAAGAGAGCAATTGAAAATAAAAGACAAAACAATATATGGAAATGAATAACCCCCTTGAAAATGATCACATTTTGTTGCTTTGCAGCCTGAAATGAAAATGTATTTACAACTTATAACATCCAAGTGAAAGATATAATACCAAAATTACAAATTAAAAAACAGAGTCACTGAGTTGGAAAAAGAATCACCCCCCTCTTAAAAATGACTTGTAAACCCAACCAGGTGTAGTTACTCGCCTTCTCAATAGCTTTCAACTGTGATCAGCTGTGGTCATTTTGATTAGCTCAGCATGAAACAAGCTTTTCCTGAAGCATTTCAGTCCTTGGTAGTGCAACTGAAGAAAACAATCAACTATGGGTGGCAAGGCATTGTCAAAAGATCTCCAGGATAAAGTTGTGGACAGGCACAAGTCAGGAGATGGATACCAAAAAAAGACTAGAAGCACAGTGAAGTCTATTATTAAGAAATGGAAGGTATTTGGTACAACACAGACCTTCCCTGGGTCAGGACGTCACTTCAAACTGGATGAAAGAGCCAGGAGGAAACTGGTCAGAGAGGATACCAAGAGGCCTACAGCAACTCTGAAGCAGTTGCAGGAATAATGACAAAGAGTGGTCATTGTGTGCATGTGACATCAATATCACAAATTCTCCACAAATGTGGCTTGTATGGGAGGTTTGCAAGAAAAAAGCCACTCCACAAGAAAGGTCACATGCAGTCACAACTGAGCTTTGCCAAAACGCACCATGAAGATTCTAAGGCCATGTGGAAAAAGGTGTTATGGTCAGATGAGACTGAAATTTTATTATTTGGCGATATGTCTGGCGAAAATCCAATACAGCTCACCATCCAAATAACACAATTTCTACAGTAAAGCATGGAGGTGGTAATATCATGTTATGGGGTTGTTTCTCTGCAGCAGGGACTGGAGCACTTGACAGGATAGAAGGAAAAATGGATAGGGCAAAATAATGTCAAATTCTTGAGGAAAATCTGCTGTTCTCTGCCAGAAGGTTGTCAATTTGAAGACGATTTACCTTCCAACATGACAATGACCCAAAGCACACAGCAAAACTGACCACACAGTGGTTGAAGGAGAAAATGGTGAATGTCCTTGCATGGCCTAGTCAGAGGCCGGACTCAAACCCAATTGAAAATCTGTGGAATGACTTGAAGACAGCAGTCCACAAACAGTCACCATCAAATTCTATTGAACTTGAGCAGTTCTGCAAAGAAGAGTGGTCAAATATTGTGGTCAAATAACATCTAGATGAGCAAAGCTTCTAGAGACATATCCCAACAGACTAAAGGCTGTAATTAAAACAAAATACAAAGGAGTGATCATTTTTCAAACTCAGTGATTATGTTTTTATTTTTTTTCTGATATGTTGGTGTTATATCTTTCACTTGGATGTTATTGGTTGCACAGAGTACAGCTGAATGAAACTAAAACTGTGTCTGTCTTCATTTCAGGCTGCAAAGCAACAACATTTGCTTATTTTAAAGGGGGGTGATTATTTTCTATACACAGTGTACATAGGAATCAATTGACCACAGATACAACATGGGGCCTTTAAAATAGACAATTTGAGAATTATTATTCTGACAAAGGGAAAAGTGCCATCGAATTGAAAAAGAGTACCACAGAGTATACAAAATGAAATATTACTGACAGGGAAATAAGAATTGGTAGGTACTTCAGATTTGAAACTTTTCAGGTATAAATATTTTATACAAAATAATACTGAATGTTGAAACCGAACCAATATCTTTAAAAACCTGCAAAAATGTGTGAAATACCAGAGTTTGATGCAACAAAACAGGATTTGAATTCCAATTTAGAGCATTTGAGCGCTGTCTGGCAGCAGATGAAAAGAAAGCAACTTCTGTCAGAGAACCAGAATCTTGAATGAATTGTGTTCAATTGTCTAATTCATTTACACACACTAAGAATTGTACTTGATGTAAAGTTGCTGCTTGTGGTAGACAACATAGAGGGAAAGTATACACAACAGGGACATGAAATAAAAATGAAAGCAGTATCAAAGCATTTGAGAAAGTACAGAAAGAACCTGGACATTCCATTTGTTGTAGTCCCACAGAGAGATAAGACTGTCACAGTATGTACTGTAGTCACTACAAGGTCACTGTCAATTACTGCATACTACCCAGCGCTTTACTTGGAATAAAATAAGTACAGGAACTGACAAATCGCACATTGGACTATGTTCATGAAAAATATAAACCTTACATTTAAGACTTTTACTACTTAAACTGCAAGTGACTTGTCCACTAAAACACAGAAATTAAGTTAAGAAATTATTGTAACGCATTTGCATAAGGAGTAGGACCCATGTTCTCAAATGGTCTACCCTCTGTTGAAGAACCCCCTTGTTACGAAGGACGACCCTTGTAGGCAGGTAAATTGGCTGTTTTAGAATTGGCCGATCAGGAGCGCTACTGCGCTCGGCTTTTCGCTGAGGAAGATGGTTTAAGTTCAGTTTCAAGAAAACCAGGAAGAGGGAGCTGACGTTGGAAAACTGTGCGGTTGATTTATACTTATTATTATATAGTGTTACTGTCATTATATCCAAGTCCTTACAATTGTGTGCGTGCAACTACCAGTAAGTAAAACGGGTGTTGTTCGTTTACCTTATAAAGTGACGCTTTGTTCATTGTGCTGTAACGAGTTCGCAGCACGTTGCTGTTCCTTATTGTATAATGGCGGAGCCTCGCACTGCCCACATGTTTAATTGTTTAGACCGCAGCATATATATATTAATGGAGGTGTTGCTTTACAAGCCTTATATATATATATATATATATCTACATTTGAAATATTTAGGTTGTTCTTGCACTGTGTGTAACGTTGTTTACATCAAGGAGGCATTCTGAATCTTATCATTATGTTTTAGCTATTTAGAATGTTGGGTATTGCTGCAGTGAATTTGCAGCACTTAAGCTCTGAACAGGCAGAAAGTGTACTACTGCATTTAAGTTGTAGAACGAAACTCTAATTTAATCTCTTGATTGTGTTTGTTTATTATATACCTGCTAGGCATGTAATGGCTAGTTGGCATTTATGTAGTCTTCATTTACTGATTTGTATCTGTATCTTTGTTTTAGAACCACACTCACCAATGCCCGTTGAAACGTTTATACTAATAAATCATCTAAAGGGAACATCTTGTCTGCATTCTGATCGATGCCCCCTTGATGGCCACAACCCTTTAAAGACCAGCTGAAGTATACAGTCCTTCCAAAGCATCAAAACATTTGGTCCTTCGAGCCGGATTGGCGTGGTCACCGTGGGATTAGTAGGAGATGTTCTCCGATCAGTACACACATCCAGTAGAAGCCCGACCCCGCCGAGAGATTCGGCGACCAGCCTGGATGGAAGACTATGACGTCCCCATCCAAGCCCTGCAGCAGCCTTCCTGTCAGCCTCATCAAGCGGCTAACCTGTCAGAGCAACAGCGCCCCTACGGCAGCATGGTGAGATTCCCGGAGAGACATGTCAGGTCGACACCTCTCACACCCTCGCTGCTGCATGAGGACGGGAGGGTCATGCGGGGAGCGGAAGCTGCCTATCCGCACCTGTCTGACAATACAGAACACCTCTTCCAGAATACGCCCGCCTCTGCCCTATGGAGGCCTGCCCCAGAAACATCACCAGATGTCATTGAAGCTCTTCAAAAGCTGAGGGAAGATAACCAGAGGCTACAGCAACAGGTACTGGACATGAACAGGCGACTTGAGACCCACACTTCCCATCCAGATCAACCAGCACTGCGACAGACCACCTTCCCTCCCTTCCCTACACCAGCCCCCCTTCAACAGCAGCATCACATAGAGCAGGAGGGCGGTGCGTGCCGACTCAGGCCAATCCCTCCACCGGTGCCAGTTGGTGATCAAAATCTGCCTCTGGATGATGATGACTGGCCACTGCCACCACCCCCAGTAGCAGATAACGTTTATCAGCCACCGTCTCAGGACCTTATGGCAGAGCTCATAACAGCACTGAGAAACATTAGGACGACAAGTCAGCAGGAGCCTCGTAGATGCCCTGAGCCATATCATCCAGCGTCCGGGGTACTGACACCAGAGTACTGTGTACCCTACACCCCACAGAGATGTGAGTCGCTGCACGAAGAGCTGCAACCTTACAACCCCCGTGAGACAGTGTACCGCGGGCCTAAACCCATAATCCCTGCATTCACCAAAGGGGATCCGAGAGAGTTTGCCAGGCTTAAGGTCGCTCTGGAGAATTTATTGCCTGTGGACGCTACAGAGCGCTTCAAATACCAGATCCTGGTGGATCACCTGAAGTATGAAGAAGCTCTGCTAATAGCGGACTCCTACACTAACTCCCTGCAGCCCTACACTGACACTATGGCAAGCTTAATTGAACATTATGGCCAGCCTCACCAACTAGCTCTCAGGAAAATAGCTGATCTGATGGAGGCCCCTAATAACGCACGTGGTGACACCAGTGGGTTTAAGCGGTTCGCCCTGAAAGTGAGAGCACTTGTGGGAATGTTAGATCAGCTCGGGGATAGTGGAAAGACTGAGCTTCACTGTGGTTCACATGTGACATGGCTGCTGTCTAAACTGCCTCATGATATACGGGCTGAGTTTAAGAGGTTCCTGTACCCAATGCGTGTTACAATCCCGACCCTCCTGCACTTTTCCGATTGGCTTGACTACGAGCTGAAGATGCAAGAGACCGTGTATGAGCCTCTTCATGGCGAAGACAAGAGTAGAGCAGGACCCAGGACAGAGCGCCGCCGTGTCGGTAATAGGAGCAAGAGCACCAGCATCATGCACACCACAGATAAACCTGATAGCACCCCAGCGGTAGAGAAGGCTCCCTCTAGCACCAAGCAGCAGGAGAGGACAGCATACTGCCCCTACTGCTCTAACTCGCAACATTTCCTAGACAAGTGTGCGAACTTTGCACAGCTTCCAGTGGAACAGGTAACAGCATGGATCAAGACAAACAAAAGGTGCTGGCGATGCGGTCGCACACATCAGGCTGCCCGGTGCCGCCTGAAGATTACATGTCACAAGTGTAAGGGGAAACATCTGCAAGCTCTGCATGAAGTGAATATCAAACCTGCTGCTGAGGATACATCCTGCCTCATCAGCACAACTAATGAAGTCCTGTACGTGGACAGGAGGGCAGGGTGCAGCCAGGTCCTGCTTAAAATGAGTTAAGTGCTGCTGCGTAACGGTGAACACACCTTGGAGACATATGCCATCCTAGATGACGGGTCGGAGCGGACTATTCTCCCCCCTGCAGCAGCGCAGAGCCTTAAGCTTACCGGGGAGCCGGAAGATCTGACCCTTAGAACTGTGAGGCAGGACATCAGGGCTGCAGTGTCTTTCTCCATCTCCCCAGTAGACCATCCTAAGAAATCCTTCAAGATATACAGAGCATTCACTGCTGATCAACTGGGTCTGGCTGAGCACACTTACCCGACCAAGGCACTTCAGAGGAAGCACAAACATTTAAGAGGCCTCCCTATTCAGACGATAAACAGAGTGCAACCTCTGCTGCTAGTCGGGTCTGATTATACACACTTAATCACTCCTATGGAGCCTGTGCGTTTGGGACCCCACGGGGGACCAGCAGCAGTGAAGACGAGGTTGGGCTGGACACTTCAGGGGCCGGCCAGGTACAGCAAGCAGCAGGCGACAACCCAACAGTGCCTGCACGTCTCCACTCTCTCACCCACTAACAACTTTCTACATAGTGTAGAGAAATTGTGGCAGCTCGATGTTTTGCCCTACAGGAGCGAAAAGCTTGTCACACGCTCCAGGCAGGATCAGGAAGCAGTCCGCCTGCTGGAAGCAAAGACCACACGAGTAGACATTGATGGGATTCATCGCTACGCTACTCCACTCCTCAGAGTGAAGAACATGCCAACCCTTTGGGCACCTAAGGAGGCTGTGCTAGCTAATCTCCGTAGTACAGAGAGACGCCTGCTTCGAGACCCCCAAAGAGCAGCTGCATCCTGTGCAGAGATTGGAAAACTGGAAAAGGCCGGCTATGCTGTTAGTGTCCGAAGAGGATCTGAACAAGGCAGCAGAGTCCTGGTTCATCCCCCATCACATGGTGAGCCATAACGGAAAGAACAGGATTGTGTTCAACTGTTCTTTCAGGTATAAGGGAGAGAACTTAAACGAGCTGCTGTTGCCTGGGCCTACCTTAAGTTCCAGTCTACTGGGTGTCCTGCTACGCTTCAGAGAGCATGCCATTGCTGTCAGCAGTGACATCAAGACCATGTTTCACCAGGTGAGGCTGCTCCCTGAGGACAAGCCCTTGCTGCGCTTCCTGTGGCGTGACCTGAAGACCGAGGAACCACCCAGCATCTACACATGGCAGGTCCTTCCATTTGGTGCCGCATGTAGCCCCTGCTGTGCTACTTTTGCGATGCAGAAACACGTGTTTGACCACAGTCAGCCAGGAGAAGATGTCCGAGTGTCTATAGAACGATCATTCTATGTGGACAACTGTCTGCAGAGCCTCCCCTCGGTGGAAGAAGCTCGTACCTTGGTCGACAAACTGACATCACTGTTGGCTACAGGTGGATTTGAGTTACGCCAGTGGGCCAGTAATGCCCCTGAAGTCATCAGCCACCTGCCTAAAGAAGCCAGATCTGAGAGTAGTGAGTTGTGGCTCAACGAGTCTGGCATTGACCCAGAGGAACTCGCCCTGGGACTCCACTGGTTCTGCAAGTCAGACACTTTAAGGTACAAATACCGAATGCCAGGCCAACCCACAACCACTATGCGAAACATATACAGCGTCCTGGCACGCCTGTACGACCCCCTGGGATTTATAGTCCCCTTCACCACGCGAGCCAAGGTCCTAGTACAGCACCTGTGGGATAAACAGAGAGACTGGGATGACCCGTCACTTCCTGAGGATGTGCTGCAGCCCTGGCTAATGTGGGAGGAAGAATTGCCGCACCTCTCCCAGATCATACTGCCTCGCTGCTATGTGAGCCCTGAGATGGACACTTCCAACCTCCGGCGAGACCTACACATCTTTGCTGATGCGTCCGAGAAGGCATATTGCTCAGTGGCCTATCTGCGGACGGAGAGTGCAAACGGTCGTGTGGAAGTGTCCTTCCCAACTGCCAGATCCAGAGTGGCCCCGAAGAAGCAGCAATCGATCCCCAGATTAGAACTGTGTGCTGCCCTGACAGGTGCACAGCTAGCTGCACTACTGCAAAAGGAGCTGACGGTGAATATCCGCAATGTCGTCTTCTGGACAGACTCCACAACCGTACTCACCTGGCTCCAGTCTGACTCCTGTCGGTATAAGGTATTCGTGGGAACAAGGGTAGCTGAAATCCAGGAGCTGACTGATGTCCAAGCCTGGAGATATGTTGATTCTGCCAACAACCCAGCCGATGACATCACACGGGGAAAAACACTACTGGAACTGGCTGGTAAGACCAGATGGAGTCAGGGCCCTGTCTTCCTAAAACAGTCACCTGATGGCTGGCCCACCCGGCCAGTCACAACAGAGACAGAGAATTCTACGGAGCTGCGTAAACCCACTGTCTGCTGTCTCACTACAAGCATACAGACTCCTCTGCTGCCAAATGCTGACCAGATCTCATCATTCCGAGCGCTGACAGAGGCTGTTGCCCAATCCCGCTCTGGATCATCAGGCAGCCCCGTTAGTCTTTCTGCGGATGATTATCAAGAAGCAGAGAGAGAAGTATTGAGAAGAGCTCAGCAGGACAGCTTTGCGGAGGAGTTTAGCCTATTGAGTACTGGTAAGCCAGTAGCTGCTGCCAGTAGGCTGATCTCCCTAGGACCGGAGTACGACGAGACTGTGAGACTTATTCGGGTTGGAGGAAGACTCCGCCGCAGTAACCAGCTAGAGCCAGATTCTATTCACCCAGTAGTCCTGGACCATCGGCATCAAGTGACCAAGCTCATCATCCAGGACATGGACAAGCCTTCGTCATCCAGGGTCAGAGCGCCTTTTTGCAGAGCTGCGGCGCAAATACTGGATCCTTCATGGTCGTGAAGCAGTTAAGCGCCACCAGCACTCCTGCCCGGACTGCCAGAGGTGGAGAGCCTCTCCAGTCGTACCTAAAATGGCAGACCTCCCACAGTCCAGATTACGGCTGCTGAAGCCCCCATTCTTCTCTACGGGCATGGACTGCTTCGGTCCTTTCACAGTGAAGGTTGGCCGTCGTCATGAGAAGAGATGGGGCATATTGTTTAAATGCCTGACGACGCGAGCTGTGCATGTGGATGTTCTGTCAAGTATGGACTCAGATTCCTTTCTAATGGCCCTCCGCCGTTTTATCTCCCGACGGGGTAAGCCAGCAGAGCTCCGGTCTGACCAAGGCACTAACTTTAAGGGTGGGGAAAGAGAGCTCCAGGAGGCCTTCAGTTCACTACACCCTACACTCCAGGCTCATCTGGCTAAACACCAGATTAGGTTTCAGTTTAACCCCCCAGGCTCACCACACTTTGGAGGAGTCTGGGAAAGGGAAGTGAGATCGGTAAAAGCTGCACTGTATGCCACCATCCAGTCACGGACCGTCCCAGAAGAGGTTCTGCGGACAGTACTTATAGAGGTGGAGGGGATTTTAAACTCTAAACCACTGGGTTATGTGTCTACAGACGTGGCGGATGCCGACCCAGTGACCCCCAACTTGCTCCTCATGGGGCGGCTCGACCCCTCTTTACCACAGGCTGTGTATGCGGAGTCTGAACTCCTGAGTAGTCGCCGCTGGAGACACACTCAGGTGCTAGCTGACCAGTTTTGGTCCCACTTCATCCGACACTACCTCCCGACTCTTCAGACTCGCTCCAAGTGGCACAAGGACCCTGCACAGCTGCAAATTGAAACCACAGTCATGGTGGTGGACCCGCAGTTGCCAAGAGCGCAGTGGCCTTTAGGTCAGGTCACTGAGGTTATTCAAGGTACTGATGGGAGAGTAAGAACTGCAGTGGTCAGGGTCAAAGACAAAACCTACACGAGGCCCGTTGCTCGCCTGGTCTCGCTGCTTTCCATACCGGACACTGATACGGTCAGTCCTTAGTGTGGCAAATTTAGTGTAACAAATTTGGGGGCGGCTGTTACGAAGGACGACCCTTGTAGGCAGGTAAATTGGCTGTTTTAGAATTGGCCAATCAGGAGCGCCACTGCGCTCGGCTTTTCGCTGAGGAAGATGATTTAAGTTCGGTTTCAAGAAAACCAGGAAGAGGGAGCTGACGTTGGAAAACTGTGCGGTTGATTTATACTTATTATTATATAGTGTTACTGTCATTATATCCAAGTCCTTACAATTGTGTGCGTGCAACTACCAGTAAGTAAAACGGGTGTTGTTCGTTTACCTTATAAAGTGACGCTTTGTTCATTGTGCTGTAACGAGTTCGCAGCACGTTGCTGTTCCTTATTGTATAATGGCGGAGCCTCGCACTGCCCACATGTTTAATTGTTTAGACCGCAGCATATATATATTAATGGAGGTGTTGCTTTACAAGCCTTATATATATATATATATCTACATTTGAAATATTTAGGTTGTTCTTGCACTATGTGTAACGTTGTTTACATCAAGGAGGCATTCTGAATCTTATCATTATGTTTTAGCTATTTAGAATGTTGGGTATTGCTGCAGTGAATTTGCAGCACTTAAGCTCTGAACAGGCAGAAAGTGTACTACTGCATTTAAGTTGTAGAACGAAACTCTAATTTAATCTCTTGATTGTGTTTGTTTATTATATACCTGCTAGGCATGTAATGGCTAGTTGGCATTTATGTAGTCTTCATTTACTGATTTGTATCTGTATCTTTGTTTTAGAACCACACTCACCAATGCCCGTTGAAACGTTTATACTAATAAATCATCTAAAGGGAACATCTTGTCTGCATTCTGATCGATGCCCCCTTGATGGCCACAACCCTTTAAAGACCAGCTGAAGTATACAGTCCTTCCAAAGCATCAAAACACCCCTCCTTGTTGGCAACACACAGTCTGCGAGGACTTTACCTGTTTGTCTGACAACAGCGCCTCCAAGGTTTACCTTTATTTTAATCTGTTTTAGGAGGTTATGACCTGTAAAATAAAAGACTGATGTCCTAATGAAATAGAAAACAAAAAGGATGTTAACAATGTTCAGTTAATAGAATGAAATTCTACCTTTAGGCAGAATAAAACCCAAGACCCATGGGATCTGAAAAGTAACTGAGAAATGTTTTAAAATGTGTTGTTCCAGTATTGAATTAGTATTTCATTTAAAATATATATATATATTTTATATGGGACTTAAAGGCTATCTGTACATTTGCAGGGATCTCCAACCTTACCATGTCTGCTACACACTAAAAATACTCTAAGAAATTAAGGGGATTGTGTTAGTCTGTGGTTTATTGTCCTATTGTATTTGTACTGTATATGCAACTGGTCTATTAGATATATCCAAATATATAACTGACCAAAGTATGGTGCAGTTGTAATACTCTTCTGGATCAGTGTTGGGGGTAACGCATTAAAAAGTACGAATTACGATTTACGAAAAAAATCCATAACAACGCATGTCAAAAATCTTATCAATTGATTTGCATTTTAACGAGTGAAATAAGTATTTGATCCCCTCTCAATCAGAAAGATTTTTGGCTCCCAGGTGTCTTTTATACAGGTAACGAGCAAAGATTAGGAGCACACTCTTAAAGGGAGTGCTCCTAATCTCAGTTTGTTACCTGTATAAAAGACACCTGTCCACAGAAGCAATCAATCAATCAGATTCCAAACTCTCCACCAAGGCCAAGACCAAAGAGCTGTCCAAGGATGTCAGGGACAAGATTGAAGAGCTACACAAGGCTGGAATGGGCTACAAGACCATCGGCAAGCAGCTGGTGAGAAGGTGACAACAGTTGGTGCGATTATTCACAAATGGAAGATGTGCTTTAAGTGATGTGATCACTAAGCTACAAAGAATGTGTAACTACTGCAGTTAGTAAAGCTTTCAATTTTGATTGACAGCTGTGTAATTTCCTAGTATATAGCCTCAGCAAGCCATGCATGCAAAGATGGTTTGCTTTCAGTCCGTCGTGCTTTAACTACTATTCTATGTTGATAAGTAGGGCAAATGTGCCCGTCCATGGCAATCCAGCGCCTGCACGGATACCTGTTTCAAGGGATGTGTTAATCCATCTGCCTCGACTGTAAAGCACTTTTGGTCAACTCCTGTTGTTTTTAAATGGGCTATATAAATAAAAGTGACTTTCTTTCCACCAAGTGGGATATTGGTTACATTTCTCTCACACAAACACACCTAGCTCGTGCGTGCGGAGTGTAGTATCTTCTGCTTACAGAACTGTCAAGTTGTGTATCTGGGAGAACCGCACTGCTGATGTTACCGTCTGAGTCTCCGTAACCAGGGCAACGAGGACGTTCAGTGACAGACAACTCGCCTGTCATTCTGATTAAATACTTCTCCGCTACGTGTCATGAAACTATTTTGCTTTTATTATTTTTCGTGACAATCCAAGCCTAAAGTAGAGTGTGCACGAAACAAATCGCGTCTCGTATTGATTCTGTTTTATACGGGACGGGTGGCAATTAGTGAAGCTACAGTAGCCTACTAGGTGATTTGCTAGCCAACCAGATGCAGGCTGACATAAACACGCTCGGCGTTGTATTACCCATTGGTGATACAGTCAAATATTGGTATACAAATGAACCCTATACTCACATTTCAGAAAAAAACGTGTCCTGGCTACCTATAGACTCCAATCTACCAGGCTCCAGTCCGGATATTCCATAAATCCCACCATGCGAGCCCTCTGACTGAAACCACGCACACGACCGAAGGAAAATTTGTCAAAGAAATTGGTAAATATAAAATTCAGATCCGTAAATAAACTTAAGATTTGTACGTGTAAGTCAACACTTGTAAATATTTTGCAGATTTGTGTTTTATTTTAAAAATGTTTTTACATATTCACACATTTTATTTATATTTGTGAAACATGTTTACATATTTACAGATAATGTTTTTTTTTACAAAATATTTTTTCACATTTACAAATCCTATTTTTATTTGTGAGTTGTGAAGAATATACCCACATATTTTCTACATATATTTACGAATATTGAGACACATAAAACTCTTTTCGCAGCGGAAGGCTGAGCTGTACGATTCAGTCTTGGGAAGCACTTTATTGTTAACTACGTAATTATTACCCTCGCCTAAAACAAATCACTGGGGTTGCTGTTATGTTTTGGTGGAATCTCTTGTTTGTTGGACAACCAAAGTTCTATCCCAAATCATCCTCTGTTGGACAACCAAACTTGATCGCAAATGAAAATCTAAGTATGTAGTATATGTTCTGTTTATAAACGTGATTATTCTGAATCATTTCAAAATAGATTTATTAATTTTTCACCTCTGAAAAAAGTAATCAAATATTAATGGATAATGCACGTTATTGCCTAGAGATTTCAAATTGCAATGTGCCTAACGTTTTATTTTGTGAGAAGGTTATTTGAGAACTGTTATTTTTGTTTTTCATTGTTCACTGCAATGGACTACAGTAGCATTGAAGTATGTACATATAGGCTGTTGTATAAGCCTGGCCTGAAAATGTGGAGGCACCTGCAATACAAAAGAATGTATAGATTTTTAAGAGATTCTTGATTAAAGAACTAAAGGCAAATATTGTTTCTGATTATGTCATCTGATTACTTGAGATAATAGGATTGGTCACTCGTGCTGTATGATAATTAATTTGGTTAGACAACTTCACCTCCTCCACACTAATCCTGAACACTGGTGTTCCACAAGGCTGCGTGCTGAGCACCCTCCTGTACTTCCTCTCCACCCACGACTGCGTTCCTGTACACAGTTCCAACACCATCGTCAAGTTTGCAGACAACACCACAATGGTAGGCCTGATCAGTGACAATGACAAGTCAGTCTACATGGAGGAGGTCAAGTGCCTGGTGGCATGGTCCACTGATAACAACCTGGCCATTAATGCAAAGAAAACCAAGGAGCTCATTGTGGATTGCAGGAAGTTTAAAGGCCCAGTTCTCATCTAAGGCACTGTGGTGGAGTGTGTCCAGCTTCAAATTCCTGGGTGTCCACATCTCAAAGGACCCTCCTGGACCCTCGAAACCTCAACCCTGATCAAAAAGGCACAGCAGCGTCTGTAATTTTTGAGGAGGCTGAGTAAGGCCCGCCTGTCTTCCAAGATCCTTGTGAACTTCTACCATTGCACTATTGAGAGCATTCTGACGAACTGTGCCACAGTGTGGTTTGGCGGATGCTCTGTGGCCTCAGGGACTCTTCACACCCATGCCACAAACTGTTTGCACTCCTACCATCAGGCAGACACTACAGATCTCTGCATTCCTGCACCTGCAGGCTCACGAACAGTTTCTTCCCATCTACTGTAACCCTGAACTCTTTGACCCATCCCATCTCTAACCATAATCACCCGCCCACTACTTAGTACTACCTCTCAGGGACCTTGTTGCACTACTCCCTTGTAGTACTTGTCTACCTCTGGAACCTCATTGCTGCTATCCCTGCATTTCAGTTGCATATGCCACCTTGCATCTTCAATATGCCTGCACTGCACATTTAGAAATGCCATTGTACTTGCAACCTTTGTTACATGTACATGTCTACCTCGGGAAACTCAATACTACCATCCCTACATTTCAGTTGCACATGCTACCTTACACCTCCAATTTGCCTTAATTGCACAGTTAGAATGGCCATTTTCTACTTGCATTTACCTCATCGCACAACCATTAATTTCCCACTTCTAACATACATTTATACTTAATACTTGTACATTTTCTGCCCTCCTCTATTTGCCTTCATTGCATATTTAGAATTACCATTTGTACTGCATTTGCCATCATTGCCAATTTACACATTCCACTTGTAACATATACTATACGGAATCTAAACTAATCTAAATTAATGATTGATAATACTGGTGAATGACAATGACTATGCAATACCTGACTACATAATTATACAATAACCCATTAAAAGTGGCCAATACTAATATAGAATCAAAGGACTTATCTTAAAGTAACTAAGTAACATAATGCCTTATTTTCTACAGCAAGTAACTAAGTAACGTAACTGATTCCCAGGCACTGTTCTGGATATATTCCCTCACTCACTTAGTCTGCTCTAACGTTAGTGGATAAAATCACAAACCCTATCTGAATGCCAAAAGCTTGCTGAAATATTAGTGCATCTGTGGTAGGCTTATTAGAACTTGTTACCCACTTAGTAGTGGTACTTTGTTTTAAAAATGTAGGCTGATGGCAAGTCATTGGTTCACATGATAGGCTACCTTTTAATTAGTTGACCTTTTCTGATTAAACCACAGTTTGGGGACATTTCAGAGTAAAATCTGAAACATATCAAAAACTTGATACACACACGCTTTTCAAGAAAAATCCCCTTCAAAGAAAAGACATCAAAAGGTTTGCGTATTTTAGCTTAAATGTAAACATCTTTTGGAGTTAAATTATTTTCTTTTTTTTTTAAGTTCATGTTACATGGTTCCTTGTCCTGCATGTAGAACCACGGAAACATGAATCACAGTTTATCTTGGGTCAAGGACTACTTTCAGTTTGAGAAAACATGTAAGAAAGTTGTTAAATACTGAAATTCAATTGTAATATCTCAAAACACAAACATTTGTGCAAACCCTGACAATGACAAACTCACATTAAAAAAACATTCTGTGTTGAACACAAAAAAATATCACAGGCCAATAAGGTGATGCATAGATTGGACAATGTTAGAATGCATTTCACAATATTTCTGTTTTTCAGTTGCACTACATGACAGAGATGAAGTGTAAGATACTCACCCAGGATGGTCAGGGCAACATGTCAGCCACAACAAACCATAAAAATGTAATCCTAGATGGTCCCTAAATAGCAGTTCCCACTGAACTCTGTACTGCCACCAACTGATACAGTCAAATTGGTTCCACAACCCTTCTTGAGGCAAACCCTTCTATGGATTACATATAATTAGCATAATGTTTATTACAATCCAAACGAGTGCAGCTCTATATTTGTCTCCAGTGCTGCCCAACTTCCCGATTGTATCTTTATTGGGTTGGGCCCAAGGGCTGCTGCTCCAACAAGCCCCTGCATTAATCCGGCCCTGACATGAGCATCACTAGGATGCCACGCAGAACTAACAGGACAAGAAGGCGGGCTTTCGAATGCGTCAGAAGAGAATAATGAAAACGACCTAAATTATTTTCAGTAGCATAATTATCCTACAACTCCCTGAGGGTGACGCAGTCAGAAGAAATTAAGGAAAGAGGGCGAATTTAATTGTGCGAGGTCTCAAGGCAGCGCTTTTAAAGTCCCGTAAAACATGATAAAACAACCAGCACCACAACGCAAAGCCTGCAGAAGGAACACGATCATTTGAAGTTCTGCATAATGGACATTTTTCATAAACTGGTGAGTTTTCGTTTTCTCTACACTTTTCAGCGAGTTTTAAATTGTGTAATTTTCTTGAGGTTTTCAGACATAAATCTTGGGCTTCTGATTTGCCAACCTTCATTGTGCTGGCACCTGGGGGCTGTAATATTTGCAATAGGTCATAGCCTAAGTTGTTTTTAGAAACTAAAGCTAGTTGGTTTTTCTAGTAATCTTGCCTACAGAGATTTTGCCTAACGGATAGAAATACAATGACATTTAAAAGCCAGGTAGATAGGCCTAACGGTCGGACATTTGTACCGGGGATTTGTCAGATTCCGTTTTAAGCCATTTTGCAAGAAAATGTTTTGCAACTAAAATGTTTCTTGCATGGTGACTCTGGACACGAGACAGGGCATTGATAAACGTCGACATTCCTGAATTTTTTATTTCACTCGACGTAATAGGGTAGGCTGTCATCCTTTTACTTTGGTTTATGTGTCAGACCCTTTAAATACTTGCTATGGTAACTGTGGGAATCTGGATAGACCTGCTAAAAGAGTAATTCATGGATTTTGGGTTTCAGCCAATAATTCGTGCCAAAATGACGACTTTCATTTCCATGTAAAAATCTTAACCTTTTGGAAGAAGTAATTGTAATCACTGTATGAATATAACTTAAATATATTTTAATAATAGCATGGGAATATGAATGGGTTCACACTGACAAAGATGTAATATGGCTCTAAGTTCATAAAACGATTAACCCGGTGTAGCTACTGCTGTACTGAATGGAATTCCAAATATTTCTCTCTGAAAACATGAGTCACTAGTTGTTTCCAGTGGTGTGAACTAATCAGTTATTAGTAATATATGTAGCCCTGCTGTGTTCAAACAGACGAGACGCGCTTTTTAAAGACGCGCACAAGCTGAAATGGGAATGCAAGTGAGTGTAAGAGAGAACATACTGCCCGGAGCGCCAATGCGGTCATAGCGCATAAAATTAGTAAGCCATGGTGTCTATTAGCGTTGTTCTGGTAAAATAAGCTAATACATTGTCAAAAATAGTACCTTGCTATTTGGATTAGATGAAATGTATAGTTAAAAACGATATTTAGTATTACAAGTTTGAATGACATTGACAATATTAAAAGGTCATGGTCAAGTGCCTTGGTCAGGTTAATAACATTATGGTAAGCCTATGTAGACCATAGAGATTTGTGGTTCGTTAGTAGTATACGTAGAGATGTAGCACAATGGTCAAACTCCTTATACTGAAACGTGTTATGTTCATGTTTGGTCCTTTTTCCTTAAGACTTAAGCAACACCCGCAACTAAAGGAGCAAGATATTAGCCTTACCTTTTGTTGCTGAACGTCATATAGACTGAAAGAAAAGTTAATTAAATAGAAACCTATAAAAGCAAAAATACAATTCTCTATAGACTCTATTTACAATTTGAGGGTTTGAATTAGTTCTTCATTATAAACAAATTGTAAAAAAAACAATTCCTTCTACAAACCGCTACAGTCTCAGTCTCAAGTTCCATGATGACATCTGCACTCGCCAAGTTTGTATTTAGAGTTATAAATAAATATTGTTATTAGATCCAGTTATATTCATAAGATTTACTAAGGTTTGTAAGGTAAATAAATCCATTGTTTTTTGTGAAGTCATGGAAAAACACTCCGTGAGTGATGACATCATGGAATAAGACAGATAAATAAATCTTGTTAGTTGCACACTGGATTTTTTTCTCCATGTATTTGCCATTCCCCATGTCATCAAAGCCACTCAATTTCAAACTTTGAATTTCATGAGCAACTTAGGTATGCTAGTGATTGTATTTATAGATTGTACACATAAAACCCACCTATTACACATTTGCAAAAGTCTCAGACTGCATCTTTATTAGAATTCCAGTGAGGTTTCTCATTTCCCCAAAACCATCTGTCTGAAAGCAGGGAGACATTGAGGAAAACATGCTAACTGCTTTTGGAAAGATATTTTAGATGGCGGAGTGTGTACTTCAAGGACATTTAAATTAAATATACAACACCAGTCAAAAGTTTGGACACGCTTACCCATCCACTTCAAATGGTGTGTGCAAACTTATGACTGGTACTGGTTTTCTGAGTATCACACGTGATAAACAGATGCGATTAAGAATACAAGTATGACAAGATCGGCACATCCCTAGTAATTACATGGGTCTGAAGTGTGGAGTCATGGGGTGTGGAGACCCCAAGTTGGGGGTCCACGTTAAACCTGGAAAGATGTGCCACAGACCCTTAAAAGGTTTCATCCATTCTGCTCCCATCTGATTCTTACTGAAGTTAAAGGGATTAACATCACTAGGATTGATGAGTTGGTTTAAACACAGTTCATGGAGGATAAACCATTTGGTTCCCAGCAACGATGTCCTGGGTCAACTGTTTCAAGTGCTGCTTCTGACACTCTCTTTTAAGTTATCCATTAAGTTAAACAGGACCTATTTGGAAGGACTATGCATGAAAAAGGTTTTGTCTGTGTCTGTTCATGAGATTCTGTGTCTGTCCATGACAATCTGTGTCTGTCCAGGAGAATCTGTGTCTGTCCAGGTGAATTGATGTCTGTCCAGGAGAATCTCTGTCTGTCCAGGAGAGTCTGTGTCTGTCCAAGAGAATCTGTTCGCCCTGAAACCTGGTCTGTTGTACACATGTGCATCCTTCAGGCTGCAGTGCTCATTTAAACTAATTTCGATAATGTACAGGTAACTTATTATTCCACCTGTATCAGGTAATTTATTATTCCAATTATGTATGTAAGCACAACATTACATCACTGTGACATTATTTGTCAACTTTCTAATAAACCCTTATTGTATCCCAAGCAGTGATGAAATTCTAACTTGCGTAGCCCAGAACAAAGGGAAAGGTCTCTGTGCTTCTTTATTTCATGTAATTCCTTCTGACAATATCACATTTAGTAGACGAGAGAACAGCCTCAGTTTGCCCTGTATTCCGACTGAACTGTACAGTGGGTCTAAAAAGTCTACACACCCCTGTTAAAATGGCAGGTTCTTGTGATGTAAAAGAATGGGACAAAGATAAATCCAGCGGTTCCAGCTGAAGAAAAACAGCCCCAAAGCATGATGCTGCCACCACCATGCTTTACTGTGGGTATGGTGTGCAGTGTTGTTTTTGTGCCAAACATACCTTTTGGAATTATGGCCAAAAAGTTCAACCTTGGTTTCATCAGACTGTAACACATTTTCCCACGTGCTTTTGGGGGACATTATGTTTGTTTTTGCAACCTTCAGCTGGGCTTGGATGCTTTTCTTTGTAAGAAAAGGCTTCAGTCTTGCCACCCTATCCCATAGCCCATTCATATGAAGAATACAGGAGATTGTTGTCACATGTCACACAGCCAGTACTTGCCAGAAATTCCTGCAGTTACTTTAATGTTGCTGTAGGCTTCTTGGAAGCCTCCCTGACCAGGTTTCTTCTCGTCTTTTCATCAATTTAGGAGGGACGTCCAGTTCTTGGTAATGTCTCTGTTGTACCATATTTTCTCCACTTGATGATGACTGTCTTCACTGTGTTCCATGGTATATCTAATGCTTTGGAAATTCTTTTGTACCCTTCTCCTGATTGATATCTATCAATAATGAGATCCCTCTGACGCTTTGGAACCTCTCTGCGGACCATGGCTTTTGCTCTGAGATGCAACTAAGAAAATCCTACTAGAACAGCTGAACTGTGTTTGTGATTAATCAGAGTCACTTTAAATTATGGCAGGTGTGTAATGACTTCTATTTAACATAAGTTTGAATGTGATTGGTTAATTCTGAACACCCACATCCCCAGTTACAAGAGGGTGTGAACACTTATGCAACCAGGTTATTGTAAGGTTTTTATATTTCATATTTCCCCCTCGAAGATTTCAGTTTGTTTTTCAATTGAATTGTTCCCATTATATCAAAAGTGGAAAAAGTTCTGACATGATTTATCTTTGCCTCATTCTTTTACATCACAAAAACCTGGCATTTTAACAGGATTGTGTAGACTTTTAATATCCACTGTATGTGCATTTCTGTAGCCACTCCACATGATTTGACCCACACTGTAGCTTTAGCACCACAGTAGCAGGTTACCTTAATTGGAATCATGTTAGGATTGTGGATAGCTCTGACCAGATTAACAAACAGCCTGCTAAGTGTGCCAAAGGGGAAAAGCTCCACCTGTCCAGTGGTGTGTGGAGGATTATTATTATTATTCTGTGAAAAACACAAACCATTATGAACTGTTGTGGCTCTCTTGCAAGAGCTTTGTCTTGGGGGTCGTCTAAAATCTGTATTGCAATTGTGGAACCAGAAAGGTTATTCCAAAAATAGATTGACTAGTGGGGACTGTTAGACAGAGGCACCATGTTATCCAATATAGTACAATTAATATCTGTTATTATAGGTGCTTGATATATTTCAATGCTTCACATATTCTGACCGTTTCCTCTTTGATGAAGTCCAGCTTGAGAAGAATCAAGCCTCTTTGATGAAGCATTCTTGCTGGAATCCTTGTTTTAATTCTCCTGCAGTCAGACATATTTCTTTCTCTCATTTCGCCAAGAGGGATTCAATCCATTAATGCACTTAACTACAACAATTTAATTGGTTATGTCACAACGGTAATGCACTCATACTAATTTCCTTTTCTCATTGATTTGTGCTACTGTAAATTATGCAGACAGTGCACTTTGTGAATCAGTGACTAAACTACTTAGCGCCCCCTTTAACAATTTAGATCAGTGTCTATGGAACCCAATTGGCTTGAGTGGGCGGTTAAAGTGAACAATTTCCTCTTCTGCCTTTGAGACATTGTTGTGGGGTGTACATAACACATTCCAGAGAATCCAATCATGCACGCATGTGCCCCGGCCCCCACAAGGATAATTGTAAAAACTATGATCTTGGGGTTATTTCCAAGGCCAATGGCATTATGACCTTTACCAATTATCAAGATATTAATTTGAGATATATGCACTTTTGGGTGATAATCTTGAGTAAATAATGAAAAACAGTATTTTAGAAAATTGTATTTTAAAAACCTTCAAGTTTCACAGGTAATGTCGTTATGTACAGGAGTCACAGACACAAGCTTACAGCCAGACACACTCTTTTCTTTATTTCTCCCCTAGATGCTTACTGTAATGCAAATACATAATCAATTGTAGGCCTAGACACATGCACATCCATCACGCTTAGCAATATTATTGGGGTGTACATTGTCTTTAGGGTGTTTTAAAGCGATTTAATCAGAAATGGCTTTCTTGACTTGATGATGTTTACAAGGCCTTTCTGTCTTTCACTGGCAGACGCAAAGGAGAAAAAAACCCACAGCTATTCTGAAGAGCCCTGCTACTCACTCCACCTCAGCCTAGCAGCTGTTCTTCTCAAAAACCTTTTAATACACGCTTGTATCATGCTGGTGCAAATCTCAGGGACTGGTTCACTGGCAGGCCTGCCAAGAAAAATGAACAATGTGTTACCAACACACACTGTATATACACACTAATGTACACACAGACACTTTCTACAGTGTGTAAACTCAGATCATGATCTGGGCTGTTGTTTCATACCACCCATCTTAATTAGGGGGGGTAGTCAAGGTCTTGTCTTTCTCACCCCAATGGTCTAAGAATAGCACTTAGGCTAGTGTCAAAAAGTGCAGCCAGGCTACACAGTGCATTCTCTGACCAACCCCTTATTGGGATTTAGAGAGTGACCACCATGGGAGGGGAAAACTGACTTTAGTACTGTGAAATGAATCCAAGACTTGTGGCCTAACCAAAGCAGAGTCCAGCTAGATATACACCTGTTTGATTTGGTGGTTATTAGAGAATGGCATGTAGTAAGACAAGCTTTTATTAAGACAAGCTTTTTGCAAATTGCCTCTGGAACAAAAGCAACTTATGAAAAACTGTTAAGGCATCAACAAAAAGCAGAGAGTGAAAATAAAGCTGTGTGATTCTTCTTAAAATGGTGAACCTGCAGTTGTGAATGTGCTGCCAGGCCACTGTTTAGACACTGAGAATGATCTGGCGTGTGGGTGCAGTTTTATGTAAGACAATGACAGCTGAGCGTACCTGATGAGTTTTGTGAGATGATGGGTTAGAGCGGCATGGGAAAGTCCAAATGTTTCAGTACTAAGCAACAGTAGGAACCAATCCAAACACCTAACATGGTTTATTGCTCTGGGATTGTCTGAGTGGATTTAGCATCAGGTTGGAATTGATATTGTTTGCCTTTGGCTTTGTCTGTTAGATAAGAGCAGGCTGCTGCATATGTTTGAATGGGTTTTTGGAGTTTTGCTAAAATTTTACGGACGAATTATCTTGGCCAGTTAGACATATTGTAATAAACCGTCATTCCAAAATCATCATGCCAAAATCCCATACCACCACACACCTAATATAGCAGCTTACTCAACATCAATTATTTAAATTGAAATAATAGTCGAAATACGGAAAAGGTTTTTACTCGATTAAAACAGGCTTGATTACTTGGTTTTCCTCAATATAATATACTAGTGTAAATGCAGAGGAATATTACATGACAGTGGAATAGAATTAGGTTAAATGAAATTAATTCCCTCAAAATTCACAGACAGACTCAGCTCTCAGTGACGTGTAGGTCACAACCCTTGACTGCATTCTCTCTTAATGGTGTGTACAAACAGCTATAAAAGCATGAGGACTCCTATGACATTGGCTGAAGGCTCAGTCTTTGACAGCCCCGCCTTGATCTCATGCACCTGCCAGTCTCTTTCTCTCACAAGCCCACACTAAGGGATCAACATTTCTATTAGCTTGCACCAGCAGTACCAACAAAGTAAATAGGCTGTTAGAATAGTAGGATTTCCAAATGTCTGAGCGCAAGTGGATGGATTATAAAATTGCGCCTTTACTTGTTTTAAGACCACTGGCGTGAAAAGCAGGATTGAGACAAGATTTCAGCACTCAGGGACTAATCTCAACTTGTCCGGCCAGTGAAATTTCAGCACTCAGGGATTAATCTCAACTTGTCCGGCCAGTGACGAGGCTGTGTCGAGGATAGAGGGGAAAAGTGCCTCTGTGGCGTTGGACTGTGAAATGCAGCTCATGCAGGTTTGCCTTTATGAATATTATAACTTTGTTAGCAATGTAAGGAATTTATGTACTGTAGGTCTTCAGGCTTTTTAAAGTGCTATTATAATTTGAATAACAAAATAGCTAAGTATAGTAGTAAGTAGGGCTTTGTTTCTATGTTTTTTAAGATATGATATGAAAGGTGATACAGTATGACATGAATGTTGGGACCTAATCACTACAATTAAACTGATAAACTTACTAAATTGAACTAAATTAACATACAAGATATTTCATCATAATATGCCATTTGGGAATAATGTAAACTATAGCAATTTTTGTTTATTTTGGTCTTCAGTCAGAGTTCTATTTTTGCCTTTGGGTGTTGATTAGATTAACATGATGCAGTTACACCTACAGTTATGGGGCATTTGTGTCACTACTAGATTTGCTGTTTTAGTCATTGGAGGGATATTATATAAATCAAACCAGATTAGCTTAGGTTACCCACTGACATCTTTGTACTTTTATACTTAAAATTGCAACCGCTACTTAGTTAACATGTGGAATGATAAAAAAATACACGTTTATCTTTACTACCACATATTTCAACATCACTAAACTGGCAGAATAAATTATCAAAATATAAATAATTTGTTTGTTTGTTTTGATGTGCATTTCCCCATTAAAGAGCTTCAAAAACAAATGACTGAAGATGATCTTGTTCCATAGACTTTCAGAATATGTAACTTACAAAACACTTGCTGTTTTGTGACTTTTCTCTTTTCCGGAAACATTTAATTCTGATGAAAGAATTAATTCCACACTTTTAAAGCTACATAATACATGAGTGCCTTATATGGATGTGGAGTCACAAGAGCCAGATGGACCCAGTAGAAAACATGACGTCTCTATAGTGTGACAAAATGTTATTGTTTTTTGTATGTATATGTCTCTATGGCGATACATTACTATTCTCTGTACTACATTCTACATTTTGGTCCTGATTTAGCCAACATTTGCACAAAAAGGGTACCCTTTTATCCCACCTGAAATAAAGTAACTTTTTCAGAGTTAATTATCAGTGTACAACAATTTAAGTTTAATTTAACACTAAAATATGACCAAATGTTTGGAAAATGTTAGTTATCTTTGCATGACATCTAACATGTTGTTACAGTACATTAAGCTGTTGTGACATGGTGTATGCGCTTGAAAGAAGTAAAATGGTAATATATGAATGAATAAAAAAATATATCTGTTACGTAAACATTAAGTAAGAGTTTTGACACTGAAAATGTATGAACATTTTAATTATTCGGGGGCCTTGTACAAAACAAAGATTTTCAACCTCTTCTAAATTACAAAACAAAGATTTTCAACCTCTTCTAAATTGACCTGCAATAAGTAATAGTACATCCATTACTTCATAACAGCAACTTTGATTGGCCTAAAAGGACACATGGAAGTTAAATGAATATAACACACTCAAAAAAGACTTTAAATTTCAGAAAAAATATACAGGACATTTGAAAAGTGTTCAGACTACTTCAGCCTTATTCTAAAATGTATTAAATAATAGTTTTCTTACCCACTATAATCCATAATGGCCGAGCAAAACAGTATTCAGACCACTGTAGTCAGTACAGAAGTACATTTGACATTGATTACAGACTTGAGTCTTCTTGGGTATGATGCTACAATCTTGGCATCTGTATTTTGGAGTTTCTCCTATTCTTCTTTTCTGCAGATCCTCTCAAGCTTTGTTGGGTTGGATGGGGAACATTGCTGCACAGCCATTTTCAGGTCTTCCAAGAGATGTTCGATCGGGTTCAAGTCGGAGCTCTGGCTGGGCCAGACATTCACAGACTTAGTCCTGTGTTGTCTTGCCTGTGCTCTTATGGTTTTTGTCCGGTTGGAAGGTGAATCTTTGCCCCAATCTGAGGTCCTGAGAGCTCTGGGGCAGGTTTTTATCAAAGATCTGCTTAAACTTTGCTCCGTTCCTGACTATTCTTCCAGGCCCTGCCACTGGAAAACAACCCTGCAATATTATGCTGCCACCACCATGCTTCAAGGGAAAGAGGGATGGTATGTTCCAGGTCATCACCTCTATGACCATGGTTTTTCCCCCTTGATTGCTCAGTTTGGCTAGATGGCCTGCTCTAGGAAAAGTGTTGGTGGTTACAAACGTCTTATATTTAAGAATGATGTAGCCCACTGTGTTGTGGGGAACTATCAATGGTGCAGAATGTTTTTGGTACCCTTTCCAAGATCTGTGCCTTAAAACAATCCTGTCTCTGAGCTCTACGGACGATTACTTCAATCTCTATTGATTGGTTTTTGCTCTGAATTTATCACAGGCAGAATTCAATCAAGTTGTAGAAATATCTCATGGATGACCAATGAAAAAAGTATGCATCTGAGCTCAATTTCATGTGTCAAAACAAAGGGTCAGAATTTCTTTTTTATATATAGATTTGCTAACTTATCTAAAAAACTGTTTTTGCTTTGTCATTGTGGAGTATTGTTTGTAGATGATTGATTGATGACATGTAATCAGTTTTAGAATAAAGTAACAACATTTGGAAAAAGTAAAGGGGTCTGAATATTTTCAGAATGCAATGTTTTTTTATGTTACTGAAGACTTTAAACACTTCCTCGGTGTAGGGATGCCATCTTTGTTGTTTATCCATGGAGGCATTTGATTTAGAAAGTACTGTGTATCAGAAATAAAGAATATATACAATCAATGTGACAGTTTGGCCTTGCCAACAAGGTGCTTTGAAACATTTCGCAAATTACAGGTTGACATAATTTTGTTTCAGTTAGTGTGTGTTTGTGTGTGTGTGTGTGTGTGTGTGTGCACATGTGTGCCTCTGTGTGTGAGTGAATAGATTATGCATTGTGTGTGAAGCTTTGAATTTAGTGAACATATTCATTTTGATTTGATGTGCAATTAAGAATATTGTGTTACTAACATGGACATACACTTATTTATTTACTAGTTCCACAGCTTTGTTTGCTTACCCAAATAATATGTTCTTGTTGAATAAGCATATAAGACAGGTTGAGCAAACACCCTAATTTTATATTCACTGAATATTTGGTCTTTCATTTTGGTGCTAACTAAAACAAAATGTAATTAAATTATTTGTTGAGTTTAGCAAACACATTACACAAGAAATTCTGGAGAAATATTAACTTTTGTTTACTGGATTTAAATAGGCAACACTGCCACTGGCACAATTCAGTAATTAATTATCTAAATTAAAGTCACATTTATTTTTGACTCAACATACTTATTTTTGACACCCCCAACATTTCATTTGTTGGTGTTTACTTGCTTGATCAAGGAGCACTGTGCCCAGCCCAAATAGCCTTCATCCTGGTATTCTGATGCAGTATGCATGGATCTAGACTAATGAGGATTTGTATGGCAAATCTCAATTGGGGACAATCGTGGGTGTAATAACTACATGCAATATATAGAACTAGTACCTTTCAGCTGAAAATGCATAATGAGGATTTAACATACAGAGTAAAATGTGTGTAAGGAGGTATATTATTTGATAATCAGTTAGTAGTGATTTTGTGGTAGGATGAGATTTAGGTCAACAGTAATTGTAACATCTGCTCAAGATTTTACTGTACTAATGCTCTGACATGATAATGTGGATTATTTTACCCCTCTGTTTCATTCCACTCTCCAATTAAGTATTTTGTGTGAAACTCAGCTAATAAATGCCACACAGATAACTTGCATTATTTTATTTGTTCCTCCAATTTTGTCTCTACAGGTTCCTTGCAACGATGTTTTTAACAGAACAGCATCTCTATAAAAGTATGATCCCAACTTGACCAGGTTATGAAAACCTGCATGCACAGAGCAAATCGGTGGGTTTGTTAACAAATACTTTTTAAGAACTGTGATTTAGGCAGTTAATGACTAACAATCTGTTCCATCATAACATCCTTTTTGTTTCCCCTTTTAGGCAGGAGGAAAGATGTTTGTGGAGTTTATTGTCCAATGGGGGGCATGGAGCATCTTGCTCCAGTGTGGATTATTGGGCGTGTCAGCAGGGGATTTCCCGTGGACCTGCCCTCCCCGATGTGTGTGTCGCCTTGAGACTTCAGAAGTCAACTGCTCTGGCAAACAGATGACTTTTGTGCCTGAGGGCTTCACCAGTGGTGGCCGGTGTTTAGACTTATCTCGTAACAAGCTGAAGACGCTAAGTCGTCGGCAGTTCTTTGGGATGACACAGCTTGAGCATCTGGACCTTAGTGAGAACTTAATCTCCATGATTGAAGTTGATACCTTCCAGGGTCTGCAGAACCTTAAAACGTTGTGCATTAGAAGCAACCGCCTCAAGATCATCCCTGTTGGTGTCTTCTCCGGCCTGCCCAGTCTGCGCTCACTCGATCTGAGTGAGAATGAGATTCTGGTCTTTCTGGACTACACCTTCCGTGAGCTGGTGAGCTTGCAGCAGCTTGAGGCTGGGGAGAATGACCTGGTGTTCATCTCTCAGCGTGCCTTTACCGGCCTGCAGAACCTGCAGGAGCTCAATCTAGATCGGAGCAACCTGACGTCCATCCCCACCGAGGCGCTGTCTCAGCTCCAGAGCCTGACTCGGCTGCGCATGATCCGCCTCACCATTTCGGCACTGCCCAACAATGCCTTCCGCCGGCTCCACCGACTGCGCAGCCTCGTCATTTCCCATTGGCCCACGCTGGACATCCTGGCTAGCAACAGCCTGATTGGTCTGAACCTGACCTCGTTGGTAATCAGCGGCTGCAACCTCAGTTCAGTCCCATACCAGGCGCTGCGCCACCTGGTCTACCTGCGCTTTCTGGACCTGTCCTACAACCCCATCTCCGTCATCCACGGTAACCTGCTGGGGGACCTTTTGCGACTGCAGGAACTGCACCTGGCTGGGGGAAGCCTGCTCCGCATTGAGCCGGGGGCCTTCAGGGGTCTTGCTTACTTCCGTCTGCTCAACGTGACGTCCAACCATCTCAGCACGCTGGAGGAGAGTGCCTTCCACTCCTTGGGGAACCTGCAGGTCCTGCGACTAGATAGGAACCCCCTTGCTTGTGACTGCCGGCTGCTCTGGATGGTCCGTCGGAGGCAACGCCTGAGCTTTGATGGCCGCCAGCCGACCTGTTCCACACCAGACATGGTGCGAGAGCGCGAATTCCGGGACTTCTCAGAGAAAGAGCTGTCGAGACTGTTCACCTGCAGGCAGGCCCGGATCGTGGACCGCAGGTCCCAGGAGGTCAGGGTAGAGGAGGGCACTACAGTGCTGTTCTCCTGCAAGGCGGATGGTGACCCAAGGCCCTCCTTTACTTGGTTGTCGGCCCAGCGGTCTCCGCTGTCCACTACAGGGCGCATCAGGGTGTTGTCGAATGGGACTCTGGAGATACGCTATGCCCAGATTCAGGACAGTGGCACATACCAGTGCACGGCAAGTAATGCAGCTGGCAATGACAGCCTGTACATCAGCTTGTATGTGAAGGGTTTCCCACGTAATCGCAGCATGCCATTTTTCACTGATGAAGGCTGGATAGAGTCCTCACACACTCCTACTGTCAACTCCTCTGCCCAGGTAGCCAACCAGTACCCATTTGATGCCAAGACATTGATCATCGCCACAACAATGGGCTTCTTGTCTTTCCTCAGTTCGGTGGCTATCTGCTTCATCTTCATGTTTTTCTGGAGCCAGAGCAAGGGGCAAATCAAACACACCGCCACCATCGACTATGTGCCTCGTCCCTCAATGGGAGGAGGAGGGAGTGGAGGGGATGCTGGCAAGTTCACCATGAAGCTTATCTAAATGTATGTGGGAGAGGATCTGGAACACATTGACTGAGGGTGAAGGCTCTATGGGAATACAGGGCTATGGCCCAACTTCAGCCTCAGCACACATTTACAATAAATGCAACATACCTGATGACAAATTTAATCAGAAATATCTTGGCGAAGACCATAAAAAACAGTGGTTGTCTAGGAGCTTTATTTATCTGTTGTCAATAAATAGTGTAATTTTCTTTATTCAATTATTATTATGCATTACATTTACAGTGCTAAAGTCCTAATTCTGTGTTGATATGAATATGGAATATTATGCATGTTAATGTGTATAAGGAATGTTCTTAAAATGTGAAGGAAGAAGATTCATTTCACTCATGTCAGGTGTGAAGGAAAATATTAATTTCACTCATATCAGGTGTGAAGGAGAAGATTCATTTTACTCATATCAGGTGTGAAGGAGAATATTCATTTCACTCATATCAGTTGTGAAGGAGAAGATTTATTTCACTCATATCAGGTGTGAAGAAGACTCATTTCACTCATATCAGGTGTGAAAAATAAGATTAATGTCATTTCAGGTGTGAAGGAGAAGATTCATTTCACTCATATCATGTGTGCTCGGTCAATCAGATAGAAGGGTTGTAAGGATTTTATGTGTCAACTTGCCAATATAGGTCAACAAACATTTCAGACATTACATACACATCATTTGCTTAAGGTTCAATGAGAGTATAATATTATGCAAACATGACTGTAGTTATATACAGTTTAGTTATAATATATGTTTAGAGTATTGTACTAGGCTATGGCCAAATGTATATCAGATTTACTGTGTAGTAACATTTCACCAGCTTCTAAAGTTTACAAATATTCATACTAATTTGGGGATAGTAGCATTTGTAAGTAATTATCAGAATATAAAAGTGTCTAGGAGGTGATGATATTTAAATCTGTGCATAAGAATGTATACACATTTCATATGTAAAACAAGCTTTAAATCCTTTTTCCATTTTTTACAACATAGTCTGATTTAGAACATGAAGCATCCAATACAGAACATTGAAAGGTATTTTCCAAGTCATTTTCTTTTTGTCATACTGTATAATTTGTAAGATTATGTAATAATTAGCAATTCTTCAAAGATACTACACAAAATTATAACATTAGTTTCACTTCACACTGTTTTCCCCAAATGTTAAATGATCACAGTGTATTAAGAATATGTGCCTAAGTAATCTTACTCACCATTAAAGAAGCACTGCTAAACTGTAATGGCAAACAGCATCTTGTTATATTCATGTGAAATAGGTTCAGGACTTTTCTATGCTCTGGGTTATTCTAAGGCTTTATCTAGTCCTGTGGATTAGTGTAACTCAAATATTATGCCACTCTGCTTTCAGTACACTTGTTGTGTGTAGATATGCACAAACCAATGTTCTACGTTGCCATGAAAACGATGTACACATATTTAAGTCAGTTTGCTAACTTCTTTGTAAAATATAATCTTTTTTGATTTTAAATGATTAAAAGCCCATATTTAACCTGTGTCAATGCCTTGGATTTATTCAGCAATATCCCATATTGTTTCACCAAACCATATTCAATCTGTTAGATACATTATTCTAAATTTGAACACCATTAGAGAATTGCTTTCAGACACATGTTGCCTAGCATAGAACATAAGTTGGGCAAAAATGGTTTACCCATTTCAATCTATTAGATCAAAGAATAAACAAGTAGTTTTCCTCAACTTCGTGCCAACGCAGATAACACATTTGTCAGTTGTGTGTTGATACTATATCTTGTTTGTCTTCATTTTCTGATAGAGAAAGGGGACTTATACATTGTCTAATAAGTACAATAGAAAGTGACAAGATGAAGGTCAAACAGTGGAGCTCCACTGACAATTTCCCATCCAGACGATATGAAGCCCACATAGCTCTAAGTGGATTTGTGCACAGTAAATCATTTTTCTCTTCTGCTGTTGCCTAGAACAACCCAGAAAAAAATATAATCACGTGTATGCGCAGAGATTTAAACCCCTTTGGATTACCTCTGCATGTCTCAATCTGTTATATAGGTCTGTCTGGTGGATGCTTACCGAAGTACAGCCTGGACTGTCATATTATCTGTTTTAATGCAACTATTCCTTCTCATGGAATGGAATCCAAAGGTCAGATTTATTGTAGCGTCATAAGCCAATTCTTCCTATGGAAAGTAAATCCAAGGTGATTATTTACCTAGACCTGCATGTGGTGTCAGGTACTTTATTCACTGTAAATTGTATAGCGTTTTTATACCATGGTTGAAAAAACTGTTGTTTCTGTGTTCTCTTCCCTAGCCTAATGCTGGCCAGTAAGTGGTGCTAAAACCTCATGGTTAGAGTCTCATCTGTTACATGACCCGATGTTTTTGCACAAATTCTATAAAAGAGATTTCAGTGTGTTTAACATTTGAATCACAAACCTTCCTCTTTGATTGATTGAACTACACATTTCAGGGGCATATAATACATGTAGCTAGGCCTGTGTGATTGGATATAATTTAGGCTAGTTGAAGACGACATGACACAATTGCAATTGCATAAATTATTGTTTTACCCTTGTATGTCTGCCACTTGAAAATCCACCTATATTAGGCATTCCTATATTGCATTGCACCGAATGTGTTGTAGATAAAAAATTCTGGAAAAAGACACAATTCATGAAAACATCTAATAATGTTCAAAAAACAAGGAAGTTAACCTCTTGAACGGAAAATGCAGCTGGCTGTTTAATAAAGAAGTCTGAGAGATACTATATTTAATAGATGATTGGTTGACAGATTGTGGAACATTCTTTTCAGGAGGAAGCAGCTCGGACTGTAATTTAAGCCATTGTTCAGTTGATACCATTAGTGCTGTTGTTTCAGATTAACAATATTACCTTTTTGGCAGTTATTGAGATCCATTGGAACAATTGTTTAACCTTGGAAAGAGAAAGAGCAGAGAGGAATTCATCATCAAGGTAGTGTAGTGTACAGATTGTTCAGGATTCTGGAATGGTAATATCAAAGAAGATTAAGAGAATGTTTTCCCAATATATCTCAATGATGGGACAAGACCATAGTGTAACGGATATGAGCATCTGGAAGGTATTTTTGGCAGAATGGAAACAAAGGCAACTAAACCAACCCAAATAAGGGGCAGTGCTCTGTTGATGTAGTGGAACGTCGGTTTGATTTTGTACTGGATAAAATCTAATTTGACATTATGATTGCCAGATAAATATTTTGCTGTGCTTCCCTTTTGGTTTATTTCTCTATGGAGGATAGCGTATCATCAACTTCATATCGTTTTTTAAACAAGAAAAGGAACCAGGCAAGCCTAATTCACTTCAGCGGCCCACGATATTAAGGGATGGATGTTGCCCTTGCTGGATTCATATCAGGGTCTCCTATGTGACAGACTGTGTCTTTAACCACTACACCACTAAGCTGTCAGTATACTTTTCCATTGTTAAACTAATTAGTCGAAACATGGCAGGTTTGTTTCTTTAGAATCACTCCATGGCTGGTTCCTTTTTTGGGAATCACTCCATGGCTGGTTCGTTTTCTAGGAATCACTCCATGGCTGGTTCGTTTTCTAGGAATCACTCCATGGCTGGTTAGTTTTTTTGGAATCACTCCATGGCTGGTTCGTTTCTTTAGAAAACAATAACAGTTGAATAGCCAACCACTACGCAATGTGAACTACTATGTAAATTGAAAGCAATGGCTGAATCTCAAATTGTATTACATACTATGTACTACAAGTACGTACATCGCGGATGATGGTGAAGTACTGTTTTATATATAGTAAGCTAGTATGCCAGTATTGGGACTGATTGGGACATACTACCTCGTCAGAACATTTTATCTTGACATTAGATAATTTTGGCACGGATTAACTTCACGCCAAGTTTGAATATTTGGCTAGACACCATTAAGCATTGTGTTAAACTGAATAACATTTCTTATTATGTTTTCATCCACCACAAATAGCATCTATGAACTGTATGGGTTTTGCCGCTGGCCGTTTGAACAGCTTATTACCCAGAAATAGGCATGCTAGTATCTACTTACTACTTGAAATAGTCATAAGCATTGCTAGCGAGACTGAATATGAACTTTACTCTGCCAAAGCCATTTCATTTAATGGCACAATAATGTTTGTTTTTTCTTTCATTCGTGAATGATATCAATACAATAATATCAATAAAAGATGATGATAATGGACTTTTTCGTCAAGTGAAAAGACTACAACATTGTGGAAACCCCTCCTGTTTTACTGCTCAAGGGGTTGTGATCTCTATTACCACAAAAAACATGCATGGATGCATACTTTGAAAATCCACCAGAAATAGTTGCAACATAATTGTAAACAGTTTTATTTTAGAATTACTGTAACTCAATTACTGAAGCTTATAGCCAGCAAAGCATTTGTCTGTGCTCCTGAACAAATCCTAGGTTGTTTTGTCAGTGGTGAGGATTGAACACCGTTTGCCTGCGTGATAGTTGGCGTCTCTAACCACTACACTATTTAACAAGGGGTAGTCAGACCTTCAGTTACTCACTCAGTAAGAGACATTTGCTCTTCTTTGCTGACTCCACTTGAGTGGTCCGGCAAAAACATTTGACAGATAATGACTTTAAAGCTTTAATGGTATATTATTTGTGTCATATTATTTTCCAAAGTCATGTTTGCGAATTGGATGCCTATGATTGTGTTTTTGTTGAATAGCCACAGGCAAGGGGTTGAAAAAGTGGTAAAGAGAAGTGACACTGGACTGCCTTGCCTGATCCATCTTAATTAAATTGACTCATAATGATGTTTTGTGGATTACAAAAGCTTGTGGAGTGCTATAGAGATGTTTAATCCATTTGCATATAGTGTATCAATGAAACCACATTTCATAATATTCAGGAAAGACAGATTCTGTCAGAGAATTATTTGCATCTAATGTCACAACTCTGATCAAAATGCATTATATTAGGAAGAACTATGGCTTTTCTTTTTATAGACAACAAGAATGAATGTTCTGTGTGTTCTGAACAAAGTGCATTTGATTATGCAGTCGTGGTCATGTAGAAACTGATGATTGAGAGGTTTCACAGAGATGTCAATGAGTCAATGTCAAACATTTTGACATCAGTTAGATAAGGCTTAATACGCAAAGAAAACAAGTTTAATTACATTAAATCCGGTCTGAGTAGCAAATGCAGTTTTGAGTGACTATTTCAGCAATGGACAAAGGCAACTGTTCTCGCCCCAGCCGGGAAGCCTCTGTAAATAGCATCATCTGCAGGTCTTAAAACCTGCCTTCTGATACAGTAACAGGAAGGGATGCTGGCTGGCTGACTGACAGATGCGACTGATTGTTTGACTGAATTATGCTCAGCCAGGTCTTAGTGAAAATGTTTACATCAGATGTACACAGTGAGGTTATCATTGACATTTTTTTATTGCAATGACAGCTATTTGTTAACCATATCTCACTCCTAGCAAGATTTACATGCTTCGAAATTCTCTGACATGAACAAATTGCTGAGATTGTGTATTTAGTGTAACACTTTAGACATGCTGCCCCATAAATCTAGAGTGAGTGTTATCAGGAATGAGTTGGTAGATCAACATATATGCTATGTTTCGATCAGCTGCTTTCAGCAGCAACTGACACAGAAGTAAACCAGCATTACGTTAAATGCTGGCTTCAAGAAAACTTATAATAATGGTAGCTACCAGCTACAAACTTTTACAGTGGGGAAAACAATTTTGCAGGTTTTCCCACTTACAAAGCATGTAGAAGTCTGTAATTTTTATCATAGGTACTCTTCAACTATGAGTGGCAGAATCTGAAACAAAAATCCAGAAAATCACATTGTATGATTTTTAAATAATGAATTTGCATTTTATTGCATTTTATTGCATGACATAAGTATTTGATCACCTACCAACCAGTAAGAATTCGGCTCTCACAGATCTGTTAGTTTTTCTTTAAGAAGCCCTCCAGTTCTCCACAAAATTACCTGTATTAACTGCACCTGTTTGAACTCGTTACATGTATAAAGGACACCTGTCCACACACTCAATCAAACAGACTACAACCTCTCCACAATGGCCAAGACCAGAGAGCTGTGTAAGGACATCAGGGATAAAATTGTAGACCTGCACAAGGCTGGGATGAGCTACAGAACAATAGGCAAGCACCTTGGTGAGAAGGCAACAACTGTTGGTGCAAGTATTAGAAAATGGAAAAAGTTCAAGATGACTCAGTCTGGGGCATGGCCGTGCAGAGACCTTTGGAGGGGCAGGTGCTCAAAGTATAAAAGGGGCACATGGAACAAGGCTTTAAACAGGGCTTTGCTCAAAATATCAATACATCAATATATTGTGACACATTCCTTTCTGATACGTGTATCGATACGGATGCTTCTGTATTTATATGGCAGCAAATGTTGTTATGCAGTTTTGAAAAATAATCAGAATAGAAAATACCATTTTAAGGTCAAAAGTTTAAAAATATAATTTCTCTGCACCTACTAATAACTCTGTTGTCCCAATCTGAATGCTTTTTCTTCTCTGTTATACAAAATAGTAAAGAATAGCTGTTATATTAAACTCTGTCTAGGACATCGTCATTATTCAAAATCAACGTGGCCCGTTTCATACAGTACACACACCGCTTTGCTGAGAACAGCACTTACCAGCAGCCGCGGTATTGAAGATCCTCTCCTTCTGGTAGTAGTGCGCGTGTGCGATATTGAAAAACGCGGGTGCAGCAAATCGTCCCGGTCTGGATGAGGTCGTCAGGTGAAAGGTCATCATGTGGTTTATTTTATTTATGAATAAATTATTATTCATAAATGTTACTAATAGTTAGATTTGGGCAGGGCTTCACAAAAGGGCCTTTAATTAAAAAGGGTCAAGCACCCTGCAAGATCTCACCTCGTGGGGCATCAATGATCATGAGGAAGGTGAGGGTTCAGCCCAGAACTACACAGCAGGACCTGGTCAATGACCTGAAGAGAGCTGGGACAACAGTCTCAAAGAAAACCATTAGTAACACACTACGCGTTCATGGATTGAAATCCTGCAGCGCACGCAAGGTCCGTCTGAAGTTTGCCAATGACCATCTGGATGATCCAGAGGAGGGATGGGAGAAGGTCATGTAGTCTGATGAGACAAAAATAGAGCTTTTTGGTCTAAATTCCACTCTCCGTGTTTGGAGGAAGAAGAAGGATGAGTACAACCCCAAGAACACCATCCCAACCGTGAAGCATGGAGGTGGAAACATCATTCTTTGGGGACAGGACGACTGCACCGTATTGAGGGGAGGATGGATGGGGCCATGTACCACGAGATCTTGGCCAACAACCTCCTTCCCTCAGTAAGAACATTGAAGATGGGTCATGGGTGGGTATTCCAGCATGACAACGACCAGAAACACACAGCCAGGGCAACTAAGGAGTGGCTCCGTAAGAAGCATCTCAAGGTCCTGGAGTGGCCTAGCCAGTCTCCAGACCTGAACCCAATAGAAAATCTTTGGAGGGAGCTGAAAGTCCGTATTGCCCAGCGACAGTCCTGAAACCTGAAGAATCTGGAGAAGGTCTGTATAGAGGAGTGGGCCAAAATCCTTGATGCAGTGTGTGCAAACCTGGTCAAGAACTACAGGAAATGTATGATCTCTGTAATTGCAAACAAAGGTTTCTGTACCAAATATTAAGTTCTGCTTTTCTGATGTATCAAATAGTTATGTCCTGGCAATACTTGGCCCTCATTCAGGGTGGTTGCGGGTGGTGGGTGTACCTTTGGTTGATGCCTGGCAATGTGGGTGGATTGATTTCCTGCCTGTTGGGCCCTGTCCAGGGGCCTCCCCCGGGTCGCCGGACCCCCCCGTCTCAGTTCCAAGGTGTTACGCTGCTATACTATTGTGCTGGGGGATTGGGTGAGTTCTCCTTCCCCACTAACTTCTCCTTCTCCACTATAAATCGTTGTTGATATGAGGAACGCATTTTCTGAATTTTCCCAGTCTCTTCCCGTTTTAAACTTTAGGAGGACATGAGGTCCTGGTCCACACCTGCGGAGTACCTGGTTTGGGGGGCCCGTTTCTGTCCCTGTCCTTGTCCATCTGGTCATACTTCTGACCTAGTCTAAATTTAAATAGACTCTGGATTTAGCCCACATGCATTTATGAATTATTCCAATTGGACTCCGGCAAAGCCAGAAGATAACTGGTCACCCTTCTGAGCCTGGGTCCTCTCTAGGTTTCTTCCTAAAATTTGGCCTTCTTAGGCAGTTTTTCCTAGCCTCTGAAATTCAACACTACTGTTGTTTGCTCCTTGGGGTTTAAGGCCGGGTGTTTATGTAAAAGCACTTTGTGACAACTGCTTTTGTAAAAGGGCTTTATAAATAAATGTGTTTGATTGATTAGAAAGCTATCACAAACTCTTGAACGGGCTTAGTATTTCGGTGATCGGGAGCTGGGAGAAGTGCTCCGTTCATTGGCCCTCATTTATCAAAAGTGCGTACATCAAATTTCCAGCGTACACCTGGCGTACACCCAAAACCACGGTGACTTTGAGATTTATCAATATGGACGTTGGCGTACGGCACTCTCAAATCCTACGCCAGCTCAGGAGGTGGTGTACGCACGTTTTGAGTTAGTGCCGAAATGCGCAGAAAGAAAAATCCTAACGCACTGACAAACTAAAAGATATGATATATTATAACCCACTGTAAAAAAAACAACAACATAATTACAAACTTCAGTGTTTATTTTTGTGCAACATGGACTTCAAGGTTTCATTTGTGTGACTTTACCAAAGCATTTGACTTATATGTATTCCTTCAGATGCGAGCCTGTGCGCTTTACATGACGTTTCAGGGTTAGGCCCGGCAGTTGCGCATGGACTGGGTTCAGTAATAAAAGGCTTTAAATTACCAAAATATAATTCAGACTGACAAAATAATAAAAATGACATTCTTCTTCTTTTAAATAATAATAGAAATAATAATAATAACGACATTCTTCTTCTAAATAACAATAAACGTCATTCATAATAAATATCATGAAATAATAAGACGAATATAACAAATTGTCATGCAATTATTAATGTGAATGAATGGTACTCCACATCACATCATCATCTTTTATTCCGCTTTTTAAACTGCCAAATGAAACAATTTTATTTCTTTCTACCTCCCTGGTGATCGTCTCAATCTCCACGTCAGAGAAGTTTCTCTTTTTTGCCGTCTTCCGTGTGTCCATGGTGTAAAATGAGGGCGTGGGGGAAGCGGAGACTTGAATATATAGGGGCGTGTTATTCTAATGACGATCGTTTTCAGCCGCGGCATTTATCAAGGGAAGGTATTGCGTACACCTGGATTTTAAAGGTACGCACAGCTTCATAAATCAGGCGGTGAGAGGAGTGTAAGTAAAATCTTACGCCAACATATACCCCCGTTTCTACGCAAGAATGATAAATGAGGGCCAATGTGATTGAGATCTGAAAGCTATATCCTGGTGAATTGGTTGAGAGATAGAACTATGAACAGACCTTATAGACATGGCAATGAGTGAAACCTCAAGTCTTCTCTCCCATATCCCTTGTACCTTTCTTATAACCACGGCATTTTCCACAATTACAAATATTATTCTGATGTCCACCGACAAAAATGGACTAGTTAAGCGAAGCAACCTATCTTGCTTGTTGAGGTTAAAGTTCACGCTCACCTAGATGACTTCACTGCCGAAGAACAGAAGCTGTATATGGTGCTAGTTCGCTAGTGCCAGTTTGAATTCAGGCAATTCCACCAGCTGTTTATCGATGCTACCGCAACAGATTACTGAATGAAGTTTGAAGTGTTTTGGAGTAGTTTTCCACTTGCAATGCAGCTTTGCAATAGGGAAATGGACAGTTTGCATTCACTTTTTTGGATGGTGCTAATAATGCCAATTACAGACTGGGACAGAGCTGAATAATAGATTGTTTGAAAAAGGACTCTATGTGCCTTCTGGAATATCTCTTGGTAATTTAACTTTGAGAAAAATATGGAAGAATTTTGGATGAACTATCCCTTTAATAAATGACATAAGATATGTTGGCGTGCAAAGCCAACACATCTCCTCGCCTAAAGCACACTACCTACTCTTAATCATGCTGGCGGCAGCATCATGCTATAGGGCTATATCTCTTCAATGTGGACAGGGACTCTTGTCAGAAGAGAGGGGGAAATTAATAGCTCTCAATATCAAAATATTTTGGCAAAACCCTGCTGCCCTCTGCAAGAAAGCAGAAGTTAAAGAAGAAATTCACATCTCAACACAATCTGAAACACAGAGACAAATCAACCAAGCAATGGCTAGCTATAAGGAAGATCAATATCTTGGAATGGCCTAGTCAGAGCCCAGACCTCAATCATATTAAAAACCTGTGAACTTACTTAAAGAGGGTTGTACGCAATAGATCCCTTCACAATTTTACTGAACTTGATATTATTTTACTGGGATTAAACTGCAATATCCTGGGGTGCGTATATTTTTTTCTGATAATGTATCCAAGTTTTTTCACTGAAATATCATTTGTTAGAAGGTTCTATTGTATATACACTTAAAGGATTATTAGGAACACCTGTTCAATTTCTCATTAATGCAATTATCAAATCAACCAATCACATGGCAGTTGCTTCAATGCATTTAGGGGTGTGGTCCTGGTCAAGACAATCTCCTGAACTCCAAACTGAATGTCAGAATGGGAAAGAAAGGTGATTTAAGCAATTTTGAGCGTGGCTTGGTTGTTGGTGCCAGACGGGCCGGTCTGAGTATTTCACAACCATTTTCTAGGGTTTACAAAGAATGGTGTGAAAAGGGAAAAACATCCAGTATGCGGCAGTCCTGTGGGCGAAAATGCCTTGTTGATGCTAGAGGTCAGAGGAGAATGGGCCGACTGATTCAAGCTGATAGAAGAGCAACTTTGACTGAAATAACCACTCGTTACAACCGAGGTATGCAGCAAAGCATTTGTGAAGCCACAACACGCGCAACCTTGAGGCGGATGGGCTACAACAGCAGAAGACCCCACCGGGTGCCACTCATCTCCACTACAAATAGGAAAAAGAGGCTACAATTTGCACGATCTAACCAAAATTGGACAGTTGAAGACTGGAAGAATGCTGCCTGGTCTGATGAGTCTCGATTTCTGTTGAGACATTCAGATGGTAGAGTCAGAATTTGGCGTAAACAGAATGAGAACATGGATCCATCACACCTTGTTACCACTGTGCAGGCTGGTGGTGGTGGTGTAATGGTGTGGGGGATGTTTTCTTGGCACACTTTTGGCCCCTTAGTGCCAATTGGGCATTGTTTAAATGCCACGGCCTACCTGAGCATTGTTTCTGACCATGTCCATCCCTTTATGACCACCATATACCCATCCTCTGATGGTTACTTCCAGCAGGATAATGCACCATGTCACAAAGCTTGAATCATTTCACATCGGTTTCTTGAACATGACAATGAGTTCACTGTACTGAAATGGCCCCCACAGTCACCAGATCTCAACCCAATAGAGCATCTTTGGGATGTGGTGGGATGGGAGCTTCGTGCCCTGGATGTGCATCCCACAAATCTCCATCAACTGCAAGATGCTATCCTATCAATACGGGCCAACATTTCTAAAGAATGCTTTCGGCACCTTGTTGAATCAATGCCACGTAGATTTAAGGCAGTTCTGAAGGCGAAAGGGGGTCAAACACAGTATTAGTATGGTGTTCCTAATAATCCTTTAGGTGAGTGTACATTCGATATCCACTTTAATTGTGCAAACTCAAAAAAGCAGTAGAAATACATTTGTGCTCATAAGTTTGCATACCCTGGCAGAAAATGTGACATTTTGGCCTTGATTTTGAAAATATGACTGATCATGCAAAAAAAAAATGTAAGGATAGTGATCATATGAAGCAATTTATTATCACACAGTTTTTTTGGCTCCTTTTTAAATCATAATGATAACAGAAATCACCCAAAAGTTTACATACCCTTGAATGTCTGGCCTTGTTACAGACACACAAGGAGACATACACACGTGAAAATAGCAATTAAAGGTGAATCCACATGAGAGTTTGTTAGCTCTCACGTGGATGCACTGAGCAGGCTCGATACTGAGCCTGGGGAGCAGAAAAGAACTGTCAAAAGACCTGTGTAACAAGGTAATAGAACTTCATAAAGACGGAAAAGGATATAAAAAGATATCCAAAGCCTTGCAAATGCCAGTCAGTTCTGTTAAATCACTTATTAAGAAGTGGAAAATTCAGGGATCTCTTGATACCAAGCCAAGGTCAGGTACACCAATAAAGATTTCAGCCAAAACTGCCAGAGGAATAGTTTGGGATACGGTTCTCCAGACGGTTCTGGAGTGGCCATTACAGTCTCCTGACCTTAATATCATCAAGCTACTCTGAGGAGACCAAAAACATGCAGGTTCATGCAAGACGACCAAAGACTTTGCATGACTTGGAGGCATTTTGCCAAAATGAAATAGACAGCTATACCACCTGCAAGAATTCAGGGCCTCACAGACAACTATTACAAAAGACTGCACGCTGTCATTGATGCTGAAGGGGGCAATATACAATATTAAGTACTAAGGTTATACAGACTTTTGAACAGGGGTCAGTTCATTTTTTTCTTTGTTGCCATGTTTTGTTTTATGATTGTGCCATTCTGTTATGTTGAATGTTGAATACAGTTGAATGTGAATCCCATAAGAAATAAAATACATTTTTTGCCTTTTCTTAATTGTCTGAAAGGTTATTAACTTGTCAGTATCAACACATTACTATAGCAATTTTGTATGTTAAAAAAGGGTATTTGAATATATAGCATGCATACAATGTGAAGCAACATTCACATTTGCAGTGTATCTTAACATGATGAAGAATTTGATTTATGCCAACGTGTGGTCAATTATTTTTTTCTTAAAGCAATGCCAAAAAGCTAATAGTATTATTTAAAATATTCTTAATTAAACCTATCACAAAATAATTCCGGATTCAGGTGGTGTAGGCCATTTGGCAAAGCATGGTGTTTCCAAGGGTTGTGAGTTCAATTCCCTAGGAGGGCCATGACAAAATACACTCCTACTGCTGGACTTAATAAAAACAAGACAAAAATACTTACATATTCCCTAGTTGGTTTTTGAGGGGTTCCTTGATAAACTTTTAACTGGAATGATCATGCAAATGTGGAAAATGTTAGAACCACGAAAGTATCTTATTATACTTTTTTTTCTCGGAGCAGAGGTTCTTGTTATAAAAAATAATAATGGAAGTTAAACAATGAATAAATAGATTTTTAAACATATTTTCTATTAAAGTATCGTACAGATACTAAATAGTGGGACTTTTACGTTTACAAAGCTACGTCTACCCCTGACTCCACGTTGCTGTGCTGATATCCCAATTCTCCAGTGGTCTATAGTCAAGACAGACCAGCACGGTTTGCCTGATCTCCACCAATAGTCAATCGCATACATCAAGGAATAATAAGGCACGATTACGAATGCCGGTTGATTGCCTCCTGCGGAAATAAAAGAAGGGTTTTGAATATATAGTCTTCGGAAATCAGTCACCTTCAAGACGTGGAATGATGAAATATATAATATTTTTGGCAACCTTTTTTTCCATGATTTTTGCCGAAAAGTCACCTCGACTGAAATTCATTGTAAACGGTATGTAGGCCTACTCATTTGAAATATTTTTTTCTGTTTATCATATGTAAAATTGTTATTTTTCTATTAGGTGGTCAGATACGCCCGTGTCTTTTGATTTTATATACGTTGTTTTAACCCCCATGGAATTTGTTAAATAAATGATAAACACTATCATCTATCTACTTGAAAATCTTGTGGCAGATCACTTTCCTTATCACGCGTTTACATCATGTAATTGTAGCCAATAGCCTATTTAAATATTTATCAAATAAATAGTTTTTTATGTCCCACTTTCCATCTAAATGAAATATAGCACTGTCTATGTATTCGATGAAACTAGGAATTACGCTCAGTGGATCCTAGAATATGTATATATATATATATATATATATATATATATATATATATATATATATATATATATATATATATATATATATAAGAAGAACCCCACTCTTTGATGAAATGTAGTATTCCATGAGATTGTAAGGGACCAGAACTTTTCATACGTTTGCTGCAGGTTTATGGCAATGGAAACAGGTTCATGGCAATTAGCGATTCATGTGTTGATTTTTTCCAGAATCCTGCCCTATAGTTACAACCACAGCACACTACGAGTACGTATAGGCTAATGGAGAATTTTGAACGCATCTCAGCAATAAGGTAGAGGGTGTGAAACTAGAAACGTTTTGATAAGCAGGCTCGTTTTAGCGAAAATTGGCGCATTTAATTGATACCTAATGCGTGCGATTCAACCGAGGGCAGTGGACAGAGATTTGATAGTCGTCATGGAAACGCAGTAACGGTGTTGTTTACCATTAAGGTTGCTGTATTTGATATTGATGTCAGGCTATGCCTTCTGAACACATCCATTGCGCTTCAAAACCTAACAATATATGATAAATTAGGTGTGCGAATTTAAAGTGATAATGACCTCTAGTCTAGTAAATCATTTACTTTACTCAAGGAGACAACTTCCATGAACCTATTTCAAAACCACTACATTACTGTTAAAACACATAATTATGCTTAAAAAATGCTGCAATGCAGTTGCACGAGCAGACGGACTAACGCGCGTGTGTGTTTATGAGGTCGCTGGAGCTAATGCTATTAGGATTCAGCAGCAGCATTACCTCAATCGACCAAACACGCTCACTTGAATTCTAACATTCGTGAAAAAATCCGCCTACCATTGTCACTATTATCTATTATACTATTACCCATTTATCCGCTCCTTCAGAAGCTAGGTCAATGTCCAAAGAATTGGTTGACATGGTGTCTGATTCGCACATGCTTGTAGGAATGGAACTCCCAAGGGTGAATTGTCCTTAACCATGGCAACCAAATCAATTTATTTCTCTCCCTCGCTCTCTCTTGCTTTCCTCCTGTAGTCTCTCTAGACTTTACACAGCTTTAGCCTCATGTAAAATTTGCATTAAAATGAAATGTATTAACTGAAAATAATGGACAATTACATGCTAATTTAATTGATGGTGTGATTGGTATATCATATAATAGCATTGTAAATGCACCTCCTAATCTAGGGACTACAGAGCCGGCCATGTACCACTTCTCAAAACCACAGAATTACATGTCAGTGTACCACCATGAGGGTACCAACGTGCTGTATGTGGGGGGCCAGGCAGTGATCTACGTGCTAACATTCACTGACAGGGGGGTCAGCAGCCTGGAGGTGAGTTGCTCATGAAATTAAAGATGAATAGAGATGGTCAGTGGTGATGACACAGTAACCCAGTGTAGGCACAGGAGACTGGCTTTAAATAGGAGAAAGTAGCTTTCAAGCTAGTTAAATAGCTACTGTGGCAGGAGATGGGTCATGCATATATTTATGGAGTGGATCTCATCTGTCTTATTGGAAGTATATTATTATATAGTATGGGCTTATGAGGTCAACATACAATACAGATATTATACTGAGCAAACACTGTCAACATTGACTTGACAAACACAAGCAGAAAGTGAATTTGTATGCTGGGACTATTACATTGGTCTGTGTCCTATTTAAGAAGGTTTATCAAATATCAGAGACAGTAAAGTAATCATCTTTTTGAAAGTTATATCACTTGCCTTTAATTTTGACTTACAATTTGGTCTGATAGCAGCTGGTAGCATTTTAAAAATACCTAATGTTTGCTTGAAATATTGATATATTGTATGACATACTGGAATGTATTTTATATTACAGATCCCAGTGGTGACTGATGAAAACGCAAAAGCAACTTGCATCGCAAAATCAGCCCCACCAAAAGTAGGTAGTCATGATTATGAGCAACATTATCAACACCATCATCAAGACCACCACCACCCTTTGTTTTATATCTTTTTATGAAGGGTTCGTCTAAGTACCTTTTAAGGCTTCTATCAAGAACACGTTAATCATCAATAGATTCTTCCTAGAAGGATTTAGCAAGAATCCTTTTATCGCTTAAAGATTCACCAATACAAAAGCTTTACCTGAACTCAAACTGGTTCTCCACTACCTTAAGAAAAGCTCAGCTTATGTTAACATTTTCTATTTGCCTTCATCAAGAATGCAGCATGCCAAATTTCAGTTAATCTTTCTGGATTGTGGAATTATGTGAAATCAACGTAAAATTGCAAAGAATTTGGGGATCTCATCATCTACGGCACATAATATAATTAAAAGATTCAGAGAATCCGGATAAATCTTTGTATGCAAGGGACAAGGTCGGAAACCAATATTGGATGGCTGTGATCTTAGGGCCCTCAGGGACTGCATTATAAACAGACACGATTCTATAGTAGAAACCATGGGCTCAGGAACACCAAATACCATTGGCTGTGAACACAGTACATCGTAGCATCCACAAATGTAAGTTGAAACTCTAACATCTACCAAGAAGATACAATACATAAACAAGATCCAGAAACGCCGCCACCTTCTCTGGGCCCGAGCTCATTAAAGATGAACTGAGGCGAAGTGGAAAACTGTCCTGTGGTCTGACAAATCAAAATGTGAAATAATTTTTGGGAATCATGGACATCGGGTCAGTTCAAAAGCCAGCATCTGTGATGGTATGGGGGTGCATTAGTGCACATGGCATGGGTGACTTACACATATGTGAAGGCATCAATGATGCTGAATAATACAGGTTTTGGAGCAACATACCATCCAGACATTGGAAGGCCTTGCTTATTTCAGCAAGACAATGCGAAACCACATTCTGGATGTACAACAGCATGGTTCTATAGTAAAAAAGTTGGGTGCTAAACTGGGCAGCCTGCAGTCCAGACCTGTCACCAATTGGAGACATTTGATGCACAAATATGACTAAGGAGACCCACACTGTGGAGCAGCTGAAATCCTATATCAAGAAGGAATGGGAAACATTTCACTTTCAAAACTAAAGCAATTGGTCTCCTCAGTTCCCAAACGCTTACAGAGTATTGTTAAAAGAAGAGGTGATGCAACACAGTGGTAAACTTGCCCCTGTCCCAACTTTTTTTTAAATGTGTTGCTGGCATCAAATTCAAAATGGGCATGTAATTTTCCAAAAACAATAACATTTCTCAGTTTCAACATTTGCTGTGTTGTCTTTGTACTATTTTCAATTAAATATAGGGATAAACGATTTGCACATCATTGCATTCTGTTTTTATTTGCATTTTACTTAGCGTCCCAACTTTTTGGGAAACAGAGTTTCAGAGTGGATCAGCCCAAAAAAGAAACAAATTAAAAGGCCTTTCTTTTAGGAAATATTTACACCCTTAAACTGTGTTAGGAAACTCCTTGTTTACAGCTCAAATTGTTTTGCATTATAAACTGATTTATATTGTGTTAAAGTGCAGCTTGTTTTGAGTGAATTTTCATCAATATCCAAGCATTTGTAAATAATTGAATGCTTTGTTCAAAGATTTTAGGGTACCAAAGGGCTGTTGCAAGATCTCAAACTGTTGTGTCGCCCACCATTACCGCATTTCCAGTGTGTCCTCAACAATTGAAATAATACACACACTGTTGTTCTGCAGTGCCACAACAAAAGCCACTTCTGAAAATAGTTAATCAAATGCACCTCTAACGTCTACAAAGGTTATACAACAAATTGATCACAGTATGGGTTTTTACAGTACATTAACCTATCTGTATAATGCTAAAGGACCTTCAGGAAGAATTGATTTGTTGAGTGTAGATCATGCACTGAAATATGATAATGAGTGCCGTGGTTTTGAGTGTTTTACTCTACACAGTTAAACCACCCTCCTGTGTAAACAACTAATAATAGATCAATTCCACTCTTTACAGAGTTAGTTATACTCCGGAGCCAGCTATACTGATGTCGGACTGAATTCCCCTAACAGTGATTTCTTTAGGTATTGGGACAGTAAAGTCAAAATTGCTATTTTTCCTGTATACTCAATACATTTGAAAATACGATTAAAAGATAGAAATTATGCAAATGAGCAGAAAGTCACCTTTTATTTAAACATTTATTTTTTTACCAACTAATCGAATCAATACCGTCAAAGTTCCATCTTCTCATTTGATGTGAGCATAGGTATTGGGGCATTTGGCACACAGTTGTTTCTAACTGATCTGGTGTTTCCTGATCTGGTGTTTCCACCTAAAAGAGCTGCGAATGTATAGTCTCAGTTCTATCCTTTGCTTTTGCCTTTGGAGTCTGTTTGGTGTCAGTAGGCATGATCTAACATGAAGACCAGGGGGCTGTCTGAAAGAAAAGGAAGCGATTTGGATACTAAAAGAAAAGATGAACTCAAGAGGAATTCGAGATCAGCCTGTACAGTTTTGGAACAGAGTTTTATAGACAGGTGAGATGAAGGTCAAAGTGATGGGAAGCCAAAAGTGTGGAGCAAAAAGGAACTGACAATTATCCAAAGCAAACCAACTCATGCATGGGTGCTTCTGAGATTTTCTCAGTCGTCTTTATTGATGAGGTGAGGAATGATTGCAGCAGCAGAATGAATTCAGAAATGTACAGCAGTATCTTGGCTTAACAATGTACAAGAAAATGCCACCAAGCTTATTGGCCTGCACTTCACAATGCAACAGGACAATGACCCAAAACACACTGCCAACATAATCATGGAGTTCATCAGGGGAAAAATAGGGAACGTTTTAGACTGGCCAAGTCAGTCTCCTCATTTAAATCTGAACATGCATTTCACTAGCTGAAGAGGGGGCTAGAGTCAGAAACTCTCCAAAAGAGAGCAACCGTTCAAAATGGCTGCAGTTAATGGCTTGGCAAAGCATCTCAAAGGATGACACCATGGGTTTGGTGATGTCAATGGGTCGCAGACTCACTGCTGTTATTGCATGCAAGGGATTTGCAACTAAATTCTAGCATTTTATACTTACAATTGCTTTAAGTCAAATACATTTATACTTGCTTAAAAAGGAGTGATGAAAGTTCTGTTTTTCATAGTTGGTAAAACATATGTGTTAAAACAGCCAGAATATAATTTTGACTGTCTCAACTTTTGCCTCATATTCGTCTTTCAATCATATTTTTATATAATTGCTAAATATAAATTTAGATTTTACTGTCCCAATACTTATGGATGAACTGTAGGTACAGTTTAAAATTCTTAAATTCAAACACTGAGATAATCCATAATGCTGAATGCGCTCTTTAAATGAAAGATTAAAATAAAATAATTCAGAAAGGGTCCTATGTAGAACCCATTTGCTTTCCAAAGGATCATTAAAGAACAGGTTCTTCCACAAAAAGGTTACACATACAAATAAGGTCATTTTCTATTTGTCTGTGTTTGTAGGTCTGTTTCTATTTCAACAGTTTGAATACAAGACAGATATAACATTACATCATCATCATCATCTCAAAGGTTAAAGTTTGGAACAGGGTTTACGGTGCACTACTGTATTTGTTATTGAGGCACACACACCATCTGTATTTTCATCATGAAGAAAATACAGCTACTGTAATAAATATGTGATGTAATGTCTGTTGAGTAATACAGACACTATGTTCCCTCAGTACTGCAATGAGAAGTCTTGCGGCTGTATCTGCCAAATAAGGGGGAAATGGATCCATTCCAATTTACTATCCTCCCTCACTGCAAATGTAATGTCTTCTCCTGTTCACTCTCTCTTCCCCCACTCTCTCTGCTGCAGTTGGAGTGTGACAATTTCATCACAGTGATTCAAAAAGTCAATGACACTTTTGTGGTATGCGGGACAAATGCAGGAACCCCAAAATGCTGGCTGCTGGTAAGATGACAATAGATGAATAGAACGGTTGATGTCTATATCATGGGCTTACTGCACTGACAATGTTCACAATATTATCTTATTTAACACTTTTATTTCTTAATTGATGTTGCTAGAACTGTTCTATTGCAACATGATTTCTTCTCTACAGGTAAATGACACTGTGCTGATTGATGCCCCCACCAACGGACAGATGGCATCAGCGTCTGACATCTCCCCTCCCTATCCCTCTCAGAGGTCCGTTAGTGTATTTGCAGGTATGATATAAAGATGGACAAACACTCCAGTAAAACATATTTTTTTTCATGTTACAATCACACCATACCTCATAATGACCAAGGCAATACTGGTTTTTAGTCATTTTTGCAGTTAATAATAAACAAATATATATAATCAGTTCTACATAGGTATTCAAAACATTTGCTATGACACTCATATTATTGCTCAGGTGCTTCTTGTTTACATGTATCATCCTTGAGATGTTTCTACAACTTGAGTCCACCTTTGGAGATTTCAACTGTTTGGAACTGTAAGGATCACACCTGGCTATTATGGCCCCAAAGTTTACTCTAAATGTTGAAGGAATTGTCTGTTTAGCTCTGAGACAGGATTGTGTAAGAATAAGGTTTTAAATAAGGAGCAAAGAATATAAGAAATAAGAAAATGTGGAAAAAGTGAAGGGTTCTTAATTCTTTCCGATGCACTGTAAACTATAATCTTGCTGCTGATGGTCCATTTTTACACTACACATTTTAATGTTCTTGAATATTCATGCATACATATAGCTATGGATCTTTTCTAACACGGTTATTTGCATAGGCTGTCTTAAGTTCCTTACTATATAAACTGTAACCCTTAAGATTCATGGACCTAGAAAACTGTTAGTGTTTAGTGAACTTTCAGTGTGTAGGACCAGAAACTGTATGTTTCATAAAGACAATGTTGAAATATCAATAGATTTCAACTAAATTGTGTTCTTCCACTTACTTAAGTGGAGATTAAGGGAGAACAAAAGAGCTAAAAAAAACACCCAAATATGTGATTTAAAACAAAAGGGAGAACAACAGAGCTAAAAAAAACACCAAAATATGTGATTTAAAACAAAATAATGTGATTTCAAACTTTATGTTCAACTTTAATTTAACATGTGATGACAAAACAACGAAACAGATGAAAAGGAATGGCATTTACTCTAACGGATGGCCATAAAATATATATCCCACACCCTTACTAAGCCAAATACCCAGTCCAGGGTTCACCCAAGAACCCTTTGCTTCATTGAAACATAAACTGTTCCTACATGAACCCTTCAACTAACTGCAAATAACAACCACTACATGAACCCTTCAACAAACTGCAAAAAGCAACCATTACATGAACACATCAACTAACAGCGAATAGCAACCATTACATGAACCCATCAACTAACTGCTAATAGCAACCACTGACTAGCAATGGTTCTTTGAGGAACTCCAAATGTTTTAAGGATCTCCAGGATTCCCTGAGTCACCGCTAATCTTAAAAGTGTAGTACTACATACAGGGTTGGACAAAGTAAGAGAAACACCACATGTAATAGGACGGTTACTTTGATGTAACTAAATCACATTTACAAACACAGCTTCAGTGGACACATTGGGTTGATTGCCAATCAGCAGTATATATACATCTGCTATAAAAGAGGTTTGACAATTAACACTTTGATATTTGAGTTTTTAAAGCAACTTGAGGCAAGTAACAGTTCCAAAAAGACCAAAAAGTCAGTGCCCAAATTGCTTGTGCAGTGCTCACAAAAACTAAAAAAAGAATTCAGTGTGTCAAGGGAATCAAGGGAAAGCCAAAGCCAATAGACAAAGACACATAACTTGGTATAAGGAGCACAAACAAAGATAAATAACTTGGTGTAATGAGTACAAAACCTGGACCCCTGAGCAATGGAAAAAAGTAATAAGGTGTGATGAGTCATCTTTCACCCTATTTCCGACATCTGGATGGGTTTACATTTGGAAAACCCAAAGGATGCCTTCAGCCCACAATGTCTGCTGCCAGCTGTTGGGGGATCTGTAATGGCGTGGGCAGCCATCTTATGGGAGTCATTGAATCCGATGATTGCTCTGCATGGTCATATAACGGCCAAAGAATATGAGGCAATTTTACAGGACCAGGTGCACCCTATGGTGCAAACACTTGTTCCCTCATGATGTTCCAATATTACAGAATAACATTGCCCCAATACAAACTGCTGAACAAATTCTAAGAGCGGTTTTATGAACACCAGGATAATGTCAAACACTTCCCATAGTCTCCCTAAGCACCAGATCTGAACATCATTCGACCTTTATGGGAAGTTCTGGAGCACAGAGTGTGAAATGGATTTCCACCTCCTTCATTCCTTAAAGAACTGGAAGCTTTTCTTCTTAAAAATGGCACAGCATCCCACTATACAACGTTCAGGACTTGAATGACAGTATACCACGAAGGATTGTAGCTGTTTTGCCGGCAAAATGTGTCCCTACGACTTATTAGTCCCTTGTTAGGTGCTTTTGTTATTTTATTCCCCCGCTGTATTTTCATGTAGCAGTACTGTAACTCAACGTACGACTGGAATAATTTTATGCTTACTTTGTCTCGCAGGTTCTGTCAAAGTGAGGACAGTGATTAACCAAAGAAGCAATTATTTGCTTAAGTGATGCAGCTTTCTGATAACTGTCCATTTTCATTATGCTATTACAGTATTGACTCCAAATGGCCTCCATTATCGCCATGGAGACCGGGCCCTTAGTCGAGTAATTGTAAGACACTTGTAGGAGGACATTGATTCGAACAGTCAACTGCCTTCTGGTGATTTATATTTTTATCTCTTCCTCTAACTTGTGTTTGTCTCTCTCTTATTCTCTGTATGTACTTATCTCTCACTCTCAGATGGGAATCTATACTCTGCTGTGTCAGCAGTGGGGCGCAACCCTGGCACTATTCGACGGACCTATGGGACTCAGAAGCTCCTGAAGACTGAGAGCAAGTGGCTGCAGAGTAAGTAGGATGTGAGCTACATGGGACTACGTAAGGGATATCCAACAGAGGTTATGCATTCTCTGGAAAATAATGTTAAACATGGAAGGTGTGTTCCTTGATGTGTTAATGCCGATCCACAGTAGATATGCGTAGATCTACATGCCTGCCTGTGCATGTGTGGGTGTAGTTGGAGGATTGGAGCTACAGACAACTTTCAGTAAAACGATTCCCTTGACGGTCCCACTCCCACTCACAAGAAAGTTATAGCAAAGTTGTAAACACAAGGAAGAGTCATCCTCCATTGTTAGAAGAAACCAGTCCTTTTTAGTAACCTTTGGCTGAAAACATAGCAAGCTAAGGAAATCATTATCCAGGTCTTCAGAGTGCCTGATTTTTGGAGTTACAAATATAAGTAGCTGTGTTCAGAGGCAGTGAGAAGGGTTGAGACTGGACTGGGAAGGAATTTTTCAGGAAGTCAAAAATGCAATACATTCATTACAACACTGATTAATCACAAATAAAGTTCAGCTGTTCTAGTAGGAATTTACTGACATTTTCTTAGTTGCATCTTAGAGCAAAAGCCATGGTCCGCAGAGAGCTTCCAAAGCATCAGAGGGATCTCATTGTTGAAAGATATCAGTCAGGAAAAGGGTACAAAATAGTTTCCAAAGCATTAGATATACCATGGAACACAGTGAAGACAGTCATCATCAAGTAGAGAAAATATGTAACAACAGAGACATTACCAAGAACTGGACATCCCTCCAAAATTGATGAAAAGACGAGAAGAAAACTGGTCAGGGAGGATTCCAAGAGGCCTACAGCAACATTAAAGGAACTGCAGGAATTTCTGGCTAGTACTGGCTGTGTGCTACATGTGACAACACTCTCCTGTATTCTTCATATGAATGGGCTATGGGGTAGGGTGGCAAAGAAAATAATCCAAGCCTGGCTGAAGTTTACAAAAACATCAAGTCCCTCAACAGTACGTGGGAAAATTAGTTATGGTCTAATGAAACCAAGGTGGAACATTTTGGCCATAATTCCAAAAGGTATGTTTGGCGCAGAAACAACACTGCACATCACCCAAAGAACACCATACCCACAGTGAAGCATGGTGGTGGCAGCATCATGCTTTGGAGCTGTTTTTCCTCAGCTGGAACTGGGACCTTAGTCAGAGTGGAGGGAATTATGAACAGTTCCAAATACCAATTTTGGCACAAAACCTTCAGGCGTCCGTTAGACAGCTTAAGATGAAGAGAAAGTTCACCTGTCAGCATGACAACAACCCAAAGCACACATCCAAATCCACAAAAGCATGGCTTCACCAGAAGAAGACTAATGTTTTGGAATGGCCCAGCCAGAGCTCAGACATGAATCCAATTGAACATCTGTGGGGTGATCTGAAGAGGGCTGTGCACAGGAGATGTCCTCGCAATCTGACAGATTTGGAGTGCTTTTGCAAAGAAGAGTGCTTTAAATGTGTAATGACATCTAGCTGTGCTTTTTGAGTAGATGGACAGTTTGTAATGGAAGAAGCAAGAGATAAAATAACTATTTGAAACTGATGAATGGTCAAAATGAAAACACAGAGAAATACAATCAATTGGCCACAGTTAAAAGAAAATATGCATTTTGACGGAGACTATGAAATTCAAGCCAAGACATTGGTATTAGTTAGAGGAAGTGCTTTGGATCAATGTTACCAGGGAGACCTATGTGAAATATCATGGATGCTCTGATGTGACCTTGGTGAGAGTGAGAAGTGATCTAATTTAGATTTGTTGTGTGTCTGTGGAGCAGAAGTGGCGGGCGTATTAACAATATCAGACTCAAGTGTCTTATGTTTGGGTCTATAAAGCAGAGGGAAATACTGTATCTGCAGTTGAGTATGAGGTGTAATCTAAATAAAAACCTGCAAAGGTAGATGGAGTTGTTTGTGGTAGTCAACTGAACCAAACACTCAAAAGCAATCAAAAGGTTGCTGGTTCTAATCCCAGAGCTGACAAGGTGAAAACTTAGTTCTGTCCATTAGCAAGACAGTTAACCCTAAATTGTTGCTGTAAAAAAAAAAATCTCAGCTAACTTACTAGTGAGAAAAGTCCTATCTTCAGCAAATGAAAATCATGTTTAGTTGGATTTAAATCTTGAGAAGGACTATGCCTGTCAATAACTTCCAACTTTCTAGCCCTGACAAATCTAGCCCTGACAAATCTCCCTAGTGGCTGTGTCTGCACTTTCTTGCTGTATTATGAAGCACTGCAATGAGCTTGGAGACCTTTGCTTGTACTTTAGGACACAGGATGTTTCTGTACACATAGGTAATGCTTCCACTGCCTTCATCCCAGTTTGTGCAGTTTCTGTCGCCAAATGCACCTAGCAAAACTGGAGAGGCAAACTGTGTTCCCTTAAAGTCTGACATAGCCCCACCACCTTCTCAACTTTTGCTCTGTCTTTTCCTGTGTGTCAAAGAGGAGGTAGTAAGGAAGTGTTCTGACAGAGCATTTGCGTGCGGTCTCGCCATCTCTTCCTCAGCAAAGGTAGTCAAGCTGAAGTGGGTTAGCCACACATTCCATTAATTTTCTGATTTCAAAGACAAGCACTTATTCCTTACAGCTGGAAAATATTGAGGAGTCAGGGCTGGTTTGAATGCCTCCAGTTGACAAGCTAGCCACCTAGTGCCAAAGGGAACCAGGAGCTAATTGCAGCCCCTTCTTCCCAAACAAACAATTTTGTTTCTCTGTAAACCAGCTGCAAGGGAAATATTGCACTGTGGCTTGCTCCCTCGTAAATATCACAACTATTACTATGTTAAATGGAGCTGTTGGCAGATTTCAGAAGGGTCATATTATGTCAATGGCTCCCATGCAGAAATCCTGGGAAAGGTTTGTGCCAGTGACTTAATGGGTGAACATAAAAGAGTGAAATAAAAATCCATGCACTGCCGAACCAATCCAACATCTTCCGAGCGGTCCTTCATAGTGATGTGGTAACAACAATTTTTCCACAACAAAGCGCGTAGGTTGTCAAAGCAACGTGCGTAGGCTTGTTGTCAGAGTGGGCGGGGATCCTTATAATCTGTTAACACAAGTCTAAATGTCCCAGCTACTACAGCTAATATACGTCTCAACAATAGAATTTAACTGTTGGTTTTTAAGGTGTCATTGTGACTGAACACAGCCTTTGTGCTTGTACGCAGCCTTTAAGTCATATCTGTGGTATCTCCCACCTTGGTGAGTAGTTTTAGTGGCAATTAGTCTGAATTGTTTTAATAGGGTCATGTTATTGTAGGTATGAAATTCCCCTAGAATTTATTTTGTCCGGATACCAGATGGACTGTACTGGCTTATTGTCACACCTGAGTCTATGTGTAATAATCGCGCTACATTAACTGGGGGAGTGGGAGGGATTTTTCCTTTATTCAGTGCACACAAGGTTACCACACATGTAGAGCATGTTACACGCCTGCTTAAAGTCTGAATAGGCCCACCAAATACTGGGACTAGGAAAGGCATGTATTATTATTTCTTATTCCCTTTCTTTAGGCCTTTAGGGGCCTGGATATTTGCAACTGGTTCTTGAGCTGTGCTGGTGCTTACTGGCCTTAAATGGTCTTCATGTGTGTCACGCTTTTATGAAATATTGTCCTTCCCCGATGAGTAATCAGCACCTACGTTTTAAGAGTAAAAGCATGAATTAAGTGGTAGGTTCTATTCCAGTCAAATTGAAACTCTAGTGACAACCCATTCTCTCTCCTGCTTCAGGCCCCCAGTTCGGGGGAGCAGCAGTAATGCCATCCTCACAGAAACTCAAGGATGAGATCTACTTCTTCTTCAGTGAGATCAACAAGACGGCCCGGGTGGACGAGGAGCCCTACAGGTCTCGCATCGGCAGGGTCTGCATGGTAACCACAACACCGTCATCCAACACCAGCTGTATCATACAACCACACAGCATATCCCATTTACGCCGCGTGCACGCACCCTCCCTTGTGTGTCCATCCCCAGGTGGACGAGGGAGGCATTAAGAACCTTCTGCCGGACTCGTGGACTACCTTCATGAAGGCCAGGGTGATGTGTGGTGTGGGTAGCACCCCTCAGCAGTACAACAACATCAGACAAGCCATCGTGCTGTCAGAGGTGGCCCAGGAGAAGAGGACTGGAGTAATGTACGGCCTGTTTGCCAACGCATGGTGAGCAGACCACATACTGTTTTATCCCCATCCCACAGTTATCCTGCTTTAGACTGGGTCATGATTAAAATGCAGGAGAGCAATGAGCTGCACAGACAAGTAAAATAGGGGAAAGGAGGAATTATGCATAGCACATCCAAGGTGGTCACAGGAGCTAGACAGAAATCTATAACTTGGAAGCAGCAAAGGCAGAGTTTCAGTGAAGAAAATACATGATGATGTGTTTGAAGTGAGGTAATCCCTGTGGAGGCATCTTCTTGCAGTTTGAACTACAATGCTTTTATTAGCCCGTTCAAGCTACCTTAAATGTGTAGCTGGGAGAGTCATAATAGTATGGTTTTACTCAGCCATCTGTCTGTGATTATAAGAAAAACAATTGAAGGATGTACAGTACATTGTAAATTAAATACAAATATACAAAATATGCCTGTCAGTTGTTTAGACATGCTTAACGTGTGTCCAAACTATAGACTGGTACTGAATATTGTTTCGCAGATTTCTATTACAAAAAAGTTGAGTAGAACAAAGAAAAGCTATTAAGTATTTCTATTGTTTGTTTTTCCAGGGACACAACAGTGATATGTGCTTACTCCGTCGAGGACATTGACCAGGCCTTCGCAACGTCTAAACTGAAGGGCTACAGCAGTCCTCTGATTGGGCATCGCCCTGGGACTGTAAGGGACCTACCGAAAAGAGAAAGATCCAATTATATTAACTTTTGTTTTAGGCTGGTATCAATCAGATATTTTCCAAAAGCCAATCACAAAAGATAATGCGTGCGGTTCTATCAATGTGAAAGACTTATGCTTCCATTTTGCAAGAGCTACAGATGAGAGACTGTAAAATGACTGTTCAAGGCTAAATCTAAGGCTGTGTCTCCTTCCTAATTACATGACTTTGATCACATTATTTTACAGTGTGCTTTTAAGAACTCTACGGCAGCTCAGAACCCTAAGACCCTGGGGGTGATCAGGGACCATCCCGAAATCGAGGATGTGATTCGGCCGGTCGGAGGAGCTCCACTGAACTTGCCCACTGACGATCACTTCACACACACGGTTGCTGCCATTGTACTGGCCGTTAACGATGAGCACTATAGTGTGCTTTACCTGGGAACAGGTGAGTTTACTTTTACTGTCAAGCTGGATCTCATATAGAGACGTGGTGTGACCTACTTAAAACATTTTGGCAGACGGTAGTTTCCTTTACGTAGGAATGAGTTACGGCTTATAAAAGTGTATTTGTGGAATAGACATTGGGATGGTTAGAGGTCTTTTGACAACTAAAAGCTCTGTCATACTCAAAGGTTTCCTAACCATAGTACTTTAACAAACAAACTCATTTAGGGATTCACTGAAAAGTTGAATCAGCTGTGCTTTTCCATGGTTAAGAGAAATGACAGGCGTTGGGAAATATTGACATAAAGCCCAGTGACATGGACTGAATCATTATTTTCTCAGTAGTTACAGCTTTTTGAATGTGCTCCGATACAGAATACAGTCATTCTCATAGAAAGCTGTGAACACTGGCATGGGCCTTTGAGGTGGCTTAATAAGAAACTACAGCATTTAGTTGTCTGTGGGAATTAATAGCCTGTCAGTCCAGGAAGGAGATAAGAGGACAACTGTGGGACAGGTCTGCACCTCACACAATGATGAATTGACCAGTACAGGAAAGAGGCTGCAAATTCTATTTTAAACATTGGTTCGTATCCAATCTAAAATCTTCATACATAAAGAATTATGGGTCCCATCCACAGTTGTCTTTCTCTTCATCGTGTTCTCTCTCTTCTGGTGACAGAACAGGGGAAAGTGCTGAAGGTTCTACACACTAATGAGGAAGTCTTTATCATATGCCAGTACTCCCTGTTCCACAACGATGGTCCTGTTCTGAGCATGGCCATCGACTCTAAGCAGGTAATGTAGGACAATCGTCCAAAAGCCAAATGTTGACCACTATGTCTCTCCCTGTCCCTGATGGATGTACGCCTGTCTCCTATATCAGGGCCACCTTTATGTAGGCACGGCCATGGCAATCCAGCGCATACCACTGGCTGACTGTGGTCGCTATGGAAACAGCTGTCAGGAGTGCATCCTATCTCGGGATCCATATTGCGGCTGGGATGCAGCCAGGAGGAGGTGCACTGCCATACCAGCTGGATATAACATCAGCTCTGGGTATGAGTTGGGATTCACTGCTATATACAGATACCAATAGAAAACATGCAAACGAATGAAAAACGGCAGTTAATATCAGTCACAACATACCAGCCGTCATAGAGTAGTGTTGAGGTTTCAATGACTCCTCGTTCATTCACAGTACATGAGTGTTCAGGATTCTCCATGCTGACATTGTTTCTTTGGTTAATTTGTTACTGTGCAACACCACAGGGCCCTCACTCAGAGTTTGGACTATTCCAATGCCTCCATCTGTGGTGAAGCTGCTGGTAAGTTCCTCCTTTTCCCCACATATCTTCATTCATTGCAATTAGGAATGGTTTCTATAAAACGCGGTTTAACAAGTTTAGAAGGACAGACAAGGCTCAAACCTATATCTTGGCCTGACTTCAAAGTCCATTATCTTCAGCCAAGTTAATTCAAATAATAATTAATTCTCTCCACAGATAAGCTCTGCTTTGTCTTAGTTAGATCTCTTTGGTCTATAACTTATGTTGTTCACAGGTGCAACCTGGTGCATCTTTCATGAATGTCTTTTGATTATATAATTTTTTTCCATTCCTGCCAACATTTTATGTAATGCTATGGAGGATGAGGGGACAATGCAATATAGAAAAAATAAACGAAATACAACAAGTAAAGTATGCCTGTATCAGTAATCAGTGAACTCATTTAGGGTTTGGTTTTACTGGCACTGAGACAAGTGTGACCTCTCACCAACACAATTCTTATCTGACAATCTGGTTGAGCCCCATTATGTGGGTACGTAAACCAATTTTAGATATGAATCCATTGCCTATTCTATTAGGGAGCCAATAAGTAACAATGTCATTTGGAGGAGAGAGAACGTCAACCATGCTGTGCCCTCTCAAACTCCACAGCACTGAAGAGTCACAGGACCAATCCCAAACGGGTGGTGATAGACTCCAACAGCACCGTCTACCTCCCCTGCCCGTTGCACTCTTTCCACGCCACCTACCGCTGGGAGAAGGACAACTGCGGCAAGCACTACCCCTGCTCCATCATCGGAGACTTCTGCGTGCTGGCACCCACTTTCGCCATGCCCCTGGAGAACGGAGTGTTCCGATGCATGGCCACAGAGAATGGCCACAAGGTGGAGCTGATCTCTTATAGGCTGGTATTTAATGGTGGGCCTCTGCCCGCCTCCCTGGCATCCACCATGGGGCCTTCTCTGCTGCTTGCTGCAGCCACCCTTTGGCTTCTGTAACCACTCAACATGCTAACGCTAACTCTCTATCCCCCAATGCTCTCTCTCTCACTGACAGACAGACAGGAGAGGAGGGTACACCATAGCCAGGTTAGGTTCGCAGAGCATTGATATACAGGGTTGGGTAATTCAATCAGTTTTGCCCACAGAGACTGTTCTCAGAAAACCAACAGAAACGTCTATTTTTCATTATAACTCATGTTGTTCATAAAATGCCTGACAACAGGTGTTTATTTTGAAATGCTATATGGGCCATATGAACTAATACTGTACTGTTTTAATAACAAGAAACTGTAACAAACTTAAAATACTCAGCTAACATTTAAACTAAACACATACATTAACAACAATATGGGTTGTATGGAAAGATAAAATATATGACTCATGTCTTATGTCTTATTCAACATTTGAAATACATATTCAAACCACAAGGTGTGCTTTGCGAACCTTGCCTGTTTGATTCAAGAGATGACATTTAATAAGTTGGGTAAAATACAATACCAGGCCAATTTCTCTTCATGGTTTTGCAACTTATTTTTAAACTTGATTGTGCTACGTTGTGAATATTATAAGCTTAACTATTGCTTTAATATCCAAACATCCTTTTAAAAGTTAGAAGTATTATCTAGTCTGGTACTGAGTTATGAAAAATGCCTTACAAATTCTGGGAAACAACCCCTAAGCACAATTGCATTGGAAGCAAAACTGCTCAACTAATTTGACTTGGCTCTGTGAATTAGTTGGCCAAGTCATTGTTTTGGGGATGTGTAATCATTTTGGCAGGAAGTCATCTTTTTGAGAAGAAGTAGGTGGAAGAGTATGAGCTCCTTCTCGAACATCACTGTGTCTAGGCAAGTCCTCTGCATTAAAGGCAGTTTTTGCATCTTTTTATTGGATAGAATCAGACATGAATATTAATTTACATACTTTACAATAAATACAGTAAATAAACTTAAGCGGCAGGTAAGGCCAAAGTCATAATGCGTAGATAACATGTAGTTGTATTTTGTAGTTTGCTAAATGAGGAAAAAGCTTGTGATTAGGCTATATCCGTACCATATGTTATGTATTTTATTGCTCCGCAAATGCTGGTTTCCACCATTGCTGCCTATGCATATGAAAGTTATTGTTGATGGTTTAAGGATTTATACTGTGGTTATAAAATGATGTTACTCATTGGCTGCTTTTAACTTGCCTATTCCCAAGGTGGAAATCCAGTGCTTAGTACTCAAAGGGGTTATTTTCGTACGTGTACGTATTTGTGTGCTATGAAAAAAGGCTTGACAGATTTTGAAATGATCTTTTTTCTAAAAATAGAACATTTCGAGCTGCCACTGTGCTTTGGGGAAAAAGACTGACTTTATTGACAGTAATATTTTCATGAAAAGGAACTAAATTCCTCTTCATGTTTTATATTTTGACCTTACCTCAAATGTAAAAAAAAAATTATACTTTTATGTGCAAAAATAATGTTCTGTGCTTTATTGGATACTATTTGCTTGGAGGCAGAAATGTCCACAAAGCAAATGTTGAATGTGTTATTAATGCACTGCAGTTGCAGCATGCCAGTATATTGTCCACGTTAACCCACAAAGGAAGTATCTCTCAGTCCTCATAGTGGGAGTATCCCCTTAGAACCCCTACTGTTTTGATATATGGCACTGAACGTCACAATTTTAAAATGGCAACAAAACATACTTGTTTGAAATGATATAGCCATAGTTGTACTGTTCAGGTGTCATCTTTCCCTCTGAGGACATTGGTTAATCTGTTGTCTCCAGGTCTATGGGGAATCCATGTGCTGCAATGCATTGATGCAGACTACTGAGTGTGCCAAACCTAAGCTGTGTTAAGCTGCCTCATCCGCTGCCTGCCACTTCTCAATTAGCACTTTGAGTAATTGGTTTGCCAAATCTATTTCTCAGACTGATGCACGTTCTAATGTCACACACACACTCACACTTTTGAGGTTTTACTATCCTTGTGGGGATGTTATTCCGCTTCAAATTCCTATTTCACCTGACTCCATAACGTTAACCACACCCCTAGGTCTATACCCTAAACTCTAACCCAACCCCAAATTACCTTAACCACACCCCTAGCTCGATCTCCTAAACTCTAACCCAACCCCAAATAACCTTAACCACACCCCTAGCTCGATCTCCTAAACTCTAACCCAACCCCAAATAACCTTAACCACATCCAAGAACTTTAAATAAAAAATTAGAAAGACCAATGAAATATCCCCACAAGGGACAATTCCCTCTGAGCGCAGTATTCTTGCACGGATAATAAAACCATGCGCACACTCGCGCACACACACACACACACACACACACTTTACATATTACTATTCTTGTGGGAACCAACAACCATATTTCCATAAAAAATTATATTTACCCTAAATCCTTAGCATTTAATTTAACCTTGACCCCAACCCCAATTGTAACATTTACCCTAAACCTAACCCCAAGCCAAAAATAGCAACCAACAACATATCTTTTTTTCTTATTTTAGTATCTTTGCTCAGATTTTTGGTCTTCACTGGGATAGCTAAACCTGTATCATCACAAACCACTTGTTTACAATCACTCACTTCTATCTCAATCCCTTTATTTCCTGTTACTTATCTATTTCATTGCATTTTAAGCATGAAGCTGGTGTGTCTCTGATAACAGTGAACAGAAATCACTCTCAAAAGCTAGCAACACTAATTAGGCAATTGAACATGAATCGCCTCATGCAGAGCAATACAAGCTCTTTATTTGCTAAGATTGATGGCCCATCGTCAGGGGGAATTGTTAAAAACAGTCAGTGAATCGTGGCTGTGTAGAGTAGATTGTATTTGGCCCTTCATGGATCTCCAAAGGGTAGCAGTGATATGGAAGCTTACGGTTTTCCTCTGGAGCACTATAATTTAATGACCGCCTTTATAACCAGTTCCTGCTTTGATGTGGCCATGAACACAGTGAATATATCACATGCAGTTCCATCATTATAGTCTGTTAAATATGCTCATTCTACATGACAGGGCTGATGTCCACCAGGGCAAGACCAATATTTAAAACAGTTTGTTGTGTTCAAATACCTGTTAGATATAAATAATCCTAGCAGAGAGATAGAGTGAAGTAAATTGTATTGTGTTGAATTCCTTGCTCTGGGGCTTCGGACGTTGTTGATTGTATTTGTGCCAGAATTCTGTGTCTTACAATGTTGGATTGGAAATAAGCTTACCCAACTTTCTTTTAGAGGAGATTTTAATTGGCATCACATTCTTTAATGCCTCAACATAACATTTCTTATTTTAAAGGACTAATGTCTGTCTATATGAAGTGTTAATACATATCCATGTAACAAATCTGTAAGTCCATATGTTTTTCTTTCCGGAACATGTGCAGTAAAAATCTACAAAGTAATAAAATACGGTATGTATTATTGGTTGTTTTGTCTTTGTGTGTGACTATGCCAAGAGAATGACATAGAGGGGGCAGAGGGAGAGAGAGAGAGAAAATGAGGGAGACAAGTAGATTGGGACAAATAGAGAGGGGGAATACATCTTTCTTAAAAAGAATATACATGTGGAACAAATAGGATAGAGTTCGGGGAGTTGAGGAAAGTCAGATTAAAATGTTTTGCCAATTCTGTTCCATTTATGCTGGAACATCTGATGTTGTTGATAATTTCAGTTAAAGAGTAGGGCAATCCAAAATGTTTGCTCCTTTGAATTTATTCTTTAAGTCTACTAGTATGGTCACTCTGGGAATGTATAGCCTACATTGAGGTCAAAAAGCATTTAAAGAGTAATATGTATTTGTATTTATGTTTTGGCTCTGTACTCAAGCACTATGGATTTGAATTGATCAGTGGGGAACTAGTAGGGCCTTCTACGCCTATAGACATTGGCGTCGTTAGCCCTGGGCTTCCGGAGCTATAGCTGATCCTAGCGACGCCTCTGCCTATAGAGAAGGCATAAGGATTGAAACAAAGATATATTTTAAGTTAATATTCTGTATCATTTAGTAATTAAATATTGATTTCAACTTTTTAATAACTTTTAATAAAAAAAAATGTATTAAGGCTTTGCCTGCAGGATCTGGACAGGCATGAGAAAGGCATTAGCCATTCAACTGTATTATACTAGACCAGCATTTTTCATTGACAGCAGAATCAATCAGAATTTAACTTTCAATGGGTATGATTGTTTTGGGGCAAATTATGCTTCAGGACTCACTAAATGACAGCAAATAACAACCACTTTCCATGTTTGGGCATGTTATTAATCTGACTGACATTGAGCTGGGCTACAGCAGATGTTAGTTTCAAATTAGTGTCACATCTTTTTTTTAGCTTGCTTAATGCTGTCAATGAAAACAGTGGCCGTGTGACAGTGTTACATTCAAACACTGCGTATTGAACCTGATAAAAAATTTTGAAATGGGAAGTGGCAGTTGTACTTTTGGGTCTGGAAATGTGTTTACTGTCTTATTTTATTCAGTGAACACAATGGAATAATTGCCTAATTTACTGTTAGTTTAGTCTTTTTCATCCTAGTAGATCTGTTTTATAAAAAAACTGTCTCTTCAGGACCCTAGTTGTCACATCCTTTGTCTATGACTGTTGTGGTTTTGTTTGTACAGGTGTACCAAATCTTGGTTTGTGCATTGTGGGGTGTTGTTGCTGTCACATTTCTATGAGTCGATATGAAGCTGTTGTCTTGTTCCCCAAAGCACAGTATTTAAGCAAAGTTAAATGATCTGTACTGATCACTTACTGTGCGCTGCTCTCTGGGGATGCAACATTAATTTTCCCTCTTTGCTAAAAATCATTCCATGCTTGCTCCATATTCACTCCATACATACAAAAACAATCTAACAAACATCTATTTCTGTAATTACTTATGTTACCATATGCTGAGAAGAAGTATTCAACATTTCAACAGCGAGTGATGAAGCAGAAAGATTACGTACATCTCCTCTGCATTCGTTCTCTGGCTCAGGCCTGTTTGATTAAAGAAGAAATTCACCATATCTCACCTACTAAATATACTTATTACTAATGTTAGCAATGATACATTGTTGTCATAAAAATGCAACATCTCATCAACACAATCTAGAACAAGCAAATTTACATTTCACAGAAGAATCCATAACTACTCACTTCCTCTGTACTCAAGCATTCATCATTAAATACATCAAAGTATCTATACTGAACATGGATATCCCCTCCCCAACAAAATGGCAATCGGAAGAAAAATATGAATATGAAATAAACTTTACAGAGAAATAGTTTATTTTAAAACATCAATGTTGATCATGCCCATGTGATGTTATGTGTCTAGCTTTACAAATTATAAGGAAGTGCAAAAATCTGCTCCTTCATGTTTATTTTGCCTTGCTGAGATGAATGGTCCAATGCACATATAAATAAAAACAGAATGCAATGATGTGCAAATCATTATCCCTATATTTAATTGAAAATAGTACAAAGACAACATATCAAATCTTGAAACTGGGAAATGTAATGCCAATAACATGTTTCAAAAAAGTTAGGACAGGCATGTTTACCACTGTGCGTTTGGGAACTGAGGAGACAAATCAGTGAGGTGAGGGTAGCAAGTGCGTAATGGAGAGGCATAAAACAAAAGTAACAAAACAACACAGACACGAAGGATCACGTCCTTCTCTTCATCAAAATGTCAGCACCACACAGTCACAAACAACATAGACACAATAACCCGTGTGGGTGAAAACCAGGAACTAAAATAGACATCATAATGACTAACTCAAAACAAGTGTGTGTGTGTGTGTTTGAGTGAGGGGTGCGTTTGCCATCGACTCCAGCTGGCGGTTAGTAGACTGGCGAGGTGGAGAGGGGGAGAGCATGCAGCGCCACGCGGGGCAAACGTCACACAATCGCTGTGGTGTTGGAAATGTCTCGACTGTAGGCAGGCTAGTTTAGCACCCGGACTCTATTACTACAGAGCCATGCTGTTGTAATAGGTGCAGAATGTGGTTCGGCATTATCTTGCTGTAATTAGCAAGGCCTTCCTGAAAAATTGCAATTCTATGTTTATTTACATATTAAAGGATCCTTCACTATTTAGTGTAGCTGTAGCCATTTATAATTATGTACTCTATTTCCTCCCTAGCCTATGCTCCATAACCTGTATATATTGTCCAGAATGAATGGTGCTTTCCCAGATGTGCAAGTCATCCATGCCATATGCACTAACGCATCACACCATCACAGATGTTGTCTTTTTAACTGTGTGCTGATAACAAGCCGGATGGTCCCTTTCCTTTTTGGTCTGGAGGACGTGACATTTCCAGTCTTTTAGAAAGAAGAAAATGTCAGACGCCTTGTACATTTTTCAAGATGTCTGCTGATAGGAACATTGCTGAAAGCCATCCAATGTCTTATCAGTCAAGGACAACCACTGCTACACACTGTTGACTTGTATCGTGATCTGTAAAACAAAATGAAAGAACCCATTACATTTGTTTCCAGATATCACTAGTCCTTCAGTATATACACTATGACAAAATTGAATGTGTTGTTTAGCACCCAAATCCCATCCCGCAATCCTACTGGCCAATTATGTGAGAAACAAATCTCACTGACCTTAAAATCTCTCAATGACATTAACTACCTAAGGGCACCCCAGGACGATCTAGTCCACCCTAACCAGTCACAAGCCAGGGCGGGTCACTCAAATGACTTCTCTGTGTCACAGAGGATCTTTATACTGCTGACTCTGACTCTGTTCTTTTCTTAGATCAATCCCCAGCCTTTTACACTGAAATATTAGCTCCTCCTCTACACCCTCACTGTGTGTCTCAGGCTCTGCACAATCTTGGATTGCATCCTGTGTTTCTACAGTGGGTTGTCACCACTGTGGTCACTCAGTGCTCTAGGTTCTCCTTCTTGCTACACCAGGCCATTTGGCTGTATATAATCCTCACACGGTCTCGCCTATCATAGCTATGCAAGTGAAAAAACTATTTTTCTCTTTTCTTCCTTTTGAAGTTTAAGTGGAGACATGTCTACGTGTCTTGCAGACATCTCTGCTCGGATGTCGGCCAACAACCTTAACCTCCTGAGACCCGGTGTCCACATATTTGGACATTTTAGGCTTCCTGCACCAAAGCTCAGGTCTTAGGAGGCTAAACTCAGTTTCAACAACATAGAGATGCTCTTCTGCTTGGAAATACCTCTCTAACTCAGCTGACAACTCTTTTTCCTCTGGTCCTCACCTAGTAAATATACAAAACAGAATACCCAGTAATTATCCAGTTATGGGGGCACAGTGCCCCCTCGTGGACAGAGAGCATAATACTTCCATACACGATATAGACCAGACCTGGGCAAGATAAGGCCCGTTGGGTCATTCTACCCGGCCCGCGATACATCCAAAACTTAAAATAATACAAAATAAAAAATACCTGACGAGGCCCGCAGATTACGTTACTTTATTTACTATTGCAAAATTATTTATTTTAAAATTAAAAGTCCCATGGTACTCCAAGTAATAAGTACAGCAGTATCATACTGTCTGTTTAAAATAATCGTCTACATCATTTTCCTTCTAGGAAAAGCAAGGGCATTCGTTTTTGGGTGCGTTTTGTGCAGGTGTCTTCACTGCCGCGTCTGTCACCACACACTCGGTCATTTGTGGCGCTCATTTCACTCCGGAGAGTTATAGACCTGGATATTTGTTGGAGTCTCGGATGGGATTCGGAGTAAGGACCATGTGAGGCTGATTACCAATGCTGTTCCCTCGGTGCACTCGATGGAATCAAGTCCACCACCATCAAAGCTTTCACCTGAACCTGGCGCGGGCAGGACTGGAGGACCAAGTGCTAGCACTTGCAGAAATTCCATGCACCGAAAAAGAGCTCTTAGCAGAGTATATCTTACTTTTAATTCTTTTAACTCTTAATTTGGCTGATTTCGTAATGTTTTAGTCTAATAATTTCAGAATAAAGAAGTGATTTGAGCGTGTATTTATTGGGCAATCCACCATCTAACTAGTAACATAGCTACATGTTAGCTTGGCTATTGCATTAGCAAACATTTGGTAGCTGTTGATTTGATGACAGGAGTAGCTAGAATTGCGTCTGAAAACATTCCCTCACCTGGATTAAAAATGCACTGACTGCAAGTTCCTAGCATCAGGGCTTCAATATACTGAGAGAGAGACTGAGCATTAGAACAGGTTTTCGCAATTGTCTGCCTTGACATCACTGCAGTTTGCACAAAGTTATAGTTATGAGCTGTTGGCAGGCAGCTAACCCAACACCCCCGTTTCCCCCGCATTTTATTAAGCTAGCTATGAGCTTTTGGCAGGCAGCTAGCCCAAACACCCCGTTTCCCCCGTTGCTGGCTTAAATTAAGACAATCTACATAGTATGTTTAATATAAAACAAGGTCGAAAGTACGTTTGCTGAAGCAGATTTATTGTAGAACACCAATGTACTAGCCTAGACGAACCAGCGTTAGCCACCGTGCTACACAGTAACTCACAAAGTCACTTGCCCTATTAGCCACTGGTTTTGTTGACACCACAAATCTACTTCTCTACTCTGCCCATTGTTCCTCCTCCTGACCTCTATCTGGCCTAGGAGGCTCATAATTATAGGCCTGTGGGCCATCATAGGCATGCTCAGTTTCTTCATCCACGTCCATTGTAATTTGAGCATGAACTTGACCGGACTCCCTCGCGTTACGTCACTTCCGGTCAGTGATTGATAGATGCGGAAGTTATTTTATCACAATTCTATCTCAAAATATTGTTTATGGCGGATATATATTCCTCCAGTTTTGAAAATCTCGTTTTTTATCATTAATATACACTATGCTGTATAGGGGTGTCCAACCTTCAAGTTGCTCTTTAAGTTGAAACCAAGCGTGCTGCACAAGCCCTGAAAAGTGAAGGTAGGAGTTAAAGATCTCTCTGACAGGAGACTCGGCCAGACGTTCCCAGCAGACCCTTACAGTACGCTTGGGCCTGCCGAGTCTGTCCAGCTTCCTCCCCCGCCATCGGATCCAACTCACAACCAGGTGGTGATCAGTTGACAGCTCTGCCCCTCTCTTCACCCGAGTGTCCAAGACATACGGCCGCAGGTCAGATGAAACGACAACAAAGTCGATCATCGACCTGCGGCCTAGGGTGTCCTGGTGCCACGTGCACTGATGGACACCCTTATGCTTGAACATGGTGTTCGTTATGGACAAATTGTGACTAGCACAGAAGTCCAATAACTGAACACCGCTCGGGTTCAGATCAGGGGGGCCGTTCCTTCCTATCACGCCCCTCCAGGTGTCACTTTCGTTGCCCATGTGGGCGTTGAAGTCCCCCAGTTGAACGATAGAGTCCCCAGTCGGAGCACTTTCCAGCCCTCCCAGAGACTCCAAGAAGGTTGGGTACTCTGCACTGCCGTTCGGCCCGTAGGCACAAACAACAGTGAGAGACCTATCCCCGACTCGAAGGCGCAGGGAAACGACCCTCTCGTTCACCGGGGTAAACTCTAACACATGGCGGCAGAGCTGGGGAGCTATAAGCAAACTGTAGATGTATTGATTGTATAAGTTAGTGAACTGTTGTAAGCTGTTGTAACCAATGAAACAAAATATGAAATGTTTGTAATATGAGCTGAAACTGAAGGAGCAAGTAGGAGAATAGGAAACCCTGTTCAAGCGGTTGCCGGGGAGAGAAAGATTTAGTATGTCTGTTTTGTGAGAAATAGGTCGCAGGTCAGAGACACACACATAGTCGGACAGACAATACAGAAACCAGAAGGGGGGCAAGGGGATACTTGCAGTTATCCTATAAGGAATAAAACTGGGATTGGGCCAATGGCAAACACTTTGTAAGTTAACGCCTCTATCTTTTTGGGCGTAGTAGAAGTATAAAATGATCTGTTGAATGTTGATCCTTAGACATTGTGCGGCGACACTTGTCTCCAAAAGCTTTTGTAATAAACGGAATATGCGGTACGGTAATTGACCTGACTCCTGGTGTTTTATTCTCCTTTCCAACAAACCAACTCGGGAAGTGTTAGACTTCAACAAAACCCACACCAGCCTGCCGCCTCTCACCATGAGCAACTCCAGAGTGGTGAAGAGTCCATCCTCTCTCAAGGAGTGTGGTTCCAGAGCCCAACCCGTGCGTAGAGGTGATCCCGACTACCTCTAGTCGGAACCTCTCAAACTCACGCACGATCTCAGGCTCTTTCCCCGCCAGCAAGTTGACGTTCCACGTCCCTATAGCTAGTTTCCGTGTCCAGGGATCGGGTTGTCTAGGCCCCCGCCTTCGACTGCCGCCTGATCCTCTCCGCACCGGCCCCTTATGGTCCCTCCTATGGGTGGTGAGCCCACGGGAAGGAGGCCCCATGTCGCTCCTTCGGGCTGAAGGAGCGACAACCCCGGGCCTGGCTCCTTTCCCCATGGGCCTGGCTCCTCGCATACGAGCCCCAACCCCAGGCCTGGCTCCAGGGTGGGGCCCCGGCTGCGCCATACTGGGCGACGTCAAGGTTTTTTTTTTCGTCATTAAGGGGGTTTTGTAAATAGTTGTATGTTACCAAACTATTTTTAATGGCATTGGACAATTGAATTTAACATAATTGGTACAAGCATAATTAGACTAGAGCGTTTTTTCAACATGTAGTCAAAGCAAATACTCTTTTGTCTTCTATATCAATGCTTGAACCTAGTGTTATATTTTGACAACAGATATTGAATGAAATCAAATGGACTCTGAGATTGAGTTGTAACGTTAGTTAACTCTTCTTTCTCCATTAGCACACTCAACGTAATGACAGTATACGCATACATAACACCTAGCTTCGAACCGTGTGTCAAACCAGGATGTCCCCAACATGACCAATGGCGAACATCAGTAGGCGTATCTTATTATTCAGGAACCCCCATTTAAACTGACCAATGGCGAACAACAATGTGCGTAACTTAATATTCAGAGGGTGTAACTTAATAATCAGGAACCCCCATATTAAGTATTTTGTGGGTTAACTTTTAAACTCTAAGGGACCCAGAGCATCTGGACATCCCCCCGTTAATCATTTGTTAATTATTCTGAGTCTGGGACTCACAGTAACGTAAGTCAGGTTGAAATGGACGGGGAGTTTGAGAGAGAAGTTGATTACGATGGGTGGGGTCCAGGCACGGGAAAGTGGAAACAATTGGGGATACAGGTGGCAAATGTAATGACTGTTGTAGCCAGGATGGACCCATTTCAGAAAGAAAAAGAAGGGATAGAAGAGAAACTGCGACAAGTGGTGAGTGAGGCAGGATTAAGGATGGAGGAAAGGAGACCATTACATGTTATTTTGTGGAATAAGGAGAAGGAGTGTTCTAAAAATCGAGATAGAGTTAGAGACAAGAAGGAAACAGCAAATTTGGTCAAGAGAGGGAGATATAGAGAAAAGGAGAAGGAATGGGAAAAGCACAGAAAAGAATGGTGTAAATTAGCAGTGTGGTGTCAGGGCGTAGACCATTTGAACAAAGAGAAAAAGGGACAGAAAATTAAGGAGGAAAAAGAGGGAGGAGAGATAGAACCCCCAGCATATGAAGATGACTTGGTGCTTGGTACGGGCCAGGCACCATTATATCCAGTCTTACGTTTACAGAGTGGTATATTGTCTTTAGACACACAGAATAGCAAGCCCATAACTCAAGTCACAGGAAAGCAAGATAAGAGAAAGTTGACTAGGAAGGCGGAGTCACAGAGCGAAACAGACACTGAGGGAGAGGTGAAACCGTTCAAGGCAAGGGCCGAGAGAGAGTACGGAATATACGATGGGAAGAGACAACTAGGAAAGAATAAACAAGATGAGATTAGTGGGGCCATAAAGAGAAGGTCAGGCCGTACTAAAGGCAGGGTAGGTGAGGACTCAAGGTCGGGGTCGGACGATAGTGACACAGTGAGAAGGACCAGAACTAGGCAGAAAAAAAGGAATTCACATAGAGGACGGGTGGTACTCACGGGTAATGCAGTAGGGAGATGGACTGACTCAGACAAAGACCCCGACACAGACAGTAGTGGAGACGGGAGTAAGGGAGACGTTGAGTAAGGGAAGCTAGTTGTGCTGGGTTTCAGCTGCCACTCTTTAGAGTGGGAGGCGGCGAACCGCGATATAAACCATTGGGGCTGGGAGACGTACAGGCGCTGGTATATAAATTACCCCCGATGGGAGAGGGAGGTGGACTATGGTTGTCACAATTTGATAAACTCACAGCTGGTCAAATGTTGGCACTGGGGGACTGGAGGGCAGTAGCCGCCCGAGCCGTGTCCGCCCAGGCTATGACTGAGATAGAAAAAGGGGCCGCCACTAGGCGGAGCCCTGACGACACTCCTTTCAGTCAGGTGGTCGGGCGCATAGCCACGAAAAAGAGCAACACCCTAGACAGTATCTAGAAGCATGTAAGGACACATGGGCCAAACACACAGGGCACCACCCGGGGAAGGGGGGTCTGCAGCAGGAGTGGTTTAGAAGGGCGGTCTTAGAGGGACTTCCAGAGAAAATAAAAGAGGCAATGATGGCAAATCCTGACTTGCCAGGTAGTGAATCACACGTATGGGAAAGACACATAGTGCATCATTTACAGAGGGCTAAAGATGAGGAGACAGAGAAAGACAAACAGATACAGGGACTGAAAGAGAACCTGTTGCGCTTACAGCTGGGTGAAGCCAAAGGGAGGCTCAATGAAGGGAAAAAGAAACACAGACAGATGGCAGCCCTAGGCTCAGGAGAACCCGACACACCCGATTTATACCCTGTTCCCACATGGGCACCCCAACCTCACGGTGGCCGGGGGGCATTCACCGCACCCTATCAATCAGGGAGGGGAGGTTATGGTAGGGGGAGGGGGCGGGGTAGAGGCAGAGGGGCTCCAGGAGCCCAAGTCCCATACAGAGTCTGCTTTACGTGTGGTGACCCGAACCACTGGTCCAGAGACTGCCCACAGAACACTGCAGGGGGCAGAGGCTACCCAAACCAAGGGGCAGCTCCAGTTGCCAACCCACACGCCGTCCCACCACCTAGTGCACCTGGACAATACCCACTCTCTTATGAGGGAGGGTGGGACCAGGCGTGACGGTCTACAGGGGGGGGAGGGGACAGCGGGGGAAGGGCAGACCCTATGCTGTCCCTGAATGTCGACGGGAAGGACTTCCCCTTTCTGGTTGACACAGGTGCCACTTTTTCCACCATCACCGCCCCTCCCGTCACAGGACTACTATCCTCCAAGACAGTGGAAGTTGTGGGGTTTGAAGGAGTGGGACAGACTTTGCCAGTGACATTTCCTCTTAAAACGATACTGGGTAAACAGGCCCTCAGCCATCCGTATGTGGTGTCGACTAACACACCAGTGAACTTATTGGGGAGAGACTTGTTGATAAAACTGGGGGCTAATATCTTATGTTCTCCAGATGGACTAACTGTCACGTTACCAGACGGGACATCGGCGGTGTGCGGACCTGAAACCACACGCAAAGGGCAGTACCTGGTACAACCGGTGAAGGGTGAAATAGCAGAGATATACTGGGGACTATTGACACCGGAAAAGCCGGACAAACAGGGTGTTTTGTCCCAGTACTTCAAGTGGAGGCCCTCCTCGAGCCGTACTTTCCTCCGCCAGACCCCCCACATGTAACCCTATTTTATGATCGACAGGGCGATGAGGTGTATAGAGAGGGGTTTGGGGATGTAGTGTGTGGAGACACGTGGCAGGTCGGGTCTAAATTCATACATGTAGGCCCTGAAGGGGTAGCGGCAGATGTACAGTTGACAGAGGAGCAGGATCAGTGGTACATGATGGCGGAGGAGTCCGTCCCACATGTGTCACTGGCACTGCATTCTAAACACCAAGCAAAAGACCTGGGGCCCATGGTTAAAAGGGCGGTCGAATGCACTGATTGGACACTCACTCAGGCGCCAAACGTATGGTACTCACCCAGCTGTAAGACGTATCGGTTAGAAGCACCAGGGACAGATTGGGTATATTTAGAGCGAAGGGAGATAACTCGGGATCATGGGAGGGAAAAGATGGATCACCCTGTAGCCACGGCAAGACTTAATGAGTTACCTGACTCACTGTGGTCCAAGGGCCCCACGGATGTGGGGCTCACCGATTGCCCACCGGGCACCTTTAAAATCGGACCGGGAGAGCCCATATGGCTGCCCCAATACCCACACAAACCAGAGGCAGAGGAAGGGTTAGATGTGACATTGAATGGTTTGTGGCCCACAGGGGTGTTAGAGGAGTCAGGTTCCGCGTGGAACACACCTATCCTCCCGGTAGAAAAGAAAGGGACAGGGAAATACCGTATGGCCCATGATCTCAGGGCTATAAACAATATTTTACTCACACCCACTATACCGGTACCTAACCCGTATGTAGCACTCACTAATTTGACCCCGGATCAAAAATGGTTCACCTGCATTGACCTGGCTAACGCTTTTTTCTGTCTCCCACTAGCAGAGGAACTTCGTGATATTTTTTCTTTCACACATAGGGGTCGGCAATGGCGATACACGAGACTACCACAGGGGTTCGCGCTTTCCCCTGGCATATTCAACCAGGTACTGAGAGAAGCGCTGCAGGGATGCTGCCTGCCGACAGGGGTAACTTTGGTCCAGTACGTAGATGACCTGCTGCTGGCGGCCCCGACGGTGGCCGCCTGCATCCAAGATACAATGACGGTCCTCACCAGACTGGCAGAGAAAGGGTTCAAGGTGTCAAAAGAAAAGCTACAGCTGGTAAGGACGCAGGTCTCCTTTCTGGGCAGAGTAATCTCGCAGAAGGGAGCGGGGCTTTCCCCAGCTCACTGCACAACCATCCTCCACCATCCTAAACCCACTACTGTTCAGGAAATGCTATCATTCCTGGGGCTCATGGGGTACAGCCGCAATTACATCCCAAACTATTCAGGGCTCACAGAGCCACTTAGAGCGCTAGTTAAGGAGCAGGGAATGCGTAAACTTAAAGCCACTCTCAATTGGACTTGCCCGGCCGACCAGGCCTTCATTTTGCTGAAACAACAACTGGCCACCGCAGCTGATCTGGCCATACCTGACTACACAAAACCCTTTTTTCTAGATGTTTCTGAAACAGGACAAGTCATGAACGGGGTCCTGTTTCAGAAAAAAGGGGGAGATAGGAACATCCTTATGTACATAAGCGTAGGATTTGACAAAACCGAAAAAAGGCACCCCACCTGCACACAGCATGCAGCGGGAGTAGCGAGACTCATTCAAAAATGCGCACACATAGTGATGGGGCATCACCTTCAGATACTCACAACACACAGTGTAGTGGCGTATGTGAATTCACAGATGTTCACTATGACTTCCCTCAGGCAACAACACCTAAGCAAAATTCTCGGGGCTCCAAATTAGATTTTCACACATGAAGGGATAAATATTGCAGACCGAACGGGGACGGGGCTACCACATGAGTGCGCGCAAGAGGTAGTGAGGGAGAGTAAGACACGAACCGATCTGGAGGCAGAACCCCTCCCAGGAGCAGAGGACCTCTTCACTGATGGGTGCTGTTTCAGACACGAACAAGACGGCCTGAGGGCGGCTTTTGCGGTAGTGAAACTAACACCAGAGGGTTTAGTCACGCTGAAAGCAGAGAGGCTCCAGGGGATGCAGTCAGCCCAGAGAGCAGAAGTTAGAGCACTAATAGAGGCCCTTAGACTGGCCCAGGGAACAACAGTAAACATTTACACTGATTCGGCATACGCAGTAGGCATAGCACACGTGGAGCTAGGACAGTGGTTAAAAGCTGGGTTTAGGACAGCAGGAGACAAACCGATTAAACACGAGGCAGAGATGAGAGACCTAGCTGAGGCCCTAGACCTGCCCGAAAAGGTAGCCATCATAAAATGCAAAGGACACGATAATTCAAATAGTGTAGTAGCTCAGGGAAACCAAGCGGCAGACACAGCAGCAAAACAGGCAGCAGGGTACACTCCGCGAGTGATGGTGGTAAGAGCAGAAGAGGAAGTGGTGTGGGGAGAAGTCCCTGAGAGAGACGGGCTAGTGAGACATCAAAAGGGGGCTTCCCCACAAGAGAAAACAATTTGGCAACAGAGAGGAGCAACAGAGACGAGTGGGCTCTGGAGAGGGCCAGACGGTAGAGTAATACTTCCACCAGCCATGCGGGGAGATACATTTGCAGACGCCCATGGGTTGGGCCATGTAGGGCCAGCACAGATGTTGAGGAACTTGTGCCATTGGTGGCACCCGTTTATGGTAGACATGGTACGTAACTACACTAGGACATGCACCATCTGCACACACCACAATCCAAAACCGACGATCAAACCTGAGATGGGCGTTCCCCATGACGACGAGACCTGGACAAGAGATAGTGATAGACTACACGGACATGGGGGAAACAGTACGGGGGTGCCGCTACATGTTAGTGTGTGTGGACATGTTCACAGGGTGACCAGAAGCCTGGCCGGCAAGAAGGGAAGACAGTCAGACAGTGATCAAGTGTTTAGTGAACCAGTACATTCCCAGACACGGCTTCCCAAAGAAAATTAGGTCAGACAATGGGACTCACTTTAAGAACAGTGATTTACAGAAGGTAGAGAGATTATTGGGCCTAAAACATGCTTTTGACACTGTGTACCATCCACAGTCCCAGGGAAAGGTAGAAAGGATGAACCAAAACTTAAAAAACAAGTTGGCTAAGATATGTGCACAGACTAAATTGAACTGGGTGGACGCACTGTCACTGGCACTCATGACGATTTGATGCTCGTTAAATCAGACCACTGGGTTCACCCCATACAAGCTGCTGACGGGGAGACAGTTTCCAGGACCAGCCGCGGGGCCTGCGGTCCCGGAAGGGGAAAAGTGGCCCAAAGACCATAAAGTGTATTTTGATGAATTGCGAGCTCTCGTTTCAGAATTCACCAACAGAGTCGGAGAACGGAGGGACCTGCACCCGCTGGACCAGAACCTGCCCCAGGCGGAGTGGGTGTTGCTGAAGGTCATCAAGCGAAAGTGGTCGGAGCCAAGGTGGATGGGTCCTCATCAGGTGGTGGAGAGAACGAGTCATGCCGTCCGCCTGAGGGACAAAGGAGAGACGTGGTACCATTGGAGTCAGTGTACACCAGCGCAGGAGCCAGGAAGGTCGTTAACGGACCTCATCCAAACCGGGAAGGAGGAGCTTTGCCCCGCGTGGACGGAAGAAGGACCAGCACCAGCCGGACCGGTGCCAGGAGCGGACCCCAGGACACGGCGGGACTACGAGCGAGTGAAGGAGACAAAGGACGACGCCAGGGGAATAGACTCTTAGAGGAAAGAACTGAAAAATACTGTAACAAAAGGGGGTATAGGACACCACTGGCTACCACTCGTACCAAGATGACAGGGTTACAGAGAAAGGTCTGGGGAGATGATAGTAGAATGAAGTAGTACATGGACATTGGTGGAATAATGATGTGTGTTGTGTGTTGTTACAGGTTTCCCAGGTTGGCATCGGGTCTTCATTCCCCCAGCGAAGAGGTTTGCGACCCCACCTGAGGACACCTGTTTGAGGACATTTGGGGGATTGAATTGGACTATGTCAAGGGGTCGCATACGAGCATTCTGGGATAGATAATTCGCTGGAGGAATGGATGATCTCGATGTTCGGCCAGTGGAAAGGTTTGATAATGTCTGTTCTTTTATCGCTTTCTACATTTGGTGCTATAATGGTTACTTATGGGTGTTGTTGTGTCCCATGCATAAGAGGGCTTGCCATGAGAGTGATCTCTACAGCCATTGAGAAGGCTCCAGGATCGCCATCAGGGATGCTGATGCCTCTACTGGAGCAGCATGACCCGGGAGAACTGGAGCTTGGCGAATAGGGGTGATCTCTCTGGGGAGAGATCAAAAGGGGGAATTGTAGATGTATTGATTATATAAGTTGTGAACTGTTGTAAGCTGTTGTAACCAATGTAGATGTATTGATTATATAAGTTAGTGAATTGTTATAAGCTGTTGTAACCAATGAAACAAAATATTAAATGTCTGTAATATGAACCGAAACTGAAGGAGCAAGTAGGAGAATAGGAAACCCTGTTTAAGCAGTTGCCGGGGAGAGAAAGATTTAGTATGTCTGTTTTGTGAGAAACAGGACACAGGTTAGAGACACACACACACATAGTCTGACAGGCCAGACAGAAACCAGGAGGAGACAAGAAGATTGTGTTTATCCTTAGAATTGAATAGAATTGGAACTGGACCAATAGCACACTTGTTCTGTGAATTTAACGACTCTATCTTTTGGGCGTAGTAGAAGTATAAAATGATCTGTTGAATGTTGATCCTTAGACATTGTGCGGCGACACGTGTCTCCAGAAGCTTCTGTAATAAATGGACATATAATACGGTAATTGCCCTGACTCCCTGTGTTTTATTCTCCTTTCCAACAAACCAACTCGGGGAAGTGTTAGACTTCAACAAAGTTTAAAGGCTTTTTACGGTATTCCTGCTAAAGGGGGAGGCACCCTGACTGTCCTTAATGGTTACGCTCCCGCCTCCAGGAAGAAAAGGAATAACTCCCCTCGTGACCACATTCCTGAGCGTGTACACACGGAGCAGAGGAGAAATAACAGATTTGAATGGCTTACATTTATTGTTCATGTCTTATTCACTAACTAAAAACATTCACTAACAAACACACCGAACGAGTGCCTGAAAACTGGCAACTAAAGCTGGAATGTTCCACTCATCTTTCATCTTTAGGTAAGTTCTGAATTTCTGTCTGTCTATTGCATCTGAAATACCTGATGTTCAGAGTAGTGAGATGGTATAGCCCCTGGCACTGTCAGTAAGTCAAATGACCTACATTATATTCAACAGTCATATTAAGCTACCTGATAAGTTCACACATATCAAACATGTTTGGACATTCCTTAAGGAAAATTCTACGCAAAAGTGTTTTCAAGGGACTAGGAGAAAAATATAAGCCACTTTTGTTATTAGTGTAAGCATATGAAATCAGCTGATACACCGATCAGCCATAACATTATGACCACTGACAGGTGAAGTGAATAAAACTGATAATCTTGTTATCATGGCACCTGTCAGTGGGTGCGATATATTAGGCAGCAAGTTAACATTCTGTCCTCAAAGTATATGTGTTAAAAGCAGGAAAAATGATCTGAGCAACTTTGACAAGGGCCAAATTGTGATGGCTAGACGACTGGGTCAGAGCATCTCCAAAACTGCAGCCTTGTGGGTTGTTCCCGGTCTGCAGTGGTCAGTACCTATCATAAGTGATCCAAGGAAGGAAAGAGGTGAACCGGCGACAGGGTCATGGGCGGTCAAGGCTCACTGATGCACATGGGGAGCGAAGGCTGGCCCATGTTATCCAATCCAACAGACAAGATACTGTAGCTCAAATTGCTGAAAAGGTTAATGCTGGTACTGATAGAAAAGTGTCAGAACACAAAGTGCATCGCAGTTTGTTGCGTATGGGCCTGCGTAGCCACAGACCAGTCAGGGTGCCCTTACTGCCCCCTGTCCACTGCAGAAAGCGCCTGCAATGGGCACGTGAGCATCAGAACTGGACCATGGCGCAATGGAAGAAAGTGGCCTAGTCTGATGAATCACATTTCCTTTTACATCACATGGATGGGTGGGTTTGTAGTTGTTGCTTACCTGGAGAACACATGGCACCAGGATGCACTATGGGAAGGAGACAAGCCGGCGGAGGCAGTGTGATGCTTTTGGCAATTTTCTACTGTCAAACTTTGGGTCCTGCCATTCATGTGGATGTTACTTTGACATGTCTCACCTACCTAAGCATTGTTGCCGACCATGTGCATCCTTTCATGGCAACAGTATTCCCTGAAGGCATTGACCTCTTTGAGCAGGATAATGCGTCCAGCCACAAAGCAAAAATGGATCAGGAATTGTTTGTGGAACACAACAACAAGTTCAAGGTGTTGACTTTGCCTCCAAATTGCCCAGATCTCAATCCAATCGAGTATCTGTGGGATTTGCTGGACAAACAATTCCAATCCATGAAGGCCCCACATCGCAACTTACAGGACATAAAGGATCTGCTGCTAACTTCTTGGTGCCAGATACCACGACACACCTTCAGAGGTCTAGTGGAGTCCATGCCTTGAGGGGTCAAGTTTTGCCGGCAAAAAGGGGAGCCACACAATATTAGGCTGGTGGTCATAATGTTATGGCTGATCTGTCTATATGTATATGGGCTAGAAATCAGTTAAATGAGAAGTTGTTTTTTATTTTGTTTTTGTTCTCCTTTTCTCTCTATAATATGCAACCTGTATTCTCTCTATAATATGCAACCTGTATTCTCTATATAATATGCAACCTGTATACTCTATATAATATGCACACTTAATCCGTATTGTTACCCTGGGGTGACTTTTCAGAAATGCTCATTAGGTCAATGTTCCCCACCTTGTCACTTGATTCCTCACCTTGTCACTTTGCCCCAATACATGAAGCAGGTATACCATCTGTCAGAAAAACATAAGAGCATCCATTTTATAGATGCAGTCTGGGATATATATACACTCACCTAAAGGATTATTAGGAACACCTGTTCAATTTCTCATTAATACAATTATCTAATCTACCAATCACATGGCAGTTGCTTCAATGCATTTAGGGGTGTGGTCCTGGTCAAGACAATCTCCTGAACTCCAAACTGAATGTCAGAATGGGAAAGAAAGGTGATTTAAGCAATTTTGAGCGTGGCATGGTTGTTGGTGCAAGACGGGACAGTCTGAGTATTTCACAATCTGCTCAGTTACTGGGATTTTCACGCACAACCATTTCTAGGGTTTACAAAGAATGGTGTGAAAAGGGAAAAACATCCAGTATGCGGCAGTCCTGTGGGCAAAAATGCCTTGTTGATGCTAGAGGTCAGAGGAGAATGGGCCGACTGAATCAAGCTGATGGAAGAGCAACTTTGACTGAAATAACCACTTGTTACAACCGAGGTATGCAGCAAAGCATTTGTGATGCCACAACACGCACAACCTTGAGGCGGATGGGCTACAACAATAGAAGACCCCACCGGGTACCACTCATCTCCACTACAAATAGGAAAAAGAGGCTACAATTTGCACAAGCTCACCAAAATTGGACAGTTGAAGACTGGAAGAATGTTGCCTGGTCTGATGAGTCTCGATTTCTGTTGAGACATTCAGATGGTAGTGTCAGAATCTGGCGTAAACAGAATAAGAACATGGATCCATCATGCCTTGTTACCACTATGCAGGCTGGTGGTGGTGGTGTAATGGTGTGGGGGATGTTTTCTTGGCACACTTTAGGGCCAATTGGGCATCGTTTAAATGCCACGGCCTACCTGAGTATTGTTTCTGACCATGTCCATCCCTTTATGACCACCATGTACCCATCCTCTGAAGGCTACTTCCAGCAGGATAATGCACCATGTCACAAAGCTCGAATCATTTCAAATTGGTTTCTTGAACATGACAATGAGTTCACTGTACTGAAATGGCCCCCACAGTCACCAGATCTCAACCCAATAGAGCATCTTTGGGATGTGGTGGAACGGGAGCTTTGTGCCCTGGATGTGCATCCCATAAATCTCCATCAACTGCAAGATGCTATCCTATCAATATGGGCCAACATTTCTAAAGAAGGCTTTCAGCACCTTGTTGAATCAATGCCATGTAGAATTAAGGCAGTTCTGAAGGCGAAAGGGGGTCAAATACAATATTAGTATGGTGTTCCTAATAATCCTTTAGGTGAGTGTATATTTTTTAAACCTCCCGTTTTGGTAAAGATGCTTAATATATTGAAAACATGTACATAATCGATACAGTGCGTATAGAAAGTCATGAATTGATGATTACAAGTTATGATGATTACAAAAATAAAACTGGTTCAGATATTTGCCTTATGTATTTTAAATGCTTAGATGTTTATTTGTAACTGAGAATTTTTATTTGTGGGATTGCTTTACTTTTGTAAGAGGTTATTCGAAATTGTATGGCTGTTAAACTTTTGTTAATCAGGAAACATTTACACACAAGTTGAACCAACCTCATGTAAGACAACTCTAGCTTCATGACATGAAAATGAGAAACTAAACTACCATTTTGAGGTGTGGAAAACAAGTGGAAAACAACAACAGCTAAGCTGTCTATCTAGCATAATAGACTAATGGTAAAACACAACACAGAGAAGTTCATGACCACCTTTAGTGCAGAGTACTAATTCATACACATACAAACACAGATACTCTTCACACCCATTCATGTATATAGGCATCTCACTCTCCAGAGAGAGATGAGCAAATAATCATAACATCTTCGAGACACGCATATATCTGAATAAAGAACAGCTGAAAACATCTCCAGTGACTTAGTCTATATCATTTGTTTGGGTCCAGTTTCTAACACACTGACCCTCTTCTCCACTCTCACCTCCATCTCATTCCATTTAATATGGTTAATAACTTGTGACAATACTGTTGTTAACTTGCTGAAGTTCCCTTTGAACATCCATCCTCTGGCCAGTCCAATGTCTTTGTAACATTAGGCTACACAGTTCAGCACAGTTCTTCTTTCTTGTTCCTTGTTTTAAGTGTCTCAGCACGTGAGACAAATGGGGCAATGTGCCTGACAAACAAGGTATACTGGAAGTACTGGAAAATCTGTCTGTGTTTTAGAATACCTAAAGGTCCGTTCAGAGACAATTACTTCTATGATTGTCTCTATGCTGGATATTTTGGTCTGACTGTGGGATGGGTAGGCAGACCGTACATGTTGTTGTTACATTATTCAAGCCCAATTTTGCAAATTTGATTAATGACTTTGAAGATTCATATTTAGTTTGCGAGAGCGTACTACTTAATGTCCTACATTATACATAAAGCATGAACTTCAGACTAAGGGCAACATCGCATGCTAGGTAATTACAGGGAGGGAAAATATTATTTGATCCCTTGCTGATTTTTTACGTTTGCCAACTGACAAAGTTATTATCAGTCTATAATTTTAATGGTTGGTTTATTTGAACAGTGAGAGACAGAAAAACCAAAAAAACATCCAGAAGAATGCATGTAATTTAACCATTGCCAACAAATGTTTTGCCACCAAGTACTAAGTCATGTTTTGCAGAGGGGATCTTATACTTATTTCACTCATTAAAATGCAAATCAATTTATAGATTGTTTTTGCGTTATTCTGAATTTTTTTTATAGATTGATAATTTCTTTGTCAGTGGGGAAATGTACATCAGCAGGGGATCAATAAATGTTTTCCCTCACTATAGATTTTTCAACAGCATTCTTGGAACAATGTACCCATTGTGCTCAAGCAGGTAAAACATTCTCCATCACATGTTGTAATTGTAAACCAGGGCATAACCATTGCGAAAGACGCTGTTTTGAGATGATAGCTTATCAGTGTAATTCATTTTCATCTTAATTTCCTGGAATTGGATCATGTGATCCGGGTCTACTTCAAAAAGATACAGGGTGAAGCCCCTTAAAAAAATGTCGTTTTTTTGCTGCAAAGTGTTTTTGCATTTACAGTTGAGATGTGCCAGTCAGGTGTAGACTTCCATAATGATATTGATATAATTACACTAAACAAAATTATAAACGCAACTTGTTTTTGCCCCCATTTATTATGAGCTGAACTCAAAGATCTAAGACTCTCTATGTATACAAAAGGCCTATTTCTCTTATATTGTTCACAAATCTGTCTAAATCTGTGTTAGTGAGCACCTCTCCTTTGCAGAGATAATCCATCCACCTCACAGGTGTGGCATATCAAGATGCTGATTAGACAGCATGGTTATTGCACAGGTGTGCCTTAGGCTGGCCACAATAAAAGGCCACTCTAAAATGTGCAAGGAGAGAATACACAGGTTACAAAGTAACAATGAATAATCTCTAAATCAGTATAGGAAATGCATTAAGGAGGGAAAAAGGGGGTGTGGTAAGATGCTGCCCCTCTGTCCCATGTCAACCAAACACACCCTTTGTTCTATTTGTCCTGGGCTTGACACAAGGGACATGGTGTCTTCCCTCATGTGGTTAACTTTCTTAACCCTTAAGGGGGAATTAAAGCATCTGAGCAACCTACTGATAGGTAGATGATTAACCCTAAAGTTACTCGTGGCCAATCAAGAATGCCCCCTAGGACAAAACCCAGATCCCCTCTCCCACACTCCTCTATGCATTTAAACATTGGAACTCAGTCCTTTACTCAGAATATATTTTATCAGGTTACAGAAATTTCCCTAACACCATTCATCATAAATATTTGTTCAGAAATAGGCTTAATCTGTGTCCTGGAAACAGCCTTCTTAGTATTTCACATATCCTTTTCAAGTTCTGCTATCTCAGTTTGGAAAGTTAAGAATTTCACTTCCTAATGCCACAAGTGTTATAAGAAACAAGTCATTACATCAGTTATTTATGCAAGGACTGACTATACCAGATGTGTTAAGAATTTGTATCTGCAGGTATTGAACACATATTGAGAATAATATATCACTATTTAAAAGATGCACATCGGGCCATTCTTTATCACCAAGTAAGTTACTATTTAACCTGTTCTATTAATAACAGTGAGGGTAAACATGGACTTAACCATGTAACTATGGATAAAAGTTTCCCAATTATTATATTGACTTTAATCAAGAAATGTAATATTGGCCCCAGACACAGAAATTGTATTTCTCCCTCCTTAATTTTGTTAGTTGTGATTGGTAATGAAGGATGGAAATAGGAGACTATTAGTGAAAGGTAAATAATGTTAAGCAAAGGGCTTTTTTATTATTACGTTTATGTTGTCATATACAGAGCCATGCAAAAGTATGACCAATTCATTAATTTTAATAAATGTAGTTTTGTTTCATTTTTTATTTTAAAACACTGACGGTCAAAATCCATTAATATAAGGTGATACTGGTTTCATGTTTGGAAATATTTGGAATTAAACTGAGACCTCTCTCTCTAGACATTAAGTTGAGTTCAGCTAAACATTTTTTGTTATTATGACTTTTGTATTATTAAATAAATTGCCCTTAGTAATTCTTGGGACAGTGAATTATTTTCTTTGAGTTTGTTTTATATGGCAGCACCACAGAAATAGGTTGCATGCTAGCATAGTGCTCACAATAACGTGTGTTCTTTATTTTGCCTATGAGTTTAATGTTAAATTTAAAAAAGTTCATAAAGGGATGTCAACAACGTAATTTTAATAATGTAATTTTACGATATGTAGTAAATTTAAATTCGGTTTTTATCTTTCTTTTTCAGGCGTAAATATACAAATATATTTTTACAGGGTGGAGTCCATAAAATAGAACAAATTGAATGAACTGCTGGGGGGCATCTGTACGTAGGAACCAAAACATGGAAAAGTGTGAATTCACCAATAAACAAATGTAAATATAAACAAAAACATGTAATTTCTGCTACAAAATGTTTGCTTAAGTTGTTGTTCGATGGCAGCTGTCATATTAGCAGCATGAACTCCTAAAAAAAAAGCAAGTAATTTTTGTTTTTGTAAATGTAGTGGTTTTGTGGCCTTTTGCATCATAATCCTTCATATCAGGAATTTAATTAATGTACATTGTAAAATTAACAATATTTTGGTATAATATAGTGTTCAATAATGTATAATTATTTGCATTCTGACACTTTTATCCAGAGCAACTTACACTTCTACTTCATGAATTTAACCCACAACCCTGGTGTTGGAAACACCAATTGCGCAACACAGTAATTTGTAGAATTCAAATTGACCCCAGTAAACACAAAAATACATTTTATTTGTACTTGGTCCACGTCTGAATCAAGTTGGCACTTCTAGACATAGAAAATGCTGCATTTGTATCTTGTCAATTTTGTCATTTGTTCAAACAAATGTTTCCCTTTCTTTACAGATCCAAAAGATACATGCACATAATGATTCTACTGGGTTTTGCATGGTTTGTTCTGCCTCATCATTCAATCTATGCCCTACAAACTGCTTCAAATGATGTAAGGAACCCATGTCAAATCTATGACTCCGGCCGCTTCGCAAAATGCCTTGGCCAGCAACTGGATCATGTTCCATGGAATCTCCTACCTTCTACCCTTGAAAGTCTTGATCTCTCCTACAATGAAATTCAGGCCATTTATGCTGATGATTTTTCCAGACTCCACAGTCTTCGTGTCCTTGAGCTGCAGTTCAACAACATCTCTGTGATTGAGGACCATGCCTTCCACAACAATTCCCTCTTGGAGAATCTTAACATTTTTAATAACTCTTTAGAGGAGGTCCCTGCAACTGCCCTGCAGCCCCTTTATAATCTAAGGAGGCTCTTTATGTCAAATAACCTTTATACTAAGGCAAAATTGGCAGATAAGGTCTTCTCCAGTTTCACTCACCTCCAAATCCTGTCGATGGGTGGCCCCTTGGTCAAAGGTTTAAGGAAAGGGGACTTCCAGGCCTTAAAAAACATTAGTTTACAGGAGTTCAATATAAAATGCTCATCAAATATTAGTTACTATGAACCAGGTAGTCTGAAGGCAATACAGACATCAAGTATGGGGTTTGACATAGCCATAGACCAGAAGCCACATTTCCTGCCTTTGATGCTACAAGATTTGGCCAGTAAGACTTTCAGTCAAATCCAATTCAGAAACCTCTTTGAGTTTATGTACTATATGCAAGATGATGATATTTTCAGAAACTTACCAGACATCAATGTCCATCAGCTCATTTTCCACAGAGGAAAATTCAATGAGAACCTTTTGAGGATGGCTTTGTTGAATCTACAGGTAACCCCTATTAAACATCTCACATTTCAATACATTGACTTTGCTCGCTCGCCCAACTTTGTGGATAGTGGCTTGAACTCCAGCATCAAAGACCTAGCACTGGATAGACTAGATCTGTGGTAAGCATACTTTTCTATGGAGATAGATTTCTATCAAAATGTTGTAAACTTGTAAGTAGTCACAAATATATACTGCGTGTCACAAATACATAATGCAACTGTCAAATACAAATTACAGTCAAGAGAAATGTGCATAGAGTTTCACAAACAAATGTCAAAATCCCCAAACAAATAATTGTTAACAAAAACTAAGAAGGATTAGCAAATAAATGTAACATTTCTTCTATTTTATAAACATATTTTTGTGAATGCCATAGATTTTTTTAACATGCATTTTCCAAATGTGTGACTTGCATTACATTTGTGAGTGGCCTTACATATTTGTGAGTTGCTCCACATATTTGTGAGTACGGGTACATATTTGTGAGTTGCTTTTTACAGATCCGTTGGTCATGGAATCATGATTTATGTTTACACGGTTTACAATTCAGCATCATTATAGGCTGTATGTTTTTGATATCTACAGCTCACAGCATTGTGTGGACCTTTATTTTGAATGAACATTGACTTTGACGAACTGAACAATGTCAAATGAGAGTTTAAACTTTCAATCACCCAGCTACCAAATTGTGTATTGCCTGTCTGTCTATTCTGCCAAGTCACCTAATAGACAACTCAATCTATACCAATCTACATGAACAACAATTAGCCTAACAGTTAAAAATACGTAGATCTAACAAGGCTGAGATGAACTAAACAGATAATATTGTGTTACTGCATGACAGAGGTAGTTAACAAAAAGTACATTGAACAAAGCTTACTACTGTAGCTACCAAACATCCTTATAAAGTAGTAAATAGTGTTAATACCAATATTATTGTCTGAATGCTCCCCTTGGGGTTCACCACATGTACTGACAGATTAGCAAGAAACACTAATGTTACTTCATACTCCATCATTCGCAATTCTCTTTCATCATTGAGATTACGTGTACAGCCTGAAATATTTTTCTCAAATGTGTGTTTGTCATCAACAATTTAAGGAATCAATTAGGCGGGGGCTAACTGATAAGGGGCAAGACTGCTTAGCAAAATATATGGTTTGGATAACACCATTTTGAAAATTGTTTGCTTCCATGTAGTTTTTTGCATTGTTTTTCCAAACACCCAAAAGAGATAATAACAATCAGGCAGGTGAAGCAAAGGGGAAATGTCCTTTAAGAGACAATGTGCAACCAGACAATGTCCCATTGGTGGTAATCCAGGAGAGGCAGCTGCAGTCTTAGACCTACAGGTAGAGCCCTTCAATGTGATTTGAATTAATCTATACCTTAACCAGTCCTTACCTGGAAATATTTTGCATTATTAGCATAATGAGTCTATAATTTGTGTTATTACAACATTTTCCTCTCTCTCAAACACATTTCCCAAAAATATAGCTTTGTCATATTCTGGGTAAGATGTAAGATTTTGTTATACCACAGGGCCTAAATCTCAGCCTAGTGATCAGTTTAATGCCTTTCAGAATTTAGGTTAGTGTTCTCTGGGGTATAAATATCTTAAATACACAATGTATCTTCAGGGGCACACATATGGGGCTCTATTTTAATTCTAATGTACAGTGCAGTGAAAAGCTATTTTCCCCCTTACTGATTTATTCTATTATTTTTGTCACACTGAATTGTTTCAGATCTTCAAACAAAATGTAATGTAAGTCAAAGAAATTCCAAGTAAACCAAAATTGTGTTTAAATCATAATTCTATTTTCTTGAGGGGAAAAAATTGTCTAACACCGACTGGCCCTGTGTGAAAAAGTTATAATTTGAATTTTATTAATTTCTACAGTTCAAACATTTTGTGGACCTTTATTTTGAAACAATCAAGACTGTTTTCTTCCCGCGAACAACTCTACGCTTTTCCTGCAAAATCATCTCACATTGACTTAGAACATGTCAGAAGGAAGTCGGTCACAGCTGAATTTCAAATACCCAGTTAACTAATTGAATATTGCCAGACGGTCTACAGTACTCAATTAAGTAAATTTGTAGACAGTGTCATCTAGATGAGATAAAGATGAGCTAGCCGTCACTGCCTTTAATTCCAGATGCTAATGAAGCTAGTTTCTTCACAGCCAAAGCCAGGTATTTCAGAAATTACTAAACAAGACTGTAACGTGTGCATAAAACGTAACATCGGAGGTGAAACTAAACTATGATACCAACCCTAGCTAACAATTTAACAACAATTATCACATGCAGTGGATCGAAGATTTAGGCTAAATATAATACAGTACCAACCCTACCAGAATGAAAACCGTGCTAAGATTATTACTGTACACCAACCCTCGTAAAGTCACTACATGTAGCTGTTACCACGGGCTTGGATTGAGAATGTGCTGATAGTGCCTAACTACGATTCCCACATGGTGGCTCTAAGAAGTGCTGTCCTGCCCAGTTTACTAGCTAACTACAATTACCATGTGGAGTGGATTAGAAAATGGGATGTGATTTTTGTAAGCTTAATCTCAGAGTTGATTTGGCTAACACATTTTAATGGTAAATGTTCTACTCTGTCTAACTAATACAAATACTAGTGTATTTGGATATAATACAACTTTAGTTTGCAAATTATTGAATAATAAAATGCATCACTTGTCTGGTTCAGATCACAAGATTCAACAATAATAAAGGTTGTGGTGCAAGTCAGTGGCGTCATTATCCCTGGGCGTCCTGGGCTATAGCCCTGGATCTCAAATGGACACCGAAATAAAAATAGCCCCTGGTCTATTGATTACTTATCTAGTAATTCCAATTGCGCTTTATGGCAATGTAGACGTTGCTAGCGACATCGAAATTTTTCGCATGTACATTCAAAACCCTGTACTTTGTGTCGTTGGGGGACATGTGACAATGTGATCCCTGAATGTATTATGATCCTAGCGACGCCTCTTTGTATTATCACATAGTTGTTTGGCTCCTTTTTAATCATAATGATAACAGAAATCACCCAAAAGGCCCTGATCAAAAGACATACCCTTGAATGTTCCCTGAATGTATTATGATCCTAGCGACGCCTCTTTGTATTATCACATAGTTGTTTGGCTCCTTTTTAATCATAATGATAACAGAAATCACCCAAATGGCCCTGATCAAAAGACATACCCTTGAATGTTTGGCCTAAAGGTTAATTTCCCACACCTGTGGCTTTTTAAATTGCTATTAGTGTCGAAAAAGGGGGAAGGTTCTGGAGTGGCCATCACAGTCTCTTGACCTTAATATCATCGAGCCACTCTGGGGAGATCACAAACATGCGGTTCATGCAAGACGACCAAAGACTTTGCATTACCTGGAAGCATTTTACCAAGACAAATGCGCAGCTATACCACCTGCAAGAATTCGGGGGCCTCATAGACAACTATTACAAAAGACTGCTTGCTGTCATTGATGCTAAAGGGGGATATACACAGTATTTAGAACTGAGGGTATGCAGACTTTTGAACAGGGGTCATTTCATTTTTTTATTTATTGACATGTTTTGTTTTATGATTGTGCCATTCTGTTATAACCTACAGTTAAATATGAATCCCATGAGAAATAAAAGACGTGTTTTGCCGGCACACCCATGTTTTCTTTAAATAATTTACATATATTACCAATTCTCCAAGGGTATGCAAACTTTTGAACTGTAATTGCTCATTGACAATAGTGAATGGAGGATGACATCAGGCATTTTATATTTTTGAATATAAGGATACTCCATTATGTAATTACTAATTTGAATTCAAAAACCCCTTAATGATGGAAAAGATTTTGTGTCCTGTGACGTCGCCCGGCAGGGCGCAGCCGGGGCCCCACCCTGGAGCCAGGCCCGGGGTTGGGGCTCGTTCGCGAGCGCCTGGTGGCCGGGCCTTTCCCCATGGGGCCCGGCCGGGCCCAGCCCGAACGAGCGACATGGGGCCGCCCTCCCGTGGGCTCACCACCCACAGGAGGGACCATAAGGGGCCGGTGCAGAGAGGATCGGGCGGCAGTCGAAGGCGGGGGCCTAGACAACCCGATCTCTGGACACGGAAACTAGCTCTAGGGATGTGGAACGTCACCTCGCTGGCGGGGAAGGAGCCTGAGATTGTGCGTGAGGTTGAGAGGTTCCGACTAGAGGTAGTCGGGATCACCTCTACGCACGGCTTGGGCTCCGGAACCACACTCCTTGAGAGAGGATGGACTCTTCACCACTCTGGAGTTGCCCATGGTGAGAGGTGGCGGGCTGGTGTGGGTTTGCTTATAGCTCCCCAGCTCTGCCGCCATGTGTTGGAGTTTACCCCGGTGAACGAGAGGGTCATTTCCCTGCGCCTACGGGTTGGGGATAGGTCTCTCACTGTTGTTTGTGCCTACGGGCCGAACGGCAGTGCAGAGTACTCGACCTTCTTGGAGTCTCTGGGAGGGGTGCTGGAAAGTGCTCCGACTGGGGACTCTATCGTTCTACTGGGGGACTTCAACGCCCACGTGGGTAACGACAGTGACACCTGGAGGGGCGTGATTGGGAGGAACGGCCCCCCTGATCTGAACCCGAGCGGTGTTCAGTTCTTGGACTTCTGTGCTAGTCACAGTTTGTCCATAACAAACACCATGTTCAAGCATAAGGGTGTCCATCAGTGCACGTGGCACCAGGACACCCTAGGCCGCAGGTCGATGATCGACTTTGTTGTCGTTTCATCTGACCTGCGGCCGTATGTCTTGGACACTCGGGTGAAGAGAGGGGCGGAGCTGTCAACTGATCACCACCTGGTTGTGAGTTGGATCCGATGGCGGGGGAGGAAGCTGGACAGACTCGGCAGGCCCAAGCGTACTGTAAGGGTCTGCTGGGAACGTCTGGCCGAGTCTCCTGTCAGAGAGATCTTTAACTCCCACCTCCGGCAGAGCTTCGACTGGATCCCGAGGGAGGCTGGAGATATTGAGTCCGAGTGGACCATGTTCTCCACCGCCATTGTCGAAGCGGCCGCTCTGAGCTGTGGCCGTAAGGTCTCCGGTGCCTGTCGAGGCGGCAATCCCCGAATCCGGTGGTGGACACCGACAGGCCAAGCGGACTGCAGCCCGGGTGGTTGTGGAGGCAAAAACTCGGGCCTGGGAGGAGTTCGGTGAGGCCATGGAGAAGGACTATCGGCTGGCCTCGAAGAGATTCTGGCAAACCATCCGGCGCCTCAGGAGAGGGAAACAGTGCCCTACCAACGCTGTTTACAGTAGAGGTGGGCAGCTGTTGACTTCAACTGGGGATGTCGTTGGGCGGTGGAAGGAGTACTTCGAGGATCTCCTCAATCCCGCCGTCACGTCTTCCATTGAGGAAGCAGAGGAGGAGGGCTCAGAGGTGGACTCGTCCATCACCCGGGCTGAAGTCACAGAGGTGGTTACGAAACTCCTCAGTGGCAAGGCACCGGGGGTGGATGAGATCCGCCCTGAGTACCTCAAGTCTCTGGATGTTGTGGGGCTGTCTTGGCTGACACGCCTGTGCAACATCGCGTGGCAGTCGGGGACAGTGCCTCTGGGATGGCAGACCGGGGTGGTGGTCCCTCTTTTTAAGAAGGGGGACCGGAGGGTGTGTTCCAACTATAGGGGGAATCACACTTCTCAGCCTCCCCGGGAAAGTCTATGCCAGGGTTCTGGAGAGGAGAATACGGCCGATAGTAGAACCTCGGATTCAGGAGGAACAGTGTGGTTTTCGTCCAGGCCGTGGAACACTGGACCAGCTCTATACCCTCTACAGGGTGATGGAGGGTTCATGGGAGTTTGCCCAACCAATCCACATGTGTTTTGTGGATTTGGAGAAGGCATTCGACTGTGTCCCTCGTGGCATCCTGTGGAGGGTGCTTCGGGAATATGGGGTCCTGGGTCCCTTGCTAAGGGCTGTCAGGTCCCTGTACGACCGAAGCAGGAGCTTGGTCCGCATTGCCGGCAGTAAGTCAGACTTGTTCCCTGTGCATGTTGGACTCCGGCAGGGCTGCCCTTTGTCACCGGTTCTGTTCGTAATTTTTATGGACAGAATTTCTAGGCGCAGCCAGGGGCCGGAGGGTGTCAGGTTTTGGGACCACACGATTTCGTCTCTGCTCTTTGCGGATGATGTTGTCGTGTTGGCCCCTTCAAGCCAGGACCTTCAGCATGCACTTGGACGGTTTGCAGCCGAGTGTGAAGCGGTGGGGATGAAAATCAGTACCTCCAAATCCGAGGCCATGGTCCTCAGTCGGAAAAGGGTGGCTTGCCCACTTCAGGTTGGTGGAGAGTGCCTGCCTCAAGTGGAGGAGTTTAAGTATCTAGGGGTCCTGTTCACGAGTGAGGGAAGGAAGGAACGGGAGATTGACAGACGGATCGGTACAGCTTCTGCAGTAATGCGGTTGATGTATCGGTCTGTCGTGGTGAAGAAAGAGCTGAGCCGCAAGGCGAAGCTCTCGATTTACCGGTCAATCTACGTTCCTACTCTCACCTATGGTCATGAGCTTTGGGTCATGACCGAAAGGACAAGATCCTGGATACAGGCGGCCGAAATGAGCTTTCTCCGCAGGGTGGCTGGGCGATCCCTTAGAGATAGGGTGAGAAGCTCGGTCACCCGGGAGGAGCTCAGAGTAGAGCCGCTGCTCCTCCACATCGAGAGGGGTCAGCTGAGGTGGCTTGGGCATCTGTTTCGGATGCCTCCGGAACGCCTTCCTGGGAAGACCTAGGACACGCTGGAGGGACTGTGTCTCCCGGCTGGCCTGGGAACGCCTCGGTGTCCCCCCGGAAGAGCTGGAGGAAGTGTCTGGGGAGAGGGAAGTCTGGGCATCCCTGCTTAGACTGCTGCCCCCGCGACCCGGCCCCCGGATAAGCGGAAGAAGATGGTATGGTATGGAATTCATGGGGATTTAATAAATACAAAGTATTTTATACAGTCATACTGACAACGTGATGTCAAACAAAGAAATGGTTCATAACAAAAAATAAATAAAAGCAATATTAGTAACTATACAGTATATTTTATGTTATGGTCTCCTCTCTGAGAAATAATCCTTAGTCCCTGATGACTTGGAGACAGATTATTTTAGGAGTTCAATGACGGGACATACATTTGGTAGTGGTGGCAAAGAGGATGGTCGTTAAAACATGTTGCTGAAAAAAGCAGGACAGAGAAGCAGTGTAATGGATCTTTTTTGTGCAGTATCAAATCAATGGTAAGAACACTGAGATTCAAGTAGTGTAGAAGTCAGCAAAGATCACTTCAGTATAGTTCATGCACTTAGTAAATTTAACACTTTGAATAGTAGTGAATGTCATTCTAAAAATACTGCAAAGGAACTGAAGTGTTCACCTATTTCCTTGAGGTTTAGTGAGAGGGACATTGAAGGACATTGACACAAGCTACAGTAGGAGGGAAACAAAGAGAAATACAAACACATTATATTAAGGGTTACTCCTGATAAAATTATCCAATATTCCAGTTTGTTTTAAATTTAAAGCATCTTGGGAACCATTCTCAAATAACCTGCGAAAGCCAGAAGTGCACTGAATGTTGTGCAGTAAATATAATTCAATCTGTAATTGGATGTGTGATAAAAGGTTGACAAGTGGCGACCAATACTTGCAACATATGCTTCCAACAAACTAAAGATGTAGGTGAACCATGATGTTGGTGTACTATCACTCTGTACTTACACATTCTGAGGACTAACACATGCATGCAGTTTTCCTTTTCTAACAACTAAAGTTAGCACTATGTGCAAGACTCATACTAAATGAAAAGAATGCACCTGTGTAAGTCAACATACCGTTATCTAGTCAGTCGCACGGTGGGGTTAGATACCTGGCTTCATTACTTTAGTTAAGCAACAGTAGCCTACTAGCTGGCTAACTGTGCTTAAGTTAGTTGCCTGAAGTCGAAAACACGCTTGGCGTTGTATTACCCATTGGTGATGCAGTCATTTGCTGAAAATATTGTTATACAAATAAATGTTATACTCACATTTCATGAAAAACGTGTCCTAGCTACCTATAGACTTCAATCTACTAGGATCCAGTCCGGATTTTCCGCTAGACCCACCAAGCGAGCCCTCTGAAATCACGCACGAGAACTTGTCGACCGAAGGAAAATGTGTCTCAAAAATTTGTAAATATAAAATTCAGATTTGTACGTTTTAAGCGACTGTTTTTATGTTTTTACATTTTCACAAATGTTATTTATATTTGTGAAACATGTTTACATATTTACAGATAATGTTTTTCTTTACAAAAGATTGTTTCACATTTACAATTTTTATTTGTGAGTTGTGATGAATATACGCACAGATGTTCTATATATATTTACAAATATTGAGACACATCTAACTCCATAGGTTTGACCCACGGAAGACCCATGTTTGTGTGCACAAGTGCTCACAGTGCACATGTGCATCATAAAGGTTAGGATAATGTTTCATGCAACACCAGTGCTTTGTCCCAGAGAACAGGAAGTTCACATCTAGCCCGTGTTGTCTTATCCATCAGGAACTTTCACTCAGACCACAGTCCCATACACATAAGAGTAGTAAATATTATGCTTGACCAGATCAGCAACCTTCCCATATACAATACATGATTACCATAGCCCTGACTACACTGATGTCGCTTACAGGATACTAACTACTTCTACAATACATGATTAATAACAGTTATTCTCACTCATAGCACATGTAACACAGCTGTTGTTTATTACACATCTTATGGACCTTATTCACCGCGCCTCCATCTTGAAATCCAAAACGAGGCTGGGGGGTACACTCTAACCGGAAGTTCATTGACAGAGCGCAGCAGCGGGCGTCTATCATCAAGGCGATACCTTTGTGGACATCAAATCTTTCATGTCTTCCCAACATAACAGTGGACTATGTCGAAAAATGGGCCAATAAGGACTGCATGATTCCCCGGGCTGTTTTGCTTAAAGGATACAGCAACTGGATCTAGGGATATGTGCACGACATGGAAGGTAATGCACGGACGATCACAGCTTTTTTTCTGAAATCAGCATTAGTTAACGTTACTGTTGAAGTTAGCTTGTTAGGTAGATAAAACAACAGGACGTGACAACATTGCAAAGCATTGTTAAGATATATTAACCACACCAGCCTGACTGTTATTTTGAGTGTTAACAATAAATTATTTTGCCGACAGTCAAGACGAGCGAGACAGTCAGTGTGAGAACTAGGTCTTTTCGCTCAATTCGAAAAAACGAGGCACCTTACAACATTCAGGTATCATGACTGTGGATAAACTGCTCGGTTTGCGGAGTGGTGCCACTGCTAGAACAAATACGCTTGTTGTTTATCCACTGTTTATACGTAGTTGTGTGCTTAACATGGTCTAGATTAGCAATGGTTATTATCATAAACAGGCACAGATCACGTCTTGTTTATATTTTGCTGTAAGACACGCTACCCACGGCAGGACGTTAGCTGACCAGGCTAGTAAAAAAAGCAACTACTTGCTTAACGTTACCCCCGAATCAGCCCTTCGCTTGTTATAACTTAAAAAGGACCGGTTCGTGGCTAATCAAGTCATGTCTATTTAGCCAGAAGGTTTAGCTAGCTATCTCTATGACAGTTAACATAAATATGGCTAACGTTAGCATCGTAAACTAATGTTAATATCTTACCTTGAAATGGCGACCGGGATCTCCTCTTATATTATGAATCCATGCAAAATACAGGATCTTTTGGGAAACGATGGAATGTTTGACTTGTATAGGATTTCTTTCTCTTTGAAGATGTACGTTTGGGAACACAACAATGCGGCGGCAATGTAGGTAAAGTTATGACAGATGGGCAGGCTAACGTTACTTCCGTAACCCGCAGCCTCGTTTTGGTTTAAAGGAAGTGACGTGGGTGAATAAGGCGAATTTGTGTAATTTGTTTTTTTGTGCACAAAGGACATTTTTGGTGAGACCTTGTGAAGGTTTTATCCATAGACTGTAAAAAAAAAATGGACGACGCCCTTTCGCTCTTTTCCATTGGTGAAAACTGAAGCCGCCAGTGTCCCGATAAGGCGCTGACATCTTGGACTTGCGTCTGCGCAGATAGCGATCTTGGGACCAGTTCTGCGCAGTAGTTATGCACAGTAGCGAGCAGGAAGTAAAGCCGTAAAGCCGCAAAATCAATGGCCCCACACTCTCCCTCGCAGAATGCGCATACCGTCAATCGCAAGTCCAAGTACAGTACAACCTTTGCTTGTTAAACCTAGACGATATGTTATAGCCTAACTTACATCATGTTTAACCTTAATTTAGAATAGGCCTAATACAAAAATAATTGGTAACGTCTAGCTAACGATCACCTGCTAGCTATTAACATGGCTATTAACGAGGCTTGTTGTCTTTTAGCTAACGTTAGCTAGCCCATTACATTTATTTACTAATTAAATAGCTTATAAATTTAACTTACCGAAAAAAATTCAAAGATCGATTGGAAATGCCAGATCGGTTAGCACAATGTACTGCAGAACAAACCATTATGTCCGTGTGAAATTATATCATTTATAGAAATTTAGAGATTAAATGTAAAGTTCCAATCTCCTCAGTCCTCCGAAGATTCAGTGGCTCCTCGGCTCAGATAGCTGTCAATCACAGCTTTGAATCACGACGTCACACCACCGTTTTTAGAGCATTAAATAACTAACTAAAAACCAACTTATTTTAAAAACAAACTCTTGAATTTACATTAGCGTGATACAAACTACAGTAAATGACAGAAACCAGCTTCGGAAAAAAGATATTTGAAGGGTAATTTAATTGTTTAGTTGGTCTCGCGTCCCATTGAATAACATGGGGAGGGCGGGGTTTATGACCTATACTGGGACCACTCACCAGGGGGCGATCGAGACGTTTTGGCTTCACTTTTCAGGGTTTTATCTGAGAAGTTCTCAAAAACAAAACAATTTCTGTTATACTTTTTTATGAAGGTTTTACTTAAAGATCTAAATCCTTTTGAAAATTCTAATAACTTTCATACAGTGCCAGTGGGTGTTGGATACCTTTTTTCCCTTAGAAAATAAAACCATAATTTAAACACAATGTTGTGTTTACTTGGGTTCTCTTTGACTTATATTACATTTTGTTTGAAGATCTTAAACTATTCAGTGTGAAATCAGTAAGGGGGAAAATAGCTTTTCACTGCACTGTACATTAGAATTAAAATAGAGCCCCATATGTGTGCCTCTGAAGATACATTGTGTATTTAAGATATCTTTACCCCAGAGAACACTAACTAGCTTTAAACTGATCACTAGGTTGAGATTCAGGCCCTGTGGTATAACACAACCTTTGGAACATGTGTTTGAGAGGAAATTGTTGTAATAACACAAATTATAGACTCATGCTAATAGTGCAGAAATATTTCCAGGTAAGGTCTGGTTAAGGTATAGATTTTTTCAAATCACATTGAAGGGCTCTACCTGTAGACCTAAGACAGCAGCTGCCTCTCCTGGATTACCACCAATGGGACATTGTCTGGTTGCACAGTGTCTCTTGAAGGACATTTCTCCTTTGCTTCACCTGCCTTGTTGTTATTATCTCTTTTGGGTGTTTGGAAAAATAATGTATGCAAGCCTTTGATTGTAAGGAAGCAAACAATTTTCAAAATGGTGTTATGCATGGTCTTATCCAAACCATGTCTTTTGCTAAGCAGTCTTGCCCCTTATCAGGTGACCTCCGTCTATTTGATTCCTTAAATTGTTGATGACGTACACATAATCTCAATGATGAAAGAGAATTGTGAATGATGGGGTATGAAGTAACATTAGTGTTTCTTGCTAGTCTGTCAGTACATGTGTTGAAGCACCAAGGGGAGCATTCAGACAATAATATTGGTATTAACACTATTAACTACTGTATAAGGATGTTTGGTTGCTAAAGTAGTAAGCTTTGCGCAATGTAGAGCTAGCATGCTGCTTTTTTTAACTACCTCTGGTATGCAGTAGCATAATATTAGCTGGTTAGCTCATCAGAGTCACTGGCTTGTTGTTGACTCTCTGTTGCGCACTTGTGCAATTGGGCTGTACGCTGCTAGCAATACTCGGCCCTCATTCAGGGGGGTTGCGGTTGGTGGGTGTCCCTTTGGTTGATGCCTGGCAATGTGGTTGGATTGATTTCCTGCCTGTTGGGCCCTGTCCGGGGCCTCCCCCGGGTAGGGCCACAGTGTCACCGGACCCCCCCGTCTCAGTTCCAAGGTGTTACGCTGCTATATTATTGTGCTGGGGGATATGAGGGATGTACTACTAACTTTTCTCAGTCTCCTCCAGTTTTAGATTTTAGGAGGAGATGAGGTCCTGGTCCACACCTGCGGATTACCTGGTTGGGGGGGCCCGTTGCTGTCCCTGTCCTTGTCCACCTGGTCATACTTCTGACCTAGTCTAAAATCAAATAGACTCTGGATTTAGCCCAGAGAAATGTATTTATTATTCCATTTGGACTCTTAATATCTCACCCTGCACAGCCAGAAGAGGACTGGTCACCCCTCTGAGCCTGTGTCCTCTCTAGGTTTCTTCCTAAAATTCGACCTTCTTAGGGAGTTTTTCCTAGCCACTGAAATTCAACACTACTGTTGTTTGCTCCTTGGGGTTTAAGGCCAGGTCTCTGTAAAGCACTTTGTGACAACTGCTGTTGTAAAAAGGGCTTTATAAATAAATTTGATTGATCTATGCCTTGGTAGATCTACGTATTTTTAACTGTTAGGCTAATAGTTATTAATGTGGATTGGTGTATGTTGCATTGTTTATTTGGTGACTTGACAGAGTAGACAGACGGGCGATATACAATTTGGTACCTGGGTGATTGAAAGTTTAAACTCTCATTTAACAGTGTTCACTTGACGTCTTGTTCAAAGTCTTGTTTGTGTTTATTGTTCCAAAATAAAAGTCCAGCTGTAGATATCGACAACATACATCCTAAAGTGATGCTGAATTGTAAACTGTGTAAACGTAAATCATATTTATTATCCAACACTTTATTTATACAAGTAATTATGAGCTTTGTAATTTTGAAAGTATGTTTTAAACCTATGTTTAAAATATACTTTAACCAGAACTAAGGAGGTCCTAATCTGGATCGGAAAAACTGATCTGTAAAATGCGACTCACAAATATGTTCTACTTCGTGAAGCTTTGCCCATAGGGGCTTCACTCCTATTGGTTTACCCCTCTGCCAATAGGCAGTCACTGAAAATTTAAATATACAAATCACACTTCTCATGGCAATCTGCCCCATGGCTATAAAAGAGATTCTCACACTCTGCTCAGTCTTCCTTTTTTCTTCATGAGAAAGGTTTAAGTATGCAGTCTACAGTGATTTTTACTCATACGCCTAGGGGGTTTTGGGCACACTCCACGCTGTTCAGGGGCGTGGGAGTGGAGGACATTTGCGCTGCTGCGGGTACGCTGACTCACTCAGTGCACAGTGTGGCTGAGGCTGGAATGTGAATTATGTCCGTTGAGCGGCTGGGACGGTGTGTTTGACATGGTTCCGTCCAATGCTCCAGGTTGCCTGTGCAGCTATTTGGTTGGACGCTAGCATTTTGTGTGCTTGAGCGTCTGCTTGTGCGCCGTGTTTTTTGGCTGGCCTCAGACGCTCCAATTACATTTTTACTGATTGAGGAGGTGCCGGATGGGTTGGTGCCGTGTGGATATTCGTTTGGGGCTGTTTATCAGTGCGCAAACGTGTGTGCCAAGGGTTGATCGGGATGGAAGCAACTCAGTGGCGTGGTTGGTATTCCGTGCCTGAGCTGTCCTGTTGGGCACTTGTCTCTTTGGTGAGGTTGGTGGCCGACAGGGAGTATATCTTGGGCTCGCTCGCTTTGCTCTTAACCAATAGGAGCGAAGCCCCTATGTGCAAAACTTCACAAAGTAGAACGATAGTTACTTTCGTAACTCCAGTTCTCTGAGTGGAGCGTCGCCCATAGGGTTCATGCCCTGACCTGTCACTGACTGCTCTTCTCGTAAAGAAAGTTATGTCGGGAGACTGAGCAGAGAGTGAGAACTTATTTTATAGCCGTGGGGCAGATGGCCATGACAGGTGTGATTTGCATATATATATATATTTTCAGTGAATGCTTATTGGCAAAGGGGTAAACCAATAGGAATGAAGCCCCTATGGGTGACGCGCCACTCATAGAACCGGAGTTACGAAATTAACTGTCGTACCTGTACTCACAAATATGTGGAGCAACTCATAGTTATTTATTTGCTAATCCTACTTAGTTTTTGTTAATTAATTATTTTTTTTCTGTGTTTGACATTTGTTTGTGAAACTGTATGCACATATTTGTTGACTGTGATTTGTATTTGACAGTTGCATTACATATTTGTGATTCGCAGTATATATTTGTGACTCGCTACTTACAAGTTTACAACATTTTGATAGAAATCTCCATACTTTCCCTCTGTTAAATTACAACAAAACTGCAGACCTTTCAACCAAAAATATGGAAAAAATACAGGTTTTGAGTGTATATTTATATACATTTAAATCTGGTGCCATATACTTTTATGAACCACAAACTATTTGAACATTTTCAACACATTTGAACGTTTCTACATCACTTTTCAGGCATATCAGTAATCCTGACATCTTGCGATTCGACTGGCGCTTCACATGGTTCAACAAAATCCGACTGCTATCCATTCAAAATGTCAACTTCAACTCAGTGCCTTGTGATGCATGGCTTGAAATGGGTGGCATGGAGGTTTTGGACATCTCAAACAACCGCCTGCAGAACAACTTCATCTTCAACCAGAGATGCAACTACAGGGGCAACATGCCAGCTCTTTTTATCTTCAATGTCAGCACCAACCAACTGACCAGTCTTAGAGACTTAGCCTCCCTGACCAGTAAGTTCAAGCAATTACAAGTCATGGATGTTAGCAATAACTTGCTGGGTTCTGCTAAGGAGAGTCACAACTGTTACTGGTTGCACAACATCACCCAGTTGATTGCTCACCACAACCACTTTGAAAGTGGTGCCCTAAAATGTTTGCCCACCACAGTACAGTTCCTGGACCTCTCTTACTGTGACCTGGACCAGCTGGACATGGCCTACTTCCAACAGACCACGACCCTCAAAGAACTCTGGCTCAATGGGAACAAAATTAAGTTTATCCCCTCTGGATGGAAAAGTCACTCTTTGCAGTCATTAGCTCTGGATGGGAACTCCTTTGGAATCATCAGCATTGGATCCTTCCAGGACATGCCCAAACTGTCTCGACTGACAGCAGGAAACAACCCCTATCACTGCACCTGTGACCTCCATGCCTTTATCCAGGACACAATTTCAAAGAGGAGGATCAACATCACTGACTGGCCAAAGAACTACAAATGCTACCATCCAGAAGCTCTGCTTAATACCGCAGTGGCCCATTTTTTCCCAGGGAATGTAGCCTGCGACATCAGACTGGTCATCGTGATCTGTGTGGCCACAACTGCGGTTGTTGTTTTAGTGCTGGTGTTTATTTGCTACATTTTCAATATCCCCTGGTACACCAAAGCCACATATCAGATACTTAGAGCCAAATATAGGGCTCATCAGCAAGGAGCATATGGAGGATCACAGGTCTATGAATACCACGCTTTCATCTCCTACAGCCATCCAGATGCAGATTGGGTTAGGGACCAGTTGTTGCCCTGCTTGGAGAACAATAAACCCCCCTATCGACTCTGTATACATGAAAGGGACTTCATGCCAGGAAAATGGATAATCGACAACATCATTGAAAATATTGAAAGCAGCAGAAAGGTTAGGAACATAATAAATTCATATGTATTTATTTTTTTATGATTCATAGAAACATTGTCATGTGAATAACATCCAGTAGCCACTAAAGAGCTCTTCAAATTATAATATTATAACAAATCAGTGAAAACAATAACATAATCAACATTGGCTATAAACATTTTAGATTTTATATGGTGGCTCTGCAAACATAGTTTTTTATATCAAACTGTTGGTCACCATCTAAACAGGGTTGGGAGTCCCTGAAAATTAAAGGAAAATAAAAATAAAAACAGAATGTTCACTGTATACTTTGTTTCAGCTTGTACAACCCTGTTTCCAGAAAGTTGGCAGGCTGGGTAAAATGTAAAGAAAAACAAAATGCAATGATGTGCAAATAATTTAAACCATATATTAAATAGAAAATAGTACAAAGCCTATGTTGAAAGTGAGAAATGTTGTTGTTTCTTGAAAAATATATTCTAGCAACATGTTTCAAATAAGCTGGGCCAGGGGCAACAAAGAATGGAAAAGTTGTGCAATGCAATAAAAAAATCACGTGGAATGTAACAACTAATTAGGTTAATTGAAAACAAGTCAATAACATGCTTGGGTATAAAAAGAGCATCCCATAGAGGATGAGTCTTTCAAAAGTAATGACTTTGTGAAAGACTGCGCAGGCTGATAGTGAAAGAAAATAAGAATAACGTTTCTCAATGTACAATTGAATAGAGTTTGGGTGTCTCATCATCTATGGTACATAATGTCATTAAAAGATTCAGAGAATCCAGAGAAATCTTGGACAAAAAACATTATTGGATGGCCGTGATATTTGGGTCCTCAAGCAGCACTGCATTTGAAACAGACACAATTCTGTAGTGGACATCTCTGCATGGGCTCAGGAACACTTCTGAAAACCACTGTCTATGAACACAATACATTGCTGCATCCACAAATGCAAAACATATATGAAACCATATATAAACAAGATCCATAAATGCCACCACCTTCTCTGGGCCAGAGCTGATTTAAGATGGACTGAGGTGAAGTGGAAAGCTGTCCTGTGGTCTGACAAAACAAAATTTGAAGTACTTTTTTGGAATAATGTACGCTGTGTCCTCCAGGCTAAAGAAGAGAGGGACCGGCTTGATTTTAGTGCACAGTTCAAAAGCCAGCATCCGTGATGGTATGGGGGTGCATTACTGGACATGGCATGGTTGACTTTCACAACTGTGAAGGTAACATTAATGCTGAACAATATATACAGGTTTTGGAGCAATATATGCTGGCATACAGACAATGTATTTTTCAGGGAAGGCCTTGTTTATTTCAGCAAGGCAATTCCAAACCACATTCTGCATGAATTACAAGAGCATGGTTCCATAGTAAAATAGTCTGGGTCCTAAACTGGCCTGCCTGCAGTCCAGACATGTCACCCATTTAAAACATTTGGCACGTTATGAAACGAAACATATGACAAAGGAGACCCTGAACTGTTGAGTAGCTACCAATCCTTATCAAGCAAGAATGGAAAAACATTTCACTTTCAAAACTACAGCAATTGTATTGTTAAAAGAAGTGATGCAACACAAAAAAATAATATATTCACATCCTTGCATTCTGTTATATGCATTTTATGCAGTGTCCAAACTTTTTAGGGAATGGTGTGGAATAAAACTGTGGATTTACTTTGACCTTACTCTGACCCTATTTCATTTTGTTTCCAAAACCAGGTCATATTTGTGTTATCACACCACTTTGTAAATAGTGAATGGTGCAACTACGAGCTCTACTTTGCACAGCAAAGAGCCATTGGCAAGACATTTAATGATGTCATTCTGGTGGTTAAAGAGCCCATAGATCCTGAATCGCTGCCAAGCAAGTACTGTAAACTCAAGAAGATGCTGAACACCAAAACGTATCTTGAGTGGCCCCAGCAAGACAAACAGCAGACCTTCTTCTGGGCTCAGCTTAAGAGTGTCCTGGGCAAGCCCACACTAATTAGACAGCATGCTGCCAGTGGTAGGGGCAGCATGGTGTCCTCAGTGGAGACGGTGTCTGTGATTGAGCTCTCTCTGGAAGAAAGAATACCAGCTAAATATATGCCAAAGTTAAAGAGCGAGGCAGAGCTCCCAAAAGTAGACCCTGAGGATGCAGTGTTTCTGTGAGAAGTGCAGTTTTATGGATAGAGACCAAGTCACGTAGCTCTGGAATTAGGAAAAACAAGCCACTGGTGTACTTTGTCCTCTGTATAGAGTCCTGAGAGATGGGAGATGTTTCTGTTACATGTGATGTATTTGAAATACAGGGTCTTCCGTAAGCATTCTCTAAAGGTTTGTAATTTAAACCAAACTATTACTATACAGTTAAAAATATAGATTATGCGGAAGTGGGGTACATACATATTGGTTCAACTTTTCAGAAATGTCAACACGTTTTATACTCCCCCTATTTCTGGGCACAAAAAATATTGAATTAAATTCAGTGTCCAAATTTAGTCCTTGTGTTACATAACTGTAATAACTGAAGTTGACAACCCGCTGATCTAACCAAATTATTGGTATCTTTTTTGTTGATACCCTGTGAGGTCAATTGTTGTTTGTTCTAACATATTTTCACTGTAAATCTAATCTTCAGCAAATCAAAGGCTTGTTCAATTGCATTTTATATCTGGAGGTCAGCTAAATGTGGCTTTTCAGAAACACTCCCTAGATGTTATGGCAGTATGTTTGGGGTAATGGTTTTATTGTATGCTGCAGCGATGTCCATGAAATTGGTGGCTTTTTCTTGTACTTTATCGGACAAGATTTTTTATGTACAATTAAAACATATCTGCTACTGTCTTCAGCAGTTACAGTGGAGAGAACAAGTATTTGATACACTGCCGATATTGCAGGTCTTCCTACTTACAAAGCATGTAGAGGTCTGTAATTTTTATCATAGGTATATTTCAACTGTTAGAGATGGAATCTAAAATAAAAATCCAGAAAATCACATTGTATGATTTTTAAATAATGAAGTTGCATTTTATTGCATGACAAATATTTGATGACCTACCAACCAGTAAGAATTCCAGCTCTCACAGACCTGTTACTTTTTCTTTAAGAAGCCTGTCACGGTCGGGGTAGGAGAAGGACACAGGCGCAGAGTATAGGAAAGGTAGATAATCCATCCTTTTAATGAAAACGCAAAAACTCAAACAAATCACACCAAAACGCAGCAACCAGTGACGTGGGTAATCTTCAGCAGTACAAAACCAAAATGAACTTAAATAGGGTCCCCAATTAGAGGCAATAACCAACACCTGCCTCCAATTGGGGAAACCAAAAAAAAGGATTAGAGGTGGCTAAAGGCCACCTCCTGTCCTGTCCTGGCTATGCCCCGAGCCCAGCGCAGAGATGGCTAGGGGCACAGCCAGGACGTGACAAAGCCCTCCTGTTCTCTACTCATTACCTGTATTAACTACTTGAACTTGTTTGAACTTGTTACCTGTATAAAAGACACCTGTCCACACACTCAATCAAACAGACTCCAACCTCTCCACAATGGCCAGGACCAGAGAGCTGTGTAAGGACATCAGGGATAAAATTGTAGACCTGCACAAGGCTGGGATGGGCTACAGGACAATAGGCAAGCAGCTTGGTGAAAAGGCAACAACTGTTGGCGCAATTATTAGAAAATGGAAGAAGTTCAAGATGATGGTCAATCTCCCTCGGTCTGGGGCTCCATGCAAGATCTCACCCCATGGGGCATCAATGATAATGAGGAAGGTGAGGGATCAGCCCAGAACTACATGGCAGGACCTGGTCAATGACCTGAAGAGAGCTGGGACCACAGTCTCAAAGAATACCATTAGTAACACACTACGCCGTCATGGATTAAAATCCTGCAGCGCACGGAAGGTCCCCCTGCTCAAGCCAGCGCATGTCCAGGCCTGTCTGAAGTTTGCCAATGACCATCTGGATGATCCAGAGGAGGAATGGGAGAAGGTCATGTGGTCTGATGAGACACAAATATAGCTTTTTGGTCTAAACTCCACTCTCTGTGTTTGGAGGAAGAAGAAGGATGATTACAAGGATGCTTATCTGCAAAGGGGACAGGACAACTGCACTGTATTGAGGGTAGGATGGATGGGGCCATGTATCGCGAGATCTTGGCCAACAACCTCCTTCCCTCAGTAAAAGCATTGAAGATGGGTCATGGCTGGGTCTTCGAGCATGACAACGACCCGAAACACACAGCCTGGGCAACTAAGGAGTGGCTCCGTAAGAAGCATCTCAAGGTTCTGGATTGGCCTAGCCAGTCTCCAGACCTGAACCCAATAGAAAATCTTTGGAGGGAGCTGAAAGTCCGTATTGCCCAGCGACAGCCCCGAAACCTGAAGGATCTGGAGAAGGTCTGTGGGCCAAAATCCCTGCTGCAGTGTGTGCAACCTGGTCAAGAACTACAGGAAACGTATGATCTCTGTAATTGCGAACAAATGTTTCTGTACCAAAGTTCTGCTTTTCTGATGTATCAAATACTTATGTCATGCAATAAATTGCAAATTAATTACTTAAAAATCATACAATGTGATTTTCTGGATATTTTAGATTCCATCACTCACAGTTGAAGAGTACCTATGATAAGAATTACAGACTTCTACATGCTTTGTAAGTGGGAAAACCTGCAAAATCGGCAGTGTATCAAGTACTTGTTCTCCCCACTGTATATCAATGAAAGTTTGTATATCAATGAAAGTAAGCCAGTTCTAGTGGCAGCCATACATGCCCAAGCCTTAAAACCCCCTCCTACACATTTCACAGATGAGGTGGAATGTTGAGAAAGGAATGTCCAACACACTTTTCTCTTGCCATCCCTCTGCAGGCTCTTCTAGGTACAATAATCTGGCCATTCTGTTTGAGGCTAACTCCTTGTAGTTTGCCTTGTAGTTCTGGTGGTGGTATTCTGTGGATAATAGTGGCTGACATATCCACTCCTACTTCCTGGAGCATTTTCCTGATGTCGGACAGTTTTATCTTTCTAAATTATAAGCCATCGTCAGTCAGCCACTGTAGAAGTCTTTATTGGCTTACCATGCCATTTAATATTACTGAGTTTACCAATGGTTTCTCCTTTTTAATGATTTTTAATGATCCAAATTATTGTATATGTAAGTCTAAGGGTTTGGAAATGATTTAATAAAAAATAATCAGATTTGACAGCCTCACAATGGCTTCTTTGACTTGTCAACGATTTGGTCCTCATGTTGATAGATAACAATAGCAGACTACAAAGGCAAAAATCAAGCCTGAAATCATAACCCAGACCCTGACAGCTCTCTTAAGCCAGCACAAATGATATGACGAAACACCTGACTAACCAGAAACACTGGCCAACCAACTGTCCCAATACTTTGGGTTCCCTATATAAAACGTGTTGTCTTTTCTATAATTCAGTTTCCAAAAAAGTTGGGATGCAGTGTAAAATTTTAATAAAAACAGAATGCAATGTTGTACAAATCATGTAATCCTGTATTTAAATGAAAATAGTACAAAGGCAACATATCAAATGTTGAAACTGTTTTTGGAAAAATACATGCCCATTTTTATTTAGATGCCAGCAACACCTTTCAAAAAAGTTGGGAGAGGGGCCACTGTGTTGCATCAACTCTTTTAACAATACTCTGTAAGCATTTGGGAACTGAGGAGACCAATTGCTGTACTTTTGAAAGTGAAATGTATTCCCATTCTTACTTGATATAGGGTTTCAGCTGCTCTACAGTTCTGGGTCTCCTTTGTCGTATTTTTCATTTCATAATGTGCCAAATGTTTTCAATGGGTGACAGGTCTGGACTGGAGGCATGCCAGTTTAGCACCCAGACTCTTTTACTACGGAGCCATGCTATTAACAATATGTGTAATATGTGCAGAATTTAGTTTGGCATTGTCTTGCTGAAATACGCAAGGCATTCCCTAAAAAAGACATTGTCTGTATGGCAGAATATGTTGTTTCAAAACCTGTATATATTGATCAGCATTAATGGTGCCTTCACAGATGTGCAAGTCACCCCTGCTAAGTGCACTAATGCACTCCCATACCATCACAGATGCTGGCTTTTGAACTGTGGGCTAATAAGAAGCCAGATGGATACGGGGGCCATGATTCCCAAGAATAATTTATAACTTTGATTTGTCAAACCAGAGGACAGTTTTGCACATCACCTTAGTCCATCTTAAATTACCTCTGGTCCTGAGAAGGCAGTGACGGTTCTGGATTTTGTTCATTGTATTCAAATGTGTTTTATCTTCGTTTGCATCTTTTTCTTTGCATGGTAGAGGTTTAACTTCCATTTGTGGATATAGCGACATACTGTGTTCACACACAATTATTTTTGAAAGTGTTCCTGAGCCCATGCAGTGATTTCCACTACAGAATTGTCTGTTTTTAATGCAGTGTCGCCTGAGGGCCCGAAGATCACAGCTATCCAATATTGGTTTTCGGGCCTTGTCCCTTACATACAGAGATTTCTCTGGATTCTTGGAATCTTTTAATGATGTTATGTTCTGTTGATTATGAAATATTTTGCACGCAGTCTTTCACAGAGTGGTGAACCCTTCTCCATCTTTACTTCTGAAAGACTCATCCTCTCTGGGATGCTCTTTTTATACCCAATGTTACCTACCTTTTGCTAATTAACCTAATTAGTTGTGAGATTTCCTACCAGCTTCTTTTATTGTAATACACAACATTTCCAGTCTTTTGTTGCCCCTGTCCCAGCATTTTTTAATTGTGTTGCTGGTATCAAATTCAAAGTGATCATATACTGTATTTTTCAAGGAACACTAAAAATGTTCAGTTTCAAAATATGATATGTTGAGTTTGTACTAATTTCTATTGAATATAGGGTTTAAATGATTTGTACATGTTTGCATTCTGTTTTTTCAATTTTTACACAGCATCCTAACTTCTTGGAAACAGGGTTGTAAGTCAACCTTAATGACAGATTAAGGTAATGAAACACAAATAAAAACATTGTGAAATGTACACTTTGCAACAATATCCTTCTATGGGCGGTACAATTATCACCAAAGAAGTATTATCATTAACATGCATTGCTATTTTAATAAATGTTGTTCCAAGCATTTCCCCATTTAACATTTCTGGGATTAGCAAGGTGGGGTTAAAACATGTGCCTATCTGTGTAGGTTGGATTTGCTGAGCAATTAAAATATTTTGCTCATTGAATTCTCTGAATGCAAATGATCTCCTTACCGCTGTTGTCATAGAGTTTTGGTATGAGTACATAGCAACATATCTTTATTCAGCTTCTCCAAAAAACATGTCAGGCTTAAATTCAACCATGCATCAAATGAGTTGTGTTCACTGTAATTCCAGTGATGCAGGGTTGCAGAAATTGATTTTCAACAGGATACAATGGTTAGCAGAGTCCAATTGTTCATGTATGTTGTGCTCATCTCATAGCTAGTTAATTTCATGTATCTTTCTTTGTCTTTTTGCATAGCTAACTAGTATCGTGCATTACAATAGCTAGGCCATTGCTAGTTAAAGTTAATGTTATTACTAGCTACATAAGCAGGTAATGTCAGCTTGGATTAACAAGCGTAGCTAACTGTACAATCACGCATTACATTAGCTGGATAAAAATAAGGTCACTAATACATCTCTGATCTGGAGAAAAGGCTGCTTAACCTTGTGCCATATTTTTTCAGTTAAGGTAAAAAAATATATTATGCATTTTCCCATCATCTTAATCACCCATCTTGACAACAGCCCGATTAACGACTGTTAATCGGGCTGTTGTCTATGTGGGTGATTAAGATGACACTTAACCAAAATGTGAAGTGAACATTATCAAGATTTGATGTTCAGATTACAGGCCTTTTAATGAACATGAACAGAAAAGCTTGGCAAGAAAAAATAAGTACCTTACTTCAGTAGCAGGTGTTACCCTTTTGGCAGAAATAATTTCATTTCTTGTCTTCCATAGAACTCCTTTCTTGAGTTTAAGGCTCACTTCAAGTTCCCCTCCAAATTTCTATAGGATTTAGATCTGGGCCATTCCATAACGATTACGTTCTCACAGGCCCTACGACAGGATGAGATGACTGAGGGTACATTCTTTATAAATGGGGGAAGTCATTGTCCACTAACAGCACCCCTCCCCACCAGACGAAAAATTAAGAAGCGGTATATAGCCGATCGTAACGTGTGACTGTGATAAACGGACCCGGTCTAATTCATATAAAATCAGTTGTGTATATGGGGAAACAAACCTGGGGAGGCACAAGTTTCTACCTGAGGGGGCAATGCCCCCTTTTGCCCACCCCACCTTGTGGGGCTGGGCCAACTTGCTTAGCCATTTTTTGTAGATATCCTTAAATGCTTTGGATCATTTTTCTGTGAAGTGGAATCTTGAAGGCCAAATGAGGACGTACCATAAGACTGGCAGTCACCAGACTTCGAAGGAATTAAACTGTCACCCCTTATAATCTTCCTCAACAGGAGATCTTCAGGATCACTGAACTGTCATGTTGTATGGGGTGTGAAGCTTTTGTATTCAAATGTGTTTTATAGCAATAGTTGGTCTTTTTTTATTTTACATGAAGGAATTCATAGTTTTATGTATTTTATTGAAATTGTTTGGTTTATGCCTTTATTTTATTGAAATTGTTTGGTTTATGCCTTTATTTTATTGAGATTGTCTGTTTGAGGTGTGGCTGACATATGAAGGTGTCAGTGTAATTTACTGTAGATCAGAAATCTACATTCAGCCAGGATAGTGATTATTATATTTTGGGGGAATTTGGAGGTATTATGCTCTAGAGGGGTTAGAAGCTGTGATCCTTTGATTGTATTAACATTTTTTGCTAACAAGCTATTTGAATATGTGTAATCATAGTCAAATTTAGATTTAGAAAATGACCATTACAAATTGATTATTGCTGATATGCACAGTTTTTAAATGTACTGTTATTGCTTAACTGTAATAAATTAGATCATTTTTGAAAATGAGACTTTCCTTGTATTTCAGATTTCTTTTTGGATTTCAATCAAATTTATTTATAAAGCCCTTTTTACAACAGCAGTTGTCACAAAGTGCTTTACAGAGACACCCGGCCTTAAAGAGATTCTGTTGAAATATTTGACTCAAATGCACCCTCACTATATGGAGTCAGATTAAATACTGTATTACAAGAAGATTATTCACTCTAAACTAGTTGCATGGTAGAACAGGTATTTAATAGGTAAAGAGAGTATACAATTGCATTATGGAATATTTTGTTTAAGTATGGTATATATTGTTTATTCCGGAGATGCATGTAAGATCGGCTGGCGATCTAGAACAGCAGCAACAAATAGTATTTCAGAGACATCATATAAAGCACATAGATAGACAGGCAGGGAGAGATCTAAGACATGCAGGGCAGGGAGCCTCCAGGAGCAGGGTTGAGAAACAGTGACATAATGTTGAGCAGGAGTATTCAAATCTTACCCTACGAGGGCCGGAGCCTACTGGTTTTCTGTTCTACCTCATCATTAATTGGACCCAACTGGTGTCTTAAGTCTGAATAAGTCTCTGATTAGAGGGTTGCTATAAAGAAATGGAGTGGAACTGGCTTCAAGGGTCAGATTTGAATACCCCTGCTGTAGAGCAGTGTTTCTTAATCCTGGTCCTCCGGATCCAAATATAATCAAGTCTTTAGTTTGAATCAGGTGTGTGAGTGCTAGGGCAAAAACAAAAACGTGCACCCCTTTGGTTCCCGAGGACCAGGATTAAGAAACACTGCTGTAGAGTATAGACACAAAAACATCAAGTACATAAACCACAAAACAAAAAAGGGGGAATCATACATTCCAACATTTTAACGATTACAGAAACTAGATCTACTTGTTCTTTATTTAAATTAATTATCCAAAGCAAACTAATATGTTAATGTTAATCTTTTATTGTTAAGAAACACAGATCGAACAAGAAACCAGGCAAGCCTAGTTCAGCCAGCCTGCAATAAAAAACATTGATTGTTGTTGCCCTCCCAAGATTCAAACCTGGATTGCCCACGTGAAAGGCTGTGTCTTCAACCACTACACCTCCAAGCTATACATTTGCCAAGTGTCGGTATAGCCTCTTGACATTATATAATTCTGTCAAGTTCTAATATTTCTTTAGACACCATTAACCATTGTGTTAAACTGAGTAACATTTCTTATTAAGTTTTCCTCCACAACAAATAGGATCTATGAACTGTACGGCTTTTGCCACTGGCCGTTTTAACAGATTATTAGTCATTTGTGAATGACATTGAAAATCCATCAAAAATACAGTTTCATTTTAGGCCTATAATGTAGCTACTCTAGCAAAGTTTTTATCTATATTGAACAAATCCTCTTTTGCCACTGGCCGTTTTAACAGCTAATTAGCCATTTGTGAATGACATTGATACAGTATCTGTCAATATAGGTGACGATAACTGACTTTTTCCTCAAATGAAATGACGAGAGAATTGTGGAATCTACCAGAAATAGTCGCAATATTGTATAACCGTAAACAGTTTTAGTTGAGGCTTACTATAACATAGCTGCTGAATTCTGTAGCCAGCTATGTTTTCGTCTATCCTGACCCAAAAAGCATGCCCGGATGCGTACTTTGAAAATCCACATGAAATAGTCCCACTATAACCCTAAAGCGTTTTATTGCTCTCCGTCCTCACTGGATTTGAACTCCGGTTTCCCACGTGAGTGGCACTGTCTTTAACCACTATGCTAAAATGCTACACGTTTTACTAGACACCATTCAGCATTGTGTTAAACTGAATCATGTTTTTATTAAGTTTACCTCCACCACAAATAGCGTCTATGAACGGTACAAACCACAGTGTGGGCTTTTCCCACTGGCTGTTTTAACAGCTTATTAGCCAGTAATAGGCTTACTAGTATCTACTAACGTTCTAGGAATAGTCATAAGAATTGAGCAATTGCTAGCGAGACAGAAAATTAACTTTTCCCCTCCAAACCTATTTCATTTCATGGCACAAAAACATTTGTTTTTCTTTTTTCCGTGAATGACATTGATACAATACCTATAGTTGACGATAACTGACTTTCTCGTTAAGTGAAAAGACGAGAGTATCGTATTGATAAAGCCTATATATATACCCGCAAAGGCATGCACAGATGTGTACTTTTGAAAATCCACCAGAAACAGTCACAATATAACTGTAAACAGTTTTAGTTTAGGCTTACTATTACATAGCTACTGAATGTTGTATGTTGCCAGCAACATTTTAGTCTATCCTGACCTAAAAAGCATGCATGGATGTGTACTTTGAAAATCCCCAAGAAATAGTCACAATACTGTATAACCGTGAACAGTTTTTGTTTAGGCTTACTCTAAGGTAGTTACTGAATGTAGTAGCCAACATAAATGTTTTGTCTATCCTGACCGAAAAAACATGCATTACGTACTTCGAGAATCTTCCAGAAACAGTTGCAATATAACCATAAACACTTTTATTTTAGGCTTACTATAATGTAGATACTGAAGGTTATAGCCAGCAAAGTTTTTGTCTATCCTGAAAAAATCTAAATGCATACTTTGTTTTGACTGTGAGGAGATTCAATCGCAGAACCTATAGCTTGCATGTCTGCTTCTCTAACCACTACTCTATTTAATAAGGTATGTCAGTCAGTAGAGACATTTGCTCTTCTAGGTTGGCTCCGCTTACACGGTCCAGCAAAAACAACTGAAAATGCAACCAGAAACGCAAAAAACTGAAAATCAACCCTTCTGAAGCGATCTACTTTTATAAAATCTAAGGTTAGAATACATACAACAGAACTTAACAAAATATATGAGGCAAGAGATGGCCTCATCAGTACTTGTTAGCACTGTAAAAATGCTGTGTAAATATATTTGCAAGCAACCATGGGACAGGGTTCTCCTGTGACATGGTAAGCATAGGGAAGCAGTCATAACATTATAAGCATATGGCAGCAGAATTAATCACATGGTAAGCACTTTCATATATATTTTACTGTGGTCAGCCATAAAATGTAGGCGTCCATAGGTATTAAACTGGTCAACCATTTTGTCCGGCATCTTGTAATATATCTCTTAGCCCATATAACCCTATTGGAAGATATGTATAAGACATAGGTATGCCGACTGCCAGGTCAGTCAGAGTTATTGTTGCTCATTTTTATTGGTTTCATTAAATGTTCACTATACAAAATATCCAAGATGGCAGACATGATTGGTCCTTGATGCAATGTTGCACCTCCTGGGGAATTAGGCCTGTAGGCAAAGAATCAAGGCCATTTTGTCCGCCATCCTGTATTTTATTCGTAGCTGTATAAGGAGACATGTATTAGACACATGGTTGCCGATTGCTAGGTCAATCAGAGTTATTGTTGATTTTATGTAGATTTTTATTGGTTTCATTACATTTTTACTGTACAAGATATGCAAGATGGCAGACATAAGTCATTGAGGCATATTTGTACATCCAGGGGATTGAGGCATGTACACAAAGAATCAGCATTCTAGGTCAGTCGAGGTGGAAATGGCATAATTGTGGAAGAAATGCATTATGGCGTGGCCTGTGGCGCCCCATGTGGAGGAATCGGGTCAGTGTGGATGATATACCTGATCTGTATTTTCATTGACACATGAGGTGTATGTATCGATACGTTTTACACTGGTCTGCCATTTTGTCTGCCATCTTATAATAAATCTCTTATTCCTTACAACCCTATAGGGAGGCACATATGAGACACTTGTACACAAACAGTCAGGTCAATCGGATTACAGGTTGATTTTAAAGACATTTTTATAACTCATTAGAGTTAGCATAAAGGGTAAAATTTGTGAAGCATTAGCATTAGCTTGTGCTTTGCACTAGCATTAGCATTAGCTTGTGTTGAAAATTGTCAGATTGTTTCGCCGTCCTTTGAGATATCAGCAAACAAATGCACATGGTGTTATATGGGGGTGGTGTCAGAAGGCACAATGAATATGAAGCACATAGATTATTGTTCCAATAAAGAATTGCCCACATGCACATTGTGCATACATATATTTTACAGTAATAATAATAATAATACATGCCATTCTTATAGTGCATTTCAAAGACCCAAAGTCACTTTACATACATACATAACAAACTTGTACTCCACTGGGCTCCCAATCTCTAAACGCATTGACTTCAAAATTCTTCTTCGTATAAAGCCCTCCACCAACTTGCTCTACCCTATCTCTCTGACCTTATTCCCCAATACCATTTCTCCAGGTCACTCCACTCTGCCACTGGTAGCATTAATGTGAGTAATCTTGTCCTTAAAGAACTGAAGAAAATAGTTTGGGAGCACAGTGGATGGTGTGGAGGGCTTTCTGCATTGTAGGAGGAGTTTGTTGATAGTGGAGAACAAAGTCCGGGAGTTTGTGTTGGAGGTTATGATGGTGTCGGAGATGAAAGAGGTTTTGGCAGCATGAAGAGCATCTCTGTACAAGGAGAGGTGACAGTTATAGGCTTCAGCATGAACAGTTAAGCCAGTTCTGGTTCGATGTTCAAGCCGGCGGCCCTCCTGCTTCATGGCACAGAGCTCAGATGTAAACCAGGGTGAAGAGGATGTGAAGGTGACATTTTTTGTTTGAAGTGGGGCCATGGAGTTGAGGGCAGCAGATAGAGTAGTATCGAAGTGGTTGGTGAGGTTTTCAGGCATGCAAGGTGCAAGGTCCAGGGGAAGGGCAGAACAGATTGCATCCGAGAGTGTCTGGGGGTCAATAGTGTATGGAGTTTTCACCTTAATAATAATAATAATACATTTTATTTTTAGGCACCTTTCTAACCACTCAAGGTCACCATACAAGACAAATCACAATAAAAATAAAAACAAACAGAACATTGCTAAAAGCAGATGAATCTTGATGATGAACATTGCTATAAGCAGATGAAAAGTGATCATGTTGGATACGCCAGTGTGAAAAGATGAGTTTTCAGACGGGTTTTGAAGATGGAAAGCGAGCTGATGTTACGGATGTCTGGTGGAAGAAAATTCCAAAGGCGAGGGGCAGAGTGGCTGAAGGCTCTAAACCCCATAGTGGTCAACCAGGCAGGAGGTACAGTGAGGTGAATAGAAGACTTGAGAGTATGGGTGGGTATGTTGATATGAAGGACGTCAGTGAGTTACAGAGGAGCAAGTTTGTGAATGGTCTTGAAGGTGAGGAGAAGGATCTTAAAATCAATGCAGTATTTTACTGGGATCCAATGTAACTGCTGAAAAACAGGAGTGATGTGATTAATAGAACCAGTTGACATTTTTGAAAGAAGACCGAAGAGAAGAGAGTTACAGTAATCGATACGGGATGTAATCAGGGTGTGAACGAGAATGGCTGTACTAGTGGGTGTGACAGACAGACGGAGATGATTGATGTTACGTAACTGGAAGTATGCAGACCGGGTGACATTATTAATGACAGGAGATGGATGTGATCTGAAAGTTCTGAGTTGGATGAATCGAGTGAGGCCAGAGAGATTTCCAAAGGTGTGTCAGTTATATCAATAGAGACTAGACTGTCAAGTAGGATGTTATGAGAGATGGTGTCAAAGGGCGCACTCAGATCAAGGAGGTGCAATGGCAGGGGCGGAAGCCAGATTGGAATTCTTCATAGAGGTTATTGTCATACAAGTGTGCATGAACCTGAGATTCAACAGTTTTTTGAGGATTTTAGATAGAAAAGGCAGGTCAGAAATAGGATGGAGGTTATTGAAATTGTTGAAACCCCAACAATTTCAATAACCTCCAGGTTTCTTAAGTATACAAGTTATTGCAGCATATTTTAGAGGTGAAGGAACAGTGCCAGAGGTGAGAGAAGAATGAGTAATGGTAGTTATTAGAGTGGAGAGAGAGAGAGTAAACAGGCTTCAGAAGGTCTAGCTGACAGGTAGTTGGCTTTGACTTTTGAATAAGGTCAGATATTTCAGCAACAGAAGGAACCGTGAAACTTGAAAATGCACGAAGAAAGAAGTTCTGAGAGACCTGTGAGAGACAGACTGTGAGAGGTAGTAGTTGTCAGTTGCTGGTGGATCTTATGAACTTTGGCTTTAAAAAATGACATTAGGGAGTTGCAATCGGCATTTGAATACAGATGAGGTGCAAGAGAGTCCGGTGGTGGTAAAATGTTGTTGACCATGGAGAACAGGGCTCTGGGGTTTCCTTCACCTGAACTAATTAAGCCAGCATAATAAGTGGATTTGGCTGTAGAAAGAGAGTCCTTGTAGTTTAGAATGTGGTCCTTTTACATTTCTTTGTGCACAATGAGTCCAGTTTTCTTATAAAGGCGTTCCACGCGACAACCTTTTACTTTGATCTGGCGTAGTTCAGATGTAAACCATGGGGCAGAATGGGTAAAGAAAACAGTCCAGGTTATTAAAGGGGCCAGAGAATTTTATATATTATGTAGTCCATCATTGTAATGAGAAACCAGTTCTTCAGGGGTTGATGAACACTTTATACTGGGGAGGCAGTCGATATCACGAGAGAGGATGTTTAAGTTAATGTCCTTAATGTTACGGAATGAGATGACACTTGGCATTTTTATTTTGGACAATGTTAAGTTAATATTAAAAGATATTGACATGTGATCAGAGATGGGAAGACCATCTGCAGTACAACCAGTTGGAGTAACACCAGAGCAGCATATCAAGTCCAAAACATGACCTTTGGAGTGAGTGGGAAAGTTGATAAGTTGCTCCAATCCAAAACTGTCCAGGCAAGATGTAAAATCCCTTGTATAAGCATTATTGATATTATCCATATGTATATTAAAATCCCCCAACAATATTATGTTATGGGAAAGTGAGCAGATAGGGGTAAAAAAAGCCTTGAATTCGTTTATAGAATCCTTACTGGGCTTGGGTGGACGATAGACAGTAGGAGTAGGCCCATTCAGCTGTAGGATGATGGATTCAAATGAAGCGTGAACAGGCGCAAAGACAGGAGAAAATGTCCACTTCTCACAGTATAATATAGCAAGACCTGATGAAGAGTAGACAGAATAATTAATGACTTGTATATTCATTGAGTGTTAATAGATAAAACATTTAACCAGATTATTTTCTCAAACAGTCTAATTGTCTTAGATTTTTCCACATTTAATTGTTAAGAGAGAGTGATGAACTGTACTCTTGCTCTGGCTCCACTACTGTTCTCATGGTCAGTGCAATGAGTGGTTGTTGTTAATATCATATTGAGGATAGAAGGACCTGTGGCTTGTCCTTGAGGCAAAATCTCTGGGAGAATGAAATCACGTCACCATCACACCACCAATATTCCCAACAGTGGTTTGGGGGTGGTTGGGGGTTTGGGGGATGTTGCAAGATTGGAGAAGGATCCATCTGGAAATAAGCATAATGGGAGGAGCTAATATCATTGTATAACCATACTGCATGAAATACTGTGTATTTCGGAGGTTTGGAAGTCGGTTGTTCTGGAGACCAACATGGATTGGTTGCTCTGAAGATCAGCACGGCTTTATGACGTCAATAAAGTCTACTTTTTAATTCACAAACTCCTGAATTGTTTGAAAATGTTGGCTGGAAAAAGGGGAAACATTTTCCACAGCAACACCAGCACCAACACAAGATCTATATGGTCTAACACCCATATACAGTTCTATCCTTCCTTGATTTTAGCTGCCTCCGTGCCCTCCAACCTACCCAGTGAGCAATCGATGGCGGCCTGCCAGCTTTTGCTGCTTTTCTCCTGATCTCAATTTGCATAAGCTAATTTGCATCTTAGGCGGCTTTCCACCAGCGGCCCGACTGCTTTACGCTGGCAGCTAGCCGCCAAAGAGAGGATGTGCGCTGTGATCTGCTGTATATGCTTGTGTTGCCATTTTCTTCCAGCAGAGATGCTATATTTGTATCCTTTTTATTCTTGAACTGATTATTTGTATTAACTTTATTTTAATATTGTTAAATCTTAGTTTACAGAACTTTGGTCAACATTAGTAAATATAATTTTCCCCCCCGAACTAATGGCTCAACTACTCGCCTATAGCCTCGACTTTAATTGCTTCATGGGGGACAGGTCTTTACTGTGTTTAAACACCACCGTGTCTGTAGATGGCACTGTAGTGAATGTGAATTGCACGTAAGGCAAAACAATCACCATTTTGCAAGCTTGGAATCCCACGTTCTAGTAAAACTGGATCATTTTAGTGACTTGGTTTTTTAAGACTCGTTCAGGGAAAGGTAAATCAATTTTTCAAAGGGAGTTAGGTATATGCTCTGAATTGGACAATAAAACATGTGGATTATGACATTGTTTTACTACAATGTGATGTACTTCTGAAACAAACAAAAATAATTTTGGACATTGGACTGAAGATTATTGAACGGCGAGTCACCTACGTAGCAATGGTGAGTTCTGTTCTGCGTTATTATAAATAACTAAGTGTTTATCAATTCCAAGTACGCTAAGAACGTACTTGTGTCCTTGAGAAGAACCTTCTTGCCAAGCGTCCTTGCGAGAATGGTCTTGCAAGAACGCGAGGACACAGAACACACCCACCTAGATTGAGATGCATGTGTACTTAGCTATTGCACAATACCGTATGCTTTTCCTGCTCTCCATACATCTTGAAATTAATTCTGGGATATCAGATGCGTTCTCGCTGAACAAGTAACCAACCCATACAGCCTCGATAAAAAAGCTGCCGTTTTTTTAAACCTCTTTTCTAAACATTGCTTTCAAGTCATGACGTTTTCTATAGTTCTGTTCCCGGAGGAGGATGACTTTGTGGCAGTAGTTCCACGCCTGTGGCTCAAAAGTGGACTTTTCTACTGGCCACCGCAAAGCATCACCAGCAGGAAGTCCTTCAGCCACGACAAGTTTGCCAGAACTTGTTCACCACCTGAAGACACCTGGGAGGTTGTCCCTTACAAGCTCATCAAGCATACAGGTGAATTTGAAAACGTAATAACAATTAAAAAATTGGAATGAAAATATGTTTTGCAGGGTAAATGCTTACAAAACCTTAACTTTTCCTCGACACGTGAGAGACCGGATGTGTGTATTGCCAGAGGAGCGAAAATCGTTCTAGTGTGGGCCCCTACTACCCCAAGGACGCTCATCTAAACCACAATACCCTGTGGATTGCAGCCCTGGAGGTATGTGAATTACACGTTGATCTCATAATTACTGCAATGTTTACTTGGTTCCACCATATTTACCTGTTCACCAACTTATGTTTATTTTTAGGATGGAGCAAGCACAGTACACCAAGGCACCAGAGAGGTACTCCACGCCACCATGTGGAGGACTGCTACATAGCTATGTTTGGGCTCATTCACTTAACCCAGATGCTTAACTTGTTATTAAAGCTTGTTATTAAATGTTGCTTCCAATTTTATTTGTCAATTTAAATTTATTTTTAAGGGCAAGAAGGCAGAGGTTGGGGTACCTTTTAGCTCTGCACATGAAGGTAAGAATGAACATTTTGGCAGACACTGTGATTTGAGTTCTGATAGTAAAATAACCAGATATTTAGGACTGAATAATTAACTCTGTCTTTACTTTCAGAAAATTTGGAGAAGATCAAGCGACTGACTGAAGAGAAGGTCGAGCTGAGGGCACAGCTGGCTCTACAATCAGGTAAAAACAGGACTATAGTTACTCTAGCATCTTGTCTTCATGAAACTGCATTTGTCTGAACACGTGCCCTTTACTAAAATGCATTACTGTACAGCCTTTCAGAAATGACATGTATATGGCAGTTTTGTTTATTTCACAATTAAGCTATTGATATTTCATTGGGCTGTTTAGCTTCTGATAAACGTCTGACTGAAGAGAATGTCAAGCTGAGGGCACAGGTGGCTCTACAATTAGGTAAAAACAAGAATATAGTTGAGCTAGCATGTTGCTCAACTAAATTTCATTTGTCTTGAATGTCATGCAATACTCAAAATCATGTCAGACCATTTAAGCACAATATCTGATTGCTGTATTACAGGAACCATAAGGAAGAATCCTTCCAACCGGGATGCCACTGATGAGGCTGTCCAGAACCAGGTGCCCAGGTACCACAAAGGGGCAGTTGAACATGCAGGTGGGAGAAGATGTTGCGGCGGTACAAGGGACCTGCCATGAATATGAATGACATCTCCAGCACAACCAATATTGCTGCTAATCTACAGTACTTTTTATATATATGTTTTTTTTAAATGTTTTTTTAACTGCTGCTATGTACAGTGTTATGTGTATGATTGCATTATACTCTTAATATATTTAAAGCTGTGTGTGAATGTTCTTAATTCTGACTGTAGGCAGGAACATCATAAAGACAGGTTTATAACTGATAATTGAACGCAGACTATAATAATTAATATTGTTAGTTGATTACTGATGCCATGAAGAAAATATGAAAACAAGCACGGAGCCGCTGCCTTTGCCGGAGTAAAAAGAATCATGGACGATTAACAATTGGTTTTATACTTTGGAAAATGTCACACTGCAACTGTACCACTGGCCTGAAAACATTCATGCCTGCCCAAGATTTTAAACCTTCCTTCACAGGTTTCCTGTATCTTGGACTATTATCATTATCAATCTCTGATCCTCAATACTTATTTACTTTTCCACTTCTCTGACCATCATTGTACTTCTTGTACCCACTTCTCTTCTCCCACATTTCACTTCTCTTTCCCTGCTTTCCACCTCTCCTATCCTTCGTTTCACGTGCCTTGTCCTTCGTCTCATTTGCTTTGTCCCTCGTTTCACTGTCTGGACTGTGGTACTGTTTCTGTCCCTATTCTATTAGTTAGTTACTCATTTTCTGGGTTGTTTCCGTGGTATGAATGTATCTAATTTCTCACTGGTCATTTTCCTGTCCCATACTTTTCCCCAAATTTTCCCTTTAATTTCTACAACACCTTTTTCTCTAATAGTTGTTGGATGGGCCATAACAAAATAGTTACATTTTAGTTTTGACTTCCCGCTCCATTTAGACCTTATGTGTAACATCCAAATACATGGCAAAGTCTGAATTTAACTGGGAAGTTACTCCCTAGTCTTCTCCCTTCACATGGCACATTGTCCTTTTGTTGTTATTGTCAGTTGACGTTTTGACCCAAAGGCCTCTGCCTTAGTCTTGGTGTTGTAAATACTTTAACAGAAACTCAGTCCCATCTTCTTTTGTAGTGAGCCACTCTGTGCCTAGGATCTGTTGCTGTTCTGCCTCACCTTTGATGAGTTCCAAACATAACAAGGTCAGGCCTTCCGCCATCTCCCCCAAAGAAATGTTCATGAATCAGGTTCTGGAACTAAGAAAGTGCCAAAGGGAAAAATTGCAACATTACATTACCAACATTACAGTGAGAAGAGATTGAGATTGTGTAAGGAAGACCAGGTCCGTAACCTTGTGAACAAGACTATCTAATGCTGCAATAAATAATTGAATTACTCTCTCCCTTGACAACCGGGTATGCGATTATTATTGGAAAAGAGCTGAGCCATGTGCGACTGGATTACTGCAGGCAGCAGCGCATGTTTTTGACCCTGATGAAACCAGTGATACTTTGACTCATAAGCAGTGTGACCAAAAGTGTGCCTTGATACAACCCAGCAATACATTATAATGGGCATATCAAACACTCCTATTATAAACCAGGTACCATCAACAGAATAGTAAAAAAAACATTCCTGTTGTAAAGTTATACAACCCAACTCTCAGACAATCAATATTTAAGACTCAAGCACTTCAACCAGTCAGCACTCAGGAGCCAAACTATCTGGTTAACAGCTGTGTAAGTACATTGATGTTACATTCGTAACGTGACGTTTCCGTTGCCGGGGACAACACGGAGAAGTCAAAACAGTGGCTCTGTGAGGTGTTTAGATCAGTGTTAGTATTGGTGCATGTTGCTGGCTGGAAAGCACCAGTGGGCGTAGCCAAGGCCCAGTGAGACACGGGTGCTGGCCGTCTTAAATGGAAAGTCTGAGCCTTTGGTGTAAAACACTGGGGTGAGTCTCAGTGAAAAGTAAAGCCTTGTTATAGTGGCCCTCGGGTCCGTGGGGTGGTGTGTCATCTCTACTTACCTTGATAATTTCTTCGTAGGTGAGGAACATGTTGTATTTGTCCTGGTTGTGGTGCCATCCTCTGACATGATCACATAGTGTTTCAGTTCTAACACATTGACACATGGCATATTTGTGGGAAAAATGCATTAAGGCTGGCCTGTGGCACCCCTTGTGGAGGAATCGGGTCAGGTATCTGTGTGGATAATATACCTGGTCTGTATTTTTATTGTGCCTTAAATGTAACGCACACATGAAGTGTATGCATCCATAAGTATTACACATGAATTGTAGGTATTGATAGGTTTTACACTGGTCAGATATTTTGTCTGCCATGTTGTTATATATCTCTTATTCCTTACAACCCTATAGGGAGGCACATATGAGACACCTGTCAGGTCAATCAGAATACTGGTTTATTTTAAGGACATTTTTATAGTGGTCATTAGAGTTAGCATAAAGGGCTAAAAGGCTTTGTGAAGTCATTGTTCAGTCGACTTTTGATAGCACATTTTTACAGTAACTAGTTTCATTATCAGCCCTGTTCAGAAGTATGGCCTAGAGTCTGAATATTAACTGGCGAGTAATTCCGATGTACGGTTCAGGAGAATAAGAGTTGTAAATGCATTTATTACCATTAGCTTGTGTTGAAAATTGACAGATTTCTGTCAGCTGCCATTTTGCCGTCTTTTGAGATATCAACCAACAAATGCACCTGGTCTTATATCTGGATGCACAATTAATATGAAGTGCATGGGTTATTGTTTCAATAAAGAATTGCACACATGCACATTGTGCATACATATATTGTACAGTAGTCAGCCATTTTGTCCACCATTTTGCAAGTTATCTCTTATTCCTGAAACAATTTAAAGGAGGCATGTATAAGACCAAAGGACAAGTCAATTGGATTTAGAAGATTTTTATACCTTTGGACAATTTTCATTATTCTACCGGAGAAACCCTAATTATGTTAAAAAAAATTCTCAGGATATAGGCTACTTATTAAACTGGCAACATTTACAAGTCACCAGTAGATGACACCCTTTTACATTTACTGGCGACTTAAGGCTTAGAGTTGAGGATTAGGCTAAAATGTATAGTCGGGCACAGTTAGAAATGTAATTACTTTTAGGATTTCTTTTGTACTTTTAGGAAATATGGTTACTTTCTGTTATTGTGAAATGAGAAGGCTGTTGAAAGTCCCTACCATAGACTGGAAAAGGCTGGTCATCCCTGTCACTCACCTTCACTGTCCTGTGGTCATTATTGTAGTCACTAAGATATGCTTTGTTCATCTTACCATTTTCAACATTTACAACAATATAAAATATTTCACAAAATAAGCATATTTTCATTGTAAATATGTGATGCATTTCATTTTCACTTCAACATTATAGAATATTTTCTTTAGCTCAATAACAAAAATGTTTTATCACACTTTGTAATACAACAAAATGTTCAAGAGGGTGAATAGGTATGCAATCCACTGTGACTCAAATGCTCAAAATGCTTTTTTTATTCAGTATACAGCAATACATGGTATCATATTGTTTCTTTTGGAATTCGGCCATAGTGGATATCTTCTGAGGGAAAGTTTATCTTCTGAGGGAAAGTTTATCTTCTGAGGGAAAGTTTATCCACCAACAATCCACTGGACTACCCGAATAATCAAAACAAGTTCAACTAACAGACTGAAGTAGTATAGAATATTTACAATGAAGGTGTGTTATTTATCTTTGTGTACCATAAGAGACATTCATTGCATGAAGAGCAATGAACAAACATACAAAAAAGCTGGGTTCAATAATGTGGGATGGACCAGCATGTACCAGCTGGTTTACCAGCATATCAACATCACCAGCATTAACTGGCCACCAGGGTCCAGTTGCTCAAAAGTTACCCACCTGTGCGTGGCTGTGGTCCAGTGGTAACACTCCTAGCTCCATGCACATATGTGGCTCCCCCAGGAGACCAGGGTTGCTTACCTGTCTTCATTATTCACCTTTGTGTCTCAACTTTACCCATCTCCCTCTGATTCCTACTGTCAATAAAAACCTTCCAAAGATAAAACTGAGGGGAGAGTTTCCAAAAATATTTATCCATCAAGAGTACACCTATTGGGTGGGGAGCATAGAAACGCATAAAAAAAAACCCGAATTCATTCTTTAATCGGAGAACGAGACAATTTAGTTAATGATTGCATACATTGTATGAGATTCTCACAGTTGGTTCTCATGCTTCCCTGCACAGTAAGAAGAGATGTCGGCTTCAGTTTCCCACATGAAAGGGAAAGGTGAGTGCTATTTTTCCGGGTCACTCAGGTCGACATTTAAAGTGAGATTACCTCTCAAACACTTGCACTCCACAGAGTCTGCTTTTGTGGCATTGACAAAGCCAGTCTATTGGCTTCCAAAAGATATATTTTGTCTAATCTAGAGAAGGAAATTAGGACAAGGTTTTATGTAAAGTAAAAGGAATAGGAAGTAAAAATGTATGAATGAAGTCTATATACTGATGATACAGTTACCACATTGTTACATGCAGACTTCACCTGTGCCAGTGCATAATATAAACCACGGCTCATCAGACATTATCACTTATTCTGCAAATATAAATGTAAATGTTAGTATTTGTCTTATCTTCCACAGCCCTAGTAACATTAACATGTCTTGAATAAGTACATATGGGTGGACGCAGCACGTCTGTGTGGATGGCTCATTTATTGGTAGCAGCTTATTTGAATGCAGGTGATATATGATGTGGGATGTAGGAGACCAATTCTATGCCACGTCAGCTTATCTTTGGTGCTCAACAAGGGACGACGGTGGAAGAGAGAAATCAGGGAACATACTAGGCTTGCCTTATATCTCAGACTATATTCCCATATTTCTGGGATCCTGTGTGATTATATGCCTAAAAAGCCTGGTTTGAATACAATTGCTTATGAAGAGACAGCTGTTGGACATCCACTCCACAAACATTGGACAGTGTTGAGCCAATTTACACCACACTCTCGCAAAATTCACGAACTGTCAGAATAAAGTGATCAGGGTTACAATCCAAACCGCAATACTCCAGCTAGAGCTTTATAGCTTTATAATTTTTCTCATTGTTTGTTTTGATTTGTGATTGTGTAATGATGAGCAACACACTCAAATAGGTTTGTCAGTTGCTAATGCTTTCCTTTGGATAATTTGTCCCATATTTCCTTCCAAAAAACAGCTGAGCACAAGGAGAGTGTGTTTCAACTAGATTTGAACATTACAAGTGAAGTTACTGGGGCTTGCTTCAATGCTTTCAAAATATGTTGCAGGTGATAGAGAAAGACTTCAAAGTAGAATAGCAGAAAAGTACAGAAAAAGACACAAAAGGACCACTGACGCTATAGTCTCTATGTTGAATGGTTCAAAAGATACTGTTAGAGGGTTATTCATTCTTGTCCACCTGGTTATGCAGGTGTTTCTGATTCAGGACACAGTCCATCTGTACTTATTGACCTGTTAGTCATCTGAACATGTAAAAACATTGATATGGCTCAACAAGGTCATATAGCAAATCTTCAAATCTTCACCCGGCAAAGCCAAAAGAAGACAGTCCACCTCTCTGAATCCTGCTCCTCTCTACGTTTCTTCCTATATGTATCAACCCTAATAGGAAATGTTTCCTAGCAACTAAGCATCAGTTCTTATTGCTTGCTATTTGGGGTTTCAGGCTGGTTATCTCTATACGCATCTTGACAACTGATGATGTAAAAAAGGCTTATACTACAATTCATTTAATTTGATTTGACATTAGACCGTGGCACTGTGCAGTGAAGCACTGGCCATTATTGTTGTTATTAGTATATTACATTTCGTTATATCCAATTTGTGATCAAGGAGCTCCTTGATCACAGCAACTCTCAGTGGACTGGGGCAGTCAATGTCAAGATATGTGTTGGTTATTCTGGTTATTATCAAGCTGCTGGCTCAACCAAGTAGTCTACAGAAACATAAGGAACATAAGGATAGTTGTGAGAAACATGGTGGGGGAAAACTGAGGTAAGGCAAGGAAAAAAACTGAGATTTATTGAAATTCAAGGTTATGTCGCAGCGTGAGTTAGGCTATCAACCATTGCTTATTTTAGCGTTTCAGCTGGCTCAAGTTGGGGTAAAAATCCTGCTTTGGAAAGGCAACTCAATTACATTTTCGTCATCTTTTTTTCTTATGTATAATCTGTAAAGTGTTTTTGTTTCTGGAATCAAACTAGAAGAGGTGTTGGGATCATGAGCATTTTTAAACAAAAGATGACACAGACTCAGCTTTAATAACCTTATCAATAAACATGAAGTAGTTTAAATGTTTGCAATGTTATAACGCTTAACAAGCTGGACAGTACAGGTGCTGGTCATAAAATTAGAATATCATCAAAAAGTTGATTTATTTCAGTAATTCCATTCAAAAAGTGAAACTTGAATATTGTGAAAAGGTTCAATATTGAAGACACCTGGTGCCACACTCTAATCAGCTAATTAACCCAAAACACCTGCAAAGGCCTTTAAAAGGTCTCTCAGTCTAGTTCTGTAGGCAACACAATCATGGGGAAGACTGCTGACTTGACAGCTGTCCAAAAGACGACCATTGACACCTTGCACAAGGAGGGCAAGACACAAAAGGTCATAGCTCAAGAGGCTGGCTGTGCACAGAGCTCTGTGTCCAAGCACATTAATAGAGAGGCGAAGGGAAGGAAAAGATTTGGTAGAAAAAAGTGTACAAGCAATAGGGATAACCGCACCCTAGAGAGGATTGTGAAACAAAACCCATTTGTGGGGGAGATTCACAAAGAGTGGACTGCAGCTGGAGTCAGTGCTTCAAGAACCACCACGCACAGACGTATGCAAGACATGGGTTTCAGCTGTCGCATTCCTTGTGTCAAGCCACTCTTGAACAAGACACAGTGTCAGAAGCGTCTCGCCTGGGCTAAAGACAAAAAGGACCAGACTGCTGCTGAGTTATGTTCTCTGATGAAAGTACATTTTGCATTTCCTTTGGAAATCAAGGTCCCAGAGTCTGGAGGAAGAGAGGAGAGGCACAGAATCCACGTTGCTTGAAGTCCAGTGTAATGTTTCCACAGTCAGTGATGGTTTGGGGTGCCATGTCATCTGCTGGTGTTGGTCCACTGAGTTTTCTGAGGTCCAAGGTCAACGCAGCCGTCTACCAGGAAGTTTTAGAGCACTTCAAGCTTCCTGCTGCTGACCAAATTTATGGAGATTTTATTTTCCAACAGGACTTGGCACCTGCACATAGTGCCAAAGCTACCAGTACCTGGTTTAAGGACCATGGTATCCCTGTTCTTAATTGTCCAGCAAACTTGCCTGACCCTAACCCTACAGAAAATCTATGCGGTATTGTGAAGAGGAAGATGCGATACGCCAGACCCAACAATGCAGAAGAGCTGAAGGCCACTATCAGAGTAACCTGAGCAGTGCCACAGACTGATCGACTCCATGCCACACTGCATTGCTGCAGTAATTCAGGCAAAAGGAGCTCCAACTAAGTATTTAGTGCTGTACATGCTCATACTTTTCATGTTCATACTTTTCAGTTTGACAACATTTCTAAAAATCCTTTTTTTGTATTGGTCTTAAGTCATATTCAAATTTTCTGAGATACTAAAATTGGGATTTTCATTAGTTGTCAATTATAATCATCACAATTAAAAGAAATAAACATTTGAAATACACTCACCTAAAGGATTATTAGGAACACCTGTTCAATTTCTCATTAATGCAATTATCTAATCAACCAATCACATGGCAGTTGCTACAATGCATTTAGGGGTGTGGTCCTGGTCAAGACAATCTCCTGAACTCCAAACTGAATGTCAGAATGGGAAAGAAAGGTGATTTAAGAAATGTTAAGCGTGGCATGGTTGTTGGTGCCAGATGGGCCGGTCTGAGTATTTCACAATCTGCTCAGTTACTGGGATTTTTACGCACAACCATTTCTAGGGTTTACAAAGAATGGTGTGAAAAGGGAAAAACATCCAGTATGCGGCAGTCCTGTGGGCGAAAATGCCTTGTTGATGCTAGAGGTCAGAGGAGAATGGGCCGACTGAGTCAAGCTGATAGAAGAGCAACTTTGACTGAAATAACCACTTGTTACAACCGAGGTATGCAGCAAAGCATTTGTGAAGCCACAACACGCACAACCTTGAGGCGGATGGGCTACAACAGCAGAAGACCCCACCTGGTACCACTCATCACCACTACAAATAGGAAAAAGAGGCTACAATTTGCACAAGCTCACCAAAATTGGACAGTTGAAGACTGGAAGAATGTTGCCTGGTCTGATGAGTCTCGATTTCTGTTGAGACATTCAGATGGTAGAGTCAGAATTTGGTGTAAACAGAATGAGAACATGGATCCATCATGCCTTGTTACCACTGTACAGGCTGGTGGTGGTGGTGTAATGGTGTGGGGGATGTTTTCTTGGCACACTTTAGGCCCCTTAGTGCCAATTGGGCATTGTTTAAATGCCACAGCCTACCTGAGCACTGTTTCTGACCATGTCCATCCCTTTATGACCACCATGTACCCATCCTCTGATGGCTACTTCCAGCAGGATAATGCAACATGTCACAAAGCTCGAATCATTTCAAATTGGTTTCTTGAACATGACAATGAGTTCACTGTACTGAAATGTACAGTCACCAGATCTCAACCCAATAGAGCATCTTTGGGATGTGGTGGAACGGGAGCTTCGTGCCCTGGATGTGCATCCCACAAATCTCCATCAACTACAAGATGCTATCCTATCAATATGGGCCAACATTTCTAAAGAATGTTTTCAGCACCTTGTTGAATCAATGCCACGTAGAATTAAGGCAGTTCTGAAGGCGAAAGGGGGTCAAACACAGTTTTAGTATGGTGTTCCTAATAATCCTTTTGGTGAGTGTCTATCAGTCTGTGTGTAATGAATGAATATAATATACAAGTTTCACTTTTTGAATGGAATTACTGAAATAAGCAGATGACATGGCACCCCAAACGATCACTGACTGTGGAAACGTTACACTGGACTTCAAGCAACGTGGATTTAGTGCTTCTCCTCTCTTTCTCCAGACTCGGGACCTTGAGTTCCAAAGGAAATGCAAAATGTACTTTAATCAGAGAACATAACTCAGCAGCAGTCCAGTCCTTTGTCTTTATCCCAGACGAGACACTTCTGACGCTGTCTCTTGTTCAAGAGTGGCTTGACACAAGGAATGCGACAGCTGAAACCCATGTCTTGCATACGTCTGTGCGTAGTGGTTCTTGAAGTACTGACTCCAGCTGCAGTCCACTCTTTGTGAATCTCCCCCACATTTTTGAATGGGTTTTGTTTCACAATCCTCTCTAGGGTGCGGTTATCCCTATTGCTTGTATACTTCCTTCCCTTCGCCTCTCTATTAATGTACTTGGACACAGAGCTCTGTTAACAGCCAGCCTCTTTAGCTATGACCTTTTGTGTCTTGCCCTCCCTGTGCAAGGTGTCAATGGTCGTCTTTTGGACAGCTGTCAAGTCAGCAGCCTTCCCCATGATTGTGTTGCCTATCGAACTAGACTGAGAGACCTTTTAAAGGCCTTTGCAGGTGTTTTGGGTTAATTAGCTGATTAGAGTGTGGCACCAGGTGTCTTCAATATTGAACCTTTTCACAATATTCAAGTTTCACTTTTGAATGGAATTACTGAAATAAATCAACTTTTTGATGATATTCTAATTTTATGACCAGCACCTGTATATTAGCTGTGAGAAATGTATTTGGTGTAGAAACGTGGTATTTCCCATTTTCCCATTTCCAACATTTCCAACTGAAACCTATATGAAAGATGTTTTATGATTCACCTTCATGTACATGCTTATGCTTATCTCGTCATTTATTTGCAGTATCTGTGGTAACATTTACATACCAGAACAGTTTCGCACTCTCAATTCATTAGTTTTGTCATTTGCATCCGTGATGTTGGTTTCACCGGAGGGAGGCGTCCATTTCAATTCTGTCACACAGGTGAGACGCATAAAACAGGTCAGAACCACCTCTTCTCAGTTTTGTCATCTACGTTGAGGTGAGTAGTGGTTCTTGTGTTCAGTACACTTTTTACACGATAACTTGTACTTATTCCCATTGAGTATATTTAGGGCTACTGTTATATTAGCCAGGTTTCCATTGAGCAGGGTTTATTTTACGAAAGCAGAAATGTGCCATGGAAACGATGTCGGAGAAGATGGTTCTGGTGGTCTTTTGATTGGAAGTGTAGGCTATTTTTTTAAGTGTTTGATCAAGGAATCGCATGGGCATCACCTGGCAATAACACCACTCCGCATTTAATTGTAAGGGCCTAATCCATTGTTGGCTAATCAACTAAAGTTTAGTTTTTAATACTAGTATTCTTGATACTCAAAAATGCCTGAATGGCTTAACATTGGCATTTTGTTTCACAAAATATAAGTGATGTAAATGTACATTATCTGTATTGCATCAGTGTAAGTTACACAATAGTTGTGACAATCAATTGTGTAATTTCCTAACTATCCATGCTAGCCATCTAAAACATTTCTCGTGTGTTTGGGGCATACATGATGTGGTCTCAACTGCGCAGTAGGCTATTACATGATGGAAACACACGTTTCTCAAATTAATGGAAACGCTTTTGTTTGGCGTTACTTAAATATTTCTGTTGCATGTTGTGTGGGCTGCCAGTCAAGCAATAACGTTAAACAATTAAAAAAATGTACGCTTGAATCCAAATCGTTAACATTATTTTATACGGATTTTGTTGGTGTTTGCGCATTATTTCATTGCCTAATTTGAGCCGTCCGGTTCAGAGTAGCTGCACTCATCACATGCGCACATTTTTGATGTGTCTCTGGTGATGAGTATCCTCCAGTCGTGCAGGGCTGAAACTTTTTTTTTTTCCTTTTTCTCCCTGCTACTTTATTTCACACACCTGGTGTCCCAGGACTGAATATGTCCCTGACGAGTAGTGTTTCAGTCCTAGTGGGCAGTTAAACAGCTTTGCTCTATGGCTTGAAAATGAGAAATCCTATTGAACATTCCAACTTTGCTCACTGTTTTGAGCTGAGGCTGTTGTGCTGTAGGCAATGAACAGGGCATCTCACAAGCAGTGAGGTATACTTTACCAATTAAAAACTTAATGCAGTCTCCTTTCACCTCATGAAACTCCTCCCACCAGATTAGCCTGGCCCAGATGATTAACTCACCCAATGGTTACACTGTTGGGTTGTTTTAGTTTTTTCTTACCTCTGCAATCAAAATGACTTTAATTCAAGTTGTTTGAGCCTAATGATAACATTTTAAACTATCTATAATCAGTTCCTGTACCTCAGTCTAGGTCTAGACCCACAACTTGGTGTACACTGACAGTGTAATTTCCAAATGGACAAGAACCACACATAAAATGGTTTGCATTTTTCCAAGGCACTGCAGTAAAGAAAATGGTTTCCCAACTCGAGAGTGCAATGGAGGGGCTAATTCGAGTTTTCCACTCGTACTCCTCCAAAGAAGGGGACAAGTACAAACTGAGCAAAGTCGAGCTGAAGAATCTGTTGCAAGGTGAACTGAGTGACTTCCTGGCGGTGAGTCCTATTTCTGCCCAGAGGGATGGGGTTTCAGTATGAAGGTACTTCTGGATGTACACTGCCACAACATAAAACATGAATTTTAACATTGACAATTGGGACTCAGTCTTTGAGAGAGCGTTATTTTGGATACATTGTAATAGAACGGAAATGGTGCCCGTCTTAAACATTTCAGATCTGAATGTTTTCAGTATAATGGTGTGATCTTCCTTTTGTGCAGTTTTGCCAATTTAATGAACTATTTCAATTTCACCTGCAGGCAAGTAAGGACCCTATGGTAGTGGAGAAAATCATGAACGATCTGGATGAGAACAGAGATGGTGAGGTGGACTTCCAGGAGTTTGTTATCCTGGTTGCTGCTCTGACAGTGGCCTGTAACGAGTTCTTTGTTGAAGCACTGAAAGAATGAGTGACACGTCTGGGACTTGACCTTCCTGTTTGTCATTCACTGTCAAGAAAACAAACAGCCTTTAATTTAAATTGTGTAACTCATGACTATCATTTTGCTACTTGTTGACTGAAGGATGCTTCATTATATAGGCATGTAATGGTTGTAAAATGATTGCATTTAATCCTGTGAGGGTGTGGAGATCTCAGTGTAGAAACTTGTTTATTTGGCTCTGGTCAGATCAATAAAGATGACATGTGATTTTCATCCTTGCTGTGTTTCCAGGACAATTTTCTGTAATTTCTTTTGCATGTGAGATTTGAAGCCATCAGGTGGAAGAACATTTTTTACCTTGTTGATGACTGCAAGAAGCATTGTCACACTGTGGTACTGGTTAAATTGGTAAACATTTTCACCTGGCCTAAATTGCTACCACACTTGTTTTTGCACAGTGGATCCACACAATTTACAAAATAACTAAATATACTCTGCAGATGTGTCATTCTTAATTACAACTGCTAGTTAGTGTACAAAATGAACATTTGGGCAAATCAAATGTAGGTGATTGGACTTAAGACACAATGTGCTGGTGAAACAAATTTTTATATAGCTAGACAAGATAAACCTTGAGTCAAGTCCATAAGTGAAACTACTTCAGATCCAGTCTTCATTAAAAGCAAGTGGGAGAACTACTTAAGGCTTGACACTACACACATTGGCAACTTAATACTAGTCTGGATGCCTTTAATTATGTAACGGTCACTTGTCCTGCAGTCATTTGTGTTAAATACCCCCTGTAACACTAACCTATGCAATGTGTGGTGCAGAGATTGTAACATTGAAGCCTTTCTGTTGGTTTGAATTTGACTAATGTACAAAAAATGCTAATTATGTAGATGAGCGACAGCTGGCAATTTTAAACACTTGGGCCTGTAATACAGAGGGCTTCAGAAGGCTGAATAAATCAAACTGCAAATAGAATGTTTCAGGTTACGATGCTGTGACCTACGTACACCTGGGGGAGGGAACCCAACAACCCACCATGTGATCTCTCTGTGGAGTGGTGGGAAAAGGTATGGGGTCATAGTGTAATCAAGTATGACACAAGCACTGTTACTTTATTCCAAACAAATGGGGAATAGGGGCTGGATGGAACCAAATCAAAGAAACCCCTCTCCTATCTTACCTGCCTATCCACTACTTGCCTAACTTCAAGTGCCAAACGGCATGCTAACTAAAATACAGAAGGTGGTCTGCCCAGGGGCCTGTTGCACAAAACCAGGATAAGGGATTAAGCCGGGATATCCAAGTTATTCTGGATTAATTTATCTTTGACTTGGTTGCACATTTCACTGATAAACACAATTGCGTCAAAGGTTTTACTTGTGTAGTTGTAATGATTACATTTTGTATTCTCAGGTGAATTCTTTGCTGTTCTGCTGGGATACATGGGTTATGCCTGTGAGACATAACTTCTCACTCCCCTTGCAGACCCTCAGACAGCAGCACAACAAGGATACAATCTTGCCCATGCAAGAACAAGGACCCGAATTGAGATGGCATTTGGCCTTCTCAGGTCACGATTTCAGTGTCTCCACCACCTGAGGGTCACCCCTGACAGGGCCTGTGACATTACTGTAGCCTGCACGGTCCAACACAATATTGCCTGTCTGAGAAAGGAAAGGGGTCCAGCAGTGGCACCAGGAGATTGAGTGGGACAATGCAGCTATATTCCCAGATGACATTAATGGCAGGCTGTTCAGAGACCAATACATTATTTCAGATGAGTGATTTCATTGTCTTGTCCTTCTCCAATAAAGGATTGTTTGTGTTTCTCCTTAATTAGGCCTAATGTTTTATTCGATATTATAATAGCTTACTTTGGTTTCATAACCTCAATTTTCATCTCACCTCACTGAGCTAATAACTTTGCATAGTGTAGTGTACATTCATCACACAGGGAACACCACAATGCTTCTTAAGCTTTTTATTTTAGTGCTGTCACTTGTCAGTTTGGAGCTTGGGAGAGAGAAAGAAAAACATGATTAATACATTGTTTTACAGATGAGCTAACAGTGGGGATTGAAGTCACTTATTTTCTAGTTCCTGGATTTTCCTCAGTGTTCTATTCTTGATTTCCAAGGTCCAGATCCTGGAGAGTCCTTTTACTTACAGCAATCTGTGCATCTGCCAGCTCTATTTACTTGTTCAGATGTCATGTATACCTACATCTTAGTTTGTGAATTCTGTAAACCACCCATTGATTAGCACAGCAGGAATTGTGCATAATTCAGATTTCCATTAGGCCATACTTACTATGTTGCCAGGCTGGCTGTCATACTGTACTGCGTCTGGATCCTGTTACATACAGATCCTTCCATCACAGGCCTTCCTTGGTTCAAATCAAGGGACATTTCCTCAGCTGGGGGGGAAGTCTGCAGCTAATAAGCATATTAAAAGCAATTAAAACAGTGTACAACTTTTCTAGAAAGAAGATATTTTTAAATCCTTACGCATTCAGTCGGCCCGATATTGTCTGCCAGGCTTTTTCTCTCAGTTTAATAACAGCCGCCGTATTTCCTTTTCTGCATATTATATGCTTTACCTCCTCATAACTTTCCATAATTAGTTGCTGCTCCTCGGGTGAAAAATATGCCGCACGCGTCTTCTCCATCTCTGAATCTGTGATCGATACCGTGGTCTATTTAAGAACGCCGTGGACGTGCACTTATCCTGAATATCTACACCTGGCTTGACGTCGCTTCACCTTCTCATCCTGGCTCGGCAAACGTGCAACCGATTGAGCCGCGATGAGCGGATCACGCTAAGTCAAGCTGTGCTTTTTCAGTTATCCTGGATTTCTTCATTCTACTTTTGTGCAACAGGCCCCTGGTCTTACCTAATGTGTATAAATAACAATACAGGTAATGTATACCCACAGTTCCTTGCCTACACACTCCCAATGTGCTCCCCTTCCCCCCAGATGCAATTGAAAAAAGGTATTACACAAATATAGCAGTAGGTAACAATAAACAACACTACTTCCTATTTTTTCCTATGACACCTAACACAAAGCTCACACAGATAGTAACCGCAAACAACACAGGATACAAGGGGGAGTTGATAAAGGACACTGGCTTTTATCAGGCTGGGGAAGGAGAGGGTGGCTGCAGGAACCCAGCTGGGGGGGGGGCTAGAGCTCCAATCAGTGGCAGGGCCAAACAATCAGCTGCTCCAGGGATCCTGAAACAGACACAGAAACAAAGCCCACACACATACGAACACACAGCAACACAGAAACAAAGCCCGCACACATACGAACACACAGCAACACAGAAACAAAGCCCGCACACATACGAACACACAGCAACACAGAAACAAAGCCTGCACACATACGAACACACAGCAACACAGAAACAAAGCCCACACACATACAAACACACAGCAACACAGAAACAAAGCCCGCACACATACGAACACACAGCAACACAGAAACAAAGCCCGCACACATACGAACACACAGCAACACAGAAACAAAGCCCGCACACATACGAACACACAGCAACACAGAAACAAAGCCCACACACATACAAACACACAGCAACACAGAAACAAAGCCTGCACACATACGAACACACCGCAACACAGAAACAAAGCCTGCACACATACGAACACACAGCAACACAGAAACAAAGCCTGCACACATACGAACACACAGCAACACAGAAACAAAGCCCGCACACATACAAACACACAGCAACACAGAAACAAAGCCTGCACACATACAAACACACCGCAACACAGAAACAAAGCCTGCACACATACAAACACACCGCAACACAGAAACACAGCCTGCACACATACAAACACACCGCAACACAGAAACTGGGGAACATAACTAATTCAGTTTTCCTCTAATAATTACTCACTAATTACTACAGCTGATAGGCTCAAACAAATTATGATCCCAATTGGTCTACTTGTTTAATGCCACCAATGTCCACAGGAGCATGCTGTCATAATCTAGACTGATCACCATTTAGTTAGACTGATCACCATTTAAGATACTTGTGATTAGAGCTATTTTACAGTGATGTATGTGTCAATCCCTGATAATGAACAACGCCTTGAAAAAACAACAGTCATGAAACGTGCTTTGAAAATAACTATCCTTTATTTCTGACAAATTGGGACAGAAAAGGGGTACATTCTCTTTTTAAAATGCTTGTCCAAACATATGAAAAAGCAATTGCATTAAAAATGTCTTATGTAATGAAATAATTTACATTTAAACTCAATTTGTTGAGCATTAATGAGGAACTGAGTGAACAACAGGACTTGTGGTTTTATAGAATCCTTGGTTAAGAGAGCGTCCTCTCAGTCTCTTTGTCCCTTGTGGGCTTCATAGCCATCAGCACGAGGTTACGGGGAGAGAAGGCAGGGTCAAAGAGTGGCACCAGTTGACTGTCTAGACCTACACCAGAGAGAGAGAGAGTCGTTAAATGGTTTGGTGAAACAAGCTATAACATCTTTCATATGAATACAATAACACAAGCTGAGCCCATAAACAGTCTTTCTCTATGTGTCCATCAATTTCTCCACCTTTTTCCTGCAGGTACAGCATCCTGTCCAGTAGTACCAGTGTCTCCACCACCGGTGCCAGAAGCAGAGCCAGGCTGAAGTAGACCACCACACGGCCCTCCTGCCTCAGCATGGCCTCCACTCTGTCCGCGTCCAGGGGAAGGTCAGGGGGCAGGCCGACGCGAGGCAGACCCAGACGGGCATACCTGAGTACATGGAGGTCGGGGAGGGGTATATGATGAGGGACCGTCTTTCTAATACCAAGCGAGGAACTAGCCTTTTCATTCTAAAAATTGTACCGGCAAAATTATTCATTACACACAAGAACAAAAGGAATAAGAAAAGGATTGTTTTCCTCATAACAAAGAGAACTGCTGCCTGATGAGACCATAGGAGTTATAGACTATTGGAAACACTCACTCTGTAAATGAAAGTAGATGTGCTTTCTTTATTGTCTGCACTCCCACCCTGCGCAGCTCCGGCTGGGCCTCCCGGATGACCGTCTCCAGGGCTGCACGATAACAGTGTGTCCTCAGCGAGGCACTTTCCTCCCGCAGCCGCTGCATATACTCCTCTATGGCGTGACAGGCCCCCTCCCGCGCCTTATAAGACAGCTGGTGTCCTGGCAACCCCTGGACCCAGGAGCTCATTGGATAACCGTACTCAGAGTGAAACGTCTCATTGGTGGCCAGAGGATTGATGGGAGGGGCTATGAGGCCGGGGGGGTTCGGGTTCTCGCTGGTGGTGATCTTCATGTAGCAGCACGCCACTGACGTAATGCCACGCACGTGAGGGCAGCTGGAAAAGTGGCGAAGGAGGGTGGCACTGAGGTCCCCGCAGGCATGGAGGCCCGTTAGGACAAAATCTGGACATGCCTGCCCATTATCCGCCGGGCACACGACCCCTCCTGTAGACAAACTCCCTCGGCAAACTGGGTAGGCATATGGATCCTGTCCAGCTTCATTCTTGCACAGACGTTTTGGAAGAGAGAGAGCACCGGGTTGGGCTGCCAGAGATACGGCTATTTCCGGGGGGGATGTAGGGTTGTCACCATTAAAACCAGTCGTTTTGATATTGTCTTTGAGTGGCAGACTGGCAGACCGGCCGATGTCTGCGGTGGACTCAGTCTGGCCTGTGTGCTGCTGTAGCTGGTCAACTACTGTCACAGGCTCCCGTTGTCTCTTTTTACTGACTCCAGGCATCTGACCATCACAGCAAAATGTACCACTTCCTACTTGTTTGACAAAGTCTTCCCATGATGCTTTTGGGTTCACCCAGCCAGCCACATGGCAGGGGGAGGGGCCAGATGTAGAAAGCTGAGATCCATTCTGAAACTGTCAGCAGTAAATAAATTATTGCATTGCTAACTAACAATACACACCAAATTGCTTAACTCCCATCTGGATGGTCTGAGACAATTAAAAAAAGTTTTATGCACTCCACTACAGAGCAATATGGAGCTTTACCTTTTGCCTCTCTTTCTCCAGTGTCCAAAGAAGCTGTCCATCAAATTTGGATGCCATTGAAACTAGAGTAGGATCAGCCTCAATTCCAGTCACAGAAAGGCCAAGCCCAAATGACAAGAAACGAGTCAAATGACCCTGGGAACAACAGCAGTTTTAGATAAAACAATAATGAACATAAATTAAAATTTTTCATAACCTACATGTTAAAGATGTACTATGTTTTAGTTGGACAATGTACATAATGCAGGAGATGGATTTTCATTGAGGACCAAAAGCAACACCAAATGTCAGATAGGACCTAACGTGTTCAGATCATGACTTCTGTACAGCGCCACAGCAAAAACTGTCTGGCTTGTTTTCAAATCTTAATTACCCTTTGTTGTCCAACAGTTACAGTAAATATCACTTTGACAAATTAAATGTTTACACTAATATTTCTGATATTGTTTTAATGTTTATGTCTTTGAATTGTGGAATGGGCAATAGCTCCCATGAGCAGAAGCCATATAATGGAAACAAAACATTTATCAGTTGGTGGCAGAGCTGACAACATTTTGGTTGAGAACCTCATGAACAGATTTTTGTGAGTAGCTTGCAAATTGTGCATTAATTTGAAAGGCAACATAAAAAAATGCTTTAACGTATTTAAATATTAGAGTACTATTAAGAGTATTTGTATGTAGGCTACATGAAAAATAGAACACATAAGTAAATATAGTACTCAAAAAAATTAAGAGAACACGTAATCATCACTGTATAACACCAAGTCAATTAAACTTCAGTCTCAAGAGCATGGAGGAAACCAGGAGACCAGGAGACAGGCCGTTACACGAGGAGAGCTGGACATGACCGTAGAAGGGCATTAGCCCAGCAGCAGGACCGGTAACTGTCAGAAACAGACTCCATGAGGGTCCTGGCACCCTGACTGCTTGTTAGGTACAGAGTTGAAATCCTCAGACCCATCGCCAGACCTTATGCTGGGGCAGTGGTCCCTGGGTTCCTCAGGGTGCAGGACAATGCCCAGCCTCATGTGGCCAGACTGTAGGCAGTTTCTGGATTTCGAAGGCATTGAAGCCATTGACTGACCCTCACGTTCCCCAGACCTGAATCCAATTGAGAACCTATGGAACGTTATGTATCGTGTTTCCGATGCCGCCAAGTAGTGCCATAGACTGCCCAAGTAGTTGCCATAGGTTCCATTGACCGTTGTTATGTCATTTTGTTCTCAACAAGTTACACAATGTACAGTAAAGATTTTGATCCTTAATATATGCCCATCTTTGTGTTCCCTTAATTTTTTTGAGCTCTGTAGCAGAAACTGTTGACCTGGTTTATACAGGTTGATGAGATGTGTCATTCCAGACTTCACCCACCCTATTATTGAACACATTATTAGATTTAAGTGCAATATTGTACAATGAATCTGGATAGATCATTAGATTACCTGTCCTGAACCCACATCCACCACACTATTGCAGTCTGTCAGGTCACAAAGACGCCTCACCAACTGGGGAAATAAATAATCACCATCAACAAGCAAGTCAAGCTTACTCTAACCCTTTACAGAGGATGCAAATTAAGTTAACCAAACAAATTCATGTAATGACAGAAAATATACACTACAGTTGTGGTCAAGTTTGCATATCCTGGCAGAAATTATGACATTTTTGCATTGATTTTGAAAATATAACTGATCATGTAAAAAAAAATCTTATTTAAGGATAGTGATCATACAAAGCCATTTATTATCACATAGTTGGCTCCTTTTTAAATCATAATGATCACAGAAATCACCCAAATGGCCCTGATCAATGTTTGGCCTTGTTAAGAGACACACAAGGTGAATCACACAGCTTAAAATGGCAATTAAAGGTGAATTTCCCACATCTGTGGCTTTTTAAATTGCAATTAGTATCTGTGCATAAATAGTCAATCAGTTTTTAGCTCACACGTAGATGCACTGAGCAGGCTAGATACTGAGCCATGGGGAGCAGAAAAGAACCGTCAAAAGACCTGCGTAACAATGTAATGTAACTTTATAAAGATGGAAAAGGATATAAAAAGATATCCAAAGCCTTGCAAATGCCAGTCAGTACTGTTCAATCTTAAACGTGAGGTTCATGCAAGACGACCAAAGACTTTCCATGACCTGGAGGCATTTTGCCAAGGCGAATGGGCAGCTATGCTACGCCACCTGCGAGAATTCAGGGCTTCATAGACAACTACTACAAAACACTGCATGCTGTCATTGATGCTAAAGGGGGCAATACACCGTATTAAGAGCTAAGGGAATGCAGACTTTTGAACAGGGGTCAGTTCAAGTTTTTCTTTGTTGTTTTGTTTTATGATTGTGCCATTCTGTTATAACCTACAGTTAAATATGAATCCCATAAGAAATAAAAGGCGTGTTTTGCCTGCTCATATATTTGACCAATTCTCCAAGTGTATGCAAACTTTTGAGCACAACTGTATATTTATTGGCAAACAGTTAAATGTGATTAAGTCTATTAATAGTTTATAGCAAGGGTCTTTAACCCTTGAAGCCAGCTCCACTATGTATATTTCATTGCAATCTCCAAATCAGTAGGGATATGAAATTAATTAACCCGAGTGTAAACAGGTGTGGTTTTTGGAATGACTGTTTTGAAACTGTGTGAATAGAAGTTTAATGAAATCCGTTCACTTTGAGGGCGGTCACTAGGAGTTTGAAACACGCATGCAAAAGGAAATTAGAAAGAGCAGGTTTGTCAAGACAGTCAACAAATAGAGCTAGTTATTTGATAATAGTCATAGAACAGTAATTTGAGTTATACAGAAAACAATTTCTAATGTTGGATAGCTAGTTATTTGAGAGACATACAAATGAGTAGGTAATTTGAGAAGGAGACAACATAATTATTAAGAGTGATGCTTAGCTAAGTTCTTGGAAAGGGCAATGGAGAATAGCGGGGAAAGGAGTTGGCTCCATTGTTTGGGAACATTTCGACCTGGAATCCCCTAATAAGGTAATGTGCTAAATCAATAGGCTATTATTACTGAATTAGATGTGCCATATTTGGTTCAAATGGGGTTTGAGCAAATACTTCATTCTGTAGGTTTTAGCCTACTGTCTTGTCTTAGGTCCAGTGCTTGCGGTAACCTGAATATCATTTTGCATACAACAATAACATCACAATTGAGGCATCTTAGGTCTAAGCACCCACATTCGTATTAATCCTGTAGATCTTGGACCGGTTTTTCCATTTATCTTTTGTATTTACATTATGAGCATACATCATGCAAACTAAATTGCATTATGTTCTTTTCTCTTATCATATTCGGGTCCAGAAAACAAGATCTGGGTTTGGCCCATGCAAGGATGATTTTCATGGATTCCCAAACATTTTCTGTTGGTTAAGGATCAAGGATTCAGGGCTTTGGTTAAACCTCTGGACCCCATACATCTTACCAAGTGCAAAGACCAGGAAATTACTGGAAAAGTGAGTAGCATGGTCACAGATGGCGCATCAAATATGGTGGCCTGTGTAAATTCTTTACAAATCAGACATGTACACTGCTTTGCACACACACTCAACGTGGTGGTAAAGAAGGACATGGATTCAATCCCTGAACAGGAGGACATCCATACTCAAGACACAAGACTGTGTTACTTCAGGTCCAGCACCATAGCCAAGGACAAGCTGCCAGAAATTGTGGTGGCCTCAACAGAACACATATAAGAAGTTGATTCACAATGGAACAGCACCTTCTCCAGGTTCCAACATCTGTATGAGCAGAGAGAGCCAGTAGGAGCCATCCTCCCCACTCTCAAAACATCCTCCCCACTCTGTATTTCTAAATCAGAATTTCAAGGCCTTTGTTGCTGAAGTGTTGCCACAAGCACGTTCCCTAACACTGTAACAAAAGTCATATTACACTTCATCTCTCCCATGTAGTACAAGTTTTCTGTCCACCAAAATAGCCATGCTTCATCAACTTCAGTATCCATTTCAGTCAAAACATTTCTATGAATTCGCTTAACCACCTAGGTAGTATTAGTACTATGTTAATTAATATATACACACATTAATGTATTTGTAACTGAAGGCCACACTATATTTGAACAGTCTATATGAGAACAGAAGTTGTGGATACATTGGGTGGAATTGTTTTTTAATGTTATTTATGTAGTCATTATACACATTGCTAAGGTCTGTGTCCAGGCCCTCTGCAATCTGTCATGCCTAAAAAGGTCTACACAGGAACATCCTAAAGTTAATACTATTCTTGAAGCTTCAGTACTTGGGCGGCTTAGATGCAAGGTGGACCAAGGTGGACCAGTTTAAACACACAAACTGGAGTTTGTTTCCCACGCAAGCCACCCTTGACTCCCATTCGGACATTGAAACATGTGCTTCCTCCGTTCTGGATTACATCAACATCTGCATCAACTATGTCACCCCACAAACAAATAAAGCCCTTCCCCAATCAGAAATTGTGGATGAACAGAGAGGTCCGACAACTGCTAAAGGCACGCATCGCTGCTTTCAGATCCAGCGCTGTGGAGGCCTAGAGCTCATCCCGAGCCAACTGGAAAAGGCGCATCAAGATGGCTAAAAACGACCACAAATGCAGATTGAGGAGCACTTCAACAACAAACCCTGATGCAAAAAATTTGAAGAAGCAGAGGAATATATAAAGAGATACTTTTGGTCTACCCTGCTGCAAAACTGGGTTGAACAGGTTGATATGGTTACTATGGTTGCAATATCTCAAGTTTGGTACGAGATATTCACATACTTTTTAGCTACATGAATCGGAAAAACTATAGGTACATAAAGCTGTTTGTGTCTGGTTCAGAAAGTACTTTATATTGGAGCGTTTTTTGAAAAATAGGGGGAAATCCTGTTGCTATGGTTACTCTGGTTGCAGTATCTCCTGTTTGGAAAGAGATATTTACATATTCTTTTCTGATTTAAATAGCTGAGAAGTAGAGGAATATATTAAATATATTTTTTGTCCATCTTACTGGGAAAGTGGATTAATCAGCAGCAGTTTGGAAATATTGCTAAAAAACTGGTTGCTATAGTTACTGCAGTTGTAAAATCTTGTTTGGTAAAAGTGAGTGAAATGTTTTTCACAATAATATTTTTTGAGTGAATCTTCAATCTTTTCAATTTTCTGTAAGTAGTTCAGAAAGGTGTAAAAGTAGATGGTTTGGGAGAACTTTTACTTAGAATGCTGGAGTGTGAACAATGGAACCTTCAAATTTCTGAAGAAATCCCATTCATGTCAATGAAGTTTCAAAAGTTTAATATTGTTAAAAGATTATAAAAAAGTTGTAAACAAGCAACTTAATCCAGACCAGTCTACATGTTTTTAAAGTTTCAATGAAGTGTCTGTCTTAAACGGTGTAGGAGGATTAGGGTTCTAAAGAAAAATAATAAGTAGTATGTCGAAGAAATAACCTGGGGTGTTTTGCTGCGCAAGTCCCAGTAATAAAAATATATATGTCAAAGAACTAACCTTGGGCTATTTGCAGTGCAGGCCCCAGTAAATATCTAAAACTGGAGTAAAATAACTGTAACAAACAAGGAATGGCGGGACGCTCGAGCAGTGGCACTTCTGCGCATGCAGAGTTTACAATGTGTACGCCTTCTGGTATTGTGGGCAGAAATGCTGGGATTGGGAAATTCTGATGTTTCTTTAAAGATCTTCTACTGACCCCAGGAATGTGACAAATATTCAATATGTGGCTTTCGGTGTGGTGGAAAGTAATGACATTGTAAGCAAGGTATAGTCGTAGCAATGAAAACGGGAGTTTAACTTTTCCGGTTGTAGTTAGGTAAGATCGTTACCAAACTGGTACGTCAATTGTTACATTGTCAGTACGTTGTGTAATTACGTTGCTGCGACATCCTGAGCAGGTAACAAAGATTACAAAATGTGGATATGCAATTACCTTCAGATAATATTGCCACAATGTTGTGAGAAGGTAATGTCATGACGTTACCAATCCATTCCATTGTGGTTGGTCGTGGTACGTAAAGTGTTTGCTGGGTAGGAGCCTACAACTGAAAAGTGTATCTGAATATGTATTAGGGGAAATGTTGTATATTCACATCCATATAAAGTTCTATTCATGCAAAAAAGTATATACATATGAAAAGTAGTATGAACATCCATACTGTGCCCAGCCTCTGGATCTCATGCTGTTTCTTGGGTTTTACATGTTTCCTGAATATGTGTCCAAGCAGTGAGCTCTGACTCTGGTTCTCCAGGAACTCCTCTGACTTCACTGTATCCACATCATGTCCCCGCTTTCTTTGGGGTTTCCTGGGGAATGCCAGAGCATGCGCTGTAGCCCGGAAAGACAATAGCGAGAGAGGCCATACACAGGAGTAGCTGAAATAAAAATAAAATGTTATCTTCAATATTTTACAATAGAATAAAACTCAAACATTAACAAATACCCAAGGATTACGAATACCTTCTATTCACATTCCATCTGTCCAACAGGAGGTCAGCTATTTGTGGGGGTGTCAGGTCACTGATGACCTGTTGCCATTTGACAGGCAATGTGTCCCATAGATTCTCACTGAAAAATTCCTAGAGAGGGACAAATCCTAATCAGTTACCATGAAGTAAAAGAGTACAAAAAAAATCACAATTTAATCCAGGGATCAATGCTTCAATAGCAGCATTTTCAGACAGCCCTATTCTGATCTTCTTGGTATTTATAGAATTAGAACCACCCTCCTTCACAAAGTATGTTACACATTACACTCTTTGAACTTAATGTTGTAATGGTGCTGCTAGTGGTAACAAGCAAGTAGAGACAGAATACATAACCTACACAAAAATATATAATTATTGACATAGCGCTAAAAATAGAGATGAGCAATGAATATAATACATGTACTTCAGGTTAATGTACATATCTGAGGTATGAAAATACTATATCTAGATGCAGGGAGATGAATAGTGTTTAGTGCAGCCATTTCATTTATAGTGTGGAGGGGGTCTTATTGTGGTGAGCATAGTCTTATTAGTCTCTCTGGGATAGATGCTGACATGCAGAGGGCCAGTCTGGGAAAATAAAAATGTTGGATGGCAGGATTTTTTGGGTCATGTTTGACCTCTACTGCTTGCCTGCCTGGGGATCATTTTTGGAACACGGTAGGGAGGTGCCAATGAGGATCCTTCCTGTTTGCTTCCTTTCCTTGGAATCAGGCACAACCTCAGTGGAGGGAGGGTGGCAGCCACTGACCAATTCAGCAGACCAGACCAGGTATTACAGTTTACAACCACACCTGACAAGGTCCAAAACCAGGCAGTAATGGAAGAGGTAAGGATGGACTCGGTCTGGCTTTACGCATCAATCTTACCCTCACTGGGAGGTAGTGTATTTCAGCTGCTGCACAGCACACGTCAACTGATGTGCCTTTCTGGTGTTTGCTGTAATGAGCTTGTGAGAGCTGATGGTCACTAGGAAGCTGTTAACCAAACTAACAACTTGAGCATTCATTCTTGTGGGAGTTTCCTGATAACTACCACCTCCACGGTTTTGTCGGTGTTCCACAACTTGTACTCCGCACCATCAGTGAAGAGACGAACCAGCGTTTTGACAATTGCAAACCTGAGTATATTGAAAGATATGGTTGTTGATGTAGAGTAAGGGAGAGAGTGATTCAGTGCCATGAGTGCCAAAAGTCTGAAATATCCTTACCAATTGTCACATATTGCATCCTGTTGATCAGGTAATCACTCACAAATTAACCTGTTTAGCTGACTATATAGTGCAGTATATATTGGAGAGTATATATTGCAGTAGTTCTCAAATGGTGGTGTTGAATGCAAAGTTCACAAACTATCTTGGCATGTGTTTTTTAATTGCAAAGATGTTTGAGGATCTAGGGAAATGCCATGTTGACAGCATTGTCCACAGACCTCTTGGCTCTTTAGGTAACTGCAGTAGGTGAAAGGAGACAGTGGTGGAATTGAGAAGAGACAGGAAAAGGTGCTCTAACATTTTCATAGTGAATTAGGTGGGGGCTAAAGGTCTGTAGCTTTTCAGGAAGGACACCTGTTTTTTGGGGGGAATGTTAAGATGATTAAGCGCCTGAAACAGATTGAGCACACTTTTCTAGTAACAGACAGATGTGATGGGTCAAAAGACCAATTAGTAGAGAGAAAATATCACAATGGGGCTGCCTGTACAAACCTTTTATATACAGTCTATGGTACAAACACAGCCAATGAGAATTGATCTGACTGGTAGCTTATACATACAGTGATTTCAACTTTCCCATAGATGCTGAAATTAAAGTCGCTACACCCAATGGCTATGGATTGGGGTAGATGCTAAAAATAGTTAACGGTGGACTTAACACTTTGATACGTACAATTATGTAGGAATCGGAGATGTGTTTGTATGTTGACAGAAAATGTGTAAGATTTCTTGCCAACTCTCTTTGCTGCTCTGCTGAAAGTGTCGGTAAGGACATCCTTAGACTGTCACACCGGCATCTGCTTAAAAAACAGTTTACTCCCTGTGAACATCAAACATCAACATTAGGTTATTTCAACTTTGTTAAACAGTTTCGGTATGTTGACCTAGCTAGCTATGAAACTGAAGCGCATTTTCATCAATGTATGGACCACTAAACACATGCTGGATGGTGAGGCCATACACAGTGCATTCACACATTCGGTCTTCCATTCGTCCGAGTTAGCCCTTCCCCAATGTACTGTCTGTAGCTAGTTTTGTGGTTAGCCGGCAACAGTAGCATATCAAAAAAAGCTATGCTTATTTCTAAGGTATGTGATAAATAACTCGGCATCATAGTTTAGGTCACCATCTGGAAGGATGTCAGCGACATTTGACAACTTACAAAAAGACAACAGCTGCACTAATTACCAATGGAGCTGCGTTGTAGCTATTAAGGTGGTTCGAAGCCACGGACTGATGGTTCGAAGACTACCTTCACCCGATATTTACAGTAGCACGCGAAAAATAACGGACTCAAGTGAAAGACCCGAATCCGTTCCACCCCAACTGTACACGTCATCAAGTTGTTTACTGGTCGCATCCCAACAGATACATTTTGAAAGGAGATGGAGGGACTTTTCCTATTCCTTTTACAATTTCATGTCCCAATAAATTGTGGACATGTTGTCATACGGAGTCTCACGCGTGCCAAGCTAATCGACACGAAATCCCATGTAGAAACGAAAAGCAATTGTCGCGCATGTTATTTATAAATAAGTAATGTTACAGTTAAATGGTACTACAAAGAACAGATTAGAGGTATCGCGAAGGCTATTTTGTCAAATCTCTGCTGAGCGGGAGGGTTACGTTACATTAAAGTGTTTGTATTAAAATCTCCTACATATTATAACACATCTGACCTTAACTCACCGTCACAACCGGTCACAACCACCAATGATGACCCCTGAACCGGAAGTATTCAACTTTTGTTCAATACATTGGTGACAGGGCTGCTAAGGAAGTGGGGAGCATGGCGCTCTCTTAAGGTCAGTATTTATTTAGTTGTATAACACTGGTTTATGCGTGCAAATGCCAGTATAAAATATGAATGCAGACGTCCAGTTAGGTCTGAAGAAAACTTTCCATCCTAGCTAATATATTAATCGCTGTTTGAAAAAGCTTAGCATCAGGACTAGGAAGCATTACTGTACACTAGCTAATTAACTAGCAAGCTAAAAAGCCAACATTAAGTGATTGGCAGAACGACGCTCCACCGAAACAGTGACACCATTGAAAGATTTGTGTCGAGGATATATGAAACGCTTGAAGCATTTACTCGACAGTGACATCTGCTGGAAGTTTTTCTATGTCGAGTGGTTCTGTTACTTGGACAGACTATCGAACCTACGTTTTCGCCTATATTCGTCCAAAACTGTTTAATAGGCTCTGTGCACAAGCGTATGAACGAACTTCCGCTTTAGCCAGATGTCGGCATATCATTTTCCGGTTTACTTAAGGCGATCTCCCGCGTCGCGCAAAATTTCAGTTTTTAGATGTCTCCAAGACCTGCCTAAAATAAGCATTAGTGATGTCCATCGAATTGTTGATGCCTGGTCCCCTGCTCCAACAAGCAAGCGGAACAAGGGATTCAAACTCTACCAAACTCTACGTATGAAGTTATATGCACAGCTACTAGGGTAAGTAGTTTACTGTGGTATGCCGGCCGGCTATCGGCTAAGTGTAGTATTAGGCAGGAAAATAAAACGCATAAAAATTCACCCTAGCCTCAAAAACGGCAAAAGAACGCTGGCTGAGCTGGAACGCTAGCGCGTCCCCATAGCAAGTGAATTGCAACGAACATTCGTTCGGCCTTTTTCTAACCTGAATGAAGCTTAAAATTCAGTAGCCTCAAAAGCACCAAAACAGGTTTACTTCCTCTTTTATTTTATTACCTTAACCTCATTTCCATAGACTGTAAAAAAAAAATGGACAACGCCCCTTCGCTCTTTTCCATTGGTGAAAACTGAAGCCGCCAGTGTCCCGATATGGCGCTGACATCTTGGACTTGCGTCTGCGCAGATAGCGATCTTGGGACCAGTTCTGCGCAGTAGTTATGCGCAGTAGCGAGCAGGAAGTAAAGCCGTGAAATCAACGGCCGCACCCCTGTGCCCCGCCCTCACTCTCCCTCGCAGAATGCGCATACCGTAATCAATCGCAAGCACACGGGGCACTGTTTTGGAAGTGGAGTCCTGCTCCTGTGAACTCTGTCTGCTCCGTTCCACTCCAACCTCATTAAAATACGATATTTTATAGCCTAACTTACATAATGTTTAACCTTAATTTAGAATAGGCCTAATACAAAAATAATTGGTAACTTCTAGCTAACGATCACCTGCTAGCTATTAACATGGCTATTAACGAGGCTTGTTGTCTTTTAGCTAACGTTACCTAGCCCATTACATTTATTTACTAATTAAATAGCTTATAAATGTAACTTACCGAAAAAAATTCTAAGATCGATTGGAAATGCCAGATCGGTTAGCACAATCTACTGCAGAACAACCCATTATGTCTGTGTGAAATTATATCAATTATAGAAATTTAGAGATTCAATTTAAAGCTCCAATCTCCTTAGTCCTCCGAAGATCGCGAAAAAAGCCTGTTGGCGCTTCAGTGGCTCCTCGGCTCAGATAGCTGTCAATCACGACGTCACACCACTGTTTTTAGAGCATTAAATAACTAACTAAAAACCAACTTATTTTAAAAACAAACTCTTGAATTTACATTAGCGTGATACAAATAACAGTAAATGACAGAAACCAGCTTCGGAAAAAATATATTTGAAGGGTAATTTAATTGTTTAGTTGGTCTCGCGTCCCATTGAATAACATGGGAGGCGGGGTTTATGACCTATACTGGGACCACTCACCAGGGGGCGATTGAGACGTTTTGGCTTCACTTTTCAGGGCTTGTGCGGCACGCTTGTTCATTTCACAACAAAACTGAAAAATAACAACTGGCATAGGAAGTAAACATCTGGTCCTATATGGTATTAATTACGTGGAAGTATATAAAAAAATTGCCTTTTCTGACTATTTCTAGTCTAGCGTTTGAAGTCATTGAATGGCGCAAGCCATATTTTATTAAAAAGAAGACATTCTCCTGATTAAAATGATGCCCCACTTGTACATTGAAACTTAAATGAGTCACTTAGATTATATTTCTTTTTTTTCTCTCCATACAAAAGCATCACTCATCTTTGTTGTGAGTTCACTAATGCGGATGAGTATTAGTAAGTAAACCGGAAACTGCAATACCGACTTCTAGACAAAAGCGGAAGTTCGTCACTACGCTGGTGCACAGAGTCTATTAGCTATACTTTATTTAGGATTTGTGCACGACCTTGGAAATGGAAACGTATTCTTTCAGTATATTTCCACAATTACGTTTTCACTGATACGCCTCGGAATCATGCCAAATACTTAAAAACATTTATAAATTGTGCCTATTGTGCATTTGAAAAAATACATGCCAATACTTATGTCATGCAATAAATTGCAAATGAATTACTTAAAAATCATACAATGTGATTTTCTGGATTTTTGTGTTAGATTCCGTCACTCACAGTTGAAGAGTACCTATGATAAAAATCTGACTTCTACATTCTTTGTAAGTGGGAAAACCTGCAAAATCGGCAGTGTATCACATACTTGTTCTCCTCACTATACGTTATAGGAAGCCTAAAAAAAAAAAAAAGGAAAAAAAGGAAAAAGCCATACAGTTATAGATGTAGATGTAAATTTTATTTTGCAATGTTTTTGTGAGCTGTGTGATCTTAGCTCGTGGGACTACGGATGGAAATTAGCCCTTGGCTATAATCCGGCATTTTTACATGCATGTACTCCATGTCTTGTTCATTAACATGCACTGTCCCAATCAAATAAAAGTAACATATTATTTGCTATTTGTGGTGGAAGAAAACTTGAGAAACGTTACTCAGTTTAATACAGTGGTTAATGGTGTCTAACGAAATATTTAAACTTGATGTAATGTTAATGCTTAACAAAATTATATATTGTCAAGAGGCTATACCAACATCCGGCAAATGTATAGCTCGGTGATCTAGTGTTTAAAGACAGCCTTTCACGTGGGCGACCCGGGTTTGAATCTCGGGATAGCAACAACAATCAACACTTTTTTTACGGGCTGCCTGGACTAGGCTTGCCTGGTTTCTTGTTTTGGCACCGAGCCTCAGAACACTTTGTCTTGAGGCAGTATGGGGCATGAGAGCTGAGCAGCCCATCACTACCAACAATAAACGAAAGCTAGCTCGAAGTCTCCTTTAAAGTGGAAATAAGACGTCTGGTTTATTTCTAAATATACAACTTGACATTTTGCTGGCAAAGGTTTACAATACACTGATTACACATACTGTATATATGTGTCTGAAAGACCTAACACAATACAGGTGCTGGTCATAAAATTAGAATATCATCAAAAAGTTGATTTATTTCAGTAATTCCATTCAAAAAGTGAAACTTGTATATTATATTCATTCATTACACACAGACTGATATTTCAAATGTTTATTCCTTTTAATTGTGATGATTATAACTGACCACTAATGAAAATCCCAAATTCAGTATCTCAGAAAATTAGAATATTACTTAAGACCAATACAAAAAAAAGTTTTTTTTGAAATGTTTGAAAAAGAAATCTGCATCTCCATAAAGTTGGTCAGCAGCAGGAAGCTCTTAAACGTCCTGGTAGACGGCTGTGTTGACCTTGGACCTCAGAAAACACAGTGGACCAACACCAACAGATGACATGGCATCCCAAACCATCACTGACTGTGGAAACTTTACACTGGCCTTCAAGCAAAGTGGATTCTGTGCCTCTCTTCTCTTTCTCCAGACTCTGGGACCTGCGGTTATCCCTATTGCTTGTACACTTTTTTTCTACCAAATCTTTTCCTTCCCTTCACCTCTCTATTAATGTGCTTGGACACAGAGCTCTGTGAACAGCCAGCCTCTTTAGCAATGACCTTTTGTGTCTTGACCTCCTTGTGCAAGGTGTCAATGGTCGTCTTTTGGACAGTTTTCAAGTCAGCAGTCTTCCCCATGATTGTGTTGCCTACAAAACTAGACTGAGAGAGCTTTTAAAGGCCTTTGCAGGTGTTTTGGGTTAATTAGCTGATTAGAGTGTGGCACCAGGTGTCTTCAATTTTGAACCTTTTCACATTATTCAAATTTTCTGAGAAACTGAATTTGGGTTTTTCATTAGTTCTCAGTTATAATCATAAAAATTAAAAGAAATAAACACTTGAAATATATCAGTCTGTGTGGAATGAATGTATACATTATACAAATGTCACCTTTTGAATGGAATTACTGAAATAAATCAACTTTTTGATGATATTCTAATTTTATGACCAGCACCTGTATATTTTTGCATGGTCACTAGCAGGGAAGGGTTTTGTATAACGAGTAGTAGGAGCAGCTGGCCAACTTAATCTCCAGAATTATTTTTTACAGACAAATTAAAGGAGATACATTTAAATAAGGCCTTTATGCACTTCATTAACCAGACTTTAATATCCCTGCTCTGTGTAGTTCCCGAAGGACTGTTCTTGCTGACACAGTCTGACCACGTCCTACATTGACATTCTCAGTCACCTGGAGATGCTCTTCTGTTTTTCCTTACATATCACCGTAATGCACAAACAGGAATGTGTGGTTTAGACCACAACTTCCGGCCCTGTTTATTGATGTCTTTCCCATAGATCTAAATGCAGATGTATCTGTAGTCACTGTTCCTATTGTTACACAAGCCAGTTGAGCAGGCTTTGTGTCTGAAGCTCCTGGCCCCATAAAGAACCCTCTTTTAAACTCACTTTAATTTTGTCATGCTGTACATCTGTATGGAAGCATCTGTCTTTTTGTTCCTGCACTCATTTATAAAAAACAATGTCCTATAATTTGTCACCCATCTGTATATATTCCTGAGATATTTGTTGCTTGGTTAACTGATGTTAATCTTTTTGTACAGGTGTCAACACTACTTATGTGATGTCAATACAATCTGGTCAAAACAAATATATTTTAACCAAGTCTTGTGCAGACAATAATGCTATGTCCTGTTGAAGGGACATCACTAGTTTTAGTCGAAGACAATACCCAGCCACAGCTGAGGAAAATTCCCCTACAACATGTCAGACATAATGTTAAACCTTGACACTTCTGGCAGCACTGGAACCTGTAAGGACTCATTAGGAAACAACAAACACAAGGTGTTCATCAAAAGGCGACGCTACTTGGAGAAAAAGGGTTACCTCAACAAGAAGCAGAACCAGCAAAATCACAGAAAGAGAAATACCCACCACGGGCCATCTCCATGGCATGATGGGGCCAGTCACTCAGCTCAAAACAGCACCACACACAAAATCTCTGCTCGGTCGCAAAACTCACACAGCAAAAGCTCAAATGGCGTACTTAGTTCAGAGCATGCTACAGCCTCTCATCCCAAGTTGGTATCTTCTGCAAGCAGCTCCTCATCCTTGACCATCACTGTGAAGAGTTCTTGCAGTCCTGGGCAAAATACTGCAACCTCCCCTCAGGGGGAACAATCCCCACCCTCCAAGACTGTTGCCTTTTCTGCCCCAATACTGGGTAGTTCAGACCCTCTTTGTAACCCACTGAAGTACCTTGCCATGGACTGTGAGATGGTCGGGACCGGCCCTAAGGGTCGCAACAGTGAGCTTGCGCGTTGTAGTATTGTCTCCTATAATGGAGACGTTGTGTATGACCGGTACATCAAACCCACCAACCCTGTCACTGACTACCGGACCCGTTGGAGTGGCATCTCCTGGCATCAGCTGGTCAAGGCCATGCCATTTCAACACGCCAGGAAAGAGGTATGCAGTTGCCTGTTGGAGAATTTTGCAGAAATGTTTCTCTCCGTGTAACTTTAAACTAGAGTTATAATCCTTAATTTATAAAAAGAACAAAGTCATCATCAGTTTGGTAAAAAGCTGAGGGTTGGATCGGGAATTCAGAGACAAAGCTATGGATTCAAAGACTGTTGTGACATTTGCTGAAATTGTGTATATATTCTCTTTTTTAATTTGTAACTTTTCCCTAGGGGATAAATAAATTCCAGGCATAATTTACAGATGTTTTCAGCTACTCAACTACATGTAAAACAGACTACATTCTATGTTGGATTAATGGTTGACTTAGTGCAAAAGAAAACGGTCAAATGTATTTTTCCATTCATCAAATAGCAGGTGCACCATGCATTTGTTGGATGTTGGAATTATGTTGTGAGTAGACAAACCAAGGTAGCCAACAGAACCACCTTTTAAAGTGCTTGTTTGACAACCTAATTCCACCCTGTTCCTGGGGAGCGATTGTCCTGAAATTAGTAGAATCAGGTTTACTAGATGAGCCTTCTACAGAACCTTTAGGACATAAGTTCTCCAGGAGCAGGATAGGGCAGCCCGGATTTTAATGAAATCCCTATGACTGGTTGATGTCACACTGCAATGTAATACAGCTATTCCAAATCTTGAATAGGCCCATGGGTGTCATAGGCTACTAAAATAATAGGAGTTATGTAATTCAGTGATTATCCTCCAAAGAAAGAAAGGTAATCTACTTTCACCCTGAGAAAAACAGGCTTTTATTTAGTTTTCTTGATTAGGTAAGACAGTTTATCTAAGGTCATTTAGCTTTAATATATTATATACAGTGTGTCATTAATATAATATCCAGAAAGTGATAGCAACTCATTAAGTTATGAGATTATTCTGTTTTGATGTTCACTCTATTAACATTGCTATGATATTGTTTGATCATTTGTTTATTTCCCCTGTAGATACTGAAGATCCTGGCAGGGAAGGTTGTGATTGGGCATGCTGTCCACAATGATTTTAAGTCCCTAAGTTACAGTCACCCTGCTGTATTGACTCGGGACACCTCCCGCATCCCCCTTCTCAACCAAAAGGCCGGCTTCCTAGAGAACGAAGTTGCTTCTCTGAAGAGACTCACCAAGGCCCTGTTCAACCGCAACATCCAGGTGAGAAGAGACTACTGACTGAATCAGGATTGTTTGGATTATAAACGGTCAGAGGTGTCCTTTCTTGTCTCTGCAAAAGTAATAGGCTAATAAACCTGTTACTGCAAATCCTTGTGTTATTTTCTAGTAACAAGTGTTCCCCTTTGTTTATTTAGACTGGGAAGAAAGGGCACTCATCTGTGGAGGATGCAAAAGCCACCATGGAACTATACAAAGTTGTGGAGGTGGATTGGGAGAGGACCTTGGCATCCAAACAACAAAGCCAGTGAGAGTGTATGGACTGAACTGTTATGGATGCTTCTTGTTCATGGTTGTTTGACATTCAGATTGAAAATTCTATTGGGTCTTCCACTGTTCATCACAGCCATTTTGGTCTCTTTTTGTACTTTGTTTTAAAAACAGTTGCTTTGGGCTTGCATTTGATGATTTTATGGTAGCCTCTGCCACAAGAGGGCTGTTTATTTCAGACATTTCAATTTTTAACCTTCAATGAACTGAAAATTAAGCATAGAATTGTCTCAAGTTCATTTCAGACATTTCAATTCTTTGTTAAAATGAGCATATCTCAGTAGATCCTGTACATGTCAACTTTTAAGGGAGAAAATACATAGAGGGAATTTCTTTTAAACATGCATTGTAGTGGCAAAAATTGAGAGAAAAAAATAAATAACAGTTGCAAAGTATTAAGCCTGCATCCCTTTTATGTATTTATTTTTCTGTCACAGGTATGTTTGTCTTTAGACTTTAAATTGAAAAGATGTTTCCAGTGTCTTTCCAAAGGGCTGTTGGGAAAGTAGATTGTGGACCAAGATACCATTCAACACAATGATAGACTGTCTACTGCACCAGTAGTCAATTAAACACCATGCCTTGACAAATAACCAAATTAGTTGTGATGTTCCACTAGTAGGCATATATTTTTCAAGAAACAATAACAATTTTCTGTTTCAACATTTGATATACTGTCTTTGTAGTGTTTTCTATTGAATATAGCATTTAAATTATTTCCACATCACTGCATTCAGTTTCTCTTTCATTTTACACAGCGTCCCAAAGTTTTTGGAAATGGGACTGTATCATTTCCCTGACCTGACACAGACACTAAAGGCAAGGCTTGGTGTGTTTAGTGAGTCTGGTTTGTGAGGGATAGCTGTATAATTTATGTGCTAGTTTCAAATTCGCAGCAGAGAAATACAACTGACTTGCTCTTTACAACAGACACTGCCAGAGGCTACACCAAGGGGGAACAGTGTTGAGAATGCAATCTTCCTAGACCAGGGGTATCCAAACAGTTCCACTGAGGGCCGAGTGTCTGCAGGTTTAGTTTTTTCCTATAAATTGGTTCCCACTTCACACCTAAACAACCAGGTGATGGTAGAAACTAACCAATTAGTGACCTAATTAGTCAATCAAGTACAAAGTGAGAGCGAAAACCTGCAATCCTAGACACAACCAGATAACAGAGGGTGTATTTAACTCATGGTCCAGAACTCACCTGGGCAGGAGAGGGTAGAACTGGGGCCTCTCTTAATGGGCCCTACAGCGCTGAAGTATAACTCTACAGTCCACTCTGTGAAAAGGTTCAGCAGCAACAACCTAAATAAATGTGATTTACAGTGCTGCATTGGTATTAGAGCAGTCAAAAAAAACAGTAGACCATTTCTAAATAGTGACAACATTTTTAGAATATGCAAAGTATAACATGTCAGTAAACACCAAGAAATATTAATACAGTGAACACTAAGAAAATCCTTTTAAAACATCAGTATGTCTGTGGCCTTGTAATTCTTTCAAGTGATCCTTTGGTCAGTTCTTACAGGATTTGCCATATCTCTTGTTTTGGCTTTTACTGCGTTTTCTGTTTTCAACTTGCCCACAGTGTATTCAAATGTCTTCATGAGATTTCTTCTACCTCAAATATATATAACTTACAAGAATTTGTTGTGCATTTGTATTATGGATTTTCCTGAAACATGGCATTGGTGACTTTCACATCTGCAAAGGCACAATTAATGCTGAACAATACAGTGCGGTCAGGAATTAGTTGTACAAAAATAGTGTATGAAACATCTAGGAATTGCAACCATTGTCCCCTTTATTTCAGGGGCTCAAATGTAATTGGACAAATTAACACAATCAGATATAAAATGTTCATTTTTAATACTTTGTTGAGACTCCTTTGCAGGCAATGACTGCTTGAAGTCTGGAAGGCATGGACATCCCCAAACCTCCTTTGTTGTGCTTTGCCTTTACTGGAGCTGTCTTCAGTTGTTTGTTCGTGGGTCTTTCTGCCTTACGTTTTGTCTTCAGCAAGTGAAATGCATGCTCAATTGGGTTGAGATCAGATGATTGACTCTGCCATCTCAGAATATTCCACTTTTTTGCCTGAAAAACTCCTGGGTTGCATGTTTTGGGTCATTGTCCATCTGTAAAGTGAAGCGCCGTCCAATCAACTTAGCTGAATTTGGCTGAATCTGAGCAGACAATATATTCCTATACACTTCAGAATTCATCCAGCTGCTTCTATCTTCTGTCACATCATCAATAAACACTAATGACCCAGTGCCATTGGAAGCCATGTATGCCCATGCCATAATAGTAGCTCCAACATGTTTTACAGATGATGTGGTATACTTAGGATCATTTCTGGTAGAATCCATGATTCTCTCGTCTTTTCACTTGATGAAAAAGTTAGTTATAGTTGCCTTTATTGATATCAATGTTATTGTATCAATGTCATTCACAAATGAAAGAAAAAATGCTTAAACTGAGAAAATGTATCACTTTAAGGGAAAAATAAGTTGATTTTAAATTTCATGGCATCAACACATCTCAAAATAGTTGGGACAAAGCCATGTTTACCACTGTGTGGTATCCCCTCTTCTTTTTATAACAGACTGCAAACGTCTGGGGACTGAGGAGACAAGTTGCTCAAGTTTATAAATAGGAATATTGTACCATTCTTGTCTAATACAGGCTTCTAGTTGCTCAACTGTCTTAGGTCTTCTTTGTCGCACCTTCCTCTTTATGATGCAACAAATGTTTTCTATGGGTGAAAGATCTGGACTGTAGGCTGGCCATTTCAGTACCCGGATCCTTCTTCTATGCAGCCATGACATTGTAATTGATGCAGTATGTGGTCTGGCATTGTCATGTTGGAAAATGCAAGGTCTTCCCTGAAAGAGACGACGTCTGGATGGGAACATATGTTGTTCTAGAACTTGGATATAACTGTCAGCATTGATGGTGCCTTTCCAGATGTGTAGGCTGCCCATGCCACACGCACTCATGCAACCCCATACCATCAGAGATGCAGGCTTCTGAACTGAGCACTGATAACAACTTGGGTTGTCCTTGTCCTCTTTAGTCTGGATGACATGGCGTCCCAGTTTTCCTAAATGAACTTCAAATTTTGATTTGTCTGACCACTTTGCCACAGTCCATTTTAAATGATCCTTGGCCCAGAGAAAACGCCTGCGCTTTTGGATCCTAACCCTAACCCATTCCTTTTTTACTCACAATTTGTACAGTGTCCCAACTTTTTTGGAATCGGGTTTGTATATAGTTTTGCCATGAAAGAAAAAAATATGTTCTTATGCCATGAAATAAAATAGCTCTTGCAGAATTGCTAGCAATTGCTCAATTCCATTGACTATTCCAGTAAGTTAGTAGATACCGGGAAAGCTTATACGCTAATACGCTGTAAAAAGGCCAGTGGCAAACGCCACACATAGACGCTATTTATGGTGAAGCTGAACTTAGTAAGAAACGTTAGTCAGTTTAACACTATCAATGTCGTTCACAAATGGCCAATTAACTATTCAAAAAGGGATTATTCAGGATATGGACAAGAGGCTATACTGACACCTGACAAATGTGCAGGTCTGTGGTGTAGTGGTAAATGACATCCTGCTTCACGGGGGTGACCTGGGTTCGAATCTTGAGGTGGTAACGCTTTCTATTGCGGACCGGCTGAACAAGGCTTGCCTGGTTTCTTGTTCTTCAAATCATCCTGGTACAGGTTGATCTTAGTTTCATCTGTCCAAAGAATGCTGTTCCAGAACTGGGCTGGCTTTTTTTGTTGATGATGTTTTTAGAAGTCTAATCTGGCCTTTCTAATCTTAAGGCTTATGAATGGTTTGCACCTTGTGGTGAACCTTCTGTATTTGTTCTCATGAAGTCTTCTCTTTATAGTAGACTTGGATAATTATATGCCTACCTCCTGGCGAGTGTTCTTCACTTGGCTGGATGTTGTGAAGGGGTTTTTCTTTACAATGGAAAGGATCCTATGGTCTTCTGTGGACGTCCAGGCATTTTTGTGTTGCAGAGGTCACCAGTGTGCTCTTTTTTCCTCACAATGTGCCAAACTGCTGATTTGGCCACTTCTAATGTTCCTGCTATCTCTCTGATGGAATGCTATCTCTCTTGATGAAGAAATTATGAAGGAATAGCCCACACCTGTACATGAAACAGCTTTTGAGTCAATTGTCCAATTACTTTCGGTCCCTTGAAAATGAGGGGGCTACGTTATAAAGGGCTGTAATTCCTAAACCCTTCTTCCAATTTGGATGTGAATACCCTGAAATTAAACCTGAGAGACTGCACTTTAAGCCCATATTCATTATTTAACTGTAACTGAATATATTGTGGTAAACAGCCAAAAAAACAAAACTTGTGTCAGTGTCCAACTTCTGTACCTAACTGTATACAGATTTTGGTGCAATATATGCTGCCATCCAGACATCGTCTTTTTCAGAGAAAGCCTTGCTTATTTCAGCAAGACGATGCCAAACCACATTCTGCACGTATTACAACTGCATGGCTCCATAGTAAAATAGTCCAGGTGTTAAACTGTCCTGCCTGCAGTCCAGACCTGTCACTCATTGAAAACATTTGGCACATTATGAAATGAAAAATACGACAACGCCGACACTGAACTGTTGAGCAGTTGAAATCCAAAATCAATCAATCAAGAATGGGAAAACATCTCACTTTCAAAACTACAGCAATTGGTCTCCTCAGTTCCCAAATGCTTACAGAGTGTTGTTAAAAGAAGAGGTGATGTAACACAGTGGTTAACATGCCCCTGTCCCAACTTTTTTTAAACATGTTCCTGGCATCAAATTCAAAATGGGCATGTATTTTTCCAAAAACAGTAACATTTCTCAGTTTCAACATTTGATATGTTGTCTTAGTACTATTTTCTATTATATATGAGGATAAATTATATGCACATCATTGCACTCTGTTTTTATTTGCGTTTTATGCACCCTCAACATTTGTGGGAACATTGTTGTAAACGCAGGTAACATTTCTATACTCTTGTGTCCCTTTCTAGACATTTCTTTTATTGTAGTGTCATTTTCCTGCCTTAATTTGAAGTTCTTCACACAATCATAATTTACTTATTTCTATTTCTTCTTATGGAACACTGTGAGTTCAGACCAAAGCCAAGCAACACCAAACTCTGTATGGATTTCACCCATGGTATCCGTGTGCTTCTCACTCAGCATCAGGTGGTAGACTGATTGAAGGCCCTGCAATAGACTAATTACCTATCCATGGTTACAGTAATTAGAGAGGGTCCTGCTACTTGGGTTCATTCTGGAACACACAAGCCAAGACATGGATACTTGTTCTATTATTAGTGTCACTACTTGATCTAAATCCATCTTTTTTTCTCATCTCACTGGCAATAGTTATTTTGAATTGATACTCCAACCTTTCTTTTGAATACTCCTACTCTTCCCACTTGGATCCTATTTTCCAAAAACTGGTACAGTGTAGAAAGTAAAGATAAAATCCCTCGGAAAAGCCCCATTCACATGACATTTTTGGAGCTTCTTCTGAAAGGTTTCACTGGGTCAGCTAGATCCTCACAGAGAATCTTTCTGTTCTGGTATCCTCAAAGCTAGAAACCATAAACCACAGTATGGACACTGTGCCAGGACACCTAACAACTAAATCCAAGACATTACACCTTCTTGCCAGTTTGTAGGCTTACCACCGATTATGAGGGCACACCGCTCCATGCCAATCATCCCGGCTGCCACCCATTCACTGGTTATGTGGACCTTTTTGGTTTGCTAATGTGGAAATGTCTCATACATAGTCAATTTTCCTTTGACTTGATTGAGCCCGTTCTGCCACGAAAGGCCTGTAGGTGGCATTGCAATAGGTAACTGCATTATGTTGAGAAATGTTGTATTGGGTGTGTTAAGTATTGTAAATACCACCCTTTCAATTATGTTATATTTTCCTGTGTTATATAGTGGGACTTAAATATATTTCATTGGGATTTTTTTGCGGTTGAGCTACAATACACAAAATATTTTATAATTTGAAAGTGGAAATTAAAGCTAGTGACTAACTCTTCAGGAAACATACATTGGTTACATAGACTGTGTGAAATAATAGAGGCTGGCATAATTTTTATTATACTTTTCCATTGTCTCAATATAAGTCTAGATCTGAATATTCTGTTTTAAATTAGCTTTTTGAAATCTTTTTAAAGCCTCATAAAGACCTTCAGTGATTAAACATTACACAATAAGACAATCAGACATGGAAAGTTTTTAAGCACTGTCAAGGTAATAATAATGCTTTGTATTTCCTAGGCAATATTTTTAGGATTTCACCTCGGTCACAAAAACGTGTCTAAATAATTGTACGTCTGGAGGATTACCAAGGAAATCAAAAGCACACCACAATTCTATTTTAAAGATGTTTGTGCCCAAAGTTTCCTTTTAGTTCAAGGTACAGTATATGGATCTTTAATTAATAGAGCCAATGCAGCTCTCCTAGTCAGCTTTCTGTCATCCCTGTCACCAGGAATGCAGCCCAATAGAGACTTCCCTCCCTGTGGGTTCTCAGTACCTGTGTTGACCATCTGCCCCATGCCTATATGTTAAATTCCTCCACAGCCTGCCATTCTGCCGCAACTGTCAGCTGAGCACAGCTACGTACAAAGCTGCATTCACCCTCCCCTTCAAGGTTTCTCACTCAGCACTACTGTTAGACTACACCTTCTCCGTCCTGTCTGTTTCCACCATTGGTCCTTTGAAATATTTCTGGGTTGCCAGTGTCCCCCCTCTGTCCACATGTCGTGAGCCTATCAGACATGAATCATCACACTGACTTCTGCAGTCTGTCTACTAGACAGCAAGGTACTGATCCCAAATATACTATTGGGGAAGACCTGGTGACTGCATACGCCACTCAGGTGAACTGAATTTGACCAGAAATGTTGTATCCGCTCTTCAGGTGTATAGGGAAAGGTGAATACTGTAGAGGACCACAACTGATGACTTGTGACATGGTTATTTTCTGCAGAGATTTTTTCAGAAACACTGAACACATGCAACCACTTCTGAAGAAAAAAAGTGTTTTTGTACAGTGACATTTAAGCAAAGTGGGATTAAGATAGGTGTAAGCAATCCATACACAAGAGCAATAAAATTATAAGACATCTTTAAAATGTATTTAAGCCTTAGATCAGCGGTTTGCACCAGGATGGAAACTTTAAGTAAAATGAATGATAAGAAATGTTCTATTTTACTTACAATGGATATAAAAAGTCCACACACCCCTGTTAAAATGCCAGGTTTTTGTGATGTAAAAGAATGAGACAAAGATAAATCATGTCAGAACCTTTTCCACTTTTAATGTGACCTATAATGTGAACAATTCAATTGAAAAATGTAAAATAAAAACCTTATTGCATAAGTGTGCACACCCTCTTATAACTGGGGATGTGGCTGTGTTCAGAATTAACCAATCACATTCAAACTCATGTTTAATAAGAGTCATTACACACCTGCCATCATTTAAAGTGACTCTGATTAATAAAAAATAAAGTTCAGCTGTTCTAGTAGGATTTTCCAGATTTTTTTTTTGTTGGATCTCAGAGCAAAAGCCATGGTCTGCCGAGAGCTTCCAAAGCATCATAGGAATCTCATTGTTGAAAGGTATCAGTCAGGAGACAAAATTATTTCCAAAGCATTAGATATACCATGGAACACAGTGAAGAAATGTGGAGAAAACATCAAGTGGAGAAAATATGGCACAACAGAGACATTACCAAGAACTGACAGTCATCATCAAGTGGAGAAAATATGGCACAACAGAGACATTACCAAGAACTGGACGCCTATGTGTTATGGTCTGATGAAACCAAGGTTGAACTTTTTGGCCATAATTCCAAAAGGTATGTTTGGCGCAAAAACAACACTGCACATCACCCAAAGAACACCATACCCACAGTAAAGCATGGAGGTGGCAGCATCATGCTTTGGGGCTGTTTTTCTTCAGCTGGAATTGGGGCCTTAGTCAGGGGCGAGGGAATTATGAACAGTTCCAAATACCAGGAAATGTTGGCACAAAACCTTCAGGCGTCCATTAGAAAGCAGAAGATGAAGAGGAAGTTCACCTTTCAGCATGACAACGACCCAAAGCAGACATCCAAATCCACAAAAGCATGTTTTCACCAGAACAAGAATAACGTTTTGGAGTGGCCCAGCCAGAGCCCAGACCTGAATCCAATTAAACATCTGTGGGGTGATCTGAAGAGGGCTGTGCACAGGAGATGTCCTCGCAATCTGACACATTTGGAGCGCTTTTGCAAAGAACAATGGGCAAATATTGCCACGTCAAGATGTGCCATGCTAATAGACTCCTACCCAACTGAGTTCTGTAACAAAATCAATAGGTGCTTCAACAAAGTATAAGTTTAAGGGTGTGCACAGTTATGCAACCAGGTTATTGTGAGTTTTTTATTTTTCCCCCTCAAAGATTTCAGTTTGATTTTCAATTGAATTGTTCAAGTTATACATCAAATTGTCACACCCTGATGTGTTTCACCTGTTGTCTTGTCCCCACCCCTCACCAGGTGTTCCCGGTTCCCTATTAGCCCTGTGTATTTAAACCCTGTTCTCTGTTCGGCAGTTGCCAGATCGTCTTGTCTCGTACTGTCGTTTCCAGCGTTCTATGTGTGCTTCTTCCATTCTACCCGTCCTTCCATTCCCTGGATTACGACCCTTGCCTGTTTTTCGGATTACGAGCCTGCCTGCCCTCCCCTGTACCTCCGACCATCTGATCTTCCAATAACGACCCCTGTCTGTCCACCACTACGAGCCTGCCCACTCCCTGTTTGTTCAATAAACACTTTGGACCGCCCTCCTCTGCCTCTGTGTCCGCATTTGGGTCCCCACTCGTTCACCGTCGTGTCACACATTAAAGGTGAAAAAGTTCTGTCATGATTTATCTTTGTCTCATTCTTTTACATCACAAGAACTTGACATTTTAAAAGGGGTGTGTAGACTTTTTATATACACTGTACATCTTTTTCATAAAATAAAGACTCCACATTGCACTTAAAAATACAGTCTTACTAAAGTATTAAAACCCCTGACTAATTCTCTCATATTACTGAGAATATATAAAAACATCCTCAGTAATATGACAGAATTATTGAATATTATAAATAATACATTAGAATTTTGTTTTGTTAGATATTTTAAAAAACTGAAATGCAAAATCAATTATTTTAAAGTGATTGTAAGAATAACTTTTTTTTTATATGTTGCTTGGATTAGCTTTCAGAATCACAGTCCCATCTTTTGCTGCAATAAGTGCTTTAATTCTTTCTAGGCTAGATATTTTCCAGCTGTGCACAGTTATGGAGTGATTTTGACCCATTATTGGCAGATTTGCTCCAGGTTGTTGAGGTTGGATAGACAATACCTTTGGAAAGCAAATTTTAAATAGTGTCACAAATTAGGCTTTTGACTAGGCCGGTGTAGAACATTCCCCGTTAGTCCTTGAAAAACCCCAACGTTGCTTTGGTTATGTGCTTGGGATTGGTGTCCTAATGAAAGATGAATTTTCTTCTGATTTCTTTCCTTCTCTTGCAGTATTTCCCTGTGATTTGCTCCATCCATTCTTCCTACAATATTGACAAGATGTCCAATAATGAGAACCATCCCCACAGCATGATGCTGCTACCACCATACTTTACTGTAGTGATGGTTTGTCTTGAGGGTAGAATGTTAGGTTGGTGCCACGCACAGCACTTACATTTTGGTCCAGAAATCTTGGTCTCATTTGATCTATATCCACTCACATGATTTCTGGCAAACTCCCAATGGTGCTGTTTGAGTAAAGGCTCATTTTTCCCCGCTGTCCCGTACAGGCCAGTGTTATGCAGAGCTCTTGATATGGTTGACTGCTGCCCCATTACTCCACTCCCAGACACTGAACTCTGTAGCTCTTTTACAGTGATTGTTGGCCATTATCTGGCATCTCTCACAAGTCTCCTTTTTGGTTTTTGGTCTGAATTTTCCTTCAGATTCAAAGCCAACAAAAATCCTTTAACAGTGGGGGTTTTATCCAGATAATGTAACTGTGACTTTAATGGTTCACAAGTGGAGGCCAGTGGTAAGGTGTAATTGTCTCTGGGCCCCTCCCAGCTAGGGGTAGTGATGAGTTCTACAGGAAATTTGCGCAACTCAATCACTGGCTGAAAACGTCAGGAGGAGTCGCAGAAGGTAGATTTTGTAGATAACTGGCTCCATCCTGGCTGGAGTGGTGCTTTTCTTTTATCTAGGAACATTGACAGGAGTATCACTCCTATAGCCTCACCATGAGATAGGGTGCAGGTCAGGCCGCTAGCCAGACATAGTGAAGTCTGTTGATAACATAGCCAGAGTAGTTAGTACAGTTTTATCTATTGCCACTGTGACTCGTTCCAGGCTGAGAAACATTAAACAAGGTAGTGCTAACAATAACAACATTATTAAGATAAAGCCTTCCTCCACCTCAAATAAAAATGACTGCATCACCTCGCATCTCAAAATGGGACTCCTAAATGTTAGATCCCTTGCTCCAAAGGCAGTTGCAGTAAATTAATTAATCTCTGATCATAAACTAGATGTTATTGGCTTTTGTGAAATGTGTCTAAAGCCTGATGAATTCACTGCCCTAAATGAGGCCTCTCCTCCTGGCTATACTAGTGATCATATCCCCTGTGCATCCCGAAAAGGAGGGGGTGTTGCTAATATTTATGACAGTAAATATACATTTACTCTCAAACACATCACTGGTTTTCATTCTTTTGAAGTTTTACTCATGAAAGTTAAGCAGGCTGAAAAATCTTTTACAAAGCTACTATTTACAGGCCCCCCGGACCATAAACAATGTTCCTCAGTGAGTTTCCAGAATTCTTGTCTTACCTTGTAGTCATGTCAGATAGTATTCCATTTATTTGGCAATTTCAATATTCATATGGAAAAGGCAAATGACACTCTTCAAAAGGCCTTTAAAGACATAATTGACTCAATGGGTTTTATCCAACATGTCTCAGGTCCAACACACTGCCACAATCATTCCTTAGATTTAGTCCTGTCATGAGAAATAGATATTGTAGATCTAATCATTTCCCCCCAAAGTCCTGGAATATCGGATCACTGTCTTATTACATTTACTGTTAAAACAAGAAATCCACTTGCTCCGCAAACAATGAGTTTCAAAAGCTGTACTATAAATTCTTGGACTACAAATAGATTTCTTGATATTCTTACAAGTTCGCTCATCAACGACAGAGTAAATAAATCCGCAAACAAACAAATCAAGGATCTAAACTCAACACTGCGAAATACTTTAGAAATGGTTGCACCACTAAAAACAAAACAAAAGAGCACTCAAGCAAGCCTCCAGAAAATTGGAGCGAAAGTGGCGCTCCACCAAGTTGGAAGTATTCAAACTAGCCTGCATAGATAGTACACTACAATACCGAAAAGCACTCACATCTGCTCGATCAGCTTATTTCTCCAACCTGATTGAGGTGAACAAAAACAATCCAAAATTTCAGTTCGATACAGTTGCAAAGTTAACAAAAAAGCAACGCTCAACAAGTGAAGTGGGTCTTCACTTTAGCTGTAATGAATACATGAACTGCTTTGATGAAAATATTAATCAATATTAGAAAACAAATAACTGACTCCTTAAATAGTTATAGTCCCCAAAATCTCAGTTGTCCTGAGAATGTCCTGAATCTCCCTGACCAGGTGTCAATGGGGACACTTGAATTTTCTGATCCCGCATCACTCGTCACATTCACACATTTTGTAATGAGTTCTAAACCCACAGCTAGACCCTATTCCAACAAAATTAGTTAAGGAGCTTTTTCCTGTGCTAGGTCAGCCAATGTTGAACATAATAAATTAATCCCTTTCCTCCGGATGTGTACCAAACTCACTAGAAATTGCGGAAATTAAGCCTCTTGTTAAAAAAAATCTAGATCCTGACATATTAAACAATTATAGGCCAATATCAAACCTACCGTTCCTCTCAAAAATCTTAGAAAAATGTGTTTCCCAACAACTGAATACCTTCCTGAAGACAAATAACATTTATGAAATGCTCCAGCCCGGTTTCAGACCCCATCATAGTACTGAGACTGCACTCGTGAAGGTAACAAATGACCTTCGAATGGCCTCAGACAAAGGTTCACATCGGTCCTGTTGCTTCTTGATCTTAGTGCTGCTTTTGACACTATTGAATACTCCCTTCTCTTAGAGAGACTGGAAACCCATATTGGGCTACGTGGACATGTTCTAGCCTGGTTTAAATCTTATTTATCTGAAAGATATCAGTTCGTATGTGTGGATGGCATATCCTCTGACAAATCAAATGTCCTTTATGGTGTTCCTCAAGGCTTGATTCTGGGCCCATTATTGTTCTCACTATATATGCTGCCTCCGGGTGATGTAATCCGAAATCACAATGTCAATTTTCACTGTTATGCTGATGACACAAAGTTATATATTTCAATGAAGCATGGAGAAGCCCCAAAATTAGCTACTTTCGAAGCATGCATTTCAGATATTAGGAAGTGGATGACAGAGACCTTCTTGCTTTTAAACTCAAGAAAAACAGAAATGCTGCATGGTTGTATCCCAAAAAACTGTAAGAAACCTTGGCGTTACCCTTGACCCTGACGTCTCCTTTGATGAACATATAAAATATGTGTCAAGAGTTGCTTATTTTCATCTTCGAGACATTGTAAAAATCAGAAACTTTCTATCAAAAACGTATGCAGAATAACTAATATATGCTTTTGTTACTTCTAGATTAGATTACTGCAATGCTCTTCTTTCCGGTCAATAAATAAACTTAAATTAGTGCTGCACACGGCTGCTAGAATCCTAACTAGAACAGATTACTCCTGTACTAGTCTCTTTACACTGGCTGCCTGTTAGGGTTAGGGCAGATTTTAAGGTTTTATGGTTAACCTATAAATCAATACATGGACTTGCTCCTACTTACCTCGCTGAAATGATCCAGCCATACATACCTACACGTAACCTACAATCGCAAGATGCAGGCCTTTTAATTGTACCTAGAATCTCTAAATAAACAGCCGGAGGCGGTTTATGATTAGGTGTTGCCTGCCCCAGGGGCGTGAAAGTGACCAGAAGGCTTGATACTGTCCACCCTTACTGTCTTGCCAGGTGGGCTCTCATCGCCATTGGGATGCCCTCCCTACAATGCCTCTCAGGGGCGGAGTCACTGGCTTGTTGTTGTCTCTCTGTTGCGCACTTGTGCAATTGGGCTGTACTCTGCTGGCAATACTCTGCCCTCATTCAGGGTGGTAGCTGTTGGTGTCCTTTTGGTTGATGCTTGGCAATGTGGGTGGATAGATTTCCTGCCTGTGGGGCCCTGTCCGGGGCATCCCCCAGATAGGGCCACAGTGTCGCTGGACCCCCCTGTCTCAGCCCCAAGGTCTTACGCTGCTATATTATTGTGCTGGGGGAGTAGGGTCAGTTCTCCTTCTCTGCTTTAAATCCTTGTAGATCTAAGGAATGCATTTTCTAAATTGTCCCTGTCTCCTGCCGTTTTAAACTTCGGAGGACATGAGGTCCTGGCCCACACCTGAGGAGTAGCTGGCTTGAAAGACCCGTTGCTGTCCCTGTCCAAGGTCCTCCTGGTTGTGTTGCAGATCAAGACGATACCTGTGCTGACACCTCCCCCTCCCCCGTGTTGTCCCCGTCCTTGTCCATCTGGTCTTGCTTCCGACCTGGACTTAGTTTAAATAGACTCTGAACTCAGCCCACATGCATTTATTAATTATTACAATTTGTACTCTTAATATACTTACCCGGCACAGTTAGAAGAGGACTGGTCACCCCTCTGAGCCTGGGTCCTCTATAGGTTTCTTCCTAAATTTTGGCCTTCTAAGGGAGTTTTTCCTAGCCACTGAAATTCAACACTACTGTTGTTTGCTCCTTGGGTGTTTTGTAAAAGCACTTTCTGACAACGGCTGATGTAAAAAGGGCTTAATACATTTGATTGATTGATTAAGGTGATTGTTTCTTTCACCTGTGTCAACTAGGTTCATGCAAGAAACATATTTCTTTTTTTATCTTACAAATATATCACAACATAAAACCAATGTCTCAGGTTTTCTAAAATGTCAAACAGAACAAAATGTCAATGAAATCATTTGTTATTCAGTAATATAAGAGAAATGTGACAGAGTAACCCTTGAGGATGACATGAATTTTACCTTGTAAAAGATCTCAATTCACTGACCACATTATTTCCTTTTGCAATTAAGCATACACTTCTGTAATAATTTGAGCCAAAAGAAAAATGGGAAAATGTCATGTTTTCTATTGGCTTGATTAAATATTTTCTTGGATCCGGGGCCTTGGTGGCAAAAAGGTTGAGAAGCTTCCTTACACAACTTAAATGTCAAACAACAGATCTCTTGCTAGATAGATGGTAAGTAAAATAATCTGCCGTTCTGTCCTTGAGCAAGACAGCAATCCTATAGCTCCTCTAAATGGTTCTGGATATAAGCCTCTAATTTTGTTCTGATAAAAGCACGTTTATACGTTTGAAAAAACGCATTTTCGCGATTGAGACAGTACTGCATCATTGGTAAGCACTTACGCATGACTGTTCTCGAGCTCCTTAAAATATCCCAAATAGCAACGTCTTGGGAAAAAAAACACTTTTAATTGTTTTTATTGTAGAGCTCTATCTGCGATGCTGTTTGTGGGACTCGATAATGGACATCCAGCATAGATTTTGTGTTGACTGAACTAGAATTTCAACTTCAGATATTACCTTTGTATTTTCCCGCATAGTAATTTCGTCTACCTCCATCCTTGTGGGGGGTTGATTATTTATTTAATAAACGTCGATATCTTTCTATAGCATCCTTGTCCCCCACCCCCTTTCTTCACCATCCCACAAATTCCTAGTCGGAGGGGAAAAGTAGGCTGTATTTTGTTCTGCGTAAATCTCTGCCCCTTCTCTTCCAATTCCTCTTTACCTTGCTTCCTTCGCTGGCGGACGGAGCTCAAGTCGACACCTTGTTCAATGAAACGTAAGCTACCTGACAACCATTTGATTAAGTTCTTGCAAATTTGGCTGAATAATAAAAATACAAGTTGCACCTGTCGAGTCCACTTCAAGGACAAAGATAAACAAAGGATACCTTTGAGCGACGCTTAAACGAGGTATGTGATGGATGTGTAGCCCATAGGTACACTTTTTAGCACGTGCTTGATACATACTAGGCTTGTCATTTTTCTGTCAGAATAAAATGTTGTGGGCCCACACTTTTCTAACTCTTTGCTCAGTAGCCTACATTTTGCTTAACTGAGATGGTTAATTACAATGTGTCATATTTTGAGCAAACTAAAGATAGAAAATGCATATCACATATTTGTAGCGATAAATACAAAATTATAATTATTTTGGTTTACTTTTACTTCTATTATGCAGGTGACACCAATATTTCATGGACGTTTATTTTTATGTTAAGTCATTTGTTTCCCTTCAACATAAATACCATTAACCTTATCTTGGTATTAGTCTAGTAAAAATTTAAATCCTTGTCATTCCCGATCTAGTCCACATCTATTTCCCATTAAGAGCCTCGTGTATAAGGACGTGGGCGTGTGTGCACGCTCATTTTGGCGAAGACAGGGAGTGGCAAGAAGTGGAATACCATCAACACAAATTTCAAGTATTAAATGTATGCTTATTTTAAAAAATGAAAAAAATAAAATAAATATATATATTAGATGCATCTGCCACAGTGCTGTAATGTTTTCACATTTCAAATGAATTTGTTATTGTGTACTTGCAAAGAAATACAAGTATGAGATATGGGGCATGGGATGTACAGCACATTGTCATTATACCAGTAGAAATAAACCTTGTATCGTAAGCAAAATTGACTATACATGGACATTCTGTAACCAGGGATTATGTTAATGTACGATGTGTGAAACCTACTCGTCAGGCTTAAGGTAGGTGTCCACTTTTGCGACACTCAAATGCTGTCACTTGAGCAAGGAGTGTCACGTGTTTTTGAAGCAGATGTTTCAGGTGTCTGCCTGTAATTTGCCAAAGGTGGTGGCAATACTCAATAAACTAATGGCAGCATGCTTTACATTGACAGTAAACCAGTGGCATTGTTGAACATATTGATTTATACATACACATCTTGTTGGAATGGAATGAAAAGCCATTCTATCAATAAGTATTTCAGTGGGCTAATACAGAGATTTTTTGTGAAACAGCAAGACACCTTTTAACTTTGTCAACAAACCATGCACTTTTACATGGAGAAGTAGAATTGTTTTCAAATCCTAGAATCAGATTATTTTGTATTTGCATCTGAAAGAGCCTTAACCCCCACTCCCCCCACCAAGCTCATTGTGGCCCCTGGATGTACTCATCACTATGGTCTCAGGATTAGACAACCACAATGCACTCCCTGATATATGACGAGAGGTGTGGTGAGCAGCTCAAGTGGGCTGTATGGAATAGTTATAGAGAGAGGCCAGGGGAGGGCTGTCCCCCCTCTCTCAAGGAAAGAAACTAATTATATATGTACAGTACTGTGCAAAAGTCTTAGGAACCTGAACGTCGAACTAAGGCTGTTTTTTGGGTAGTAAGCATTTTAAATAAAATAAGCATTAAGGCACGAGAGGGTGTGGCCAATATACTCATGCTAATACGTATTAGTTGCCCAAATCTGGTGTCGGGTAGGATCCTGTTTTGCCTTCATCTGAGAGGGGTTATTTAAATTTGTGGCTGGTCTGTCAGCTTCACTGAGTCTGGCCCTGACCTCTGGCCCCTGGTGTTTTTCGCCCAGAGACTTTCTGCATACTGGAAAGACTGTAGTGTGTGAAATTTCCAGGTTGTTAGCTTTTTCTGAGATCCAAAGTGACTTGTCATACGTTAATACCATTTCCGTGTTTTTAGTCCCAGCAGAAATCAAATCCTGCAACGTTGGTTTTGGCAGTATCAACTCAACCATCTGAGCCACACCATTATCCTGATCTCTTCCAGTAGGAAAGTATGGAATCAAGGTTATCCTTCTCAACTGATAAAAATCTATACTTTAATGACTGGAATGTACCGTGAGAAATAAATGCCATTTGTTATGTTTAATTAACCCTGCAAATTCATTTCTATTGCAAATGAGAGGTGTCTAAATAGGTCATTGCACCATCTTTGTGTTGTTGACTGAGGAAAGTAGACAGATTTGGTGTATTGTTGTGAGAGTTGCCAGTTTGCCATGACAGTCTCCTTTAAGCCCTTAAAGCGATCAGCTGCCCTGCATTTTTGCCTAATCCGCCTGTGGCACAGTCTACAATTATGTCAAGGCCCCCACCCTCCATCCATCTCCATGAGTCAGTCAATTTGGCTGGCATGGCTAACAGCTACTGCTAAAGCTGAATGGCTAATGTCCGTTCGTGCTAATGTCCCTCAGCTGGTCCTTCTCCTTTGTACGGCCCTGTTGGAGTGGGACTGCTGAATCACACTTAAACTTCCTCCCTGCCCTTCCAACTGAACACTCTCTGTCTTTCTTGCTGCACTCAGTGCACTCTACACTTATGGGCCACCATCTCTCTCTCCCATAACCCCTTTCTTTGTCTTTCTCAGCCACTAACACCCCACGTTTTGCTTCCTGTCAGTCTGTGCCTGTGAAGGAGGTATGGGTTGCCCCTAGAGATGGGCAGATGGAGTCATTTGAGGTAATGCCAGCCAGGATTGGAGGGTGGGCGTGTTTGTGGGGTGGAACAAGGCTTGGGAGTGGAGGAATGGATGAAGGCAGAGTGACCGTGTTGGTGCTTGCTGTCATTTCCATAAAAGAAAATGGGAAATTATTGGGTAATTTCCCAAAAAATTCTGCTCTTTGCATCCCTGAAAATTGAAATTGTGCACCAATGTTAAATATTAAATGTCGGTTATACTATTTAAAGTGCCCTTTAATATAGAGCACATTGATAATTCAATAAACAAAGACATGCTAAATTGCCATAAGTCTATGTACAGACTATTGAAAATTTCAAACCAAATTAATTCCAAAATGTCTTGAAGTGTTCAACTATCCATGTATTTCCCTACTTCCATACTTATTACTAGCGATTTAGTAAAGGTCAATCCTGTTAAATGAACTGAAATCTTGTTTTAATATGGACAAAATGTTTGACAAGTTTGGGAAAAGGAATGCAATGCATATCAATGTTTTCTGCTTCTATAGTTCATTATAGGACTGTGGAGGATTGAATGGAGGCTAATGAGGAATTCACCAAAAAAGACTTCATTTTCCTAGACGCCAGAGCACAGACAATTAGAGAGGGATTTCAGGGGATATCAGAATTCTGCTCACACTTGAGAGCTCCCAAAGTCTGACTCATGCCAGCTGGATTACTCCAAGGACACAGACAGTCACTCTCTAACACATTCTAGTTGACTGAAACTAAAAGACACTAAGCTCCTTCCTATCAACACATAGACCTGGGTTCAAATACTATTTCAAATACCTATGCATACGCTGTACATGCCAAAACCTTCCAAATTGGGTTTATAAATACATTTCAATATTCTACTACTTGCTCTTTATATACTTTATTTTTCAAGATATATCTATAAGTATTTAAATAACCTAGCTTTTAAAGAAGAGGTCATTTGCTAGAAAGTACAAGTATCTGCAGAGTTATAGAGATATTGTAGACAGAAAGAGAGAAATTGCAACATGTACCAGAGTGATTGCAAGTGAAAAGTGTGAATGTGAAGAGAAAAGGAACTGCCTAAGATCCACAGCGTCACCTTAATTGTGAAATATTTTGGAGGAGGTGTTATGGTTTGGGGATGTATGGCTGCTACTGGAACTGACTCACTTGTCTTCATTGATGATGTAACTGCTTACAGCAGCAGCGAAATAAATGCATACCTAAGAAAATGTAGGACTTCATCAAATGTGAACTACATGTACAGTGGGGAGAACAAGTATTTGATACACTGCTGATTTTGCAGGTTTTCTTACTTACAAAGCATGTAGAGGTCTGTAATAAAAATCCAGAAAATCACATTGTATGATTTTTAAATAATACATTTGCATTTTATAGCATGACATAAGTATTTGATCACCTACCAACCAGTAAGAATTCCGGCTCTCACAGACCTGTTAGTTTTTCTTTAAGAAGCCCTCCTGTTCTCCACTCATTACCTGTATTAACTGCACCTGTTTGAACTCATTACCTGTATAAAAGACACCTGTCCACACACTCAATCAAACAGACTCCAACCTCTCCACAATGGCCAAAACCAGAGAGCTGTGCAAGGACATCAGGGATAAAATTGTAGACGTGCACAAGGCTGGGATGGGCTACAGGACAATAGGCAAGCAGCTTGGTGAGAAGGCAACAACTGTTGGTGCAATTATTAGAAAATGGAAGAAGTTCAAGAAGATGGTCAATCTCCCTCGGTCTGGGGCTCCATGCAAGGTCTCACCTCGTGGGGCATCAATGATCTTGAGGAAGGTGATGGATCAGCCGAGAACTACAAGGCAGGACCTGATCAATGACCTGAAGAGAGCTGGGACCACAGTCTCGAAGAAAACCATTAGTAACACACTACGCCATCATGGATTAAAGTCATGCAGCGCACGCAAGGTGCATACGCAAGTGCATGTCCAGGCCTGTCTGAAGTTTGCCAATGACCATCTGGATGATCCAGGGGATGAATGGGAGAAGGTCATGTGGTCTGATGAGACAAAAATAGAGCTTTTTGGTCTAAACTCCACTCGCTGTGTATGGAGGAAGAAGGATGAATACAACCCCAAGAACACCATCCCAACCGTGAAGCATGGAGGTGGAAACATCATTCTTTGGGGATGCTTTTCTTTAAAGGGGACAGGACGACTGTAAGAGCATTGAAGATGGGTCGTGGCTGGGTCTTCCAGCATGACAACGACCCGAAACGCACAGCCAGGGCAACTAAGGAGTGGCTTTATAAGAAGCATCTCAAGGCCCTGGAGTGGCCTAGCCAGTCTCCAGACCTGAACCCAATAGAAAGTCTTTGGAGGGAGCTGAAAGTCCGTATTGCCCAGCGACAGCCCCGAAACCTGAAGGATCTGTAGAAGGTCTGTATGGAGGAGTAGGCCAAAATCCCTGCTGCAGTGTGTGTAAACCTGGTCAAGAACTACAGGAAACGTATGATCTCTGTAATTGCAAACAAAGCTTTCTGTACCAAATATTAAGTTCTGCTTTTCTAATGTATCAAATATTTATATCATGCAATAAAATGCATGATGTGCATTTAAAAATCATACAATGTGATTTTCTGGATTTTTGTTTTAGATTCTGTAACTGTTGAAGAGTACCTATGATAAAAAGTACAGACTTCTACATGCTTTGTAAGTGAGAAAACCTGCAAAATCGGCAGTGTATCAAATACTTGTTCTCCCCACTGTAGGTGAACTAGTAATTTAACTTAAATTTGTGGTAGCTTGGTGGTAGTTGAACCATACTTAAATATTGCTAATGTTTTGAGTAGTTATCAGATTTTTGGCCATGTAGTGGTGTTGTGAACTTAAGGTACTAAACAAATTTATGCATAAAAAGAAAAGGGAATTACATTTTAAGTTCTGTGTTAGTGAGATGGGGTTTGGGATTTCATTGTAAAAGGAATATTCCCGCTCTCTATTGATTCACACACTATCTACACACGCCATATATTGCCTTGTTTTTTAGGTGCAATAGACCAAACAAAATATTAAGCTTTTGTAGCAGGTCATGTGTGTGCTGGTAAAGCTTTGGTGAACTTGTTTTTGTTTTCATCAGACCTAACACATTTTTATAAAGAAATTAAATGGCAATATTAAAATGGCCTCATTTTTGACTGGTGAAATGTTTTACCAGTAAAATCACAAGGCAAATAATGATGTGTTTTGGTAGAATAGCCTGCTTAATGTGCACATTTAAACAGTTTGTGTTTAATTAAACACAAAATCTGTCAACACTGGCTCCATTGGAATCTGTTTTTGTAGTTGTTAAAAATGTGTGACGTAATTTGGACTTATATTCCCCTAAAATGCTTTGATGCTGTGAACTAGTTTTTCAAAGGAAAATTTTGGTTAGTAAACTATATTTTCTTAAGGGTAGCATTTATTGTAGCTTAACTACTTCCAGTGTAAAGTAATTGGTAGCTTGTTAAACTATATTTTCATAGTAGCTTCCCCAACCCTGAGAACACCTAATACAGTGCTGATGTGTGAGCCATAGTTTTTACCTCTTAAGAGTTTGATGTGATTGGCAAAATATGTCCATTTGCAACTGTTTATTAATTTACCCTGATGTTGATGAATGGCTCTATGCATACATTCATATACAGTCATGGCCAAAGGTATTGGCAGCCTTGCACTTTAAATAATGCAACATTTCTCCTAGAAAACTGTTGAAAGTCATCTCTTCACGTATGCTTATACTGTATGCATTTCTGTGGTATTGGATTTAAACAAAACCAAACAATTTTTATTATTTACTAAATCTTAGCTTATTTCACAAACAAATTCTAAAATGGATTGGACAATATTATTGGCACCCTCTAGCAGTTTAATTTGTACCCATCTGTGGTGAGTTAGGTAGGTTCTTGCAATATGAAAATCTCATGAAAGTCCTATGAAAGTTCTATTAACCTATTTAAGAACAGAAAATTACTCTCCTGTTTTGTCCACTGTGTGTACCACAACGAAAAGAAATTCTCTGAGGTCAGACCCAAGATTGTAGCCAAGAATGGACTCTTATGTGCCAATTTCCACCATACATGTTGTTCAAAGCCCAAGCCACTATAGCCAACCCCCTTGATGTGACCACAAGAGAACATTTGATAGAGAATTGTGGCAAAAGATTGTTTAAATGGTGGAGAGGGCACCTCAATTGACAGCCACACAGATTCCAGATGTCCTTCAGAAACAAGATACACTTTCAAGTCTCACCATCCGTCACCAACTGAATGAAAGGGGGTGGGATTGTAGGAGACACAGGAGGATGCCACTGCTAGGAGACAAGAAACCTCAGCTGCAATTTGCCAAAACAAACCTGATCATGCCACAGTTCTTCTAGGACAATCTCCTGTGGAAAGATGAGACCAAATTAGAGCTTTTAGGTAAAGCACACCATGTGTTTACAGAAAACAAAAATTAAACCTTTAAAGAAAAGAACACCTTCCGCACAGTCAAACACGGAGGAGGTTCTGTGATGTCTTGGGGTTGCTTTACTCCCTCTGGCACTGGGCGCCTTAAACATGTGCGTGACATGTGGCCAGCAATGATTACAGATCTAAATCCTATTGAAATCCTGTTGAGAGATCTGAAAACATCAGTTGGAAGTCTCCCTTCAAGAGTTTGGCAAAATTGCTAGTGAAGAGGTGCAGATGGAGACCATTTCAACTTAATTTCAGAGACAGTGTGAGCTATTTAAAATTATGTTAGCCCACGACTGTACATCCAGTTCACATCAAAAAAGGAGGGCTGCTGTGTTTACATCCTTTAAATCCACAACATTTCCACACCTCCACATTTGGGTTTACAACCAGAGGGACTGCACTGCTGCTTGACCCTGTGTTGGTCTCAGCTGTGTGTGAGAGACTGCAGCGGGAGCCACTAAGAGAGATATTGAGGGAGTCCACATGATTCCTTTGCCTCTTTCAATGTCTTTAGTATGCTTTTTCATTTGTCCATTTAACATTTCAATATATTGCCACTGTCTGTGGGTGTCTCTACCCATCCTCTCTTTTCTGTCTTACTGCAGATCAGAGATGCTGCTGTCTATGTTACTGTGTGCCATCTATCCACTGGTGCTGCCTTCGTCCTCTCCCAGCCAAGCCTCAGGTGCAGGAAGTCCACTCTCAGTGTCTATAATGACACTTATTTCATTATCTCTGGACATTGACATCTAAGGGCAGTGGGGCACTTTTGTCTTTGTTTTTGCTTCACACACTCTAAATCGTTAAAAAGAATATGAGTGTAACAGCATGGTTAGCCGGTATGTCCAGGGGCTCAGTGCACGCGCCTGTATGTAGTTACAGCACTTCTACCAAGACCATTAACTGCACCCTCAGAAGCCCTGTTGCCCACCCCACACACAATAAACACACAACAAACACGCAACAAACACACAACAAACACATACCAATTGTGTTCACAATGATTTGTTTTATTGTACGACGTTAGAAATGTAATCCTTTGGATCTGCACTCTCTAGATGACTCCAAACTTCTACAGGTGACCATCCCTGCGAAACCACACATGTCAGCAATCTTGGGGGGCTCTCTCACCCTGCCATGCCTGGTGTCTCTGTCCCACCCTCCCCCGAACACCAACGGACGGCACGCAGTGCTAACCCTTCCCCGGGTCAAGTGGAGTGTGCTGTCCCAGGGGCACGAAGCTGAGATCCTGGTGGCTCGAGGGGACAGGGTGAAAGTCAGTGAAACCTACAAGGACCGAGCCTCCCTGCTCCATTATGCCTCCTCCCCAGCTGACCTCACCCTGAGGCTGGAGGGCTTGCAGTACAATGACTCTGGCTTCTACCGCTGCGAGGTTCAGCAGGGCCTGGAGGATGCTGCCGATGTGGTTCCGGTCAAGGTCAAAGGTGAGGCCAAACTTATGGCATTTAAAACTCAGAAGTACACATACCAGGGTGTGCGTCTCAGGCAGTGAGTTATTCAGAATGGATTTAGTCACAGGTTGACTTTAAGGGAAATACTGTAGAATGTCCTACAAACGAGAGCAATGACACTGCCTGTACATTAGCAATACAATTCTTCATTAGGTAACCGAGTTCATTGCAAAAGTATTAAAATCTCTGACCAATTAAAAATTTTTACTGAATTACAAATGGTGCAATGACATGTTATTCTGTTAGATATTTTATTTTGAAACACTGACACTCAAAATCTATTATTGTTAGGTGACAATGCTTTTATGTTGGCAAATAAAATGTGGAAATATGTTGGTTGTCTAATGAATATTCCACCCCTGTGTTGCGGAAGCTCCCAGTTTACACTGACAGAAGAAATTGCCCTTATCAGGACATTTACCGTACTATTAGCATCCAGCCATGATCCATTAACGTTGCTGTCACATTTTCTGGATAAAAACTAGTCTGTTTAAGGATCATTGGTCTGGCTGTGAAACGGAAGGAAAATTACGACTAAAGTGCATTCAACAGAAATTAGAGATACAAATGCATAAATAAGGAAAAGGGTACAAAACATATCCAAGTTATATCCAAATTCCCGTGTGCACAGGAGCTTTATCACACCACCCAGGCACCTCCAAAAAAGCTCACAGAAGAAGCTGACTTGATCGAGAAGCCACTGAAAGGCTAAAATCACTTTTAAAGAGTTACTGAGGTCAGTTGAAGGGAGTGGAAGAATGGTCCACTTTTCAACCATATCAAGAGCATGAAACTGGCCTGTATTGGAAAGTGGTAAGAAAGAAGCAGTAAATCAAACATCTAAAAGCATTAAAAGGACCCAGCATTAAAATCAAACATCTAAAAGCATTCAAAAGACCCAGCAGCTATGGAGGAAAAGTTTTTGTGTTCAGATGCGACCAAGAGCTTAAAACACTATGTGTGGTGCAAACCTAACACTGCCCCTACCCCAACATACTCTCTCTACAGTTTAGTATGGTGGTGGCAGCATCATGCTGTGATGATGCTTCTTATCAGCAGGGATCTTTGGAGGAAATTCTCCTTTCAGCAGGACACAATACAAAGTCAATGTCCTGATATCATTACCCTTGAAAATCCGTGACATTGTTATTGCGGTACTTAAGCATAAACTTGAATGACCTAAGGTCTGCAAATAATATTTGTATAAACTACATATTTCAGTATAGATTTTCCTATAAATATTTCCATGTTCAGAGACTAACCTTGTTGTATCTAATGGAAACCAATCCTTTGTCCTGTAATTAATTATTTCTCTTGTCTTACATGGAGGCCCATCCAACCGTTTTTAAAAATACAATGATGAGTCCCAAATCTATCCCCAGGTATAAATTGAAGGGCACAGTAGCAGACAGCATTTAATTGTTTAAATGTAGAAGCTGTGGCTTGCATATAGATTGTATCGCCTTAGTCTGAGGCAGACATAAATGCGGTATGGACCATTTCTTTTTTAATATAAAAAGAATGACAGGCTCTATTACCATAAAGGGATCCAATCTTGATTTTCATTTTCTTTTACTAGATCAGTAACGTGTGTTTTAAATTTATTAAAGGGAATTTGTATGTGTTCTATCCAGGGTGGTACTTTTTGAAGATTAATCAAATCTCTCAAGTGACTGAGACTTTCATGTATTTTTTTTTAGCATCAACACTAATTTATGATCTAAAAGGGACTTCTGTAATGCTTCTAAGTCAGATTGTAAGTTGACAAAGGCTTGGTTCATAGATGGTGCAGTGGAATACAGTATTTTATCATCAACACAAAAATCTATGTTACAATGTTTCACAGTATCACCAATGTAATTTATAAACAGCATGAACAACAGAGGACCTTACATTTAACCCCTGGGGTAAAACTTCACTTACTTAAATAAAGTCAGATTTGACCCCTTCGGTCACAATAGGCTGTGTTATTACTAAGAAGACTTGAAACCACAAGTAAGCATGCAATTATATCAGTTTGCTAATTAAAAGGGAATGATCAACTGTGTCGAAGGCCATAGACAGGTCAATAAACAGGGCAACACAAATAATCTTTCACACAAAATATCACTTACAACCAGTGTTGTTACAGTCATAGTGCTGTATCCTGGTCTAAAACGTGTTTGATACATTTTGAAAATACAACAATTATCATTCTGAAAATATGGTAACTTTGTATTCATCAGATATTCTAGAATCTTTGCTAGACAGGATATTTTTAAGATTGAGCGGTAATCGTTTGATGGGATGTCCGCTCATATGAAGTGGGTGAACATGAACAGCTTTCAGTAGTTTTGGAATAACTCCAGCGTTTTATAAATACGAGCCACTAAGCCAGCAGTAAATGGTGCTGTACATGCAAGTAAACCTGGCTCCAAATGATCTGCCCCAGTGGACCACCTTGTATCTACATCTATCAAGGCTTTGAGGACTTAATCTACTATAAACTGGTGAAAACAGAAACATTGGGCATGTTTTTGAGAGAGATCCTGTGCCATTTCAACATCTGCACCTGTTTTCTCCTACCGGGGGCTGGAACAGATGTTCTTTGAAATAGCTGAAATAGTGTTGATTTAATGCATCAGTATTAAGATCTCTATGAGTAATGGAAACAATGGTTCTATTAATATGTTGTGGAAAATAACTATGTTTTGGCAAAGAGCAGTTTTCCAAATGTTTCTGGATTACCGTTACAATCAGATGTATTTACATAGATTTCTGATTACATTTTTGGAGTTGATTTATTTTATTATTATTAACTTTTTATTAAATACCAAACAGAACAAAATGTCAGTGTACTATTTGCAATTAATTAATATTAGAGAATTGGTGAGTGGTTTGAATAGTTTTGCAAGACACATTGTACATTCTTCTGACATCTTACTGCGCAACCAAAATAGATTATGCACTAATAGAATTCTATTTCCAAAAAAATTGTGACTCTGTGTAAAATGCAAATTAAAACAGAATGCAATGATGTGCAAACATTTATCTCTATATTTAATTGAAAATAGTACAAAGGCAACATATCAAATTTTGGGACAGGGCATATTTACCAGTGTGTTGCATCACCTCTTTTAACAATACTGCGTAAGCGTTTGGGAACTGAGGAGACCAACTGCAGTAGTTTTGAAAGTGAAATGTTTTCCCATTCTTGCTTGATAAAGGATTTTGACAGTTCGGGGTCTCCTTATTCAGGGTCATGTTTTTTTGTTTATTTTTACTACATGCCATGCTGTTGTAATACAGACTGAAAGTGGTTTGGCATTGACTTACTGAAATAAGCAAGGCCTTCCCTGAAAAAGATGTTGTCTGGGTGGCAGCATATTTTGCTCAAAAACCTATTGTTCAGCATTAATGATGCCTTCACATATGTGCAGGTCACCCATGCCATGTGCACTAATGCACCCCCATACCATCATGGATGCTGGCTTTTGAACTGTGCACTGATAAAAAGACAGATGGTCCCTCTCCTCTTTAATCCAGAGGATGAAGCATCCATGATTCCCAAAAATAATTTCACATTTTTATTCATCTGACAATAGGACTGTTTTCCACTTCGCCTCAATCCATCTTAAATGAGCTTGGGCCAAGCGAATATTGGTTTTCAGCCTTGTCCTTTTGCATACAGAGATTTCTCTTTTAATGATAATAATAAGTATTTTTCAAATTTTTACGCTGAGAAACGTTATTCTTAAATTGATTTTATTCACTCGTGAAGTCTTTCACAGAGTGGTGAACCCATCCTCACTTCTGACACACCCATCCTCTCTGGAATTATCTTTTAAATAAAACCAATCATGTTACTGACCTGTTGCCAATTGACCTAATTAGTTGTGTGATATTCCACAAGGTTTATTTTTTTTGCATTACACAACTTTTCTCAGTCTTTTTGCCTCTATTTTTTAAATGTGTTACTGAATTCAAAATTCTAAGCTGGAATATATTTTTTCAAGAAAGAAATAACATTTCTCAGTTTCAACATTTGATATGTTGTCTATGTACTATTTTCTATTTAATATAGGATTTAAATTATTTGCACATCATTGTATTCTGTTTTTATCTACATTCTACGCAGCGTCCCAACTTTATAAATCAGAAAAAGTTCATGCTTGTGAATTTAGCTTTAGTTCCATAAAAAGCCCTGACTGAACTTTCAACAGGAGTGGTGTTCCACTATCGAGACGCTTCAAGTCGCTATGCCTTTACGTTTGAGCGGGCCCGAGAAGCCTGTGAGGAAATAGGGGCTCAAATCGCCACCCCAGAGCAACTCATGGCAGCCTACCACAGCGGATACGAGCAATGTGATGCAGGCTGGCTCTCAGACCACTCGGTAAGGTAAGGACCAGGCACAAAGACAACATTTTCTCTACCAACACTGATCAACAACATAACATAACTTTAAAAAAAATTCTGGATAGAAGCATTGGTGAAATGACTTAAGTATACATGTAAAATATCTAAAGACCACAGAATTGTGTCATCCACTTTAATAGACTTCCTTTATATCTATAAAAGTTGTATAACACTATAACACTCCATAGTATTAATACTCTTCTCCACAGGTATCCCATCCAGATGCCACGAGAGGGATGTTTTGGAGACATGGACGGGAATCCTGGAGTGAGAAACTATGGGCTGCTAGAGCCTGATGAGCTGTATGATGTATACTGTTATGTGGAGAACATAGAGGGTAAGAAAATTGAACATAGAGGGTACTTCCTTGGTTTTACTAAGTGCAGGTTATCACACAACCTGACTTCTCTACAGGGGAAGTTTTCCATGGCTCTGACCCCCAACGTTTCACCCTATGGGAAGCTAAGGCCTACTGTCTGGCTCAAGGAGCGGAACTTGCGACTACAGGTCAGCTTTATGCGGCCTGGAATGACGGACTGAATGCCTGCAGCCCCGGGTGGTTGGCGGATGGGAGTGTACGCTACCCCATCGTCACACCAAGGGAGCGTTGCGGCGGAGGCGAGCCTGGGGTCAGGACTGTGTATCGCCATTTGAACCAGACAGGTTTTCCTGAAGCACACACTCGCCACGACACTTACTGCTACAGAGGTAAGTGCATTCGAAGTCATAAATATAAATTCTATTTTGGGGTTCATTAGTGGCATTCTTTCAACAGTTCCTACTGGAGTCTAGGTTCTTCTCAGGCATAGTTTTAGTAATTGTCCTTACATCTGACAGGCTACAGCAACACTCATACTGAATCTCCCCAGGACTACCTGGCAACAGAGCCAGAGGACATCGGCCAGGACATTGTGATTCCATCTGAGCCTCTGGAGGAGTCCAGCTTGGCTCAGGTGACAGAACAGGTCTCCCTGAATGCCATCCCAGATCCAGATGAGCAGTACACATCAGAGCACATAGAGAAGCTGGGATTTGTTGCTGGGGAGCTGTTCCCAAATCAGCCTGAGGAGGTGCTGGGACCAGTTGAGGGCCAGGATCCCACTGTTGTCTATCATGAAGAGCTACCCTTTCCGGTTGAATCCCAAGAGCCAGTCACCCCCACATTCATCCCTCATGACCTTGAGCCCTCAGAGGGAACCTGGCAGCCGGTGGTCAGCAATTCAAAATCCAATCGACCTGCTCTCGTGGAGGCAACGACTGACTCCAAATACCCAGTCACATCCTCTGTCCAGCTGAATGAAAGCCCAACAGTGTACAAATTTCCTCCTGAGAAAACTGATGAATCTGGCGAGGGCCAGTCTGGGCAAGTCACAGACGCGGACCCAGTCAACCCAAGCCCCTCTTCTGACGAGTCCATCAGGCCTGAGGAAGCCATTGCTGGGGGTATCGAGGAGACGTCGGTTTTTTCCACAGAGCGGTTCACTGACCAGTCCACCACCCAGGCTCCATACTGGTACAGCACAGCTGAATACCGCCTGACTAACTCCGTGGACCACACTGCCAGCATCCTTCAGTCTGAGGAGCATATCCCATCACTGGAGTCATTGTTCATCCAGACAGGTGAGACAGGCTCTGTTACAGAGTCAGGAGACCTGGTCACTCTAAGCCCAGTCGGGATGGACCCTTATCAGCTGATCCCAACCACTAAACATGTTGAGACCATTGACAAGATGTATTGTGCTTAAGGGGTAATGTGCACAAGATTTCAGTTCAGTAAACTTAAAAATTAAATCCAAGCATGCATGATTATATTTTTAAAGAAAGTGTGGGCAGGCTGACCTAACTATAGGTTTGAATAATGTTTGTGATCTGTTTCCTGGCAGCTTATGATCCCACTCAGCAACAGTCAGGGATCTATGAGGAAATACCTGACATCACCCTCTTGACATCTTCCATACCAATAGCCAACCCCACCCCAACACAGCGGTCCGTGGAAATGGAGGCCAGCTCCCCGGGAGACCTCATAACCTACATCCCAGAATCCAGTTTTCCATCTGGGTTTAATCCCCTGGAGGAAAAGCTTGAGAAGGTTGAGCAAGAAGGTTTGGGTGAAATCCCAGAAGTTGTCTCCACTGCTACCCCAGAGACAACTTCTGGAGAGAAAGGGAGTGGAGATGAACAGAGTGGCCAAGACAGAGTGGAGTCAGGCTCTGGCATAGACTCAAGTTCAGGCTTAGACATTGTCTCAGGCTCCGGCTCAGGTTCTGCATTTGGTTCAAGCTCAGGCCAGGAAGTTTCAAGCTCAGGGTCAGCCTCGGGCTTAGGGTCAGACTGGGGGTCAGGGTCAGACTGGGGCTCAGGGTCAGATTGGGGCTCAGGGTCAGATTCGGGCTCAGGATTAGATGCAAGCTCAGGGTCAGACGCAAATTCAGGGTCTGACTCTGGCTCAGGTTCAGATTTGGGCTCAGGGTCAGACTCTGGCTCAGACTTGGGTTCAGGTTCAGACTCAGGGTTAGGCTCAGACTCAGGCTCTGCATTAGGCATAGATTTAGGTGAGGAGCCTTTTAAATCTGCTGAAGGATCAGGGGTGTCTCCTACACAAAGCTCAGCCATCCTTGAACCAGAATTCCCATACTTGAATGAAACTTCCTCATCTATCAATGGCGCAACCATCAACGGTACAGAAGAAAGTGAACCGGAATCGAGCACAGAAGTGCCTTCTACGGAAATGGGGATCAAGCTGCTCCCTGACACGTCCCAGACCCCGCTGGCAACGCCCACTGTGCCCCAGGAGTCTCGTGCAGATGAAGATCTGTTGTACGGTGGGTTGACCTTAGACACTGAGGACTCTATCAGTCCCCACACTGAAGAGCCTGAGAAGACCCCCAGCCCGACCCCCACCATAGAGGTCAATGATGACCACACCACGACAACAGTGCCCTTATATCCAGACGCCGTTGATGAGGAGGAACTGACTGCCGCTCCTAGTATTTCCAGCGTGACATCTAGAAATATTTCAGGTAGGACTCAATGCAACTTGAACCGATGACAACAGTGTGGAAGGCATGATAATGCCAAACATATATACATTTTGAACTATATAACCCTAATCCTAAGGAAGGTGTTCCTCACTCAAAACTTTCCTTTTCAACTTTTTTGGAAAGGAAAGTAAAAGGTGCAGTAGTCTCTTAATTTTTTCCGGAGCTATATATGAGGCAGTCAGTGGTCATAGCCCACCATTACACAGCCCATTATCCTCCAATAAGAAAGATTTATCCTACAAAGTACCCTTGTAAGATAAGTTCCGACCTACGGTCCATGGGCCTATTCATAGAACCTATGACAGTCACATGGACATCTCCTATCAGGAGGTATGGACGGGATGTTTGAGTAGGGTGTGTGGGGCCAGTAACGGGCATCACATCCTATCTATTGTCCTATGTTCAGAGTTAGTCAGCACTTATGTGTTGTGTTAAGTTCCTCATTCCCATATTCTATCAACAGCACTCCATTTTATTTGAATGAAACCCAAATGTTGAAAAGAAAATTGCTTGCCAACGGGGAACTACATTACAAAGTAAGTGGTTCAAATCCTGAATGCTGATTGGTTGAAAGCTGTGGTATAATTAAGCAACAAGGGACAAGGTTTTGTGGTATATGTCCAGTTTACCACTGCTAAGAGCTGTTCTTAGGCAGGTGGTATGTATTTGGCAATATACCACAAACCTCTGAGATGCCTTAGTGGAATTATAAACTGGTTACCAACGCAATTAGAGCTTTAAAAAGTGCTATGTCATGCTCGTTGTATATACATGGATATCTTCCATCCATCCATCATCTTCTGCTTATCCGGGGCCGGGTCGCGGGGGCAGCAGTCTAAGCAGGGATGCCCAGACTTCCTTAATTCTACGTGGCATTGATTCAACAAGGTGCTGAAAGCATTCTTTAGAAATGTTGGGCCATATTGATAGGATAGCATCTTGCAGTTGATGGAGATTTGTGGGATGCACATCCAGGGCACGAAGCTCCCGTTCCACCACATCCCAAAGATGCTCTATTGGGTTGAGATCTGGTGACTGTACATTTCAGTACAGTGAACTCATTGTCATGTTCAAGAAACCAATTTGAAATGATTCAAGCTTTGTGACATGGTGCATTATCCTGCTGGAAGTAGCCATCAGAGGATGGGTACATGGGGGTCATAAAGGGATGGACATGGTCAGAAACAATGCTCAGGTAGGCTGTGGCATTTAAATGATGCCCAATTGGCACTAAGGGGCCTAAAGTGTGCCAAGAAAACATCCCCCACACCATTACACCACCACCACCAGCCTGCACAGTGGTAACAAGGCATGATGGATCCATGTTCTCAATCTGTTTACGCCAAATTCTGACTCTACCATCTGAATGTCTCAACAGAAATCGAGACTCATCAGACCAGGCAGCATTCTTCCAGTCTTCAACTGTCCAATTTTGGTGAGATCGTGCAAATTGTAGCCTCTTTTTCCTATTTGTAGTGGAGATGAGTGGGACCCGGTGGGGTCTTCTGCTGTTGTAGCCCATCCGCCTCAAGGTTGTGTGTGTTGTGGCTTCACAAATGCTTTGCTGCATACCTCGGTTGTAACGAGTGGTTATTTCAGTCAAAGTTGCTCTTCTATCAGCTTGAATCAGTCGGCCCATTCTCCTCTGACCTCTAGCATCAACAAGGCATTTTTGCCCACAGGACTGCCGCATACTGGATGTTTTTCCCTTTTCACACCATTCTTTGTAAACCCTAGAAATGGTTGTGCGTGAAAATCCCAGTAACTGAGCAGATTGTGAAATACTCAGACCGGCCCGTCTGGCACCAACAACCATGCCACGCTCAAAATTGCTTAAATCACCTTTCCCATTCTGACATTCAGTTTGGAGTTCAGAAGATTGTCTTGACCAGGACCACACCCCTAAATGCATTGAAGCAACTGCCATGTGATTGGTTGATAAGATAATTGCATTAATGAGAAATTGAACAGGTGTTCCTAATAATCCTTTAGGTGAGTATATTACCAATTCTCCAAGGCTATGCAATCTTTTGAGCACAACTGTATTTGAGCTATTGTATTATTGTTATAAGTGCATTGGCTTTATTGCTTGGTTGCCCCTGTCTTTTGTGTTTCAGATGCCTGCCTAAAGAATCCTTGTTCCAATGGGGGAACTTGTGTCGACAGTGGGTCTTCCACCAAGTGCCTTTGTCTGCCTACTTATCGAGGAGACGTGTGCCAGACAGGTACAATAATTCCTACCCTGGTTAGGAACATACAGTATTAACAAGACACAATACCACGTTTAGTTATTTACTAAAAAGAATGTCAAACATATTTTTGTCTACTGTGTGTGCTTCTCAACTCACTTTGTTCCTATTCAGATCTGGAGGCGTGTGAGCTGGGCTGGGAAAAGTTCATGGGTTTCTGTTACCGACACTTCAGCCAGCGTCAGGGCTGGGAGGTGGCAGAGCAGCAGTGTCGTGTTTATGGTGCCCATCTAGTCTCAGTCATGACCCCCGAGGAACAGGACTACATCAATGGTACAGCAGACCTCAAAACATAGAGTTACAGCTGTAATAACCACTGCCTGACAGGGGTACAACATGAGGAATGAGGTACAAAACACTATGGGGTTTGTTATCGCATCCACGCATGGACACACTATGAAGTCAGGCCTTTCAAGCCCAATGATGTCTTCTCGGTGGTACAATCAAAATTCGGGCATCAGTCTCTAATTCAGAACCACTTTTTAACACACCTAGATGGCACCGGGCCAGCAGGGAGTCATACCTTGTATCTGTTAATACAGTCCTAACCTAACAATGCCTTTCACTCGGTCAATCAGCATGGCACATTATAAGGACATACAGTCACATCCCTAGCTTGCCCAGTGGGCACTGAAACAAATGGCCCATGGATGCCTACCCAAGGGATACTGTCTTGCATAAAACACATACATTAGTCAACCACACTTTCCTCTCCACACCACGAAAGAAGAGCGATAGGGGGCCTAGACATTAAGGAGAAAAATACCCATTGAGGCGTCCTGTGACAGTAGTTTGGGATTCCTCTTTGGGGCCACTGCCGAGCTGCACGATAAGCATCACCCGACATTGAACTGCTCGCATCCTAACAGCCGATGAGGAATGACAGCTATGGTAGGAGCCATCAACCTCAATGGATGGATACGTATGCTAAAATGCACAATCGTACCCAGATGAATCTGCACATATAAACAGACGTGGTTCCACACTTCCTGTTGAAAACCCAGGAACGGAACACATTGAGACTAAGTCACGTTGAACTGGAATTTATAATCCCTTGTTACTGTTCTCATCTTCCTGGGTGAAAATGTGTGCCATTGGTCACAACAGGCAAAAATACCCACCACGAGGGCAGTTTTGAATTGGTTTTTTAACAGTTTCTAATGTATTTTGTCATATCTACTGCTCTTGACAAACAAGTGACTGACAGTGGAGAAGGGGCTTTATTTATTGGGCTCGCATATTTGCATAACCCTTTTAAAACCTGTCACTGTGGGAGCTTGGGTGGAAAGTGAATGCTTGGACTGTGCGGGGCAAACTGGCTTGGCCAAGCCACTGGAGGGTGCTGTTGCCTTGAGTGTGCAGGAGAGGAATGGACATATGTCCAAGGAACCTTGGCTGCTGTTTCTTTGCTCTCAAACTGAGCCTACAGCGATTTAATCGCTTAGCGCATTTAGGGACATCTAGGAATCTTTGCCTGTCTCGCTTCTGTACTGGAATGCAAGCCGTGATTATATCACCTGGAAGGGGGCACTTCCGATGGGCTGGAGCCCTCTTCGGCCTTAGAGGATGTGATTGAATAATGTGTACAGGTGTGGATGCAGTGAGACAACATACCCTACAATGTGTTTTACTGAATATCTACAAACATTAGAAACATTTATAAATGTATTTGTTTAAACAACTTTGAACTTCTTTCATGTCTTTCATGTGGAACCCCCCCGTCTCAGTTCCAAGGTGTTACGCTGCTATATGATTGTGCTGGGGGATATGAGGGATGTACTACTAACTTTTCTCAGTCTCCTCCAGTTTAAAATTTTAGGAGATGAGGTCCTGGTCCACACCTGCGGATTACCTGGTTTGGGGGGCCCATTGCTGTCCCTGTCCTTCAATCAATCAATCAATCAAATTTATTTATAAAGCCATTTTTACAACAGCAGTTGTCACAAAGTGCTTTACAGAGACCCCTGGCCTTAAACCCCAAGGAGCAAACAACAGTAGTGTTAAATTTCAGTGGCTAGGAAAAACTCCCTAAGGTCGAATTTTAGGAAGAAACCTAGAGAGGACCCAGGCTCAGAGGGGTGACCAGTCCTCTTCTGGCTGTGCCGGGTGAGATATTAAGAGTCCAATTGGAATAAATACATTTCTCTGGGCTAAATCCAGAGTCTATTTGATTTTAGACTAGGTCAGAAGTATGACCAGGTGGACAAGGACAGGGACAGCAACGGGCCCCCCAAACCAGGTAATCTGCAGGTGTGGACCAGGACCTCATCTCCTTCTAAAATGTAAAACTGGAGGAAACTGAGAAAAGTTAGTAGTACATCCCTCATATCCCCCAGCACAATAATATAGCAGCGTAACACCTTGGAACTGAGACGGGGGGGGTCCGGTGACACTGTGGCCCTACCCGGGGGAGGCCCCGGACAGGACCCAACAGGCAGGAAATCAATCCAACCACATTGCCAGGCATCAACCAAAGGGACACCCACCAACCGCAACCCCCCTGAATGAGGGCCGAGTATTGCTAGCGGCGTACAGCCCAATTGCACAAGTGCGCAACAGAGAGTCAACAACAAGCCAGTGACTCTTCCCCCGAAAGGCATTGGAGGGAGGGCATCCCAGTGGCGACGAGAGCCCACCTGGCAAGACAGCAAGGGTGGACAGTATCAAGCCTACTGGTCACCTTCACGCCCCCGAGCCAGGCTACACCTAATTATAAACCGTGCTGTAGAGATGAGTTTTTAGTAGACACTTGAAAGTTTGCACTGAGTTTGCATTTCTAACCTTAATTGGCAAATCATTCCACAGGAGTGGAGCTCTATGAGAAAAGGCCCTGCCGCCAACTGTTTGTTTAGAAATTCTAGGTACAATTAAAAGGCCTGCATCTTGCAATCTAAGGTTACGTGTAGGTATGTATGGCTGGATCATTTCAGCCAGGTGAGTAGGAGCAAGTCCATGTATTGATTTATAGGTTAAGAGTAAAACCTTAAAATCAGCCCTAACCCTAACAGGCAGCCAATGTAAGGATGCCAGGACAGGAGTAATGTGTTCAAATTTTTTAGTTCTAGTTAGGATTCTAGCAGCCGTGTACAGGACTAATTGAAGTTTATTTATTAATTTGTCTGGATAACCAGAGAGAAGAGAATTGCAGTAATCTAATCTAGAAGTAACGAAAGCATGGATTAATTTTTCTGCATCAGTTTTTGATAGAAAGTTTCTAATTTTTGCGATGTTTCGAAGATGAAAATAAGCAACTCTTGAGACTGTCCTTGTCCACCAGGTCATACTTCTGACCTAGTCTAAAATCAAATAGACTCTGGATTTAGCCCAGAGAAATGTATTTATTATTCCAATTGGACTCTTAATATCTCACCCGGCACAGCCAGAAGAGGACTGGTCACCCCTCTGAGCCTGGGTCCTCTCTAGGTTTCTTCCTAAAATTCGACCTTAGGGAGTTTTTCCTAGCCACTGAAATTCAACATTACTGTTGTTTGCTCCTTGGGGTTTAAGGCCGGGTGTCTCTGTAAAGCACTTTGTGACAACTGCTGTTGTAAAAAAGGGCTTTATAAATACATTTGATTGATTGATTGAACCTGCCATTCACCGTTAAACACCGTAGGGCCAGTGTTAGTACTTTGTCTGGAAAGATGGAGATTATCTAATATTCATAGGCTTAGTGCTTTTCAAGCTTTATTTTCCCATTTCCCCATTTGGATCTCAAGATTTGTTTCTCAATCCTGCGATGATTTGCCAGACTATTTAAGTCAGAAAGATGTAAGATTTGAAATGCATCAAGGAAGATCACGCAGTACTGTAATGTTGTATGATCTTCTGTGTAACAAAATACAATGTAATCGATTTTTTTCCCTGGTGTAATTTACTGCCCAGGCCTGTACACTCACTTCTAATGGAATCCAAAGTAGGCAGAACACAAACACATTTCTGAGGACCAATTGAAAGTTAGAGCCAGATTTGCAGAAAGCATGCAGAAAAAGTGAATTCAACAGAATTTTGTGGCTATATGGAGGTTACTCACCTGATCCTGGTTCTATTTAACGAGTAATGTTTTTCATATGCTCTCACAAATTAATTTGAAATACTTTGCCTTAGGTTTTTCCAGTGGTTAGTAGTTTTACACCATTGTAGGTAAGCTAACGTTTGCATGCATAAAATACGGTGAGCTTTCTCTATCTCTCTCCCTGTCTCTTTAGATCAGTACAGAGATTACCAGTGGACAGGTCTGAATGACAGAACCATAGAAGGGGACTTCCGCTGGTCCGACGGAAATCCTCTGGTGAGTCTCACGTGGTCTGTCTTCCCTTCCAATATAATTTCAGTTTAGTTCGTTCATAAACATAATCGTATGCATAAGTAAACTGGGATTGAACAGATCATCCTCATTTATGTTTAATAATATCTAAAGCCAAAATGACCTGATATGTAACCCTCCCATTCTGCTGCTCTGCTGAACCTGACCTAACCATAGTAAAACTCCCCCTGTTTCGGCATCCTCTGCATCTTTCTCTGCCAGCTCTATGAGAACTGGTACCGGGGCCAGCCTGACAGTTACTTCCTTTCTGGAGAGGACTGTGTGGTGATGGTGTGGCATGATGGAGGCCGCTGGAGTGATGTGCCCTGCAACTACCACCTCTCCTACACCTGCAAGAAGGGCCCTTGTGAGTACGCAACCACCAGCACCACCGCGGTGTAGCGTACCAGTAGTCCATGGTTTTAATATTTCCATGTCCACCTGCATTCTCTCTTTAGCTTCTTGTGGCCAGCCCCCTGTCGTCGCCAATGCCAATGTGTTTGGTAAGATTCACCTGCGCTATGAGACCAACTCCAAGGTGCGCTACTACTGTGAAGATGGATTCCTTCAGACGCATAATCCCGTCATTAAGTGCCTACCCAACGGCCAATGGGAGGAAGCTTTGATCACCTGTCACCCGGGTGAGGACAGGCATTTATTCTATTGACTGGCACAAATAAACAAAAGTCGGATAAAATGATCGTTTATTGAATGTACGATGTGTCTCTGATGTTGTGTTTGTATTATACTGTTTAGTTATTTTGTCCTGGTACTGAAGTGATGAATGAACCTGCTGTATTTCCAGCCCTGAATGTCTCGGCAGAGGAAGAGCAGCAGCTCATGAAGCCCAGCTATAAGGACGAGGAGGTTGAGGTGGTGGACACAGCCACAGAGAAAGCCACTCCAGGATTTTGGGATATTAAGTGGAACTTCTAAGCTCATCGAACAGAATATGACCCTTCCTTCTGCCCTGTTGCATTGTATCTTGGGTTCTACTGAAAGACTGTCCTACTTTGTCCTCTGAACAAGGTGGAGCCTTTTTTCATTTTCTCGTTGATGATGAGTCACTACATTCCGGTCGCCAGCTCTTTCCTGAATTATGTTCATTTAGAACGTCAATAGACTTGACGCTACTCAGACTTACAATTAGAGTACACCCAAACATAAGGCCACAGTTTGAGGAATACAACACAATTTGCGCAGTATGATTTGTCTTTGTAATGAGCTTTAAAATGGTCCTATCAATCATCGGGGTGGTTGATTGACGAGTGTAGTACAATATACTCTACTATGACAATGTTGTGTTGCTTTATTTGACTGTCAGAGGAACCGACATCAGCGTACTGCTGCTAAGAGTAAAGCTTCTTGTACAGACGGTCTGCCTGCCCCACACTGAACCAGTGGTCCTCTGCTCTACAACACATGAGCTGCCTCCTTGACAACAATCTGACTGTTCTACAAAGCTCAAACAGTCCATTTGGATAGCCCTATTGGTGACTTTTCAAGCTAGCTGTGGAAGAGGATTTCTGTATGTTCTTAATTCCGTTACATTAGGAATATACTGCACCATTTGTAATTATTGGGACATTGAAACATTTTGTCTTACCTTTTTTCCTGTAGTCTTAAAGTTTAACTTTGAAATCAAACAATAACTGTCATGTTAAAGTGTAGAATATCTGCTTTTATTGAAGGGTGTTTGTGTACATATTGGTTTCACCATTTAAAAATTACAAAACTTTGTATAAATAGTCACCCTTTCAGGCAAAAATTAATGTATGTAATTGTAAGTAACTGTGACCCATTGCCCCACCAGGCACTGGTTATCTTCCCTGGTGATGCTCTGCCAGGCCTGTACTGCAGCCATTCTTAGATGTTTGATATGCTTTTTTTGCCTTAAGTCTTATATTCAGCAAATAAGACAGCATGTACAATAGGATTTAAATCTGGATATACATTTCTCCAGGACAATTTTGTCTTATCTGTCCACAAGTCCTTCGTCCAGAACTCTGCAGGCTCCTTAAGGAAATTTTTTGCAAACTATAACCTCCCTGTTCTGGTTTTGAGACTAATTAGTGCTTTGCACCTTGCAGTATAGCTTCTGTAGCGTAGAACCCCCTATAATCAGCATATCCAACAGCAGTTTTGAAATATATCTCCTTGTGCAGAATAATCCTTTCAGCAGGTTGTCAATGTTTTGTGATAACTATTGACATAAAAATGTTAGCTAGTGTGTCATCGAAAAGCATTTCTGAAATTTCTGTGATAATATTGTTATTTTCAAAAGAAATGATGTTGGCTACATACATTTAGTAGTCTTTACTGTTAATTATGGTCAGCATTCTGTTTTAGCTGGGTCTCTGATAAATATTGTGATTATTATTATTATTAATAATATATATGATTTTCCTGTATCACTCATTGACTTTAACTGACAACGATTTGGTCCTCCTGACACCAACAGGAGACCCCAGAGGCAAAACCTAAAGTCAAGACTAGAGACTGACAGCTTGACATAAATTGTGTTGAAACACACCTGACTAACTAGTAAAAACATTGAACCTAATACTTTGTTTTTTTTAAAAGGGGGACTATGTATATATTGTTTGATTTCATTGTTTGATTTCAAATCCAAACTTTTTGACTTTGCCAAAAGCAGGAAAAATGCAATGCTGTCCCAATAGTAGCACAGGGCACTGTATAGAATGACACTGATGCCTGTATTCTGTTTTGATGGCGGGTTTTAGTAAAGTGCCCCTAAATCTCAACTTCAGCTGGTCTGACAAACTGAAAACAATCCCCTTATCAGTCTATATCTTCTAAATTCCTTCAACCCATTACATTTTCCAAACATGTCCTGCTATCTGGTGCTTTGTTTTTCAGGTGTCTTATAGTAGTTAAAGCCATTACACGCTTTAAAATACTTTGGACATAGGCAGAGTCCAACGTTTGTTATCTATATTCTCTCTTAACAACGTAATCACTAAGAACGTGAAAGTAAAAATGTCAACACTGGTGTTAAAAAATTTAATTTTGTGGGTAATGTGTCGATAATACATCAATAAAGTCAATGTCTTAGATCCAGTGAAAGCACTACTGTATGTTAATATTGTTTGTAAGTAATAAAATAATGCTAATTTTAAAACTAATATTTTTACTATTATCTACAAATAGATAATAAAATGAATGGGTTATAATGTATTATCTATGTGAATATGATTTTAATTTCATTATATTTTAATGCTATTTCTAAATTACTCTTAATTTATTGTATTAGAGATGTAATTATTTTGTGTATTTTCTTACATTCTTCTATTTCATACTCTTATATCAACTAAGAAGCTACAATAACTTTGAACTTGTTGTTGCATATTAACACTTTTGTTACATTTCAACAATGCTTCTTAGATAACCACGATCACAAAATAAATGTTACCAAAATGCAGTAAGCCACATACCGTAGCTGTTACCTGTATGTACCTCATAAAAGTACCAAGTTTTGTTGATGTGATGGCAAAAGCCATCTTTGAGGTTACCTGCAATACCACGCTGCAGTAATGCAAAGCAGCACATTTTTGCTTGTATATTTTGGTGTTGTTTAGAAACCAGTTCCCAGCCTTTTCATCACGGGACTCTGCAAGACTTCGACGCTGAGGCCTGTTGGGGTCTCTAGTCTCCACAACGTTGCAGAGTCTAGCTTTTGAAGTAGGCCCCACATGCTATGGTCTCAGGGAGCTACCTGTAACAATAGGCTCCATAGAAACGCAGGGTCTTGTTGGGATACCCGAAAGTGCGCACCCCAGCCTCTACAGTACCGCCACAGTGCTTTCTAGGGGTGGTAATAGGGAAGCGCACACTGCCATCCCTTAACCAACCTCCATCGCATTGGTCATAGCCCAGGAGATGCCAGGCTGAATAAAGCTGGCCGACCAGAGCTAAAACTGCTTCGTCATCCTTACATGCCTCCACTGCTTCCCCAAATGTGAGGGGCCCACCAACAAAAAACACAATACCTGGAAGAGAGAAAAGGAAAAACACAAATGATTCAACCTGCCACGGCATTAAGCGTTTTGGTGAGTTTAAAAAGCTCTCACAACAATATTGTTACAGTTATTTGAGCAAATAATGGTGCCATATGATAATGAACATTTCTACTGAGGTTTCCTTTTATGATTACAATGGACTTTCTTATGCCACTAAAGGGCAGCTAGACATGTTTACAATTGGGTCTGAACAACAGCCTTGATTGTCCATCTCCTCTCCTCTCTGGACCATTAAAAAGCCCACTCCCCTAGCCAAATGTCACCCTGTTGCTATGGATTAAACACAACTGTCTATTACCAGTGCAAATCTAATTGATCAGATCCATATTGATGTTAGTGTTTATCTTTATTAAATACATTTAAAATGGACTAAGTCACTTTCAATTTAACAAATTCAATGGAGCATGGGAATTTTTAAATGCATTTGGTACAAAGATCCCACATATCTTTTCAAAGCAAATAAACTCATTTAGCTGACCTGTGGAAATAGAGGTGAAGCAGAAGGCGTCAAAGTGGTCTCGGATCCTGTCCCGGGGGCCATAGCTGCGAATGCCAGGCAGCAGTTTCCCCCCGCATTCTGCCCGTGGTTGCAGAATGGGGTATTGGACTGTCCCATCCATGAGCCATCCAGCGTTACACCAATCCAGCCCTTCTGTCCAGGCTGCACAGGGAGAATGTAATACTTAGTGAAAGTTAGCCGGCACAGAAAAGGTTTTCCCTCGACTGCACAAGAATGGGTTCTTTATGGACTTGTTGGTTTTCATTGAAGCACCCAGAGAGAAAAAGTTTCTTTTGAAGAAAAATATTTCCCAGCATGCTCTATGGCAGAATACATTTTAATAATAGCAATGTTTTGCATATTTCCTTTGTTAACATGTTTAGGGGTCTGGCCGAACTCCAGGTATCATAAAAAGAACAAAAACGTAAATACTGAATAGCAGATAGGCTTATAATATCAACCCTATGAATGCAAACAAATGAATATGATTAGGACAAAACAAGCCTATTAAAACAACATAAGATAGATGAAGAGGGGAACATGTTGATATTGCTCAACTTCTGTGGATTAAACTCATATGTAGAAATTAAGCAATGCCATTTTACAGCCCCCAAAAGGCAATGAAAGCTACACAGCCCACTTATAACTTGGAAATGTCAACGAATTCAGCATCTTCTTGTAATAGCAGACTTTGAACTTCTGTGGATCCTATTATACCAAATCAATTAAGCAATGCCAGCCTACCATAAACACATTTCCCATTCATATTTACAAGCATGAAAGCACTAACATACTAAGAAAAAACATATGGAACAAAACCTACTGATATGGAATTACAGCATATTGAATTGTGATGACATAATGCTACACCACAATGCAGCAGACAGTGGCTAGAAAAGTTCACCTTTGGCTGGGTCTGTAAATATTGAAGGGGTTGATGACACATGCACTGATAGCGTGAATCTCACTGGAGAAAAGCATCCTATCAAGCCTTGTCTCAGTATGGGTAACCTTTTACCTGATTTTGCCTGTCCTTTCCTTGATGCAGAATAATGCACCGAGACTTAATGCTTTCTGTTAGCTATTCCTAGAGGTTATTGTGAATATTTCATGTATGGTATGGTTGATAGTTAACCTATTGCAGATCTAGCAAACAAACCACCAAACACTGTTTTCATTTTGTGGATAGAAGACAGGATGAAGGGTTGACTAGCAGACTTTATTTACCTTACTTATGTGCACAGAAAAGCATAGTGCACAAGGGAAGTACCAAAACTTGATAGACTAGACATTTGCCCAAAATGGAAGAAATTATATTCTCAAACCTGCTAAATGGTGAGCTTAACAGAAAAACACAATACCCCCATGTGGGTCCAATAAATGAAAATGTGCCCCATCAACTGTCCCTAAGCTGTCAATGTTTTGCTGACTGAACATGAATATTGAATACCTTTGTACAGCTGTTTGAATGAGGCCAACGTGCCGTCCTGTTCAGCACAAGCCTCTTTAGCTTCCTGGTAGTTGAATTTGTAGCGGCCATTTTTGCTCTGATATGGAAACACCATACCTAAAAGTTTATGAGGACATTTAGTCCCACAATATATCAAAAATCAAGATTTTCAATTATTAACACAAGAATATTTTCATGTGGATGCAAAGCAATGTGGTATCCTGTCCAGGGTCACAACCTTCTATCCTCAATGTAATGATGACGCTCTCATCCTCGACTCCGTTGATCAGCTCACAGCGGTAACTGCCTTCATCGTCCAGTTCCAGGTTGCTTAGCCGTAGTGAAGCATCCATGGCATGAGCCTTTCTAAGTGAAGCTCTTTGCCCTAGCAGGCCATATGGTTTGTGGGCTTGACCATTTGTGATCATCACAATGTTCTCAGATCCATGACTATGGGTTTCCAGTTTGGTCCATTTCACTTTGTACTGGTTAGGTTTGGATTGTAGCACACATGGCAAGGTGGCATTTCCTCCCCGCTGGCCAATTACTTCAGCATACACAGGTGGCTCAAGCAGGTACTTCAGCGTCTTTGGTCCTGAGGAAATTAGAACCGCCTTTTTAAAATCTCCTGAGTCCAATAAGCCAAAACAACTTGTGTACTCAGAAAATGATGGAGCATACCTTGTCCATTTGGGAGATAAATAGCTGACGTCACACTGAAACAAATCGCTGCTAGCATTAAATTAGCAGCACTGTTCATAATGAAACAAATCGCCTTCCCTGTCCCTGCAAAACAAAAACATTATATGATTTTGAATATTTGTCGTTAAACTCTGTAAATAACCCAAAGCCAGTTCACCTCCACAGATGCAGAGAGACAATCCAAAAGCTCTCACCTTGAGTACTTGATGAAATTCAGATGGATGTTTCTTTTAAGAGTGAGAACTCTTTGAGGGTTGTTCAACCAAACATGACAGCTTTCTGTTGGTGGGATAGTTCACCAGCAAATGATCTCCACTTCTCTTTTACTCTGAGTCCCTCTCTGACACTGCAATCCCTCTGACCCCAAAGCTCTCTCTCTCTCCCAGTTCCACCCTCTCTGCCTCAGACAAGTGCTCATATGTCCCAGGCCGTGGTGGACAGTGCTGGACAGAGTTGTTGTCCTTTCTGCTCCAGATGTTAATGAGGCTGTGATGTGTGACAGGATGCTATTGTATCCCTCTGCCCCCACCCATGGCTTGTCAAAACTGGAGCAAGACTGAACGGATGTTTTCACTGGGTTTGAGCCTTATATGTGTTTATGTCAGGTAATTGTGTGATAAAAGGTAACAGAGAGAATGTGATCTGTTTTAGCCTAAGTAGAGTCTAGTATGGTGTGGGTGCAACAAACACAATATATAAATGTCATCATGAAGGTAAACGTGTTAATCCTCGATGCCTGGGATTTTCAGCAGCAAAATCAAATAGCTCGACTGGTTATCTTCAAGGCTTGTTGTTGGCAAATCTGCCTGTATGCTGAGATCCTGGACATCTTGTTATAGACTACAGAGCACTAAGGCAAAGGGGAAGCTGTGTTCACATTGTTTCCTCAGCCCTTTTCGCCCCAGACACAAGGGCAACATTGTGATTTCCGTGGTTCCTTATCCACCCAAAGACAACAGGCAATAGCAAGCGCACAAACCGAAAGAGGAGGGAAAAATTTAATAATAGGATTCTTCCACTTCCACTGTTCCTTCTCCATTGTGCTCAGCCATCAATGGAACTCTTTCTGGGTCTTCAGTTCACAGCAATTAGTATTCACCAGGACACGTTTAGGTGACAACTTTCCCATCTTTCCCGTCTCTATTTCTTTCTATCCAACGGTCTCATTCTCTCACTCAACAAAGTTTAACCCCACTTGTTGGTTGCTCTTGTTCTTTGCTATTCTGGACCAGCTCTCAACATTGACCAAACAGGCAGACACTTCTAGGGCCCCAGGCCAAAATTCTGATTACTGTATCAACAGCTTTTTTCTCAACTAACTAATGGTGCCTCCATTAACTATGTCAGCTAACAATTTATATATTTGTTGTTGACTATTTAACTTGCTGCTACCCTAATCAATCTGTCAGAATACTGACCGGCACATATCCAGTGTCCCTGACCTCCAGGAACCCCCCCCCCCAATTGTTTTTAATTAATTTAATTAGTCTCCCTCAGGTTATTTTAGCATTGAAAAAGTGATGGCAAACAAAAATATTTTAGCAGGGAAGGCTTTAAAATGTACTATATTTCTGTCAGAGTTTACGTTGTAGTGAATAAGCAGGCCAGCTAGGTTCCTTTATGATGTCACACTTGTAAACATTTCCTAGCATGGCATCTGGTATACTTTGGCATCCTCAGTTTCGATGGGGTAAAGTGAAGTTTCACCTGACATTTGACATGTGTACTACCAAAACTCAATATTTTGTCCGTGAGTTAATTGGTCGTCGATCCATTGGTAATGTCTCAGGGTTTTAGTAGGGAGATCGTGCTTCTCTTCCTCATTCAATACAGACGAGTGAAGGCAAGAGCTGCACGTGTGTTTTTTCTTCTCCCGTTACTATTCCCTTGTTTAAGGGCGCAACACAAGCATACATTCCGTTCCTATAGCAAGTCCCTAATTGTGAACCCACGGTCCCCCATCACCTCATCTCCAGCAAACAAATGGTTGAGAAAACCCGAGTTCTGTATTATGAACTTATCGCTCCATTTTCCACCATAAGCCTCTGAAATGAACATAACCATTCCTGATGGAGCAGTTGCAACTAGATATTTTACAGTATTACTGGCATAGTAGTGACTGTGAGATGCAGTTAATGAGTCCAGATGTTTTGCCTTCTGCCACATACTCTCTATGCAGTCAATAACGCATGTTCTGTTTAAAAAAGTATCCTGAAAAACCTGTGGCATCGTCTCACGAGACAGCCATGAAATGAGATCCTCTGAGTGCTCAGCAATGACATCTATACAGAATTTCAATGTTTTACTGACCTGACCGGGTGACCTTTTGAAGCCTCTTGCTAAATCAGCTATAACAAAGTTTCATTAGTGTCAACAGAATTTGGTCTACAACTGGCATTGTTGACGATGTGGGGGCAAAACATTGTAAGCAAGACACAAGAGTGTTGAATTCTAGTAGTGGAATCCCTGTGTACCGCAGACAGTCTGCATCATCTTTCAACAGTGACCTCTCGGGCTGGTGCAGTTGCAATGCCACGTGATGACAGGTGTGGTCTTGGGAGTAGGTGTGGTCCTCCATTGATGGGTCTGACCACTGTGTTTGGGCATCATGGAATGTCTTTGAAATAGGCCCTGGCTCCTCTGAATCCTCCGCCACACCAGGCTCACACCAGGCAAGTGATAATTTAGTTGAATATGAATATAGATGATTAGTTCCTGAGATTATTTGTCAAAGATCTCGGAAAACAAATACACTAATTAATGATACTTTCAAAAACATTTTAAACAATGTTTTGGGGGGATTTTTTAAGTTTACGTTTTTGAGTCAATATTTTTTTCGCTTCATTGTCATTTGGGAGGCAGTGGAAACTGTACCATCTCTGACAGGAACATTATGGTTTTAGGTTTATGGTTGAAGCACTCCAATTTAAGCCAACCATTAAGTTCTGTCTGGTTGTATGTACAACCACGAACAGCATATGTTATCCGTAACACTGCAAAATCGAGCAAGTGAATATAATAATATTGCGTATCCAACTTAGCAAGTTTCTAAATCCAAAAACACTGCTAGTCAACTCAGTACTTCACAAATTTCACCGGAAGTGCCCCCCATAATCGTTTCTCCAGTAACCTCCTCAGGTAACTTGTGGGTACTAGCAAACGTGAGTTACAGTTTTGTAAACAAAGCTGGTTGCCGGAGAAATCCTCCTCGCAGACAGTTTTGCATCGGTTTACTAGTAGCTGATAAAACGTGCTGGCATTTTATAGTAGTTTATAGAAGTTTATACTTGCGTGAACCCACTATTATCGGTACAGCCAAAAGCAGTTTTGAAACATATCTTCTTGTACTGAGTAATCATTTGATCAAGTTGTCAATGTTTAGTGATTATTAGTGACATACAAATATTAACTAGCATGTCATTAATTAGCATTTCTGAAATGTCAGTGGAAATATTCATATTTTCATTTAGTTGGTTAACGACGTGGCAAAGAAAATACGACCCCTTATTATCGACAACCTTACTATTTTATTCAATAATGTTTTATTTCCTTTTTATTTGTTTTACAAATGACAAATTACAACCTTTTGTCAGTGTGTTTTAGCTACATTTCATGCTTTCTGATTCACGGTTTGCAACTTGTCGATTTTTTATTTTTTTTTCATTCTCTAAAAAAGATATTTAACCTCCATACATCTCTATAAAAAATAATAGTGGGCTTGCTGAAAGGGTATATTTAATAGCAAAATGTACCCTTTTTTCCCAGGGCATTTACATTTTGAACTACATTTTGAGAGGATTTAGTTCTCCAACTGCTAGAAACGGACGATAATAGGGGGTGGCCGTTAATATGGGGATTTTAACTAGCTAACGTGGGCTACAATTTTGTAAAAAAAGCCGGTTGCCAGATAAATCCTCCTTGCAGACAGATTTGTCGGTTTACCAGCAGCTAATACAACTTGTTGGAATTTGTCTTTGAGCTATAGTCTATACCAGTTAACATGAGCTACAGTTTTGGAAACAAAACCTGTTGCCAGATAAATCCTCCTTGCAGACATATTTGCGTTGTTTACTAGCAGATAATACAACTTGCTGGCGTTTGAGCTCGTAGTCTATACTAGCTATTGTGAGCTACAATTTTGTAAACAAAGCCAGTTACAGATATAGCCTCCTCACAGACAGATTCATCCGCGTGCCAGCTGCTTATACATTTTTCAGGAAGAATAAACAGCGATAACCATTGATACAGTGTTCGTTTTGGCACAAATTGTTTTCAGAGAACATTCAGAGACTTATGTCAATATACGCTGGCCTTCCCGTTTTGGAAAACCAAATATATCGTATATTTTCGAATGCTATATCGGTTGCCCCGTTCACTTCCATTGTAGCCCGGAGATAGGCTTCCTTTAAAAAAATAAAAACTGTAAAAAAGGCCACATCAGAAAAAAGGCCACAGATTCAAAAATAGCTAACTTTTGCTTTAATATTTCTGTTTTATATATTTTTTTTTTGTAGAACTCTAATGTCATGGGAAAATATATTTTATGTTTGGGGTGGGGGAGGGGATTTTTTTTTTTCACCTTTCCGAGTGAGTTACTGTGATCAAACACATTTACAAGTAACTTGCCAAACACTATAACGTGCAGTTGTTAAAATGTTTTTTTTACCCTCAGACTTTCTAACGTCCTTTAGTACAATGTCAACATATATTCTGACTCAAGTGTAGGCATGCTTTGACGTTTATTTAAATGTGTAGCTCCTACCAACATGGGTCATGGGAATCATTGATATTATAGTCAGTGGAACTATTTATATATTGTAAGCTTAATAACAATGAATGAACAAGTCCTCTCTCATTGTTTTCTAACTCATTTTCTATATTTGACAAGACATTTTAGTGTATTTTAGCCTTCCACTTCTAGAAGTGTGAGAAGGTATGGTAGGATTATAAAGTAAAAATAAAGTCTATGAACTTAATCAACGTTACATTTTAAATTGTTTCGATGTCAGTTGAGATGAAGATTTAAAATGACCTTTTTTTCCCTCTGTCGATATTGTGATAACAGAGCAGGTTTGGCATACCAACCCAGCAGCCCTGATGTAGTATCAGTTTTCTGTGATCACCAGTGCATGACCATGTTGACGAAAGTTGTGGCCCACATCACGGGGTCATGACCGTTTTTTGCAGTGACAAAGGCATGCATTTCGGATATTTGGTCATTCCAAAATATGCCTTTTCCTTAAGTGCTACATTATTACAGTATTTCATAGAAGTTTTTTCAGTTTCCTAAAAAAGACCATCTACTCCTCGTTATACAAGTAGAAAGTTATACAAGTTGAAAAAGTAGTCTATAAGTAGAACACTTTTATTTATAAAAATCCTATATGTACAGACATTTATGGCTCAGTCAGCTGAGGCTTGATTACATTTTAGTCTCAGATTGTTATTGATAACGATATGAATGTTCCTTCCTATACAGCTACAAGTCAGCACAAGACAATTCTGTGTCAGTCCCAGTGATTATCTTTTCTGATGTTTACAGAAAGGAGAAAATATTTCTCATGAAAGGTATTCTATTTACAGTACCTCCCATAGAGAGTGAAACATATATGTAACTAAATTTGCCCTGTTTAAAATGTTCGCTTTTCAGTTGTGGAAGGTGAACCAAATTATTAACAACAATTATCAATCTTTTTTCAGCGATCAGTGCTTGCCAAAATGAAAGGATAGTTTTGGCAAGCTTGGATAAGGTATTACTAGTATGCTGTACAGTATATGAGCACATGATGTTCAAAAGTGCTGTAATGCCACATTATGTAGTTACAGTGTCAAACTTGAGGAGCCAGTGCATAACTGACAGTAGAGTGTAGCCCTTTTGACTGTTTACCTTAGTATGGGCCATTGCCACTCAGTATATTCAAATTGTAACAGAACATATGTAAAACCAAAATCTTTTGGCATTTTAATATGCTTTTCATTTTGAGTCATCCCAATGCCAACATGAGATACTGTTGCAAAATAATGTTCCTAAGTGCCAGCATAAACTAGTGACATTATGCGTCAGAGAGTTTTTAACCTACTGTAGATTTTCTGGTTTTGAAGGGAATGGCTTTGGGATCGTTTATGGACAAAAAGTACTTCAAGTACTACAAATCGTGGCAAAGGTAGTCCATCTTAACAACTGAAGGCCATGTAGGTGTCTTGATGAGTGCCTTCCTAATTTATTCACAGACATTCTAAATGCCTTTTTACTATTCCAGGTGTTCCGCTATCCAGAATCAGTCCCAGCCATAGTACTCTAAATAATAATTCTGCTCCATGATACCGACAGAGATGTCAGAGTATAAACGTTCACATTTCAAAATAATTAAAAATGTTCACATTGCATTATATCATCCTGTAAAATGAAAAAGAAAAATGTACATTCTTTCTGTGTTCTTTATCTTCATTATTGATGTCATTGGTTAACTTTAAGCCTGTGGATTTTTTGGGGGGCTGGACTATGATCTATTCATGTTTAGGGTACTTTGTGCTTTGCCAACATTGGAGACTAAAGTAAACATGGAGACTAAAGTAAACCTACAGCACAGTAGTGCTGTAGGTCAGTAGGGTGATTCACATGTAAATAAAGGACAACCAAGACAGGAAATCCAAGAGGCAAAATGTATAACTTCAATTGGGCAAAGAAATGTTTAGAGTATAACTAGCTAATTAGCAAATGTATAACTAAAAAATCCAATGCTAGCAGATTTTGAGTGGATAGCAAACAAACTAAAGTTATTGCTTTCCTCTGTTTATAATTGTGTAATATGTGTAATATGTCACTTAGTGTATACAGGTGGGTTTAAAATATTACTTTTAATTCATGATGTAAGTGGCAAACATTGACTGAGGTGTTGTGCTTGCTAGCTCACTAGAGTTTTAGGGTTAGCTAAGTGTCTAAGTATGATGTGATTTAGTATTTGTGATGATTGCATTGCAAGTCAACCGTCTATATGGTTAGCTGATGCTCCCACATTTGTATTGCAGTTATAACATTCTATAATGGGAGACACGTTGTACTTTTATTGATACACTTATGAGATGGTAAGCGGTTTTGTACATGGCAAGGGAAAAGAGCAAGGAGATTTTCCTTACTTTTATTATTTTTCCTTGCTTTCTTCCAAATCTGATGTTTGAGTGGAAAATCTGAATATGGTACTGTGATGGCTGCTCCGCGAAATTTCCCATTTATAAACCGTAGCTTATACACGGATTTCAACCACAGCAGTTAATACACAAGTTTACATTTTTAAAACCGTTTCCACCAACAAACTTTTTCACAGATGATTGCTTGAAAACGTAGAGGTCTCAGAAACTAATGTAGCAAATATGATATAATTAGCATTACAGGGTTTTTTTCTTCAAAAAAAAAATTTTTTGGTTGCGCCCTATGGCAGATGCTTAATATTAATGTACAATGTGTGTGTGAGTCATAATTCTATGGGCAAATTGGGTTTATATATGGGTGTGGTTAATATTCAGGTTTTTATACACAAAGCTATGAAATGAATGGTGTGGTTTATACATGATGCAGGCTATGAACGGGGAACTGCGGTATCTAGATAATATATTGATGTGCTACTGGCTGTACTAGGCACGTACCTCTTCTATGTTTCTAACAACTCAGGAAATGGCTACTTAAAGCCAGTATAGCAAATATTGTGCCCATTTCCTATCTAATGCAATGTTAGAAAATGTCATCAAAAAGCAATAGTTCTGTGTGTCTATGTGTGTGTGTATGTGTATTTAATGTTCTGTGTGGGTTTCATGTTGTAGCTGTAACCCATTTTTATTGATATTACAAAGAGATTACTTGAGTGTGTATATTAGGCTAAGAGAAACAGTAAGAGTAAGGAAAGTGTGAACCTGTCCCAAGTCCCACCTTTCACTGGGCCTTAATAAAAAGTGCTGGGAGAGTGGCTTTTCCAGGTCTAGTATATGGCCTGAAGATATACAGTACCAGTCAAAAGTTTGAACAAACCTACTTATTCAAGGGTATTTCTACTAATTTCCAAATCGTAGGATAATCATGAAGACATCCAAACTATGAAATAACATATGCAATCATGTACTAATCAAAGCAGGTGTTAAACAGATCACAATACATGTCTAAAAAGTAGCCAACCTTTGCCTTGATGACAGCTTTGCAATCTTCATTTAAGGTTGCAAAGCTGTCTATTTGACATCTATGAATGATGGTCATCAAAAGTTATAAAAACCAGGCCGGTATGTTAAAAAAAAACATGGCTGCTAGGGCTAGATGGGACATATTGCTGCCAGGTCGATTAGAAGCCGCGGATATCCTTTACTTATTTTATGAATTTGCTGTGTACTTTGAGTTTGCTGTGTATTTTATGAATTTGCTGTGTACTCCCCTCTGTTTTCCTGTGTTCGGCAGTTTCCTGAGTTGACTGTTTAACCTATTTTCCTTCTGTTAGTTTACCGGGCACTATACATATCACTTTATCCATCTTTATTTTTATGTTCTCATATTATTTTTATATATTTTTTATCTCTAACAAACATATGCCTAATCCAACTGGTTTTACCATTTACAAGAATATGTTTCCTAAGAATCCTTCTTGGCGGTGCTTGCTGTCTGTATGAACACATGACGACAAATGATTCATCATCTCCTTCCTTGTATGCCCACATACTGAACAATGTTCAATGAATGGTGGTTGTTGATATGAACTAGTCAATATAATCTAGTATATAGTCCATTCATTTAATTATAATTTTTTACCTGTTATTGGATTGAAAATTCATTATGCTTTCTTTCAATATGCATAGCTAGCCAGTTGGCTACAAAAGTTAATAGTCCCACAAAACTATTGGAAACAACCAAACTACTAATTTATAATACATGAGTAAATGGGCATTGGAAGCTTTTTACATGAACTCACTGACCATAGAAAACCCCTTCTAATTCACTGAAATCTTACTTTTGCTATTCAAAATGCTTTCAGAATGTGCCCCACTTTAAGTTTGTATACAGTTGGTGATGTTGGTTCAAACAACATTCCACAGACACCATCAAAATATATACATCAGAAGAATCTCCCTAATACTGTAGCTCTCCCTTACGTGACAAATGTCAAACTGCAGAGGGCCCACTACTTAACTGCTTTGTTCTCTAACCTGGATAGCTACATGGGGGTATTTCAGAAAGCAGGGTTAACATAATCTGAGTTGAAACCACAACTCTAGGTTGACTGATTCTGAGCTGTCAAACAGAGTTGATGGTTTCAGAACAGGTGGTAACAATTAGTTTAGTCAACTTTGAGTTAAGTTAACCCTGAGTAAAGCATGTGCATGAGGAGATTAAAAAGTCCTCATCAATGGAACGCAGATAATGGGATTCTTCATGGCAACAGGAGAAAAAGGTATTGGACCCCGTACTTCCTCCCAGTGGAGTTAGATATATTAATGAATGCACATGCAGAATATGAGTATACAGCTCCAGAAGAATTAAGAGACCACTGCACCTTTTTCTTTCCTTTCCAAAAAGCAAAACACAGATGCTTATGTGAAGTGAGGTCGGTAGACTGTAGAATATCATTCATCTGCATAAGTTGTACTAGTCCTAGTGCCTTAACTTAGAGCTGGGTATTAGAGCTGAGAAGACTCCTGCCCAAAGACGTCTCTTCAGGAACAATAGATAAAGGATCAGCTCTTCAGTAAATGTTTTTCGCTTTCCATTTCAGTTTTTGAGACCTATCTTCCTGGTCAACTGATGGTTGGGTAAGATGTGACTTTTGGTAAGATGTGCTATTTTGCTATACAGATCAGAGCTCGTGATTGGCTCATACAGGACCAGCTCAAGTGAGACACCTACAGATTGGCTTGTAAAAGCTACAGTATTGTCCTTCATAATCATGAGCCTTCTAACAAATACTTTACTAAATAGTTATTTTGCCTTTCACAACCTTGGTACAACAGCACAGCATCTGTAACTCTATTAGATAGACCTTCTTATTGTGGTAGCTGATTTGCTGTGATTCCCCTTCAGTCAAGACATTCTAGATGTGAGGTATGGCGAGATGCTCTTTTTTTTTTGGTCATCACTGTTATTTCAGACCTGTGGCTTGGGGGTCCCTGTCCCCACATGTCACTCTCTGTAAACCCTTAACAGATTAATGCTGATGAGAAAATACTGGATAACCCTGAAGATTCTCAGTCTAGTTGGCTGTGGGGCACATGTGCTCACCATGTGACTGTCACACAGGTAGAGATCAGAGATAGGGATCTCTGGTTGGGAATGTTAACTTATTGCTTTATCTCTTTGTTGCCCCTGGAGCCTTTGTGCTGCACACACTCTGCTTTGGCAACAGGATGCGTACCATTGGTGCAGATGCACAGCACTTCAATGTATATGTGTGCATGTAAGTACAGGTCAGAAAAAGCCTTTTGACACCGTTATGAATGCATGAATCTGAATGTTTTCAAGTGCTCCACTTTTGGGTTCCATGTAGGATCCCCTGTGGAAAAGGTTCTATGTTAAACCACATTAGGGGTTTTTAAAGGAGTCTCATATGGTGACAACAGAAGAACTGCTTTGGAAGCCTTTTTTTGTAACAGTGTAGAAACTGTACATTTACAATAAGCAGCGGAACAAGATTTCATGAATAGGATGTACAATGTACTGACAGACATTTCAGTGTGAATGGAGCTTAACGCTGGTTAAAATGTCATGTTTTTTCATAACAAACAAGCTTTTAAAATAAAAAATAAAATGTTGTGTATGATGAATTGGGGAAAGCTCTCCTTGGTTCCAACCTGAAAACAATGACCAGAAACGGTCAAAATGTGTCAATGCTTTGACAACTTTTATATTTTCCAGATCTATGCTACACACTGTTCTCAGGGGTGTACAAAGAATTTCTTGAACGTCATGGTTTTGTTTTTGCTCTGACATGCATTGTGAAATATGGGACTATATAGACAGATGTGTGTTCTTCTGAATCATGTTAAATCAATTGAATTTCCCAATGGTGGACTCAATCAAGTATGACATTTTCAGGTTTCCAAAATGTACTCTTATTACTGTTGGAATGTATACTATACACCAGGGATATTCAATTCAGGTCCTAGAGACATCACAAGGATGTGACATAAGATGAAGAATAAGGTTTGTCATGCAAGTTCTGAATTCTAATGAATTTGTTATTTGTTGTCATAATTCGACACACATTTCAGGTAACATAACAGACAGGTCTTCTCTTGTATAAATCTGATGATGGTCCTGTCCCATGTCCCATCAGCCCTGTTATACTTTTTTTATCTGTAAATCCCTGGAACCAGCATGCCAGTGGAGTGACGAGGGAACAACCCCTGCACGCATATGTGGGTTCCAGTGCTGCTGTTGTAATCCTACTGTTGACTGCAAGGGTGGGAGTGTCATATCATGTGTTGAAGCTGGTATCTGTGGTAGAACAGAGATTTAGATTATTGTTACTAAGTCTGACACCCACAGCATAGTAAATAGCAACAATGATGAGGTTTGTACAAGGAAAGGCATCTGGATTACGAACAGTCATGTGTGTGCTGGAATTGCAGGAACCTGTGGCATCTCACCAATATCTCACTGATTACCCTGATTCTTTCATACCCCTCAGACATGGATACCCAGTATGTAGCATACTCTACATACTGGGTATCCTGGGGAAACACTGTAGATCTAAGAACTAGCAACTCTGCATTAAGAGGCTGATAGCCAGTGCAGTACATAAGGGAATGACCACGTGGTGTTTGTTCTTGATGTTTTGATATTACTAAAACATCACTGCTGACCTCTTCAACCCAGGTCCTCAGCTGTTCCAAAAATTCCTCCTCTGGCAGGTGAGCACTATACGTCAATCATAATCAAAATCATGCCAAATTAACAGTAAGGTCCTATTCATACAAATAATAATTTTTACTACATCATTTCAGTGTAAATAACACATAATATGGAAATATACATTTATCTTAACATTTGCAATGGGAATGTATTGCACTAACATATCTTTGCGATTGTTGAAAAACGTATGCGTGGAACACTTTAGTGCCTTTTTTGCACCCACGGTATATTTTCTGTAATTTAAACTTGTGTAAACAAGCTATTCTGATTAGATCCTATATTTCCCTATGACTCGTTTTACTGGGGTAAGTCAGGAAACTTAATCATGTCCACAAGCCAAAATGACCATGTTTTCAAATCCCTCAAAGCTGTTATTCTCAGTGAGGCCTAGTCTGGTTAAATAAAGGTTAATTAACAAAAAAATATATAATAACCCTGATCTAATCAACATTATTATTCAGGAATTTATTGATCAGACACGATTCCATATTAACAGTTTTCAGGTAGCTTTGCTAGTTGTACCACAGAACTAGAATATAATCCACATGGAGTTCTCTGGTGGAATGCTGATGAGTGTCATTTCTATTGCTGGAATAGTTTTGGGGAAAGTACGGTTCCAAGAGGCACACACATTATCAAATATTACTACACAAGGGGCCCAAGTTTTGATTCCCTCACCAAACATGTTACCTCTCCAATGTAATACAATATATATTTGGCAGTAAAGCAAACAGGCAATAATCAAGTCATGAATGTACTGGATAAGGACCCCACATGTTCTCTGGAGTTTGACCGAGAGCTGTTCATATCCATATTGGTTGATATTCATATTGGTTATGAACCATTCAATGTTAAAACCCATTCAATGTTAAAACCTTAGTCTTGTAGTTCCACTAGTCAGGATATCATGATTTACAATGTTGAATGCCTCATAGCGGGCACAATTCAAAGAAATATCTCCAATCCACCTTATTCCTTACTTGGTCAATTAAGTAGAGTAGGCAAGTGGAATGGGAAAATGTCTTATCAGGTGTCTTGGAATTCCTGAACCTGTGGGGTGGAGTGGAACTCAGTTGTTTAGAAGGGATGATTGATGATGCAGATGTGCCCTGTAGCTCACCTTGTCACAGTACTGTGTGGAGGAAGATTAGTGTGGGAAAGACCATTTAAAACACTGAATAATACTTGGGGCAGTTACATGAGTATAGATCTGTAATGGTTATCAATCATAATCTGCCTTGAATGAACTCATTGTTTTGTGGATGTGTAGCAACTGTTAGATCGAGTGCATTACATTCTGACGCAGCAATGGTACAGTATTCCATCCATCGTAATTAGTTCTTGGTTTTCATAACTTGCATTTAAATTCACTGTCACTGACAGAATTTAAAGGAATTTGACTTTAACCTATCATTCTCGTATGCCGTAAGCTAGACAGACATTGATAGATTTATAGATAGGACTTGACGCCAATGGTCTGAAGTGGTAATAGTGAGATTTGCTAAACCAAATAAGCATTCCTTCCAGGTGCCCTTCTCTGAAGTCAAGGGTAGGTTCCAGTGATTAAGAAGAAAGATAGAAGACCTGTTGAGTGCAGGCTTCTATCATGCTTTAAAGGAGCAAGACATGCACAAACCTGCCTTCATCCCTTTTCCTCCCCTAAACAGGAGTCCCACCCACCCACACATCCTGAACCCCTGGTCACAAGATTCAGTTGGGGCTGTCCAAACATCTCCATGATGGTTGTGTGTCCTATGGCACTTCTTCCCACCTGGTTGCACAAACCATTCCGATCATGAGATGGTTTTTCCCCTATGCTTTTGTTTTGTCTCACTTTGAGGCGTCAAGAGGTACTGTGGAGACCGTGCTTATCTTTCACAGAAGCAAAATGTAACTGTTAGATCCTGTGCGTGTGGATACTTGACTTTCTGCATGCTTGTGGTTGTGTTTTTGTCTAGAAGTCTGTACAGTAGTTAACCAGTAGTTAAACCTCTGACTGTGGGACTTGAACGATCACCAAATGTTTGATTGTAGATAAGGCACAAGAAGGCGATAAAATAAATGAATGAAGGTTTTCCTTCTCTATGACCCGAGATGATTAACTAATCGTTTTAAGGACTCCCAACTCATTCCAGATCACCCAAAAAGCCTCTGATTGGGCACATACAGAAAAAAGGGGCGTGAACAATTGCAACAAAAGCGACTAAATGAGTCTGACTAACTTACGTGCCAGTTTCTGTCCTCCTCTCTGCGTTCATTCCTGTTCTCTCATCTCAGGACTGCAGCCAACACTGCCTGTGCGTGTGTGAGAGTGAGTCTGTGTGTGTGTGTTGTTGTGAGTTGGACATCTAAGGCCAGAGAACACAGCCATAAGATCACTCAAGAAACCACTGCCATGGCAGCCACGGTGACCAACTTGCGGCTGAAGCTGCCCGTTGCCTGCATCATCCTGGAGGTGATCATCATCATCCTCTTCGGCACGTTAGTGCAGTACGACAGTGATGTGGATGCCAAGCAATGGCATAAGAAGATCAATAATGGCACCTCCAACTACGACAATGAATTCTACTACCGGTACCCAAGTGAGTGACCACAGGGAGAGGGTTGGGAGGATACAGCGGAAATGGATGAGCTTGACCATGACCACTTTGCCAATGTGAAGTGGACAAGAGGGATTGAAATTGTTAATGTCTTCCTTTGTTGGAGTTTGTGCTTGTATAAATTGTTAATTTATTTCCTAATTAGAACAGTGTTTAGGTGACAATTATTTTCAGGTGAACTGTTTCCACTTTTGGTGACCATGCATTCTACTTCACTAATAGATACCAAATTGATACCAGATTGGTAAAACATTTTGTGATGCTGTAGAGCAGTGGTATTCAATACGCTCCCTCAAAGCAAGTCCCACTCCATTTCTGAATTGCAACCCCTTAATCAGGGACTTATTTAGACCTGGGACATCAGGTGGGTGCAAGTAATGATGAGGTAGAAGAGAAAACCAGCTGGCTGGAGTTGAACATCCTGGTGTATAGTATACATGCCAACAGTCATAAGGGGAAATTTTGGAAACCTGAAAATGTCATACTTTTTTCGGATGGAAAGACAGTGGGAAAACTGGGTTGAGAGTTTTGCTGAAATAGCAGTGGGTCAGAACCAAAACCATGCTGCTGCCCATTCCTCTAGACCATCCTGGGTCACCTGACTTCTGATTCAAACCTGTAGTTTCTTGTAATTGTCTGTCACAGTTAATTAGGTTCTCTGCAAAACTCTCATAGGCTGCTAAGAAGAGCAAAAGTTTAAACCATTTGTAGTGGGAGTATAAAGGAACTTTGAACTCTGAATAGGTTATAGCAGGTCTGTTGATTATGACTATGTCTGTCAGTCACTAGTGGGCGAGGCACTGCTTTTCCTCATCTCAATTTGGTAACGTCACATTAATCTGTAATGGTATGCAAACGGGAAACTGCGGTGGAGAGCTGGTTAAGATAATGAGTCTGTAAAATTCCTAGGGCTAATGCAAACTTCACATCATCGATCATCGCTTGCACACACACAAGAATGGAGTCCTAGATTTCTCTGGACATATTTTCGTAACATGATACCTTCACAAAATGCTGTTTTGCTTGGAGGTGTGTTTGCATGGATGTGTGTTTTTTTCTATACATTTGTAATGAAATCAAAGAAGAGTCACCATAATACCAAATTGCTTCAACCAGACTACCATTTTCACTAGTTGCCAAGAGGATAGTTTCTCTTCTGCTTTAGGTGGCCGAAAAGATTTGGCCCTTAAATCCAGCTTTATTATCAAGAGCATTTTCTATTTAATCACCAGAGCTGAACTTCCGGACATATATAATGCACCTGGCAATTCATACTCCTTCCATCCCTTTCTCACTGGTGTGTCTATCATTGTGATGAGTGTTGAGGGGGACGGAGGTTACAAAGCGGATAGCAAAGTGATTAATTGCATCTACCTTATGGATAAGATGTTTAGCACCCTACTGTACCCTACTGTTCAAAAGTTTGGGGTCACTTAGAAATGTCCTTGTTTTCCATGAAATCATACATTAAATGTGACTGAATATGAAATATAGCTAAATTAATAGGCATTATAGTCATTGACAAGGTTAGAAATAATTAAGTTTAATTGAAATAATAATTGTATCCTTCAAACTTTGCTTTCATCAAAGAATCCTCCGTTTGCAGCAATTGCAGCCAAACATTTCACCCATGCCTCCTGAAACACCTACCACAATTTGAATTGGCTTGATGGGTACTTACATGCCTTAACATCAAGCTCCGCCCACAACATCTCAATGTGGTTGAGATCTGTTGACTGTGCTGGCCACTCCATTATAGACAGAATACCAGCTGACTCCTTATTACCTAAATAGTTCTTGCATAGTTTGGAGCTGTGCTCTGGGTCATTGACCTGTTGGAGGAGGAAATTGGCTACAGCCAAGCACCATCCACAGGGTATGGCATGGTGTTGCAAAATGTAGAGAATTCCTTCTTTGAGATCACTTTTACCCTGTACAAGTCTCCCACTTTACCACCACCAAAGCACCCCCAGACCATCATATTGCCTAAGCCATGCTTTACAGATGGCATCAAGCACTCCTCCAGCATCTTTTCATTTGGTCTGCATCTCACAGATATTGTTCTTTGTGTTCTGAACACCTTAAACATACATCTGTCTGTCCATAACCAATTTTTCCAATCTTCCTCTGTTCTGTGTCTGTTCTTTTGCCCATCTTAATCTTTTATTTTTATTGGCCAGACTTCCTGAAAGGCCGACATCCCAAAGTCTCCACTTCACTGTTGACGTTGACACTGATGTTTTGCAGGTACTAATTAATAAAGCTTGAGAGGCGTCTGATTCTCAAACTAGACACTGTAATGTATTTGTCCTTATGCTCAGTTGTGCTCTTGGGCCTCCAACTCTTTCTATTCTGGTTAGAACCAGTTTGCCCTGTTCTGTGAAGGGAGTAGTACAAAGTGTCATATAAGAGCTTCTGTTTCGTAACAATTTTTCATAAGGAATAGCCAAGAAACTGCATTTCTCAGACCAATAATAGACGGATGAGTGATGGAATAGCCAAGAAATAGCATTTATCAGACCAATAATAGACTGATGAGGTTCAGAAGAAAGTTCTTTGTTTCTGCCCATTTTGAGCCTGTAATAGAAACCACAAATGCTGATTCTCCAGATACTCAACTAGTCTAAAGAAGGCCAGTTTAACTGCTTCTTTAGTCAGCACAACAGTTTTCAGCTGTGCTAACATAATTGCAACATGGTTTTCTAATGATCAAATAGCTTTTTTATATAACTTGGATTTGCAAACACAATGTGCCATTGGAACACAGGACAGATGGTTGCTGATAACGGGCCCCTGTAGATATTAAATTAATAATCAGCCTTTTCCAGCTAAAATTGACATTTACAACGTTAACAATGTCCACACTGTATTTATGATGAATTTGATTTAATTTTAATAGACAAAAAATGGCTTTTCTTTCAAAAACCAGTGACCCAAAACATTTGAAGGATATTGTGTCCTTAGCAACATGTGAGAAGGATGCAGGATGGCTAAATTAGAAACCCATTCTGGATTTGATTTTAGAATGCTGGGGGACAATCTCAGTATTGATTGAGTTAACAGTCAAGCTGAATTCCAAGTTAACTGTCAGTGTTGGATACTCCAACTCCAAGTTTCATCTAGATCAAGGATGTTTACGGGCAAGGATGTTGCAGAAGGCTTCTCTTAGAAAGCAGACATTTTGTTTGTTTCGTATTAAGGACAATTCAGCATAGTAATATTGTATGTTTTTACAACTATGTTGAAGGGTGGCCAGCCCAGAGTTCAGTAAGGGGCCAGTTGTCAGCATAAATGTCGATAAGGGAGTTATCAGCAGCAAGGGCAACATCCTTCATGTAAACAAAATAATGGGTTGGCCCGAGAGTAGAACCTTGAGAGAGGCCCATGGAGATCAGGGCTGCAGGGCCTTTACATACTGACTGCACAAAACACTATGAGATGAAGACTTTGAAGATTATGAAGACTAGGAGAAATAAACATTTGTTGTACAGTCGTAGAAATATGCAGGAGTATGGCTTCTTTTTATGTAGTCACCTCATTACTGTCCAGTTAATTAAAGGTGAGATAGAAGCTACTAAATGAGACAGAAATGGGCACTAGGGATGGAATATTAGGAAAACAGTTGAGTGAAAGCAGAAAATAGAAGGGTGATGGGATGTAAAGGTTTTGTGCTTGAATTAAACACCAAACAATATATTATGTTTCATTTTCCAGAAAATTAGAGCATTTTGTAACATATATTGTAGTCATCCTGTCAAAACACATTCTCTGTATAACAAATAGAAAAAAACAGAACATATTAGCCCCAGGAGTCCCAGCCATGTCAACCAAACTGACAAAGAACAGGATTTATATTGAATTGCATCATGAGCTCAGTTCTACTTTCATCACCACCAGGATCCAGAGGAGAAGAGTTTTAAACAATATCATGGATGTCCAGTATGCCTCCATTTGTCTATATATAAGTTTAATTGGGGTTATGTGTCTCCATTCCCATCCCTCAGCTGTGTACACTAACAAAGGAGACTGTAAACTATCTGATATTATGCAGAAGTGTGTCACAAACAAAGACCAGAGTTGCATACCAGATAATAGAAAAGCAGACATTTCTGAAATGTACATTAGTTCAAAAACTTCCAAAACAACTCACAGAGTGACTGCTTTTTTTTCATTAAGCGCTCTTGCATTAAATCATACCTGTTTGTATTCAGTTAATCTCCGAGGTTGTGACAGTTCACAACTGGGCCTCCAACCTAAGCAGGTGCAACTGCTGAGGCATTTAGCTCCAGATTCCTGTTCTTCCCCTAAGCTATGTACACTGACTGAGTATACACGAGAGGACACAAACCGGTTTGAGGTGAAATGTTCAAGTTTAAAACAGGGTGGACACTGAATGAAATGGACACATACGACACACCCACATGCTGGCGTTGCCAACCAACAACAAGTGTTGTATTCAATACTCAATACCAGGGGAATTTTTCCATACTTGATACCCAGTATTCTTTATTCAATATCAGCTGTTCTTTATGTTGATTTACCCAAATGTAGAGCCACTATTACTGCACTAAAGTAGTAAATCAATCAATTCCCACATTTGGGGTGTTTCAAGTCTCTAGCAGTTTATTCCTGGGCGGTTTGTCAGCAGGGGGCGAAGAGCATGACATCTGTGGCAGGCAGACAGTTCATTCTCCATTCAAGGCTTCTCGTTAGCTCATTGACCACTCGTCTGTAGCAATTTACTGACTGCTGAACAAGATGAAGTTGTTAACCCTTAACTTGATCAGTGCAGAATTACTCCTTAGATTAGCTGATCCATTGGCTTGCCATCCATTACAGTCCTCCTAAATAGTTGGGAGGCAAGAAAACACATTGTTATTCCCATCATTGTGGCATTTGCTTTTGTGACAAGATCCATTTAAGATAAATAGCTGCCTATGACTAAAACAGTGCAAAATGGACATTTTCATTGGCCGGTTATGCTGGTTTGCCCCCCCCCCCCCCCGCATCCATTCCCCAGGTCATTGCTGTAAATTAGTTCTCAGTCCACTTACCTGGTAAAATGACAGTAAGTAAATTTACTAGAGTCTGACAAACACCGTAAAATAAATTATATTGATGGGAAGAACACACAATCAAGAAAGCACGTTTATTAATATACCACAATTCATACATACAAGCAATTCAATGTGCTTCACAAAGAAAGAAAGGAAGTATGAATAACAGAATGTGATGTCACGACTTTAGAAACATCTACACAAACAGGCAAATGATAAGTGTTCCATTTATATTTCTGTGCTTTTTGAATCCTACACACTGGGAAAAAACTGGTTCCTTCATGGAACCAGAAAGGTTTCCCCCCGCAGCCGAATAACCTTTTTTTTTGATGTACTTGGGCCACATGGACACTGGGGAGTCAGGGAGCTGGGCCATGCCAATATTCTGCATATTAATGATCAGTTGCCGAGCAATGAGACAAAAAGATCTTGTCTCCTCTTCCCAGTGTGGGGTGGATGAATACGGCCGGTGTTGTCTGGATGAATACGGCCGGTGTACAGAGGGAGGTCTAGTGGGCCGGGTTAGCAGGCTGAATGGAGCTGTGGGGTAACTTCTCTGTCTCCTATGTAGGCCAACTCAGGGTCCCAAAGCACTCTGTCCCTCTCAATTAGAGTCACAACATCATTAGGTAAAAAGGCGTCTTGGTAGCTACCAGAACTACATTTAGCATACTGTCAATTTGGATTCTGCTATATAAATGTAATAAGACGGATTTACTTTCATCTGTAACGGGAATGGATTTATGAGAACCCACAACATGTATTTATGTAGTGACAGTGTGCATCAACATATTCAATGGATCTACATTAAGAAAAAGGTACTATGGGGTTTCTGGTTTCTTAACTCTGGTTTCAGAGAGCAACTTTTGGTTTACACCCAAAAATGTCCTACCTTGAACCAAAAAGCGTTATCCTTGGAACCAGTAATAGGGTTGACGAAAAATGCACCTAATTGGTTTTCTGAGAGTTCATTCTGTGTTCTCTTCCTTTGTGAAGGCTTCCAGGATGTGCATGTGATGATCTTCATCGGCTTTGGTTTTCTCATGACATTCCTGCAGCGCTATGGCTTCAGTAGTGTCGGCTTCAACTTCCTAATCGCAGCCTTCTCCCTTCAATGGGCAACCCTCATGCAGGGTTTCTTCCACGGTATGCACGGGGGAAAGATCCACATTGGAATTGAGAGGTAGGCCACACTCACACTAACCTCCATGTTTCTGGAAGATAACTCCAGTCGACACGTGGTCTGTCCAACAGGTTCATCAACGGCTATCAGCAGCACATTGCTCCCTTAAGAGTAACTACTTAATCAATGCAATATTGACATTATCCCATCCTTGCTTAGCCAAGTTGGCTTAAAAAGCCAAACTTTATAACAAAATCTTAATATTCATTTTCTGATATAATGTCCCTCCATGTCTAGCCAGTTTAACACTAAACATGTTTGTCTTGCATTGAACTTCTCGAAACCTTCCCCCAAAAATCTCAAAACTGCAATTTTGGCTAACTTGACAGATTTGCAGCTCTGGAAAAGAGACCACTCCTATTTTTTTTTTAGCAGCATCTCTACATGTATGGCAGCCATTCCATTCCAGTGTCTGTTAAATTCCAACACAGGCACACCTCATTTCACTTAATGAGGTACCGATTAGGTGATTACCTGAACCAAATATAATTTAATTAGGAAAAGTATAAAAAAAAACACTGCTGTGGTCAGCACTATCCTCTTGCAATAGGACCAGCTGGATGGTGAAAACAGTGCAAGTAGTACCTCAAAGGAAATTTGAATAAAGAAAATACTATTCAGCATGACAAAAGAGTTGAAAAGAGAAGCTTTCAGTGAGGAAAAGGGTTCAATTCTGTCTTTACTGGCAGAGGGATACAGTAAGCGTCAGGTTGCTTCCATCCTTAACAATTTAAAGATGGTGGTTCAAAAGAACAAGGTCAAGCAACAGACATTGGGGACAACAAAGCTACAGACTGGCAGAGGGCGAAAACGACTGTCCACTAACCAAGATGACTGTCAACTCATTCGAATGTCACTCAACAACTGTAGGATGACATCAAGTGACCTACAAAAAGAATGGCAAACAGCCACTGGGACGAGGACATTTCGAAACAGGCCTGAACTCGTGCAAAGCTAGAAAAAAGCCCTTCATCAATGAGCAGCAAAGAAGAGCCAGGCTGAAGTTTGCAAAAGACCATAAGGATTGGACCGTAGAGGAATGGAGTAAGGTCATCTTCTCTGACGAGTTTGTCTTTGTGAAAGACGCATGAATCAAGTACAAGGTTATGCTGGAAGAACACCTGCTTCCTTCTGCTCTGACAATGTTCCCCAACTCTGAGAATTGGTTATTCCAGCAGGTCAATGCTCCATGCCACACATCCAGGTCAATCAAGGTGTGGATTGAGGACCACCAGATCAAGGCTCTGTTATGGCCAGACCTGAACCCCATTGAAAACCTCAACCAAGAGAAAGATGGATGGTCACAAGCTACTTAAATTTTTGTGCCAGGAGTGGCATAAAGTCACCCAATAGCAATGTGACAGACTGTTGAAGAGCATGCCAAGACACTTGAAAGCTGTGATTAGCAATCAGGGTTATTCCACCAAATATTGATTTCTGAACTCTTCCTAAGTTAAAATATTAGTATTTCGTTGTTGAAAAATATATGTTAAATTGTTTTCTTTGCATTATTTGAGGTCTGAAAACAATGCATATTTTTTGGTGTTTTAAACCGGTATTATCTACTGGTCAAATAAATATTCTAAATGGGAATTTGGGTGTAATGTTGTCAGTAGTTAATAGAATATAGCGAACTGTTCATTTTACTCAAACACATACCTATGAATAGTAAAACCAGAGAAATGTTTTGCAGTGGTCTCAATGTTTTCCAGAGCTGTATACAGAAATGTATAATTTACAAGAATAACATATATAGTTTCTATCAGTTATTCTTCTGTGAAACCTTTCTGTAAAATGAAGAGCAACACAGCACCAATTGTTAGGCTGGTACATTTTACTCTCACTACGGGCTCAATTTAAGAACCAGATTTTCAATCAAAAATGTAAATATATATACATTGGGCATTTTTCTTTCAGACTATATGTTTTTTCTTCTGATGTTAAATAACTTTGTAACAGGACTAAACTAACATCAAATGTAATTGTTTGCATGTAAATTATTATTTTAAGAGTGAAGCACATATTAAAGGTCATACACTAACAAAACTGTATTGAAATCTACAATGTTTTTGGGATCCAATCCTATTTCATGGCCAGTGTACTTTTTCTTATACGCTAATGACATCGAAAAGTGACCGCTGACAAAGAAATAAGTATCCTTCAATGTGTTCTGTTTAAGTACCTCTCTTGCTAGAGAAAAGAGTGTATCTCATAATAAACAGTGTCAGAAAAGGTTGGAGTGTATCTCATAATAAACAGTGTCAGAAAAGGTTGGAGTGTTTGTCCGCCCGGCACTAACAATAAACACACCAGCAGATATAGGGGATGTGTACACTTGTCAAGGAGGTGTGTGTGTATTATGATGTTGCCCAAAATAACCCCTATCATTAATAGCTGTGTGTTTGTCCCTTCTGCAGTATGATCAATGCTGACTTCTGCACCGGAGCAGTGCTCATCTCGTTTGGCGCCGTCTTGGGGAAAACTAGTCCTGTCCAGCTGCTGGTCATGGCTGTGATTGAAGTCACCCTGTTCTCTATCAATGAGTATGTTGTGCTTTCTGTTCTGGAGGTGAGTGTGGTTACATTAAACTTACACTGTTTGTCTCCCAGCCCCTTTCTTTCCAGTGAGAACCCTTTCAACTGGAATCAGAAGGTTAACACCCCACATGGACAGCTGCTTAACTCTTTCTCACATCAGTATCAGTTAAAAAATAAATATAACGATCAACCATTTTCAAGACCTTAGTTTTTAGATAGTGCACACTCCTATTAGGCTTCTCTTAAAATGTGCATAATCTAAAATTCCACTAACCTCCTTACACCCATTAAACAAGATCATTTCCATCCTTTAGGCTAAGGATGCTGGTGGCTCAATGACAATCCACACATTTGGAGCTTACTTTGGCCTGATGGTGACTCGTGTTCTATACCGCCCCAACCTAGACAAGAGCCAACATAAGAACTGCTCTGTCTACAACTCTGACCTGTTTGCCATGATTGGTAAGAATACCTCCAGCTCATGAAAGTAAAAAGCCGGTACATTCAAAATTAAACAAGCCACCGACAATATGATTTCAGCCAGGGGTGTAGAATTAGGGGGGGAACACCCCCAATGTTACCGACAGGTGAAAAGAGTGAAAATCCTGGGATCCATTGACCAGGACCTTCCCAATAAACAATACAAACCTACGCTGTTGGTTTCAACTCTCAGACAGTTACAATTACTGTATTCTTCACAAGTATAACAAATTGACCTTAGTTGTGTGCTGATAGTTTTGACAGTATATTGCGTGACAATAGGCATTCATCTCATTATAAGTGTATAGTATATAGACCTCCCCAAGTCAAAGCCTTGTCATTAAAGCTTACATTATATACTGGTATGCTGATAGGCTTGCATATTCTTCCTGTCTCCTTAGGTACCATCTTCTTGTGGATGTTTTGGCCCAGCTTCAACTCTGCTGTGACGGCTCACGGAGATGACCAGCACCGTACAGCCATGAACACCTACTACTCCCTGGCTGCCTGCACATTGGCCACCTATGGTCTGTCTTCAGTAGTGGCCCATGATGGAAAGCTTGATATGGTGAGGGGATTGGGATAGAGTTGAGACTCATGGGGGCTGAGATGGATTTATGGGGACAGAACCAGGATTTAGACTAGTAGGGGAATTCAATTGCTAAATGTGGTCAATCTTGCCTGACAGCATGAAGCAGAAGTCAGTGTTATGGACTTTGAGTTGAAATAAAAGGTTCTCCCACTGTTGGCTATCATCACCATCTGAGTTTATATAGTCGTGGCCAAAAGTATTGGCACCCTTGCTCTTCATTAAAATAACAATTTCTCCTTGTCTGATTTTAAGCAGGTGATTATCCTATACCTCAGAACTGAACTCAACTGTGGTGTGTTGTACAAACCCCTTTCCAAAAAGGTCACAAGGCTGTGTAAAATGTAAAGACAAACAGAATGCAATGGTGTGCAAATTATTCAAACCCTGTATTCCATAGAAAATAGTACAAAAACAACATATCAAATGTTGAAACTGAGGAATGCTGTATATATATAGCCACTTCAAATTTGATGCCAGCAACACGTTTAAAAAAAGCTGGGACAGGGGCAACAAAAGACTGGAAAAGTTGTGTAATGCTAAAAAACAAAACCATCTCACAACTAATTAGGTTAATTGGCAACAGGTTAGTAACATGACTGGATATAAAAAAAGCATCTCAGAGAGATGAGTCTTTGAGAATTAAAGATGGGGAGGGGTTCACAGTTATAAACAGTTTTATTTTAGGCTTACTATAACGTTGCTAATGAAGGTTGTAACTAGTGAAGTTTTTGTCTTTCCTAACCCACAAAGCCTGCACGGATGCATACTTCGAAAATCCACAGTTTAAAAGCCTGCATCTGTGATGATATGGGGGTGCATTCGTGCACATGGCATTGGTGACATGCACATCTGTGGAGGCAACATTAATGCTGAAATATATCTATTATTATGCAAATTCATAATGAATGATAAGTTTTTGCACCGTTTGTAAAATATGATACGTTTGTCTGGCCTTTGTATCATATTATATGTTGTAATTGCATTTGTGAAATATGTTATGTTTTAGCCCATTCGTAATGTATTATATGTTTTGGTAGAGCATTGTAATGTAACCTAACATACTGTAACATAACATCACACAAAATCGGGGGCCATGGATTCACGTAAAATAGTCTGCGTAGTCCCCTGAGACATCGTTGCAACCAAACAAGAATGGGATAACATTTCACTTTCAAAACTACGGCAATTGGTCTCTTCAGCTCCCAAACGCTAACAGAGTGTTGTTAAAAGTAGAGGTGATGCAACACAGTGGTAAACATGCCCCTGTCCCAACTTTTTTAAACAATTTGCTGGCATCAAATTCAAAATGGGCATGCATTTTTCCAAAAACCAAAACATTTCTCAGTTTCAACATTTGATAATGTTGTCTTCGTACAGTACTATTTCCAATTAAACATAGGGATAATTGATTTGCTCATAATTGCATTTTGTTTTTATTCGCATTTAACGCAGCATTCCAACTTTTTCGGAAACAGGGTTGTATTTGCCTGCAGTATAAAAATCCCTTAAACTGTTTCAATAGAGACATTTACTAGTTTTCCTGTTTTGTTTCACTGCGTGCACCACAATGAGTTTGGGGAAAAGATTTGTCTGAGGAGGTCAAACATAAGACTGTAGCCTAGCATGGACAATTTCAAGGCTACAAGTCCATCTCCAGAAACACCTTCTCCACAGTCAAACATGGAGGTGGTTCTGGAATGGTTTGGGATTGATTTGTTCAATCTGTGGCTCTGTGCCTTGAATGTCTACATAGGATCACATAATCAGGAGAAAACCAAGGCATTTTGGAGTGCAATGTCAAACCCAGTTTCTAAAAGGTCATGAGGAATTTGGTCCTGAAACAAAATCAAATGGTTTGTGTTATTAAAAGTGAAATTGTGGAATTGTGGAGACCAAATACTTTGGCAACATGAATTATTTGAAGAAAGTGCAAGGGTGCCAATATTTTGGAATACATATTGAAATGAAACAATAATTCCTATATCCTGATTGACAAACTCTGAATTATTATAAGGTATTTTTGCAAACTAGACGAGGTCAAGAATTTCAACAAACAATGTAAGATTCAGGAATGGCAAATCAGTTGGAAACTATTTCATAGACGGGCACTTGAAGCACCTCACCATACTCTGCCTATCGAGATATGCTGTCATGTGAGACAATTCGGTTTCTATGTTCCTTGAAGGTCTTTTGTGTCCTGAATCTCATGCTGAAATCTAGCTGGCAAATTCCTGTTTAGATGGCAATCTGACATGTTCGTTTCTTTATGATAGAGGAGTCAGTCACCGTACCAAATGACCTGGAGATGGTAGGACCTTTCTAATCGGCAGTGCAGATCTCATAGTTGGTGAAAACATGGTGTCGACAGCATACCATAACTATCTGCGTGTAATCTAACTCTACTCGCATGCTTCCCCCAACTTGGCATGGTGGTGAACTTTACACAAGGAATGTTTGTTTGGAGATAGTTCAGTATATGTCATGTGCACTGTGCACATGACAACAATAGCAATAAGATTTGAGAATAGACTGAAAGTCTGCTGTTTCAAACACCATTTAAATACATGTGCCTCTCTCTTCTCTTAAGGTGCACATCCAGAACGCTGCCCTGGCTGGTGGGGTTGCAGTGGGAACTGCTGGTGAAATGATGCTTACACCTTTTGGTTCCATGATAGTGGGCTTCCTGGCAGGAACTATCTCCGTGCTGGGCTACAAATTCCTCACGGTAAGGTCAACTTGTCATTGCCAAGGCAGTGTACAGATATTAGAGCTGTGGAAGACATGCAGAATTGGTTTAACAGCTCTCATATGTGTAACAATGATTACACTGCTCTGAAATCTCAATAAACTATTCTGCAGTCATTGATTTAATTAAGGCAATTGAATATGAGTATGAATATACGTATGTGTATAATTGTGATTTGTATTGAGCTCATTGTGTTGGCTGCATATTACTGGAGGACTAATTTATTTGTGCCTGTCACCTGTTCCAGCAGGGACAAGCCATTCAATTCACCTTCATGAATTCAATGTGGCCTGCAATTAGATGGTAGCCACCTTCTATATAATTAATTGTCTAATCCCTCCACATGACCCAATTTGAGTTGTGATAAAACAACCAACCAGGTTGTCAGAAGGATTCACCCAAGACATTGGAAGTATAAGACAGTTGACAAAAAAAATTATGTAATGGTGGATATTTATTTTGGGATCCATTCTTGTATATATCTGATGACCGTTTCATTTCCTAGAAGGTTCGTTCAGTCCTCGTTAACCCTCCTCACCATGTTGCCCATTGTCGAATGATGACAGAGGACTGTAGCAAACCACATTTTTCCAAAGCCATAGAAAGGTTTGGAATGTCATCGATACAACAGAAATAAAGCCATTCATGTATGGCCTCAAAGACACGAACCGACGTCCATTTATAGTGATTAGCCGATCCTTGGGAAAATATGACCGTTCATGTTGTCAACAGACCCAGAGTATCTATTTACATCATAAACAGTGGTGTTAATAAACACGTCCGTTTATATGTATCGGATGCTTTTTGAAGGACATGAGGGTGCTAATGGGGCAAGACACCAGGCACACAAGCACCCGGACTCATGGTTGTGTACTGTGTCCACAGCCGGTCCTGGAGAGCAAGCTGAAGATCCAGGACACGTGTGGGGTCCACAACCTGCACGGCATGCCTGGAGTCCTGGGAGCAATCGTGGGGGCAATCACTGCCTCTGTGGCCTCCATGGATGTCTATGGAGACGGGTTAGTTGCTGTAACAGTGCAGAAATAATACTGTCCCTTTTTCCACCAACGCCTTGTTGGTAGGAAAAGGTACGAAAGCTTTGCCAATGACAAATTGGAAAAGTGCACCCTCTTCTGGTTGAACGGTGAAGTGCCCTCTGTTGCATAATGTACTGTTGGATGGACGGGGAGTTCTCACAACAGTTCTGTTAACCTTCACTGCGTTTTCTGTTGCAGGATGGATGATGTGTTCCCCGGCATCCACTCAGGTCAAATCAGCGCCTCGAACCAAGGTGTACAACAGGCCATCTCTCTGGCGGTGACCCTGGGCATAGCCCTCCTGGGTGGTCTTCTCACCGGTGAGCATATGGAGTAGCTAGATGATTCGGGGAGGGGTGTGTGTCATAGGTTTGTGGCTGTGTGTGTCTGTGTCATATGTCGTGTATCTCTGTCACTGTGTCATATGTCTTGTATCTCTGTCACTGTGTCATATGTCTTGTATCTCTGTCACTGTGTCATATGTCTTGTATCTCTGTGTCACTGTGTCATATGTCTTGTCTCTCTGTGTCACTGTGTCATATGTCTTGTCTTTCTGTTTCACTGTGTTATATGTCTTGTCTCTCTGTCTCACTGTGTCATGTCCTGTATCTCTGTTTCACTGTGTCATGTCTTGTATCTCTGTGTCACTGTGTCATGTCTTGTCTCTCTGTCTCACTGTGTCATGTCCTGTATCTCTGTTTCACTGTGTCATGTCTTGTATCTCTGTGTCACTGTGTCATGTCTTGTATCTCTTTCTCACTGTGTCATATGTCCTGTATCTCTATTTCACTGTGTCTTGTCTTGTATCTCTGTCTCACTGTGTCATGTCTTGTATCTCTGTCTCACTGTGTCATGTCTTGTATCTCTGTCTCACTGTGTCATATGTCCTGTATCTCTATTTCACTGTGTCATGTCTTGTATCTCTGTCTTACTGTGTCATGTCTTGTATCTCTGTCTCACTGTGTCATGTCTTGTATCTCTGTCTCACTGTGTCATGTCTTGTATCTCTGTATCACTGTATCAACATATATAATTTTCATGCAGGTTTCATTCTGAAGCTGCCCATCTATGCTACTCCTCCTGACACCATTTGCTTTGAGGATTCAATCTACTGGGAGGTAGGTGTAGCTACTACACCCTGTCACTGTGTACAAAGAGAATAGTGTTTGTGTGACATTTCAGGGCCCTAAAAAGACTTACGAGACTCCCAACGGTATTATGGACCTTGGCTAACGTTGTTTAATATTTTGTGTGGCCACAAGGTGTCATGCTTGCATTTACTTTCCCCAATGTCCGCACGGTATGAGGGTATGAAAGCTTAGCTAGTCACCCTCGAAACACCAGGTGGTGCAATAAACACACATACTCCAGTATAATCTCAGAGTATAATCTCTATTGATAAAAAAACCCAAAAGATTTTAGCTAGGAATGTGATGAAAGTAGCTCGGCAATAGGCAATAGTTAAATTGTTATGAGTAGATATGAGTCCAAAGAAAACATCACTATGTCTTTATTTATTTCTGTCTCTCAGGTGCCTGGTGAGGAGGACTCACACGAGGAGCTTACTCATGTCCGGACAGCAGAGGAGGAGGAAAAGATCAACGCATAAACACACACACACACACACCAGCAGTTTCAAACTCCCCATGCATAGCAGATTGTATTCATCCAGCCAGGATGGCAGCTCATGGTGCTTGTTTCTGTATGTCCATTTGACATTCATGACTTTCAACATCACTCTTAAAGATGCAGTCTGCAATGTGTGTGAAAGGGATGTTGTCAAACCAAAACGGCTCCCCGGAAACTGTGTACTATGTCATGTGTGTGCCATTTCGTGCAAAGGTTTCATGGATTATTTAGTTAATTGCAAAAGTAACAGACTATATTCTTAAAGATGTTCAATAGTTACATACCAGTAGTCTTATGGCTAAAAACTGTTTTATCCAAGGATCTGTTTTTTTCAAAGGATATGGTTAGGGCATGTCAGCATGTTTAAAGGTGCACTCCAGTCACGTGTTCATCCATCTGAAATCTCTATCCAGCTGAAAACTCCCACCTTGCAAACAAAGCATTGGTCCAGAAGACTGATAGTTATTGTATCAGTGTCAACCACGAATGGCGTAGTGGTTAACGACAGTCTTTCATGCAGGTTCGAATCATGAGTGACATCTGATTCTAACCTATTGAAACAGAGAGAGCAGTGCATCCCCCTCCTGAAATGTCCTATTGCACAGCTGAACCTCATTTTGATTGGGACTCTGATTGTTGACGATGTTTGACTTAGGTGAAATCTGTGAAAAAAGAGGTGAAATCTGTGAAAAAACCTTTTAAAAAGCAATTTCAGTGGGGTGTTCATGTGACCGGAGTGGACCTTTACAAAATATATGAAGTCACCTGAAATCAACTCCAAATTTAATGATGTATATTTTTCAGACATTTTATACTTTCCTGGAAATTGTTGAAAGATACAAGAGAGTGTTTCTGCATTAAGAGCAGTAGTTTAGATTCAAACCATTGCTTTTAAAGCTGGACCACCCTACACAACTCAATTCATTATTTCTTCCATTGAGTTTTTAAGCTACTACTGGCTAATGAAAGCCGATTTGTATTGGCTGTTAAAAGGAAACTGGGTCTGTGGCCTAAGGTGTGCTAGAGCACATCCATTGCACATGAAACCCTGCAGTAGTGGTTTGAATCTGTCCCCCAGCTTCTTTATCACACTCTATCCTGTTAAGCATAAAATGACAATAATACACCTACAGTACAAGAAAACTAAACCATGGATTACAGTTTATTTTGGCCAGCAGACTACTTTAAGGAGTGAGACAACACTATAGTTGTCCTTTTGTCAGTTTGCCAATGAAAAGCATGCTTGTATTGTGAGGAAGTGTTTCACCCTCGGTAGCCCATATTGTGTTTACACCATACATTATTTCCAAGCCAATCCTCCAAGTGGCATGGGTTATGGTCAGTCCACTGCAATACCTCTTACCTGCTGCCTCATGTTATGGCCACTAGATGATGCTATGGATCTATGTGACACAACACTGTAGTCTGAGAATTTGGATAAGTGAAACCTGTTTGATGATGCAAAATGACTGTTGATTGGTTTGTTTTCTCACCTTTTCCACTTGTCTTCAAGAGATGTTACATGCACCAAGAGGTTAAGGGAATTACATGTTTAACCATTTGTTACTATTATTTGACTGAAAGGGAAAGAAACATTTGCAGTAGGCCTAGCTATCTAGCTATGTGTTGTAAGTCATATATTCAAAACAAAGAAATGTATCCCTCACATGTAATTAAACTAGTGTGCTGATGTTTTCAATAATAGACAATCACTTCAGATGCAAGTCTTAGAAATTGAAAATATTTCAGAAAAACAAAAATATATTTTGTCTTCAGGGACAAGTTACATATTCTTCTATTTTATGTTATACAATTAATTGGGTGTGGTTTTATTCAGTTATGCTCAATGATGGGTATTTTACAGAAGTCTTTAGACAACATAACATGTGTTATAACTCAGATAACTAGCTTTCCAACTACAGACAACCCCCTACATCAAATGTATATTATGCTCTAGCAGAAAACGTTTGCTTAGCTTTTCGTTTGAACACGGTTATATATTATTTTATCACTGCTCTTTGGACATTTGGAGTTGTAGATATGAGTCTAATGTGATAATAGGCTATTGATTTCTGTAAGGTCTCAGGAAACGTTGGCTTATTTGAAAAATAATAATTCAAGTACTTATGTAGCCTATTATTAAGATGTTTCTGAAGACAATAATAAATCAAACTGCATCTCGTTTTGATGAAAGACATGCCTGGAAACGTATAATCCTCTCACAAGGCGCCAGCAATCACAACCGAAGGGTTAATACCCTAACTCCAGATGGGCGTTTCCCTGTATAATACGCAATTAACAGTAGTCCCAACAGTTTCACTTGCTGTGATATAAAAACCCAAGGAAGCGTTTGTGTTGGTTAAAACGGTCTTATTAGGCGGTCGGAGCCGGTTTGTGTTAATGCGAGGTGGCGGTAAAGGTTTTGGTTAAGCAGCAGCGTCTTTAATTCTGATGTCCCTATATTTGATGGTGGGATACCACGAAGTGAACAGGCATCGTCGTCTTTTCCCAGGAAGGAGAGGATATGTGGACAGCTGTTTACTGAATAGGCGCTAATGCTGAAGTACTTAATTGAGCTTTATTAGACCAATTAAAAAGAAAAAAAGTAATAATGATGATTGCGGCAGACTATTATTCCATTCTCCACGGTTTTTAGGCTGGTTTACCAGAAAATTATTGTTGCATATGCACATGCTAATCGCGATTAGCCCAATGACATTGCACCGATGTCACAAGGTTCTGAATAGATGCATAGGCTATATAGCCTATCTGTGATTAAACTACTGTGAGATATATATATATATATATGTATAATGTTACTCTATATCAGGGTCTTAGAAATAATACAAAGAATAATAATAGTAAAAAATTACTATATCTATGCAAGCTTGGAAGATTTATCAATAATTTATCAATACCATAACGGTTATTGGAGACATTTGGACATAGTAAGGGGAATGGACAATTGAGTAAGATCGTGTCATGTCTTTTGACAATTGCCTACAAGTCTGGGTGAATTATATTGAGACCCTTAGAGGTCACAGGTCCAACATCTTATTAATAGTACTTGTGTTGTGTAGCTTGCAACTAAAAGTAAATAGCCAAATATTAGCTAACGTTTGGTTTATGTTATTTTGCCTGAGAGACAAGTTAATTACACTTAAACACATTAGTGTTAGGCAAAAACACATGTCTCATCTACAAAGCGTGTGATTAATCTTTATGGACTACTTACCTTACAGGGATTTGAACATGTTCATGGTGTCATCTGCAATGGCCGAGTGAAAATAATGTATTACTGTTTTTTTAGTGTCAGCACCTGTGAAAGATTTATTTTTTAATGTTGTCGATTTATGTTTTATGTTGTCGATACAGAGTAACAAATTAAAATCCCTAGATGGTAAGTAGAGTCCATAGAGATTATACAAATGTCTTTGTCAACAAGAAACATGTTTTTTTCAAGCACTAATTCGTTTCAATGTAACTTCTCTCTCAGGCAAAATGGCCCTTCCGCAACTAAACGTTAGCTACTATTTAGCTATGGACATTAAGTTGCAGGACTAAGCTATGTGTTGTGATGCCAATACCAGTGAATTCTATATGTGTAATTGCATGCCAGTAAAGGAACACAAGAACACTTGCATATTGCAATCTCCAGTAAGGGCCTATAGAGGAGTGACCTGCTTGGGACGGATATACTCTTAGATGTGGTTTGTGCTGACTACATACAGGAAGTTGTTATAGGATAAGAGATTTGGTCACTTGACTTGGGAGAAATTGTTTTGGTGCTCGAAGAGTGCTCACTTAAATGTCCTCCTAGAAACGGGCTTACTCTGTGAATGTGAAATCAAATAAATGTCACTTTTCATGTGGCTTTCATTTCTGCCCCACCATGTTCAACACTACCTTGACATCTACTTTGGTAGTGTGTATGCCAAGAAGTCCATAAACACTTGCTCTTGAAACTAGTTGAGCATGAAGATCATTAATGGAATTATATGGAATAAAGCGTGAACACATTGATGCAGTCACTTGTGCAATTACCTTAGTAGTTAACAAATATATTTTTGTTCAGCTCAGTAAAATAAGTGTAAGCCTTTAATGAAAATTAATTAAAATACATTTCAATATTCTTGAATGTTCATGAATAAGGACATTAGAGATACCCTTTTTGGAGTAACGTCCTAATAAGAAAAGGTCTTGAGAGGTACTCTGGTTGAGCACTATGCAGTAACGACGACTCCCAGGGACACCAGAACAACTGAAACCAACAAAGCCATTTATTACACACTCCCTGTGAAAGAGAGTGGCACGCTGGACACAAGAGGAACAAAAGAACTGACCAACCCCCCTTTTGCCCCACCACGTCCCCACCCACACCTAGTGACACTACCACATTGTGGAGGTGTGTGACCTCGGGGTCACTGGAGGTCAAGAGAGGTTAGCATTCATTTCCAGTTAATTGAGTGGATTCATTCAAGGAATGTGGCTCACTATGGGGCTAAATTGGCTCTGCTAATAGAGGAAGCCATTAGAAAGTCATGACGTTAGTCTCTCCATCCTATCCCAATAACACCACAAGCACACAGGCATCAACACACACGGGTTTACAAACACACACATACTCATGGATCGTTCAACCCATCTCTTTCTGAGAGACATTTTCTGAGTGAAACTGTCAGGGTATCAAAATTCCTGGAATGTTCAATACATTTTCCCCCCATATCCCAGTTAGAATATTCCTGAAATCATGAAAGAATAGTATGGAAATCCAGAATTCTCCCACCAGGATTTATAGTGTGGTAGAAAAAGTTCCAGGATATTGCCACTGCTAGAACTGCTGAAATTATGAGATCAGTGGCATTACATTGATTTCTGACTTTTCTGATTCTGATGTGCTGGGGGATTGGGTCAGTTCTCCTTCCCCACTAAGTTCTCCTTCTCCACTATAAATCGTTGTTGATATGAGGAATGCATTTTCTGAATTTTCCCAGTCTCCTCCAGTTTTAAACTTTAGGAGGACATAAGGTCCTGGTCCACACCTGCGGAGTACCTGGTTTGGGGGCCCGTTGATGTCCCTGTCCCTGTCCAACTGGTCATACTTTTGACCTAGTCTAAATTTAAATAGACTCTGGATTTAGCCCAGATAAATGAATTAATTATTCCAATTGGACTCTTGATATCTCACCCGGCACAGCCTGATGAGGACTGGTCACCCCTCTGAGCCTGGGTCCTCTCTAGGTTTCTTCCTAAAATTCGGCCTTCTTAGGGAGCTTTTCCTAGCCACTGAAATTCAACACTACTGTTGTTTGCTCCTTGGGGTTTAAGACCGGGTGTCTCTGTAAAACCACTTTGTGACAACTGCTGTTGTAAAAAGGGCTTTATAAATAAATGTGATTGATTGATTGAATGAGTTTTTCCCCCTCATTCAAAGCTTAGGAGTCAATCAGGTTAAAAGTAAGGCCCTACTTAAAAGGTACAACAGGAGAGCCCTAAATGGGATTTCTATTCTCTCAAAGGGTCATGACAGTATTCCTTAAGCCCACTGCACTGTAGTGGATTAAAATCAGATAACTCTTACAGGTCCACTCTGACCTTTGACCCCCCCCCCCGTCTGAGTTCTACAGTTGTAGGAGATCTGGACTGTGAGATGTGAGTTGATGAATAAGAATATGACAAGTGAAGATTGCTATAATATTATTATGAAATAATAATGCTTGTTGTCAGCACAGTACATCAGGAGAATACATTTAGCACTATATGAACTGAAAGCTAACGCAGGCCAATGCTAAGTGTCCAGTATTTGTATTTGCCTTGGGGGAACCGGACACCACTTCTCCTACCACCATACCCATCACTAATTCGGTGTCACCCGTGGAAAAATAAAAGTGAAGAAGAGGATACAATCGAGAGAAAACAGGAGAGCGAGACGAAAGACGCGGTGGGGTGCGTGTGGAGGGGTGCATGGGTCGGGGGGCATTCCTTAATTAACGAGTAACTAATCTCAACCAAATTATTAACCGGGTCATGGATGTGACGAAACGGGTGGATAAAAGGTGAGAGGGACTGAAACGAGAGAGAGGAATGCAAAGTGATGGCACCAAGTCCCTCCCATGGGAATGTTATCCCTCTCCTTTCCCCATAACCCCTCCCAACCTTCTCTTTTCTCCTCTGTGCCACCATCACAAACAGTCTTTGTGGCTCCCAAACCTTTATCGGATGCCAATTTGCATTAAGGCAACAAGCAACAACACTTTCTTGTGTGATGGGACAGCAGCTGCACCTCCCCTCACGGACACCCACAGCATTTCCTCTTGTTTAAAGACCCCCCGAATGCATTTACACACACACACGCACACACACACATGCTCACATGCACACACTCGAACTAACACACAGGATTCTGCTTATTTTCCAATTCTCTGAACGTACACGCATACAAGCACACACACACACATTTGGCCAATGCCTTTGACCCTTTATAAACATTCGCACAGCTTACATACATACAGAATTTGATATTGGCACTTGTGAACACTCGCACTTGATGCACACATACACACGCATACACATGCACACACACACACACACAGCTCATTTTGAGCATAATTAAAACAGGAGGTTTCCCACAATACTCTTTTGTCTTAGGGGAGAGATGAAGGAGGTGGGGACCGGGCCGCAGCATATTAATTAGGAGTCTGGAGTGTGAAAGTGAATCAGGCGTACTAAACAGATGACATACTGGGACAAATACGGCACTACTTCCTCTCTGTTCTCCCACGGTAGCGCAGGGATACCGATTGCACCGAGTGGCGACAGCGAGGAGCCCCATGGCATGCTGCCAGCTGTTAGATATTAGCAGCAGGCATTGTGAGAATGAATTTTTCAGCCATGAACAATGAATGCGTGGCGCCGCGTAGAAGCCACTGGGCTGGATGTGTAAGTCAGTACAACCTCTGAGCACTAGGTGGCATCGTGTAGGCATCCCACGCCAGCATCTGGTTCGCTCTTCGTGGTCTGACTGGCATCATCGTTGCTGTGCGAGTCTGTAAGTGAATAAACACGTTGAGGTTGGATTTCATATACAGTGTTTGTGGATATGGAGTGAATGTATGATTATTTATATACATACATTCAAGACCTCATATGATTCCAAGACAACAGCCAGTAAACATTTGGTCTCCGTTTTTGAGTCTCACAAGCATGAAGAATTATCAGACAGCACAAGTTGAACAAAAATTACACATTGCAATTGATTGTACCCTACACTAATGAATTGTGTAACTAAATGACATCACTGAAATACATTCATCTCTTTAATGACAAAATGTTCTGCCTGTTCATTCTGTTGATTCCAGTCCCACCACATCTGTCTGGCCATTTGTATCACCACAGAAAGCGTTGTTGACCGGCTTTCCCACCATTCAGGACTTGTATGAAGACATGTCAGGTGTAATAAATCATTAACAACAGAGTAGTGAACCGTCGACAGGCCATGCAGTGGTGCAGACCTCTAAAATCCTCTATTTTTATTTCGAAGGGCCATCCCAACTCTACATGGGCAGTCAGAACCTCAAGGACTATCTGATTGATCTCTGTATCTACCTTTCTTTCTGTGGCACCTTGGTACAATATCCCAGTGTTTTATTTCAATCTAATTCAGTCTGGTGTTAATCCCTCCATCATCCAAAAAAAGAAGCCAGTGCTTTTTTGCTTGCTTTTTCTCCTTTTCTTTATTCCTCTCCCTATCTCTGTCGCTCATTCTCACCCTCTCTTCCTCCCTCCCACAACCCATCTCTCGCTTTCCCTCCCTTTCCCCCTCTCACAGCCTTCCCCTTGCCCTTCTCTTTCTTCCACTTCCTTGTGGGGTATTGCAGCCTGTGTCTGGATCTCCGCTCCTGGCACCCGGTTCTGAGCGGCCGGCTCTGCGTGTGAGGAGGAAACTGTGTATGAGTAAACGAGTGCCCACTCCTGCCCCCGGACCCACAATGGGCCCTTTCTTCCATCTCAATGGGCTCCATTAAAGCGGGGCCCTTTGCCTCTAGAGGGGATGTCGGGCTTCCCGACGTGGCACACAGAGATGGCCATTAGAGGCAGGAAGCCGTGGGCGAGGCTATACAAGAGGTGCCAGGGTGAGGGGGCAAGCGGGTAGAGGCAACGTTTGTGTAGGACACAGAGAGAAAAAGACACAATCGCCCACTCACACAAAGGCTTGCGAGCAAGCTTGCAGATACTGTAAACACACACACGTCTGCTTGCAAAACTTCGGGAGCGCACAGAAATCCAAAGAGGACTGGGTTACACAAGCCTTTATACAACTTTCTATGCTTGCCCCCTATACATATTGCTATCACAAACCACCATCCCATACATTTGTATTATCGCCATGGGCCATTTTCGCGGACAAAGATTCATTAACTGATAAAAAAAAGTGTCACTTTTTTAGTCCGGGATTCGGAATAACCTGTGTCCGCGAAACCGGCCCCTTTCGAAAGTTCAGGACAACAGAATCTGAGTAGCGCGTGAAGCGCGTCCGTTATTTTACAAAGATAACGCAGAATGGATATCAGATGCCACGAGGTAGGTGGCACGCTGTGACAGACGACTATTAGCGCTGGTCTGGTGTGAAAGGGTTCCTGCTGGCCTTCTCAAGACCTTCTGACGAGGCTCCACGGGACGGCCGGTGAAGGGCTCACGCCGGCGGTGGTCGTGAGAGCAGGTGGGGCGGCGGTTTGTTAGGGTGTGTGTGCCTATGTGTGCTCAAGGGAGGGCGTGGAGGGGGGCCGCAGGGATGGACAACATCCAGTGATCTAATGACGACCCAACTTCTGAGTGGTGTGGAACAGAGCGGCTCCCTTTACACCGGGCCAATTAACTCCCAGGGTGGGGACAGTTGATGGACAAGTCTATTATTAGCATCTTAGGGACGCTGCGGTGACTAGAATAAATCAAAGAAGAAAATTCCTGAAGGAAACGGCGAATACGAAGTGAATGCGCGTGATATGGTTCATCGACTCAATTGTTCGATATGTGGCTTTCCTTCTCCGGTCTCCTTATAGGCAGGAATACACCACAACTGGCTGCGTAGGGTCCTCTGGGCACATTCAATTATGTCTCTGTGGAAAGAAAAAAATCTTCATTCAAATAAATAAATCAAAGCACTATTCATCAATTACCTCAAATAGTTCCAATGGGCATAATAGTTCTTAGGCATCCCCCCCCCCCCACCAGCCCCCCTCCGCCACTGATAGTTCTACCTTTGTGTCTAAGGCGAGCTTGCTTGCACATTGATTGGGCTCCATTTCATACACATTTGCATATTACAAAGAGTCTAGCAGATCATTATGGTAGCAGGGTCTATGTACTATCATGTTGGGATAGTCCTGAATTATCCATATTTGAGGGAAAACACTGATTGGTTTATACACTAGTAAAACATATATTTTTCATTTAAATTACTTCAATCATAATTAGCATATAAAAATAGCATAATAAGGAATACAAATAATATATAATTCAAACAAAGATAATTCAATATTTCTAAATGACTACAACAAAATGATCAAGACATAGTGGATTGTACAAGACAGAGTAAATTTTACATGACCAACTGTCTTAATATCTAAACCTACATCAGATGGTATAATTTTGGAATCAAACTTTGATAAATGGTTCAGCAACTTCTAAAGAATGCATTCTCACTTCTAATGACCAAGTTAGGTCTCAATCCGTTATATGCAGTTTGTAAATGGAACATCTCGTTATGACAGTCTTGTCTTGGGTACAGGAAATAGACCTTCATACCAGAATGAGCACACTGGGATGCCTATGCTTTTTAGAATTAAAAGTGTGTGGGCGCGGGATGAATATAGTAAACAAACAAACTGTGTACATATTTCTACTGGGAGTTTGAATAACAGCCTTATTCTTAATCTCAGTAATGTGGATGCAAGACATTTTAACATTAAAATGTGTGAAATCTTAATGTAAATTAGTAAATGCCACCAGTAAGGTTATACTGAAGCCTACTTAAGCATTATGGTATTCTATTTAAAACATTCAATTCTGTGGCGATAATAATAAACATTTTCAGAAAACGTATGTGTACTTTTATTATTATGCTCCACTATATGACATTAACTCAGAAGTATTACATTCTTTTACCAAAATGCACCAAAAAACAATGAAGAACCCTGATATATGTGTTATTGTCTTTTTATTTAACTTTCATGCATCTGGGGGGAAAAGTCCCTTGAGACAAAGTCACTATTTGGCCAAGAAGGCAGTCGCAATTTGTATAACATAGAACACAATCAACACAACTTTACAACACACAATAAAACCTTTAAGCATAGAGTATAATACAATCAACACAACATAAAATAAAACATTACAACATATGGTATAGTACAATCGACACAACGTACAATAAATCATTACAACATACAGTATAGTACAATCAACACAACATATATTAAAACATTACAACAAACAGTATAATACAATCAACACAACATAAAATAAAACATTACAACATACGGTATAGTACAAACAACACAACATACAATAAAGCATTACAACATACAGTATAATACAATCAACAGAACAAAAAATTAAAACATTACAACAAACAGGATAATACAATCAACACAACAGAAAATAAAACATTACAACATACGGTATAGAACAATCAACACAACGTACAATAAAGCATTACAACATACAGTATAATACAATCAACACAACATATATTAAAACATTACAACAAACAGTATAATGCAATCAACACAACATACAATAAAACATTATATCATACAGTATAGTACAATCAACACAACATACAATAAAACATTACAACAAAAACATTAATAAAATCAACTCAACAACAATTAAAAAAAATACAGAATAATACAATAAACACAACAACTAAAATATGCACTGCAATTAACAATAAAACAACTTGATGCAGCAACTTGCAGTCATGCATCAGAGTTTTAAACTCATAGAGGCCACGAACACTTCTAGATTGAGCCACAATAAAAGGCAGTCATAACTATCTCAACTACAGACACAGGGTCTTTAAGTAACAACACATTAGACTGTTAGGAGACCGCTGGTGGTGAAGGAGCCTGCCGAGGGAATTTAACAAGAAGAGCTTTAGAAACACACACCAAAACCCTGCATGTTTGAAGACCGGTCCAACCCACCATTTGATAGAATGGTGGGTGAGTGACTAAGCGTTTCTGTAAATATGTATTGATGCAGTAACATATAACAGGGGTCCTGCATAGCTCAGTCAGTAGTGCATGATGCTTCAAATGGTTGTGGGTTTGAATCCAGTTTGAAAATGTATGAACGTACTGCTTCAAGTTGTTCTGGATAAGCAGACATAGATGTTGATTGCTTAACCCAACATGATTTATTTTAATGTATCCTCCCTGCCAACCTAAAGCATGGATTAGTCCTAACTGTTAACATTCACCTTGAACCGAATATTCCTACTCTGCTAAACATAACAGCAGTCGTTCACTTATTCACAAAGAAAGGGTGCTTCAACCTATGACCGTCAATGATGAAACAGATTAAAAAATATAAATCTTACAAAAAGGAATAAAATCAAAAAAATATTTTGCCAATGAGACACTTCTAGGAAGAGTAATACTGCTGACATGTAAATGGCATGCATGGGAAAGATTAGAAACTTTCCTGGAAATATGAATGTTGGCCCTATATGTGAAGAAGATAGGAGAAGTTTTTCTGTCATTTTGGGGTATAGAGCAGGCATAAAATAGGCTAATCTTTCAGCTTGTTGCAAATCAGGCCTCCAGTCCCCTTCCCCGCTCCCAGCTGCCATTGTGCTGTTCCGTTTATGCAGCTATTCATGAGAACAGGATGGGAAACAACAAAATGCCAATGGCAGCTGTTTGTTTACGCTTTCCCACGACTCCATGCCAATTAGGCATCGTCATTCCGTCAGCCGCTTGTCTTCCCTCATTAGACACCCCTCAACAGACAAGTGGGGCTCTGGAAAGGCCATTCAGAGACTCACACATCCCTTTAACTCTCCTGAATCACTCACAATCCCACACATCCCTTTAGCTCTACCGAATCATTCAGAGGCTTACACATCCCTTTAACTCTACTATTACTCATTCAGAGGCTTACACATCCCTTTAACTCTACCAAATCATTCAGAGGCTTACACATCCCTTTGACTCTTATGAATCACTCAGGGGCCTTCTCATCCCTTAAACCCTCCAAAATCACGCAGAGACCCACACATCCCTTTAACTCTCCCGAATCACTCAAAAGACCACAAATCTCTTTAACTCTCCTTAATCATTTGGAGGCTTACACATCCTTTTGACTCTCCCGAATCAGAGGCCCACACACCCCTTAACTCTCCTCAATCAACTGACTTCATGTCGAGGTGGCACAAAGCACCACAGATACTTCCGTGTTAGCATGGGTTATGATGCACCCTGGCTGTTTCTGGATATTTCCTGGTTCACTGCTAAGTACATCAGGTATATGCCTCACCTATAGAACCCAGCCACGGCATGCACATGATTTGGTACCTTTTCTCCTTGTGTCATCTGTGTTGGATCACAGTTTTCAGAAAACTGCAGAGTACATCTACTACGTTAATTCACAAGATGAATGAATACTGATTGGTGTTTGTTTGCAGCACTTCAATTACCAGCATTCATTCACAACACAGTGGCATGAGGATTTAGTTTGAATAGGAATTTGATAAGAAAATATTCTCACAATAATCCCTGTTAAAAATATTCTCAAAAGAATCAAAAATGCAATAATTCCTCTTCATGTCATTGGAATTTAAATTATGAAATGTTCTTGGAATTGTATTAAACTAGGCCTGGAAATGTCATTGAGAAATGTGTTTCATTTGGAAGACTGTTTGGTCAGAGCTTCTGCAGTGTCTCCTGTTGAATTACATTTTTGTCTTTTAAACGCGTTCATGCATATTAATTGATTCCAGGCTGATAATGTGCCAGACCAGACCTCCAATAGTTTGACATGACCATGAATTAGTGCACAAGCGGCACAGGACACAGTGTTCTTTTACATTTCACATTTTTAATTGAGTCCAAACGCGAGGAAGTGACCGGAGGGGACCCAGAATGCTCACCCATAAAGACAGGCTGACACTCACTCTGTTGAGCAGAAATATGCTGTGAGGCGGACTCACATTCACTCAGGACATTGAGTGTCGCTCAAACAACTGTGAACATATGTCCACATACTGAAGTTGCACATGTGAAATAAAACAGTGCAAACATAACCAACGATGGTACCAAAACAGCCCTGCTGCTCTGTCATATAGCCAACAAGAACCATGATGTATTGATAAGGAAAATCTATTTTGCTTGAAATATACATTTGAATTAAACCAGTTTCTATCATAATGGCAGATAAATCAATAAAATCAGGGGCTATTACTTTTCCATTAAACAACTCCATTTGCTTAGTCTACCTCACGTTTGTTTTGAGCCACCTTCACTGTCAGCCAGATCGTAGTACTGACACTTGGATTTCCTTTCACACTGTGCAAACTATACACACCCGGAAAGACAGGGTTCTCTAAAATCAAATCTTCTAAGTTTATTCTAGAGTTTTTGTTAAAAAAAAAATGTAGATATTTTTCTCCCCACTGTTTACTTGTGTTATTAAAGTCTATATTCAATTCTGTTCACATTATGCTGCCTTCACATTAAATAAAAGACTAGAAATTGAATTTTTTCCAAAATAATAAAATAAAAATGTGACTGCAGGTTGGCAGAACAGGTTGTGGTTCCTTGGAAGGCATTGTTAAACATTGAGCACTCTCAACACAGTAACAACTTAAAATGACTTCCTTATATATTATTTTTCCATGGAACAGGGCAACCTTCAACATGACTCAATCCCAAAAGAACACTTTCCCCTCAGTCCTCTGCACTTCATTTGGACAGGGACCTCAAGCTGAGGGAGTGAAACTGTCAAGGGTGCAGGGGCTAATTAGACCCTCCAGTGGCCTCTTTAAGTGAGTGGGCCTTCGATGGAGCCTCAATGAGCCAGTGGAATCACATTTGGCATCATGTTATTTTTTTGCTTGCAGAATTTGACAAAAAAGAAGGAATCATTGTAATAATTATGACGTACATTTATGTATGATTTTGAGACTTGACTCAAAATAGCTCCTAAATGTCTTTGTATTTTTTACTGTTAATGAGGTATTTTTTACAATAACAGCCTGAACATAATACACATGATAAAGTTATGCATTCTTGTGTATAATTTCAATACATGAAAAAAAATCTACAGGGACTCTGGAAAGTATTAAGAACCCTTCACTTTTTACACATTGTGTTATAGACTTAATTTATATGTTTTAAAGAAATATCATTATCTACCCACAATACACCATAACGACAAAGCAAGTAAGTATTCACACCCTTTATTCAGAAATGTGAATCTCTTTGGGTGTGCCTCTACTATTTGGTTGGTTGTCCTGCTAACAAGATTTCTTCAAACTTCTGTGCTCCTGGGAATTTTCAATCTAAAAAATGTATTAAACTCAAAACAGGAAAATAGATGTCATTGCCTGTCACGGATCCACCTAAACATATTCTAATAATGGAATTAACAAACAGCTTTCATTTGGTGCATAAATTGCAGATGTCCTCTGATTGTTGTTTGTAGATAAACATCTCTAGCCACACTGATTACCTTGTAACTGTGCCTATTGAAGTAACCTATCATATGCCTTTGGTTGCATTTCGGAATCATTTAGTTAAGATACAAGTACTGGGTTGAGGCCAACCATCCATCAGGAAAGGTAATGTTTACAGGCCCCCACCTGAACCCCATTCTAACCACATTACAAACTTTACATCAGAGGACAATACCTTGACAATACAAGCTGAGGTGTGATTCAGTGCAGCTCCCTAGATAAAGCTGATATAGGTTCTATACAGTAGCTTCTGGACTTATGCACTATTGCAAAATGGTAGGAGATGGTTGAACTATGGGATCAGAGACCAGCAACCTTCTATTTCGATTTACCTGGGCTACAAATGCTATGTCTGTGACACCCTGGTTCTATGGACAGACCTGGAAAAAGACAGCTCCTGCACTTATTCATTTCCAATTCAAGGACTGTCCATAGTTAACAATAAAACACACTATATCTTTACTGTAATGCAATGCTTTTTTAACAGAAAAGTTTAGGGCAACATTTGAACACATTCTAAAATTCAAATTAATCGCAATTAACTACAGAAGATTATCAATGTCATTCATGAATGAAAGAAAAACAAAGGCTGTTGTGCTATGAAATGAAATGGCTTTGGCAGTGTAAAGTTCAACTTCAGTCTCGCTAGGAATTGCTCAATTCTTATGACTATTCCAAGCAGTAATTTAGTATATACTAGTAAGCCTATTACTGGGTAATCAGGTGCTCATGGAGCTATACGTTTACTGAGTGTTGGTACAGCATCTCGACATTAGTTCATTTTGTCTCGCATTTACATCTTGCCAAGTTTGAATATTTCACTAGACATCATTAAGCATTGTGTTAAATTGAACAACATTTCTTATTAAGTTAACTTCCACCACAAATAGCATCTATGAACTGTATGGCTTTGTTTTAGCACCTGATTAGCCAGTAATAGGCTTACTAGTATATACTAAATTACTGCTTGGAATAGTCATAAGAATTGAGCAATTCCTAGCAAGACTGAAGTTGAACTTTACACTGACAAAGCCATTTCATTTCATGGCACAACAGCCTTTGTTTTTCTTTCATTCATGAATGACATTGATACAATAACTATCAATGGGCCTAGGTGACGAAAACTGACTTTGTCGTCTAGTGAAAACTCCACTCTTTTACTGTCCAAGGGGTTGTGATCTAGCATATATTACCCCAAAATGCCTGCACGGATGCGTACTTCGAAAATCCTTCAGAAATAGTTGCAATATAACCAGAAACATTTTTAGTTTAGGCTTACTATAATGTAGCTACTGAAGGTTGTAGTCAGCGAAGTGAAGGTTGTAGCCAGTAACGTTTTTGTCAATCCTGACCCAAAAAGCTTGCACAGATACCTACTTCGAAAATCCCCCAGAAATAGTTGCACAACATTTTTACTTCAGTCTTACTATTACATAGCTATTGAAGGTTGTAACCTGCAAAGTTTTTGTCTATTCCAGAAAACACCCTAACACATAATTTGTTTTGACTGTGATAAGATTCGAATGATGGAGCTTGTTTGGCAGTCCGCATCTCTGACCACTATGCTATTTAACAAGGCGTAGTCAGTCAGTCACTCAGTAAGAGACATTCGTTCTTCTTGGCCGGCTCCGCTTCCACGGCGTCTCTTTGGAAATTGTATATTTCAAACGCATGCGCGTATACACACTTTCCAAATCTCCAACCCTCAGACATCAAACACCCATAATGTGCATTCCAGTGACGAAGCATCGGCTTTCACCCCAGTCTTAAAAGGCCTTCCAGACAGGCACTGGCCCAGAAAAACACCTGCTGCCTCGGCCTGCTGGCTAGTCTCAATACACCCCACCCAGCTCTTCATGCCCGGGTGTGGAGAAGGCTTCTCACAGTGTACCCCACCCAGCTCTTCATGCCCGGGTGTGGAGAAGGCTTCTCACAGTGTACCCCACCCAGCTCTTCATGCCCGGGTGTGGAGAGAGCTTCTCACAGTGAACCCCACCCAGCTCTTCATGCCCGGGTGTGGAGAGAGCTTCTCACAGTGTACCCCACCCAGCTCCTCATGCCCGGGGGTGGAGAGGGCTTCTTTCATTTATGACCCGGACGCTCACACCCAGACGGGCCCCACGGCCTGCTCCCACACTTCCTCCCGGGAGGAGGCCGACACACACGCCACACACAGGAGGGAGGTATGTGGACGGGGTGTGTGTGAGTGAGAGAAGAGAGACAGCGTGTGTGAGAGAGTTGGGCGAGAAGGAGGGGGACAGGGGCTTGGGTGATGTCTCTTTGAGCTCCGGTTGCGGATAAAGCAGGTGGGCTGTGGTAGGCAGAACACAGTCCCAAAGCAGCTGACTAGACCAGTTTGGATTTGCATGTGTCGCCCCCTTGTTTGGTCCGACTAATCTACAGTAACTATCCAGGCCTGGTTTAGTGTGACCATTCCGAAACAACGTGACCCCAGTTCTCATTACTGTCTTACATTATGATGAGCACATGCAAATGAGAGGCGAGCTGTTTGAAGGTAGATCAGGTAGATTGGTGAACAAATAACCTAAAGCAGCTCACTTTTCTGTAACTTCCTGCCTTAAGACTCCATACAGGTGTGGTGTTTGTCTTTCATTTCGGGAGGGGTCGTTTAGAGGAAATCATTCACTTGTTTCTTATTGACAACGTTGTTGGCGTTGAAACTGCCAATATCCACATGTCATCACACATTCCAGCCTCTGCTTCAGGGTTCCCCTGTGGTGAACTAACACCCGGGTCAAAGGGAGTTGTCGGCGATAGCATTAGCATGAGAAAGCAGCCCAATTTCAGTGCACTTATTTGACCTCTCACCTCCCCTTTTGTGGGTCCCAGACGGCAAATTGCTGTGATGGTAATGGCTGTCGGTCCCATGCAGGCCCTTCTACCACTACCACTCCATCCTGTCACCACTCATCCATTCTCCTCTTGCCGCGGGACTCTCAATCAAGTTGTTTAGTACCAAAGTCAACACCCCGCACACACAAACGTCCACATACACACTCTTACACACACGCTCCCACACTCCTAACCAGACAGGCTGAAGGACTGGCGGACTCTGTCTCATCAGGTTTTCTCTGCATGTTCCCACTGTCTGCATCTCCTTTTCTTGTCTGTGTTTTAATGAAGAGGAGTCGGGACCCCAAAAAAGTTCTGTTGTCGAAGGACCCTATCTGTGTGTGTGTGTGTGTGTGTATCTGTGTGCATGTCTGGGTATTTAGAGTTAATCCTGTGGAATTGCAATGTGTTGGGAAACATATGCAGCATATTATCAGTTACTAGTGTGTGTCTTATTCACCCAGAATCAGTGGTATTCAATCTGGGCATGACTCTTTGTCATCTGTTGTTACTTTATGTTAATGAATGTGTCTGCTCCCAAGACTAAAATATAAGGCTCGGAAGGCATCATTCAATGCAACAATGTGTTTTTTAGAATTGTAATGCTGTAGATAGTGACTCTCAATGAATCATTGTAATGCAACAGCCTACCTTTCAATGACTGTAGACCTTGGAGTTCTATGGGCTTTCTAGGTTTTATCTCAGCTAGTTCAGTACATTTTCTTTAATCCCATAATTACAGGAAAGGTATAAAATGTTTTAAATATATACCCATGTAATAGCATGTTATGATCTTGTGATTTATTTCATGAGTCAACTTCGGACTGTGACTGATCACTTACTATTGAAAGAAATGACTGTTACAAACTTATTATAAAACCTGTTTAGGCATTGACATTAAAGACCCCTTATTGTTGGTGTCACTTATGGCACTGAAAACCACAGCATTGATACCTTGTTATTGCCAGGATTTTATTGTCAATATGAAAAGGAATGCGTCCCCCATGAAATAGCTGTTTTTCACCTTTCAAACATGAATGTTTGAGAGTCCTCATTTAATTCCCAGAAATACTGTGGGATTTTCAGAAATTCTGTAAATACCTATTTTCCTAACGTATATCTCAAGAATTATGTTCCCTGGGAACTATTGTAAAACCCTGATTACGTTCTATACCAACATATCTAGTGCCAATACGTTATAAATCAATCCACATTTTTAATGGCCACACGCAGCTCTCTCCATACAGGTTTTCGTATGTATCTTTTTAAAACAACGGATTCGGCTTGAGTGGGGATGTTGAGTGGGGACGGTTTACAATATAAAAAATTTACATACCCCTGTTAAAATGCCAGGTTCTTGTGATGTAAAAGAATGAGACAAAGGTAAATCATGTCAGAACATTTTCCACCTTTAATGTGACCTATAATGTGAACAATTCAATTGAAAAACAAACTGAAATCTTTGAGGGGGAAAAATAAAAACTCTCAATAACCTGGTTGTGAACAACCTTAAACTAATACTTTGTTGAATCACCTTTTGATTTTATTACAGCACTATTTTTGACTGGGAGTCTATTAGCATGGCACATCTTGACTTTTTGCAAAAGTGCTGCAAATCTGTCAGATTGCTAGGACATCTCCTGTGCACAGCCCTCTGCAGATCACCCCACAGATGTTCAATTGGATTAAGGTCTGGGCTCTGGCTGGGCAATTCCAAAACGTTAATCTTCTTCTGGTGAAGCCATGCTTTTATGGATTTGGATGTATGCTTTGGGTCGTTGTCGTGCTGAAATGTGAACTTCATCTTCAGCTTTCTAGCTGACGCCTGAAGGTTTCGTGCCAAAATTGCCTGGTATTTGGAACTGTTCATAATTCCCTCCAACCTGACTAAGGCCCCGGTTCCAGCTGAAGTAAAACATCCCCAAAGCATGATGCTGCCACCACCATGCTTCACTGTAGGTATGGTGTTCTTTGGGTGATTGGTGTCCTTTGGGTGATTGGGTGTTTTTGCCCCAAATATACCTTTTGTAATTATGGCCGGGCTTGGATGTTTTTCTCATAGCCCCATATGAAAAATACGAGAGATTATTGTCACATGTAGCACACACCCAGTACTTGCCAGAAATTCCTGCAGTTCATTTAATGTTGCTGTAGGCCTCTTGGAAGCCTCCCTGACCAGTTATCTTCTCATCTTTTCATCAATTTTGAAGGGACGTCCAGTTCTTGGTAATGTCTCTGTTGTGCCATATTTTCTCCACTTGATGATGATGTCTTCACTGTGTTCCATGGTATATCTAATGGAAATTATTTTGGACCCTTCTTTTGACTGATATCTTTCAACAAGGATATCCCTCTGATGCTTTAGAAGCTCTCTGCGGACCATGGCTTTTGATCTGAGATGCTAATAAGAAAATGTTAGGAAAATCCTACTAGAACAGCTGAACTTTATTTGTGATTAAGTGACTTAATTTGTGATTGAGTCACTTTAAATGATGGCAGGTGTGTAATGACTTCTATTTAACATGAGTTTGAATGTGATTGGTTAATTCTGAACACAGGCACATCTCTAGTTATAAGAGGGTATGTACACTTATGCAACTAGGTTATTGTAAGGTTTTTATTTTTCATTTTTCCCACTCGAAGATTTCAGTTTGTTTTTCAATTGAATTGTTCACATTATAGGTCACATTAAGAGTTCCTACATGATTTATCTTTGTCTCATTATTTTACATTAAAAAGAAATGAACAGGGGTGTGTAGACTTTTTATATCCACTGTAAATTGCCTTATTTGGATAGGTGAAATCCTACAAAACTATTGGATTATTACCATACACATCACAATTTATTTTTCTAAATATATAACGTTCTTGACTGTCGTAATGGGAACTAGATATGTTGGAATAGAATTGAATGGCGGTTTTTCCAATAGTTGCCAGGGAACGCAATTCTTCAGATATTCTTGAGATAATTTTCAGCATTTTCAGGGACTCCATCTGGATAGAGGAGTCATTAGTACTGAGGATAGAGGAGTCATTAGTACTGAGGATAGAGGAGTCATTAGTACTGAGGATAGAGGAGTCATTAGTACTGAGGATAGAGGAGTCATTAGTACTGAGGATAGAGGAGTCATTAGTACTTAGGATAGAGGAGTCATTAGTACTGAGGATAGAGGAGTGGTTCGTTTTTCCTCAGCTTCCCAGGGGACAAAGTGACATCCTGCCTCAGGATCTTACCCCTGTTACTCCAAAATTGCCGGGTTGCTTACCTAGTTGTGTCTTTCCATGTTTATTTGATTTTAGCAAAACAAATCCCAACTCTTAAACAGATACATTACCCTGGTCAGAAAGTCCAGTATCCTCATATTTTTCTAAAGACTGTAATTCTGCTTTCACATGTTTTTGGCTGTGTCCGTGGTGTTGAAAGAATGCAGTCATTTGGTAGTTTTAGTGTTTTATTACTATATGATAGTCTACTTTTAGTTTTTTCAACAGTAGCTAGTGAGGAAGTAGAGAAGCTTTCATCGCAGGGTTAACTGCACTGTGAACATCCTACTGTACAAGGCGCAATGTCTGAAGTGTCACATTGTGGCTGTCAATCTAACACCAGAAGTGGTTTAATTTGCTTTTTTTTATCACTCTTTTTCACCAACTTGTATCCAAACTATACTGTTAATTGCCCAGTCGGTCTGTCTATCTGCTGTGGTCAGGCTCTTGGCAATACTGGTAAATAATTATTTAACAGAACGAGGAGGCCTAGCCATAATCTGAATGGGGTGTATGTGTGGTGATTAGATGGGATGACAAATTACCTGGGGGGGGGGGGTCAAATAGACCCTTCTTACTGGAGTCACAAGGCCAGGGGCGTCGGACCGGGCGGGGAAAGGGGTACTAAGTATATAGAGCCCTAAGGTGTAGAGGGGCCCTCGAAAATGTTTGAATCTTGAATAAAGAGGGGAGGGGCCCTTCCAGACCACCTATGTACAGGGCCCAGACTTTTGTGCTGCACCCCTGCACAAGGCTATAGAATAACCACAGAATCTCCATTAACTGTGGCACACAAACACACACACACTTTTATCTCTCCAAATTAATACAGAGTGTGTAACATGACCACATGAGCTTTGTGTATGTGCACACATTCTGTATTTACATTTTATAGTGTTGTAACATCTTACCAGACTTTGTATCTGGATTTGATGGTGTTTTTAACATCTTACCAGACTCTGCCTAACTCAATGCCATCACACACATCCTTAGAGCCAGTTGCCAGGGCAACCATGAGCTAACATGAAAGCTGTAGAGAAAGGTAGAGCAAAGCAACTGCCATGGAGTTCTGGTTTGGGTATGTGAGAGTGTGTGCGCATGCACCTTTTTGGGGTTTTAGTTTATCTATATTAACAATATGTGACAGATGCTCATGTAAAAAAAGCATTTGATATATAGGCAGATAGATGGGTAGACGGATCTCATTTGAAGTCATATAGAAATAATTAAGAATTTGATTTCACAATACATACATTTCATTACCACAGTTGAGGGGGGGGGCTCCTTGTTCTGTAAAATAAGAGAAACTTTTTGAGGTCATTCTTTTAAAAACATAATTTTTAAACATTGTCAAGTGCTGGCTGTGCTTGTAAACATGTGGACAGTCTTCAGGAATGCAGTATTTTTGTTTATGTTATTATTTAAAAATTTTACAGAAGAAATAATCGGGATCAAGTTAGGTTGTTACATTTTAAGGAGACAGAAGTGTGATGTTTCATGTGTAAATACATTATGGTTGTAATAGCAAATAGTAAAGAGTGGATGAACTTGATGAATATCTATAATATGACTGATTGCTATGAAGACAGTAAGACACATTTTATACTGTTCAAAAGATGTACAAATGTAACGACAATTAGCAATATTTCAGGATGAATTGGCTAGCATGCTTTACTTGGTTAATATGACCAGTTATCATCTGACACATTTTTAAACCAACAAAATAAGATATTTCAAATAGAGGACAATAGATAAGTTATAGCTTTTTGTTAATGATGCAGGAAAACTGATATGTTATACTGACACATTTGACTTTTTTTCAAGGAGGTAATATCATATCAAACACTATTTAGGTAAAATCAATGTTTGGCACAGTAACTTCCCTGACTTGCTGTGTAAAATGTGAAATCTATGGTGGTGATGATCCCATACTGTGGGAAAAAACTATCTAGATTTAAGTTATTTGAAAAAAAAATGTGAACCTGTGAAATCAATAGAAAATGCAATAAATGCATAAAAGTGAAAATATTCACCGGAGACAAAAAAGCCTTTTTGCCTAGTTGTACAATGGTCAAAGATTGTAGAGGCCACTATATGCCAACTAAATATATCCTTATTAATAGTTCACAGCAACACACTTCTCTCTCCTAAGGGACCTTCAAAGTGTTTAAACAACTTTGGGTGATGAGGTGACAGCCAGCTCTGATCGGGTAATGTGCGGCCAGTGAGCTGTGGGGTTAGGGGTCATCTTGTGGACACCTTGTTGTGTGAATAAGGATTTGAGTCTTACAAAAAGACAAGGGCAAGCCAAGTTCCATTCAGTTGACCTTCCATTGTAGCCCGGGTTAGGAGATGTCAAGGGGACAGTGATGTTATTCTCTTCATGGGTTGGTATTGGACAGAGTGCCCTCTAACCTCAGACTGGTCACAAGAAAACAAACATATGCTGTTTCCCAATTAAAGAGATTACATATGTATACACAGTTTGGGTTCCAGTTCATTTACCTCTGGTCAACATTAGTCCATATAGACGTAACGTCACAGATAACTAATTAACCAAAACATATCAGACATTTTAAAGTGATATAGGCTATAGTATTAACCTATGGCAATTTCCTACCCATACTTAAATATCAAAATGGTTTATTCAGTAAAGTCATTCAGATGGATGGATATGGTCACTCAAACTAAGGCCAAGTTTGAATTGTTGTTTTGCTTGGTCCATACACTCAACAGCCTGGGTACCAGGTAAGCTCTACGAAGATACATGCCTAGTAACTTGTGAACTTGTACAGTATCACACAAAAGACACTGAAAGTGTTTTTCTAAAAATCCTCTGCTTCACAGCAACGCAGAATAAGCCAGATTCTACTGTCCCAGCGAAGCTACCCAAGGTTGAACATCTTGCGCATTACCATAACAGTCACCCTGGTGTATCCTGAAATGACACATTGTTTTAGTTCCTCCTCTAGATTGTCTCTATGGCAGTAGTGAGACAAGGGGAGTTTGTGTCTGTCCTCGTATTGGAGGTTGGGGAGTGAACAGAGGTGCCAGTGGGAATTGCAGAGCTGGGTGGGTGTGGTCCAGCAGTTACAAATCAGACAGTGGAAGTCATCTTGAACTTGAACCCCACTGAGGTCCCCTGACCCTGACTCTTTTCCCGTGCTCCTCTCTACCCTGATGGTGGTGCAGGCCTTTGTTGAACTGTCTGCATTAACTCTTCACGCCCCCCCTCCCCCTTTTGTCTAGCCTCCTCCGCCCATGACGGGGGCCTTCCTCGACCCTTTCCGAGGCTGTTTTCGGGACACTGACCCAGTCCCCACCAAGGCTCCTGTGGGGAATTTGGTTTTCCCAAAATGCTAATCGGACCCAAGTGTTCCATTCCCACACACTGGATTCCTGATTTATTATTTTGTTTTTAAAGGAAAAGGGCATAGCTTTCCGCCTTCAAATAATAAGACATTAAAAAGTATATTATATATATATATAAAAGCTCAATTTATTTATAATAATATATATATATATATATATATAAATATATATATGTATGTATTTATAGATAAATAAAAAATTTATTTCAACATCTGACCTAAAATAATCCTTTATACCTTAAAGATAAGCAAAAATTGTATGCGTAATTCATATTGGTAAATACTGTCAAAGATTATGTAATTTAGCAGACTGATCAATCCAGACTGACTTAAAATAAACAGACAACAACATACTCTATCAACTTAACTACTCTAGAAGAAATAAGGCCAAATTATGGAATGTCTGAATGTCTTCACATTCAAATGCTATTGTCATGAGTATTCCAGAAGACAACTGGATCCCTCTTGTTAAATAATTATAGTAAGCTACACTTAAAGACTTTGAACTATTCTATGCTTCTTTTTAGAACCTTGGGAATGTTCAAGTATAAGATCTTCCATTTCTCCAAAACTAGTGATATGTGGTATTTTAAGGGGTCCCAAATAAGGCTGGTGCTAAAATAACTTCTAGGACTTGAGTAGTCGGGGGGTGGGGGTAAAGTGGAAAGATTCACCTAAACACATTTCTCTCATGTCTTTTGGTTAGTGGCAGAGTGTTATGATCCATCAAGTAATGGAATCAACTACTCCAGTCGCAGACAGTATGCACACACACACACAGACACACTCACACACACACACACTCCCTCACTGAAAGCACACTTCTTTTGCAATATAGATGACAATAGTGCAAAGTTCAGAGGGACGTTTTGGCGATTAAGAATGATGCTGGGGCTGTTGGGAGGATTGAGAATGAGACACACTTTGACACACCTCACACTGCCTCAATTCGCCAGCTCTGGACAGACCGGTTAAGATTCCAGGACAGGATTCACATCACACATCCGGAATATAACAGTGGCCGCAATTGATAAGTGACCAGTTTTCTTCATTTGGTTCATTGCAGTTTGTCACATCTGCTAATAAAAAATTCCTGAATGTGCACTACATTTTCTCAAAACTTAATGAACACACTTCTCAAAACTCACACTATACTGATTAAAACTCAGTCTTCTCACACAAAATGAAACAACTCACTCAAACCCGTTTGAAGACAGGACATTTGATGCAATAGTGAAACAGCTCAGGTGTGGCTGTACACTCAGCCCAGCTTCTCTCATGTTCATACCAAGTACAAGAACATGGTCAAATAGTGTACAAATGGGATTTTGTTTTTGTGCATCAATATTCTCTTTTACATGACAATGATTTGTGAGGGCCCATCTTGTGTGTCTGTGTGTGTACGTGTGTGTGTGTGTGTGTGTGTGTACAGTGTCTTTAGTTTTTTAACTTGTATTGTGATTGTCATCTCAAGTAGCTGGACACTTAACATGTAAGATCCTCAATTGGCAATATCATTTTCAGGTAAATAATTCTGGCATTTATGATTTCATCTGTTAATTCCAACGTCTCTCTGGTCACTCTGCTGCTATACTTTCAGTGAGATGTTTCTTTCCCACATGCTAATAGATTCATGATGATAGACAGAAATAGCACCCAACCATGTCGTTTTCAGTTTGTTTTCCATGTAAACTTTTATTACTAATCCATGACAGGACACAATATTCTTTTACAAAGGCACATGTGGTGGATTCAGTGCAAACTAACATTATATAATGCACGTTTGAGTACATAACACAAACAACACCAGTTGCTCAAAGAACCGCATAGACATATAATCTCAGTGAAAAAGAAGACAGGACATTTGATGCAATAGTGAAACAGCTCAGGTTTGGCTGTACTCTCAGCCCAGCTACCCTCATGTTCATTATAAGTACAAGAACATGGTCAAATAGTGTACAAATGGGATTTCTTTATCCCACATCCACCTCCTGTCATGCTTAGTCTTCCTCTAACTTTCTCTAATGTTGTCATCCATTGTTCCAAACACAGATGAGCTAACCTGTGGCCTTTTCATTAATTGCAATGCTGATTGCGTGTTCATTCATTTTGCTTGTTACTGTTTTCACTTCGACAACTGTGTGTGGAGCGTGTTAGAATTGCAAGGATTTGAGTTTGGTACATTGAATGGCACTGTTCTCTACATGAAAATGATGGGAACAATTTTGCTTTGCAAAAAGAGTTGTGTATGATTTAGCAAAAAAGGTAAAATCAAAGTGTTTATGAAAATAGATTAATGGGGTTTAGGTAAATGGTTTTCCTTCTGGAAATGTGCAAAATGATTGTGTGTATTTTGTTCATAGAACCTTTTGTCGTCTGTTAGCGATTGTGTGTATTTTGTTCATAGAACCTGTTGTAATATGTTAGCAATTGTGTGTATCTTGTTCATAGAACCTGTTGTTGTGTGTTAGCGATTGTGTGTATCTTGTTCATAGAACTTGTTGTCGTGTGTTAGCGATTGTGTGTATCTTGTTCATAGAACCTGTTGTCGTGTGTTAGCGATTGTGTGTATCTTGTTCATAGAACCTGTTGTTGTGTGTTAGCGATTGTGTGTATCTTGTTCATAGAACCTGTTGTCGTGTGTTAGCGATTGTGTGTATCTTGTTCATAGAACCTGTTGTCGTGTGTTAGCGATTGTGAAAAACAGTAATATTACAGGGCACCATTATGATACTTTTCGTTTTTCTGCTGATTGCCAATTTGTTAATGTTTTTCTGCCTTTTTCATGCACCTCTGACCACTTTCCTTTGCCAACCACATGGATTAGACGTGAAGTAAGATGGCCGCCAAGCAAGGTGGTCGTGCAGCAGAAACAAAAAGCAACAAACCACGGGCAGCAAACCGCCTTCAAGGGGTCTAAATGATTTGAGCAGGGTGACTGCTTATGCTTGGTACTGACCACAATACAGAGGACAGGTCTTCGACACGTCCTCAGTCCATAGCGACTGGGTGAGAATGCGTTTCCCTCGAACACCATACAGAATGAACTCCCAGGGGTGCATTCCTGCATGTTAATGATGATGCTGAGGAACCTTTGAAAGGAGCAGCACCCGAGTGTCTGCCACTTGGACAACGACCAAAACCCGTCATTTCTCCCTCCGCAGTCCGTTGGCAAAGGCTCTGGCGCTCCTGTCCATCAAACAGCTATGGTCCAAAATGTTAATCGTCCATTTTACGTATCAGGTTTGCGCTATGTTGAATGGATGTTACTCCCATCTTGGAATGCTTGACAGGCTGTATTAATGCCCTTTGCCAATGGTGGACATGGCTAGTGCGTGTTTAACCCCAAAGAAGGCTAAACCCTCAACATGTTCACTATAGGCTAATGCCATAACTTTGTTTAAAGTGTTTGTATTATCAGACCGTAGAATTGCAGGTAACCTTAGGCAACGTGAATCCACGCAGACAAAGACACGGTGAGACAAAGCCCACAGAGCCAATACAATCTGATGCCCAAACTACATGTCTCATAGAATCATCAGTTCTTCTTCTGTTCTGATGGCTCCCCCTGGTTGCCACAAAGCCAATAGATGACAAGGCTGAAAAAAAAGCTTGAGTGTATCTTAGAGACACTGGACAGTCCTAAAGAAATGCCGGATGACAGTCAAATGAACCTGACCCTAACCACAAGTGAATCCAAGCACAGCAGCTAGTTCAGACAATAATGCAATGTCAGTCAGAAGCTCATTTTTGTAGCCTGCATTGCTTTAAAGTGCTTAACATCACCACTCAGTTCATAAAAGCCTGTAGCGCAAAGCTAATGGAACTTGTCTCTTGGCAGAATGACAAAAACAGTGAATCAGATTATGAGGACGATTACGCAGCCAAGAAACCTGGGAGGCAAAGGGAGGTGTCACAAAAGACCAGTGTTTGCACTCTGGATGTTAACACCTGAGACATAATGGAATTGCAACCTGGCCCGGTTAATAAGGGCACTGTAATATTAGCATGGAGGGGCTGTTTATTTGTTCAGTCAGTCTTTTTACACAGAGGCTGGTTGTAAACAACTGTAACGTGTCTCATAGACCTCTTGCACTATCACTAGCACTATAGATACTGAAATATGGTGGCAGCATGCTTGCAGCATATGTCTACATAGAATAACACAATGTAATAAAATGAAAGCCACCATGTGATAAACCAAGACTGTAAGGGCTGTGTTTGTCTTATACAATGTGAATTACAACAGCATCAACATTCTCTTTTACATGACAATGACTTGTTAGGGCCCATCTTGTGTGTCTGTGTGTGTCTTTGTGTGTGTGTGTGTGTGTGCATGTGTGTGTGTGTCTGTGTGTGTGTGTGTGTGTGTGTGTACGGTGTCTTTAGTTTTTTAACTTGTATTGTGATTGTCATCTCAAGTAGCTGGACACTTAACATGTAAGATCCTCAATTGGCAATATAATTTTCAGGTAAATAATTCTGGCATTTATGATTTCATCTGCTAATTCCAACATCTCTCTGGTCACTCTGCTGCTATACTTTCAGTAAAATGTTTCTTTCCCACATGCTAATAGATTCATGATGATAGACAGAAATAGAACCCAACCATGTCGTTTTCAGTTTGTTTTCCATGTAAACTTTTATTACTAATCCATGACAGGACACAATATTCTTTTACAAAGGCACATGTGGTGGATTCAGTGCAAACTAACATTATATAATGCACATTTGATTACATAACACAAACAACATCAGTTGCTCAAAGAACTGCTTAGTCATATAATCTCAGTGAAAAAGAAAACATAAAACTATTTAATAATTTCTGTGGCCCCTAGACTGGTTTTAGCCATCCACCAAAAGTGTATTTTAGGGAAGAAATAATGAGTATGTTTATCCAGGCAGATAAATAATTGTCTATAGCATTAGGATGTTAAAAAAATAAAAATAAAATAAGGCTTGTACTTGAAATAAATTACACAAGCACTAAATATATTGTTAAGTCAGATTTGCATAGATTACCAATACATTGTAAAAATTGCCTCTTCCCGAAATATCATATAAAACAAATTAGTATATACTGATTGCATTTGCTTACTATTGTGTGTGTGTGTGTGTATATGTGTGTGTGTGCAGTTTGCTAGTTAATGTCAAGCTACTGCATTCAAGGCCTCCTTGGAAAGTTGTATTGGTTTAGAATGTTCCATGCAATCCAGAACCTTACTAGCTTCACAGCATTGTTGATCAAACAGAGTTCTCTCACCAACAATATTACGTATTTCCTGCTCTGATTTGCATTGACAGAGACAACTATACAATTCTGTTCATGAAAACTAAACTAATCATTGTACTATGTACAGCTAACATTGTGCTGTGTACAATTACAATTTCCATCTATTTGTCTGTCTCTCTCTTCTGTAGTATGATGACACTTTCCTTTCACACACACGTACACACACACACACACACACACCTGCATAGAGAAAAAATCATCTAACATGAGTGTTAACCCAAAAATAATCCAGTTGATGGCTTGCCCAACATAACTGGTTGCAAGCCAAAAACAGTTGCATAGAGTTTAAAGGCGACAGCTCTCCCGTTTGCCTATGTGTCACATGACACACGGAGCCATCCAATCGCAGTGCAGTATTCTTCACCGCTGCCGTGGGTCTCACATTCACATGTCCTTCAGTCATAGCCACTACAAACAGTAACATATCCACACAAAAAGAGCTAACATTCAAACCATTATCACATAATGATCTATGTTACTTCAAATTTTTCTACACATTTCCCATGGAAAACCATGGACTCTTAACAGAAGTATTATCATAGTAGTATTTGTCTTCTCATTAGTGAAGTGTTCTGTGCTATTAAACTAATGTTTGCAAACAAGAACAGGTATTTCTAGGAATATTTCCTCATATGTAACATACATGTTGTAAAAGTTGCAAGAAAACAGATACAGAGCACACGCTCCAGAAATGTATCCTAATACATTGCTCAGTGGAACCACAGTGGAACCAAGAACCTAGGCTTCTCTATTAATCTTGGATCCTGAGATCTTCACCCTGAGATCTTCCATGCCAATGACAGACCACCTACCAAACAGATGTTTTGGCTTAAGAGAGAAAACAAACCAGTCCTGATGGGCTGTTGTTTGATGACAAAACCAAGGCCAGAATTCCAACCCCAAGTCAGAGGTCCATAATGGCAGCTCAAACGCTCCGATGCTTGAATGTTGTGACACAAGCTGGAGCGTATTGGATGTTGCTGCAGTGGGCCTGTAGCACGACCAACACTGGGGAGGTCTTTGGGGACAACGTGTCTTCCCCCAGTGGATTGGTGTACGCTGTTTCTGCCCGCTTTCAATGTTTTGGGACATTCTTTACCTGAAAGTGAAAGAACAATAGCATGTTAGAATACTACCTTAACCAAAATAAACTCACAATATAGCTATTCAATTACAATTCATTGCTCAAAACATTGCCAAAAGAAAACTTTTATATAGCAAGAACCAAGGAGTTTCTATCTGGGCCTGTTCTGGTTGTAACTGAGGTAATTCTGGTTGTTTGAGCCCGGTTGTTACCACTAGCTAGCCAAGGGGGATTGAGGGTGAAGTTGAAATGCCTTGCTGGGAGCCTGGTACGCTATGGGTCCCTAATGCAAAGAGGAAGCATGTGACACACCCTAAGCTGCAGGAGCAAAGACTGAGGGACTTCAGAGAGATGGGGGAGATTTTATTTTAGAGCGAATCAGACAAGCAACTTAAAATCTTACCGAAGGGTCATAGAGTACATCGAGAACTGGCCCTGGCAGTAGTGGTTATTTGGGTTCAAAACTATAATCTGGAGAGCAAGTATGCTAAATGGCTAGCATGTTGTTAACCATTCTAGCTATTAGCATGCATTATGGTAGCCATAATAGCTAGCATCTATATGGCTGCTTACTTTCTGCTTTATGTCAATGGGCAAACTGCAGTACAATTGCAAGAAATACATTTGGAATGAAACAGAAAACGATTATTTTCACAAAGGGTTTTAGGGTATTGGTTTGAGTTATGCTCTAGTTCTTCTTGAGTGGCTTTCGGTGAATGAGCTAGTTAATGGTAAATGTCCAAGCCCAGTATGTGGGCCAATACAAGCATGGAGATTGGGGACCAGAGAGGACGATGACTGTGAGAGGGCGGATGACGCTGGTAATTAAGAGTCTAAGGGAGTGTGAGAGGGGGCACCCAATGCTCAGAGCAAACTTTGGGCACAGAATCCTTCCTTTTATTTATACACCCCACCTACACCCCCCTCCCTGCACACACACACATACACACAGCCAGCCACTCTTTCTCTTGTTCCTGGTCCCTCTGAATGAATAGTCACCACAGTGTGGTTGTGTGTCCCCAGCATAGTCTTGAATAGGGAGTCGAATTGAGCAAACAGTCAGCCTGTCAGCTCAATAGGAGGTCTGGCCGTGAACTTGAAGTCCTTCCCAGGCCCTCAGCGTCACTTTGGGGAGAGAGGGAGGGAGCGGAGGTGTGGGGCGACAGGGTGGAGGGGGTAAGGGGGATCCACAGACACAGCCAGACTTTGGGGGGCCCCAATGTGCCAGTATTGGGGTGGGGGGGACCACTGCCTGCCTGCCACAGAGGTTCCCAAGACTGGTGCTTTCTCTGGAACTATGGGGGAGGGTGCCCCAGGCCCCAGCTGCCTCCCCCACCCCCTAGTCTAGGCAGGAGGGCTGTGTGCAGACGGGACAGTGTCTGCCTCCTGCCCAGTCCCCAGCCCTCCAGACCCACACACCCAGACACAAGCTGCTGACTGTGCCCCCCACCCCCCCCCAACCCCCGTTCCCAGCCCGCCCAGGCTACTCATCATCTCATTACCCAACGTCAGCCACTCCACTGTCCACTGTTTATATTGTTTTGGGCTCTGCATAATTTACACAGTAAATTGAGAACGGCCCTGGCCTCTGCTCAATCTACCACCTGTTTACAGAGACGGCCTGTGATTAGTGGGATGGCATTAGATTAGACACTCTTACTGCTAAGGTTCTCATGCAGTGTTGTGTAATACTGGCTACCCCAATGCAGAGCCTCAGACAAAACCCCTTTAATTAACAACCGGTACAAGCTAATAGTCCAAGGATGCTCCAATGTGAACATTCTGGATTTGTTTGCTCTCCACATTTTGATTTATTCAGCTGCAATAGTTTATTTTTGTCCTAATTCAATATGCCTGTAAACGTCACACAACGGAATAGCTTGGTGGTATGACGATAAGCCAGACTACATAGCACTGTTGGTCTGTCCATATGCATGGAGGCTAACTCTGTAGCTTACCCGTTAGCGCTGCTGGCACCCTATAGTGTCCTAGTGCTAGCATTGTCTCCACCTCCAGTATGCAGACACAAACAAAGGGAGTTCTCTCCGTGTGGCACGGACAATGGTACACATTGTTTACTGGCGGCCTTAGTTAATCGGGCCCAGCCGACTCTAATTGGTGTTTTGGTTAAGCGGTTTTCAAACTTGCATCTCCCTAGTCGGAATAAAGGAGCGCCACAACAAGCTTGCTTACGAGAACAATACTCAACTTGTCTTACCACCAGCTCCCCAAAAACTCACTCACTAACACAAAGACAGCTTTCCGCTACCGAGACCTTGCTCACTCTTTCCTTCGGCCTCCATCTCTCTCTGTCTCTCACCCACATTCTCTCTCTCCCTCCTTCTGTCTCTCAACCACAGTCTGCCTCTTGTCTCTTCTCTGTGTTGGTATACTACATTGTCTATGTCTGAGTGGCAGACTAATGGACTAAAAATACACACCTGCTACAATTTTTACACACTTTTTAAAAAGCAGCAAAAGAGTCATAAGCCTAAAGTTCAACAAATTAAAATGATGAATCACCAAAAATAAGTAATAGGACCTGTTAGAAAAACAAATGTTAAAAAGCATTGTCACTGTGATTACCACTGATACTGTGAATATTGATGGTGATATAATGAAGCCCTAGCTACTGTTGGTTAACAGTAACTGGGCATAATATACGGAATGCAGAACATTTTATGTCTCTGTTATTTTGAACAGGGAATACGGCCTGCGTAGTTCCACCAAAATGGCAGCCGCCGCCATGTCGGGAATATGTGTGAGGACGGCAAAAATTCCCAAATGTGAAGAAAAACGAGATGGTTCGGAAAAACACAGATGCCCACTGAAAGCCTGCTGAGAATGGCTTTGAGAGCCAGGAGTGATTTAATGCAAGCGCACACACAACTGCCAGACCGCCTCCCCCCTCCATCAACGCGGCTCGTGATTTCTGCAATTAAGAAACATATCCAGGGTGATTAAAGACGAGGCCAGCCTGGCAGAGAAAAGGGCGAGGGAGACGCAGGGTCCTGAACAGGAGGAGGAGACACGCCGACGGCGGCGTTACGGAGCGCGAGGCAACATGGCGGGCGCCAGGCTCTTGTTACCTGCTCTCGCTGGTCCCTCACTTCCATTTTATGCCAGCCCGCGTGGTCCTAAGATGGTGGCGCTGGCTGAGCGTGGCGCTACAGAAGAGGGGGCAGGCAGCTGAGGATGAAGCGAGGGTGGGGAGAGGTGATGCAGAGGAGGAGGGCGAGAAGAGGGAAGGCAGAGTCAACAACGACCCCCCCCCTCCCTCTTTTTCTGGCTCATTTTGCCAGCTTTCTGCTAGGGGTGGTGTTGGTAGCCTGGACAAAAAACAGCAATAGGGAAAAAGAGAGAACAAAAGGGGGAAATCTGAGTATGCAGTTTAACCAGCCGAGATATGGACACATGAATTCATACACACGTACATACATACATTCATACATAGGTACATGCGCACGCGCACACACCTTTTTGTGTCTTTTCTCATGCTAGAGTCTGCCCCCGAGCATGCAAATGACTTTCATTATGCAAATGCATGCAAATCAGATCCAACCATCTGAGAATCAAGGCTGGAAAGAAAAAAAAATGACATAGAGATTGAATGAAAGAATGAAAGAGAAAAAGAACAAGGGGTAAATCCTTTTGAGCAGCATGAGGCGGTAAGTAAGGTAAACATAATATGGTGACCCAAACTGGACAAACACAATTACCTGTTTAGATTATGAATAAGACTTCTATTTTGTTCAACTGCACTGTATTATAATATCATAATTGATATCATATCAGTTTCTTATTAACTTCATCTGCCAAAGTAACTAAGGGGATTGCTTCAAGATACTGTAAATGTTTCCACAATAAAAGGAATCAATAAAAATGCAGTGAGTTAGAAAGGCTTTGACCTAGATGTTGATCATTGTCCAGTATGCTAGTAATGAAGTATCAGTGGGCTTGTTGTATTACACAAAACTTTACAACAAGATTGTAAATAATGCCATTGTAAATACATTAGGTAAATTGCACCAGGGCCATCTAAATGCATGACTTTGGGTGAAGATACTATGGCAACATGCTAAGCTGGTGGAGGTTGATGGAGCTATTTTATATTAGCTTTCAAATTCTTTCAAAACAAACTCAAAATCATCAAAAATGTAGTGGTGCTTTTATATTAAACTGCCAAGGTGTACATGAAAGTAACCCATTAAAAAAAACTGTCTAAATCAATTTCTATATCTACAAACTACCAGAAAATGTTGTACCTATATGACTCAACACTATTCAACTAACTAGCCACCAGCGAAGTCTGCATGTATATGTCTCAACACTATTCAACTAACTAGCCACCAGCTATGTCTGCATGTATATGACTCAACACTATTCAACTAACTAGCCACCAGCTAAGTCTCTATGTATATGACTCAACACTATTCAACTAACTAGCCACCAGCTAAGTCTCTATGTATATGACTCAACACTATTCAACTAACTAGCCACCAGCTAAATCTGTATGTATATGACTCAACACTAATCAACTAACTAGCCACCAGCTAAATCTGTATGTATATGTCTCAACACTATTCAACTAACTAGCCACCAGCTAAATCTGTATGTATGACTCAACACTATTCAACTAACTAGCCACCAGCTAAATCTGTATGTATATGTCTCAACACTATTCAACTAACTAGCCACCAGCTAAATCTGTATGTATGACTCAACACTATTCAACTAACTAGCCACCAGCTAAGTCTGTATGTATATGACTCAACACTATTCAACTAACTAGCCACCAGCTAAGTCTGTATGTATATGACTCAACACTATTCAACTAACTAGCCACCAGCTAAGTCTGTATGTATATGACTCAACACTATTCAACTAACTAGCCACCAGCTAAGTCTGTATGTATATGACTCAACACTATTCAACTAACTAGCCACCAGCTAAATCTGTATGTATGACTCAACACTATTCAACTAACTAGCCACCAGCTAAGTCTGTATGTATATGACTCAACACTATTTGGCGAACTGATGATATGAGCTGACTAACCGGGAGGAGAGAGATGCTGTCTATGTTCACCCAGGTCAGGAGGAAAGGTCCTCCATTAGCTGCTAGTTGAGGGAAGCAGCATCTTTTCTGGTGCCCATAGGGGAAGGCTATATCCTAGGCTGGAATAGGTGAGTAAGACCAGTGTTGAAGGGAAGGGTCTTTAAGTGTCGGAGAGACGGCTTGGAGCATGGGAGGAGCAGTTGTAGAGGGTGGTGCTGTATCTCTGAATGGTGGCAAACCTCTCCTAATTGGTACTTGACATTTTTTTGCCATTGGAAATAAAGTGGGCCGGCTTTCAAGCCCTCTCGGAGTCCTTGTTGGAAAAGTGCCTTATGCAAATATGGCAAACAGGCTCCATTGTGAAGCCTCTGATATTAAGCGCTCAGACAACAATTAAATTGTACGCCCACTCTGGACTCGTAGGTGTGTGAGTGAGAACAAGACAATGGCTGCCAGAGAGGCTTCAGTCTCAACAGCCCCTTCCCATGATGCTCTGCCAAGTAATTTCACCAGAATGGCCTTCTGTGGACTGATGCTCTGTCAGGCTCTTTTCAAAAGGGTTGTGGAAGACTGTACATTTGCTCAACTTCTAAAAATGTCTCGTTTTAATTTCTGTCAAAATACACAGAAAAGCATTTGCAATTTTTTCGAGTGATGTATCCCATGTTAAAGCATTACCGGTTGAGAACATTGTTTCCAATGCTGGTGGTTACAGTTTTTTATAATCCTGCTCAAATGTCTGGATCCGTATTGTTTACTCTTCAACAGCTCCCTAGGGCAACTGTGGAGGGAGATCTAAAAATAATTCTCCCTTTGGAGACATCTTAATAAATCAATTGGGAAGTTTTGCTGAACTGAAAGCTGATAAGAGACTAAGCTTGGACAGCTAGGCCTAAATAAGTGCTGCCTAAACTTCCAAGAGGAAACATTAAAGCAAACTGTGACAGGATGTGAAGCAGTTCCATCACTACAAAATTCAAAACTGTCAGGGAGAAAAGTGAGAAACGGGTCCAACAATACCACTACCTCCAGTGTGGTCCGAAAACACAAAGTACACCTGTTACTGCTACGTTACCAAACTAAATCTCTTTTGTCCGGGTGGGCCCATTGACTTCTGTAAACGCCTGAATACATTCATTTATCTGGGAGTGACAGGGAAGCGGGGGTGTCTATAGAAACAGCAAGGTTTGTCCCTGTGTACCAACCCGACAGTCATTTTCCAAACTCTGTTGGTGTGTTCCATTGAGAGAAAGAGAGGCAGAGAAAAGGGGGCAAGAATCACTGGGCCTTTTTCAGAGAGCCGTCTGGCCGCTCCGACCCAGCAAGGCTGAAAGGGGGGTGAAGAAGCCCATTGTGTCCCTGTGACAAGTGGACTGGCTCTATTGACTGTAAAGTCTACTGATGTGGGGGGCCACCAGGGTCCGACCACAATGACAGTTTTCTTATTTGACGTTCGGAGGCTAAATCTGCTAACCTAGTGCCTGAGAGCTACAACAAACTCACCAGACCCCCTCCTCCCTACTTTCTCCGTTCTCTGTTCTCCCTACATCCGTCTGTCCTTCCTCCTCATTCTCTCCATCTACCTCCATAGAAGACTAGGTTATAGGAGAAATCCGGGGGTTTTGTGAACGCCATATTTCTGTGCCAATTAATGACAAGTATGGAATAGATCGTTTGTTTGTTTTTTTACCTGTTTTTGATATGACAATACCACACATATCCACTGCCAGCAACAAAACAGCTGCACCAGTGCAATCTTAATGTCAATCGGTCTCTGACTATAGAATCATTTTAAAAAATTACTCATTATGTTACAAATGAAGCTAGTTCCAAATGTTTTATCTACTTTATATTTAAAAAAATATTATAATAATGATCGCAGCATATAAATACAATAATGAATTGCCTAGAAATGTGTAAATAGTCAATTCGACACTCCAACAACCTAAACAGCAGAAACATTTAACCCCGGATAACAGCTAAACAGTAGTGATTGGGGCCTAGCTGCGGTCATAACTGGAGCTTTGGGGCAAAGAAGATAGTGTCACCAGAGGAGGTGACATCACTGCCTGTCAATTCCTGTCAAGACCCTCGTCTGTCTCGCTCTCTCGCCCAGTCCTGAGCTCAAATGTCACACTCAGCACCTGCAATGCACCAGGCAGGGACGGCCGCACAACCCACTGAGATTCACGGTGGGAGTTGTTGGCACACAAACACTAACAGCTGTTTCTGTCTGGTCCATAGTGTCAAAGTAGAGATGATACAAAGCATGACTGTAGCCATGTACCTGTGAATGAAACCCAGTTTAGGCCAGTGATGAATGGATGAGTAACGCTGTGGTTGTTTTACATTTTTTACATATTGCCGGGGTGGTGCACAATTTCCCTGTAAAGTATTTCCATGTCAAGTATTTCCCTGTAAAGTATTTCTCTGTAAAGTATTTCCCTGTAAAGTATTTCCATGTCAAGTATTTCCCTGTAAAGTATTTCCATGTCAAGTATTTCCCTGTGAAGTATTTCCATGTCAAGTATTTTCCTGTAAAGTATTTCTCTGTAAAATATTTCCCTGTAAATTTGTAGAGGCGGGAATCACTCTACGTGGTTCTCTTTCTTCTTGAAAAGGAATCAACATGCCTTGATAGCATATTGAAGGTGTGAAGATCTGATTGACCAATTACTCCCCACTATGGTCTGAATCTGCTCCGAGGGCCTGGATTGTTCCCTGTCTCATGGCTCTGTCACTGGGGCAGTTTCTGGTTGACTGCCCTCGGCCACTCCCCCATGGAGCCCCACACAGTAGCGTTCAACAAGACCGATCAGGCCTTTCCACATGGTAGCATCTAGCACAGTAGAGGCTTCACCGTGGCCCATTCACGGCCAAGCCAACTGTCACCTTAAATCAAACACCCACACAAATCCAAAATCAAACACCTCTCCATAGGAAAAAGACGGGGGGAAGACAAGAACCAACAACACCAGAACTTAACAAATCTCATCCATTCATGTGTGTGCTGGGGGGAATGGATGATAATGGGATTTGTTTGTTCATTGTGAACATTCATGATCCCAAGAACGAAAGGCTTTCCGATTCAATATCGTATCACTTAACAAGGAACCCCATCAGCTGACTCTAGAACAAAGGTAGCATAGTGTTACTGGTAGCTACTGACTGACCAGCTTGTTATCTACGCGGGCAAAGTCTGCAGTCGACGTGGTTCAGGTTGGGGTGGGATCTGTGGAACGCCCCCCGACAATACCGGCCATGTGACTGGTAGGATAAGCCGCGGCGTGCAGCCCCACACGGAAGGATCAAGGAATTATTAGATTACATCCTGTTGGACCAACCAGGCTGCCAGGACCCACTGCCACTTGCCATGCGGAACTACGGGTATAGCATAATGTGTATGGCTAATTATTTCAGATCAGGCTTTCCCAATCATACGGCTCAAGTAGAAAATCCCATTGCACCAAGAATTCCAATACTGAAAATTCCAATAAAAGAAAAATTGTAAAGACCAGAGACGATGTCACTGAGATTGTCAAGGAAAGTTAAATGTGAGGTCACATGACTCACCTGACTTGATATTCTCCTCCGGTGTCCTATGAAATGGGTTGTGTTCTTTACTGGTTCTGCTTTAAGTTGTGGAATGGAGTGACGGCGTGGGGGGAGGTGGGGGTGCTGTGTTGGTGGTCTTGGTGCCTTTCAGGAGTGTAATGGGATTCTTGTTACTTTCGGTTATCTAGCTTTATGAAGAATGTACACCACTCATACAGCTAGATAACCAAAGATAACAACCAACCCCTAAGGCGACCCATCCTCTTGTGCCACAGTGGATTAACACAAGCCAGATTTACACCTGTCATCAGGAAGAAACAACATTAATCAATAGCTCAATGTTTTTCAACCTTAACTGCACTGTTCAGAAGGCAAAATGTAGAAAGTCTATGGGTAAGTCAGGTCAAATTCATGCAGCAGTTCAAACTTTTTAAAATTAGTAGAAATGAGGTTGAAGTGAATCTACTTTAATGGAATGTGTACATAACAGCTGACAAACATTTCAGAACCTTCTGACACAGCTGAAAGTCCTATCACCAACTGGCCTTCTAACTACAGCAGCGTGTCCCTGCCAATCAGCTGTCACATTTCTGTTGAGGCAAAACTTTTGAGTGGACGGCCAGCATGTGATGGGGTGGCCAAAGCCCTGACTCCTCAAAGTCAAATAATCAGCATGAGGCTCGATGAAAACACGCAGCCTGGCGAACCAATCCAAAGTGGCTACTGTGCCATTCATCTCAGGCCACCCCTCTCCGACATCGTGCCCACCCCTATGGTGAGGCAGTCTCTCACAAGGACCGGCTCCATAGGAGGGTGATGGCTTCAAACGCCCCCCTGCCCAATCCCGCCATGTCAAAAATGTATTTTTTTAATGAAAGCAAGATCCTAGCTGTTTTATTGTATGACTATGGAGAGTAGGGTTGTCTTCATTTGTGTTTGCATATTTGATGTTCTATCAGACATTTAACCATAAATTGGGTTGGCCTTGTTCAAGGTTAGGCACAAAGGCATAAATAAGCACGTGCAGACATCCAGTAACCCACACACACACACACACACACACACACATACACACACGCATTTGTAGCGCATGGCAATAGGGCCAATTAAAAGTATTTCTGTGTGCCCAGCCCAAAAACGAGGCTCCGCCCATCCATACATATTCTAATGACTGACAGAGAGAGAAGGACAGAGAACCATTTACCGTTCAAATATGCACCTGCAGTGTTTTACAAGCACACATCTCCTTACTGTTAGCCAGAAGAAGGAATCAATCTTCAAAATTACCAAGATTAAAGCCTCTTCTATCTTATGACAACAGAATGCTTCACAAGGACAAAGCAAGGACTTTTGAGAGCATGTGCATGAGCAAACATGCATATTCAATACAATTAATTGACATACTCTATGCACACACACATGCATACACACACTCATGCCAAACAAACAAAAGCATGCACACATGCTGTTAATCCCAAATCAGTCCCCTGGCACACATAAATGCCCACAAAAATGAACAATATATCTTTCCTGAAATATTACGTTTTTAAGTTAGAGTTTTGAATTAATCTTTGTTTGTCTGGAATTATTTTGTGCAATTTATTAGCAAGGATAACTCTCACTTTCAGGCATAGTATACCATGATGTGGGTTTATAATCCAACTCAAAACATTAATAATTTATTGATTTGTGAAGGTTTTGTGATTTCCTTTGCTTTTTCAATTGCTAGGTTATTACACAGTAGAAATGTTGATAATACTAATCCTATTATATTGCAAAGAATCAACAAAAAATATATATGATTAATATAATCCTTTGCTATGGAAAGTTATTATATGAAAGTTTTTGTTTTAATTATTAGCCGATATTATTATTATTAATAATAATATTACAAATTATTGAATAGTTCCTTGCAATTAGGACGATTACATTTGCATTTAAAAAAATGTAATTAAGGTTAATAGAAGCAAACGAAAAAACATTACGAAATAATATTTTTTTTTTATATAGGCCTAAATTGCGTCAAGTGCTATTACAAAGAATACACACGTGGGCAACTGGAAATATACGCAACGTGATGGAGTGTGGCAATCCCGTTTCAACGAAGCTCACATCGTTTTCAGCACCACCACACTGGACAGCGGCCTCGTCAGAAGAAGCTAATTCTGTATCATTACTACTATACCGTCTCAAATCCGCTAGAAGGCCATTTAATATCATAGCATACAGGTTCTTAGAAAATCCGTGTGCCTTCTTATTCAAATAGGTTAATCTAACCCTGAACAGGTAGGCCCTATCTATGTTTCAATAACGGAACGTTTTGATTCAAATCGCCTTATCTGTCCTATAATTTGTCAACGTGAATAACGTCTTAATTAATAATTCCCATCTAATCACCAACATAACACACCCAATCACCCTTCGCCAGTCAATAAGACGTTGGTAAAGTCCTTCAGTTTGATACTTCAAGGAATAACTCAAGCGCCATAGCGCTAGGTTAGATTAAACATGATTAAGCAATGCATAATGCATCAATTGTGTTGAGATTGATTTATTTTCAATAAAGTAATATTTTTGCCATGGAGATATCATTTGAGTCTTGGTGTAATCATCTTCTACCTGATCTGTAATTTATGTACACACTTCAGATGCCCAAGGGTGTGTTTATTGTGTATCTAAATGTTCACCATATGTAATTGGCGCCGCTGGTGCTACAACATTCCAGACCTGTTGGCTGAGGGCCTAAAGCTAGGCTACAGTACGGCTGCGCACTGGAAACTTGAATTGGTTATTACAACAGGTTCCAGTCATTATGTGGAAAAATTACGGACTTGACAGTATATTAGCACAAAGGTAAAGATAGCGTTGAATTAACAATTCATGCCTATTCTCTTGTGACATGACGATTCATTTATACAGCTTTAATAACCATTAAAATCACAACTAGTTATGTAGACTGCTCTATACACAAATGGTTTCATATAATCGAATGACTAAATCCCCATTTCAGGCAAACAACTTCTACAGTGTCTTCCATTTACATGTTTGCAGCTGTTTCAACTAAATGCAAGTGAACAATGTTACAGTCACAGGCAGCTGCAGAGTTCTCAACAATGTCCGTAGTGGTTTTTATATTACCTATGCCACGTGTTCTGTTGCTCCTGTGTGTGTCTCCATTAGAATCTGAAGAATAAAAATAAACAAGAAATGTTGATTTTCAACCCATCTGCAGACCTATGGCCAGATTTACTCAACAATTACGATTACAGCGTTTTTCGTGAAATGCGTAGAGCCCATTTCACTTTTCTTGTAGACCAGTGTCGACTGATAGGATCCCTTAGGCCTGCATCTACCTTTAGACATAGATCTACATAGGCTAATACACGCGTTATGTAATCTAAGACACTCGAATTTAGATATGTGACACGCATCAAATTCCATCTCCAAAAGCTCTTTAAAGTAGATATAGGAAGGCCGATTTTTCAGTAAATCCTTAATCCTTTAAATGTGAATCAGCCTACTTCAGGTCCCACCCAAAAAAACAGCTGCTTTTGCGCGACATGCACATTCAATTACTCGCAACTTCATTAAGAAAATACATCGTCTTAAGGGTAAATATTACCAGAAGTAGTATGATTACAAACTGAACCAAGCAACAACTTGATGTGTAAAATAAATACGCTTTTTGTACCACAAGATACAAAGTTTACATTTAAAAATAATTGTCAATAAGTCAATTGTTGTTTCTGAACTTATATGGCCTATATGACCAACAGTGTGCAGGTCATGCGTTGTTGCGCATTAACCTAGGCAGGCTATGGCGATTGGTATTTGCTTACAGAAATATTCTTCACAAAGCAATAATGGTGCATATCATATCCATGGTTTATGCTCCCGAAACGCGCACACGTGTGCTTAGAAGTCCACCTATTCAGCAGGCACGTGAGGACTGGGTGGCCTTGTGATACTCCATCAACCGCTATGGGTGTGAGCAAGTGTACTTTACAATATTACTGTTAAGCATTTTCAAAGCTTGGACACGAATATCAATGATGACATGTCGAGACCAAGCCTATATATTTCTAATAGGCTATATATATTAAAACTAGATGGAACAATAGACTGGTATTTTAAATACATTAGGTCCTATGTGGCAAATGACACGCCAGACAATTTCTTTGTGATGACTGGTTGCATTGATCATTTACGGAAAAATTGTAAGGTATATAAATTGGCAAAATAAATTACATTAGGCTATCTCTTGTAGGTCTGTCTGGGTGACGCAAGAACTTTGCCAGGTGAGGGGCATGGTTAGAGCACTCCACGGTGCGTCAAAGAGGTCGCTATCAAACCCACCTTCCTAAGATTCCTCAAATCCCATCTTTCTTTTGTTTGTGAAAAAAAATATTTGAATAGGAGACATGTTGTCTTTAATAGAGCTGTATAGCATCTAATAAAGTGTCCGCTTGAGTTCAAAATGTAGTAATTTAAGGAAAGAGTGCCCATATCCAAAATCGTTAATGTCGAAATGATTGTTTACATATCCTACAAAATTTAATTTAAGACAAGAAAATGACAACACGCAGTAATGCGTTTGTTTTTAGCAACAATATGATGGGTATGTCAGGTTGTTGTTTTTTGTCCGGTAGGCTATGTCATTTCAGCATTCAATGGAAATTATAATTCAGTCCTCAAATGAGCATTACCATTGGAATACCGATAGCTTATATCGGCAAAGACGCCTATAGATTAAATCATGTCCGATGTTGCACAAGCACCATACAACGCTAAACCACCGTGCTGAAACGATGCACGAGGATGTTCTATTATACATTCCGGTTTTTTTTTCTACATGCAAAATTACGACTGCGTTGTCTCCATCTGTCAGTATCATGCACCTTTCCATCCATTTTCTAATCATATATGCCATACTCACCCGTTGTCTGCCAGCCACCGTTACAAACGCTCTCCAAAACAATCAACCGAGCGAGTCAAGAGATGTAGAACAACTGAGCGCTTGTAGGTTGGCTCGCGCCTGATCTTGAGCTTCATGGCTGCAGCTTGCCGTGACGTCGCACTGGCCCTATCCATTCAGCTTTTCGCGGCCGGGTCCCCCTGTTGTTAATCATCACGATTATTTCCCATAGAGATGGCGTTCACCTCCTCCCACGGAGAGCGAAGGGAACTGCGTGCCGTGTCTCACTCTAACCATTCCGCTTATAAAATGCGAATATGAACTTAAAAATGCCTGCCAAAAAACATATAGCCTCGCCAAGACCCTCCCCCTTATGACACGATGCAGCTGTATTTTGTCCCCTCCCTCTGAAGTTAAGAAAGCGGGATTCGATGTGAATATTTTGAAAATCTCTCCGGCCCACGGTTTGTTATAACGGTCTATTTCCATATTTTTCAAGAATGCCCGTGTTCAAGATAGTTGTCTCATAGTTGGTATAATAATGTTTGACAGTTTATTTTGTCTATGTTCATGTCATCGCAAGTCAATGGTATATGGATAAATTCGAAATTAATGAGGTGGCTTCAATAATCCCATAGGGACTTATTTCCAAAATTGATTAAAATAGTGCTATATTGCTGTTTCCACAAACTTTAATTAGCTGGCTGGAGTTCTACTGATGAAGTAATGAGTTTCGACCCGAACTCCTGTGGGATTATGAATTCCATGTAATCTTGTCGAGTTACCAGTATTTGTTTGACATCAAGCCCCCTGCAACTATGGACTAGGCCTTACTTCTGCGCCTGAATCAAGTGCGCGCATTCACCATTCCCTTTGTCTATTTCTTTGATACAGAAGAGTCGTGGAATGTGACCACTGGTTCGCCAGGGGGAAACCGTGCAAATCAGCGCTTTTACCATCAGCACCCAGCCCAGACCCACAGACAAGAGCCAAGAAAGGGGTGTATAGGTCGGTTGATTATCATAATAATCAGATCGTGGGGATGAAAATCTCCTTTGAATAAATTAATTCTTCAATAGGAGGCGCGGCTGCCAAAGAGACAACTTTGTCGTGAGCCAGAGTTGTTGTTGGTTTCTCTCACTCAGTGTACCCTTTCTTTCCAAATGTTGGACGCTTTCCTAGATCAAACTATAAATACGGCTACTGTTTCTTTTCCGGGCTTAGCCTGGTAAGCCTTTTTTCTCTCCATCACACAACAACGCACGGTTACCGACGGGTAGGCCTCAAACCGTTCTTTGGTAACGGCTAATGGGCTGTGGGTTGCACCCCCTTCCACAGGACGCCACGGTGGGAACCCGGGGACCGGACAACGGATTGTTTAAAGAATATATGACCGCACGTTTCAAGTTCATTATCACTCGTAAGGAAACCCAACCCCCTCTTTGTAGAACAGCCTAAACAAACACTATTACATTGTATCTCTCCTATATGTGTATTGTTGTAGTATAGTTTGGCCAGCATTTAAGAACAATTAGTAATGTTTTTGTTTTTTTTACTTTTATTACGCAGGTTAAGTATGTCCTGATTGCTTTTATTTTCCCTTTTTCTTGTAAAAACCTCAAGTGCAACTTAATCTAACCCTTCATTTAAACTGCTAAATATACTGGAAAATACAGTATGTCACCACGTGAGAATTTTTTGTCTAACAGGCCTATACAGGTTTGGCATTTCTTACAGAAATATATATTTCTATATGTATATGATTTATGTATATCTATCTATCTATCTATATATATATATATATATATATATATATATATATATATATATATATATATATATATAGATAGATAGATAGATAGAGAGAGAGAGAGAGAGAGGGGGGGGGGTATTTATGTAAAGGACAAAAAGCGTGTGTATGTCATTGTAGTCAATGATATTCGTATATATTTACTTAAACAATTGGGATTGAGAGTCACAAAATCGTTTTTGCTCAAATTACCATTTGCAACATAAACCGAACCATAAGGACAATGAATACACAAAAACAGAAACCATTCACGCAACTTAAACCCCATCTTTCAGGACCCGCGCGTGTGTGTGTGCGTGTGTTTGTACGTGTGTGTGCGTGCATGTGTGTGTGTGTGTGTGTGTCAGCGTGCTGACATCGCTGAGAGTAAATGGCTTCAATTATAAGCACGGATAAAATGGATCTCAATCGGATTTTAATGACACCCACACGATCCTCCTGAGATCTACCTGAGCTTCTAGTAAGCAACTCACCAATGTCAGTGCATGGAAACATGTTGATTCAGAATTATTATTTATTCTCACTTCACAGCACATTTAAATATAAGCCGTAGGGCAATGCACATTCAAATCTAGCCTATCCCTACTGACGACCGATCTTTGCCTAAAGATATTGACACACAGGGCTGCAAATTGGCTTTTAAAACTGCGTAATTCATAGGTAGGCTCTCCAAAATGTACTTAATCACACATGTGCACATAATTGTACATACATCATGTAACACGTCGAGTCAAAAATGATATTAGCACATTGGCAAAATATAACCTTGATTGTACACATCATACAACACATTGGACTCCGGAATAGGCAATGATTGATTTCAATATGACGGGAAATTAAGCAATTCTAAATGATATATTTATGTCAAAAAATATCGTCTGTTAAAGTGACGAAGGCCAAAATCAGGCCCAGGTCAGTGGCAATTGTTGCGTGCGTGCGTGCGAGAGGTAGAGAAAGAAATACAGATTTAGTTTGTTGAAAGTGAAAAACCACAATACCTTAATTGTTTTAAACTTTCCCCACAATACCTCCACTCTAAGTTATGAATCATATTTCGCCGTTACACTATCATATGTATTTGTAAGGGCTTACAATTACGTGCTATGCAATGTAGGAGTGTTTCCCATGCACATATTGTAGCTCTTTCTCTCACCACAACCAATAAATTGCCACCCTCGCCTTGGCAGGCTAGAATCGGAGACGTGCTTAGCAACTCAAAGCTCAGCATCTTTTGTTCGCCCAGATCTGGTCATATTGTCAAGACTCCATGGGAGCCCGTCGCGCCAAAAAAATCTTTTCGCGCTACATAAGACAATCCCTTCCCCCTATATTATTCAAGCGAAAGGAAGTTATGTCAGGTATTGATATCGATAAACAGAGCGAGAATCTATCACGTATACATTTCTGCAAAAAAGATATCTAACAGGCCTATATTTCATAAAAGCTGCTACTTACCACTTTTTAAATTCTTCTTCTGTGTTCATCTTACCTTTATGTATTCCGTATCACCATAGATACACCTGTAGGTTCACACCTTCGGATATGTAGCGTTAAAAAAATTATCTACATTGAATCAGTCCAAGAATATGCCGCATTCCGTCGAAAGAGTATCAAGAATAACCAACATTGACAAGAAAACGTACATAGGTCCACGTACAATTCAATGAAGTAGGCCTACATTTTATTTTACTGGAATAGGTGTATACTGAAGTCTTATGATAAACAAAAAAAATACCGTTTTTATGTTTCATGTAAACCAGTAACAAAAATGGCGGATTGAAAAATATCCCACGCATGGCAGTCATTACGCCTGCAATTAAAAATGCATTTGCATATGCTAATAAGTAGAAAATGAATCTTGATTCTCAGTTGGAGAAGAGGAGGCCCTATCGCAAGCATGAAAAGCAAAACCTTGGGATATTTTTGGTGCAGTCGGTAAAGATTAGCTTTCGAAGAGTGCAGAATGCAAAATGGCTCTGCATTACTATTTCACCGCGTATTAATGTACGTGAACGCACATTAACACTGTTCTGGATAAAATTCACAAAAGAAAAGCATTTTGTCTGATGCCAGTGTAATATTTAGTGTCTGTGGGTGTTCAAATACCGAAAATGCTGTTCGTAACTCAGAGAGAATGATGGAATTCCTCATATAGCGACATTATAACACGTTGCTCTTATTCTGTTACTGATGTATTCTTATATACTTCAGTTTATCTTATTGCCGTATTCATTAATAACCATGGGAATAAGTGTCTATACATGTTCAACTATTTAAAAAACGTTCATAAAAAGTTGTGTTTTGTTGTCCATAGAATATAAAGTAGAACCTAAAATGTTTCTTTCCATGCCTTTCTACTTGGTGGAACCGTTTTTGGTTCCAAATAAGATCCCTTTAAGTTATAGGTTCTATTAAGAACCCTCTGTGGAAAAGGTTTTGCGTGGAAGCAGAAGTTTCACAGGCACAGCCAAATATCCCTGTTGATACCATGTGTCTGTGTAAAGTGTATGCTTGAGGTGTGCTGAGGTTCGGAGTGGGGTACATCTTCGGTGCTTTTTTAGTGACGTCTTATTCAGAAATTCAGTACTGCGAGGGAAGTTGCTTCTTGCGCACGAACTTCATGGCAGTTTTTATCAGACATTATGTATTTGTTTTGTAATGGAGTAAACTTTATGTAGATTACATTTCCCTAATATGGCAAATTTACCTAAATAAGAGGATTTGCTTTTGGAATGAATTTGTTCACTGACCAGAATTAACATTTTGATGTGCCAGGATTTCCATGTTAGTCTGCATGTCTCTGGCCACATGTCTTCTCCCTATAGTAGGACACTTGAAATGACGAAGAAAGATGCCTGGTCCTAATGCCAAATTAATTGCTAAATTAATGCATTCAGAAATATATTGCTGACATGTCAGACCTTTTCGTTGCGGGGAACGCAAAGTGGTCAAGAATGACAATGTTCTAGATAATGTTCTAGACAATGTCTAGATGCCACTTTCATAGGCTTATTAAACTGTGTCTGAAAGAAAAATGAAAATTCTTCCGCACCACAAAAGTACCAGCATATTCGCCAGTATTTGCCACGGTATTTCATAGTAAGCAACGTGTAGTATGCAATATCATGTCGAATAAATTAAAATACAATACACATTTTACAGTTTGTCGTGTAGGTCTAAATTCCTTATTAGTTTCTGCAATATTATGTGCTTAAACTACATACTGCCACGTGCTTAACTGCATCTAAAATTATAAGTACCTGCCCTAACCTTAGAGTCAAGTTTATTATGTTAAATAATTAAAAAAATATTTTCAAAATGCCAAACAAACAATAAAAATATGAGTAATATTTTGACTAATTCCACTATATTCTCCCATTTCAAAATTACATTCAGCATACTTTTGAATTAATTTCAGCGATATAATCTTTCTAACATTTCAATCTTAATTGCATGAATTTGCTTGATCCCACTGTCCTTTAATCAACTGGGAAATAATAAACAACATGTATTTGGAAATGTTAACGAATAATGAAACAAAATGTAACTACCCACAGTTAAACAAAATACACAAGCCAATGACCTCAACTTTACTTTGACTCGATTTTCAAATGATTTACAAGCCACTGCGTTGTAAATTATTTTGAATATGTGCATATCTGTTTGTAGCACTTGGATTCAGATTAATTTGTTTTAAGAGCCGCCTTAATTGTAGGCTGATCATGCAGTTGAAACCGTTGATAGCACTCAAAGTCTGACCAACTTTTGACTTTTAGAATATCCAGCAGCAGAAATCAAAGGCCTTAATTCTGGAGAGGAAAACTGGTATGAGAATGAACAACGAATATTCAATCATGAACATCCCAAGCGTGTGGTACTCGTTGCTATTTTTTGCATGCAAAGATTAGAGTATTGCCTACAAGGTAAAATGCCAAAGCAGTAATGCGATTCTTCCAGGCCCATGGCTTTCTCTACAGGCATTTGTTCTGTCGGTTTTATCATACTCTTTGTGCAAAATGCATATGAATGTAAGATTGTCGTCCTACACATCTTAAATAATTTGATTGGTCGCAAAATCTAATGTAAAAATAGAATGTGTAATAATATGACCACGCCTATCCTGAAACGAAATGTTTTAAAATAAGTGTAAATGACTCCTGGCCAGGACAGGGGTGGGGATCAACTTGACCAATGGTGACCGTCTGTCCTTTGAGCATGGCTCAACTTCCGCGATAGAGCTGTCAGCGTGGGTTCGGGGCGCTGGGCTGCTTGAAACAAAGCTTTAGTGTAAGGTGACGCGCGAGAGTGAGGTTATTTTCCTTATGGTACAACTGAGCTCGTCTGACTGGAATGCTATTTGAATGTCCTATGCCTGTGGACACTTAAATACTTTAGAGCTATTTTGATTGAGCATCAACTCCCTACCATCCTTTATATGTTAATCTAGAGTGAGGGTGGAGAGCAAATGCTGTTTGATTGTGATATTAACCTCTTTATCATGAATGATCATAATTGAGACTTAAAAGGTTCAATTAAGTAGAATTAATTTGGAAGATGTGCTATCTGTATAGCGTTTATTATTTTATTTACCAACAATGTGTGATGGTTTCTCACCTGAAATAAGTTAATGGGCTAAGATAAAATTTTAATCCACCGCCATTAGGATATGCAGCTCTCTGATCAACTTCATTCAAATCTGACCATAGCATTAGAATTACACTAAAATACTGACGACAAATCAGCCCTCATAGAGCGATCACCACATTTGGGTGCAAATAGGCTATTTATATACGCTTACCCAATAATAATGAACATCATTGCACACGTTGTTCCACATAATGAGACACTTATTGAAACAAATGTAACTGTAAATACAGGAGGGAAGTTATATGGGACTAGCTAATAGGCTGTTTCAATATTACTTCCCCCCAAGGGAGCCTACCTGAGTCGAGAGCCCTGTCGCACCTGTAGCCTACAACACTGTCGCTGTCCACTCCATGTATGGTGCTGAAGTTACGAAAACTTAACAGATTTAAGACATATTTAACTACTGCTGATATTTTCCTTTGACTGAAATGGATGTAAATATGATATGTGGAATTAATAGAGAAGTGACATTTATAAACTAAGTGGGGGCAGAGTTTATCAAACATCCAAGATAATGACGCACTTAGGCAATAACATTTAGCCTACCACCACCACCACCATCACTGAATAAATAAATATCCCACGTATCCTCATTTCTTATAGGGCTAACTGTAATGTAAACTACAAATAGGCTGATGATAACTCATATTTGGGATTTTCACTTTGTGGGCAACCATTTAAAAGGGGATGGGGAATTTTATATTATTTTTACACACATTAGATTGATATGGTAAGCGTTTCAAATCTTCCCATATCTGTTTTGGAGACTTTTCCACTGAAACTCTTGTATTAAACTTTAAATTATGTCCCTTTCTTAAATTCAGTCTTTTTTCTATCCTTCCTGTCTTACATGTCAGTGCCCCTCCTTTTTTGCCTTTTCCTACTCATTATATGTCCTACAAATTCCCTCCATTACAACCTTAGGTTGTTTAAGTAACATTTACCATCTATAATCTAACTATTGAATGAAATTAGGTTTAAATTGACCTTTAAAGTTTGCATATCTCTCCCACTATTGTTTCACTATTGAAACACTATTCAGGGAAGGTAGAAGATTTCCATCAATGGTTAGCTAAATTCCAAATACAATCAAAATATTTTCATTTTAAAACGAAACACCAGACAGCTGTTACATTTTTGCTCAAGATTTCTACATTACAGTGTTTTCTCATGATTTTCAAAGGGTCACCCTATATAAGATACCTAACCCCACACACTGCAATGATGTCACACTCACCAAAACATTTGATTCATGCACACAATTCATCAACAGCCCAATAATATTGGTTGTGATTGTTTTGCAAAGTGACAGTAGAAGAGTACCCTCAACAATATATACCTGATGTTCTGCTTACCTTGAAAAAACCAATAGCATATTGCAAATACAAGGTAATTGATCTAGCATGAACAACAGCCTAAGGTGTTTTTCATCTTATTTCTGCATGTTAATATTTTCCTATTTGACTACATAACCAATTACAAATACTCTTTCTCCAGTGGTAGGCATTGTTACCTTAAAAGTAGACCACTTTTTTTTTTGACCTTGCACATTTGTCCAATAACCCTATTCTTAAAGTAATAAAATATATAACCCAAGAGGGTGAAAAATTGACACCTCAAGGATTATTAAATTTGAACATGCATACTGTACAAGCTATTGGATGACAGTCGTAGCTGTACAGCAGTCAAGGGAGTTAAAAATTTGTGCCATTTCTTTTCAATGCAATGTCATTTGTATATTGATTCTGAGAGAAAAATAAATACATATTCACTTTTAATGTGTTCAATTGTAAATAACAACATTTACTAGTGTGCCAAGTGTGACAGCCTATGTAATATTACAACATTGGTTACCAAAATATAGTTGTTTTTGTGAAAAATCCCTCTTAAGCAGTTGTGCAGGATCAATAGATAACAAACAAAATCGTACAAACACACACTGTTCATTTGCATGTTGTATCCCACGGTGGAAATTACAATGGTGTGCAATTAAAATGCACATAAATTAAAAGTGAGAGGGTTCTAAATTCCAGGCACAGGCAGTCTTCCTAGAGGAACAGAAAGGCCTCCGTTGGCAGAGTAACAAGCCAACTGTTCACACGCTAAATTAGGGGAGGAGGGAGGAAAGTAGGCAACTTCAACTACACTGTCCCCCACCACTATCCCCAAGGACAAAGGTAGGCTTGGTCTAACCATTAAATGACGCTATGAAGAAAATACCCCACATAAAGACGAGTGTCTCCATTCAACCACTTCATAAATATTACCCAATATCATATCTTAAAAATACTGATAACCTTTATTGTTATTATGTTATAATAAAGTAAGCCATCCAATAAATACAGCTTTGTCATACAGATTTACATGAATAAAATATTTACAATTTATTTATGACAGTATACACCCATATACTGTACATTTTCAACTGAAAGTCACTTTTTGCTGCTTAAAAATTAAATCTTTCATGGGATTAAATTAGATTTTATGGAGGTGGAAAAGAACTGAGGTGCCCTAATTAGTTAGTAAATAACTAGGTAATAGTAACAACACATTAGTTACATAGATATTACATTACAAAGGCCGTATGGTAGTTGCACATCACCTATTACACAATATATTGTTTCACTTGGTAACTTAGTGTGGTAATTACACACATTACAGTCAACAGGTAATGACAATTCTAATAACTCATGCAAAAATCTGATCTTATTACATGTAACTACCAGGTGCCATAAATAGAACCAGCATGTACTACCAGGATTGATTAATAGGCCAGCGCCAAGAAACAACAATGAACAAAGTACTTAACAAAGTGACATAGCACAGATCGTTATTAACTACCTAACTTTTAATATGTTTAATGGAAATGTATAATAATACTGGACAATGCCTTTTTTCTTTATCATAAATGTTGCTAATAATATTAACTAAATTTCATATATATATATATATATATATATATATATATATATATATATATATATATATATTGAAAAAATATTATCACAAAATATTAAGAGACCATTTTTCAATCATATAGATTTGTTTGCAACTGGACTCCTGCCAATAGACGGTAATAAAGGCATCACATTTCTATGTTAATAGAACCTTTAAAGGCCTTGATAGTTTAATCAACATTAGATTATTAAAAATTGTAAAACTGTATTTAAAATGTAATTTAATTATTTTCCTTATTTTCCGAACATAAAAAAAATATTACATTACCAAACAGTGATTATGATTTCTTATTAATCTTTTGACACTGACAGCTATAGGATTTAAGAGGTTAATTTCAAAGAGCGTTATTGTTACAAACTGAAAAAAACATTACATTATTTATCTTGCAAGAATTCTGAATAATATTTTGTTATAATATTCCCCTAATGAAATTCATAACCTCAATTAATAAAATAAAATTGTATTCTTTCCAACTATAAAAACAACATTTTACCCCTCCCTGGAAAGGATTGTCTCAAGAATATAGTTATTACTACTTGCATGTGACCCCGAAAACAAGCACCAATATGTAAAATTATGGTGGGAGCAATTAGAAGACAGGAGAATATGTTTTAGTCTTTTTTGACTTTTTGATTGGTTGAACTTTATCAAGTCAAAATGTCTTACATGTAATACTGCTTTGGTGCATAATAAAGTCTGCAACTTGTCCAATCACTCAAAACTATGTAAGGACATTGAAAGATCACCCCATTTTCCCTTACAAATTCAAAACATTATTAGTAAGACCTACTAATGAGTTAGGAAAACTTATTAAAATAGGATAGTGAAACTAGCTAGGTAGGTAAGTTTTCCATATTTTCAGTAACGGAGCGCAATAACTAGATAGCAATTTGAACAGTCACAAGTCACCACATTTCACCATATCACCAAATTTTCAACACATAACTCTTTCAATCAATGTTAGAAAATCATAACAAAATGCAATAAACATTTATTAAACAATATATCTTTGCGATTTTGAAACTTACATTGCACTTATGTACTGCAAACCTTTATAAACTAAACCAAGATAAAAATATTGTATGGCTTCATTTTGCACAAATCAAAACTCTGAATTGGGAAGTGATAAATGTGAAACAGAACTGTGTTCAAATGCTTTTGAAATCTGAACAATCAACAATTGTAATTTTAGCTATCTTGATAAGTTTGCTACGATTGTTAATGGTAAAGTTAGCAAGCTTCCTTAACATTGACTACGCACAATCTTTGTAAATTATCCAGATTGCTGTAGTTCAAAAACAAATTGTCATTGTTTGGTTGAAAAGGTAAAAGGAAAAATCATGACCCACAAAACATAACTACTCATGGATCAGCAGCTATGTAATTGGACAGACAGGTTGCAAGAAAAGACTGTTTTGGGCGGTAACTTTCCTTGCTTCCTTGTAACATATTAGCTACATTAAACTGGTTAGGCTGATTATGTGGCAGGTGATATATAACAATGATTTGTAGATCAGTCAGTCAACCACAATCTGCCCATGATATACACAATTTAAGCAATAAGGCAAATGAGGTATGCTATATTGTCAATGTACCACGTTTAAGAGAGGTTCAAGACATTCAGATTGCCTTAACCTTGGTATATTGGCCATACCACAAACCCCTGAGATGCTTTATTTTTTATGCTGGTTAGTGTGTATACTTGACAGCTATATATATATAGGGTATTGGGGTTTTGATGGTTTGACCATGGTATGTGTCATATTTTCTAAAGACATGGAGAAAACACAACGAAGAGAGTTGTATGTTGCATAAAAGTTTGAATGAAATAAATGTGTGTCAAAACGGGTGAATTGTGCTTATGGGCTAGGGTGAATGATATTCTTTCTGGAACTCTGCAAAATAGTTTTCTGTATATTGTTCCAGTTTTAGTATGTAACCGACTGTGAAAAACCATTATCACCATGGCATTCTGTCATAAAGAAGCCAAATTAGATCTCTACAATAGTTATTATGTATAGGCTGCTAATAAAAAACATTATTTGTTAAGCAATGGTAATGAGCAACTTGTTTTGCTCAGGGTATAGTTCCACAAACGTAATTGTTGAAAGTGGAGAAACATCCTCATTTAAATATACATTATTTGAGCAACAAAATGTCTATTTATTGATAGAGGTTGCCCTCTAGTGATTTTTTGTGTGCATTACATGATATCGCAAACAAATATCCAGTTTTTTTTTACCACAAATTTGTCTTTGGGACAAATCCGATCAGATATTCAATAATCAGTTTAAATATCGGAATTGGTCTGCTTGTCTAAATGCAGCAAAAATAAAGACATATGCCTTAAACACTGAAATTATGATATTTTGCAAAAGGTGAATTATGAGTGTGGACTTGGAAGTGCAACATGGATTGTTGAATATGGAATATAATTACGTTATAAATCTGCGTCCCTCAACAGGGGGGTCCTGGCCCCCAAGGGGGCATCAGATAGCTCCCAGCAGGGGTTTGAGAGGACAAGGGGAGGCAGGAGAATGGCTCCTTATGCAGAGCGCTTTCTTTACTGAGTAGAGGACTGAAGGCAAACTCGGATGTCAGAGAGGCAGAGGTCAAAACCAGGATATTAAAATGGCAAACGCACACAAGGGCAAGGCAGAAATCTGAGTCATGGTCAGGCTGGTAGTCAGGGCCAAAAATACGCAAGAAATGGAACAAAGCTACAGACAAGGACTCAGGACCAAGAAATGGTCAGGTTGATCAAAACAGGCTAGAAGGTCAAAACGCAGAAAAGCTGTCGCAGAACTCGGAATAACAGGCTTAACATGTAGTTTAGTTTATACAATGAACTAGATTGGCACAACAGAGTCAAACAGACAAAAAACAGAGTAAACAAAAAAAACTAAAAAAGAAACAAGAAGGAACAGAACCTTACAACAAGGAAAAATCATGATTAAACTATTTGACATAACGTTTTTACAAAATAAATAATCCATATAGCAAAAATAAACACATTCTCTCTTATTACTGAATTAGAAATGTTACATTTGTTAGAAATCGGCGGTTTCGTATAATGGTCAAATAATGTAGAACCCGTATCAAATCGAGGGAGAAGTTTGCTCACGTTTATTGGAAAATTGCAGCACAGATGTCATACGGTGAACGTTCCATTATCTTCTCACTGTAATGTTGACTACCAGCTAGCCTATACATTAAGGGCATTTCTAACAAAGACCATGTCTTTAGAAGTCAACCCCCATGCCATATGGCCATCGTAAACATTCCTGTCATTAGAGCACAACCTACAGAGAGATAATCTAAACAGAAAGGTTTCTGTTGTTCTTATTATCTAGGCACATTCACTTCCAATGAAATGTACATTCATATTGTAATTGTTAATGCTCAGATTCCACACTCCCCCCATCAAACATTAAAAGAAGAACATTACATGTTTGATAAAACAAGTACAATCGAAATCCTAATGAAAAGAAAAGGCCCATACGCATATGTTACAAATGACTAAGACGAAGCAACAAAATGAGTATCTGTAATTGTTAATGCTCAGATTCCACACATTAAAATTGTTAGTATGTTCAATTATTTATTTTAAAACACTAAAACAAAAAAATATTTAGTTAAGGTGACATTGATTTTATGTTGAATACATATTTTTGATTTTATAAAAAAATGAAATATGTTGTTTGCATAAGTATTCAACCCCATATGTTAATCATTCTATACAGATTTGCCCCAGGTTGTTAAGGATGGTTGGAAAATGCTTGTGGCCCACCAGTTTTTAGATAGTGCCACAGATTGTTAATGGAATGGAATTTAGGAATATGACTGCGTCACTGGAGGACATTCACCTTTTGGATCTTGAGTCACTCCAATGTTGCATTGGCCTTGTGCTTGGGGTCAGTGTCCTGCTGAAAGGCTCCTGAAAGGATTTCCTCTCAAGCAAGTTTTGAAGTAAAATGAAGCAGGTTGTATTTACCTGTGTTTTGCGCCACACATTCATTCATGTATTGAAACAAGATGCACAGTCCGTGCCGATGAGAGCCATCCCTACATTATGCCACCACTCTGCTGTAGGGATGGATTGTCTTTAGGCGTGGGCAGTGTTGCATTTGTGGTACACATTGAGCTTTACATTTCTATCAGAAATCTCTATTTTGGTCCCATCTGATGTGCTTTAAGATATTAATTGAGCCACAGAATGTCCTTGCCACCCTCCAGTACAGGCCAGTTTAATGCAGACTTCTTGATATGGTTAACTGGTGCACCATACTCCACTCCCATCCACTGTGACTCTGGAGCTCCTTCATAACTATTATTGGCCACTTTGTGGCTCCTTTCACAAGTCTCCTTGCATTTGTATGACTTTTCCTCTAACGTCTGTACAATGCTGTTTGGTCTTCATCTTCCTTAAGATTATCATCCTGATCAATGATACTCAACATAGAGTTAAATCAGGAAATATTTGGACACTGACACACTTTTCATAATTTTGTCTCTGTACGCCACCACAATGGATTTGAAATGAAACAACCAAGATGCAATTGAAGTGAAGTCTTTCATCTTTAATTCAAGGGGTTGAACAAAAATATCCTACAAAACGTTATGGAATTGCAACTATTTTCATGCACAGTCCCCTTATTTCAGGGGCTCAAAAGTACATGTTCAGTGAATGACCTTAGAATAATATGCGGAAGACATGCATGTTACATTGTCAAAGATCTCTCCAGAAATTGACCACAATATTTCTTGAAAGCCAACAGTAGTCCACACATTGAGTGAGGAGCTTTTAAATTTACAGTCCGACATTCTGTATTTCAGATTTAAAAAAAAAGCAAATTAATCGTTTTTTGTCAATTATAATTATAATTCTGGCCTGGTCTGATGAATCATGTTTCCTTTTACCTCACCTGGATGGACAGGTGTGTGTGCGTAGCTTACCTGGAGAACACATGGCACCAGGATGCACTATAGGAAAGAGGCAAGCCAGCGGAGGCAGTGTGATGCTTTGGGTAATGTTCTGCTGGGAAACCTTGTTCCTGCCATTCATGTGGATGTTACTTTGACACGTACCACCTACCTGAGCATTGTTGCAGACCATGTGCACCCTTTCATGGCAACGGTATTCCCTGATGGCATTGGTATTTTTCAGCAGGATAATGCGCCCTGCCATAAAGATGGTTAAGGAATGATTTGAGGAAAACAACGAGTTCAAGGTGTTGACTTGACCTCCAAATTCCCCAGATCTCAATCCAATCGAGCATCTGTGGGATGTGCTGGACAAACAAGTCCGATCCATGGAGGCCCCACCTCCCAACTTACAGGACTTAAAGGATCTGCTGCTAACGTCTTGGTGCCAGAAACCACAGCACACCTTCAGAGGTCTAGTGGAGTCCATGCCTCGACGGGTCAGGGCTGTTTTGTCGGCAAAAGGGGGACCTACACAATATTAGGCAGGTGGTCATAAAATATCTGTATATTTTTCACATTTCAGTTGTCCATATTAGAATACTTCTTTGACCAACGTGATTTAAATATTGATATCCATCTATGTTTAAATATCTGGGACTTCCACACATTTTTTTACAACCACATTTCCAAGAAGTTGGGATGCTATGTAAAATGCTAATAAAAACAGAATGCAATGATGTGGAAATCGTATATCCCTGTATGTTATTGAAAATAGTACAAAGACAACATAGAAAATATTGAAATAGCGAATTTTTTTTGTTTTTGGAAAAATACATGCCCAATTTGAATTTGATGCCAGCAACATGTTTGGGACAGGGGCATTTTAGTGTAGTGTTGCATCACCTAATCTTTTAAAACACTAGCATGCAAAAAATAAACCATATATAAATAAATCCAGAACCACTGCCATCTTCTCTGGGCCCGAGCTTATTTAAGATTGAATGAAGTGGAAAACTGTCCTGTGGTCTGACTAATCAAAATTTGTACACATCCTCCAGACAGAAGAGGAAAGAGACCATCCGGCTTCTTATTAGTACTCAGTTCAAAAGCTAGCATCCATGATGGTATGGGTGCATTAGTGCACATGGCATGGGTGACTTGCACATCTGTGAAGGCACCATTAATGCTGAACAATATATACAGGTTTTGGAGCAACATTTGCTGCCTTCCATGTGAGGTTTCAGGGATGGCCTTGCTTAATTCAATCAGACAATGTCTAAACAGATTCTGAACGTATTACAACAGCATGGCTCTGTTATGAAAGAGACCAGGTGCTAAACTGACCTGCCTGCAGTCCAGACCTGAGACCCATTGAAAACATTTGGCGCATTATGAAACAAAAAATACAACAAAGGAGAAACCGAACTGTTGAGCAGCTGAAATCCTATATCAAGCAAGAATGGGAATACATTTCACTTTCAAATCTACAGCAATTTGCCTCCTCAGTTCCCAAACGCGAGTATTGTTAACTTTTATTTGTGGATGCTGCAACGTACTGTGTTCACAGACAATGGTATTCAAAAGTGTTCCTGAGCCCTTGCAGTGATGCAGTCCACTACAGAATCCTGTCTGTTTTTAATGCAGTGCCACCTGAGGGCTCAAATATCACAGACATCCAGTATTGGTTTTTGGCCTTGTCCCTTGCTTACAGATATTTCCCTGGACTTTCTGAATCCAGATATTATGCACGATAGATGATGAGATCCCTAAACTCGCAATTTTACAATTGAAGTCATTCTTAAATTGTAGCACTATTTGCCCAGGCAGTCAAAGAACCCCTCCTCATCATCATTTCTGACAGACCCATCCTTTCTGGAATGATCTTTTAATACCAAATCATGTTAATGACCTGTTGCCAATTAACCTTATTTTTTGTGAGATGTTCCACAAGGTTTAGTTTGTTAGCATTACACAAGTTTTCCAGTCTTTTGTTGCCTTTGTCCTAAAATTCAAAGTAGGCATTTTTTTTCAAGAAACATTCAAGTGTCTCAGTTTCTACGTTTATTATATTTTGTCTTTTTACTGTTTTCTATTGAATATAAGGTTTAAATGATTTGCACAACATTGCATTATAATTGTATTTACATTTTACACAGTGTTTGAATTATTTGGAAACGGTTTTCAGGTCAGTTGTACACATCGAGCTTAATAAGAGGAAAACTCCTGACGTTGCCCAATAGGTGTAGTCATGCAGGCCAAGTGTGTTCAAACAGCTGAGATAGGAACAGCATCAGCGCATTCAAGACATTCACCAAAACTGTTCACTGCCTTTTAAAGTGTGTTGCATTATGTGGATAAAAAAGTACTCCATTTGCATCTGTCTCCATTGGATGAACTCAACAAACCTCATATTCAAACGTTATTGGGTTTTGACTGCAGTCACTGGTATGTTCCTGCTTAATGGAAGACACTGGCTGAATCTCAAATGAAACCATTCCCCTCCACACTCACCCAGGAACGTCACCCGAGACTGTCAAAACATAAGGCACCACATTATTTTGAATAGATATGACATGTCATTTTTCATGTCTGGCTTTGAGATTTGACACATAAATATCTTCCAATATTTTGGATTTAACATTTAACTCTTGACTTCACTTGAATAACTTACAATGTCCATCTCCAGTCAGTGAAACATCTGATGAAGCGAAGGGGACTCATTTGGACAATTGGAATTCAACCACTGTCTATTTGTACATCATTAGGGTGTTTTTAGCTGTGTCACGTGAATGAGGCCAAAAGACTTGACTGAACAGGTTTACTGTATACAACAGACATATTAGTAATATATGAGCTTGTTCTCACCATTGACATTCTTGTGATTGAAAATGAAAATTGGTTCTCAGTTGACTTACCTTGTTAAATGTACAGTTAATTTCAAATACATCAAATACTCTGCCCAAATAAAAGTTATTTCTATGTTTACCCACTAGATGGGGTACAGAACCTATGACCAGAGCCATAAATACTGTTAACACCTAGAAGAAATCACAGACTTTTGTATTACCTGCTAACTTTTTATTGCACCTACAGGCATCTGCACTTTAATTAAGGAATTAGTCAAATGCAATTTATAACCAGAAAAGGAGCAATTTGCAAATGCATTGACCTCAGCTTATTTAATATATATTATTAATTCTCATAGCAAAATAATCAATACAATGTCTGCACCTATCGAAACCCTACAATGCTGTCTGCACCTTTGAAAACCCTACAATGCTGCAACCAGTTGGCTTCCTTGTGCTCTTTGATTTGGTTAACCTGGTTCTTAAGAACCTGTCACTTTTTTTATTTAACTCTCTGTAGATTCTGACTTGTGACCTAAACTGGGTTTGCTTTCATCCTGTTGGCTATTAACACATGCTGTAACATTTCAGTCCACCTAATCACTATAACCCAGGCCGAGATACTGGATTCAATTCCTGCTCCTGATTGCCACACTTAAGCTGTGATTGTTGGGGTACAGCTGATGGAGGTGGGAGCATTTGTTGCCTCAGTTGCCATGGACACTGAGTGTTGCTAGGCAGCCAACAGGATGCTTTGGAAGCCAAGTGCAGCGGAGCAGCAGGTCACTGCAGAGGGAGGGGACTGCACCCACACACCTTTCACATGGACTAATACATTCTCCACATGGATAGAAATAGAAAGAGAGACGAAGGGGGAAATTAAATGAAAAGAAAGACTAGTTTAAGAAGAACGAGAGACAGAATGAGAGAGCAAGGGTGAGTGAATGGAATAGAAATATTTACATGTAGACCTTTGTCAGATATTCTCTGACCTGAAGTGGTCCTAAACCACAATACACACACACACACACTTGATTCTGGTCTGTTGGACTCAAGGGCCCTGATAAAGAGCAATCCGGTTACATCACTATAACATCCTGCTTGCTTCGCTCCGAGCCTCTTGTTTCTACTGTAATGTGTGTTTGGATGGGATGAATCGTCTCTAGCCTTCGGTAGTCAGGGATGAGCCAGGCAGCTGTGGGTCACCAGGGGCATTGGATTTACAGTAGCGTTGAGGCCAAATCAACTGAGAAACCATAACACTGGCTCTGTAGACAACAGGCAGGCAGAACTACGGTCTGTGGAGAATCCCGGTTGCGAGGACAAATATCTGATAACATTGTGGTGCTTATGGCTGCTGTTTTTCATTGAAATGAAATTAGCTGATGACATTGTGAACGGTTTTAAATGCTGTGTATTCATGGCTATGACTGCACGTGAACCCCATATCACAACAATTACATCGTTTATGGAGGATTTGCTAAGTCAAATTGATGGATTGGCCTCTCTGGGAACTTATTCCCATTCCAGAGTAGATGGTTTGTTTTAATTTCCCATGGCATTTCCATGGCTCCAAGGCCAACCGGCCAACCACTGTGCTGTCCAACTCTAGGAGCAGGCCGGTGTGAGAGAGGCCAACAGGGTGCCCATCTGTTTGCATTAATTCTCCCCTGCAAAACCCCACTACGTAAGCTCCTTACAAAAAGCATAAAACACAGTGTAATCTCTCTCCCTACATACCCCTCCTTCCCACCAAGACTACTGTTGCTTGATTACCCCTAATTCTCGGTCTTTCTCTTTCTGTACTCATTGAAGAATCTCAGTCAAATGGAAATAATGAAAAGTAAAGGAGAGCACTCTAAAGTGACAGAAATTAGGAGAATGTAGTAAGAGGCAAACTGAGAGAAGCAATTAAAATAGGCCACTCAAATTAAAAAAGACAATAATTTAAAAGCTTATTTTGTAGGAAATTGTTTTTGTGTTGAAAATTATTTTAATATTTATATTTCATTGATGGAGATTCTGATAATGGCAGGCAACTTTACACAAAGATGGAAAGAGGTCTCATTCGGGTAACAGAGACTTTATTTCCTCTGTTCCAGCAGGGGCAGGTATTAAAGTAGTTCATTTTGATCTATTTAAAGTCATCCTTCCTGATGACCCGGTTGGCGTTTCTGGATTTTCTTCCAGTTATGTCCACTAAGCATCTCCATGGTACCACTTGTTCCAGCATGGGCAGCAGCAACTAAACAACAAAACAAATATTATTACAGATTTTCTGCACAAAACCTTCAAATCCTTCAAACCATGTCATAAAATCATCAAGGGAATGTCTGACCTGTGGCTGATCATGTGATACTTCACTGCTGCAGCTCTATGCAAACAACTTCACTGTATATAGCAATTAATCTGAGCAGCTAGTGTTTATTTTGGGGAGAAAATGCTGTATACCATTGAAGTAAACACAGAGATACTTGAATACAATGAAAAGCAACACACACTTTGTGTTAAACAAGTTTGCATTTTGTGTGGCCTCCCTTAGAATACAAAACAGAAGCAATGTGCTTTGTTGTGTAGACCGGGGTAAATACATTAAAGCAGGCTTTGCATCAACCCTTTTGACTGCTTCTTGTCCTATGTCATGTCAATCTCCAATTATCAAACATTACTTCCATTGGGGGACCCGACGTGGCCCATCTAATACTATTTGGGATCCATCTCCAGACTTTAGCTCCAAGTAAGTCTTAGTGTTTAGGGTCAATATACGGCTAACATATAACGATTTTGTCAATCAACCAAATATTTATTGAAATACTTCTCATGGTCAAAGCATGTACTTTGGGGCCAGATGACTCTGATCGATGATAAGCAATCAGTACACTGGATTTCATTTTGACGCTAGGATGTGACCAGTAAGTACTGTTTATCGAATGCATACAGCTTTTATGTTCTTATGCTGCATTTTCTGGATCCAGGTTTTTATTGCATACACTTTATTTGCATATAATGCTTTTACAAGCAACGAAACACATAGTCCCCAGATAGATATAGTTCTAAACAGGTCTTTTGCACAGTAATGAGGTCATTTTCGAATTGATAACAACATCTAAATCACGTCTCACGTACAACCAATTACTATCTCGGAGATGTCAAGTTCATAATTCCGACTAGGACATGAACTAGGCACAAAACAAGCTACAAATAACGTATGCATATTTCATTTAGTGCGGAATTAATACAAATTTGAGTTCATATTGAGGAAGTGGCCTATGGGTATTACAGATTAATTTGAGCAAATGGACAGTAAAGCGTGCCATGCATGCAATACACTGGGTAGGCTGTCGCGTATTTTCATTTCTGTCCAGACCAGCGTCACCCTTTCCTCTTTGTAAAAACAATGTTCTTCCGCAGCCATTACATAAAGTAGCCATCATGTTCGTAACGTTGATTTGTGCTTTCGATTGAAAGCTATAGCCTACCCTCAGTCTTTCAGAAACCTAGGCACTTCAAGTCTAGGTTTATTAACATCAAGCGTGAGAACATAAATTGGAATTAGGCAATATCTATCTGACTGGACTTACTAGAGCACTATTTGTAGCCTAGGCTAAGTACCATACCCCTATGGAACGTATTATGCATACAGTCCAATAACCGCTAAATAATACAACTAATCGCAAGTGTATTGGCGGGAAACACACGTAAACATGATGAAGTGATTGATCAGTGTATCCAATATACGTAAAGAGGTGATAGACGAAATATAGGTTTGCTATTACACGACCAACAACACGTAACAATTTAAATGCGAAAGTACGCTAGACAGTTTCAGTGGTCGTGCTTGAATTCTAAAATTATAACAACTGATAGCGGGTACACAAAATAGTCTAAATATCCGACTCTTAAAAACACAAGACGCGGAGGGATACTTATATATAAGATCCTTCCTACTTCAATGTTCACCTTTCACCAACTTCACGTTGACGTCAATATCCTCCGACGTCTCCATTGATTGGTTAAACTAAATGAATATCTTGTGTCTATTGGTCCGGGAAATGTCAATCAAGAAGCAATGCCAATCCAGATAGATTGGGAAGCAACTACATTGTATCATTTGACAGAACTAAATAGTTACCTTATGCATCAAGAGGAAATATTTTTTTAATTGATGCTGACGTTGGTCGACAGTCTGTCCACATAACATTTATTCTTCAATCAACATTTTATAAGTCGTATATATTTTGTAATCACTGGTTTCAGTAGACAGATGTGGATACAGTTCTACAGGGTAAGTCACTCTACATAAGCTCGCTATCCAGGTTAGCTACCCAAGCTAGTGAATAGATGTCCGGTTACATTTAGGTAACTGTTTAATTTTATCAACTAATATTTAACAAGACATTGCTTTGAATTAAAAATGTCTGATGTCATTGTATGGAGGGCAACTCCAACCATAATGGTTTTTGCTCTTAAGACAATTTGTCTCGTGCTTTATTTCTAGTGTCAAAGCTAGACTACATGATGGAGAGTTTGCTTGCTGGTTTCCAGTGTAACTTGTAAACATGGATTGCCAGATGTCGCCAAATCTTATGATGCTAGCGCAATAATCCCTGACAATATAGATGCAGGAATTGTGCGTTGTCTTCCTTGATGTGCGCAACAGCCGTGGTGACAGTTCAGCTGTCAGAACGAGTTAAGACAAATGTCACCGAGGTTTTGGCACGATTAGGCCTACTCTTTTCTACTCTTCAATAATGGTGAATTTATTTTACTTAAGTGAGTTGAATATATGGTTTACGGGAAACTTTCCATCTATAGTCTTTGGTTAACGTTGTTAAACACTCGCAAAAACGGGCAAGGGTGGCAGCATAGCCCGATACACAATAAAAAGGTTTCGGGAACCTTTGGTATGTCCATACAAGCCTTAACATTTTGCATGGATGGTAATTGTGAACAAAACACTGCAACATTTGAGGGCGCAAAAATGACCACTTTAGGCTGGATGCCAATTTACAGGGTTGCTTGTGCTCTTGGTAATTATTTTTCCGGAAAAAACATTTAAACAAACTAGTGATTTCAACGACAATCCGGAATGCATACTGGACGTGAAATTGTAGAAGGTGGGAAGTTGACTTACCCGACTAAACCTTGGATGTAGATTGTGTTGTAATAGGAGTTCTTACCCAATGTTTTTTTGGAGAGAGACAGTCTATTGTCAGTTTTTCCATTCCCCTAGCATGTTTTTACAGTAACATGGGAAGCTATGTGATTTGAATTAGTTCTCTGCCCAGCTGAGTTTACTCAACTCATTCTCTTTTGATCTCAAGTTGAGGAATGATCAATGGTAGCAGTATTTGTTTGCAAAAAAAATTAATAACCAACTGTCAATATTTCCCTCTAGTTATGTTGTCCCTGTACAACAGCAACCTTTCGTCAGGGTCCTGTGATTCATCTTTTAAATTAAAAAATGTCTATGAAACCATACCACTTTCTTTCAAATAGAATCCCAACCTGCACGCTTTGTCTCCATATACTTATCATCCAATCAATTCACAGAATCTGCTGAAAAGGTTGTGTTAACCAATCAAATTGTGTAGGTGGACAAGATGTATCAGCTGTTTCTGACTAAATGTAATTGCTAGTAAATCCTACTAACACTGATCGTTCCTCAACTTGAGATCAAATGAGAAAGTTTCATACTCAGCTTTGCCCTGCCTAAATCTCGTGTCCCTGTTGTTTTTGTGTTTTTCCACTCTCAACATGGACTGATGAGTGTTTCAGTCACAAAGGCAATTTTAATGCACATTGTGATTCCCAACAGGGTGTCACATGGGGGAGATGTGATCCTCACGGATGAAGTCCAGATATGAGTGCTGTCTGGCCTTACAAAGCCTCAGAGCAGTCAGACAGAGTAGAAGATCACAGGATAATAAGCTATCCCTATCAGGACATGCCCATGAGAACTACTTAAAACTTAAACGGAACACAATCAGGAAAAAAAGAAAATCCTACAACACACTTTTCGTCCTAATGATAATATGTAACTATACATAAGGGCTAAGCTGTTTTCATTTAAGTAAGGGTTAAACCAGGACCCATGCCATGAACTGCGGACCATCGCGAAAGAGCTCTACTGTCTTTGACATTGGCAAGATGTCAAGGCTAATGGGAGGCTTACACCACTCCACTCATAACCCCCCCCCCCCCCACCACCACCACCACCCACCCACCTTATTTAATCATGTCTCTCTGGGAGATACGAGCCTCTTGAGTCTCCTGTGATGACCTCAATTTTGACATCATTAGACGCTCCTGCCTTCATCCTTATATGTGCCACAGGACATGGTAGGATGTCATTACATAGTTGAAAGTGTCATGGTATTGCTATTGGAATGGAATATTTGCTCTCTCTCTCTCTTTCTCTGTCCACACGCACACGCACACGCACGCACACACACACACACACACACACACACACACACACACACACACACACACAAACTATTACCAAATTGGCAGATTGAGTGTAAGTACACAACTTTCTCCTCATAGACTAAAAGGCTTTAGTGACAGACCGATCACAGACTCAGCAAAGTAATAGCCTTTAGTGTGACTCAAAAGCATGGCCTTGTGTAAAGGCACATCCAACCAAGAAACAAACCAAACAATCCGACTAAAGTTTTATCAAACTTTACATTCACGTCTTTTATAACCAGTTAAAATATAAGAAATGCTTTTGGCACCACTATAACAGCCATGCCACCCGGTTTAGTGAGGACTGATGTTGCTCCAGTCAGAACGGATGACTCCTTGTTAACAGCATTCTTGGAGGAGTAATAGTCGTAGTATTCAGTCATCCTGCTGCTTCCTGCTGATCTGTACATAGACGGTCAGCTGTGGTGCTTTTTAGACATCTCACGTGCAGCAGTCCCTATGAGATGTCTGAATGGTCTCATTAGCTGTCTGTGTGGGTGTAAATACAATTCCTGTATTTTGTGTGAACGTAAAATATTTCTAGTGGAGTGCTGCATGAGCATCTGGGAGCAGGCACAGAGAGCCAGGGCACGTAAAGGAGGGGATGCAAGGCACTGGGGACCTAGCTGTGTGTGGGTGTGACTAAGTGACCGGCACAACTCTAAATACGTAGGATACCTGCTGCTGAGCATTCCTCTGGTCAAGGTCTTTTCTCCTCTGATAGTGGAACTCAAGTCTTCATTTCACAGTCTATAGTGTCATTTCAATTAAGCACTTATCTCATGGTGAATCAATACTGTACTGTGCAGTAGTTAGCTGACTAAAATATTGATTTAATCACTGCCCTATCTTAGGCTGAAGATGTACTAGACAGATCATGTTATAGCGTATGTCTATTTGACCTCCTATGTCCTGTCTTCCAGCTGACCTAATGCTTTGTCTGCCTTTTGTGAAGGAAAACCTCTTGTCTTTGCTTTAGTGGGGGCTTATAATTATTGCCTCTGCTTATTGCTAAGCTATGAATTAATTTGTTCTACCTTTAACAAACCAACAGCTTTGGAAGGAATGCAAACATTTTAGTTAGAATATCATGTACCGTGCTCTTGCTGGGTTGTTTTTTTTGTCCTCTTTTGTGTGTTTTATTCCAGGGCGGTTTTTCCCACTGCTTTTCCCACACAGAGTGGGGGAGAACAGGAAGAACTCTGCTGAACAGCAGGCCCCTGCCTTCTGCCATGATGGCTGTGATTCAATCATCACAGGGCCTCACGTTACCCCAGCACACTGTAACCAAACCAAATGTCGCCCTGTCTTAATGGAGCCACAATGCTTTTCACTGTGGCAAAGACCGACACTCGCTTAATGTGGGAAGTACCACTGGCACACCTAACCTCTCTGTACCCTTCATTTTGATGTAATTTAAAAATGTCTTCATCCTGAAGACCCCCATACAGGCCAAATGCCTACATGGTATGATCCTAGAAGCAGTCTTGGTGAGCGTTGTCTACTCACCTTCCTTCTTTTGTTGCAGTTTTTTAACATGGATTTCCCTGGCCACAGCCCAAGATTAAAGTCCAGTGAGCTTTGCTTCTCTTCCCCTATAGGGCAGAAACCTCGTTACTTTCCCATGACTAATTTCTCTCCAGCAAGCTCTTAAATGAGCAATGTTCTGCAGCTGATCAAGGGGTTAAACATCAATTAAGGTAATGAGCCTCTGCTCATTACCTTAAGGCACAGCGGACACTGGAAGACCTCCAGTCCAGAGGGAGGCGCACTAGGCCCTGGAGTTCATGAAGGAAGGAGGGTGATGGAGTGGGCCAGTGGAGGGCTTAGGGATGAAGGAATAGCTGGAGCCACCAGGATAGAAATCCATCCTAAATCCTCTTCATGACAGAGAATCCAAATTGAGTGTTTCAACAGAGTACACTGTACTCCTTCCCTGCCCGATAAGGGACTTTCATCAATGATACACCTGTGTATCGTATCGCAGAGTAAGTTTGCTATTTGACGACCACCCCCCCCCCCATTTTATTTGACTGAGACAGCTGCTCGATTTCTAACAGAGGTTAAGGCCTTCAACCTGAGCATGTAGAACATATCACCAGTCCATAACTTGAGTACGGGGACAGAATTTAGCAAACAGCTTCAATGCAACAGAAAGTAATCTCATGACTCATCACATTAATTTGATATGAACTGTAAAAATTAGGACTGACTAGTGTCATCATGAAAAATGAATCCCCTGTAACGAGCTGGTGGCTTTCGTGCGACCACTGGTGTCTTCTTACAAGTGGCAGCTGCTCGCCTCTTCAAGAGGAATTTGGGTTCCAAATCTCTTGTTAGAATTCATCTGTACAGTACACCAAGGACCGGCGATAGCACACTGGCTGACCATTAAACCACCAACACATTTTGTAGGTATGGGGTTCATTTTTCTTCTCATGCTTTCTCATTTCATTGCCAAACCCACCACACGTGTGCATGGCAAACTGCTAGTTTTTTCACCTCTCAGTGTGGTAGAGTGTTTTTTTTTTTCTTTTCTGTTGATCTGCTGGTTATCAAAGCATATCTGTGATTCTGCATATATTTTCTAATTGTTCAACATCTATAAATTGTCATCAGAGCCATTAATAAGCCAACTGCAATGCTAAAATAACATGCTTCATCTCTCAGGTATGAAAGGGTTACTTGATCCTCATTGAGGTGACCGCATTATTTGGCAAGTTAACATTTCATGTCAGCTGATCTTGTGACAGCTGAATTCACTGAAATGACCCATCTCAATAGGTCTTCAACAGTTGGTTTATCATCAGATGGCGCTGCTTTGTTCACTCAGCGTTTCCAGTATGTATCTGGTTATTGGTTATAGTAATCATTCCAAGAAGACCTGTTAACTACAGCATAGGAGAAACAAATGAATGGTAAATCCTTACACAATGTTTTTAAAATTTTCTAAAAATATGATACTCACTACATTTATTCAATCTGCCTCCAAAAGAAATTGTTTGAAATATCCAGCTTTGGTGCTGAAATCTGTGTAGTTGACCTCCTTTTGGCTAGTAGGTAGAAACAGAAAAATAAAAGCAACATTTGTCTTTATCTGGGATTATGGAATCTTTAGGAGCATATTAGAACTCCATAATTCTGTTTCGTGCTGGTGTCCATATCATAATTTTCACTCTCCTTCCTGTTTCGGTCTGTTGTTGGTCCGTAGTTTTATCCAGATTAAGTAGAATTTCCCTCTTTTTAACATATTATTTTTGAACGTAAAGGATAGTCTTACATAATGCTAGCCAAATTGTTTTTCTTTTTTGTTGGTAGGGGTAGGATCAAGACAACCTATGTAGGCTAAATGTCACATCACCATATGCAGTTTAGCACAAATGGAGATATTTAGAGGAACAAGCTTTCTTCTGCCAATGCTGAGTCATCATGGTGATGGTTTTGTTCCTCTTTCCTCACTGCTGCTCATTAACATGGTTTATAATGAACCTGAACCTTGGGGTTCATCTTTAGTCCAAGGGGGAGGACATTGTTATCAATTGCAAGTGAATTGTATCTATAGGATTGGATCTTTGGGTAAACTTAACACCTGGAATATGCAGCTGAGTCCTCCAACAGAACTCCATGTGAAATGGAAGGTCTGACATTCTTGAGTATGGTCACATGAACACAATATTGTGACTATTGAAGATTGTCACATTCCTTTATTACTTCAGTTAACATGTTGACATTAAAGTCCTGCACAGGTCAGTTTTTTGGAGCCATACCCAGACTGTGTTGGATACAGAAATATTTTTCTCTGTAACCTGACCCACCCCTATGTACAGTATGTTCATGCAATAGTCATCTTCCTGCTAGTAAATAACAGAGTGTGCCTACCTGATTTTCAATTAGTGTTGCTAGCTACAATATATGTGATTCTCACATGGGGTAAGGTACAGTTCCTGCTCTACTTTAATGTCTTACAATGTTTTTATTTAACCAGATTAGTGATCTTATTTTACAAAATAAGAATTCTCTCACAAGAACAACTGTTATTATTATTGGAAGCCGATTTGATACTGATTTTGGAAATGCAATCATGTCCAAACGTATAACCAAAAGATTCTTGAATTAAAAAGGAAATTTGAGGAGAAATAGTTAATTATTCATTAATAAATACACATTTGTTATATATTTTTAAGTGCAAATGTCCCAATACTTTTTGGCATGACTGTATAATTGATATATTGATACAATATTGTATTATCACAATTCTTTGGCCTGTAAAACAATATGGAATTCATATTGAACAATATGGAATTCAGTTTAATATTGAATAGTGATGGTGCACGTAAACAAACTCACTGTCACCAGTTCAAAAGTGGCTGTAAAAAAAAGTAGTAAAAGCGAGGATCCTTACACAGCTGTTGAGAAACATGGTGATCGCCACTTTGAGACTGAAAGGGGAAATGAGGGAGCTGGACCAAGAGCCAGCTATGTCCCCGTGTTGACAGGGTTACTGTGGCGTGAGACCAGGGGCCGGCCATCGTTTCGGCACAGCTGAAACGGCAAGCGCCGGGAGCAGAAGCTGAAACACTACACCAGATCCTCTCTTCCACTCCCCGGTCCTTCTCTACTCACCGGATCCTCTCTTCCACTCCCCGGTCCTTCTCTACTCACCGGATCCTCTCTTCCACTCCCCGGTCCTTCTCTACTCACCGGATCCTCTCTTCCACTCCCCGGTCCTTCTCTACTCACCGGATCCTCTCTTCCACTCCCCGGTCCTTCTCTACTCACCGGATCCTCTCTTCCACTCCCCGGTCCTTCTCTACTCACCGGATCCTCTCTTCCACTCCCCGGTCCTTCTCTACTCACCGGATCCTCTCTTCCACTCCCCGGTCCTTCTCTACTCACCGGATCCTCTCTTCCACTCCCCGGTCCTTCTCTACTCACCGGATCCTCTCTTCCACTCCCCGGTCCTTCTCTCTCTGTCTTTTTCTTTGATCTCAAGTCTTGCCATTTCATGTGCCTCGTCTTTAACCACCTTTTCCAAACTGGCCTACCGTCTTACTCCTCCCATGACCCATCACTGATGTTTGGCATATACTTGTGCTGTACTGTAATGTTGTGCGCTCAGCGTAAGCCTTTCATCCTTGACGTGTGGTACTGGTACGTGGTTACACACTGTGCTTGACTTGGAACAGAGCTTTACTGTGTGTCGGCTCAAATTTTTGGGGTACTGCGTTCTGTTAAGAAAAACCAAGTACCCTCTCCGGCCTGGATTCACTCATTGTGCAAATATTTTGGTCAGTGCCTAATTAAGAAGGGATCTGCTCTGGCAAAAAACAGAGTAGGCACTCATATGGTGATTATGCTTTGTTCAGGTTGCTTCCCTCGCTTCTCTGGACAGTTCAACAATTACTTAAAGCGATTTCTGAACATAGACAAGTCTTAGATATTCATTGTTATTTCTGAGTAATAGTTGTAGGACTCAATACTTAACTTTTGAAATTCTTGACACTGACCATGCCAAACACTTATCAATGGCATTTTAGTTTTTATTGTCCATTATGGAAAGTAGGCAAAACTAGAAACATGTAATGGATTTGGAGTACTGTTATGTGGGCCCTTGGAAACGCCATTTAGACTCAACATGTTCAGAAACATTAATATTGACCACATAGTGGCGCTATAATGGTTATATGTTCATATGGGGTGGCAGGGTAGCCTAGCGGTCAAGAGCATTGTGTAAGTAAACAAAATGGCGCTGGTTCTAATCCCAGAGGCGACAAGGTGAAAACCCCTGTTGTTCTGTCCTTGAGCAAGACAGTTAACCCTAATGGCTCTTCTATCATTGCTGCAAATAAGAATCTACTCTTGGAATACTTGCCTGCCAAAATAACTGTAGAATAACACATTTATGTCTCTCGATCTGTTTGAGTAATTAAATTTGGAACAAATGCCCAGGGATATTAGTTTAGTTAACCCACATGAGATCTCAGACACCACTAGCCTGCTTTTTGATTGAAGGTTAAATTATGCATCATGCCATTGACATCTGGCATTTCCAAAATGACTCTGATTGTCCCAAGGGGGTGCTATAGTAAACCACTGGAATTCTCGAGTCACACGCAATATCGTAAATGTAAGTTCCTGTCACATGATTACCTCACTGAAATTGCTATGTTCCTCCCAAAAAAATTCACCTGGAGTAAAAGTGACCTCACCTTATCTCTGACTTATAACCATGAATCACAATCCCTAAGAAAATTAATTTCAGGAATCTGACAGGTCATTGGCGGAGGGATGCACTGCTCAATTGGTTTTAACAGCATAGAATCAGTCGGTATTTTCTTAGCCAATGAACTGTTTAGAAAGAGATTCAGTTTGTGTAATTGGATTGGCTAAAACAGAGCGCTGAATCATTTGTCTTGTTAACAGTGAATAATCAAAAGTCTCTGTAGCATAATGTCAATAATTAATAGTAATAATGGTCCAACTTGGAAACAGACAGCTCCTGCACCTCTTTTATCCCAAGTTCAGCGTTGGTTGCGTGGCTCTGTTACTGTAATGGAGCAATCTATTCAGGACTCATTGAGTTAGCCCTGCGCTTCATGAAGAATGCATTACGTTTTGTTGGGAGGGAAGATGGCTGACTTGATTCTTCGGTTGTGAAGCAGCCATTACCCAGTGCTGGGAGTGGTTCCAATGAGAGGAAGAACCCGGAGAAATCCCCTGTCCGCCCTTCCAATGTGACACACTTCCCAGTGTGTGTGAGCTGTGTGTGTGTGAGCTGTGTGTGTGTGAGCTGTGTGTGTGTGTGTGTGTGTGTGTGTGAGGTGTGTGTGTGTGTGTGAGCTGAGTGTGTGTGAGCTGAGTGTGTGTGATGTGTGTGTGTGTGTGTGAGTTGAGTGTGTGTGAGTTGAGTGTGTGTGAGCTGAGTGTGTGTGAGCTGAGTGTGTGGCAGTGGGTGGGGGAAAATCACTTGGGTACGCATTTGTACGGCCAACACTAGAGGACAACAATCACACGCACTCAGTAAATTCCTTCACACGTTTGAGTCATCTCAAAACTGCAAGTTGAAAAGCGAAGACCTGCCTCCACTATTCCAGCACCATTTTAAAACAAATGATTTTTTAAACCTGCAGTGACAACTGTAGCAAAAAATAAGCAATTTGGTCCACTAAACGGACTGTACTAACTTCATACATCGTGGGAGTGTGTGTGTGTGTGTTATGAGCAATTATAAACACTTTTTGGAAACACTTATACTCTCTCCTGGTATAAGGCCAACACCATTCTCCTCTTCATGTTGGCAACGTGCTAAAAAGCCTTAACATCATGCAACAGACAGTACACAGTCCTTGGCCATTACTGAGAATGAGCTCTGAAGACATCCATGGCTATTTACGAAAGGGCAACTTTTAGCTAGCCACCAATGCAAAACAACATAACAGGAGTTATATTCTTTTTTTTCTGTCAATTTACATTTTCAATTGCGTTAGATTGATCTTAACGGGCTTCCCTACTGGCAGTTGAGTTCAGGTCAAAACTGATTGGCACATTATTTTTTAATGAAGAGATGCCAGACGGGACTTGGAGTCAGCCATTCAAGAGGTTTGGTGATTGTTTCTGTTTGTTGCCAGACAGCATGACTTACATGGCCCACAGATTTTGAGACAGAGGGCCACTGGATGATCTCTTCTGCGGTGGAGATTCATACACTTTAATGGAAGAAAACAGAAACAAAATGAGCAATTCATTCTTAGTTATGTTTTTACAGGTGACCTTTTGGGAGAAGTCTGGCTCCCTTGGCTTCCAGGAATACATGCCAATGATGTGTGAATGTGTGTTTATGGTTTCAGGCATGTGCATATTCATACATACGTTTTGGTATGCCTGCTTTTGGATTTGTGTGTGTGTGTGTGTGTGTGTGCGTGCGTGCGTGCGTGTGTGTGCACACACTCACGCATGCGGGACATTCTGGTACTGATCCCCAGCAGTAATCTGAGTTGTGTGGACAACCACTGGGAAGGGCAGTCTGATGTCAACATGGAGCAAGTGTTAGAATGGCACTTTGAACCACTGAACCACTGAAATACCACTGAACCACTGAAATCCCACAGGAAGTCTACAGGAAGTCTACAGGAAGTCTACAGGAAGTCTACAGGGGTTCCGATAATACCAATGCAGGTGGTCGTTTGGTTTGTTTCGGGGAAAGTACACGGACATCGACTGTGAGAAAAGTCTTTTTAACCAACACTCTCCCTGTGTCTCTCCAGGCATTAGATAACATCTCATTTCATGGTGTTTGCTGACTGACTCGCCCTCACCTCTCTCCCCCAGTCTCCAATACTCTTCATCCCACACACACTCATATGTGCGCACACAGAGACATCCACCCACTCTCTCACTCTTTCTCTCTCTCTCACTCTTACTCACACACACACACACACACACACACACACACACAGTGTGTAGACGACTCAGCTTGGCCTCGACAGTCCAAGTGAGTCTAAACCAATTCTTTCTTCCTCTAGAGGATTCTGGAAGTTGTTTATATTATTGAAATGGTTATCACATTACAGCTAAAAGCCAACAGATTAACAGAGTATTTTCTTCAGGAAGAAAGAATTTGAGAGAACGATGGAGAGGAAGAAAAATGGTGGGAGAGATGTGAAAATATCCAGCCAGGATAGAGAAAGAGTGGAGGGATTGAGGGTGAGAAAATAAGCGAGAAGTGGGGAAAAGTTTTGGGCTTTAATTTGCACACACAGCAATAATGCCTAAATCCTCAGTTCTTTTTTACACCCCATGGATGGTTTAACTATCCAATCCAATGAAGTGCTGTGCTTTCAAATCCCCTCTCTTCCAGAGCTTTACCCTTTTACAAACAGTAAACTTGTCCTAAATATCAAGACAGCATTCCCTCTGATCTGAAAGCAAAAGTGTAATGATAAACGATACATAAAATCACAGAAACTATTCCGACTTCACAACTTTTGCAATTATTCATTTCCTTTGTAGTCATCCTGGTTGATTACGTTGTTGAAAGCTAGGCTTTGCTGAATTGGAAGTCTGGGGAAGGTTATAGTAATAAAATGGGAACCTGCTGTAAATCAGTGGCACCTTTGCAAATCAACGTTTCAAATAATCTTTTGGGGGGCGGAGCTCCAACAGACAAGATTATTGTAGTAGGTGCAACCGTGTATGTGGATGCCTGTAAAATTGGAGATTGAAAGTTGCTCATATTATGTGCCAAGTATTTCCATAGAACACATTTCTGGCAAAACAGGCTTGTGTGTTGTGAGACCGCAATCAATTTAAAGCATTTTGGCTAACAAAGACTTATCCATACCTCCAATGGACAGGGGATTTTGGGGGTATGGATGCTCACAGTGACCTGTGTAGTAATACGACTTATCAGTAAGAGAAGCAGAAAATGAGCTTACTTTGCATGGGCAGCATATAGACTTCACTACAGTGCACCTGTTGCTGCAGTCACATATAGAGACACTGAGCCCTTCTAAGATGCTGTCTGGGCATACAAATCTCTTTTTAAGCACTGGAGTAGAGAAGGGGGAGAAGGAGAGGTCAACTGAGTTGGATGTGTGGCTACTGGTAAAGCTAGGTATTTTACGGAGGACATGTCCTGTGGAGTGTTGCTGTGGCAGAATTATAGGACTGTGTTTCTCAAGGATTCCTATTCAGCTGTGCTGGTGAACTTAGTGCGGGGGTCGTTGTTAATGGTGCTGTGTCTGACTGAATATTGTATAGGCTGTCCTCTTGACTTTCAGGACAACATTTAGCAGATTTAGTCATTTTGGAAATTTTTACCATGGGTGGAGAGAATATTTTGATATCTTTTGATTTGTTAAATGGTCACTATTTCTTGTCTTCAATTACAAAGTCATAGGTATGTAGGTCTTGCTTTTTAACTGTGCAATGATCTGAATTTAGTTGGATTGTCAGAGAGTGCAGAGTTAAGTTTTGTATTCTGAATTAGCCTAGCATTAGCTAGATAGCATAATTAGCTTCTCTATGTCGGAGACTTGTCAAGACCTCTATTGTATATTTGAAGAGATGATGAATCTCTCCCGTTCCCTAGACCCTTCATCATTCAGATACACACCATGTGGCACCTTCCCTACTTGCTGCGGATATGCTTTTCCTTCTTTGCAGTTTCAGCAAATTAAAAAGACAGCTGAATGTTATATTTTCTCCTACTAACTTTAAGGCATTGTTGCATTAGGTATTTCTTAATTTGGGACAGTGAAATCGTTTGATTAAAATGTGTTTTGGTTGGAGTTTGTTTTTTTTATAAGGGAAATCTCCCGGAAAATACTGTTTGGGGTGTTTTCTCAGTATCCCTAAATAATAATGAATGATTGGAGGTGTTTCCGACATAATTATACAACACAAGAGTATTTTTATTTTTATTTTGTGCTGAGAAAGAGTGACATCATTGGTAAATGATGAAGAATTCTGTTTTTGTGGCATTTATTATGGCGTTTGTGTGATGCCAATTGTTGAGCGTTGGAGGCAGCTTATCTTAGAGTAATGAATGTTTAGTTATTTGGAAACAGCTCTGATGGAAATTCCTGCTGTCATCATGGCCAATTGTATGCCACCCCCCCTTTCTCATACTTGAGCAGCTCTGCTGAATAGTGTTGTGTAACCAAACCGCACATTTTCCAAGTGGCCTTTTATTGTCCCTGCAAATGGTACACTCCTATTATGATCATGCTGTTAAGTCAGCATCTTATTTTTCCACTCCTGTCAGGTGTATGGATTATCTTGGAAAATAACTTTCAGTAATAGGGATTTAAAATACTTTTTGTCTTTCTAATATATTTTATTTCATGAAATAATTCATTAACAGTTTTCTTTAGGTTACAGAGGAGTGCAATCCAGAGTGTTCAAAGCCATATGCGTTTTGGTGGAAGTCCATTAATTCCAGAGGAGTGCAATCTGCACCACTGCCAGTCATCTGCCAGTCTAAGTTACAGAGCTTGTGGTGTGTAGCACGCGTTGGATTTTTGCGGTGTCAGAAACAGAAGTAGATCGACCACCATTGAAGCTACTAGTGTGCACATTTTTACAGCGCAATACCTTTAATTGGAAATTAAAACATTTGAATTGAATGCTTATTTGATTTATAATTAACCTCTGACAAATGATGAAATTAAATAATCAATATTTGAAACGGACATTTTTGCAGGATGTTCAGGGCTTTATGAAAACGTCAGGGACATTTACTCCTGGAGAGAATCTAGGGGTTTGACTCGGCCCTTCCATAACCCTCCATTTCATTTCAGCAATTCTTTTGTAGCTTGGCCTTTGTGTTTTTATAATTTTCTTGTTGCAAGATACCTTTTCGATTTAGCTACAGCTTTTTGACAGACTGCTTCACATTCTCGTCAAGAATTCAGTGCCTCCATGCTTTACGGTGGGTATGAGATTTTTCCATTCAAAGGCTGTGTTTTGTTTTTCCAAACCTCACATTTGGTGTTGTAGCCAAATATCACCACCTTTCACTCATCTGTCTCAAGCACATTGTTTCAGCAGGTTAGGTCTTCACCCAGGTGTTGTCTTGGAAATGTCAATCATGTCTGGATAATATTTTTTGAATGCAGAACTTCTTTCCTTCCTGACCTCCCATGTAGCCAAATTTGTGTAGTCTTTTTCTGACAGTTGACGCATGTACTGTACAACATTGACTGTGGCAAGAGAGACCTGTCGATCCTTTGATGTTTCCCTGGGCTTCTTAGAGACTTCTATTAGGATTGTCCAGTCAGTTATTGGGCTGAATTTGGTTTGATGACCTGTCCTATGTAGATTACCAGTGTTCTGGTCTTTTCTGCATTTGTAGATGATTAGTTGTACTGTTGAATGATGTACTTCAAATTGCTGGTAAATGGCTTTGTAACCCCTCCCAGACTCCTGGGCATAAATAATCTTTCTCCTAGTGTCTTGGGTAGGTCATTTGATCTTGACATGTGTTACCACACACCCATATGGATAAGACCAAACCAAGCCAAGTTCATAAACTTCATGGCTGGTCTCTTCCAAGATACTCACTGTATTGATTTTGTAGACATATGCACCTGTGCACCATCTTTCTAATTGTTGACATTTTATTTGATTGTGAAGCTAGGGGTGTACTAAGAGTGCACCAACCGGTTACAGTTTGCTTAAAAGTACTTTGAGTTTTAGAAGAGTTCTTAGGGAGAGATCAGATGATGACAGAAAAAGAAAGTGTCAGTAAAAAAAATCTTTGTTACATTTTTCAGCCAAGTTTCAGCCAATATAACTGAAAATACAATATTTTAACCCCATTATTATTGTATAATTTCAAATCCAAAGTTCTAGAATACAGGGATTGAAAACAAATGATCTGAAGTTTATGGGAGTTCTCTGTATCTATCTCCATTATCTTTTTTTACATACTTTGTATCTGGTTTTTGTTATTTAAACTTGAAATGTTTATCTTTTTTGCTCTGCCAGTGTTTTTAAAGACAGCCAACCACTGCTAAATAAATACAGGGGAAACACTGATAAATATGTGGACTTTATCAAGCTGTAAAAGAAGAGGATTTATAAATGGTCTGTAACAAGGATCCCTCCTGCCCCACCTGTAGCCTATCAGCTGTTATAAGCCTGTTAAAACGTCAGCTGTTTCTGAGGAGAATGTGTATGTGCGTGAGAGAGGGAGAGAGATGGGGATGAGGAAGTGAGGAGGGGGGGTGCGTGTGTGTGCGTGTGTGCGTGTGTGCATGTGTGTGTGCGTGTGTGTGTTTGGGCCTCGCCGCCTCACTGCACATCAAACGGCTCGTTGCCTGTGGGGATTTGTTTGTGCACAACACAGCGCCTCGTCTGCACTGTGCGCCATGACAGTTGGGCCATGCCACGCCGTGCTATACCCCCCCCCCCCTGTCTTATTTCCCCTAAGGGCGGCTGCCTTCATCTTACATTTCTAAATAATAATTTCTCTAAAGTTTGATATTATTTCAAAGTTTAATCTTTGTGTATTTTATAATTTCTTAGTTATTGTTAAGTTTTATATGTATGTTACATTTCTTTTTATAATACAGAATAATATATTATTATTTTTATATTTTTATAATATATTAAAATGTAAATTTCTTTAGCTTTAGAATTTAGGCCCGGTTTTTAAGCTTTTAAAAAAAATACAGGGTGGGTATCATGTGTTGGCTAATGAAAGCCTACTAAAATGGGAATATTTTGACATGTTTTGAAATAATATTGAACTCAGCAGTTTATCTTTTCCAGTTTTGAAGATATTGAGGTTGTGCAAAATAGGTTAACTTTGAACACTTCTCCGAAAAGGTATTGCGTTCAGGTCCAAATATTGGTTAGATTGCTTTCTAACAAAATGTGATCAAATGGAACGGACCAAGGTTTAATGTGAAAGCACAGGTTTCCTCTTCTGTTGAATCTTATCTTCAATCTTAGACTAGGACAATACATTCCCCTGAATGTAATGGCTAGAAATAGCCATCAATGCGTTCTGCAATGGAATGTGGTCTCTAGCCTTTCTTGTTCCCTACATTTTTCTTTTCTTTCATACTGTAGATTAATACAAATTGGATGTTAACCAACCGTACCTCTCAGGAATTACATACGTATGGAAATATTTTGTAAACCATTGCTAATAAATGTAAATCAGTGCAATTTGCTATCAACACATCCCCAGTGCTATTGGTGCTTAATGATTCACTATTATTTTGGTTCTTTACATAATTTATTCAAAATGAAAAACACCTAGGTTACATTGAAGATTAGGAATCACCATAATGAGGTCAGGATTGGGTTATGTGAAGGTTAGGCATCATTGTAATGAGGTTAGGGCCAGGTTACAGTGAAGGTTAGGCATCACCATAATGAAGTTAGGTTCAGGATGAAGGTTAGGGGTATGGTTACATTGACAGAAAAACGTCGGTCCAAACAACACAATCCCACAACAAAAAATGTCTTTCCTCTTGCTGGAAATGAAATAGCAAAAACAGAAAAACACCTGTCTAAACAAAACAATTCCCAGAAAAAATGTGTTGCCTCTCAATGCAATCAAACCATGGGACTGAAATTCGGTTGTGGAAACGCCCACCCACCATCCCTGACCATAACACCCTAGCAAATAGCCACTCTATTTAACAATGAATACGTTCATAATTGATCCTAGTGGCTGGTAGGGCTGGGCGATATGGCCCAAAACTTACATCACAACATATTCTAGATTTTTTGTTTATATGATATAAATGATGATTACTTTCATATTTACTGATTTATTGCCCAGCCCAAGTGTCCTGCTTCTGGCAGTAAACAGTACTTCTCAAAAGTTGGCACTGAATGTAATCACACATAATTAAGGACCAGTAGCACTGGGATATGTTGATATTGAACACAATAGCACTGCTGATATGTTCTTGCTGAGCATAATCACATTTTCCATAATAGTTAGATATGCACATTTTGCCTTCAATGATGCGATGCACATTTTAGGCAGGTTTCATGATTCTACAGCTCACACGGATTCCATTATTTGTACGTACAGAAGAGTAGATCACAGACATTGGTTTTATTGAAATGTTCCTTCTTTTGAGAACATGAAAGCCACCCATGTTTGTGTGGCAGTCTCTGTGTACTGTGGCTGGCAGCAAGTGTGTGTGGAGGCAGGAGACCTTTGTGGTGGCAGCTGAACGAGGCACGGCTGAAGGGAACAGGTTGGCGCGTCTGTTAGTTCTCATCTCGCTCCTCTTGACCTTTAATCTTTAGCTGTGACAGCTCCCTGGTCTGGGAGATACCGCATTTCCCTGGATTGGGAAAGCAAGGAAAGGCTCATGGGGAGGGAAGCTAACATGAATCCATGTTGTTTTTGGATAATGGATGGTAGTCAGGTACAGATGTGAGTACATGGTGGAATGTTATTTGAAGTGGAGGACTTCATTGTTGTCTTCTAGATTTTTGTCTGCGTTGACAGTCTCAAAGTAATTTAGAAAAGACTCTAGAGACAACTCAATTATGACCATCACTTTGAAGCGATGGGGGAATATACTGGCTATTCTAGACCTGAAAATCCATCATGTTTGCTCTATTTTCCTCCTGTTAAGCTCCGCATCTAAGTTCCTAGTTACCAAGCAGTAGGCTTATATTTAAGCTCTGTATGGTCATATATACCCATACATATACAATACAGTTCCCAAAACCGTTGGGATGCTGCGTAAAATGCAAATAAAAACAGAACGCAATTATTTATCCCTATATTTAATTGAAAATAGTTCAAAGACAAAATATAAAATTGTTGAAACTGAGAAATGTAATTGTTTTGGGAAAAATACATGCCCATTTTGAATTTGATGCCAGAAAAACGTGTCACAAAAGTTGGGGCAGATGCATGTTTACCACTGTGTTGCATTACCTCTTCTTTTAACAATACTCTGTGTTTGGGAGCTGAGGAGACCAACTGCTATAGTTTTGAAAGTGGAATGTTGTCCCATTCTTCCTTGATATAGGATTGCAGCTGCTCAACCATTCTGGGTCTCCTGTATTTGTCATTTCGTAATTCTCCAAATGTTTTCAATTGGGGACAGGTCTGGACTGCAGGCAGGCCAGTTCAGAACCCGGACTCTAACTACGGAGCCATGCTGTTGTAATACGTGCAGAAAGTGGTTTGGCATTGTCTTGCTGAAATAAGCAAGGCCTTCCCTGAAAAAGACGTGGTCTGGATGGCAGCATATGTTGCTCCAAAACCTATATTGTTCAGCATTCATGGTGCCTTCACAGATGTGCAAATCACCCATGTCATGTGCACTAATGCCACCCCATACCATCACGGATGCTGGCTTTTGCATTGTGCACTGATAACAAACTGGACGGTCCCTATCCTCTTTTGCCCGGAGGATGCAGTGTCCATAATTCCCGAAAGTCAGACCACAGAACAGTTTTCTAATTCGCCTCAGTCCATCTTAAATGAGCTCAGGCCCAGAGAAGGCGGTGGTGGTTCTGGATGTAGTTTATGTATGGTCTCTTCTTTGAGTTTTAACTTGCATTTGTGGATGCAGCAACAAACTGTGTTCACAGACAGTGGTTTGCAGACATGTTCCTGAGCCCTTGCAGTGAGGTCCACTACAGAATCGTGTCTGTTTTTAATGTATTGCCGCCCGAGGGCCCGATGATCACAGCCATCCAATATTGGTTTTCACCCTTGTCCCTTGCGTACAGAGATTACTCCAGATTTTCTGAATTGGTCCCAATTTCCATCTGTAGATGTTCTATAGCTAGTAATACTCTCAACAAACTTTAAACTATTGGTTGATGAACAACTGCTTGCAAAGTTTTTGGGTTAGGTTTAGGATTATGTTTAGGGTAAGTGTTAAGGTTAGGGATAGAATAAAGGTTAAGGTTAGGGTCTAGATAAGGGTGAGGGTTAGTAGATAATTTGTTCAAATGTAACAGTAGTCGGTAGACAATCTGTAGAGCATCTACAGGTACACTAGTGTGACTCCTGAAATGATATTGTGTACTGTAGATGATGAGATCTACAAAATCTTGAATTGTGGCACTATTTGCACATGCAGTCTTTCACAGAGTACTGCACCAGGAGGAACCCAGGGCCCACTGCACCAGCGTTAAGTCTGACGATGGGTGTGAGGATTTTCTCCAGGTACCTAACAGCAGTCAGGGTACCATTGGCTAGCAGGTGGAGGTCTATGTGACCATCCAAGGATATGCGTCCCCAGACCATCACTGACCCACTGCCAAACCGGTTATGCTGGATGATGTTGCAGGTAACATAACATTCACCATGGCGTCTCCAGACTGTTTCATGTCTGTCACGTGCTCATTGTGAACCTGCTATTATCTGTGAAGAGAATGGGGCGCCAATGGCGGACCGGCCAATTCTGGTGTTCTCTGGCGAATGCCAATCAAGCTGCAGTCCCACTAGAGGATGTTGGGCCCTCATGCCACCCTCATGGAGTCTGTTTCTGACAGTTTGTTCGGATACGGAGAGAGCAATTGTTGGTGGCCACCACCAGCAAAACGATTTCCCTTTTTGGGCTTGGCTTGCAGTTGCCTCTCCCGTGCACCTGTTGTCACTTTCATTTAGGGATTCGCCGATACCACTTTATCTTTTTTTTTACGAGTACTTATTTGGGTACCGAAACCAAGTACTCAAAGCTGCACTAGTTAGGATTTTTTCAGTAAAAAAACTAAAGTTTTGTCCCCTAAACATGTTGTGGTTCTCTATGTTAACTTACTTAAGCTCTAACCATTTCTCAATGTGCTCCACTTTATAATATCCTTTACCTTATATAATGTATTATTTAAATGGTAATATGTTTAATTTATATTTTACCCGAAATATATTTTATATAAATATAAACAATACACACAACCCATGGCAGACTTTTATTTGGAAGGTAAAATACGAAGGTCATATTGCCGCTGCTGCATTAGAACATTGTTGCCTCCTTGACGCTAATCCGTTGTAGCTGTCGACTTGTGACAGTTAGCTTCTTACATTTGGTTGTCGCTCAGATTATGGCTACCTTTATTTCAATGTGACAGCCACTTACTGACCGTTCAATGCAAACGCGTGCATGCACAGACAGACAGTTACTTTTCTCTGACCTCACTAGCTAGTTTGATACTCTGTGCAGGACTGGACGTTGTTGCTCTGTTCTGATGCTTGTAGCATAGTAAACTGTGTGATTCATTGAATATTTTCATACTCCGCTCTTTCATTTATTTCTGTCCGCGGGCTGTCTCTGGACATGTTATTTCACTACTGCAGTGTTGGAGTTAGCTGTTGTTGTGGTTCTGCACTGGTAGCGTTAGCGTACTCATTGAAATCTGCGCTGTGTCTAACGATATGTTATCAAATTGCTTATGTTAAATTCGTGTTTTTTTTTCTCCTACTCACAATTTAGCAGAGCAGAGCTTGTACTCTACTTGTGTAATTGCTGACATCTCCGTCTTCCTGCTCTACCAATCTGAGTTCTATATTCTATGTTTATGCGGCCAAAGGCGACAGAACAGTTGAATTTCACTTAATGTTTCCATGACGTGGTATCTGTTTGTGGTGTTGGCATATTTCTGTGAGTACGAGTACAAGTACATGAGCCCAGTATCGGGTATCGGTGCATCCCTACTTTCATTTGTACCAAACCAGCTGACATCGATTCACAATCGCTTATGCTTCTTAACTGGACAATTGATTGAAGTTCAATTGACTTGGTGTTGTACTTGTGATGATGAAGGAAACAAACATTGTTGGGCTATAGCAACATGTTTTCCTATTGTTTTCCTTTTACCCCATTTTTATCCCCAATTTTGTGAAGTCCTGTTTTTTGGCCCTGCTTCATCGCAGCCATAACTAGCGGAATCTGGGCGGTCGATGTCAAGATGTCTTCTGATAACGTTTGGATTGTTATCATGCTGCTTTCTCAACCTGGAAGTCTAGACCAGAATCCTTACATGCTGGAAGTATATTTTTTCCCAACATTCATAACTACTCCACTAATACCTTATTTTCAAGTGGTAGTTCTACAATGATTTGTAAATGAGTTATCAGCAGTTACATCTGCAGCATTAATTGGAGCTACATCTATGATAGTTGTTATACATGGGATTTGTTTCCCCTGTGTGGAAGATCATTTCATTACAAGAGCTGTATGCTTCTTTGAAATACAGTCTCCATAATCCATAACATGCATGCTGACTTTTTATGTGAACCATCGTCCGAAGGTTTTAGACTATACTTTTGGCTAAACACAGATCATTCCCTTCACTAGTGCACGTTTTTCTCATATAAACACAAGTGGGAAAAACCTGCTCAGTTGCAGTTGTCTGAAGAGCGTGTTTTACAAGCTGCACGTTGAACATAATTCAGCTGTAAGTCACAATTACTTGAAAGAGTAGGCATGGTGGGTTGACAGGGAGTAGCAGCCACAGAGAGCCCATTTCAAGTAAATATGTTTTAACAGTCGACTTCACATGTCAAGCAACAAAACAGACTTGGCTTAGACTGTTGACAACATGAACTGTATTTAGTCTCTACAGTGAATGTTTATTGAAAACAAATGCATATGAACGATGAACACTTGACCCTCAAATAGATTGTTATTGGAAGTCTGGCACATCTTTGTGATTAGCATTGATCTAGTCAGGCTAGACCTTACCTCAAGTTGTCACTCCTCCTCGGAGGTCTGAAAACTTTTTGGAATTTCGACAACATTTTAAATGAATCGTGTGCTCTGATGGCTTAGACATTAACATATTAAAAAACCTCACACAATTGCATTTTCATTTTACATATATATGTTTTTTTATTGGAGAAGGAATGTACACCTTCAGAACTGTTTGTTGGTGATGTATGCTCCAAATGCTGTTGTTCTGCTAGCATCTCGGGTGGGGGTGTTGCAGTATATATCAAAAGTAAGTTTCGTGCAAATGTGCTTCTCTCTAAATCGGTGAGTAAGCAATTCGAATTTTTAGCCATTGATCTTGAGGTCTCTAGGACTCTCCACATTATGGTAGTTAGTTGCTTTAGGACACCCTCAGCTGTCAGGGATGCTCTGCCTTCGCTATCAGGACTGAAACTGAATGAATTTGTAGTCATTGGTGATCTAAATTGGAACTGGTTACATCCAGTATCTGATGATTTTAAAGCTTACTCGTTAAATCTCTTTCAGCTTGTCGATGGTCCCACTAGACCTAATCTGAAATTTCCAGAAAAATCATCTTTAATTGATCTTATCCTAACTAATGTTCCATATAAATACTCAGTAGCTTCTGTTTTTGCAAACAATATTAGTGACCACTGTGTTGTTGCCACAGTCAGAAACACAAAAATTCCCAAAACCAAGCCACGCATCATTATTAAGCGTGACACGAAACATTTTACGGAACAAGGTTTTTTTTATGACCTGTTTTATTTTGACTGGGATAAAATTTATCTTATTGCTGATGTCGAAAATGCTTGGAATTTTTTCTATAATGGTTTTAAAGAAATTGTTGACAAGCACGCTCCCCTCAGAAAGTATAGAGTAAAAGGCCGAAAACAATGCATGGTTCACTGTAGATCTAGCCAGCTCTCTTCACGAGCGTAATAAGGCCTGGGCAAAAGCCAGGAAAACAAGCCTGGATTCTGATTGGCTGCTCTTTAGGCGACTACGCAATATGTGCACAGTGGCTATTAGAAAGGCTAAAGCAGACCACTTTTTAACGGAAACTTCAAACAATTTAAATAATCCTTTAGAATTTTGGAATACGATCAAATCCTTGGCTGGAAATAAAACTGGCATCCAGCTGCCATCATGTATTCTTAAGGACTCCCGTGAATTATCTGATAAGGCTGAAATGCTTGGTTGTTTTAATGAGCATTTTATTTCCTCTGGTTTCTTATTCGATTCCCTCAACATCTCGCAACAGAATCATCCTAAAGGCCATACTCAGGGTCATACTAGAGTCAGTAATTCTTTTAGTTTTAATCCATTTTTAGTCTCAGAAGTGCATAAAGCCCTTACTCTTTTAGACACTAGAAAATCGGCTGGTCCTGATAACTTGGAGCCTTATTTTCTACAGTTAGCATCTGATTTTATTGCACAGCCTTTGACTTATCTTTTTAATCTATCTCTGGAAACCAATGAAATTCCAATTATTTGGAAATCTGCATTTGTTCTTCCTCTGTTAAAAGGGGGGACCCAACAGATTTAAATAATTACAGACCCATCTCAAAACTGTCTGTCCTGGCCAAGGTTATGGAAACTCTGGTGAATGAACAACTTAAAGAATTCTTAACTACCAACAATATTCTGTCTAATTTTCAATCAGGTTTTCGTAAAATACACAGCACAACTACAGCAGCCCTAAAAGTAGTCAATTATTTTATTGACTCTTTAGACAAAAAACAACATTGTGCAGCTCTTTTCATTGACCTTTCCAAGGCTTTTGATACTGTGGATCACGCAATATTAAAACAAAGACTTCTCAGAGTCGGGTTGTCAGAACATACAGTCTGCTGGTTTGAAAGCTATCTATCAGGTAGATCTCAGTGCGTACAGGCAGATGGTCTCACTTCCAGCCCTCTTAGTATATCCAAGGGTGTGCCCCAGGGGTCAGTGCTGGGACCACTCCTATTTATATTATACATCAACATTCTTGATCAAAATGTCTCCAATGCAAAGTTTAATTTCAATGCCGATGATACTGTGATATACTGCTCTGCACAAACTCCCAACCAAGCTCTCTGTCAGCTACAACTTGCTTTTGATACTGTACAATGTACCTTGTTCGATTTAAAACTTGTTTTGAATGACGACAAAACAAAACTTATGTTGTTTTCCAGTGCAAAATCAAAGTCACAGAACCTTTTACCTATCACCACTTCTCAGGGCTCCGAGATTGAGTTTGTATCTCAATACAAGTATCTTGGTATCCTAATCGATGATTCACTCTCTTTTAAACCTCACATTCAGCAGTTGGTGAAAAACCTGAAGCTGAGAATGGGTTTTTATTTTAGAAACAAGTCATGTTTTTCCTTTGAGGCTAAAAAGAGGCTTGTTGCTGCTACGTTCATGTCAGTGCTGGACTATGGCGATGTTATATACATGCATGCGTCCTATACAAGCTTGAAATTGCTGGATACTGTTTATCACGGAGCTCTGAGGTTTATCACAAACTTTAGAGCACTTACTCATCACTGTTCTTTGTATGATCGGGTTAGTTGGTCTGCATTGTCCACCCGTAGGCTTAATCATTGGTAAATTTTCATTTATAAAGCTATTCTTGGTCTGCTTCCCCCATACCTTCAATCTTACATCACAAAGAAAGGTACCGGAAGATATTGTCTTCGTTCTGAGGATCTAATAATTTTATCTGTCCCTCATGTCCGGACTGAATTGGGAAAAGGGGCGTTTAAGTATGCAGCCCCCTGTGCTTGGAATCAGCTGCAAAATGTCCTTAAACTTCAAGCGCCGGTTTCGTTAGTTGGTTTTAAATTACTTTTAAATGACATGCAGGCTACACAAACCGGCTGTAGATGTTATGACTGACTATTCGGACGATCCTTGCTGTTGTCTATTGCTTGTGATAAACATTAATGAAACTATGATATTTTATGACCTTGAAATTCACTATTTATTATTGCCATAATTTGTTATATGTTGATGTTATATGTTTTTATATCTGCAACCTTGTTAATTGTGCTGCTGTCTGTCTTGGCCAGGACGCTCTTGGAAAAGAGATTTTTAATCTCAATGAGTTATATTTCTGGTTAAATAAAGGTTATAATAATAATAATAATCTCGCTGGAGGGGCAGTTGACGAGCTCCACAACGTGGTTTCAATGGATAGTTCTGCCTTCATATTTTGATGAAATTCCCCTTACTTGGGTTTGTGTCTGAAGGCCCTTGGTATTATATTTAATATATTTTCCAGTTAGTTTGCACTGGCAAAGCAGCTTTTGCTAGATCGTGTTGCATTTGTTGTGAGGCATTACTGGTATATGTAATATGTATATGTAATGCACCTGTCAGTGGGTGGGATATATTAGGCAGCAAATGAACATTCTGTCCTCAAAGTTGATGTGTTAGAAGCAGGAAAAATGGGCCAGCATAAGGATCTGAGCGACTTTGGGCCAAATTGTGATGACTAGACGACTGGGTCAGTACATCTCCAAAGCTGCAGCCCTTTGTGGGGTGTTCCCGGTCTGCAGTGGTCAGTACCTATCAGAAGTGGTCCAAGGAATGAAAAGTGGTGAACCAGCAACTGGGTCATGGGCGTCCAAGGCGTGGGGAGCGAAGGCTGGCCCGTGTGGTCCGATCCAACAGCTACTGTAGCTCAAATTTCTGAAAAAGTTAATGCTGGTACTGATAGAAAGGTGTCACACAGTGCATCGCAGTTTGTTGCGTATGGGGCTGTGTAGCCGCAGACCAGTCAGGGTGCCCATGCTGACCCCTGTCACTGCCGAAAGTGCCTGAAACGGGCACCTGAGCATCAGAACTGGACCACGGAGCAATGGAAGATGGTGGCCTAGTCTGATGAATCATGTTTTCTTTAACATCACGTGGATGGCCTGGTGCATGTATGTCTATTACCTGGAGAACCCATGGCACAAGGATGCACTATGGGAAGAAGGCAAGCTGGTGGAGGCAGTGTGATGCTTTGGGCAATGTTCTGCTGGGAAACCTTGGGATGTTACTTTGACACGTACCACCTACCTGAGCATTGTTGCAGACCATGTGCATCCTTTCATGGCAACGGTATTCTCTGATGGCACTGGCCTCTTTCAGCAGGATAATTCACCCTGACACAAAGAAACAAGAAACCAGGCCAGCCAAGTTCAGCCGGCCCGCAATAGAAAGTGTTGCGGACTTGAAATTCAAACCTGGGTCGCCCGCGTTAAAGGCTGTGTCGTTATCCAGTACACCACAGAGCTGTACATTTACTGGGTGTATAGCCTCTTGTATCTATCCTGAACAAACCCTCTTTTGCCACTGGCCGTTTAAACAGCTAATTGGCAATTTGTGACTGACATTGAAACAGTTAAACTGACAGTTTCTTAACTACGTTTTCCTCCACCACAAATGGCGTCTATGAAATGTATGGCATTGGCCACTGGCCTTTTTAACAGCTTATTAGCCAATAACAGGCTTACTAGGATCTACTAACTTCCTATGAATAGTCATAAGAATTTAGCAATTGCTAACGAGACATGTTTTCTATGCCAGAAACAGTCACAATATAACTGTATACAGTTTTTGTTAAGGCTTACTATAACGTAACAACTGAATGTTGTAGCCAGCTAAGTGTTTATCTATCTTGACACAAAACACATTCACGGATGCACACTATCTACCAGAAACAGTTGCAATATAACTGTAAACTGTTTTATTTCAGGCTTACTATACAGATACTGATGGTTTGAGCCAGTAAAGTTTTCATCTATACGGAATAATTCATAATGCGTACTTTTCTTCGCCTGCGAGGAGATACGAACTCGGGAGCTATAGTTGGCAGGTCTGTTTCTCAAAACACTGCGCTATTTAACAAGGTGTAGTCAGTCACTCAGTAAGAGACATTCGCTGCTCTTGGCCGGCTCCGCTTACACGGTCTGGCAAAAATGGTTAGAGGAAAAAAGGGTTTGAGGAACTCAACAACATGTTCAAGTTGTTGACTTGACCTCAAAATTCCTCAGATCTCAATCCAGTCGAGCATCTGTGGGATGAGCTGGACAAACAGGTCCGATCCATGGAGGCCCCACCTCGCAACGTACAGGACTTAAAGGATCTGCTGCTAACATCTTGATACCACCAGATAACACAGTACACCTTCAGAGGTCTAGAGTCCATGTCTCAATTGGTCAGGGCTGTTTCGGCGGCAAAAGGGGGACCTGCAGTACATAATATTAGGCAGGAGGTCATAATGTTATGGCTGATCGGTATGTGTGTGTGTGTGTATACACTCACCTAAAGGATTATTATGAACACCTGTTAAATTTCTCATTAATGCAATTATTTAATCAACCAATCATATGGCAGTTGCTTCAATGCATTTAGGGGTGTGGTCCTGGTCAAGACAATCTCCTGAACTCCAAACTGAATGTCAGAATGGGAAAGAAAGGTGATTTAAGCAATTTTGAGCGTGGCATGGTTGTTGGTGCCAGATGGGCCGGTCTGAGTTTTCACAATCTGCTCAGTTACTGGGATTTTCACGCACAACCATTTCTAGGGTTCAAAGAGAATGGTGTGAAAAGGGAAAAACATCCAGTATGCGGCAGTCCTGTGGGCGAAAATGCCTTGTTGATGGTCAGAGGAGAATGGGCCGACTGATTGAAGCTGATAGAAGAGCAACTTTGACTGAAATAACCACTTGTTACAACCGAGGTATGCAGCAAAGCATTTGTGAAGCCACAACACGCACAACCTTGAGGCAGATGGGCTACAACAGCAGAAGACCCCACCGGGTGCCACTCATCTCCACTACAAATTGGAAAAAGAGGCTACAATTTACACAAGCTCACCAAAATTGGACAGTTGAAGACTGGAAGAATATTGCCTGGTCTGATGAGTCTCCATTTCTGTTGAGACATTCAGATGGTAGAGTCAGAATTTGGCGTAAACAGAATGAGAACATGGATCCATCATGCCTTGTTACCACTGTACAGGCTGGTGGTGGTGGTGTAATGGTGTGGGGGATGTTTTCTTGGCCCCTTAGTGCCAATTGGGCATCGTTTAAATGCCACAGCCTACCTGAGCATTGTTTCTGACCATGTCCATCCCTTTATGACCACCATGTACCCATCCTCTGATGGCCACTTCCAGCAGGATAATGCACCATGTCACAAAGCTCGAATCATTTCAAATTGGTTTCTTGAACATGACAATGAGTTCACTGTACTGAAATGGCCCCCACAGTCACCAGATCTCAACCCAATAGAGCATCTTTGGGATGTGGTGGAACGGGAGCTTCGTGCCCTGGATGTGCATCCCACAAATCTCCATCAACTGCAAGAGGCTATCCTATCAATATGGGCCAACATTTCTAAAGAATGCTTTCAGCACCTTGTTGAATCAATTCCATGTAGAATTAAGGCAGTTCTGAAGGCGAAAGGGGGTCAAACACAGTATTAGTATGGTATTCCTAATAATCCTTTAGGTGAGTGTATGTATGTATGTGTAATATATGTATGTATATCTGTCATTTCTAAAAGAGGCTTGCATTGATCTGACAATAGTCAAAACAAGATCTTTAACAAGTAACAACCTGACAAGAGCTACCTATGATTTTCCTCATGAAATCATCTTTACATTTTTTCTATAGCTATCTCACCATACAGAATCCAAGCAACAGTCTTCTGCCCCCTCTATGTGCATAAATAGTAATTGACATTGCCAATCAATCACTTGGCGAAGAATATGGAAAGAATGCTCGTATAGAGCCTGCTTTCATGGTACGTTTTTTCCATTGTTTTATTTTAGGTTCTCTAAAAGTGTGCTGTATAAAGAAGGAAGTATCCACATTCTCTGCTCTGAAGGAAATAAATCAGGACTCTTTGGGTAAGCAGAGAGAATAGGGAGGCTTAAGAGCTCTACGGATGTTCATTTACATGTCCTGTTTTAAAACCAAATGTCCCTTACAGCACAATAATAATTAAAAGATACATTTGGTATTTTGCCTTTGCCTGTTCTGAAGAAAAACAAGACACGCCTTTGTGCTTTCCTTCTCTTATCATTGTCCACACTGCAGGTCTATCATCTCCATCCCTCCCACTCCTTAGTGCTAGCAGCACCACACAGTGCTGGGCAGTGTTCACATGTGGTGCAGGAAAAGAAGAGGCAGGCACACGGATCCCCTTATTAGGCTTTGGGCAAATATTATGCATTCAGTATGGAGAGGCCCAGCTAGCGTACAGAGGAGAAAGAGCTAGGTAGGGAGAGAGAGAGGCCCAGCTAGCGTACAGAGGAGAAAGGGCTAGGTTGGGAGAGAGAGGCCCAGCTAGCATACAGAGGAGAAAGGGCTAGGTAGGGAGAGAGAGGTCCAGCTAGCGTAACAGAGGAGAAAAGGCTAGGGAGGGAGAGAGAGACCTGGAGAGGGGCAGTGAGATGAGCCCATTAACAATCACTTGTGTTTGTTATGGAAGTAATTGTGTCCTCAGTATTGGCATCAGTCTTGTTGTGTTTAGGTCTGTTGTATATTTTTCCCCATCTGTGGGGAGATTTCCTCTGTGATACTCTAAGGGAGCCAATTTTTTCTCCTTCCTCAGATTTATCCATATAAGTTATTGCTTCGAGACTAATTTGCTCCTCGGTATTTTGACCCTGTTATCCCATTGAGTTCTGGGCACAGACATGCCTTTACCCATGAAGTGACTTGCTCTGTTTGGTGGAAACTCTATGACACAACTGTTCAACAGACTCCTGGACTCCCTTTTCCCACACCCTCCCGACCCCCTCAGAGATTTGAAGGTCATGAAAGGGCACAGCCTGAGATTCACTTCTTGGGAAGCAGTCATTTAAAAAAAAAAAGGACACAAATGACAACTTGTACATGGCATCAATTCTCAGCTCTCATGGGTAAATGTTCCCAGCTTTCCCTGAACTAGGCCTTGTTGTGAAATAATAGCTAACACTAAGACTGTGGTCTCATCGTCACACCTTCTCAAAGTATAGTCTTCTTGGATAATTCAAAATACATTTTAAACTTCATCCAACGTTTGTAAATGAAAAGATGGCCATCGAAAATCCCCGTATTGGTTCTAGTGCGACGTGCCCAACCTTCCAACAGCTGAGCATTTGTGTGGAGACGATTGGGGGCAGGGGACGGGGGCTGTTGGAACAAAAGGTGTGTATGGGCAGCTGCCATCACACGTACAGCAGCTTGCCAATCCCAAAGGAAAATGTACACACACGTGTTGGGTGGGGGGGGCTCACAGACAGCTCAACCCCCCCCCCCCCCCCCCCCCCCCACCATCCCATCACACTGACCGCGCCCCTCCCATCCAATCACACTGACCCCGCTCCTCCCATCCAATCACACTGACCCCGCTCCTCCCATCCAACCACACTGACCCCGCCCCACCCATCCAACCAACCTCTCCATTACCACTATGGACACTGATGAATTGGTGCCAGTTGCTGAAGGCTTATTAGGGCAAAGGGTGACCTGGGAGGAGTATGACAGGGAGGGGGTTGACCAAGGGATGGGTGGGGGTTGTCCAGTGGGTAGGGGGCCTGGGGAGTGGGTATTCAGTGTGAGTGGCACTGCTGCAGTTGTCATTTCCACCAGTTGTGTGCAGGACAGGATACGCCACACTTTGTGGGGACACCTCTTACTTGGGAATATGACTGAACTTTGACTGGGAATACCTCGGGAGCCACTGTTAGCTGAGAGTCTTGAGTTCCACTGGGGGTTTTTGCGGTTTCCTTTTAAATTCTTCCAAGTTATGCTTCAGATTTGACTGCTTTTCACTGATCCACCAAGGGTAAGGGCAACATACATCGGCACTGTATTTTTATTGAAGTTTTGTCACTTCCATTCAAAATGAATCAGTTGTTGCTCCAACTAAATGTCTGATAAATGTAAACAAAAAACAATGGCCCTGACAACAGTTGTTGCCTGAAGTGTTGCTAAATGTATTGCCCAATGAGGCCTTTGTTGTTTCATAAAGTATCCAAAAAGTTCAGTTCTTACTTTAGGGCAGTGTTCCCAAACCTAGGGGTCATGACCCGATGTGGAGTCACATGGTTTATAAATGGGATTGTGATAGATGAATAACTTCCAGAATTATAATAAACTAAATGGGGTTTCTTTCTACAAATGTAAATCCAGCGTTTTAACCTTTTAAACTAGACAATAAGGACGACCCCATTCCTGAAAGATTAGGCTCTCAGAACACTTGTCTTCTATTTCTCCCAGACCTCTTCTAGAACAGAGTGGAAATAACCAGGCTGTAATGGAAAGTGGTTTTTCTTCAATGAAGTTTGTGCACTATTAATGCCTGGTGACTTCTTTAGTTTTCCCAACTTCCCAAAACTATTAAATTAATTTCAATAAGTAAGTCCTTTAGATTCTAATATATTTAATATATTTTCTTTTTGTAATTTTTAATATTATTATTATTGTTAAATCAGCAAAATAATTTGACTAACTTTCCTGGCTCCAATACATAAAAAGTCAGTTTTGTTTGTTACATTCTGGGGTCACAAAATTCATTTTTTATAATTTTTTTCTCCACCCATATGCTTTAGTACATTATCAGTACAGGAAGCTGGTAATCAGGGGACTTAACGAGACCGATAGCAAACAATGTGAGGTGGGTAACTGTGTGCCTTGTGCTTCCGGCCAACCAGAGTGGAGCCACACATCTGCCAGTATTCTTTATGGGTGGTTTGGTAAATGTGGCCTATGCCATGTGTTCCTCAACTGTTGTCACAGCTCATGTGCCAGTATGCTTAAATTACATGTTTATTTGACTGATTTATGCAACCAGCTTTCCTCTAAGACCAACAATATCTTGTAAACCAAGGGTGTGCTTTTGAACCCTAATAGTTTTAAACATTGTGCCAAAATGCTGTGAAATATGGCCTTGCTGTATCATTCATTTTGTCATGACTGTCAGATGAATAACTCTGTCAAGTTACTGATCTGTGAAGTATGGTTAGTTAACTAATTTTCCAAGTTTCCAGTACAATTGGTTCCAATAAGTCTTTGAGATACGATCTGAAAGGAGTGATGTTTAAGTCATGTACATTCTGCTTCATTGATTTATTTTAATATAGCACTCTTTGCAAGTCACTGATCATATCATTTTAGCTAAATGCCCGGCTGATGTTCATGCAGCCTAGGAAGACTCCTCAGAAGAATACCAGAATGGGGAAAACTACTATATGAGAATTGTCTGGGCAAGTGCATAGAATATGTGCAGGGCAGTCGGTTAGACTCTATGAGGTTAGTGAAATAATCTTGATTGTCTAACTTTCTGATATAATTTCAGTTGTTACACATTCTTTATAAATACATCTTAAACACCATCTATAACAGTTGTACTTAACATGGGTTATTTCCAGAAGTACAATGTGTTTGAAAAAGCAGAATAAAAAAGATTTAAATAAAAATGTCATTAACTTTGATACAACTTAACTTTGATTCACTTGAGACATTTAAAACCAGGGAAACAGTTTAGACTCCCAAAAGTATTTGTACACCCACTCACGTGAAGTATTAAAAATAAACAAACCAGATTCTATTTTGTGAAAGACGTCTATATTTAGATGCCAGTCAACTATCTTAATCTCGTCTATCCACTCTTGTTGGACCTTATTGAAAGCTGGTGACAACTGACGCTTGCACACACCGACCAGACCACATATGCCCTCTCTGCGAATGTCACATTGATGTAATCAGCATTTTGTCTAGAGGGCGTTTTTCCTCACAGACTTTCAGCGCTGCCTGGCCCTCCTCTGACGTGAGGTAAAAGGGATGATGGGGGAAGGGGCATCCATGGTTTCCACAAAAGAAATGCTGAGAATGAAACAAAACATTCTGAATTGAGTTTCGCCATTCCACATATACTGCAGAAGAACCATTGGAAAGCAACTAAGGGATACTTACTTAGCCAGTAACAGACTTTACCCAGGCAATAAGAAATACTTTACCCAGGCAATAAGACATACTTTACCCAGGCAATAAGACATACTTTACCCAGGCAATAAGAAATACTTTACCCAGGTAATAAGAAATCCTTTACCCAGGTAATAAGAAATCCTTTACCCAGGCAATAAGAAATCCTTTACCCAGGCAATAAGAAATACTTTACCCAGGCAATAAGAAATACTTTACCCAGGCAATAAGAAATCCTTTACCCAGGCAATAAGAAATACTTTACCCAGGCAATAAGAAATACTTTACCCAGGCAATAAGAAATACTTTACCCAGGCAATAAGAAATACTTTACCCAGGCACGTGTGGGTTCATTCTGTTCTGACTCAGCTTCAGGAACATTCCAGATGAATAGGAGAAGTAGCCACCTCCCAGGATGGATGGGTGAGGTCCTGTTTTTTCATGAGACTGTGCTGTCACCCGACAGGTTCAACCACATCGTCAACCATAATGACCCTTTGAAACAGACAAAGCTTTTCTGAATATCAAACCTGACAAGTCTTATTTGGAGCTCATTTTTGTCCTCCAGATTAACAAGCTTTGTGCCATTGAATGTCTTGCTTTTGTTTGCACAGATAAGTGAGAGTGTATACCATCATATACACCTGTTTTTTTTCCAAGAGTTTTGTCATAATTCTTGTATGTTCCGTAGCTTTAGTTCTGGGACAGGTGCTGTAAGGTATTTGGCCTGTGTTTATGTATCAAGTAGGTGTGTCTTTGAGTGTGTGTGTGAGTGTATGTTGTTGGGAGTCGACTGCAGTATTGACTGGGCTGGCAGCGGGGGCGTAATTCACTAGCCGAGGAGAGCAGATCTCTTTACAGTCCCTTCTATCCCCCTCCCGCCGCCTCCTGTCCCACCTCCTCCTAGAAGTGCTGCCCTTGCACTGCAGCTACCCCCTCACAAAAGACCCACCCTGTGACTGTGACTAAGAGGAGGTGGAGGGGATTCAATTCCCCACCGGTGTCAGCAGGGTAGATGGAGACACGGCCAAACAGCCGACGCCCAGGCCTCTCCTATCTGCTCCTCCTCAGAGGAGGTCTACCATGATCCGTTTGACCTCCATGTCACGGGCCCAGATTCTCCCTCACGCAACGCTTCCCTAACAAGCCACAATAGCCACTCCGCAATGCCCCTGACCAAACAGCCGGTCAGTCAACAGGCAGAGCGGAGTGGGGCCGGCCAAGCGGAACCGCTGTCTGGGAACACATGGCAACAGGCTGTAAATGTCACACAGCTGGTGCCGGCAGTACAGTCCGAGGTTGGGGTGAAAGCCGCGCAGTCCCACTGGGCAGAAAGAGAACCATCAGTGGCCTGGTTATTGCCATGTGTGTGCTTGTCTGTCTGCCTCAATGAAGCTCTGTCTAATCAGGACTCATTCCCCTCAGCTCAGGTGCTCCCAGTGCCTCAGTGGTAGATGGCAATGATTGTATGCTACACTGGCATGGCACTCTGATTTGAAGGGATTCAATTCGATTCTGAGTACAGATTTCATTTGCATGGTGCAGCCCAATTATGTTTCATCGTTCACACTAGGAGGACTGATCCTGCATTCAACCTAGCTAGGGTGACAGTGGTGGTACTAAGGTATTGATTTGCCTGAACCACAACCCAAGAGGGAGATCTTTCTTGTTGATAGCCTCCCCCAGAGTTGCTGGCCCCACGTGGTGGAGATGGGAGATTCAGGCTGCTCCCTAACTTGAGACCTGAGACAAGCTGTAGATGAGTCCTTTGACATTGGTGATGTCTGCCAACAAGGTCTTGCCTGGCCATCCAAAGCACTCGAAGCTAAGCATGTAACTACATTCAATGAACAGAATGGCTCAGTGTTGGTTCATTTCCAGAGCGGTGACCTGATTTGAAAGGTTCCTTTTCTCCTGGTATGGGTGTCAGTAACGTTCCTAAGCATTGTAGTGTTGCGGTGTTATGGGCTGTTATGTTATGAGCAGGCTGTGGTCTGTCCTGGCAGGCTCTAGTGCCGAGTGGTGAGGGAAGGTGATGGATTTCTCAGCACTGCTTTGGCCTGACTCCATAAGGCAGCAGTCCCCCCACACTTGCTGCTATCTCTGGGATCCAGGCAGCTCTTATACATCAACTTCTGCACAGGAACAAAAGACATGGAAACACACACACACAGTTGCTAGGTTGACACACATATATCCCACTTCACTGCCAGGCTGACAGTACTAACACATACGCTGAGAGAATGACGCATGCAGTGTACATGCTCAACACTTCCCTGACACACACACACACACACACCTTTTCCCATATGCCCTGCTACAGTCGCATTTCAGTGTTGTTTGGCTGCGTGTCATGATTCAGTCGTGACCCCAGTGCCTCTGCACTGTGGGTTATAATTATATTCACGAATAAGTATTGTAATATGCCATTTAGCAGACACTGTTATCCATGTATCAGTGGCCCCAGCAGGGATTGAACCCAGAAACTTCGGCATTGCAAGCAGCTTGCGCTACTGAATGAGCCAGACAAGATATAAGCCATGATGTGAGGAATGGGCAAGGTGGTGTTGCTTACTGTACTACTCCACCTTAGAGACACCGGACCTGCTCCCACACCGCCCGAACACATCAACCTTTGGAAATGGTTGAGAAATCGGTAAAACATTTTCTGATCTTACGCATTTCCTGGATAGAGCACCGCTGTGTAGCCAATTTCTTTCTTTTATGGATTGTTCTGTTACATGTGAATGCCTCAGGGTTCTGACTTGGCATTCAAAGATCAAATATCCATGTAGTGTACATGTTGGTATGTTAGTGGGTATAATCTTGGGCATAATCTTGGTGTTCCTCACAGCTATATGCGAGGAACACCAGAGAATCGCTTTCATCAGAGTTTGTTGGTTCCTTCTCAAAAGTCTCTCTCACTCATTCCGTAGTTCAGACAGTCTGTAGACACACTCCAGGCTGTCTGACTTCACTGTGAAAGGAGAAATTATGTCAGACATCAGACCTGGGAAGCTGCCTCCCAGACCATAAAGGGTTAAAGTTCAAGGCTTGGCCACCCCCGGCAGATAAAGTAGCCTTTTCATGTGTGATCTGCCCGCAGCCCAAAACAAATCCCACTGAGTGCTGCCTTTGAACTGTAAACCAGTGCTCCTATCAAGTCAAATATGATTTGTCGCGTGCTACATTAACAACAGGGTTAGACTAACAATGCTTCCGCATGTTAGAACCTCTGATTACTCTGAAGTGATTTACTATCAGGCCTGGGAATTGTCTGTACTTAAGGCAATGTAATTTGTATTGCGATTTCCACTTCAGTACTATCATTGCTATACTTGGGTGCCAAGAGACTTTTTGAAATTAGAAATGATACAATATTATAGAATTGGCCACTTTCTATCTAGGAGTTAAGCATATCAAGGTAAGTTGCTTCAATCAAAAGCTTAAGTGGACAAGCTAGCAACATGCTGATCAAACTGAACAGTTTATTAAATAGTTAGCAATCAGATATCCAAATCAGTAAATCCAAACTTCAATTTCAGCGTTTGGCACATAATTCAGTGGCGTTAGAGTCATTTCAGTTAAAACCCTTCTCTTCTATGTTCTTATGAATATAATAACACCCATGGAATTTCTCCTGGTAGTATAGCAATCTTCGTCTGGTAGTATAGCATACTACTCCATCAGGTGGTCAATTTTAAATAAGAACTGACGTTGCCTCAAGTTTTTTTTTGTCAAGGTTAACTTTGTAACAAAACAATATTGGCACTAATGTCCTGCCTCCAAGAGAAACGCTTAATTCATAGAGAACTTGTTGCTGTAGCAAACGCAATCGCATCAACTGAAAGGAAATGTGTGGTCTGTGCACATGCCAACACAGAGTCTCTTCTATCACATCATTGTTTGCTTTTATTGTAATGGAAGCCGAGCCGGCGTTAATCAGGGGGTGTCTTTCCTTCTATTCTCGCAGGTAGGGATACTGTCAACAGTGTGGGGGATGCATTGTTGAAACTGCACTCAAGGCAGTCTAGATGCACTCACTCTCTAATGCAACGACTTGGCTCCCACTGTTGGGTGTGTGTTTTGTGTGAGTGTGTGTGTGTGTTTGTGTATACTCAGACTGGATGTATATATAGACCTCTATTTTTAAGACTTAAGCACAAATGGTAGTAGTGGCTTAAAATGGTCCAGGCCTCTGTTGACATTCCTGGCATTCATTCATGCAGATATATATATATACACACACACTTTGCGCTCACTCATTTAGTTTGCTAAACAATTACTTAAACACAATTCTGTGCCTTTAGGAAGTGTTAAGTCCTCTTCACTTTCTACACATTTTGCTGTGTTATAGGTTTAATTTTTGTTTAAATTACAAAGCAAAAAATATGTTTTTAGGAATTTGTGGCAATTTATCGAAAATAAATACATTTCACTACTTTACAGAAGTGCCTTTTGTAACGAATAAACGTTTGCCTCTACCAGCTTTGCACATCTGAATTTGGGCAGTTTCTCCATTTCTTCTTTGTAGTCTCTGTCAGATTGGATGGGGAGCATCAGTGAGCTGTGATCTTCAGGTCTCCCCACATATGTTCAGTGGGGTTTCAAGTCCTTTAGCTGGGCCACTTAAGGACATCACAAACTTGTCCAAAGCCATTCCAGTGTTGTCTTTGCTGTATGCTTCAGGTCGTTGTTGTGATGAAAGATTAATCTTTGCCCCAGAGGTCCTATGCAATCTGGATCAGGTTTTCTTAAAAACTCTTACTCCTTCCCTGATGGCTGACCTGACTCCCAGCTCCTGCCACTGATGTATTCAACATAGCATGATGCTACAACTCCTTGGTTTACCTTAGAGATGGCATTAGCCATGTGATGAGCAGGACTTTCTTCCATTTGAAAATGATGGATCCCACTGTGCTCATAGGATCTTTCAATGCTTTAGCCGTGTTTTTTTTATCACCTTTTTTGCACTGGGAAGCACTCACACAACACCAGAGTCTTGAATTGTAGAATTATGCTTGATGTTGCACCTTATAAAGACTGGTGTTTGCCTTTCTAAATAATGTCCAATCAATAGAATTGGTCACAGGTACAATCCAATCTAAAGACATCTCAAGGCTAATCAAAGGACATTGGGCTCATTTTGGTCTGAGTGCTTATATATACTGTATGTGAGATTTCAATTTTAAATGTTTAAAACATTACGGGGTATCGTGTGTAGATTGATAGGGGGACAAATAATGCAATCAACTGTAAATTAAGTCTTTAAGACAACAAATCGTAGAGAAAGTGAAGGGGTTTGAATACTTTCCGAAGGCACAAAATTACCGATTTAAATTAAATGATTCCTGCTTTTGTTAAAGGTGCATACAAATGTGGAGCTGTTTCGAATGTCCGCTGTATAAACAAAAGCAACTCTGCTGTAGCTCTAATGATAACATTGCTGGTTTAGTGACTGAACCCAATAGCTCTGAGCCCGAGGGTCCCACCCATTTGTGGCTAGGTGAGCAGCCTTGCTGGGCCACGAGGCCCTGCTCTGCCTTCCTTTGGTTAATCACATGCAGCACGTAAGGCCAGGCAGTCGGCGCAGCGCCATGGGCGACCAGCCGATCGGTGATGTGGCGCTGATGCCTCTAATGAAGCTGACACAGCACGGCCTCCCTCCCAGTGGCCTCCCCGAGGGACTCCTACTCTGCAGCATGAGCCTGCCACCCCCCCCCCCCCCCCATGGAAAACACTAACCCCAAGAGAAGTGTTCCCCATCCCTACGTTCCCAGCGCCACCGCTGCTCTTTCAAAGCGTTCTTTTAGTTGGTCCCAAAGTAACCCCTTAAATGCGTCTCTTCAGGTTTCTCCGGAGTACTGTGGGGGTTTAAAGGCAGAGATGGTGTTGACGATGAGTGACTTTGGCAGGCACGCTGTGGGAACTGCTCCTCCAACTCCTGAATGTTGTACTGACCAAACGCTCTCTTCTGTTCTCCAGGAGTAACACCTGCAGTAAAGTGGGGAAGAGGATCAGTAGATGAGCTGCCGCCGTCTAGACCATGATCTGAAGGCCCCAAGCACGTGGACCCATCGTCTATTCTTTCTGCTGTGGGAGTGACCACTCCTAGACCAGCTGCCTCTGACAGGTGGAGCCCAAGGAGAGAGTGGCAAAGAGTGCCTAGCCCACCAACCACCGACGCAGGACAGCCGTGCCCTCTGACCCCGCCACGCCCCCTGCCCCTCCCACCGCCACACAGGAACTATGGGGAGGAAAAAGATTCAGATCCAGAGGATCACTGACGAACGGAACCGACAGGTGATTCTTAACTGTGTGTTTGTGTGTTGTGGTTTAGATAATGTTTCTTTGTACATCAGAACCCTGTCATGCATATGACTTCACAGATGTTTTCCCTAGCGGATGAGAAGGTAGATGATCTTTTCAACTGACTTGACCTCTTAATGCCTGCTTATTGGGTAACGGATGTGATGCGTCTCCGGTCCCAAGAAATGGTCAAAGCTGAGTAGGACCTAAGCATTTTAGACACTAGCGGCTGGCCGAAGGTCCTGACATCATCCCAAATTCAAAAATACATCTGGATTTTCATAGAATAACACATGCCACAAGCGTTATGTTGATTCCTCAATTGAAAAGCAGTTAAGAGAAATATTTGTGATCCATCATCTTACAACATACTGTCAATGGCACAAATGAATTGGAGAGAACCTAAAGCCATGTCCCCAAGGGTGATTCAACCCTGATTGAAATTCAACAGCATGTGGATTCCTCAACAGTTGAGGAAAGCAAGTATGACAACCAGTAGTATTTTTGACATGGTAATAATGGCTAACAAAGTAAAAAGGCCAACACTGCAGAGAGACCACCCTCTGTAGAACTAAGAGGAACAGTGATGGTTAGGAAACAATTCATCTCTCCCATGGAGGTTGTCTTATTCTGTCCTTCTGTGCCGTTGGTTTCTTGCAGTTCTATTGTTATTGTCGGTTATATTCAGCTTGTTTGTCCTGGCATTCATGTCAAAGGATGGATCGAGACTCATTATTGTCCAGGACTCGCTGTATCTCACACCTCTCTCAATCTTAGGATTTGTCTTTATGATAAAGCGCCTTATAATTCTTCTGAAAAGAATAGGAATTGTATTGTTTATCAGCTCTGTGAGCCTTCCTTCCAACTGTCCTCATTGAACTTCCCACAATCTGTCATTTCCTCCGCCACATAAGACTTCTTTTCTCTCTGTGTGTCTGTGTGTGCATGACGAGATGATTGTGGGAGTGTGTGAGGGGGTTTGGGAGGAGGGGGTGGTAGGCGGTTGCCCATGGATACGACCCCAATATAATTTGATTTGTGGCAGCGGGAAGCAATGAGCGAGCAAGTATGAAGGAGGGAGGAAAGGAGTAGAAAAGGATGGAGAGAGAGAGAGTGTGAGAGATAGGGAGGGGGAAGGAGGGATGAGGAGAAAAGAACACTAGCTGGCTCCTGCCCTTCTGTGCTGCATCAGGATAACATGGCGGGCGCTCAACCAATTAAAGACAGGGGAAGGCGAGATGGGGGGGAGGGAGGGAGGGGGGTGGGGTGAGGGAGGGAGGGGAGAGAGAGAGAGAGAGAGGGAGAGAGACATTGAAGGTTTCACATGGCAGCTGTAGAATGTGCCTGTATGGTTCCTTTCCGTGCGTCTCTTTCCTGGTGTTCCTCTGTGATCCTGTCTACAGTAACACAAACAAACTAACCCCCCCGGGTGTCTGTCCGCGAATGTCACAGTTCCACGGCGGTGCTAATGAGCAACACCCCTGCGGGACCTCCACACTGTTGGCGCTTTTCGTTTGGGCCCTTTTTTGCCCGTCAAGCCTGTTGTGTCCTTCATTCACGCGTTCATTGTTTGCTGAGGTTAATGTTTCTCTACTGGGTATCCCCCCCACTGGATTACGTTTATCCACGTATCACACTGTATCACACTGCATCACACTGTATCACACTGCATCACACTGTATCACACATTCCTTGACTTCTGCAGTGTTAGTAATGTTGTTTTTCTTTTCTTCTCTCCCCATCTCCATTCTAACCCACCGCCCCGCAACTCTTCCACCTCTAATGGACCACATTCCCGCAACGCGCATCGCCCTTCCAGGTGACGTTCACCAAGAGGAAGTTTGGCCTGATGAAGAAGGCTTACGAGCTGAGCGTGCTGTGTGACTGCGAGATCGCCCTCATCATCTTCAACCACTCCAACAAGCTGTTCCAGTACGCCAGCACAGACATGGACAAGGTCCTGCTCAAATACACGGAGTACAACGAGCCCCACGAGAGCCGGACCAACGCTGACATCATCGAGGTAATGAGGGATGAGGGGACCTTACTGGCAGGGGGAGGACGGACGGGGTGGCTGTGTGTTTGAAGGTAGTGTCAGAGGCCAGGGAAGCAGGAATGGATGAGGTATGGCATTCAAGAACAGCGCCTTACAGGAGAGGTCTGAAGAAGAGGGCTCACTCCGTTTCGTTTAATTTTGTCATTGTCATACGCTTGTTTGGAAGGCAGTCTGGATTGTTATAACGTTTTCCTGTGAAAGTCAGTACATTTTTATGATTGTTAATGACATGCTGTGCATTTCCTTCGGATGGTGTTATTGAAGGATCTTTTTTTTGTTTTCAGACAATACACTATAACGACAAAGCGAAAACAAGTTCTTAGAATGTATTCAGACCCTTTATTCAGTCCTTTGTTGAAGTGCCTCTGGCAGTGATCACAGCTTTGAGTCTGCTTAGATATGCCTTTGTCTTTACGTACCTGGATTTCTATTTCGATTTCATTCCTACTTGTAGATCCTCATAAGCTCTGGCAGATTGGACATTGGTGAACTGGGATTTTCAGGTCTGGGTTTTAGCTAAGCCACTTAATGACATACACAGGTGATGAGCACTTCTTTGTTTTTGCCAGGCATAGCGTTTGGCATTCAGGCCAAGTAATTCGATTTTTGTCTCGTCAGACTCTTTCTATTCATGCTCTGAGAGTCTTTCAGGCAGCATGTAATATGCTTTTTACTTAGCAGTCACTTGCACCACTCTACCATAAATGCCTGATGAATGGAGTGGTTCATAGATAGTTGTCCTCTGGCAGGTTCTCCCATCTCTGCAGAGAAACTCTGAAGCTCTGTTTGAGTGACCATTGGATTCTTGGTCACCTCCCTGACCCAGGCCCTTCTTGCCTGGTTACTTAGTTTGGCTGGAAGGCTAGCTGTAGAAAGAGTCTTGGTGGTTCCAAACTTCTTCCATTTCACAATGGTGAAGCCCACTGTGTTCCTGGGAACATTCAACGCATTAGCAAATGTATCTTCCCAGTTCTACTGTATGCCTCGACCCCATCTAGGAGGTATTTTTGGGAGGTTTTAGCTCTGACATGCACAGAAAATTGTTGCATGTTATATAGACGGGTTTGCCTTTCTAAATCATGTTCAATCAGTTGAATTTGCCACAGGTGGATGCCAATGAAAATCTAAAGGCAACGAAAGGATGAAAAAGGACACTGGGCACATCTGAGCTCTATTTGGAGTGCTGTGGCAAAGGGTTGGAATTACTACATACATGACATTTTTCAGTTTTTCCTTTTTGGCACACATTTCTAAAAACATGTTTTCCCTTGTCATTATGGGGTACTGTGAGTATATTGATGGCAAACAAATATGTATTGAAACAATTTTAAATGAAGTCTATAACAACAAAAAATGTGGAGCAAGTGAAGGTGTCTGAATACTTTCTGAAGGCACAGTATTCATGCTTGAATGATTCCTGTGACCTGCTGATATCCTTATTTCCAGAGCCGTTTCATTTCTAACTACCATTCTGGTGTAGACAAGCGCTTCCTGTCTAAATATATCAACTCCATCAGCTCTGTATTGATGTAGCCGGAGTGAGGGTTGTTGTTCTTGTTCTTTGATTGCGGAGGGTGGAGGGGTGGGTTAGTGGTATTAGATAAGAGTGTTTCGGTTTGCTTTGTTTTTTGTTGTTTTATTTGCTTGTGCTGTTCTCTGTGGAATCCAGGGTTGTTTGGATGTTGTTAGTCATAGCTGGAGGAGATTCAGAACATGCAACATACACAAGATACAAGCCTTTGTTATTAAAATCATTCATCCCTCTTCTAAGCAAATGTCTTGTGAGAGACATACATTTAATGGGCCACTACAGTATCTTCCCTGACTATACCTAGAGTGAGAGAACGGCTTTGGGCGTATTCAGAAGGCCCTAGAAGTAAACCGCTTTGCTGTGGCCAAGTCCAGTGTACATCGATCAAAGCCTGGCTGGCTGCCTGTTGTCTGGGATCATGGAGGGAGGGCAGAGGTAGGGACAGCTGGACCTGCTGTCACCACCCCCTGATCTTGGCCGGGCCTCCAAGGCCACTTCAACCACGAGCCTCCGGTCCCGCTGGAAGCACGCTGTCACAAAATGGTGGGCTTCATGGATGAGGAGGAGGAGGAGCAGCAAAGAGATACAGTCTCTAGATTGGGAACGTGAATGAGACCACATTGTTGTAGGCTATGGTTTACGTGAATTCATTACAAACGGGCAGATGGCATTCAAATAGCCAATAAAACTGAACTTGCAGCTTATAATTCATATGCAAAGCTGTGAAAAAGTATTTTCCTTAGCTTTCCGATTATCCTTTACGCTGTCATCAGATCTTCCTAATATCAGGATAATATCAAGGGAACCTACGGGTGTAAATAAATAACACAACATTTTGATCTATTTAATTTAATGTACAACATCGTATTTCTGTATCCCCCATGTACACCCAGTATGTGGATATGCCACCTTAAGATACAATGCAATGACGACAACCGACCGCTTCATGTAGTTCAGCCATAGTCAGAGAAAAGATCTGGTGCCAAGGCTGGCACACTAGGGTGTTTGTCTTGGCATGCCAGGAAATATGATCATAAGAAGGGAACAACTGAAATTGCATTGGTTTTCCTAAATAGCTACAGCTTGGGACCTGATACTATTTAAGAGGGTATTATTTAGGCCTATGCAAAGATAATGTGATTTGAGTACGTTAAAACATTTTAATGTTAAAACCAGAATTAGAGCGTGCCTGAGATGGACAATGTATTTCTTTTAAAATTCACAACCCATGCTTCACTTCAGGAACAATTTAGTATTTATTTTATACATTTATTTTATTAATTTCATTACATTTCTTCTGTCTTGAGCACTAAGTGTTGAGTACGTTTGGTGAATGGTTTTAGTTCGTGAGCCCACGATTTGGTGACAGGACTCTGAGGTCTGGCACTTCTCAGAAATGTTGGTTTCACTTCGAATAGCAAATTATACTGAGTTTGTTTTGTCATTCATTTATAATGTCAATCTTTCCAGCCGTTTTCCCCACCATAACTATACACAGTTAAAGTGAAAAATATCATACTATGGTTTCATATATCCTGTGGAAATGTCAAGAAATATCTGATTTCTACTTGTTCCTTGTGTAAATACAGCTGTTTCTGTCTGGACCACACATAGGAGGGAAACTCATGATACAGTTAATTGTGTCAAGTTTGCTGGTGCATGTTTCAGAAGGAGCCAGTTGTACGCTATTGCCGACCCTCTATGTAGTGGTTGATCAGTCTCTCAAAAATGCTGTGGAGGAATTTTAGCCACTCTCAGACAATGTTGCTTTCAGCAGAATTCACGGTTCCTTCAATGACGTCTAGTTGTTCAGGTCCTGAGGGCATGACATGACCACCACCGTGCCTGACCGTTGATATAGGGTAAACACTGGGGAGTGCACTGTTTGGTTTTCCCCAGACATAACAGGACCTGTGTTGTTCCAAATGTCAACTCAAGTTTGCCAAAACACACCCGGGGCAGGAGCACCTGTCAAGAATCCTCAATACTCCTGGAAGCAAGTTCTATGGACAGATGGGTCAAAAGTGAAGCTTTTCGGACAAAATGGGTTCCGTTATGTTTAGTGGAAACCAAACACTGCATTGAGTAAGCCTTTTTATTTTGGGAATACCACTTCACTGGCTCTTAAATTCATTGCTTGGTACAGTTGCAGATTATCATGTGGATTGACTGAGAAGACATTCAGAGTATATGACGATGTCTCTTAGTCTGTCTGTTTTAAGTTTTCTCTCTCTGTCTTTCTGTTTGTCTCTCAGTCACTTCCTTTCTGTCTCTTTCTGTGTTTTGCTCTGTGTTTTAGGTTCTCTCCCTGTCTCCCTCTCTGCTTCTCTCTCTTCTGCCTCTCTCTCTCTCCCCACTGTCTCTCTCCCTGTATCTCTCTGTCTCTCTCTCTCTCTGGTTCTCCCTCTCTGTCTTTTTCTCTGTCTGTGTGTATGGTGACAGCGGTAAAGCCTTTCCGTTGGGGAGCTACGCTGGGCTGCAGATGGCTCTTAAGTGTGTGTGCTAGTGTGCTCTGCCAGGGCGTTGGGCTGCTCCAGGCCACATCAGCTCATGCTCCGCTGGCCGTATGCGTGCCTCTGTCTGTGTGCATGGCCCTGTGTGTGTGCACGTGGCCCTGTGTGTGTGCACGTGGCCCTGTGTGTGTGCATGTGGCCCTGTCTGTGTGTGCGCGTGGCCCTGTCTGTGTGTGCGCGTGGCCCTGTGTGTGTGCGCGTGGCCCTGTGTGTGTGCGCGTGGCCCTGTCTGTGTGTGCGCGTGGCCCTGTCTGTGTGTGCGCGTGGCCCTGTCTGTGTGTGCGCGTGGCCCTGTCTGTGTGTGCGCGTGGCCCTGTCTGTGTGTGCGCGTGGCCCTGTCTGTGTGTGCGCGTGGCCCTGTCTGTGTGTGCGCGTGGCCCTGTCTGTGTGTGCGCGTGGCCCTGTCTGTGTGTGCGCGTGGCCCTGTCTGTGTGTGCGCGTGGCCCTGTCTGTGTGTGCGCGTGGCCCTGTCTGTGTGTGCGCGTGGCCCTGTCTGTGTGTGCGCGTGGCCCTGTCTGTGTGTGCGCGTGGCCCTGTCTGTGTGTGCGCGTGGCCCTGTCTGTGTGTGCGCGTGGCCCTGTCTGTGTGTGCGTGGCCCTGTCTGTGTGTGCGTGGCCCCTGTCTGTGTGTGCGTGGCCCCTGTCTGTGTGTGCGTGGCCCCTGTCTGTGTGTGCGTGGCCCTGTGTGTGTGCGTGGCCCTGTGTGTGTGCGTGGCCCTGTGTGTGTGTGTGTGTGTGTGTGCGTGGCCCTGTGTGTGTACGTGGTCCTGTGTGTGTGCGTGGGCGTGCACCCGTTCTGCAGTGGCCCGTGAGAATGCCTCATACAATATTCAGGCCTGGTGAGAGGCTCGGTGCGAGTATGTCCCTGCCTGAATCCATGAGGGTTTCCCCTGCATCTCTGTCTCCCACTGCAAGCCCCAGGCCTGGAGGCAAAGCCAGCACTACTGCCAGTCCCCAGGCGGAACGCTTCCTCCTAGCTTGTTTACAGTTTGATCCGTATTGTGTAGCGAGGGAGATGGGCAGAGATGAGATGAATCGTTTGGCTCTGGTGAGCAGAGTTGAGGATGGAGAGGGGGAGAGGGAGGAGGAGAGAGAGGGGGAGGGAGAGGGGGAGAGAGAGGGGGAGAGGGAGGAGGGATGAGCAGATAGGCACAAAATGTCTCCATTTGCCGCTCTGCCTCCCTGCGTCTCTCCGAGCAAGTGCTTTTGTGTATGAATTATGGAGTTAGATGCAGTCATGCGCACACACACACACACACACACGCGCACACATTCATATGCACAGTATGCTTACTGTACAAGACAATACACTTGCACGGACTCGGTACATGTAATACACACATAAATATACAGTCCCAGTGCTCAAAAGTGTGAACACACTGAAACACAATTAGGAATTGGAGCACTAGAGTAAGCAGGAGCCATTTGGTCAGGGAGTTGGTCAACTAAGGTTTGCCAGTGCTATGAAAAGGTGCAGTGGAAAAACAATGCATTTAAATGATGTTTCTGTACTGCACATTTGTTAGCATGACAGACATGAAATCAGTTGATGACAGACATTTTAAAAGTACTGATGTTGCATGATATAATTATGATGCTACAAGACAAAACAGCAAACATTCTTAGAAATTCCAGTAGATTTTCTTATTCTCTGACCATGTATTTTAGAAGATATTTAAACCGAAAATATGGACAAACCTGTTTAAAATGTATTTCAGGTAATGACAATGTCTTCCACTCAATTGGACGGATTGTGTCGCATGCATTAATTTGACATTATTTGAAATCAGGAAATGCATCTCTACTGCCGTTAATTCCGGTTAGACTGGTTTGGATTTCTCCCAGACCAAAATGGCTACCATTTCATCCCATTCTGGAACTTTGAAGGATCATGACATAGCCTCCCTAGTAATTTGATAGGACCACAATGCCCTGAAATGTGTGCGCGCATGCACAATATTGTTCACACAGGCATTCCATCACTCTAGTAATGGCTGGGAGGTGAAGCATGATCACACGTGTGTGTGTGTGTTTCTGTGTGTGTGTGTGTGTGTGGGGGGGGGGGGGGGGGGGCGGGGGGGCGTTGGGGGGGTGTTGCCTGCCTTTCCTGCCAAAACGTGTTAATCCGCTGGATTGCAGATCCCAATCAGGGGCAGAGGAGGAGGTGGAGGAGGAGGAGAGAGGTTGTATGAGTACTGAAGGAGGAGAGAAGGAAATAGCCAGAAAAAAACCGGAAGGGGAAGAACAATGAGCTCTGAAGGAGTAGAAGGGGGGCAGGAGGGGGAGAGAGAGGGAGAGAGAAGGTAGACAAAAGGAAGAGAAAAGGGATGCCCTTTTACTTAAGCGGCTCAGTGAGGAAGATCCCCACACCACAGCATGGTCCTCATTCCAGGTCACGTGAGGGACACGTTAATACTGCACTTGGGTGGGGGGATCCGTTTGAGTATTACTTTTGAGTATTACTTTTGAGTATTACTTTTGAGTATTTCTTCTGAGTAATTGATTCCAGTTAGAGCAGGTAATTGCCCACTAGTTCCCCATATGGAGGCCGTCTTCAAAGACGGTGAGGGTGGAAGGCGGGGCCTTGGAACTACCCAATCACAGTGCTGATGGTTCCTTAGGAGGCGCCTCTGCCTTCTGTTGCCTTGACAGTGGTCCCTCCCCCAGGATTTGTCCTGTTTTGTTGTGTTAGGGACGTCTCCTTAAACCTGTCCTAATTTGGACAGGACAGGTCAGTGGGGGACGTCTCCTTAAACCTGTCCTAATTTGGTGTGGACGGGTCAGTGGGGGATGTCTCCTTAAACCTGTCCTAATAATGACTGGAAGGGATCAGTGGGGGACGTCTCCTTAAGCCCGTCCTAATTTGGACTGGACAGGATTAGTGGGGGTTCTGTCCATCGTGTGGTTTCCCCAGTTCACAAGACCCTCATGATGGCCACAGAGACCGCATCGTATGACGATAGGCCTGGGCATGGTGACATCAGTCCGTGTTTCCATTAGACAGCCACTTTAGTCCGCCTCGTTTTTCTTGATGTCACTGTCAGGAACATAAAGGGAACTCAATTGATTATTTAAGAGAAAATGAAAGCGGCAGTTATTTATTCATCCTGATGAATAAAACGTGCAAGTTAAACTGCATCCTCAACATTGTTGAAGGATTATGCGACCATATACGCGTTTCAGACTATTAAGCACAGCGGGACACGATCTCTCCACCACTGATCCACGGTCACATGATCGTCCTTATGGACATGCCTGCTGGACGCTCGTCCAAAGGAGCGAGCGCAGGACGAAACACTATCTGACATCTGACGTCCGGCAGATACCATCAGTATCCGAAACGTTCACGTGCCACTGCCCGTGTAGTGAGAGGAAGCATGCCGTCACCCCTGCTGAGGTGGTGTGACGGAGATACAGGGCCTCCATTAACCACATGTATAAGTAATAGTAGCCACCTGCTGGATGCTGCGGTAATGGTGGGAGAAACTCTTCAGGGATGGACTACTGTCTAATGAATGAGGAGCGTTGAGCCGCCATGGTCGTCCAGTTTCCCCAATGCTGCCACAATGGGGATTCGTTCTGTGGCAACCCAGTAGTCTAGTAAGCCGAGGCTTTAGTCGTGCTCCCTTAGGATGCCTCCAGGGGCTCCATGGTCCTGAATGCAGGCAGCTGCAAATGGGACGTGACATTACATTCTGCCTGTGTGGACGAGCGTTCACTGCTCAACACACTCTCCCCTTCTAAACGGGGACAGAGAGAAGAGACAGCATCTGAGAGGAGGAGAAATGGATGGGATTTGACAGGCAAAAACAATGAGAGAGAGACTGTAAAGAAAACATGGGCTGTGGAGATGGCTAGACTGGAGATGGAGAGGAGGCCATGGAGGAATAGGTAGAATAAGAGGATAGTGGGAAAATGCTGAGAGCTCAACAGAAATACTGAAGAAATGTTGAATACTGTAGATACAAATGGAGAAATAAAGAAAACTGTAGATAGAAATTGAGAAATCCTGTATTTACAAAAGGAAATATACTGAGATAAAAATGGATCACACCAGACTGGATATTGGAAATGGAAAGACCCAGAGACAGAAATGGAATGGAAAATGAAAAAATGAAAGGAGAGAAAAAGAGAGCAGGATCTCAGGAGAATGAAAAGGAGCCAGTGAGGGAGAGTGGGAGATGGTGATGGTGCTGGGGGGAGGGGCCATGGAGGGAGAGTGGGAGATGGTGATGGTGCTGGGGGGAGGGGCCAGGGAGGGAGAGTGGGAGAGGGTGATGGTGCTGGGGGGAGGGGCCATGGAGGGAGAGTGGGAGATGGTGATGGTGCTGGGGGGAGGGGCCATGGAGGGAGAGTGGGAGATGGTGATGGTGCTGGGGGGAGGGGCCATGGAGGGAGAGTGGGAGATGGTGATGGTGCTGGGGGGAGGGGCCATGGAGGGAGAGTGGGAGATGGGTGCTGGGGGGAGGGGCCATGGAGGGAGAGTGGGAGATGGTGATGGTGCTGGGGGGAGGGGCCATGGAGGGAGAGTGGGAGATGGTGCTGGGGGGAGGGGCCGTGGAGGGATAGTGGGAGATGGTGATGGTGCCGGGGGGAGGGGCCAGGGAGGGATATTGAGAGATGGTGATGGTGCCGGGGGAGGGGCCAGGGAGGGATATTGAGAGATGGTGATGGTGCTGAGGGGAGGGGCCAGGGAGGGATGGTGGGAGATGCTGATGCGGGGAGGGGCCAAGGAGTCACAGGCTGTGTGCTGCTCTGCAGGCCAGTCTTACCCTGGCAACACCATGGAGGACTGAGCCAGAGGGACAGATGGAGCAGACTGAGAGACAAGCTGATCAGCTGACTGATCTCTCTCTCGATGTCTGCCGTTCTGTCAGGTCCTATTGTCAAGGCAGGTTTTTAGATTGTATTTTTTCCGCTGCCAGTCAATGGCATATGTCCTTGTCTGTTGCACGTCTTTTGTCACATGCAGTCGTTGTCAGTTTTCGATCCTTAGGTCAGCACAGACCAACCATGTTTTTTTTGTGAACGGTGCAGAATAAACAGCACGGTGGCTGAACAGTGTCAGGAAGGACTCTTCCAGTGTGTCTCATTTGAACAGCGCATTGATTTGATTTGATGTGCATAAAGAGAGCAGTCCCACACAAAATAAGATGTATCCCCATGTGAGGGGAATGCCTTTTATACTGTGTGGAGAAGTATCAATGTCATATATACAATTGTGGCTATCATACTATATTATTGAGTCGAATCTGTTATTGGAGTTTACCGCAAAACCTGGACTTGGTAGCTAATTGGCCGGCAGATGGTCTTTTTACCGCCTTTTATTCACCTCACCTTTCATCTTGGCATTGAGTCACCCTCCTCACTTAACAGTGCTGGGATGGTCCCTAGTGGCTGTCCTACAGAACATGCACTTATCTATCAATGTACATCAGCCTCCATCAGACAGAACTCACTCAGGGCCACCATACAGGGCATACCCATTTATTTACGTTGTGTTTTCTTGTATCCCTTTGACAGCACAATTGAAATGTAAGAAAAAAGCGTGTAGAAGAATTTGCCACTCCAGGTTAGAATCCATTTTGCGAGCGACAGGATCCGGTTAGCTGTTTGGTGCCGATCCCACTGGCAAAGCTACTTATAGTAAAGCTTGTTTCCAGAATCCTCTCAAAATAAGACCCTTTCCACCGTGCATTAGAGCTGGACTGACCTGACTGTATTTCTGTAATGGACGGCACCAGGCAGTGCTCCGTTCCCGTTTACTGGGCTCCATTGCTTTACTTGGCATGATGCTTCACAACTATTTTGAGGTGCTCTTGATTAGCACAAAGCAACAATGTAGTAAATCTGGTCTCCAACACATACTGTGAATGTTTCTGATCTGGTGTTGAAAATATTACTGTCTCCCACGTCGACCAGTTAAATGTTCTCAGTTCTAACATGTCGGTTAAATGTGTTGACGAGACCCTAGAAGGTGGCTTGGTTTGTGAGGTGATCAGACGTTGTGGGCATCGACCTGACTGGAAGTGCAGATCAATGAACTCTTGTCTGAGGCTGGGACGGTATGTGTTATGGCTGCTGTTCGTGCCAATGAAGGGCATGGGTGCTTCTTATTTGGGGTGGCGGTGGAGTCATCTGGCCGATGGGTCTAAATCGTGCGTGAAAATGAACTGTTTTCTCCCTCTTCCTCCACCTCTTCCTCCAAACGATTCAGACGTTGCGAAAGAAAGGCTTTAACGGTTGCAACAGCCCAGAGCCCGACGGTGAAGACTCCATCGACCAAAGCCCACTAAACGATGACAAGTACCGCAAGAACGAGGACCTGGATATCCTGTTCAAGCGCTACGGGGTGAGTAGAATCATCCTCTCTATCACGTTATCTAACCTCCCTCTCTCTCTCCCTCTCTCTCTCTCCATTCTGCCAATGAACGAACCAAGGCTCTGAACAAGAAAGAGCACCGGGACTCAGAGAGCCCTGACCCGGAGGAGCCCTTCTCCCTCACCCCCCGCACTGAGGAGAAATACAAAAAAATTGACGAGGAGTTTGATAAAATGATGCAGAGCTATAGGCTGTCAGTGAGTACTGAGCTGTTACCGAACTGGACGGGATTTCGCCCAGAGCCAGCTGCAGACGGCAACCCGAATACTCACAGAGCACCCCCCGCCACCCCCCCACCCCCACCCCCACTTCCCTCCATCTCTCACCCCCCCTCAGAACTCACCCCCCCCCCCCCTCTGACTGCGTGTGCCCGGGCGAGGAGGTCGGATTGAGTGTGGTCACAGGCCTACATTCCTGCTGAAGGCTTTATAAACATGACATAACCCGTCTTCCGGAGGGACCGCGGCTCTTGGGGACCCATTGACAGATTTTCTAAAGTGTCACGCGGCGATGCCTTAGCTCCAAGGGGCAGATCCCAAGCGGCACACCTCCTGTCTCAGAATATGTATTTTTCATCTCCCTCCAAATGAACAGCTTTCATAGGCCTCCGTGTGGCAGGCACAATGAGCGTGCCGAGGTTCAGTCAGGCCGCTCCTCATCTTCCTCAGTGTTTGTCAGACACACTCCAGGGCCGCCACGCTTGGCGCTCTGCCTCTCTTTATCTACCCTTTTATTCCTCTCTCCGGTGCCAATTTTAAAAGGATTCCGTTTTTTCTCTCCCGCCAGGGCTAAGTAATGCCATTAACGTGTGTTTAATGAGGAACACTTAATTAACAACTGGTCTTCCTGTCTGAACTGGCCTCCCTATTGGTCACGAGGGACGGGACTTTGTGTATCGATTTCCTGTCGAGCCAATGTGTGAATGACTTGGCAGCTCTCTGGATGTGCTGACCTGGAGAGATACTACACTCCTCTCTAGCTTAAGCCCAGGTTTCTTAGACTGTATTATCCCTATACATTCACATAACACATTAAGAACAAAGTTATCACGCAGACCAAAAAAAGGGTTATTGAAAGGTATTGCTTTCCAATACTGCCAGTATTATCCAACACTCACATCATGACAGCACTTTCAGCAAATAGAAATCTCTATTATATCACTTCAGTAAATACAGCTTATTCCGTATTTAACCTACAGACAATATTTTCTGTGTTTTTGGTGTTTGTGGCGAGCTGAAATGGCATCTGAAAGCATTTCTGAAGAGCAACAAGAATATCTGATTTAAATGTACCACCTCAGTCTACTGGAAGCTTTGTCCCTCCAAGCCCCACCTCGCCCGGCACACCTTCCACCAGGCGGTACTGTGGCAAACGGAAGCATCCAGCACAAATCTCCCCCAACAGCATCATAATCCCCATACATGACAGCTAGGGGCTGGGATGTACACGCTTAATCTCACCCATGGCGCAATCCCCAGAGTCTAAGAGAAAGCACAAGGGGACTTTCGAGTGGCTAGGCTAGACGCTCTTTTGGCATGGACAGTTTGATTGGTAGTAAATTCCGACTGTGGAATTTGCCCAACAGTGACAAAGTATATATACATAATATATATATACAGTTTGGTACATTCCGTTTTTGTATAATTGTTCGTTCCGATTGTTTTATAACCGGTATTTGCTGGTGAGATCAACATTCCAGTTAGACGTCAAGGACTGTTAAAGGTCAGCCAAACATTGTTTGAAAGGTAGTGTTGTGGTTTTGATCAATCACTGCTAACAAACAGAATGAGACGTTTCTGATACTTGAAAGGGAACTTTGAAAGGCTTCTAGGACAAGAGGGAGGGAAGAAAAGTAGGCCATGAGTTTAATTCATTCTGATATCCTGGCATCTAGGAAATACACCAATGTAGAGCTCTGTAGAGAAAAATAGGTTCGTTTTTCTTCTCCACTTTTTGTTCTGCTGTTGAAAAAGGCCTTGAGCTACTTCAGTGAAGCTCAAAGAAAAGCTGGAAGACTTATTTATCCTATGTGATTTGTTTTAGGGCCTTTTTAATTACATGTACACAATATATGAGTCAGTGTAGTTTTAAGAGTAGGCATCTGGCAAAACATAGCAATATTAATGCATAATTTGTTGTTGTCCATATGGTGAACCACAACCCATGTTAGTGCACATCCGGGTCATTAATGTTAGTGTACCTCCGGGTCATATTACTGTTAGTGTACATCCGGGTCATTACTGTTAGTGTACATCCAGGTCATATTACTGTTAGTGTACATCCGGGTCATTACTGTTAGTGTACATCCGGGTCATTACTGTTAGTGTACATCCAGGTCATATTACTGTTAGTGTACATCCGGGTCATTAATGTTAGTGTACATCCAGGTCATATTACTGTTAGTGTACATCCAGGTCATATTACTGTTAGTGTACATCCGGGTCATATTACTGTTAGTGTACATCCGGGTCATATTACTGTTAGTGTACCTCCGGGTCATTAATGTTAGTGTACATCCAGGTCATATTACTGTTAGTGTACATCCAGGTCATATTACTGTTAGTGTACATCCGGGTCATATTACTGTTAGTGTACATCCGGGTCATATTACTGTTAGTGTACCTCCGGGTCATTAATGTTAGTGTACCTCCGGGTCATTAATGTTAGTGTACACCCCGGTCATATTACTGTTAGTGTACCTCCGGGTCATATTACTGTTAGTGTACATCCGGGTCATATTACTGTTAGTGTACATCCAGGTCATATTACTGTTAGTGTACATCCGGGTCATATTACTGTTAGTGTACATCCGGGTCATATTACTGTTAGTGTACCTCCGGGTCATTACTGTTAGTTTACATCCGGGTCATTAATGTTAGTGTACATCCGGGTCATATTACTGTTAGTGTACCTCCGGGTCATATTACTGTTAGTGTACCTCCGGGTCATTACTGTTAGTGTACATCTGGGTCATATTACTGTTAGTGTACCTCCGGGTCATATTAATATTAGTGTACATCCGGGTCATATTAATATTAGTGTACATCTGGGTCAAATTAATATTAGTGTACATCCAGGTCATATTAATGTTATTAGACTGGGTAGGATGAGGGTATGATAGTATTGTCCCATGGCTTGTTCAGTTGGATGTGCTGTATGCTCCCGGTTTCCACACCTCTGCCCCCTCACACTAATATCACTTCCACCCATCCATCCCTCTTGCCTGGCTGGCCAGTGTGCAGTGCTGTTACCTGCTGCCTTATATTGTAGAAGACCTACCCAGACATCCAAACCTGCCCACCAGCATGGCCTCCCTCTGTAGGCTCACCTATGTAGGCAGTCTGTTATTTCCCATCTCTCACACACACACTCTGTCTCTCACTCTTTTCTCTGTCTCCTCTCTCTTATTCCCCTGGTCTGTCTGTCTTTCTCTCATTTCCTGTCTCTGTTTTCTCCTGTGATATCATTTTCTCTCTCCCTCTCTCGTTTTCTCGGTCTCTGTCTTCCTCTCTAATTTTCTGTCTTCTCTCTTATTTTCTGTCTCTCATTTTCTGTCTTTCTCTCTCGGACTGTCTCTCTTTGTGTCTGGTACTCCATTACATTGGAGTCTGGTTGTTTTTGTTACCACAGGCCCCTGAGCCTCCTTGCCTGTCTGGATATGGAGCCATGTCTTTGGTGACATACTGTAACACCCTGGTCTTATGGGTCAGAGGAGCTTTAATACTATTGTGACAGCCTATAGCTATTGATGCCTGTCTGTCTTTACAGCAGCTAGTGTGGTTGTTGTCTGTCAGCAGAGTCACAATTTCCACTAACACCCAATCTACTAAAACACCATAAAGATGGGTGTTTTTTTTTTCTCCAGGATTGGTCACGAATGACAGAACTGCACAGTTAACAGATACAATAAAAAAAACGCACAGTACAGAAAGTTTGGCTCTCCTTTCATCACCTCCATAACTTCACACATAGATCCCAAGCCAGCTGGAAGGAAGGTCAGTATGATGAAGGACAGAGTAGAGCATCTTCCTCCTCTGTTAAAACTAGGTCCCATTTAGCACATGGAGTACCAGGACACGCTTGGCCCATATTCTAATTATAGAGACCCTGGATGCTTCCTTTCAGAGGAACAGGGTGAAATGGGTTACAGGCAGCACACTGGACGGCTCGGGCCTGTGTCCTCCCTCTGATTAGTACTCAATGTTGGCCTGGCTCACATAGCTAGCACTATGTAGATGACTAAAGAGATGTTTTGGATGAAAGAATGTTTCTTGTACTTTGGGAAAGCGCTTCCTAATACTTTGGAGAATGTTTGAGTGACTAGTCCCAGGTGTTTTTAGGATCAGCATGTGAAGAAACCTTTCCAGTGGAGTCTTTGGGTCCAGACCCTCAGGGGATCCAACCTCTGCAAAATAAAACAAACAGACAGAACAATCTTACGCCCCCCCCCCCCCCCTTTTTTTCTTCTTCTCTTAAACTTTGCCTGTAATAAACGTTAGCATAATTCATCTAGGTTACTGAGTACAGTTCTGCAGAATGTAGACTTGAAATGTCATCACATAACCAATGCAATAACAATCTAGTGTAGATTGCTGCGATGGCGTAAAAATAAACTTGCATGTGTTCTGAAAGCAAACCACTTTCTTAGCTCCTTTTAGTCTCCACAAATCACTTGCATGCCATGCTTCTGACAATGTGTCTGTACTGTTATACATGTGCCCATATTTAGGTGTGTTTACATGTCTAAACCCCTCCTCTTTCTGTCCCTCCTCCAGTCAGCCGTGCCACAGCCAACCTTTTCCATGCCTGTCACGGTGCCAGTGTCCAATCAGAACACTCTCCAGTTCAGTAACTCTGGCGGCTTGGTCACCACGTCCTTTGTCAACTCCACCCTCACAGACCCCCGACTGCTGTCGCCACAGCAACCAGCCCTCCAAAGGAACACCGGGTCTCCAGGGTTACCACAGCGACCAGCCAGCGCAGGTAGAGACAGTGGTTAGTGGTTGACGTCAGCACAATGTTGTTAATTCAGTATCAGCAATGTTCCTAAGGTTTTCATTATGTTGTCCGTCTTTTCAACATGGCTGCCATCGTCGGCCCTTCTTTCCACAGGTGCTCTATTAGGAGGTGACCTGAACAACTCCAGTGGAGGATGCCCGAGTCCAGTTCGTAAGTGACACCTAGTTATGCCTACCTGACTGCCTGTCTGAGTGTTTTTAATGAGAGGAGACCATGTACCCGGCGAACGGCAGATTGTCTGTTGTAGCAACAGAAGATGTTTGCTCATAGTTTTGGTTGGTGTTTTTGTTTGGAGTTGTGGGTGTGGTTCGCTCTTTGGGACAGATAACGTCATTGGATGGCGGAGCAGACGAAGGCAAGATAGCTGGTGGGTGGCAACAGCCACAAACACTGACACTGGCACTTATGTACTCGAACACACGCGCGCGCACACACACACCTGTTTGCAAGCAACAGCTGAGAGTCACAGGACAGGCGCTTGTAAACAGCCCAGGGGGTATTGGGAAAAGGAGAGAATGAAAGGCTGTGTCATTGATGTCTCTCTCCCTCTATTTCCCAAACACTCTGGCCTAACACCGTCTCTTCAACCCCCTTCATCTGTTTCCCTGACCCCGCTTTTCCCCTCCCCCCAACTCTCCTCACCTCTCAGCTGTTCACCCCCCCCACACACACACACACTTCAATCCCCCCCCTGGTCCTAACTGTCCCTTGTCTTGGCAAAGCCCTCTCCTCAGAGGTGACTTTGACACCGTCCAGAGCTTCAGCTTCACTTGTAATCTAATTCCTCTCAGGCACACAGTCATATATAGATGACAATATCAGAGATTGTGCTACAACAGCTCACCCGAAATTGAGTTGTTTTATTATTGTATTAGATGTTTTTTTTTTCTGATTGGTATTTCTAACAGAGGCACAGAGCACCAAATTAAATTTGATAAGAAATGGATGACATTTTGACATTGATCAGTGTTTCCCCTGGCACTTTTTCAGCGGCGCTAGCACAGTTAGCATGGAGGGGTTGGTTAGAAGGCAATGGTAGTTTGGATTTTTAGTAGCTTTATGTCAGGCTGGATTTTTTTTTTAGGATGAGACAGATTTCTTTCTGTGTAAGAAATTAACTACATTGTCATGTCATGTGTGGGGATCAAAGTCACAAAGTCATGGAACCGAGACCAGGGTAGAGTCCCAGAGTCTTCCCCTTCTGAGTGTGTGTGTGTGTGTGTGTGTGTGTGTGTGTGTGTGTGTGTGTATGCATGTGTGCGTGCGTGTGTGTGCGCATGTGTGCATGCCGTGAACAGAGCCCCAGCATGCAGCGGTCCCAAGAGGCTGCTTAAGTGACTCACCCCGTTAGCCTGCTTTCACTCTCCTCCCCCTCTTCCTGGCTCTTTCCTGCACCTCCCCTCCTCCTTCTCCCCACCTCCTTCTCCCCTTGCTCTGTCGTTCTCAGCTGTTGTGCACAGGCTCTAGGCTCAGGGAATGTCACAATTGACGTCACCCGGCATTCCAGAGATTCCCACAGCCGGTCCTGGGTAATAGGAGCAGAGCCTGGGAGAGCACACACACACAGACACATATATAGGCACACACCCATTTATTCACTCACACACAAATGTCTACACCAAAACACAAATATATTAACGTAAAAGGCCAGAGGAGGTGTGATATGGCCACGATATCAATACTAAGGGCTGTTTGCTTGATAATGCAGAGTGCCTGGATACAGTTCTTAGCTGCGGTATTCTGACAATATACTACCATAAACCCCTGTGATGTCTTACTGTTATTAGAAACCGGTTACTAATGCAAGTGTAGTAGTGATGTCATACCTGTGGTACACAGAACCTATAAGGCACTAGGGGGTGTGGTATATGGCCAATATACCACAGGTAAGAACTTTTTTTTTATGCACAATGCGTCAGTGCTGAGTGCCTGGACACAGCACTTAGCCGCGATATATTGGCAATACATAACACACTTCTGACATGACTCATTGCTCTTTAAAAACAGTTACCAACACAAATAGAGCAGTTAAATGTATTGAATCACCTGTTTTATAATACAGTATCACTCAATAGTTTGGACACACCCATTCAATTAATGGCCAAAAGTCCCCCACTCCTCATTTCTAAACCCTGACCAGTTTCAGTATCTGTTTGATAAGTAGTCTAAAGCTGCGGCTCGGAGAATTGTTTGTTTAAAAAAGCATTGATGGTTTCAAAGTATTTCTAACATTTACTTTAATTGCTGTACTTTTATAACCATGCGCATTAATGGGAGCAACAATATACTGTAATATAGCCTACCTTAGAGGATTTTTGAAATTTACATTCACAGCAAGATATATTTTGACCGAATATATGCTTTAGGATATCTGTCTGGGTTATTTACATAGTTTTGTCCATGAGAGTCCAAGAAAAAAGTTTTTTCTTACTCGGGTGACAATATATATTTTCAAGAGCCACATTACTTTTTATTAGAAATATTTTTTAGGAAACATTAAACAGCATACACATTTGTTTTGTATTTTATGGTGTCATAGTTGTTTCATGAAAGTTTGACTTTGACTAAATGACATATTTTCTATGGCCTGCTATTTGTTCAATAACTGCATCTGAATATGTTTCTAAGTAGCCAAAGACCTCCCCTCAAATGACTTTGATAAACACTGTTAACAGCGTTCATCTACTCAAGTACATTTTGAATTAAAAAACATAGTAGGATGTATAGGATTATCAATGATAAAATTACATATGTCAAACTTTTATAATGAATCAAGATACACCTCAATATCAAATTCCCATAATGAGTGTATTACAAAACACGGAGAATATAAATATTATAATCTCGGGACCCAAGTGTAGGGAGAATATTGTATTGTAAGGTCCTAGACCGTTCCCACCCTTATTGATATTAGACTGTTTCTTAGTCCATGTTTTTGGCCACTTGTTGTGTTGCAGACACAATGTTTTGACAACATTTCATATGTACTTTAATCACAATCCATAATTTATTTCCACATGCTGTAAAAGTAGATCTGTCAGGCCAAAAATTGTCATTTACATGTCATTTACATGCCACACCATCGTTCTGTACATTACCTTGGAAATGATGGATGGCCTAAGTAATTTTTCCAAGTTAATGTACAGAACAGTGGTGTTTATCTTGTTTATACCACAGCTGCCAACATAGAACAGCATCAGAAAACAATTACTAGTAGAAGTTGTTTTATATACAGTATATGTACAAGCTCTATTAATTCATTCATGATTTCTCATTTTTTGTTTGCTGCAGATGCTTCTTAATAGTTTGTTTGATTAGTCCTAAAGTTATATGAATGGAGAACTAATCAAACTGACAACTTGTTAGTGTCTGTAGCAACCAAAATATTAGACAGCGTAATCACAAATAAAACCTGGAATTAATAAAAAACTAATTGAACAAATGATTGTAGCAACCAAAACTTGAGAGAATCTAAATTCACTAGTAAAATTGAAATAAATCAACATAGTACATAATTAAACTAAAATCATAATACCAGAATATATATGTGCTTAAAGAACAACTTCAGACCCATGAACACCTCTAAATCGTTGTGTAAATCATGTCAGACTTTGAAAACAGCTTGTCAATGCGTTAAATAGTTTGAATGCTAGGTACGGCAACCGTCCAAATATAACCCTCAAAAACATATTTGCGTGTTTTCAAAAAAAATATATACTGAAAAAAGCATTAAGGTGGAGTGAGGTTGACCTCACTGATCTTATAGTTTGTTTTTCACTTGAACATTTGATAGCTGTTCGCTATTTAGTTAAACAATGTAAGCATTGTGTGTGTTTGTGTGTCTTTTTTCTTGGTTGCTGTCCAAGCTAAACACGTTATCCTAGAGGCATCAGGAAAACACCATCTTAAAGTTTTGTTTAGATAAAAAGCAAGGCGTCATCCTTTCAATACTGGTAATTTGTGGCTGGTGAGGTTTGGATCCACATGCACACTAGTATGAGGAAGGTCAGCTGCCATCACAACATGAATTAGAAGTAATGTTCAAGTAATGTGTTAGAAGTAGAATAATTACATGTAATGTGCTCCTGGTTTGAAAAAGTATATTTTCTCATGATTTGGTTATCATTTAAATAAATTCCAATGGATTTGAAATTACTAGGGTTCCAACCAAGTTTTTAGGGATTAATGGAAACAGGTGTTAGATTTTTTTCTTTAACATTATTGTATGTTGGCAACTTTGGTATATGGAGGATACATTTTGGCATTTCTTTTTTAAATGTAATAGTTTTGTGTCCTTTTACATCATGATTAGGTGTCCCGTATAGCAATTCCAAAGATATTCACAGTCCTGTAACATCAGGAATTAATGTGCTTGTTAAAACTTATTTCTTATCAGAAACAAGTATCAACCTAATATCAACCACAGTATTGTTTATGTTTATGTATATGTTAACGTCACATGCCCCATTATTTTCATATAATTTTAGCTGGTGGTCCCTAAAGTAAGTTTTAAATGGTTGCTTAAAGATGCACGCATAGATTACAGTTTATATTGTGGCTACATTATTTGCAACCTTTACCTGGAAAAGTGAGCTAGTTTTGCAGAAACAGCCCCATCTAGTGGTTATGTATCTATTAACTTAAATGATACATTTCTCTAAACAGGAGAAAAAAATAACAAATGTCAGTATGAATACATATCAAAGGTTGAATAAACAATTCTCCAAGTTGCAGGATAATACTACTTTCAAAATATAAAATACTTAGTATTTACTATTTATTTTGGACATTGGGTACTACAGTTATTAAGTATTATGTGAATTATATCTGCCAAATTGGCCAGTGTTGGTGAGTGGGTTTGTGTGGAGTGGAGTCTGCTAGGTCAGGTGAACACACAAAGTCTCCATCAAGCTGTGTCACTTTTCCCTTGGCTGTGCCTCAAAGCCACCAGTATCACCATCCCAAAACAGTGACACATTGGCTGAATGAACGCTACCCACACCGTCACCTCAATACAAAGTAACCTTCACTTGCTGCCCAGAGCTCTTGTCCCAGTTGTGAATGGCATGAGCGTTTTGTCCTTCGTGTGTCCATCTGTGTGTCTGAAGTGTGTGTATGTGTGTCTGTCTGAAGTGTGTGTGTGTGTGAGTGAGACGAAACAGGGTCACATGCTGGTAGCATCTGGGACACGTCATGGAGCAATTTTTATCTGCTATCACAAAACACTGCTTCTCTCTGACCAGTTTGTGTGTGTGTGTGTGTGTGTGTGCGTGCGTGCGTTTGTGTGCGTGTGTGTGTGTTTGTGTGCTATCTGTGTTGGCCTGGTTGTGTGCCTGCTAGGGCTGGGAAAGTCCCCTGCTCTGCTCTCCACCCAGTCAGACAGTCTTTCTTTGAATCACTGTCTCCGTTTAACCCAGTAAGGGGAAGTCAGTGTTGGTCTGTCCCATGGCAAGAAGGAATGTTGTTGTCTCAGTTGCTTGAGGCTGTTCCAGATTAACACTGCTCACCACTGAGCCATCTGATCCATAACAGAAATGTCTTTGAAAACCAATACATAGCATGCATTTTCTGATTTGTAAACGGTTGCAACATGAGGTGTTTATCTGTTGTTGTTATCGGTGTGTTGTAAAAACAGTGCTGTTCCTGGGAAGGGCGTGTCACATGACGTGACCTGAAGTGGCCTGTTTAAATGTTGACATTGAGCTGTCGTATGGTTGACATAGGACAGACATTGCTCCTGTAGTGGATAGCTAATAGGTGTTGCCGGTCCTCTTCCAGTAATATGTGAAAGGGCAAGTCATGTACACCGAGTCCCAGTGTTTTTCCATGTGTTTCGTCATTTGTTGTACACTAGTTGAGTGTGTGAACCCAGCACACAAACCCTCCATCCTGACACCATATCAACATCTCTCTGTCTCTCTCCAATCAGCCAACGGCTACATCAGTGCCAGGGCCTCCCCAGGCCTTCTCTCCATCTCCAATGGCAACAGCCTGGGGAAGGTTGTCCCGGCCAAATCCCCGCCTCCGCCCAGCCCTCAGATGGTCAACAGCCGCAAGCCTGACCTCCGGGTCATCACCTCCCAGAGTGGAAAGAGCCTAATGCAGCTGGTGAGTGTCCGGCAGAAAGACTCACTACCGCAGCTCTCCTGGTCCAGGCTGAGCCTGTTGTCTTCTCGCGTTAATTCAATCTTTGTTGGTGTTCCGGCAGTTCAATTCTTTGGCTTCTGATATTTTTTTAATTGACCACGCAAATAAAATAAAGAATACAGATATGAGGATAGTGTATGAGAATATATTCAAATTTCTTATACAGAGTGGTTGCTAAGTGATTGTTATTTGTTTCTAAAGTAATTGAAACATCAATAGGTCATTTAATTAAAGTACAGTTAATTTGAAGGGTTTAATGAGTTTAATGAGGACTTGACGTTGAAATGGCTCCGTTTATGTCATCATCAACCTTCTTAATGTAACGTTTCAGTGCGCGGTGAAGTAGCCCCCAGATGCTAATCTGAGTACAGTTTTGCATTTCGCTAACACTGAGCCCCATGGTTGAGGATTAGAATTGGGGACTGATTCTTGATCAGCAGGTTGGCACAGAGCTGTAATCAGTGTTCTCTATCCTACTGCCCCCCTGCAGACAGACGAGGAGCTGGAGTTGGTGAGTGAGGTGAATAGAAACTTTCCTTAGACTAGACTGTGGTTGCTGTGTCCGAACGCTGTGATCTCACAGGCATGAGCGGCATACTGTTTTCAACTGCATCACATTACACAAGGCCTGCTGCGTTAGTATATCATTAGCATACTTGCGGTGTACTGTCAATTAAAATTAGCATGGGAATATGTATGTTTTAGCATAGTGTGTGTTTTATACATGCTATACTAAATCCAAAACCGAGCTGAAGCTCTCTGAATGCATTGTGTGTACCTTGGCATGTGCATGGGTCAACTTCACGTCTGTAAATGCAGGAGAAGATACATGTGTTTAGGTTCTCTATAGGGTGTGTGTCTATTGACAAGTGACAATCAGGACTCGATGACACATATGGCAAATAAGGCTACATTACTCTACGTAAGCACACAGTACCACACTGAGTGGCCAATCATTGAGGTATATGAGGTATTTTTCTGTTGTTGTTGTTTTTATTGTTTTCTGTGTGTAGAAGATACAGTTAGGTCTGGAAATATTTGGACACTAACACAATTTTCATTATTTTGGCTCTGTACGCCAACACAATGGATTTAAAATGAAACAACTGATATGCAATTGAAGTGCAGACTCTCAGCTATAATTGAAGGGGTTGAGCAAAAATATTAAAATAAAATGTAGGAATTGCAAACATTTTCATACATTCCGGGGTATGAAAATATTTTCATTGCAAACAAGTCCCCTTATGTCAGGGGCTCAAATGTGATTGGACAAATTAACACATTCATAAATAAAATATTCACTACCAATACTTTGTCGAGATTCCTTGGTAGACAATGAGTGCTTTAAGTCTGGAACGCATGGACATCACCAAAGGCTAGGTTTCTTCCTTTGTGATGTTTTGCCAGGCCTTTACTGTAGCTGTCTTCAGTTGTTATTTGTTCATGGGTCTTTCTGCCTTAAGTTTTGTCTTCAGCAAGTGAAATGCATGCTCGATCGGGTTGAGATCAGGTGATTGAATCTGCCATTGCAGAATATTTCACTTCTTTGCCATAAAAAAACCCTGGATTGCTTTCGCAGCATGTTTTGGGTCATTGTCCATCTGTAAATTGAAGCGCCGTCCGATCAACTTTGCTGAATTTGGATGAATCTGAGCAGAAAATATATCCTTATACACTCCAGAATTCATCTGGCTGCTTCTGTCTTCTGTCACATCATCAATAAACACTAGTGACCCAGTGCCATTGGAAGCCATGCATACCCATGCCATCACACTGCCTCCACCGTGTTTTACAGATGATGTGGTTTGCTTCAGATCATGAGCCGTTCCAAGCCTTCTCCATACTTTTTTATTCCCATCATTCTGGTACAGGTTGATCTTAGTTTCATATGTCCAAAGAATACTGTTCCAGAACTGGGCTGTTTTATTAGATGTTTTTTGGTAAAATCTGGCCTTTCTATTCTTGAAGCTTATGAATGGTTTGCACCTTGTGGTGAACCCTCTGTATTTGCTCTCATGAAGTCTTCTCTTTATGGTAGACTTGGATAATGATATGCCTACCTCCTGGAGAGTGTTCTTCACTTGGCTGGATGTTGTGAAGGGGTTTTTCTTTACCATGGGAAGGAAATTCCCCTGAAATCAACTCCAAACCTTTTACCTGCTTAATTGATGAAGATATAACAGAAGAAACAGGTTTTGAGTCAATTGTCCAATTACTTTTGGTCCCTTGAAAAATAGGGGGCTACATATTAAAGAGCTATAATTCCTAAACCCTTCTTTCAATCTGGATGTGAATACACTCGAATTAAAGCTGTGATACTGCACGTTAAGCCCATATTCATTATTTAACTGTAACCTAAAGATATTTTAGTAAACAGCCAAAATAACAAAACTTGTGTCAGTGTCCAATTATTTCCAGACCTAACTGTAAATGTGTTCTAGAACATACTACAACACACATTATTGTCCAATTGTTTTGTTTTAAGCAATAGTTTTCTTTTCGGATGTAAAACTTTTGATAAAGCCACTCTTGTAAGTCGCTCTGGATAGGAGCATCACCTAAATGACTTAAATGTTGTTTTCTTTAAGATTGGCCAAGGTGTAAATAAGCATAGCCGTATGTTCATCCATCATTATAGTCAAGACAACAGATTTTGAGAGCATGTGAAATCTTTCTGGAGCCCAATATGACATCAGTGTTGACGTTTTTCAAACAGTCTTCTTGATTTTACATGAAATGATCCCCTATGAAATCATCTAACGCCCTCCGAGTGGCGCGGGGGTCAAAGCCCCCGTCTCTGAGAACAGGGGTGTCACTGCAGCACTTGACCTTTGAGCTCAATCGTGTCTGTTGGCAGGGGGATGTCTTCTCTTTGGGACATGTATTCTTGTGGACATTTCCTGACCAAGCAGGCAGTGTGATATGATGCAGAATGGCTTGGTGAGATTTGTTTCTGAGGAAACATGTTTCAGAGTCCTTTGCCTGCTGTGGAGTTTCTGCCATGAGGAAAGACCACAATCAAGAACTGGACATCATGAAACTGGGAGATAACAACATATCATACACTGAAAAGAAAATTGAAACGCAACACTTTTGTTTTTGCCCCCATTTATCATGAGCTGAACTCAAAGATCTAAGACTTTCTCTATGTACACAAAAGGCAGATTTCTCTCAAATATTGTTAACAAATCTGTCTAAATCTGTGTTAGTGAGCACTTCTCCTTTGCTGAGATAATCCATCCACCTCACAGGTGTGGCATATCAAGATACTGATTAGACAGCATGATTATTGCACAGGTGTGCCTTAGGCTGGCCACAATAAAAGGCCACTCTAAAATGTGCAGTTGCATCACAAAGCACAATGCCACAGATGTCACAAGTTTTGAGGCAGCATGCAATTGGCATGCTAACTGCAGGAATATCCACCAAAGCTGTTTCCAATTAATTGAATGTTTATTTCTCTACCATAAGCCATCTCCAAAGGCGTTTCAGAGAATTTGGCAGTACATCCAAATGGCCTCACAACCACAGACCACGTATAACCACACCAGCCCAGGACCTCCACATCCAGCATCTTCACCTCCAAGATTGTCTGAGACCAGCCACCCGGACAGCTGCTGCAACAATCGGTTTGCATAACAAAATAATTTCTGCACAAACTGTCAGAAACCGTCTCAGGGAAGCTCATCTGCATGCTTGTCGTCCTCATCGGGGTGTCGACCTGACTGCAGTTCATCATCGTAACCGACTTCAGTGGACAAATGCTCACATTGGAATAGCGTCTGCCCATTTGGAGAGGTGTTCTCTTAACAGATGAATCCTGGTTTTCACTGTACAGGGCAGATGGCAGACAGAGTGTGTGGCGCTCGTGTGGGTGAGCGTTTTCCTGATTTCAGCGTTGTGGCCCATTGTGGCGGAGGGGCTATGGTATGGGCAGGCGTGTGTTATGGACAACAAACACAGGTGCATTTTATTGATGGCCTTTTGAATGCACAGAGATACGTGACGAGATCCTGAGGCCCATTGTTGTGCCATTCATCCACGACCATCACCTCATTTTGCAGCATGATGAAGCATAGCCCCATGTTGCAAGGATCTGTATACAATTCCTGGAAGCTGAAAACATCCCAGTTCTTGCATGGCCAGCATACTCACCGGACATGTCACCCATTGAGCATGTTTGTGATGCTCTGGATCGGCGTATACGACAGCATGTTCCAGGTCCTGCCAATAACATCGCACAGCCATTGAAGAGGAGTGGACCAACATTCCACAGGCCACAATCAAAAACCTGATCAACAGTATGCGAAGGAGATGCCAAAGGCAAATGGTGGTCACCGTGTCAGTATCTGGTGTGAAACTGCACATCTTAGAGTGGCCTTTTATTTTGGCCAGCCTAAAGCACACCTGTGCAATAATCATGCTGTCTATTCAGCATCTTGATATGCCACACCTGTGAGGTGGATGGATTATCTCGGCAAAGGAGAAGTGCTCACTAACACGGATTTAGACAGATTTGTGAACAATATTTGAGAGAAATAGGCCCTTTGTGTACATAGAGAAAGTCTTAGATCTTTCAGTGTATATATCATGTATATGATATATATCAACATATCATATATACACCTCTGGAAATAATGAAGAGACCACTGCACCTTTTTCATTACTTTCCAAAAGAAGTTAAGTGAACAAAAATTAAGAGAACAATGCAAATTGAATGCTTCTGTTTCTCACTCAAAACATACCTTTTCAACCTTTTTGGAAAGGAAAGAAAAAGGTGCAGTGGCTCTTAATTCTTTCCGGAGCTGTATGTGTATATATATATATGATAACAACATTCTTTTTGTAAGTAATCCAGGTAGATTAGTTGCTTTATTTATTGTATAAAATGTTTCAACACACACACACACTTTCTCACTGGTTGTTCTGCCGGATGCATGCCTCCCATTCAATCAGCATGACTCCCATTGAGTGGAACGCTTTATGTGGCTGTGGCGATGGAGTTGCCTTGCCAACGCTGTTGAGACAGATCTCTTGAATGTTGACTTTTCCATGTCATAGAGAAGTGGAGAACCACGCAGCTCAGTATGGTGAACCTTTGTTTGCGTTTGATACTGTTAGCAAATGTCACGATGCAGCGTGGGTGCATATATATAGTTTTCACTGTGTCCTGACGTTCAAACTTTCCTGTGTCCCATGTCTTCCTAGAATGCTCAGCGGTTAGGTGGTTCTCAAGGGAACCTGACCACACCAGTGGTTTCTGTGGCAACACCTAGTCTCCTTGCCCCCTTCTCGGCCATGCAGACAGCGTATAACACTGGTGAGTGTCTGTATCATACAGTGACTGGATTATGACCAGTATATCCAATCAACACAAATCTTAATAATTGCCCAAACTACTATACAAAAGCGCAAATGGCCACACTGCAGTAAGTGGATACAATGCATATTCACTTTGATCAGTGTGGGAGCATTTCTGGACCAACTAGACACCACATGAAATGGTTTGATAATTATGAATTTCCCACATTTAATATTGATGCCAATGAATTAAGATATAATTAAACTATTCCTTCTTCTCTCTTGCGTCCCTATCTGTTTACTAATGTTGGTCTCCCTATCTCTCCCTCTTTCTCTCTGTTCTTGACTGTTGGTCTCTCTTTCACTGTCCTGATTGTCTCTCTGTCTTTGACTGTCCCTCACTTTCCTACCTTTCGAACTCAGAGTACCAACTGACCAGTGCAGATCTCACAGCACTCCAGACCTTCACGCCATCAGGGCTGCTACCTGGAAACATGACCAACTGGCAACAACAACCAGCAGTATCCCAGCAACAACAACAGCAGCAACAACAACAACAGCAGCAGCAACAGCAGCAGCAGCAACAACAGCAACAACAACAACAACAACAGATCAGCTTGGCGTCCCTTAGTAACTTGGTGTAAGTACACTTTTCATGTCAACAAGTGTAGCTAGCTACACCGTAAACCATTATCAGAGTTGGTCCTAATGACATTGTCAAAACTTGTCACAAAACAATCACCACAAATTGTCACAAAACGAACACCACAATATGTGACCACTCACATAGTTAATACATTATAGAATTTCAAACTCACAACCTTGGAGATGCAAGCACCAGGCTCATACCAACTGAGCTGCTTGGGGCCAGTAGTAACTGCTATCTTGCACTTAGCTGAGCCCTTGACCAGAGCCCTGTACCACGAACTGTACTTACTGTTAGCAAACATCAGCACATCTTATTAAAGCTGTTTTTATTTGTGCAGCCAACTGTGTGGATTTCTTTTTAATTTTTTTGTGTTACTTTGTGCTGGGATGTCTTTTCTGAAAATAGTTAGTGAGAGATGACAATATCCCGGGACGAAACTAGGTCAGTATGACGATATGACAACCTGGATAGCGTCCAAACGTATCTGAGATCGTCCCTGTCCTCCTAGCTGTATGTCAGGCATACACCTCCGCTCTGAGGATGAGTTGGTCTGAGAGGCTGACCTAAATAACTCCCTCAACGTCACCCACGTGGATTCCGGAGTGCTTTAGGTTTAGGCTGATTCTAGCTAATGATCCTCAAGCCTCTCACTACAAGCATTGTTAGCGCTAAATGCAGTTTTATGTGATTACAGCTGCTAGGCTAACCTAGCTGAGAGATAGCTGTATGTAACCGCCTGTTTGTTCTCCCCCTCTTGTCCACAGCATGTGGGGCGCAGAGAAACAGAACGGGGAGATGGCTAACTGCATCTCCAATTTTGCTGCTAACCTGAGGTGAATGAATTAGCATGTAGTGCTACTTATGTGGTTATCATCATGCTTTAGTAATATTACATTCGATTTATGTGGCTCTCAGGTTGGCTTTCATTCAAAAGAAAATAATTAAGGTATCAAAGTTCAGTTAAATTTTATGTAACTTATACCAACATTTTTCTAAATTGTCATGTCATGGCATTTATTGTTTGTCTTTGATGTTGAGGTATTCTTTCCTGCTTCGTTCTATTTTGTTGCAAAGTGTTGTCTCCAAAAATATGCAGGAGAAATTCAAGCAGCAGGAATATACTAGTGGCCATGCCCTTTGTGTGTGTGTCTGTCAAGTGTCTCCAAAGGCAGCACTTACACAGGGAAATACACACCTTAACAAATCATCTAAGCAGATAAATAACATACATTGATCTCTATATTAATGGAATTGCCTGACTGTAAGATCAATTGTCAGATTTGACCCATCTACAGATTGTACAAATTCAGTTCATATTTTGTCCAGTAGAGCAGTTTCTTCGTTTGACTCACTTGAGCGTTTTATGACTTGCAATTTACGCACAGACCCACTCTTTTTTGGTTTCTTTGTTGTTTTCTTCCAAATGTACCCCTTTTTTCCAAAAAAGAGAGTTAAAGATTGTCACATGTTCTTTGCTCTGCTTTTTATCAAACTGGTTCACTCAACCAATAAGTATGCCAGAACGAACAGAACAAACAGAACGAACAGAACAAACACGCTTGGAGGAGAACCTCTGGCTAATGGCCACAACTGAATTGATAATGATAAGATGCCCCTTCCACAAACCCAGGCAGTGATGTGCAAATTTGCATGACACTTTTACAGGACTTCTAGACATTGTTGTTAGGTGTTTAGATATTAAACCAGGTTGCAATGGTGTTTCTGGACTTGCTGCAGTGTGTTAGACCCTGTCCCAGTTTCTCAGTTCCAGCACCAGTGTGTCAGACTTATTCCCAGTGTGTCAGACTTATTCCCAGTGTGTCAGACTTATTCCCAGTGTGTCAGACTTATTCCCAGTGTGTCAGACTTATTCCCAGTGTGTCAGACTTATTCCCAGTGTGTCAGACTTATTCCCAGTGTGTCAGACTTATTCCCAGTGTGTCAGACGTATTCACAGTGTGTCAGACGTATCCCCAGTGTGTCAGACGTATCCCCAGTGTGTCAGACGTATCCCCAGTGTGTCAGACGTATCCCCAGTGTGTCAGACGTATCCCCAGTGTGTCAGACGTATCCCCAGTGTGTCAGACGTATCCCCAGTGTGTCAGACGTATCGCCAGTGTGTCAGACGTATAGCCAGTGTGTCAGACGTATCGCCAGTGTGTCAGACGTATCGCCAGTGTGTCAGACGTATCGCCAGTGTGTCAGACGTATCGCCAGTGTGTCAGACGTATCGCCAGTGTGTCAGACGTATCGCCAGTGTGTCAGACGTATCGCCAGTGTGTCAGACGTATCGCCAGTGTGTCAGACGTATCGCCAGTGTGTCAGACGTATCGCCAGTGTGTCAGACGTATCGCCAGTGTGTCAGACGTATCGCCAGTGTGTCAGACGTATCGCCAGTGTGTCAGACGTATCGCCAGTGTGTCAGACGTATCGCCAGTGTGTCAGACGTACCGCCAGTGTGTCAGACGTACCGCCAGTGTGTCAGACGTACCGCCAGTGTGTCAGACGTACCGCCAGTGTGTCAGACGTACCGCCAGTGTGTCAGACGTACCGCCAGTGTGTCAGACGTACCGCCAGTGTGTCAGACGTACCGCCAGTGTGTCAGACGTACCGCCAGTGTGTCAGACGTACCGCCAGTGTGTCAGACGTACCGCCAGTGTGTCAGACGTACCGCCAGTGTGTCAGACGTACCGCCAGTGTGTCAGACGTATCGCCAGTGTGTCAGACGTAGCCCATGTGTTTTGTTGATGGTTTTATTACACAGTGGCTATAGTAAGCGTACATTTCCAATCAAAGGTGATTGACTGTTTTGGGCATCAAGCCTGGCGTTCTCTGTTGGCCCCGGTAGCTCGCAGTGGTACGCAATGAGAAATCATTTCTGTCAACTACCCCCCATGCACACCCCTCTGAGTGGCCAATCATTCCAGTCGCAGCTTGTAAAGACCGGTTGTGACTAGCGTGCACCTGTTGACTAGCAGCCCAATCTAAATGTTAATTCTGTGTCGAGGGCATCCCGCTTGCCTGACCAGGTTTACTTGTTTATTGAATTGTTTTCCATGTGTCAACTTTTGCCGGTTGCCATGCAGGATGTTTTGCTGTCTGTTGTTAGGACACAGCTGATGTATTCAGAAGAAAACAGTCTGACTCAGAGAGTTCAAAATCACTGCGTAAATATCTAATGCGAAACATCCCCGGCTATGTTTATTTCCTTCGTTTCATCCCCTCCGAACAGGTTCATTTGTATTTTTTCCACTAACATGGCATTATGTATTGTGGTTTTTCAGTTTTTCTTTACTCTTTAGTGTGGGAATATTATCAAGTAAACTGTCAACTCTGTCAGTCTGTGTGTCAACTCTGTCAGTCTGTGTGTCAACTCTGTCAGTCTGTGTGTCAACTCTGTCAGTCTGTGTGTCAACTCTTGTCAGTCTGTGTGTCAACTCTTGTCAGTCTGTGTGTCAACTCTTGTCAGTCTGTGTGTCAATTCTGTCTGTCTGTGTGTCAATTCTGTCTGTCTGTGTCTGTCTGTGTGTCAACTCTGTCTGTCTGTGTCTGTCTGTGTGTCAACACTGTCTGTCTGTGTCTGTCTGTGTGTCAACACTGTCTGTCTGTGTCTGTCTGTGTGTCAACACTGTCTGTCTGTGTCTGTCTGTGTGTCAACACTGTCTGTCTGTGTCTGTCTGTGTGTCAACACTGTCTGTCTGTGTCTGTCTGTGTGTCAACACTGTCTGTCTGTGTCTATCTGTGTCAACACTGTCTGTCTGTGTCTATCTGTGTCAACACTGTCTGTCTGTGTCTGTCTGTGTGTCAACACTGTCTGTCTGTGTCTGTCTGTGTGTCAACACTGTCTGTCTGTGTCTGTCTGTGTGTCAACTCTGTCTGTCTGTGTCTGTCTGTGTCAACACTGTCTGTCTGTGTGTGTCTGTCTGTCTATCAACACTGTCTGTCTGTGTCTATCTGTGTGTCAACACTGTCTGTCTGTGTCTGTCTGTGTGTCAACACTGTCTGTCTGTGTCTGTCTGTGTGTCAACACTGTCTGTCTGTGTCTGTCTGTGTGTCAACACTGTCTGTCTGTCTGTGTCTGTCTGTGTCAACACTGTCTGTCTGTGTGTGTCTGTCTGTCTATCAACACTGTCTGTCTGTGTCTGTCTGTTTGTCAACTCTGTCTGTCTGTGTCTATCTGTGTGTCAACACTGTCTGTCTGTGTCTGTCTGTGTGTCAACACTGTCTGTCTGTGTCTGTCTGTGTGTCAACACTGTCTGTCTGTGTCTGTCTGTGTGTCAACACTGTCTGTCTGTCTGTGTCTGTCTGTGTCAACACTGTCTGTCTGTGTGTGTCTGTCTGTCTATCAACACTGTCTGTCTGTGTCTGTCTGTTTGTCAACTCTGTCTGTCTGTGTCTGTCTGTGTGTCAACACTGTCTGTCTGTGTCTATCTGTGTCAACACTGTCTGTCTGTGTCTGTCTGTGTGTCAACACTGTCTGTCTGTGTCTGTCTGTGTGTCAACACTGTCTGTCTGTCTATCAACACTGTCTGTCTGTGTCTGTCTGTGTGTCAACACTGTCTGTCTGTGTCTATCTGTGTGTCAACTCCGTCTCTTTTCCTTCCAAAATCTCTATCTCTCTCTAACTATTAATGTTACTGTCTTTTTCCAACATCTCCCCATGCAGTGCTCTCCCTCTCTGTCTCTCTCTGTCAGTTTCTCTCTTTGTGTCAGTTGTCTCAATTCAGCTGTTTTGTTCAGGGGGCAGCGTACCTCTGTTCCTATCACATTTTAGAGTACACACAGCAGATTTGTTACCTATGAACATTCCATTGTGACATGTTTGTGCACATACTCTCCTATTCAATGTGTGCAAAGCAGCATACTAAACACGGCAGAATACTAAACACGGCAGAATACTAAACACGGCAGAATACTAAACTCTGCAGAATACTAAACTCTGCAGAATACTAAACTCTGCAGAATACTAAACACTGCAGAACAGTAAACACCGCAGAGGACTGAACACCCCAAGATACTAAACACTGGGGAACACTGGTGAACACTAAACACTGGGGAACACTGGGGAACACTAAACACCTCAGAATACTAAATGTAGCAGAATACTAGACACCTCAGGATACTAACGTAGCAGTATACTACACACAGCAGGATACTAAACACGGCAGAATACTAAACACGGCAGAATACTAAAAACGGCAGAATACTAAACTCTGCAGAACAGTAAACACTGCAGAAGACTGAACACCACAAGATACTAAACACTGGGGAACACTAAACACCTCAGAATATTAAATGTAGCAGAATACTAGATACCTCAGGATACTAACGTAGCAGTATACTAAACATGTCAGGATACTAAACATACCCCCTTGCTCCTTTGTGTTTATTTGAAGATGTCAGTATAGGGAATCTCTGTATCAACACACCCTCTCCAACTTAATTACGCAACATTCGAGGGAGAGAAAGAGACACAGAAAGCTCAATAACACAATTATATTTCTGTAGGGACTAGATTGGTGTCTTTGTTGCTAGACTCCAAATAATCTGTTGATTGGACTTAAATATATTATTATACAATTATTATACAATGTTTTACAAAGCTGAAATGTATTTTTTCTGTGACTATTTTATATTCTATCTATGACTGGTTTTTATGGCTGTCTGATGTTTATCAATGGATAGAAGGTTTCTGTTTAATCCTCCCTGTGTTCGTTTCTCAAATATGGTTTTTTTTACCCTTCTTTACAGCATGGCCTCTCAATCAAACTTGCTCTTTGGCAGGGAAGAGGGCCTCTGCTGGTACTGTATATCTCCTCACTGTCTAACTAGCCACATGGCATGGCCCTGCTCCCCAAACTGGGTCTTTTAGAACCCCACGCATACTGGTTTCCATTTAAAATCGCATCCAGCCCTTATTAAACTGAGGCTCCATCTTAAGCTTTTAGAACAGTAATCCTGTTGCTCAGGATTTAGATCATTTCTTAAGAGGCCGGTTTCAAGTGAAAACCAGTCCACGCTGGGGTCCTTCTGGAACATGTCTTGGGAGGCGCTGTACTGTACTGTAACCGTGTGCTTCTGGCTGTGCTGGCTGTGTTGCGCTCTGAGCTAGCCTGCAGAGGACACCTTCACTGGCACCAGTCTGCTGACTCTGCCCTTTCTAGTCTCCATAGCAACAGGGAGCCCTGTGGCACTATAATCCATCTACCTGTACCAGCCTACAATGCAGGGCTCAAGCTTGATAAAGTGGCACATAGAGAGGGGCACTGTCAAGGTGCACGTGTGTGTGCGTGTGCGCGCGTGTGCGTTGTAATGTGAAGACACATTCTTGAATTACCTTTTACTTCTTTGTGTTTCTGAGATAGGTCATTGTGTCTTATTTCAGCTCTGGCTAGGTTAAAGGTCAAGCTGCCTATTCTAATTGAGAGGTGGATGTCTGTATTTACAGATGGACTTACTGTCGTTCTAGATGACTTGAGTTGACTTTAAAGAGACATCACTGTTGCACCACATGCATCAAATCCTAGTGACTTGGTCTCCTGAGTGAGGCTGCATGGCTTGTGGACCGTGGTCTCCGTGTGGCCTTGACCTCCAGTCTGTCTGTACCTGTTGTCTGTGTGTCTAACCTCAGTCCATCTGCCACCACACTGCCTTCACAAGAATCTAACCTCAGTCCATCTGCCACCACACTGCCTTCACAAGAATCTAACCTCAGTCCATCTGCCACCACACTGCCTTCACAAGAATCTCCCTGAGATGACGGCATCGCTGGTTACCGGTTGCTTAACAGTGTTCCCCAAACATGAACTTTCATTAGAAATTAGCCACATTAGCTGTCACCCGCAATAGTATGAATAGTTGGGTGGAACTCACTTCCTGAAAATGTATTTCCTCCTCTTAAACGACTCCATCCTTCCTGTGGGCAGTCTTCTGATGGTTTCCCCATCTACAGTAGCTCGCTGACACATTGTCTATGTAGGCCACCTCCTCCACCTCCTCCTCCACCTCCAGGTGTTGGCTCAGTGTTCCATCAGTGGTTCATGTACAGTGTGCTGTCGAGCAGCTCCGTGTCTGGCCTCCTGTGTTTAACGTCATGTTTAGGCTCTTCAGGAGCGTTGTAGTAACCCCGGCCGGCCAGCAGATGGCGCCACATGTCTCATCCTGTGTCTCTGTCCCTCCCTCCCTGTCTCCTTCCAGGCCGGTGGGCCACCTTCCTCAGGGCACCATGCTGACCATCAACACTAACCCAAATGTCAACATCAAGTCGGAGCCCGTGTCGCCCAATCGTGACCGCAGCACCCCGTGCTCTACGAGTGGGGGCGGAGGAGGAGGGGGCCTCGTGACCATCACGGGGGCCCCCCTGTCCGGCCAGTACCCGGGGGCCCTGCGCCTGGAGCCGTCCGCCCATCAAGGCCGCTCGCCGGTGGACAGCCTGAGCAGCAACGGCAGCTCCTACGAAGGAGAGAGGGACGACGGGGCCCAGGGACGGGACTTCCACCTCCAGGGAGGGGCCTCCTCGGCCATGGGGCTCCTGAGGCCCTCGCAGGAACAGCAGGAGCAGGAGGGGACCAACGGGAAGAGAATGAGACTGGACACCTGGGTTACATAGAGGAGAAGAGGAGAGAGATGGAGACGTGCCCCCTTCTCTATCTATCCCAACCACCTATTTACCATCCATGCAGTACATACTGACCTCACACACACACGCACACACGCAGACATTTGCGCATGCTCTTACACACCCCGTTTCTCTTACTAATGTATGCGTTGACACCAATGCGCACCACTCTGCTTCGTGTTTTCTACTATAATCCTCCGCACATGCTCACTCACGCACCGACACGGACACCCTCTGAAGGGGCGGAGCCACCCAACCAGGGACTGCGTGTTGTCACGGTGGGTTGGGTGAGATTTGGATTGGTGTGACTTCGTGTTTTTCTTTTTTTCATTCGATCTCACTCGTCCTCCTGAAGAGAGAGAGTAGAGAGAAGCTGGACAACGGACTCCCAATGGACTGCTGTGTTTTCTCCTCATGGCTACACATCGTAATACATGTCTTGTAGTTTGTCTTTTCTCCTCCAGACAACATGACACAGATCTTATAGCCTGCCTGTCATACACCGTAGGTCTCTTGTCCAGCTGCACTGTTCTGTTGAAAAACAGTACCACAACCAAAATGAATCGACTTGTTTGTATCTGCCCGGCTTTCGGTGTTTTTTTTTCTAACGAGTATGAGGTTGGTGGTATTTGGTCTTTTTAACTGTTCTCCTGGAATATTATGTCCTCCCTCAGTCTGACTGTTGTACATCAACCATCTTTACATTTCTATATCAACCTTTTGATTGATCTGACAATGCAGAACTCCCAGTTTACTGACCAGCTGTCCATTTTGGAAGACAAGATTAACTCTTCTGAAGTGGCTGATCCGGGTACTGTTAACCAGGTATTTTAATCGGAACCATGCATATAGCTGTTTAATCTGAAACATCCAAACCTAATTGAGGTAAAAGACTGTTTTATCAGGGAAGAGCTGCATAAGCTCTATGACATCCTTCAGATATCTACATAGGAACTTCATATGCTGTGTGGGTGTGTGTGATTTTTGATATTTATTTCAAATGCTTTTTTTGTGTGTGTGTGTGTGTGTGTGTGTGTGTGTGCGTGTGTTTGTACATTTCTTTGTTACTATGTTCCCACCTTTTCGATTTTGCCAATGCTCAAATTCATCCGCATCCACGCAGACGCGAAAAGTATTTTTGTTAAACAAAGCCTGTGTTTCAGAAACTTTAGGATGAGCAATGTAAATGGGGAGAGAAAGGGAAAAACAGTGTATATACAATACAGTAAGCAATTTGTTGTCTGTATTTCCTTTGGTATGGCTTTTGTATAGCAGGTACAACTTTTTTTAGGGTAAACATTTAGAGCATATACAGTAAATAAATATATATATATATGTATATATATATATATATATATATATATATATATATATATATATATATATATTTAAAAAGCTTCAGGCAGCAGCACAAGCATAATTGGAAAGCAGGTGACGAGCTGCACCGATGCAGAGGTAATGATGGACGACAGGGATTGTACCGGCATATCAAAGAGATGTTCACCTTGGTTCTGCAGGATTTCACTAAAAGCGGATGTGTCGATTCTCTGCAGATCTGTCTTTCTATTTCTATGTGTTTGTAGACGTGCACCATATCACAAAGCCACGCGAGGGGGTGGGGTGGGTGGATGTGGGGGGGGGGGGGGGGGCATAAGGGGAGGTAGGAGCAAATTGGACTCTGAAGGAGCGCACTTTAACCCCCAACCCCGTCCCCTCGACCAGCCAGGTGTCCTCCACAATGGGACTGTCATGTCTGCATGCCCCCAACCACATCCAGGGCAAACAGGCCGGGTGCCCTGGGGCTCTCCACCCTGGCTATGTTACCTTGTCACAGCCCGCAGCTCTCCAGTGGTGAACCCCTCTGTTCCCCACCAGTTTGACGCCCCTGACTAGGCTCCAGACACCACAAGTCCAAACGGCCTGCCATTGACTCTTTATCCTTCCATAACCCTGTAATGGTTGCTGTGAGTGTTGTGCAGCGTGGCTCTCCTGGGGTGCGGTCCAGACGACCGTGTGGGGGGAGCGCAGGGGGGGAGAGAGAGCGGTTATATTCACACACCCTCAGACTGTACGACTGTTGTGTCCTGAGCTTTGAACAAAATGATGTTTTTTGACCTCTGATGTTTTTGTTTCGTTTTTTTATAACAATGGTAGCTATGTCTTGAATAGGGCCACAAGCCATGAAGCAAAGTTTTGTCCCTCTGGAGTGATGATTTGGAGGCGGACTATGGGGTGATGTCATTGTTTAGTGGTCTGGAGGTTAGATAAGCCAAGCGAGGTGCAGTGTAAAGCCCTGCCATTGATCTCAGAACAGCACTAGGGTCATTGTAATCACAAAGGAAAGACAATCGTCATGAGAATAGTGACCTGCCCCCATATTCCTCATGTATAATGATGTTTAGAGAATCTCACTCACTTTCCAGTGTTAATTTGTGCTAGTGACAGTTCTATTGTCTGTTAATTATAATAGTTCTATGATAATCGCTACTATTACTATTCATATTATCATTATTGTGACCATCAATGGAAATTGTAATGATGATATTGAAAAGGCAATTTTATTTTTTGCGGTTTTGTGTAGAGTAGAAATATTGTTTTATTTGAATTTTATTTTATTATATATAAATATTATATAAATATATTTTTGTTTTGTTTTTCTGGTTTATGTTTTCTTCAAAGGGTGTTACTAATATTGCACGATTCATAAAAGGAGACAGATGTAGTAATATTAGTACATGTAAGCTGATGGAAAGAGGTGGTATACAAACTGAATATAAAGACCAGTTCAATGCTGCAATTTTTTTGTCAACTGTTTTGTCAACTTAGTCTACACATAGTACAGTGGGGACAAGACTCATTTAATTTATTTCTGACCAGACACAATGATGTCAATGCATGGGCGTAACAAACAATGAATCATGTTATAGGAAATGAATATGAAATGTAATATCAATAAGAGTATACATCACACACACATAAAATAGACATTGAAGAAACAAGTTTCAAATAAATTATAGCTAATATATTGTGTTCGGCTAGTCTGCTTTTTGTTGTAAAAATATTTTTTTTTTGTTTTGTTTTTGGAGAATGATATACAATTTGTGTATATTTTCATAAATAAAGTATGCACTGACATGTTATTACAAATTCTATACTGCTTTTACAAAAAAAAGTGTTTGTTATTGTACCAAAGTATCCATTTGTCCCTCCCTGTCCTTTTTTCGTATGTTTTACCGTATTTTATATATTAAATAGACAAGTTGACCTACAAAGAAGTTTGGTTTGTTATTGTGATACGTTATAACGTGCCTTTGTGTTCTCTATCAGACTTGTTTTCTGACAATGTTTGATAAGTGACAGACTGGTACTATTGTGAGTGTGATTACTTCCCCCAAAATGTTGGAAATTTAAGTAATTGCTGTAATGCATTTTCACCACTAGATGTCACCAGATGTGCTGAAATGCTTTAGGCATTGTGGAGTATTAGACACTAAATAATTCTACAACCCCTGAACATATGCCAGTTTTCTAAAGAAATAAATGTATTTAGGACTAACTGGTCAATTCTGATTCTGAAATTATTTCAATAAAATAACGAGCTTTTCTGTACAATTACAGTTTCTATAGGTTTCGCTGTTGTGGGATTAAAGGAAGCTAAATGTTCTTAGAAAGACAGGAGTGGGTGAGTTTTAATGGAGAATTCATATGTTGATGTGTTTATTCATTGCATGATGATGTTTCCACTGACAAAATGTTAAGTTTTTAAATATGTCATTGGACATTAGGCTGAACAGTAAACCAATGCCTAATAAATTCACGTTTCTTCTATCTGATATTTTTATGCGATGAACAGAGATTTATGGTCCTTCAGTGTCAGCCTGATGGTTGGCTGTTTTGTGCCGCAGCCTTTGACTCTCACATACATACACACACTTCTGTTTCAAGTGACAATGGACAAGTATTAACAACTTCCAAACTGAGGAGAGCCAACTGGTGGCAACATTATTATCAGATAACCAGTGATAACAGATAAGCAGTGGGTCCTTATTTTTTCTTGTGTGTGTGTGTGTGTGTGTGTGTGTGTGTCAGTCACGGATGGGCCAGGGTGTGGCCAGTCCATTATGCATGGCTTCTTTCCTAAGTGATGCAGTGAATTCACAGGAGGATATCTTCAATCAGATTATAGTGGACATCTGCTGCTGCCCAGCTCCCTTGAGCCAACTGAAAAATAATCCACTAGGTCTTCCATCAGTGTACACAATATTTCAGAATATATGAACATGTTCATTACCATGCAGACTAGCGTCAGTGAGTCCCAAAAATATAATCACAGTAGGTTTTATTTAGAGCAATTTGGTTGAGACATACTCTCATCCCTACTCTGGCAAGGCGGTCATTTTAGAGTAATTAGAGAGTCAAGGACATTGTTTCTCTCACCCTGTTTGTGCCTGCCAGACATGATCTCATCATAATAGGGTGCCTTTTCTGGTACAATGATTCACACATTCTTCAGAGCAACAGCTGCGGCCTGAGATATCAAATACAGCTGAACCCAGTCAGAAGCCACTGTGTCTACTTTTTTCCTTGTTTATATTTCATGTTAAAGTGAAAAGAACATTTCACAAATGTTTACATATTGATAAATGAAAAAGACCTTGAAAAAAGTGCATGTATTTACCAAAACAAGACGAAATTAGTTTGAGAGTATAATTTGCCTTAACAAATCTCATAATAAGGTGTGTGGGTTCACTTGTTTCTTTATGTGAAATAATACAATTAATTGAATTTACCCCCTTTCTCCATCTACACACAGAGAGCTGTAAGGTCCTTCGGTCAAGTATTTCATTTCAGGCCCAGATTCAGCTATACTTTCAGTCCTAATGAGTTATTAGTAGATGGATAACAATAACAAATCACACATTGTCTGTCTCCTAAAAACATTGTCATTTTAATTTTTATGCTGTGGATGACATATTAAAAGATAATTGTCCTTCCAAGGGTGTAGTAGTGAGTTTGATGTTAAAAGGGACACAAGTATTTTTCTCAAAGTGATCTCATTGTTCAGTGCGGATCAACTTACCTGCTTCTAGAATTTCCCTTGTGTCCTTCTGAACTGAGCTGCAGGACATTAAGGAAACTGTTCAGGGATATCATGTGAACACTGGTGATTTTGAAACAGATACAGTTATAATGCTGGCATGGGTGACAATTAAGGATATATAAGCAACGTTGTTGTGACAATAAACAGAAGAGTAGACACACACAGAATAAGAGTTTTCCAAAACAAGCATCCTGCATGCAGCAAGGCAGAAACATAACACTGCAAACAACAAACGTATCAAAGCAACAGGCTTTTTCGACCAAAATCCAAAGCCTTATGTTGTGGTGAAAGTAACTTGTTTTCAAAATTGGTGGTGGCTGGCTCATGGTATGGCCTCTGCTTAAATAAACCAAATTAACCAATGACTCATCACAATCAAACCTCAAGCTTCAATCTGCGTCGGAGGGGAGGGGAGGGGAACTCGCCTCTCTGCACTGGAGTTGCTTACCATGAAGACAGTGAAGGTTTCTGTGGTACAGTTTCACTTTAAATCGATTGCTTTCAAGCTATAATCACCATCACTTTTACAGTCCTTGATGAATATTTGAAAGAATAATGGGACAAATACAGCAGAATCAAATATGAAACGGTCTTAAACTTACCCCAAAAGACTCACCGATGTCTTTGCTTCCGAAAGTGTTTATATCATGGGAATAGTGAATATATCTAATCAAGGTATATTCATGTTTATTATTATTATTTGTCAGTAATATAAAAATAAATTAACTTTCTTCCACTTTGACATGTACAGAATTTTTGTAAAGGTGGTTAGCAAAAAGAAATCTCACTGGAACCCACTTTGTAATGCAACAGCTTGTAAAAAGATTCAAGGTCAAATACCTTTGAATTTCACTATACTCACAGTATTATGCGTGGTTGTTGGAGGTCAAATACACTGTCTACACAGAGCTTGAACTCTTTCAAACACACTCAAAACACACATTCATGTTTCTATCTTTCTGAGGTCCAGACAAATAATTCATAAGTTTCCCTAATTGTAATGTTTGCCTTTAACTTAATAGTAATCCAACAAACTAGAATTTTAAAATGGTGACAGGAAACAATGTGATGATAAGCACATTTTGGACACGCACGCATGCACGCGGACAAAGCCTTCCAGCTGAGACCATCCCCCTACCATAGCCACTGTGGTCTGTCTGGTCACAGCTGTGGCCGGACTGACCCAAGCACTTTCAGTCTCTTGCATCAGATGCCGGGCCACCTGTCTGTTAGTCAGCAGACTATATCCACTGAGATGGACATGTATAGCACGTCCCTCCACTACACCTCTGTTGAACTGTGATTAAATACAGATGATTTAATGTTGTTAGTCCACAGTGACAGTAGTGTTTCCAGTAACAAGCCCGGGAATGGACAGTCCAATGTCACAATGCCATTCCAAAACCCAGCTCCTCTCTTCGTCAATGGGCTGTGCTTCCCCCCTTATTCAATCAGTCACCGAACAGATTTGAGCAGTGAGCAGGCAACCCACAGCTAAAATAGCCTCCATTGTTCTGGAAACTGACTAATGAATGAGAAAAAGGGGGAAGAGGGCCTTGTGGCAGGAAAAGGAGGGAGGGGAAGTCACCCATTGTTCCTTGTTGCATATTCTTTCTCTTAGTCTTCCCATGGGACAGTTCTTTGCTACTGAGTGCTCAGTGTGGCTTTGTTAGCCAGCCTGCATTGAGGCTATTTAAGCTGGGATGGTGCCAAATCTAGCCATGGCCTCCCACGCCGTCCCTGGCTCTCTATAACTATCATGTGATGCACAGAGGAGACAGAGATGGATGCTAAAGGAGAAGCCAGTTGTTTTCCTTACCTAGTCTGAGCTCATACTTTTATGTCTATGAAGAGCTTCAAGCTAGTGCCGGACAGTTAGTCTCACACCTCAGTGTGTCCTGGTCTCTGTCAGAGGAGACTACTGAATGCCAGACTGTATTGTGTTTATTTGTTTCCATTTTTATTAGTTTTTCCTCATTACATTTCATAAAAGCTTTACAAAATGTATATGTTTCACTGTGGAGTTAATGGCAGCATGCATAAAATAAGTCAGAAGAAGTTTGAAATACAATTGTTAACATATTTGTCATGCTTCATTATGCCTATTTACTACATTTTAAGTTTGTTTTGCAATTCTAGCCCGAAGAACACAAATTCAGGTTGCTTTATTGTAACAAATACCCATCAGTGCACAGGGAGGGTTGTGGACTGATATCGCACATACACTAATAATGTCAGCCATACTTTGTGAAACAGTGTTTGAAATGTTTTCAGATGTATGCAAAACTATTTGGATATCAAACCTTGTAGTGTGAAGAATAATAATTAAACGTTTATGCAAAAACATTGTTAAAACAAAACATCTACTCTATACAAAAATGTCTTTAGGAAATGAACTAAGATGTTAAGCTAAAAGTTGACACTAGAAAAACACATGGTTCTCCTTTAGAACATTTTGCATGTTTTGGCTTTGGATTTATCAGTACAATCAAATGAAGTACAGTTTCAGTTATGGCCTCTCCAATTCATTTAGAAGAAGAAAAAAACATAATAATCGAGATGTAAATCTTTCAAACAGGTCCCTGTCCTCAGATGGAGTAGGCACACTGGTGGTTAATATCAGCAAGGTGTGCCCCAAAGGCACCACTTTGATTTTCTAGCAAAAAAAACTAATTCTGCTTGGATGATTACTTAATAAATGTTCAAGATTTTATGTGATATTACATGAATATGGCACGTTCATGTTAGGGAAAGGATTGTAAATCAATGCTCAAATTGAAAAACGTTATCTGTAGTTTTACACTCTCAGTGATTGATCGTCTATTTTACTTCTTGTAGAAACATTACTCCTTTTAGAAATTGTTCCTATTCGTCCCCCAATGACCAGGATTCTCCCACGTCTTCAGAAGCAACATTTACACATTCCACCGTATCTGAACACAAAGGCTGCATCACCTGTTGGGGCCTTCATTTCTCATCGTCTTCGATGGAGGAAGCTTTAGTTGTGTCACCCTCCATATTTGTGTTCCAATTGGCCATCTGCGGATTCTCCAGATCCCCCCCGACAACGTTGTTAGCCAAGGCTTCAGACTCTGGGTGTTTATTTGGACTTTTGAAGACTTCCGCTTTGTCTGCCTGAAGATCTTCATGGGTTGTTTCCTCATTTGTGACCTCCCCAGTAGAATGTTGCAGAAGAGAAGAGCAATCCACAGAGGAATGCCTTTCCTGAGAGATAGCCACATCTAACAAGTCTTCCTGATCTCTCGTTACATTTGCTCTAGTGACAGGTTCCAAATACTGGCTAGCATTTGGCGAGTCATCATCTGAGCTGTTGGACTCAATATCAGATTTGTTCATATCGGTTGGAATCCCAGGCCTGCTGTTCACTTTGCTATGGTTGGAATGATCTTTAGTTTGATTCACATCATTCAGCGCAGACAGTTCCTGGTCATTCTCTTTTTCTTGTTCGTCGGTGTCAGATCCCAGTTCTGTACTAAAAACATCTGGAGTCAAGTATTCTGCTTGGGACATTTTGACTGCATGGCCTCTAAGAGATGTGTTTTCAGATGTCATTAGAATCCTGGAGTGCAGCGAAGACATAGTCTCTGAAGGTTTATACTCCTGCTCAGATTGACTCAGTGTCTCTCTACCTGAAGGTATTTCCTCTGACTCTGATAGATTCAGTTCATCGCCGCTTGAAGGTATATGGTCTAGCTGAGATTCATTTAGTTTTTCTTCCCTTAGAGGTATTTGTCCAGATTGATTCAGGTTTACTGAGTGTATCTGCTCCACCTCTTCACTGCTCATGTCTTTTGCCTGAAGGCTTAATGCTGACCCGCTCTTACTCATCGGCCCAATAAAATGTTCACTGTAACTGGATATAGATAAATTCTCTAACTCCTGCTCCACCAATCTATCAATTTTCTCTTCATTATAATCCTCATCACTGTAAATGTTTGAGTACCCTCCAGTGGTTGCAAGTTCTTCGTAGAATTGCTCCTCTTCTGCCTTCGGGTTCCATGAATCTTCAGCATGTTTGTCATTGTTCCCTAATGTGCCATACCCCATTGCTTGGCTACCATCCGTGTCCTCTGTTTGTGTGGAGCCCATCTTACCTTCCTGATCCATGGCATGGCCTTCGGACTCTTCATACAGGTCTTCCATTGTATCAAACCGTTTGGATTTACCTTCACCCAAGGTGCATAATCCTGTCTGTCCAACCTCCTTGTCCTCTTCTCCATCACTGGCATCACTTTCTCCCATGTATGAGGCCTGAGTATTGGCATCTGTCTCGTCGCTCTTGTACCGGATTAGGGGACGTGTGTCAGCCAGTGTGTTTTCCTGAGCGTAGCTGTTGCCTATTAGCTCAGCCCTCCCCGAAATAGATGTACTGGGAGTGTCATCTTCATGCTCTTTGTCATTGTCGGATAGATTCAGTTTTTCACCAATTTGCTCTTGTTCAGATACCTTAAGATTTTCTCCACCTGAGAGTACATTCTCTTGGTCAGATAGATTACATTTTTCTCCACCTGAGAGTACATTCTCTTGTTCAGATAGATTACATTTTTCTCCACCTGAGAGTACATTCTCTTGTTCAGATAGATTACATTTTTCTCCACCTGAGAGTACATTCTCTTGTTCAGATAGATTACATTTTTCTCCACCTGAGAGTACATTCTCTTGGTCAGATAGATTACATTTTTCTCCACCTGAGAGTACATTCTCTTGTTCAGATAGATTACATTTTTCTCCACCTGAGATTACATTCTCTTGGTCAGATAGATTACATTTTTCTCCACCTGAGAGTACATTCTCTTGGTCAGATAGATTACATTTTTCTCCACCTGAGAGTAGGTGTTCTTCCTCATCTGCATTGAGTTTCTGTCCATTAGCTGGTATATTTTGCTCAGTTTGATTGGGTTGGGATTCTCTGTGAATTAACATCTCTTCCTCTTTCAGGAGATCATTTCCTTCTTCACGACCATCCATTCTTTCGCTCATTACGTTTTTCTCGCTGAAGCACCCCACTTCTTCCCATCCAGTGGTTACATTCCCATAGGGCCTCAGTTCATCTGGTTGTTCGCTTTCATTAGTCATATCATGTTCTTCATCCCTTATGGAAAGATTGAAATCACTTTCCTTTACACTTTCAGCTTGGGGAAATATCTCTTTTAAACAGCTTGAAGTTTGAGCAGATTCATATGAGATATTCTCCAGCTGGCTGAACTCATCAACGACTTTTGTCATATCATTTTCCTCATTTAATCCTTCCAATCTTTTCAACTTTTCATCCTTCAAATATCCATGGGGTTGCAATTCATCTTCCAGTTGAATCTCATATTTGTTAGAGATATCCTTTTCGTCATTATCTTTGATGAGACTTACAACACCTTCCTCCAGTCTTCTAACATGGTGAAACGCATCTTCCGAGCAGAGGGAGGGTTGAGTAGATTTATATGAAATATCCTTCTCTTGTTTTAACTCTTCTGGATTGTTGTAAACACCTCTCCCCACCCCACACTCAGATTCTTGACTGTTTGTGAATGTCTTGCATTCCAAGTCTTCATTTTCAACAAATTCTTCATAATTCTCTGTGGTTTCTAGGTGTCCTTCCTTCAATTCATTCATGTGACTGTAAGGGTGATCTGGGAGAGGTTCCTCTTTTTCATTAGACATTTCAAGATTTCCATCATTTTCATCATTCACTGAGAAATCTGAATGTGCCTCTGTCATTGAACAAGTAGATTGTGCATTTCCATAGCTCACTGAAGGGCTGCAGAGTTTTTGACCATCCGATGGCACAGTGTTAGATTCCATAAGGGTTGTCTCTTCAGCGGGCCAAGTTCTGACTATGTTCTGATCCTCTTTTTCCTTTTCCCTATTCCAAATGGATTGATACTCAAGGTCAGAGGATCCATGCATCACTATAAAATCAACTCCTGCCTCTTCAGTGTGAGGAGAGAGAGGTTCAGCATAGTTGACTTCTTCATTGACATCCTGGGGTCTGAAGTAGTCGACAGCAATTCCATTCTGTGGTACTTTGGGGTAAGGTGTTGCCCAACATGGCTGCTGTTTGGCCTCTATGTTAAAGTTAACAGGCTGTTCCTCAGTCATTTCAGATCTCTCAGGTGTTTTATTTACAGTTACACAATTTGGAGCGATTGGTGATGAATACATTGTTGACTTGGAGTGTGTCCTCATTCCATGGATGGTAGAGGCAGAATTGATCCTGTGGCCAGTGGCCACCTGGGTCTGGAAGCTTTGCTTTACACCTCGAGGGCTATGCACTCCACCTGTAAATAACAAGAAAATAGCTATTGAATTGGTATAAAGTGTGCAGTATTTTAATAGGTACAATTTCTAAAATACTTGCAAACCTTCATAATATCTTCATGTTTTCTCATGATTTAATCAAATTTCTACTACAACCTTTTCATGTGACAGCAACTCTCTACAGGCACCTGATATTAAAGATTGAGATGTGCATCTTCTAATACATGCCCACCAAAATTTGCTGCTTCTCATAATGATTGCTAAACCAGGAAGTCAACAGAAACAACTTCCTTAGAGAAAAACATATCTTTGACTAACAACCTTAGTTAACTTGAAGGTGCCAGACTCATCCCAAGGAATAACCCTCTCATGGGACTTCCAGCCAAGGACGGTGTGGCGGAATCAGGTTTTGAACCAGCTTGCAGAGACAGAACCAGATATTAAACCCAGTTTGCATTGACAGAACCAGGCATACTCGCCCATGCACCACTCAAGAGGCGCCCATAATGTCTTGCATTTTATCATAGGTTGACAGAGATCCATAAACCCCCTCCCAAAGGTAATATTAGGATACATGTTCTCCTGAACAGTGGTTTGGCAGTAATGGGGACATATTGATTTTGACTTCCTTCCCCTCAAGTCTGAATTACAGGAAAGCAATGCCAGATGGCTCAATAACCTTTTAGGTGGACTTTGTCACAGACCTTAAAGGGCCCATTTCAGTCTCCACACCACCACACATCATCCCCTACTATTTGGTGTCTAGCGTTTATAAATACAATCCACTACACAGATAGGTGGTGATGGCTATGAAACACATCAAACTGTATTGTCCTACACCAGTGTTGCCCACACTGCTGCTCGGTTTCACGTGATGAATTACCAGGTATGGATATTCTTCTTCGGTGACTGGTTGAAGAGAAATTTCCCTTCAAATTTTCATTGTCGAGTAATGCTCTGAAGAAGAAAAGACACAGACAAATAAGAGGAGTATTCATAAAGGGGAAGTGATTTCATCTAAAACACACACAAGATGGTTAGAAAGATGGTTAGAAACATCATAATAATGAATTTGACAGTTCACGTAAATAATTTCAGTTTTGTTTACTACGACTGTATTCTGAAATTATATCATGAGGTGGGATTTATGCAAAAATAATATGTCAGAACATATTTCAATAAAACAAAAACAGATTTATATACACTGGTTGACAATATTTATAATATGTATATATGGATAAAATGAATATGGAAATATATCTGTAAAACACACCCAAAAACATTCTCTAACCAGATAGGGTGGAATAACCCTGATTTTTTATCACAGCTTTCATGCATCTTGGCATACCCTCCACCAGCTTGTCACATTGCTGTTGGGTGACTTAATGTCATCGCTAGCACAAAAATTCAGGTAGTTTGGCTTTGTTCGATGGCTTGTGACCATCCATCTTCATCTTGTTCAAATTCTAGAGGTTTTCAATGAGGTTCAGGTCTGGATATTCAGGTGGCCATGACAGGGTCTTGATCTGGTTGTCCTCCATTCACACCTTGATTGACCTGGCTGTGCAGCATGGAGCATTGTCCTGCTGGAAAAAACAATTCTCAGATGTGGGGAACATTGTTAGAGCAGAAGGAAGCAGGTGTTCTTCCTGGATAACCTTGTACTTGGCTTGATTCATGCTTTCACAAAGACAAATCTGCCCAATTCCAGCCTAGCTGAAGCATCCCCAGATCATAACCATTCCTCCACCAAATTTCACAGTGGGTGCAAGACACTGTGGCTTGTAGGCCTCTCCAGGTCTCCATCTAACCATTAGACAACCAGGTGTTGGTTGTCAAGTGTTGAAAATTTTACTCATCAGAGAAGATTACCTTATTCCATTCCTCTACAGTCCAATCCTTATAGTCTTTTGCAAACTTCAGCCTGGCTCTTCTTTGCTTTTCATTGATGAAGGGCTTTTTTCTAGCTTTGCCTGACTTCAGCCCTGCCCCTAGGAGCAAGTTTTGAACCGTCTTCGCCGTACACTTCACCCCAGCTTATGTTTGCCATTCTTTTTGTAGGTCACTTGATGTCATCCTACGGTTGTTGAGTGATATTCAAATGAGTTGACGGTCATCTTGGTCAGTGGACAGTCGTTTTTGCCCTCTGCCAGTCTGTAGCTTTGTTGTCCCCAGTATCTGTTGCTTGACCTTGTTCTTATAAACTGCCTTCTTTGAAAATTTCAGGATGGAAGCAACCTGATGCTCATTGTATCCCTCTGCCAGTGATGCCAGAACCCTTCTTTTCCTCACTCAAAGCTTTTCTTTTCTTTTCAACTCTTTTGTCATGCTGAATAGTATTTTTTTTCATTCAAATTATCTTTGAGTTATTGTTTTTCTACTGTTTTTGCCATCCAGCTGGTCCTATTGCAAGAGGATAGTGATGACCACAGCAGTGGTTTTTATACTTTTCCTCGTTAAATTAGATTTGGTTCAGATAATCACCTAATCAGTAACTCATTAAGTAAAATTAGATGTTCCTGTGTTGGAATTTAACAGACACTGGAATGGAATGGCTGCCATACATGTAGAGATGCTGATTTAAGAAAAATTAGGAGTGGTCTCTTCATTTTTTCCAGAGCTGTACAAGCATATGTTTCGATATCTGTCATATAAATATATGTAAATACACACACATATATTTTGTAAAAATGTATTCAAATATATTATTTTTGCCTATGGGAAAGGAGCAAAGAGAGAGTTGTTGGCAATGTGAGATCTGTTGTTATGGAAATAGGGGGATGTCATTGCTATTGTTAAGCCATTTGCATTGAACTCCACTGCCATCAATAAGTCTTCTCTCAAACTGACATTCTTTGATGTTTTCTTCTCAGATGCAGACCACACCCATTCTAACACACATTCACTTCAGCCTCTCTAACAAATCAATACCTATGAACCGAGGCACATAAATACCCCAATATGATCCCAGCAGGACATTCCAAGTGTTCCTCATTGAGTTACATTTAATGTTTTGGTGTATTGTTGCAGATAATATGAATTAATAGGTTGACCAATCCCTGTTGATATGCTGACCAATCCCTGCTGATATGCTAACCAATCCCTGCTGATAAACGGACAAATCCCTGCTGATACGCTGACCAATCCCTGCTGATACGCTGACCAATCCCTGCTGATACGCTGATCAATCCCTGCTGATACGCTGACCAATCCCTGCTAGTTGGTAAATCCAGGCTCGTACTTTGGGGTCACTATGCATGGGGGAGAGCAGGGAAAGAGAGCACCAGACACAAGGCCTTTTGCAGCTGATGACCTTTAGGCCAGATGGCTGAGCCCTGCTGGACAATTCATCAACATCTCTGTATTCTTCTACACTATGGGGGGTGGGGGTGGGCTTAGTCTTAGTCGGTAGAAATGTCATCTTTTGAAGGCATTAAAAACTTATTAAATGGGGTTAATAATGAGGTCTTTCTGACAAATATGCAGAAAAGCAATGTGTTAGTAAAATAGAAAATAATCTAGCAAACAATGGAAATACAACCCTGTTTTCTATAAAGACTGCTGTAGTTTCAAAAGTGATATGTATTCCTATTATTGCTTGATGTAGGATTTTAGCTGCTCAACATTTCAGGGTCACCTTTGTCGTATTTTTCATTTCATAATGCGCCAAATGTTTTCAACGGGTGACAGGTCTGGACTGCAGGCAGGCCAGTTTTGCACCCAGACACTTTTTCTGTGGAGCCATGCTGTTGTAATACGTGCAGAATGTGGTTTGCATTCTCTTGCTGAAATGAGCAAGGTCTTCCCTGAAAAAATTGTTGTCTGGATGGCAGCATAAATTGCTCCAACACCTGTATACATTGTTCAGGATAAATGGTGCCTTCACAGATACGCAAATAACCAATGCCTTGTGCACTAATGCATCCCCACACCATCACGCATGCTGGCTTTTGAACTGTGCACCAATAACAAGCCGGATGGTCACTCTCCATGATTCCCAAAAATGATTTTCCACTTTTCCACTTTACCTCAATTTTCCACTTTTCCATGAGCTCAGGTCCAGAGAACGTGGCAGTGGGAACTGGATCTTGTTTACATGTGTTTTTTCTTTGCATGGTTGAGTTTTAACTTGCATTTGTGGATGCAGCGATGTACTCTGATCACAGACAATGGTTTTCGGAAGTGTTCCTGAGCCCGTGAAGTGATTTCCACTACAGAATCGTGTCTGTTGTTAATGCAGTGCCGTCTGAGGGCCCGAAGATCTCAGCCATCCAATATTTCTTGCATACAAAGATTTCTCAGTATTCTCTGAATCTTTTAATGATATTATATACTGTAGATAATGAGATCCCCACACTCTTTGCAAGTTTATGTTGAGAAATTCTTAAATTGTTGCACAATTGACCTAGCAGTCCTTCACAGAAGGACTCAATTCTCAATTCTGACAGACCTATCCTCTCTGGAATGATTTTTTAATACCCAATCATGTTACTGAACTTTTGCCAATTAGTTGTGAGATTTTCCACCAGATTTCGTTTTTTAGCATTACACAACTTTTCCAGTCTTTTGTTGCCTCTGTCCCAACTATTTTGAAATGTGTTAATGGCATCAAATTTTGTTTCTATACATTTTACACGTTGTCCCAACTTTTTTGGAAACAGGGATGTATTACTAAGGAATGGACAAGACAATATTTACTGGCTTTTTGACAGGGATCATTGTTTTTCTCTTGCTTCTAGCCCTGGCTCAGTACTGATAGCATCTGCATTGAGTTCACTTACTACTATTGAGTAAGGAATGCATAGTTTTTACTCTTACTGTAATTTGCTCTAAATGAGATGGTCTGCTATATCATTGACATGTAAAGATAAGTGGTTGTACACAACAGCAGATAAAGAAAAATATAATTTAGCTTGAAAGTCAAAGTTCCTTGCAAAACTAAAATTTCACACAAAACTTCCCTTGACACCTTGGTATGATTTACTAGTTAACTTTTAGCATTTGGACCAGAATGTCTATAGTCTATAGTATAGTGCTACCGTTTAGATGTGACTGGTACCTGTATGTGGCCACCTCCATGCCTAGAGACATCTTCAACTGTAGGAGACCCTGACTTTCTATCAGGAGACCATCAATCTGGTCTCCCAGCGCATCCTTCTCCATTTCCAACACCTCTAGATGGGCCTGAGGAACAGGAAAGGAAAAGTCATATACTTGAAATTGCATTGTTGTAATCTAACCATAACTCACAAACACTGAATTCTCCTGGTCCCTTGGAAGGAGCTTATGTCAAGAACTTAGAATGTTTTTGCCTGCAATGAATGATTGAACCCAGTGAATAATCTGCAACCTCTAATAATTTCCAATACCCCACATTAATGGAGTATCCAACAATATGTATTGAAATATTTCATTAGCATTAATAATTGTCCATTAATTGTCCATTTTCCATCTTCCAAAGTCCCAGTAGAAGCACAAGATGAGGCTTCTCAGACATAACGCTTTTGGCATGTTCAAACATCACAAACATCAGCACACTAACCAAAACATATGTGTGTTCTAATCAAATAACTCTATTTTAAATTCATTAATATCTTTATTTTGGGACATTTGGCAAACATTCTGCTATAAATGTTATTTTAATCATTCAGTTTTGCTCCAGTTTTCTCCGCCACTGCCCTAACCTCCTTCGCAGAAAATACCTAAAAGTGGTTCTACCTGTCATCATCATTTGGCAAGAAAAGAGCATATAGTCTTTTGTTTTTTGACTGAAACAATGTGACAGTTCTAAATCCCTGACATTGCACTCAGACAATACGTCCCAGAAATCCTAAATATTTAGTATAGATAGAAAGTATTTCAGAAAAACCTAATTCATACTACTATCTATGAATATATAATATTACAAGTTTATTAGATATTGACATTACTAAGTAGTTTAAACCAATCGCCACACAAAGATCAACATTAGTGGTTGTTACCTGCAGGTTTTGGATCTCCTGCCTCTGCTTGTCATCCCGTTGGGACACACTCCTCTCTAGATAGTGTCGTCTTTCCTGGGCTGATGTCAGCTCCTTCTCCAGCGCCTGAAGTTGCAGTAGGCTCTCAGTCTTCTCCTGGCCAACCTGGACCAGGCGGTTCCTGGCTTGGCTTAGAGACCTCTCCAGACTATCTACCTGGCCCTGATACAGCACAGCCGCCTCCTGCCACACCCTGACCGCCATCTGGGAGTACTCCACACCCAGCTCCTGGAGGTTGGGCAGCTGGGTGCCGCTATGGGTTGGTGGTGGAGGTGTGACATGGATTAGTGTGTCTTTTAAGTTGGCAACATCCTCCTGGTGGGTTTGTATCTGGAACTGGATTTGTTCCTCTAGTTGGTTCACCTTCCCTCTAAGCCAGACCTGAGCCCTCTTCTCCTCTTCCATCTGCTTCCTGCTCTCCTCCAACTTCTTCTTCACCTCCCCATGGGCATCAGCCACCCACTGCCTCTGCAGCCCCAGGGTTTGGAGCTCCTCACCCAGGCTCCCTAGCTCCAGCTCTACCCGGTCCTTCTCCCTCCAGGCTTCGTGCACTTCCTGCCTGGCCAGCCTCAAGTTGCCATCCAGACCCATCTGCCCCCCCTGGCTGCTGCCTTTCAGGGTCTGGATCTCCCGGCGTAGCAGCTCATTCTCCTCCTCTAGCAGCCCCACGCGGCCCAAGTAGGTCTCCAGGCGCTGGTTGAGGTTCAGCATATCAAGCTTCTCATCTTTCCGGTGGCTGGGAAGATTTTGGATACTATGGCGCTGCATCTCAAGAGGTATTGAGAAAATGAAGAGATGCTGGTTAAGTAAAGAGTCTCTCTCTGAAGCGAGCAGTCTGTCTGTCAGTGTGTGACGTGAAGTGCTGATTCAGTTTCTCTCTCCAAGCCTGTGTGACTTCAGTATGTGCCGTGAGGCTTCAATCCTTCTGTAGTATGACGACTGGTGACACACTCTCCTTTCATAGTGGAATCAATGCAGAGGGAGGGCAGAGGGGGAGAGAGGGGAGGAGGGATGGAGAGGGTAGAAGAGAGGAAGGTGGGAGGAAGCAATGATGTAATTTGGGGTTTAACTCTAGCACTGCTGGAAACATCTTATTCACTTTGCACTAAGTAGACCAGAGTGGCCCGCCCACATGAAAGAAAAAATGGAGGCGTGTCTGTCAGATGTTCTATACTGTGTTCTAGGTCCACTTTGAACGAAATACTCCCCTCTGGTGAAAGTTGTTGAAAATTACAACAACCCCTTAAAGTCCTGTTTTTGTATCTTTTTTAGTATTTTTAGAAGTATGTTTCAAAACTCATTTAATCAGACAACTGATTTTGCTTTTATTTGGTTTGTTAACATCTTTCACCACAAGATCAGCGATTCAGCCATTACGTTTTGGTGATGAAATACAACCAGTACATTTGGTGTTATAGATGGCTGGCATAAACTCTACCGTTCAAAAGTTCAAGGTCACTTGAAAAGGTCAAAAAAAGAATCTGTTAAAATAACATAAATTGATCAGAAATACAATGTAGACATTGTTAATGTTGTAAATTATAATTATAGCTGTAAACAGCAGATTTTCTATTAAATATCTACCTAGGCATTATTTTGTGCAATTTGGCATGAATCAGCTATGTTGTATTTCAGCTAACTATATTAACTTAGTAAACAACTAAATAGTAAACAAAAAACACCCCGAACAAAATATCCTGATTTTTACACTAGTCCTATATTTTCTGTTTAACAAAATTGTTGTCTGTGATACTAATGCAAACTGTAATGAAAGCAGAAGTACTACTAGAGGTGTATCAGGTGTACGATCAACAGAAATCATCTACATGAGTTACCATCCTCATTCAGCATAAACCATTACCCATCAGAGGGTTGTCACTTCCCTGGGATCTCAATCCACACTGTTGACCAAACATCTAAAGGATGGAAGAAGAGCTGTGTAACAATGTTGTTTGCAATAAACACATTGTTTCTTGGCAGAATGGTGAGTATTGGAAGTTTTCTCCTTCCTATGTATCATTCTGTTTTAGTTCATACCTATAAATTCTGTTTTTCTTTTTCACTACCAAGATAAAGACTAAATTCATTTTTATTTAAACTGTATTTTTATGAATATAAAAATATAAGGTGGTTATGGCATGCTTGCCTGTTATGGAAACTGTACTGAATACGTATAAATACAATAAATACAAACGCAACTTGTAAAGTTCTTTTAAAGGTCCTATGTTTGGGTCTCATGAGCTGAAAAAACATAGTGAAGATAAGAAGTATTTTAGAAAGCAAAATTTGGCAAGCACTCTCAGAAACATTTCCATCTGGAGGTTCATCATCCCTACTAGGGTCTGACTGATGGTCTGACTGATGGTCTGACTGATGGTCTGACTGGTGGACTGACTGGTGGACTGACTGGTGGTCTGACTGGTGGTCTGACTGATTGTCTGAATGAATGATGGACTGACTGAAGGTCTGACTGACTGGTGGACTGACTGATGGTCTGACTGATGGTCTGACTAATTGTCTGAATGAATGATGGACTGACTGAAGGTCTGACTGACTGGTGGACTGACTGATGGTCTGACTGATGGTCTGACTAATTGTCTGAATGAATGATGGACTAACTGAAGGTCTGACTGAGGGGCTGATGGTAGTTTGCCGTCATAACCATCTTTAGTTGTCACGGTCGAGACGGAGGCAGGACACAGGGGCGGGGTTTAAGGGAATCATCCTGTTAATGTAATACATTGATTTCAATGTATTACGTTGAGTATCTCCTAGTGACATTAATGACATTTCACAGAATATTTTTTTTATATATATTTTATTGCATACATCTCCTCCTTTCCACAGAGAACAAAGAGGAAAAAAACAGTGGATGATTCAGTAAAGGATAAGGGCAATTCACCCACTCAACAAAGTCCTGCCACAGGAAGTAAGTTGTGAGAGGAACTCATGGAAATCACCATCTATTGTTCAAATTCAGTATCGTCATCAAATACTTGCTTAATGCTTTTTACCATTACAATGTATCCTTAAGCTGATAAAGTGACTATATTTCTATTACTTGTTTCTCCCCTAATCCTAGTGGACAACAGCCCTGCGCCCCACTCTCAGCCCTGTCATGGTGTGGCAGTGTGTCTGGGGGTTCTTTTTGTCCTCTTGGTTTCAGCCATCGTAGGCCTCAGTGTCTGTGAGTATGTACTTTATCATGTGGGATTTGAAGCAGTGCAGGTCGATATCATAGAGCATTTTCTTTTCCTCCAGTCAGCACTGAACTCTCAGAGCAAAATCAGTATCTGAGTACAGCCAAAGAAGAGTTGACACAAGAAAGAGACAGACTGAAGACAAATCTTCAGGTCATATATCAGCTTCATGATTTTCCTGTCAATCAATATTGTTCCAAAACAAATGGAAATGGTAAGACATATTTTGTACCTTAAAATACTGTACTAATTAGATATGACATTTTAAGTATATAGCCTATAAATAGTAACATTGTTTATATTGTGATCTGGCTTTAATACTATAATGTTCTACTGTTGCAGTGACAAAGTGCAACCCATGTAAAGTTGGTTGGATGTTATTCCAATCTAGTTGTTACCTGATTTTATTCTCTGATGCACCATGGAAGAACTGGACTGAAAGCAGAGAGGATTGTAAAAAAAGAGAATCAGATTTGGTTGTTATTAGCAGTCAACCTGAACAGGTGAGATACAGTTTAACATTTTGAGTGACAGATTCATCAAAATGCCAGAAAAAACCAACAGGAAATAGATTTATGTGATTGGCCTATCTCAAGGTGAATCAGTCCTAGCTGAAAGAGTTAACACTGATACTTCCTGTTGTGTTTTTTCATTTGACCTGGTTACATTGATTGGATTAGAGGAAGCCTTAACATACGGTTTTCAACATACATGTGATCCTGGTTCATAAGGCCTTTCCAGACCCTTGACCTTTTTGTCTTTTCTTTTTCAGGAATTTATTTCCAACCAAACACAATCCTACTATGATGTATTTCATGGGTACTGGATCGGCTTGTCTTACCAAGCTAACAATCAGTCATGGATGTGGGTTGATGGAAGTGTTCAGGGTCTGGATAAAGGGTAGGCCCAAAACATTTTAATCAATGATAACACAATCCAAAAGTCAATTAATTAATTAAGCAGATTCAATCAGAAGTACACATTGCATTTCAGAATGTAAACTCTGCAAATGCTGGAAAAGTACCAAAAGTCCATTGTCTATTTCAGAAAAACCTGATTATACTATTCATTTCTCTCTGACTGTCAATATGAAGAAAGTTAAAAGGGGTGTTGCAAGCATTTGCCACTTAGAATTACCACAATGCCTGGAAGGATATAGGAACAGCTGAGGTTGGGGGCGGGGGTTACCACAGTCAACACTATAATCTTGTGGGACCTAGACAAACGTCTCTCCAGGCTGTCATTGTGTAGATATTGTGATCAGCAACTTCCATGAAACTGCACTCACATAAAATTACTATACAGGTAGATATTATGACAACATGCAATAGATAAAATCTGACTTTAATCATTTCTTTCATTCAGACATTCATCCATTGCATTTCATTTCACAGGTTTTGGATACATTCTGCACAGATTCAGAATACTTGCGTGTTAACCATCCCAACAAATAAAACGTTGGCTAACTGGAACACTCCAGGGTGCTATATGCAGAACCGTTGGATCTGTGAGAGTACAGCCTTAAACTGGTCATATTAAACATTACGCTTAATTCAGGCTAAATTGAGCAGTCCTTTTATTTGGCTGGTTTTACTATAGTCAAGATTAACCATTGTAAAGATAAATGTTCATATAGCATTTTGTTGCATAATTTCTGAACCAACTATTAAATTTTCCTGTTTTCTTTTTCTTATGAAAATTGACCACGTATAACAAGCTATGTCAATATTTTTGCATTGTAAGATTAGAAAATTAAAATGATCAATTCCACAAACTTTAAAATGTACAGTATGAACTGTTTTTCCTTTTTCCTATTGATCCCAACTCACCAGAGAGGAGAAAAAAGTTATTTACTAGAATCTTGTCAGAAGTTAATCCATCTCAACACCAATCCATGTCCAGATCAGCCCATCTTTTCCAGTATAAGAATTTAGCGGCTACGTATAGTAGTTAAATGATAGAGAACCTGCACAAATCAAGGGAGAAAATACATTCTGTATTTATTGGAATAATGCAGCAGAGTTGTCCTATTTCAATGAATGTCCGAACGTTCTCATTGTAATGCTGGTTACAAGCTGATATATACATTGAAGGGCGTGTTTACCTCGCAAAGATCTTGTTTCTAAGACGATAACTACCATGCTAGATGGTCAATGATAACCATTCCTGTGGTTATCAGAGCACAACCTACTGAAAGAGAAAATCTAAACACAGATGTTCCTATTGCTCTCTATTGATCTAGGCGCATATAACTTCCAATGAAACATAACTTCATAATCCATTTAAAAAACTACATTAATACACAGATTACACCATAGTTATTGGTTCATGGCATGAATTCCATTTATATTGTCTGCAATGCTTATGTACAAAACAATACTGTCAAATATATGATTACCATCCATAATTATACTGCTGATTGATTTAACATGGTAGTAACAACTGTTTACCATAAAAGAGGGTGTGAACATTTTCAACAAGAAGCAGGATGGATAACAAAGGGAAGGAAATAGTCAGTTTGCGTTTCAATTGAATTGTTCACATTATAGGTCACATTAAAAGTGAAACAAAGTTCTGACATGATTTATCTTCATCTCATTCTTTTACATCACAAAATCCTGGCATTTTCACAGGGGTGTGTAGACTTTTTATATCCACTGTATTTCCAATGAGAAAACGGGCAAATTGGTGGCAAAAAACGGCAAAAAAACTCAAATGACTTCAAATGAACATACGTTTATACTAAAGTAATAGAAAAATGATTACAAATGGTGAGTAGTTTTCCGAGATCTATGATTGTACTGCAAATGACTTTCATGAATCAGCTCCCAATAGTCTCCCATCATGTTCTGGTTATACTGTCCTTGGTAGCGGCGTTCAAAATCCAGTATATCTCTGTGGAAGCGCTCGCCTTGCATCATGAATATGGACTTTCAGGGACATCCTACAGCCCATTGAGTCTTCACCAGCCCCATACAGTTTTTGGCCATGTGATTCCCCAGGAAGCCCCGAACCACTGCGACAAAGCTATTCCAAGCTGCTTTCTCCTTACTAGTGAGCTTTTTTGGGAATTCATTGCACTCCAGGATCTTCTTTATGAGTGGTCAATCAATCAATCAAATGTATTTATAAAGCCCTTTTGACATCAGCAGTTGTTACAAAGTGCTTTTACAAAAAACACCCAGCCTTAAAAGCCAGGGAACAAACAACAACAGTGTTGAATTTCAGTGGCTTAGAAAAACTCCCTATGAAGGCCGAATTTTAGGGAGACACCTAGAGAGGAACCAGGCTCAGAGGGGTGATCAGTCTTAAGAGTAAAAATGTTAATAATTAATAAATGCATGTGTGTGAGTCCAGAGTCTATTAAACCTAGTCCTATTATACCTTGTCCAATGAAGACACCAGCCTTGTCCTTTGCCTCAGAGAGCTTAGAGAAGAAGTCTTGAAGGTACTTGAAGGCTGCCAACTCTTTATCTAGAGCTTCATGTTCTTTCTTCATGTTCTTCCTCCAAAGGCAAAGACAGCAGGGAAACTTGGTAAAACCGCCTTTGAGACCCATTAAGAATGCCACCATTTTGAAGTCTCTTATGACCACTCAGCCGTACTCATCCTACTTCAAGGAATCCAGCAATGTTTTGTCATACTGTATTTAGACTACAATCTATTTACACTACTTCTCTATCGACAAAGATGTAATTGTGATGGATCACATCAGTTCAGTTTGTAGTTTTGACCCTGTTCAGTAGCCCTCTGAATTATTCCTCTGCCTAGTTGTCTATAATGCTCAATGCTGAAAGACATTGCCAGTGTTCACATAGTTACAATATATACTGTATTCACAGGTTTTGGAGCAACATACGTTGCCATCCAGATTACATATTTTTCAGGGAAGGCCTTGCTTATTTCAGCAAGACAATGCCAAACTACATTCTGCACGTATCACAACAGCATGGCTCCGTAGTTAGAGTCTGGGTGCTGAACAGCCTGTAGTCCAAACCTGTCCCATATTGAAAACATTTGGCGCATTATGAAACGAAAAATATAAAAAAGAAGACCCCAAACTGTTGAGCAGCTGCAATCCCATATCAAGCTGGAACGGGAATAAATGTCACTTTCAGAACTACAGTAATTTGTCTCCTCAGTTCCCAAAATGTACAGAGTTAAAAGAATAGGTGATGCAACAAAGTGGTAAACATGCCCCTGTCCCAACTTTTTTGAAACGTGTTGCTGGCATCAAATTCAAAACGAGCAATAAAACATTTCTAAAATCAATAACATTACTCAGTTTCAACATTTAATGTGTTGTCTTTGTAATATTTTCTATTAAATATAGGGATACATTAGCAGATTTTATAGGGATAGATTTGCACACATTGCTTTCTGTTTTTATTTGCCCTTTAACGCAGTGTTCCATCTTTTTTGGAAATGGTGTTTGGGGTCACTTAGAAATGTCCTTGTTTATTTTTATAGCAAAGCACATTTTTTGTCCATTAAAAAAACATAAAATTGATTAGAAATACAATGAAGACATTATTAAAGTTGTAAATGACTATTGTAGCTGGAAACAGCAGATTTTCTGTAATGGTTGTTGATAATGGTTCTCAGTACGCCTATGTAGATATTCCATTAAAAATCAGACGTTTCCAGCTACAATAGTCATTTACACCAACACCTCTAGATGGGCCTGAGGAACAGGAAAGGAAAAGTCATATACTTGAAATGGCATTGTTGTAATCTAACCATAACCCACAAACAGGTATTGACAACACTGAATTCTCCTGGTCCCATGGAAGGAGCTTATGTCAAGAACTTAGAATATTTTTGCCTGCACTGAATGATTGAACTCAGTGTGATCTCAATGAATAATCTGCAACCTCAAATAATTTCCAATACCCCACATGAATGGAGTATCCAACAATATGTATTGAAATATTTCATTAGCATTTAAAACTGTAATTGTAGGTAAATGTCCCTTTTACATCTTCCAAAGTCCCAGTAGGAGCACAAGATGAGGCTTCTCAGACATAACGCTTTTGGAATGTTCTAACATCACAAACATCAGCACACTAACCAAAACATATGTGTGTTCTAATCAAATTACCCTATTGTTAATTTGTAAATTTTTTATTTTGGGACATTTGGTAAACATTCTGCTATGAATGTTATTTCAATCATTCAGTTTTGCTCCAGTTTTCTCCAACACTGCCCTAACCCCCTTCGCAGAAACGACCTAAAAGTGGTTCTACCTGTCATCATCATTTGGCAAGAAAAGAGCATATAGTCTTTTGTTTTTTGACTGAAACAATGTGACAGTTCTAAATCCCTGACATTGCACTCAGACAATACGTCCCAGAAATCCAAAATATTCAGTATAGATAGAAATTATTTCAGAAAAACCTAAGTCATACCTCTACAGACTATTTACCTGGACCTGATACAGCACAGCCGCCTCCTGCCACACCCTGACCGCCATCTGGGAGTACTCCACACCCAGCTCCTGGAGGTTGGGCAGCTGGGTGCCGCTATGGGTTGGTGGTGGAGGTGTGACATGGATAAGTGTGTCCTTTAAGTTGGGTTTGTATCTGGAACTGGATTTGTTCCTCTAGTTGGCTCACCTTCCCTCTAAGCCAGACCTGAGCCCTCTTCTCCTCTTCCATCTGCTTCCTGCTCTCCTCCAACTTCTTCTTCACCTCCCCATGGGCATCAGCCTCCCCTTGCCTCTGCAGCCCCAGGGTTTGGAGCTCCTCACCCAGGCTCCCTAGCTCCAGCTCTACCCGGTCCTTCTCCCTCCAGGCTTCGTGCACTTCCTGCCTGGCCAGCCTCAATTTGCCATCCAGACCCATCTGCCCCCCCTGGCTGCTGCCTTTCAAGGTCTGGATCTCCTGGCGTAGCAGCTCATTCTCCTCCTCTAGCAGCCTCACGCGGCCCAAGTAGGTCTCCAGGCGCTGGTTGAGGTTCAGCATATCAAGCTTCTCATCTTTCCGTTGGCTGGGATGATGTTGGATACTATGGCGCTGCACTTCGAGAGGTAATGAGAAAATGAAGAGATGCTGGTTAAGTAAAGAGTCTCTCTCTGAAGCGAGCAGTCTGTCTGTCAGTGTGTGACGTGAAGTGCTGATTCAGATTAATATTCAGTTTTTGACAATTACAACAACCCCTTAAAGTTCTTTTTTTGTATCTTTTGTAGTATTATCAGAAGTATGTTTCAAAACTCATTAAATCAGTCAACTGATTTTGCTTTTATTTGGTTTGTTAACATCTTTCACCATAAGATCAACGATTCAGCCATTATGTTTTGGTGATGAAATACAACCAGTACATTTGGTGTTATAGATGGCTGGCATAAACACTACTGTTCAAAAGTTCGAGGTCACTTGAAAAGGTCAAAAAAAAATCTGTTAAAATTACATAAATTGATCAGAAATACAATGTAGACATTGTTAATGTTGTAAATGATTATTATAGCTGTAAACGGCAGATTTTCTATTAAATATCTACCAAGGCGTAGAGAGGCCCATTATCAGCTACCAGGTTGGGATAAAGGTTAGGGGGTAAGGTTAGACAACAAGAGTTAAGGTTAGATAACTACTCCTGTGTATGCCGTATGGCGTATGCGATTTGAACTCACAGGCATTTGAGTTTGAGTCAGTCCAAAATCCACGGCCACAAAACGTAACATCGTTTAAACATCTTTAAATCAAGTGTTATTGCCCCTAGTGGCCATAGTAATCATTCTGTAATCAAATTGTTGTATTGCATCAACTAAATTTGTGCAATTATTTTGTACAATTATTTTGTGCAATTTGGCATGAATCAGCTATGTTGTATTTCAGCTAACTATATTAACTTAGTAAACAACTAAATAGTAAACAAAAAACACCCCGAACAAAATACCCTGATTTTTACACTAGTCCTATATTTTCACTTAGACTTTCATAAGACAGTTCTTATGAGGTCATTTTATAACTAGTTGGCTACATTAAAAAGGTGAAGAGAAAACAAGTGACTAAAAGACTCATAATACATATATCCTTTCAGTCACATGCCTGTTTAACAAAATTGTTGTCTGTGATACTAATGCAAACTGTAATGAAAGCAGAAGTACTACTACAGGTGTATCAGGTGTACGATCAGGTTGTCACTTCCCTGGGATCTCAATCCACACTGTTGACCAGACATCTAAAGGATGGAAGAAGAGCTGTATGAAAATGTTGTTTGCAATAAACACATTGTTTCTTTGCAGAATGGTGAGTATTGGAAGCTTTCTCATTCCTATGTATCATTCTGTTTTAGTTCATACCTATAAATTCAGTTTTTTTTTCCACTACCAGGATAAAGACTAAATTAGTTTTTATTTAAACTGTATTTTTATGAATACAAAAATATAAGGTGGTTATGGCAAGCTTGCCTGTTATGGAAACTGTACTGAATACGTATAAATACAATAAATACAAACGCAACTTGTAAAGTTCTTGTAAAGGTCCTATGTTTGGGTCTCATGAGCTGAAAAAACATAGTGAAGATAAGGAGTATTTTAGAAAGCAAAATTCGGCAAGCACTCTCAGAAACATTTCCATCTGGAGGTTCATCATCCCTACTAGGGTCTGACTGATGGTCTGACTGATGGTCTGACTGACTGGTGGACTGACTGATGGTCTGACTGATGGTCTGACTGATGGTCTGAATGAATGATGGTCTGACTGATGGTCTGACTGAATGATGGACTGACTGAAGGTCTGACTGAGGGGCTGATGGTAGTTTGCCGTCATAACAAACTTTAGTTGTCACAGTCGAGACGGAGGCAGGACACAGGGGCAGGGTTTAAGGGAATCATCCTGTTAATGTTTTCCTTCATGGCTTACAACTGAACCAAAAACAACGAAAGGAGAGTCGAACTGCAACTGATGCATACAAGACCGACAAAAGTACAACTTAAATAGGATTCCCAGTCAGAGGCAATAGGGAGCAGCTGCCTTCGATTGGGGATAATTAAACGTAAACAGGCAGAGATGCCAAGAGGCACCTCTAGGCCGATGCCTTGTCTGCCTCCGCCCCCGGAGCAGGACAAGGCGTCAGGTCAGGTGGAGACTCCATTAGGAGTACTGTGTGTTTATATTTTTGGCTAATCTACCTGCTGAATCACATTGATTTCAATATATTACGTTGAGTATCTCCTAATGACATTAATTTCATTTCACAGAATATTTTTTTTATATATATTTTATTGCATACATCTCCTCCTTTCCACAGAGAACAAAGAGAAAAAAAAAGTGTATGATTCAGGAAAGGCTAAGGGCTATTCACCCACTCAACAAAGTCCTGCCACAGGAAGTAAGTTTGAGAGGAACTCATGGAAATCACCATCTATTGTGCAAATACATTATCGTCATCAAATATTTGTTTAATGCTTTTTACCATTACAATGTATCCTTAAGCTGATAAAGTGACTATATTTATATTACTTGTTTCTCCCCTAATCCTAGTGGACAACAGCCCTGCGCCCCACTCTCAGCCCTGTCATGGTGTGGCAGTGTGTCTGGGGGTTCTTTGTGTCCTCTTGGTTTCAGCCATCATAGGCCTCAGTGTCTGTGAGTATGTACTTAATCATGTGGGATTTGAAGCAGTGCAGGTCGATATCATAGAGCATTTTCTTCTTTTCCTCCAGTCAGCACTGAACTCTCAGAGCAAAATCAGTATCTGAGTACAGCCAATCATATTTTGCAAAGTTATAATAGCAATATTAGCACTGCAAACCAAGATTTAATGTCTGACAAAGAAGAGTTGACACAAGAAAGAGACAGACTGAAGACAAATCTTCAGGTCATATATCAGCTTCATGATTTTCCTGTCAATCAATATTGTTCCAAAACAAATGGAAATGGTAAGCCATATTTTGTACCTTAAAATACTGTACTAATTAGATATGACATTTTAAGTATATAGCCTATAAATAGTAACATTGTTTATATTGTGATCTGGCTTTAATACTATAATGTTCTACTGTTGCAGTGACAAAGTGCAACCCATGTAAAGTTGGTTGGATGTTATTCCAATCTAGTTGTTACCTGATTTTATTCTCTGATGCACCATGGAAGAACTGGACTGAAAGCAGAGAGGATTGTAAAAAAAGAGAATCAGATTTGGTTGTTATTAGCAGTCAACCTGAACAGGTGAGATACAGTTTAACATTTTGAGTGACAGATTCATCAAAATGCCAGAAAAAACCAACAGGAAATAGATTTATGTGATTGGCCTATCTCAAGGTGAATCAGTCCTAGCTGAAAGAGTTAACACTGATACTTCCTGTTGTGTTTTTTCATTTGACCTGGTTACATTGATTGGATTAGAGGAAGCCTTTACATTCGGTCTTCAACATACATGTGATCCTTTCATAAGGCCTTTCCAGACCCTTGACCTTTTTGTCTTTTCTTTTTTAGGAATTTATTTCCAACCAAACACAATCCTACTATGATGTATTTCATGGGTACTGGATTGGCTTGTCTTACCAAGCTAACAATCAGTCATGGATGTGGGTTGATGGAAGTGTTCAGAGTCTGAATAAAGGGTAGGCCCAAAACATTTTAATCAATGATGACACAATCCAAAAGTCAATTAATTAATTAAGCAGATTCAATCAGAAGTTCACATTGCATTTCAGAATGTGAACTCTGCAAATGCTGGAAAAGTACCAAAAAGTCCATTGTCTAATTCAGAAAAAACCTGATTATACTATTAATTTCTCTCTGATTGTCAATATGAAGAAAGTTAAAAGGGGTGTTTCAAGCATTTACTACTTAGAATTACCACAATGCCTGGAAGGATATAGGAACAGCTGAGGTTGGGGGCGGGGGTTACCACAGTCAACACTATAATCTTGAGGGACCTAGACAAACGTCTCTCCAGGCTGTCATTGTGTAGATATTGTGATCAGCAACTTCCATGAAACTGCACTCACATAAAATTACTATACAGGTAGATATTATGACAACATGCAATAGATATAATCTGACTTTAATCATTTCTTTCATTCAGACATTCATCCATTGCATTTCATTTCACAGGTTTTGGAACACTACTGCAAAGAATCTGAATTCTTGTGTGTTTATCATCCCAATAAATAAAATGTTGGCTAACTGGAACACTCCAGGGTGCTTTATGCAGAACCGTTGGATCTGTGAGAGTACAGCCTTAAACTGGTCATATTAAACATTACACTTAATTCAGGCTAAATTGAGCGGTCCTTTTATTTGGCTGGTTTTACTATAGATAAGATTAACCATTGTAAAGATAAATGTTCATATAGCATTTTTTTGCATAATTTCTAAACCAACTACTCAATTTTCCTGTTTTCTTTTTCTTATGAAAATTTACCACGTATAACAAGCTATGTCAATATCTTTGCATTGTAAGATTCGAAAATTAAAATGATGAATTCCACAAACTTTAAAATGTACAGTATGAACTGTTTTTCCTTTTACCTATTGATCCCACCCCACCATAGAGGAGAAAAAAGTTATTTACTAGTACCTTGTCAGAAGTGAATCCATCTCAACACCAATCCATGTCCAGATCAGCCCATTTTCCAGTATAAGAATTTAGCGGCTACGTATAGTGGTTAAATGATAGAGAACCTGCACAAATCAAGGGAGAAAATACATTCTGTATCTATTGGTATAATGCAGCAGAGTTGTCCTATTTCAATGAATGTCCAAAAGGTTCTCACTGTAATGCTGGTTACAAGCTGATATATACATTGAAGGGCGTGTCTACCTCGCAACGATCTTGTTTCTAAGACGATAACCCCCATGCTAGATGGTCAATGTAAACATTCCTGTGGTTATCAGAGCACAACCTACTGAAAGAGAAAATCTAAACACAGATGTTCCTATTGCTCTATATTGATCTAGGCGCATATAACTTCCAATGAAACATAACTTCATAATCCATTTAAAAAACTACATTAATACACAGATTGCACCATAGTTATTGTAGTAGTAACAACTGTTTACCATAAAAGAGGGTGTGAACATTTTCAACAAGAAGTAGGATAGATAACAAAGGGGAGGAAGTAGTCAGTTTGCGTTTCAATTAAATTGTTCACATTATAGGTCACATTAAAAGTGAAACAAAGTTCTGACATGATTTATCTTCTTCTCATTCTTTTACATCACAAAATCCTGGCATTTTCACAGGGGTGTGTAGACTTTTTATATCCACTGTATTTCCAATGAGAAAACGGGCAAATTGGTGGCAAAAAACGGCAAAAAAACTCAAATGACTTCAAATGAACACATGTTTATACTAAAGTAATAGAAAAATGACTACTAAATAGAGAGTAGTTTTCAGAGTTCTACGATTGTACTGCAAATGACTTTCATGAATCAGCTCCCAATAGTCTCCCATCATGTTCTGGTTATACTGTCCTTGGTAGCGGCATTCAAAATCCAGTATATCTCTGTGGAAGCGCTCACCTTGCATCATGAATATGGACTTTCAGGGACATCCTACAGCCCATTGTGCCATAGTTCTTCACCAGAGTCTTCACCAGCCCCATACAGTTTTTGGCCATGTGATTCCCCAGGAAGCCCCGTACTACTGCGACAAAGCTATTCCAAGCTGCTTTCTCCTTACTAGTGAGCTTCTTGGGGAATTCATTGCACTCCAGGATCTTCTTTATGAGTGGTCAATCAATCAATAAAATGTATTTATGAATTAGAGAAGTTGTCTTGAAGGTACTTGAAGGCTGCCAACTCTTTATCTAGAGCTTCATGTTCTTTCTTCATGTTCTTCCTCCAAAGGCAAAGACAGCAGGGAAACTTGGTAAAACCGCCTTTGAGACCCATTAGGAATGCCACTATTTTGAAGTCTCTTATGACCACTCAGCTGTACTCATCAAACTTCAAGGAATCCAGCAATGTTTTGATGGTGTTGTAATACTGTATTTATACTATAATTTATTCACACTACTGCTCTATCGACAAAGATGTACTTGTGATGGATCACATCAGTTCTGTTTGTAGTTTTGACCCTGTTCAGTGGCCCTCTGATTTATTCCTCTGCCTAGCTGCCTATAATGCTCAATGTTGAAAGACATTGCCAGTGTTCACATGGTTACAATACATGCTGTATACACAGGTTTAGGAGCAACATATGTTGCCATCCAGATGACATATTTTTCAGGGAAGGCCTTGCTTATTTCAGCAAGACAATGCCAAACTAAATTCTGCACGTATCACAACAGCATGGCTCCGTAGTTAGAGTCTGGGTGCTGAACAGCCTGTAGTCCAAACCTGTCCCATATTGAAAACATTTGGCGCATTATGAAACGAAAAATATAAAAAAGAAGACCCCAAACTGTTGAGCAGCTGCAATCCCATATCAAGCTGGAACGGGAATAAATGTCACTTTCAGAACTACAGTAATTTGTCTCCTCAGTTCCCAAAATGCACAGAGTTAAAAGAATAGGTGATTCAACACAGTGGTAAACATGCCCCGTCCCAACTTTTTTGAAACGTGTTGCTGGCATCAAATTCAAAACGAACAATAAAACATTTCTAAAAACAATAGCATTACTCAGTTTCAACATTTAATGTGTTGTCTTTGTAATATTTTCAATTAAATATAGGGATACATTAGCAGATTTTATAGGGATAGATTTGCACACATTGCTTTCTGTTTTTATTTGCCCTTTAACGCATTGTTCCAACTTTTTTGGAAATGGTGTTTGGGGTCACTTAGAAATGTCCTTGTTTATTTTTATAGACAAGCACATTTTTTGTCCATTAAAAAAACATAAAATTGATTAGAAATACAATGAAGACATTATTAAAGTTGTAAATGACTATTGTTGCTGGAAACAGCAGATATTCAATGAAATATCTACATAGGCATACAGAGGCCCATTATCAGCTACCATCACTCCAGTTCTGTGAAGGGAGTAGTACTCAAAATGATATGAGATCTTCAGTTTCTTGGCAGATTCTCAAATGGAATAGCCTTCATTTCTCAGCACAAGAATAGAATGAGATTCAGAAGGAAGTTCTTTGCTTATTCTTGTTTCTTTGTAATCAAACCCAGAAACTCTGATGCTGAAGATACTGAACTAGTCTGAAGAAAATTTGCTTTATTGCTGCTTCAATCAGCACAACAGTTTTCAGCTGTGCTAACATAATTACAAAAGGGTATTTTAATGATCAATTAGAATGAGTCATTTGGATTAGTAAACACAACGTGCCTTCGGAACATAGGAGTGATGGTTGCTGATAATGGTCCTCAATACTCCATTGAAAATCAGACGTTTCCAGCTACAATAGTCATTTCCAACACCTCTAGATGGGCCTGAGGAACAGGAAAGGAAAAGTCATATACTTGAAATGGCATTGTTGTAATCTAACCATAACCCACAAACAGGTATTGACAACACTGAATTCTCCTGGTCCCATGGAAGGAGCTTATGTCAAGAACTTAGAATATTTTTGCCTGCACTGAATGATTGAACTCAGTGTGATCTCAATGAATAATCTGCAACCTCAAATAATTTCCAATACCCCACATGAATGGAGTATCCAACAATATGTATTGAAATATTTCATTAGCATTTAAAACTGTAATTGTAGGTAAATGTCCCTTTTACATCTTCCAAAGTCCCAGTAGGAGCACAAGATGAGGCTTCTCAGACATAACGCTTTTGGAATGTTCTAACATCACAAACATCAGCACACTAACCAAAACATATGTGTGTTCTAATCAAATTACCCTATTGTTAATTTGTAAATTTTTTATTTTGGGACATTTGGTAAACATTCTGCTATGAATGTTATTTCAATCATTCAGTTTTGCTCCAGTTTTCTCCAACACTGCCCTAACCCCCTTCGCAGAAACGACCTAAAAGTGGTTTTCCCTGTCATCATCATTTGGCAAGAAAAGAGCAGATAGTCTTTTGTTTTTTGACTGAAACAATGTGACAGTTCTAAATCCCTGACATTGCACTCAGACAATACGTCCCAGAAATCCAAAATATTCAGTATAGATAGAAATTATTTCAGAAAAACCTAAGTCATACCTCTACAGACTATTTACCTGGACCTGATACAGCACAGCCGCCTCCTGCCACACCCTGACCGCCATCTGGGAGTACTCCACACCCAGCTCCTGGAGGTTGGGCAGCTGGGTGCCGCTATGGGTTGGTGGTGGAGGTGTGACATGGATAAGTGTGTCCTTTAAGTTGGGTTTGTATCTGGAACTGGATTTGTTCCTCTAGTTGGCTCACCTTCCCTCTAAGCCAGACCTGAGCCCTCTTCCACCTGCTTCCTGCTCTCCTCCAACTTCTTCTTCACCTCCCCATGGGCATCAGCCACCCACTGCCTCTGCAGCCCCAGGGTTTGGAGCTCCTCACCCAGGCTCCCTAGCTCCAGCTCTACCCGGTCCTTCTCCCTCCAGGCTTCGTGTACTTCCTGCCTGGCCAGCCTCAAGTTGCCATCCAGACCCATCTGGCCCCCCTGGCTGCTGCCTTTCAGGTTCTGGATCTCCCGGCGTAGCAGCTCATTCTCCTCCTCTAGCAGCCTCACGCGGCCCAAGTAGGTCTCCAGGCGCTGGTTGAGGTTCAGCATATCAAGCTTCTCATCTTTCCGGTGGCTGGGATGATTTTGGATACTATGGCGCTGCATCTCAAGAGGTGTTGAGAAAATTAAGAGATGCTGGTTAAGTAAAGAGTCTCTCTCTGAAGCGAGCAGTCTGTCTGTCAGTGTGTGACGTGAAGTGCTGATTCAGTTTCTCTCTCCAAGCCTGTGTGACTTCAGTATGTGCCGTGAGGCTTCAATCCTTCTGTAGTATGACGACTGGTGACACACTCTCCTTTCATAGTGGAATCAATGCAGAGGGAGGGCAGAGGGAGGGCAGAGGGGGAGAGAGGGGAGGAGGGATAGAGAGGGTAGAGGAGAGGAAGGTGGGAGGAAGCAATGATGTAATTTGGGGTTTAACTCTAGCACTGCTGGAAACATCTTATTCACTTTGCACTAAGTAGACCAGAGTGGCCCGCCCACATGAAAGAAAAAATGGAGGCGTGTCTGTCAGATGTTCTATACTGTGTTCTAGGTCCACTTTGAACGAAATACTCCCCTCTGGTGAAAGTTTTTGAAATTTACAACAACCCCTTAAAGTTCTTTTTTTGTATCTTTTGTAGTATTATCAGAAGTATGTTTCAAAACTCATTTAATCAATCAACTGATTTTGCTTTTATTTGGTTTGTTAACATCTTTTACCACAAGATCAGCGATTCAGCCATTACGTTTTGGTGATGAAATACAACCAGTACATTTGGTGTTATAGATGGCTGGCATAAACACTACTGTTCAAAAGTTCGAGGTCACTTGAAAAGGTCAAAAAAAGAATCTGTTAAAATAACATAAATTGATCAGAAATACAATGTAGACATTGTTAATGTTGTAAATAATTATTATAGCTGTAAACGGCAGATTTTCTATTAAATATCTACCTAGGCATTATTTTGTGCAATTTGGCATGAATCAGCTATGTTGTATTTAAGCTAACTATATTAACTTAATAAACAACTAAATAGTAAACAAAAAACAACCCGAACAAAATACCCTGATTTTTACACTAGTCCTATATTTTCACTTAGACTTTCATAAGACAGTTCTTATGAGGTCATTTAATAACTAGTTGGCTACATTAAAAAGGTGAAGAGAAAACAAGTGACTAAAAGACTCATAATACATATATCCTTTCAGTCACATGTCAGTTTAACAAAATTGTTGTCTGTGATATTAATGCAAACTGTAATGAAAGCAGAAGTACTACTACAGGTGTATCAGGTGTACGATCAAAATAAATCATCTACATGAGTTACCATCCTCATTCAGCATAAACCATTACCCATCAGAGGGTTGTCACTTCCCTGGGATCTCAATCCACACTGTTGACCAGACATCTAAAGGATGGAAGAAGAGCTGTATGAAAATGTTGTTTGCAATAAACACATTGTTTCTTTGCAGAATGGTGAGTATTGGAAGCTTTCTCATTCCTATCATTCTGTTTTAGTTCATATCTATAAATTAAGTTTTTTTTTTCCACTACCAGGATAAAAACTAAATTAGTTTTTATTTAAACTGTATTTTTATGAATATAAAAATATAAGGTGGTTATGGCAAGCTTGCCTGTTATGGAAACTGTACTGAATACGTATAAATACAATAAATACAAACGCAACTTGTAAAGTTCTTGTAAAGGTCCTATGTTTGGGTCTCATGAGCTGAAAAAACATAGTGAAGATAAGGAGTATTTTAGAAAGCAAAATTCGGCAAGCACTCTCAGAAACATTTCCATCTGGAGGTTCATCATCCCCACTAGGGTCTGACTGATGGTCTGACTGACTGGTGGACTGACTGATGGTCTGAATGAATGATGGTCTGACTGATGGTCTGAATGAATGATGGTCTGACTGATGGTCTGAATGAATGATGGTCTGACTGATGGTCTGAATGAATGATGGACTGACTGAAGGTCTGACTGAGGGTCTGATGGTAGTTTGCCGTCATAACAAACTTTAGTTGTCACAGTCGAGACGGAGGCAGGACACAGGGGCAGGGTTTAAGGGAATCATCCTGTTAATGTTTTCCTTCATGGCTTACAACTGAACCAAAAACAACGAAAGGAAAGTCGAACCGCAACTGATGCATACAAGACCGACAAAAGTACAACTTAAATTCCCAGTCAGAGGCAATAGGGAGCAGCTGCCGTCAATTGGGGATCATTAAACGTAAACAGGCAGAGATGCCAAGAGGGCTCCACTAGGCCGATGCCTTGTCTGCCTCCGCCCCCGGAGCACGACAAGGCGTCAGGTCAGGTGGAGACTCCATTAGGAGTACTGTGTGTTTATATTTTTGGCTAATCTACCTGCTGAATCACATTGATTTCAATGTATTACGTTTAGTATCTCCTAGTGACATTAATGACATTTCACAGAATATTTTTTTTTATATATATTTTATTGCATACATCTCCTCCTTTCCACAGAGAACAAAGAGAAAAAAACAGTGGATGATTCAGTAAAGGCTGAGGGCAATTCACCCACTCAACAAAGTCCTGCCACAGGAAGTAAGTTGTGAGAGGAACTCATGGAAATCACCATATATTGTTCAAATTCAGTATTGTCATCAAATACTTGCTTAATGCTTTTTACCATTACAATGTATCCTTAAGCTGATAAAGTGACTATATTTATATTACTTGTTTCTCCCCTAATCCTAGTGGACAACAGCCCTGCGCCCCACTCTCAGCCCTGTCATGGTGTGGCAGTGTGTCTGGGGGTTCTTTGTGTCCTCTTGGTTTCAGCCATCGTAGGCCTCAGTGTCTGTGAGTACGTAGATCATTAAGTCATGTGTGATTTAGAACAATGCAAGTTGAAATCATAGAGCATTTTCTTCTTTTCCTCCAGTCAGCACTGAACTCTCAGAGCACAATCAGTATCTGATGAATCTCAACAGGAACCTGAGTACAGCCAATCATATTTTGCAAAGTTATAATAGAAATATTAGCACTGCAAACCAAAATTTAATGTCTGACAAAGAAGAGTTGACACAAGAAAGAGACAGACTGAAGACAAATCTTCAGGTCATATATCAGCTTCATGATTTTCCTGTCAATCAATATTGTTCCAAAACAAATGGAAATGGTAAGCCATATTTTGTACCTTAAAATACTGTACTAATTAGATATGACATTTTAAGTATATAGCCTATAAATAGTAACATTGTTTATATTGTGATCTGGCTTTAATACTATAATGTTCTACTGTTGCAGTGACAAAGTGCAACCCATGTAAAGTTGGTTGGATGTTATTCCAATCTAGTTGTTACCTGATTTTATTCCCTGATGCACCTGGGAAGACCTGGACTGAAAGCAGAGAGGATTGTAAAAAAAGAGAATCAGATTTGGTTGTTATTAGCAGTCAACCTGAACAGGTGAGATACAGTTTAACATTTTGAGTGACAGATTCATCAACATGCCAGAAAAACCCAATAGGAAATAGATTAAAGAATGTGATTGGCTTATCTCAAGGTAAACCAGTCCTAGCTGAAAGAGTTAACACTGCTACTTCCTGTTGTGTTTTTTCATTTGACCTGGTTACATTGATTGGATTAGAGGAAGCCTTAACATATGGTTTTCAACATACATGTGATCCTTTCATAAGGCCTTTCCAGACCCTTCACCTTTTTGTCTTTTCTTTTTCAGGAATTTATTTCCAACCAAACAAAATACTACTTTGATAAATATCATGGGTACTGGATTGGCTTGTCTTACCAAGCTAACAATCAATCATGGATGTGGGTTGATGGAAGTGTTCAGGGTCTGGATAAAGGGTAGGCCCAAAACATTTTAATCAATGATGACACAATCCAAAAGTCAATTAATTAATTAAGCAGATTCTATCAGAAGTACACATTGCATTTCAGAATGTAAACTCTGCAAATGCTGGAAAAGTACCAAAAAGTCCATTGTCTATTTCAGAAAAACCTGATTATACTATTAATTTCTCTCTGATTGTCAATATGAAGAAAGTTAAAAGGTGTGTTGCAAGCATTTGCTACTTAGAATTACCACAATGCCTGGAAGGATATAGGAACAGCTGAGGTTGGGGGCGGGGGTTACCACAGTCAACACTATAATCTTGTGGGACCTAGACAAACGTCTCTCAAGGCTGTCATTGTGTAGATATTGTGATCAGCAACTTCCATGAAACTGCACTCACATAAAATTACTATACAGGTAGATATTATGACAACATGCAATAGATATAATCTGACTTTAATCATTTCTTTCATTCAGACATTCATCCATTGCATTTCATTTCACAGGTTTTGGAACACTACTGCAAAGAATCTGAATTCTTGTGTGTTTATCATCCCAATAAATAAAATGTTGGCTAACTGGAACACTCCAGGGTGCTTTATGCAGAACCGTTGGATCTGTAAGAGTACAGCCTTAAACTGGTCATATTAAACATTACACTTAATTCAGGCTAAATTGAGCGACCCTTTTATTTGGCTGGTTTTACTATAGATAAGATTAACCATTGTAAAGATAAATGTTCATATAGCCTTTTTTAGCATAATTTCTGAAATCCAACTATTCAATTTTCCTGTTTTCTTTTTCTCATGAAAATGTGTGTTACGGACAATGAACACCATGATTATTGTGGACCTCTCCGGACCCCCCCAATACAGTGAAACTGCACATTTTAGAGGCCTTTTATTGTGGCCAACCTAAGGCACACCTGTGCAATAATCATGCTGTCTAATCAGCATCTTGATATGCCACACCTGTGAGGTGGATGGATTATCTCTGCAAAGGAGAACTGCTCACTATCTCAGATTTAGACAAATTTGTGAACAATATTTTAGAGAAAGAGGAGAAAGTCTTAGATATTTGAGTTCAGCTCATGATAAATGGGGGCAAAAACAAAAGTGTTGCGTTTATAATTTTGGGTAGTAAGTGTTATTTCATAATTGATTAAAAAGTATAGAAAATGGCCCCACTAAAAGCCCCACACAGTTTTTAGCCATGTGATTGCCCAGGAAGCCCCAAACCACTGTGACAAAGCTATTCCAAGCTGCTTTCTCCTTACTAGTGAGCTTCTTCTTATTAGTGTGCTTCAGTATACTTACTGAAAATAAACAGTAAATATACATACTGAATATAACACCATTAAAAATGATTGACTGGGCTCAGAAGTCCTTTTTCATACTCAGATTTATGTTTCTTTTTAAAGGTATAAAGCAAGTGTAATTAAACCCACAGTCCTCTACTGCTTGTTTTTCATGTGTTTCCTATTTTTCTTTTATCTCAGGTTACTTGTATTTTATATCCTAACCTCACATGGCCTATTAGTGTCCCTTCTTAAGTTTCTTGGCTCCACAGCTTATCAGGTTGTGTTGGTATCTCATATAGCACAAGATAACGAACCACTCCTCTAACAAGAAAATTTACTAAAATACTAAAATAGAACTAAAATACATGCGTATCATCAGGTAAAGACAGGCTTCCTCACAATGGTATGTTCCAACCTATGGTCCATGGGTCTATTCATAGAGTCTATGACAATCACATGGAAAACTCCTATCAGGGGATATGGACAGGATGTGTGCAGCCCATCAGAAATGGGGCATCACATTTCCTACCTAGTCTCCTTCATACAGAGATTGTTAATACTCTCATACATTGTGTAATTCAGCTACTTTTCATGCCCAATATCTATCATGGTTTATTTCAACATTGATCATAGTATACAGTGAAGGAAACAATTATTTAATCCCCTGATGATTTTGTATGTTTGCCCACTGACAAAGAAATTATGTAGGGATATTTTCATAAAATGTTGTTATTTCACATTAACCTGGTGAAGAGTAGACAGAACATCTCATGTGATTACTTGTATATTAATTGAGTGTTAATTGATAAAACATTTAACCAGGGCTCATATTATTAACCCAAACAGTCCAATTGTTAAGAGAGAGTGATGAACTGTACTCTTGCTCTGGCTCAACTACGGTTCCCATGGTCAGTGCAATGAGTGGTTGTTGTTATCAAATATTTAGGACAGAAGGACCTGTAGCTTGTCCTTGACTCTCTTGGCAAAATCTTGGGAGAATGAGAGAAATCACGTCACCATCATGCCACCAACAGTGGTTTGGGGGGCGGATCATAGAGGGTTGGTGGAAGATTGGAGAAGGATCCATCCATAAATTAGCATAATGGGAGGAGCTAATATCATTGTATAACCAATAAAAGTGTGTTTCCGAAGTTTGGCAGTCAGTTGTTTTGCAGACCAACATGGGTTGGTTGCTCTGCAGATCAGCACAGCTTTATTACCTTAATAAAGTCTACTATTGAATTCACAAACTCCTGAGTTGTTTGAAAATGTTGGCGGGAAAAAGGGGAACAATTTTCCACAACAATGATCAGTCTATAATTTTAATGGTAGGTTTATTTGAACAGTGAGAGACAGAATAACAACAAAAACTCCAGAAAAACACATGTCAAAAATTTTATAAATTGATTTGCATTTTAATGAAAGAAATAAGTATTTAACCCCTCTGCAATCAGACAGATTTCTGGTTCCCAGGTGTCTTTTATACAGGTAATGAGCTGAGATTAGGAGCACACTTTTAAAGGGAAGTGCTCCTAATCTCAGTTTGTTACCTGTATAAAAGACACCTGTCCACAGAAGCAATCAATCAATCAGATTCCAAACTCTCCACCATGGCAAACCCCAAAGAGCTGTCCAAGGATGTCAGGGACAAAATTGTAGACCTACACAAGGCTGGAATGGGCTACAAGACCATCGCCTAGCAGCTTGGTGAGAAGGTGACAACAGTAGGTGAAATTATTCGCAAATGAAAGAAACACAAAATAACTGTCAATTTCACTCTGTCTTAGGCTCCATGAATGATATCACCTCGTGGAGTTGCAATGATCATGGGAACAGTGAGGAATCAGCCCAGAACAACACTGGAGGATCTTGTCAATGATCTCAAGGCAGCTGGGACCATAGTCACCAAGAAAACAATTGGTAACACATTACACCATGAAGGACTGAAATCCTGAAACGCCCGCAAGGTCCCCCTGCTCAAGAAAGCACATGTACAGGCCTGTCTGAAGTTTGCCAATGAACATGTGAATGATTCAGAGGAGAACTTTGTGTAGGTGTTGTGGTCAGATGAGACCAAAGTCGAGCTCTTTGGCATCAACTCAACTTGCCGTGTTTGGAGGAGAAGGAATGCTGCCTATGACCCCAAGAATACCATCCCCACCGTCAAACATGAAGGTGGAAACATTATGCTTTTGGGGGTGTTTTTCTGCTAAGGGGACAGGACAACTTCACCGCATCATAGGGATGATAGATGGGGCCATGTACCGACAAATCTTGGGTGAGAACCTCCTTCCCCCAGCCAGGGCATTGAAAATGGGTTGTGGATGGGTATTCAAGCATGACAATGACCCAAAACACATGGCCAAGTCTACAAAGGAGTGGCTCAAGAAGAAGCTCATTAAAGTCCTGGAGTGGCCTAGCCAGTCTTCAGACATTAATCCCATAGAAAATCTGTGGAGGGAGCTGAAGTTTTGAGTTGCCAAACGCCTCGAAACCTTAATGACTTGGAGAAGATCTGCAAAGAGGAGTGGGACAAAATTCCTACTGAGATGTGTGCAAACCTGGTGGCCAACTACAAGAAACGTCTGACCTCTGTGATTGCCAACAAGGGTTTTGCCACCAAGTCATGTTTTGCAGAGGGGTCTAATACTTATTTCACTCATTAAAATGCAAATCAATTTATAACATTTTTGACATGCGTTTTTCTGGATTTTTTTGTTGTTATTCTGACTCTCACTGATCTGATCAAATAAACCTGCCATTTAAATGATAGACTGATCATTTCTTTGTCAGTTGGCAAATGTACAAATCATCAGGTAATCAAATCATTTTTCCCCTCACTGTATTCACCAGAGGGAATGGCTTGGACTGCTGGATCACTGAAGGCCACACCTGAAGTGTTTGTTAAAAAGAAAATCTAGTTAAAGACACTATTTGGGGTGTTTTATGCACCACAGCAGTAATTTCTACATATTACACAGGTACACAACGTTTTATTAGATTCTGTCCAAAATCCTTAACCCAGAAAGTCAGGTGAGACTTCAGTCAATGTTACATGCACTACATGCACTACAGTAATTAAGGTTAACAGTCTTCTATGACAGAGGCGGTCAATGATTATACAGCCCTGTACAGTCTATGATCCTCCAATCAGAAATGGGTATCCTACAAAGTATTTGGACCAACATGTCTATAGTATTGTCGTCACATCCTGGCACGGCAGTCTCGTTGTACCAGTGAGATTTAACCCCATCTCTCCTTCATATAAAGCATGGACACCTGTTCATTATTGTTATTGCCCTCGCCTGTCTTCCTCATCACTCTCCCTGTTAGTTCCTCCTCCCTAGTTTTTCCTGTTGGTCGTTGTTTGGGTTAAGCCCAAATGTAATGTTGTTCTGTTTTGTCTTGTGATTTAGTTTTTGCTTTGTAATGTGTTAGTTCTTTTCATTAATAGTCTTCTGTTCTCCCTGCACGTCTTATCTCCATGCATCAACGTTATAATAGTGTTGCAATTTAGATGTGACTTGTACCTTTAGAAAACCCCTGCTTTTTATCAGGAGACCATCAATCTGGTCTTCCAGTGCCTCCTACTCCAACACCTCCAACATTTCCAACACCTCTAGATGGGCCTGAGGAACATCGTTTGCATTGTTTTCATCTAACCATAAACCACAAACCAATATTGACAACAATGATGTTCCTCAGATAGCAAAATCTGTGGTCCACATATGCCACTCTTATCTGGCCCCCAGATAAGATCTTGGATTTCTGGCTCTACAGTGGCCCACCTGCGACTGCCTTGAAGTCAGACAGAAACGACCCAAAGTATAACCACATGTCAGCCAGTAACTCAGCAAGGTCACCAGAACTGGGCCATAAATAGCATCAATAACCCCCAGAGTCTCAATCCGCGGATACGCGGATTTTGCACATTAGCATACATTTGCATAAACAATCGAATAAACGTATCGATAAAATCGTTGTGTTTCGGTGGGATTATATCTACACATAGTCGTGAAGCGTTCTGTTTGTCTTCCTATGGGAATCACTGCCTGAGAGGGGAGGGGAGAGGTGTTCCAAAACTGACTGACCGCAGAGTGCAAATCTCCATAAAAAAGTTATATCTAGAATCATACAGCTCAATTTTGCTAATATCTAGGTATTCAAACGAAGCGATTGGTACATAGTTTGTGTTCATTTATTGAACTGTAATAACTACAATCGTACTTACCTAATATCCAGACAACTCCAACAAAGCGATCCGTATGTAGTTTGTATTCCTTTGGGGTCCACAAAATGGTCGCCAACCGAAGCGCAAAATGTAGGCTACATTTCTATGAATATCCAGAAAAGTAATCCCTAGAACCATACGGCTGACTATTGCTTAGATCTAGGCATTCTAATGAAGATAATGGTACTACGTTTGTGTATCTAGGGCTAACACAGCCTGCGTGATAGGAAAAGTTAAAATGCCACCAAGTGTCCACCGAGTGTGTACCCTACATTTCCACACATATCCAGAAAGGTAATAACAATAATCTTACGGCTGACTTTAGCTTAGATCTAGGCATTCTAATGAAAAGAGTGGCACATCATTTGTGTTCATATGGCCAATTCATGGATGTGAAACGATTATCACATGGTTACCAAGCACTTCTGACAAAGTTAAAGTCAGACAAACTTGATTAACTATTTAACAGAGGACTCGTCTCTTCACATTTGATGGGGGAACCAGTGGAGGACCTGAATGAAAATGTGTGCACTCAGTACTGTATATCAATCTAGAATTTGTTGTACATTTTCTGAAGCTTGATAGCCAAGGTCAAGCAAATCAGGAAGTTTGTTGGCTAAGGACACCATCTAAACTTTGGCTCTCTTTAGAACCAAATTTTCATTCACCAGCTACCTGGAGCCATCAATTAAGAGTAAAATAGAATTAAACTTATAGACTACCCTCAATAAAGAGCAAAATTTGAATTAAACTTATTGACTACCCTCAATTAAGAGTAAAATAGAATTAAACGTATAGACTACGCTCAATTAAGAGTAAAATAGAATTAAACGTATAGACTAAGCTCAATTAAGAGCGAAATAGAAGCATTAACTAAACACAGTTTAAAGTTCAAAGAACCAGTGTTGTGGTAAATTACTTGAAATAAAAAAATCTGTATTTAAACAATTTAAAATGTATTAGTATGAAGACATTTATGCAGTCAATATTCAGTATGTTAATAATTCCAGTACTATTACCTTGTGTTAGGAACAGATGTTCCTTTATAATGTTCCTGGAAAGATTTGCATGTATGATGTACACTTTTCCCCAGCAGTTGTGTCAATGTACAGCAGCTAGCTAGTTGGGAAAACACTAGAGTGTAATGAGACAATAAGGCAACCAGGTCCAAGATCCACTGCGGATTACCTGGTTTGGGGGGACCGTTGCTGTTCCTGTCCTTGTCCACCTGGTCATACTTCTGACCTAGTCTAAAATCAAATATACTCTGGATTTAGCCAAGAGAAATTTATTTATTATTCCAATTGGACTCTTAATATCCAACCCGGCACAGCCAGAAGAGGACTGGTCACCCCTCTGAGCCTGGGTCCTCTCTAGGTTTCTTCCTAAAATTCGACCTTCTTAGGGAGTTTTTCCTAGCCACTGAAATTCAACACTACTGTTGTTTGCTCCTTGGGGTTTAAGGCCGGGTGTCTCTGTAAAGCACTTTGTGACAACTGCTGTTGTAAAAAGCGCTTTATAAATAAATTTGGATTGATTGATTGATCTATTTTACTGTCTCCAAGCCTGTGTGAGTGAGGATGTGCTGTGAGGCTGCTTGCCTTCATTAGCGTGACAACTAGTGAGTGGTGACAGACTGTCATTGACAGACACCCAGATTCAAATCTCCACCTGTAAATTATAATAATTATTTGTAAATGTTTCAGTGAAGCTACTGAAACAGCACACTAAAGACTAATCAAACAAACATCCCCAAACAAAGCACTTCATTGTATCTTTTTCCTATCTTTAACTTACAAAAGGCAGTTTGATGTAGTGAGCTGTTTTTTAAAAGTAGTTGACTACATTAAGTGAGGAGAGAATGACAGAATGAGACGTTGTTTCCTGACATGTCATAATATCGACCTCCTCTCAGTCACGTGTCCATTCAGTGAAATTCCTGTTTGTGACATTGTCACAAACCATAATAAAAGTAGTATCAATACAGGTGTAACAGGTATATAGGATCAACAGAAGAAAAATCTACATAAGACATTACATTTCAGATGTAATTCCTCTCTAAACACTATTAAACAGAAGTCTAACGGATGGAAGAAGCGTTGAATTATTCAACAGTGGTTTTCAAAGATCCCATTGTTTCTTTACAGAATGGTGAGTATTGTCTTCTTTTGTTTGCATTCATATTTGTCATTTTATTTTCATGTCTATGCAAGCACTTCTTCACTGCACTCAAATATTTAATTTTAATCATATTTGTTTTTGTAAATATTCAGGGATGATAAAAGCAAGTTTGGATGTTATGTCAGCTGTACTGAACATAAATGTAATGCAACATATAAATTGCAGGTGCTATGTTTTGGTCTCATGAGCAGATGCCAAAAAATGGCATAAACAACAAATTCACAAACTGTGATTGATATTGAAAGGAATAAGACTGCTGATATTTAAAATACTGAGCGTAATCGCTGTTTACAATTCAGTTATATATTTATGTAATTCCTTCAATGTCAGGTTATTTGAAATTGTAGGTTTGCACAATCAAATAATTTCAACACTATACTCTTTTCGGGAGTTAGCATTTTTTTGTCAGCGTACATCCTGAATAATATTAAAAACAAAATGTGATTTGTGATAGAAAATGTACTGTGGCCTTATGTTACGATTAAATACTTCTTTGTGACAAATAACATTGTTAATATTTGAGTGAAACGTGCCCATTCCCAGAGAAAAAAGAGGAAGAGACAGTATATGCTGCGATAAAGGCTGAGGGAAGTTCATTCACTCATCAAAGTCCTGCCATAGGAGGTACGTTATGATATTTGCATACTGTTCATTAACATTATGTAAATGTAACCTTACTGTATGCTGACATAGTTACTGTATTTGTAATACTTGTTTCTCCCCTAATCCTAGTGGACAACAGCCCTGTGCCCCACTCTCAGCCCTGTCATGGTATGGCAGTGTGTCTGGGGGTTCTTTGTGTCCTCTTGGTTTCAGCCATCGTAGGCCTCTGTGTCTGTGAGTACGTAGATCATTAAGTCATGTGTGATTTAGAACAATGCAAGTTGAAATCATAGAGCATTTTCTTCTTTTCCTCCAGTCAACATTGAACTCTCAGAGCACAATCAGTATCTGATGAATCTCAACAGGAACCTGAGTACAGCCAATCATACTTTGCAAAGTAATAATAGCAATATTAGCACTGCAAACCAAGATTTAATTTCTGAGAAAGAAGAGTTGACACAAGAAAGGGACAGACTGAAGACAAATCTTCAGGTCATATATCAGCTTAATGATTTTCCTGTCAATCAATATTGTTCCAAAACAAATGGAAATGGTAAGACATATTTTGTACCTTAAAATAATGTACTTATTAGATATGACATTTTAAGTATGTAGCCTATAAATAGTAACATTGTTTATATTGTGATCTGGCTTTAATACTATAATGTTCTACTGTTGCAGTGACAAAGTGCAACCCATGTAAAGTTGGTTGGATGTTATTCCAATCTAGTTGTTACCTGATTTTATTCCCTGATGCACCTTGGAAGACCTGGACTGAAAGCAGAGAGGATTGTAAAAAAAGAGAATCAGATTTGGTTGTTATTAGCAGTCAACCTGAACAGGTGAGATACAGTTTAACATTTTGAGTGACAGATTCATCAACATGCCAGAAAAACCCAATAGGAAATAGATTGGCCTATCTCAAGGTAAACCAGTCCTAGCTGAAAGAGTTAACACTGCTACTTCCTGTTGTGTTTTTTCATTTGACCTGGTTACATTGATTGGATTACAGGATGCCTTTACATACGGTTTTCAACATACATGTGATCCTGGTTCATAAGGCCTTTCCAGACCCTTCACCTTTTTGTCTTTTCTCTTTTAGGAATTTATTTCCAACCAAACACAATCCTACTATGATGTATTTCATGGGTACTGGATTGGCTTGTCTTACCAAGCTAACAATCAGTCATGGATGTGGGTTGATGGAAGTGTTTAGAGTCTGGGGTAGGCCCAAAACATTTTAATCAATGATAACACAATCCAAAAGTCAAATAATTTGTCAAATACAATCAGATATAAACAATGGATTTCATTATTTGATCCCTGCAAATGCTGGAATACTGATGTGCCCATAAGTTTGCATACCTTGGCAGAAATTATGAGATTTTGGCATTGATTTTGAAAATATGATTGATCATGCAATCTTTATTTAAGAATTTGTCTGGCTCATTTTTAAATCATAAAAGATATAAACAATGGATTTCATAATTTGATCCCTGCAAATGCTGGAATACTGATGTGCCCATAAGTTTGCATACCTTGGCAGAAATTATGAGATTTTGGCATTGATTTTGAAAATATGATTGATCATGCAATCTTTATTTAAGAATTTGTCTGGCTCATTTTTAAATCATAATAATAACAGAAATCACCCAAACGGCCCTGATCAAAAGTTTACATACCCTTGAATGTTTGGCCTTGTTACAGACACACAGGGTGACACACAGGTGAAAATGGCAATTAAATGTGAATTTCCCACACCTGTGGCTTTTAAATTGCAATTAGTGTCTGTGTATAAATAGTCAGTGAGTTTCTTAGCTCTCATGTGGATGCCCTGAGTAGGCTAGATACTGAGCTATGGGGAGCAGAAAAGATCTGTCGAAAGACCTGCATAACAAGGTAATGGAACTTTAAAAAGATGGGAAAGGATATAAAAAGATATCCAAAGCCTTGCAAATGGCAGTCAGTACTGTGCAATCACTTCTTAAAAAGTGGAAAATCTCTTGATACCAAGTAAAGGTCAGGTAGACCAAGAAAGATTTCAGCCAAAACAGAAAAACCCACAGGTAACCTCAGGAGAAGTACAGGCTGCTCTGGAAAAAGACGGTGTGGTTGTTTCAAGGAGCGCAATACAACAATACTTGAACAAAAATGAGCTGCATGGTTGAGTTGCCAGAAAGAAGCCTTTACTGCGTCAATGCCACAAAAAAGCCTGGTTACAATATGCCTGACAACACCTTGACACACCTCATAGTTTCTGGCACACTGTAATTTGGAGTGATGAGACCAAAATAGAGCTTTATGGTCACAACCATGTTTGGAGAGGGGTCAACAAGGCCTACAGTGAACAGAATATCATCCCCACTGTGAAGCATGGTGGTGGCTCACTGATGTTCTGGGGGTGTGTGAACTCTAAAGGCATAAGGAATCTTGTGAAAATCGATGGCAAGATGAATGCAGCATGTTATCAGAAAATACTGGCAGACAATTTGCATTCTTCTGCACAAAAGCTGTGCATGGGACGTTCTTGAACCTTCTAACACAGCAATGACCCTAAGTTGATACAGAAGAAAAAGGTGAAGGTCCTGGAGTGGCCATCACAGTCTCCTGACCTTAATATCATCAAGCCACTCTGGGGAGATCTCAAACGTGCAGTTAATGCAAGACGACCAAAGACTTTGGATGAGCTGGAGGCATTTTGCCAAGACGAATGGGCAAAAATTCAGGGCCTTATAAACAACTATTACAAAAGACTCCACGCTGTCATTGATGCCAAAGGGGGCAATACACAGTTTGTTAATTTTTTTCTTTGTTGCCATGTTTTGTTTTATGATTTTGCCATTCTTTTATGACCTACAGTTGAATGTGAATCCCATATTAAATGAAAGACATTTGTTTAGCCTGCTCACTCATGTTCTTTACAAATGGAACATGAATGGTACACTTTACAAATGGTACTAACTTTTGAGCACAAATGTATGTATAATCAAAAAGTCGCTTGTCTACTTCAAAAAATCTTGTGGATACTATTCATTTCTCTGTGATTTTCAATATGAATAAGGTTAAAAGGGATGTTGCAAGCATATGCTACATAGCATTACTACCATGCCTGGAAGGTTAAACACTATGTTTTGGGTCCTAGGCAAACGTCTCTCAAGACTGGCCTTGTGTAGATATTGTGATCAACAACTTCCATGAAATTGCACTCACATAAAATTACTATACAGGTAGAGAGTATGACAACATGCAATAGAATAATGTCTTTCAATCAGCCGTTCATCCATTGCATTTCATTTCACAGGTTTTGGATCAATTCTACACAGATTCAGAATACTTGTGTGTTAACCATCCAAACAAATAACCCGCTGGCTGCTTGGAATACTCCAGATTGTACGATGAACAGTCTTTGGATCTGTGAGAGTACAGCCTTAAACTGGTCATATTAAACTTAATATTTACATAAAATTCACATTATGTTGAGCAGGTCATTTCCTTTGGTTGTTTTATTATAGATAAAATGAACTATTGTGAAGATAAATGTTCATATTAAATGTTCTGCATAATTTACATACACCAAATATAATTTTTACACCAAATATAATTTTCTAATGAAAATGTACCACGTGTAACAAGCTATGTCCATATCTCTGCATTGTAATAACAACGTTTAAATGATGAATTCCACAAATTGATCCATTGAACTTCAGAATGTACTGAATGAACAGTTTTTCCTTTTTCCTATTGATTCCACCCCAAAAACATTATTTACTAGTACCTTGTCAGAGGTGAATCCACCTCAACTCCAATCCATGTCCTGATCTCCCCATTTCTTCCAGTTATTGGTTCATGGCATGAATTCCATCTATATTGTCTGCAATGCTTATGTACAAAACATCTCTGAGAACTGAAGTACATGATTATCATCTATAATTATACTGCTGATTACATGTTAGTAACAGCTATTGGTAACCATAAAAGGAGGTGTGAACACCAGAGGCTGCCATCCTTAAGCTGTAATTTAACCCCAGAGATGGCAGGAACATTAGGAGTGGCCAAATCAAAAGTTTGGTTTATTCTGAGAAAAAAAGAACACACTGGTGAGCTCTGCAACACAAAAAGGCCTAGACGTCCATGGAAGACAACAGTGGTTGATGATCGTAGCATCCTTTCCATGGTAAAGAAAAACCCCTTCCCAACATCCAGTTAAGTGAAGAACACTCTCCAAGAGGTAGGCATATCATTATCCAAGTCTACTATGAATAGAAAACTTCACAAGAGCAAATACAGAGGGTTCACTACAAGGTGCAAACAATTCATAAGCCTCAAGAATAGAAAGGCCATATTAGACTTTCTAAAAAGCCAGCCCAGTTCTGGAACTGTAGTCTTTGGACAGATGAAACCAAGATCAACCTGTGCTAGAATGATGGGAAGAAAAAAGTATGAAGAAGGCTTGGAACAGCTCATGATCCGAAGTATACCACACAGAGCTGTAGTACTCGAGGCCGGTCTCAAGACTCTGTCTTGTCTCGGTCTCGGACTGTGAGGACTCGTAAAATTCTTCCAGAGACCAGTCTAGTAATAATCAGGCCAAAATAATCCAAATAAGTCCCCCTCAATTTTCATAAAAGGCCAATTTGTTGGGCAATATCGTTGTGGATGTTGGTGCCTGTCTTTCCCAATAGCATGTGGCTGCAGTTTCAGGACCACTGTTCTAGGACCCTTATTATTCACGACGACAGTGTCACCTAACAAATTGGATGACGGGAAAGCAGTATTCGACCCACCCAGAGGCTGCTGTTTCAGGACTGCATTTTTAGGACCCTAGATTTTCACAACAGTGACAACACACTTGATGAGGCTGTGGAGGCTTTCTCAGGATATGTGATGATATTTGAGGAGACAATTATACCCACAAAGAAAGGTATAATATTTGTTAAACATTAAATTAACATTACAGTAGAAACAAATGTACATATTCATAGGTGTCAAGATCTCGTGTAATTTGATTCAAGGTGAATGAAGTAAGCAAATTAAGGAAGCTAAATGGTCTATAGAAAATGTGGAAAATACATTTCAATGTGGACTGATGTGTGATGCAGGGAGAGGCCTCAAAACATTGTTTGGGACTACAGAGAACCAATGTAAACCCTGCAACATTAGCACTGATGGGCTTAACTTCACCAAAGACAGAAACTCAACAAAGCATCATATCCATAACATCAGTAATAAGCTGAAAACCTGCTACAAACAACTGGCCCCTGTCTTCTGTGAACTTTTCAACTGGTCCCTGGAGGAACATACAGTTCAGCTCTGTGGAAGACCACTACCATCTGCCTTGTTCCAAAGAGCAGACCCAGACTTCCCAATGACTTCTGGCCTGTAGCTCTTACATCAGTGGTGATGAAGAGTTCTCAACATCTGGTACTTTTGCAACTACAAGAGACGGTCCAGAACCTGGCAAATCAACTTGTTTGCCTACAGGAAGATTTGAAGTGTAGATGATGCTGCCCCTACATTACTTCATCTTATACACTCCCATCTGGAAAAACCAAAAGCAAATACCAGGCTTGTGGGTTTCTCTAGTGCCTTTAACACCATTCAACCACATCTGTTTGGATAAAACTAAACATGTGTAAATCCTATACTCATAGAGTGGATAATTACCTTCCTGACAAACACACACACAGGGTTCTGTCATTTCCCTGGTCAATGCACATATGCAACATACAGTGGATATGAAAGGTCTACACACCCCTGTCAAAATGCCAGGTTCTTGTGATGTAAAAGAATGAGACAAAGATAAATCATGTCAGAACCTTTTCCACTTTTAATGTGACCTATAATGTGAACAATTCAATTGAAAAACAAGCTGAAATATTTAAGGGGAAAAAATGAAAAATAAAAACCTTACAATAATCTGGTTGCATAAGTATGCACAGACTCTCATAACTGGGGATGTGGCTGTGTTCAGAATTAACCAATCACATTCAAACTCAAATGTTAAATAGAAGTAATTACACACCTGCCATCATTTAAAGTGACTCTGATTAATCACAGGTTTTCCTGACATTTTCTTAGTGGGCATTTCAGGGCAAAAGCCATGGTCCGCAGAGAGCTTCCAAAGCATCAGAGGGATCTCATTGTTGAAAAATATCAGTCAGGAGAAGGGTACAAAAGAATTTCCAAAGCATTAGATATACCATGGAAAGTGAAGACAGTCATCATCAAGTGGAGAAAATTTGGCACAACAGAGACATTACCAAGAACTGGACGTCCCCCCAAAATTGATGAAAAGACAAGAAGAAATCTGGTCAGGGAGGCTACCAAGAGGCCCACAGCAATATTAAAGGAACTGCAGGAATTTCTGCCAAGTACTGGCTGTGTGCTACATGTGACAACAATCTCCTGTATTCTTCATATGAATGGGCTATGGGGTAGTGTGGCAAGATGGAAGCCTTTTCATACAAAGAAAAACATCCAAGCCCAGCTGAAGTTTGCAAAAACAAACATCAGGTCCCCCAAAAGCACGTGGGAAAATGTGTTATGGCCTGATGAAACCAAGGTTGAACTTTTTGGCCATAATTCCAAAAGGTATGTTTGACGCAAAAACAACACAGCACACCCAAAGAACACCATACCCACAATGAAGCATGGTGATGGCAGCATCATGCTTTGGGGCTGTTATTCTTCAGCCTAAGTCAGGGTGGAGGGAATTATGAACAGTTCCAAATACCAAGTGATTTTGGCACAAAACCTTCAGGTGTCTGTTAGACAGCTGAAGATGAAGTTCACCTTTCAGCATGACAACCACCCAAAGCACACATTCAAATCCACAAAAGCAAAGCTTCTTCAGAAGATTAACGTTTTGGAATGGCCCAGCCAGAGTCCAGACCTGAATCCAATTGAACATCTGTGGGGTGATCTGAAGAGGGCTGTGCACAGATGTCCTCGCAATCTGACAGTTTTGGAGCACTTTTGCAAAGAGTGGGCAAATATTGCCACGTCAAGATGTGCCATGCAAATAGACTCCTACCCAAAAAGACTGAGTGCTGTAATGAAATCAAAAGGTGCTTCAACAATGTATTAGTTTAAGGGTGTGCACACTTTTGCAACCGTGTTATTGTGAGTTATTTAGTTTTTATTCCACCCCCCCAAATAGTTTCCATTTGTTTTTCAATTGAATTGTTCACGTTATAGGTCACATTAAAGGTGGAAAAAGTTCTGACATGATTTATCTTTGTCTCATTCTTTTACATCACAAGAACCTGGCATTTTAACAGGGGTGCAGACTTTAAATATCCACTGTATGTATTTTGATTGACAGAGGAACAATGATAGACTCGCGGAAATTGTATCCCACTCTTTAATGAATACAAATAAATTCCTGAACAAATAACCTATTCAATGTTGGTGAGAGATATTTTTTGGACAATCCATGTTGATTTACAATGGGGGGATTCCACCAGTGACTGATTGCAATGGTGACCACTTTATTTTAGAAGATAGATGTATATTAATATATTGCATTCACTCAGTGTATCCTCAATGGGAGCTGATGAAGATTTAGTCTAAACTGGATTACAGTCTTAAAGACGTTATTCCACATCTTTTATTCTAAAATGTATAAAGAATATATACACATTTATTAACTTTACCTCCAAATCTTTATCCTAACCTAACCCCCTAACCTTTATCCTAAACTTACCCTCTAACCTTTATCCTACCTTACCTCCTAAATCTTTATCCTAACCCCCTAACCTTTATCCTACCTTACCTACTAAATCTTTATCCTAACCTTACCCCCTAACCTTTATCCTAATCTTAACCTACTGTAGTGATCTAACCTTAACACTTTTTGTTGCCTAACCTTGCCCCCTAACATGCCTTTAGTTGCCTAACCTTGCCCCCTAACATGCCTTTAGTTGCCTAACCTTGCCCCCTAACATGCCTTTAGTTGCCTAACCTTGCCACCTAACATGCCTTTAGTTGCCTAACCTTGCCCCCTAACATGCCTTTAGTTGCCTAACCTTGCCCCCTAACATGCCTTTAGTTGCCTAACCTTGCCCCCTAACATGCCTTTAGGTGCCTAACCTTGCCCCCTAACATGCCTTTTGTTGTCTTACCGGAATATTAGGAAGCGCTGTGCTTCCCTCCTTGTGCATCCAAGTTTGGGCATCAAAGTCACCAACACAAAGGTGTCGCTAAAATGCATAAAAACGTACAAAATGCATTTCTATATGTTTTCATTCAGTAACTGTGAGACTGTTGTCCACAATAGATATTCAGTACTTTTCTACAGTAGTTAGGAGGGGTTGTTGTTATATAAAAAAAAACTGTCACCAGAAGAGTAGTGACGTCAAAGTAGATGTGAAAGACAGAATGGATCATCTAATAGAGACATGCCTCCATTATTCTTTCATCTTGGCGAGGTCAAGATGAAAGAATAAGTATCTTCCAGCATTGTGTCCCTGTTTCCTCCCTCTTCCACCCTCTCATCCCTCCTCCCCCTCTGCCCTCCCTCAGTATTGATTCCTCCATGAAGGGAAAGTCGTTCACCAGTGGTCATTCCCAAGAAGGCATGAAGCCTAACAGCACATACTGAACCCCACACACACAGGCTTGAAAAGAGAAACTGAATTAGCACTTCACCTCACAAACACCTCACAAACACAATAAGCAAAGAAATTCCTTCTGAAACTCATGCTATTCTTGTTCTGAGAAATGAAGGCTATTCCATTTGAGAATCTTCCAAAGAAACTAAAGATCTCATTAAATGTTGTGTACTACTCCCTTCACAGAACTGGAGTAATGGTAGCTGATAATGGGCCTCTGTATGCCTATGTAGATATTTCATTGAAAATCTGCTGTTTCCAGCTACAATAGTCATTTACAACTTTAATAATGTCTTCACTGTATTTCTAATCAATTTGATGTTTTTTTTAATGGACAAAAAATGTGCTTGTCTATAAAAAAAAACAAACAAGGACATTTCTAAGTGACCCCAAACGTTTGAACTGTAGTGTTCATGGCAGCCATCTACAACACCATTTCCAAAAAAGTTGGAACACTGCGTTAAAGGGCAAATAAAAACAGAATGCAATGTGTGCAAATCTATCCCTATAAAATCTGCTAATGTTTCCCTATTTTTTATTGAAAATATTACAAAGACAACACATTAAATGTTGAAACTGAGTAATGTTATTGTTTTTAGAAATGTTTTATTGCTCGTTTTAAATTTGATGCCAGCAACACGTTTCAAAAAAGTTGGGACAGGGGCATGTTTACCACTGTGTTGCATCACCTATTCTTTTAACTCTGTACATTTTGGGAACTGAGGAGACAAATTACTGTAGTTCTGAAAGTGACATTTATTCCCGTTCCAGCTTGATATGGGATTGCAGCTGCTCAACAGTTTGGGGTCTTCTTTTTTATATTTTTCGTTTCATAATGCGCCAAATGTTTCCAATATGGGACAGGTTTGGACTACAGGCTGTTCAGCACCCAGACTCTAACTACGGAGCCATGCTGTTGTGATACGTGCAGAATGTGGTTTGGCATTGTCTTGTTGAAATAAGCAAGGCCTTCCCTGAAAAATATTTCATCTGGATGGCAACGTATGTTTCTCCAAAACCTGTGTATACAGTATATACTGTAACCATGTGAACACTGGCAATGTCTTTCAACATTGAGCATTATAGGCAGCTAGGCAGAGGAATAAATCAGAGGGCCACTGAACAGGGTCAAAACTACAAACTGAACTGATGTGATCCATCACAAGTACATCTTCGTCGATAAAGCAGTAGTGTAAATAAATTGTAGTATAAATACAGTATTACAACACCATCAAAACATTGCTGGATTCCTTGAAGTTTGATGAACACAGCTGAGTGGTCATAAGAGACTTCAAAATGGTGGCATTCCTAATGGGTCTCCAAGGCGGTTTTACCAAGTTTCCCTGCTGTCTTTGCCTTTGGGGGAAGAACATGAAGAAAGAACATGAAGCTCTAGATAAAGAGTTGGCAGCCTTCAACTACCTTCAAGACAACTTCTCTAATTTATGAATACATTTTATTGATTGATTGACCACTCATGAATTCCCCAAGAAGCTCACTAGTAAGGAGAAAGCAGCTTGGAATAGCTTTGTTGCAGTAGTGCGGGGCTTCCTGGGGAATCACATGGCCAAAAACTGTATGGGGCTGGTGAAGACTCTGGTGAAGAACTATGGCACAATGGGCTGTAGGAAGTCCCTGAAAGTCCATATTCATGATGCAAGGCGAGCGCTTCCACAGAGATATACTGGATTTTGAACGCCGCTACCAAGGACAGTATAACCAGAACATGATGGGAGACTATTGGGAGCTGATTCATGAAAGTCATTTAGAGTACAATCATAGATCTGGGAAAACTACTCACTATTTTGTAGTCATTTTTCTATTACTTTGGTATAAACATGTGTTCATTTGAAGTCATTTGAGTTTTTTTGCAGTTGTTTTGCCACCAATTTGCCCGTTTTCTCATTGGAAATACAGTGGATATAAAAAGTCTACACACCCCTGTGAAAAAGCCAGGATTTTGTGATGTAAAAGAATGAGATGAAGATAAATCATGTCAGAACTTTTTTTCACTTTTAATGTGACCTATAATGTGAACAATTCAATTGAAACGCAAACTGACTACTTCCTCCCCTTTGTTATCTATCCTGCTTCTTGTTGAAAATGTTCACACCCTCTTTTATGGTAAACAGTTGTTACTACCATGTTAAATCAATCAGCAGTATAATTATGGATGGTAATCATATATTTGACAGTATTGTTTTGTACATAAGCATTGCAGACAATATAAATGGAATTCATGCCATGAACCAATAACTATGGTGTAATCTGTGTATTAATGTAGTTTTTTAAATGGATTATGAAGTTATGTTTCATTGGAAGTTATATGCGCCTAGATCAATAGAGAGCAATGGGAACATCTGTGTTTAGATTTTCTCTTTCAGTAGGTTGTGCTCTGATAACCACAGGAATGTTTACATTGACCATCTAGCATGGGGGTTATCGTCTTAGAAACAAAATCTTTGCGAGGTAGACACACCCTTCAATGTATATATCAGCTTGTAACCAGCATCACAGTGAGAACGTTTTGGACATTCATTGAAATAGGACAACTCTGCTGCATTATTCCAATAAATACTGAATGTATTTTCTCCCTTGATTTGTGCAGGTTCTCTATCATTTAACCACTATACGTAGCCGCTAAATTCTTATACTGGAAAAGATGGGCTGATCTGGACATGGATTGGTGTTGAGATGGATTCACTTCTGACAAGATTCTAGTAAATAATGTTTTTCTCCTCTCTGGTGGGGTGGGATCAATTGGAAAAAGGAAAAACAGTTCATACTGTACATTTTAAAGTTTGTGGAATTGATCATTTTAATTTTCTAATCTTACAATGCAAAGATATTGCTAACGTCTTGGTGCCAGATACCACAGCACACCTTCAGAGGTCTAGTGGAGTCCATGCCTCAACGGGTCAAGGCTGTTTGGGTGGCAAAGTTGGGACCCAGACAATATTAGGCAGGTGGTCATAATGTTATGGCTGATCAGTGTATTTATATTTATACAGCTCTGTAAAAAATTAAGAGACCACTGCACATTTTTCTATAAGTTATATATATATATATATATATATTTCTTCAAATAAACACTAAGAGTTTTGCACAGTACTGTACATACTCACAGACACTAAGGCCTACGATGGCTGAAACCAAGAGGACACAAAGAACCCCCAGACACACTGCCACACCACGACAGGGTTGAGAGTGGGGCGCAGGGCTGTTGTCCACTAGGATTAGGGGAGAAACAAGTAATAGAAATATAGTCACTTTATCAGCTTAAGGATACATTGTAATGGTAAAAAGCATTAAGCAAGTATTTGATGACGATAATGTATTTGAACAATAGATGGTGATTTCCATGAGTTCCTCTCACAACTTACTTCCTGTGGCAGGACTTTGTTGAATGGGTGAATTGCCCTCAGCCTTTAACGAATCATACACTGTTTTTTTCTCTTTGTTCTCTGTGGAAAGGAGGACATAAAAAAAAAATAATTCTGTGAAATGTCATTAATGTCACCAGGAGATACTAAACGTAATATATTGAAATCAATGTGATTCAGCAGGTAGATTAGCCAAAAATATAAACACAAATACATATATATATATATATATTTAATTTCAGGGGTCATCTCTACGTGGCTGGATGCCACAGTCATGGCCTGACTGCAGAGGTGCCTCCTAGTGGAGTCTCCACCTGTCCTGGCACCTTGTCCTGCCCCCGGAGGCAGAGCCAGACTAGGTATCGGCCTAGTGGAGCCTCTTGGCATCTCTGCCTGCTTACATTTAATTATCCCCAGCTGCTCCCTATTGTCTGACTGGGAATCCTATTTAAGTTGTACTTTTGTCGGTCTTGTATGCATCAGTTGCGGTTCGACTCTCCTTTTGTTGTTTTTGGTTCAGTTGTAAGCCATGAAGGAAAACATTAACAGGATGATTCCCTTAAACCCTGCCCCTGTGTCCTGCCTCCCTCTGCACCGTGACAACTAAAGTTTGTTATGACGGCAAACTACCATCAGACCCTCATCCTTTGGGGGGGGGGATACTGTAATGGTCACTTCCTGAAGGGACCATTCCACTTCGTGTTTTCTGTGTGTCCTTGTCTTGTCCTTGTATGGTCTTTCCTGTTCTTGTTTCAGTTAATCGGTATATTCAGTTCACCCCGGCTGCCGGTCCTCCCCCGGTCTCTCTGGCTCCTGAAACTCCGCCGGCCTCCCAGGCTCCCGAGCCTCCGCCGACCATCCAGACTCCTTATTCACGGCTCCCGACTCCTAACCCTCCGCTGGCTCCGGGGGCCCCGCTGGACATCACGGCTTCTGATTCCCGGCTCCAGACTCCGGACCCGACTCCCCCAGGTCCCGACCCGCCTCCGACTCCCCCTGGTCCTGATCCAGTTCACCTGTGTTTTAGCCCCCACCTGTTTCTGTTCTCCTCGTTTCTCAGTGTATTTAGTTCAGCCCTTTTCTCCTTGTCATTGTTGGTCATTGTGTGTGTGTATACCTGTCATGTTTGTGTGCGCCTGTGCGCCTGTGCGCCTGTGCTCCCGAACCACGGACCCATTGAACTTTGAAAATTGTTGTAGTGCCCGGCACTCCGTTTAGTTTTCTTTATTTTATGTATAATAAAAAGGGGAAACCCTTGAACTTCTGCGCTTGCCTCCGTCTCCAAATCTTCAAACGTGACAGTCTGTTAAACAAAATTGTCTGTGATATCAATGCAAACTGTAATGAAAGCAGAAGTACTACTACAGGTGTATCAGGTGTACGATCAACAGAAATCATCTACATGAGTTACCATCCTCATTCAGCATAAACCATTACCCATCAGAGGGTTGTAACTTCCCTGGGATCTCAATCCACACTGTTGACCAGACATCTAAAGGATGGAAGAAGAGCTGTATAAAAATGTTGTTTTCAATATACACATTGTTTCTTTGCAGAATGGTGAGTATTGGAAGCTTTCTCATTCCTATCATTCTCTTTTAGTTCATACCTATAAATTCAGTTTTTTTTTTCCACTATCAGGATGAAGATTAAATTTGTTTTTATTTAAACTGTATTTTTATGAATATAAAAATATAAGGTGGTTATGGCAAGCTTGCCTTTTATGGAAACTGTACTGAATACGTATAAATACAATAAATACAAACGCAACTTGTAAAGTTCTTGTAAAGGTCCTATGTTTGGGTCTCATGAGCTGAAAAAACATAGTGAAGATAAGGAGTATTTTAGAAAGCAAAATTCGACAAGCACTCTCAGAAACATTTCCATCTGGAGGTTCATCATCCCCACTAGGGTCTGACTGATGGTCTGACTGATGGTCTGACTGACTGGTGGACTGACTGATGGTCTGACTGATGGTCTGACTGATGGTCTGACTGATGGTTTGACTGATTGTCTGAATGAATGATGGACTGATTGAAGGTCTGACTGAGGGTCTGACTGAGGGGCTGATGGTAGTTTGCCGTCATTACAAACTTTAGTTGTCACGGTCGAGACGGAGGCAGGACAAGGACAACTTAAATAGGATTCCCAGTCAGAGGCAATAGGGAGCAGCTGCCTTCGATTAGGGATAATTAAACGTAAACAGGCAGAGATGCCAAGAGGCTCCACTAGGCCGATACCTAGTCTGGCTCCGCCCCCGTAGCAGGACAAGGCGCCAGGACAGGTGGAGACTCCATTAGGAGACACCTCTGCGGTCAGGCCCTGACTGTGGCATCCAGGCATGTACAGATGACCCCTGACATTAGGGGGCAAAAAAATATATAATAATAATATATATATATATATATATATATATATATATATATTTGTGTTTATAGTTTTGGCTAATCTACCTGCTGAATCACATTGATTTCAATGTATTACATTGAGTATCCCCTAGTGACATTAATGACATTTCACAGAATATTTTTTTAATATATATTTTATTGCATACATCTCCTTTCCACAGAGAACAAAGAGAAAAAAACAGTGTATGATTCAGTAAAGGCTAAGGGCAATTCACCCACTCAACAAAGTCCTGCCACAGGAAGTAAGTTGTGAGAGGAACTCATGGAAATCACCATCTATTGTTCAAATACATTATCGTCATCAAATACTTGCTTAATGCTTTTTACCATTACAATGTATCCTTAAGCTGATAAAGTGACTATATTTCTATTACTTGTTTCTCCCCTAATCCTAGAGGACAACAGCCCTGCGCCCCACTCTCAACCCTGTCGTGGTGTGGCAGTGTGTCTGGGGGTTCTTTGTGTCCTCTTGGTTTCAGCCATCATAGGCCTCAGTGTCTGTGAGTATGTACTTAATTAAGTCATGTGTGATTTGGAACAATGCAAGTTGAAATCATAGAGCATTTTCTTCTTTTCCTCCAGTCAACATTGAACTCTCAGAGCACAATCAGTATCTGAGTACAGCCAATCATATTTTGCAAAGTTATAATAGCAATATTAGCACTGCAAACCAAGATTTAATGTCTGACAAAGAAGAGTTGACACAAGAAAGGGACAGACTGAAGACAAATCTTCAGGTCATATATCAGCTTCATGATTTTCCTGTCAATCAATATTGTTCCAAAACAAATGGAAGTGGTAAGCCATATTTTGTCCCTTAAAATACTGTACTAATTAGATATGACATTTTAAGTATAAATAGTAACATTGTTTATATTGTGGTCTGGCTTTAATACTATAATGTTCTACTATTGCAGTGACAAAGTGCAACCCATGTAAAGTTGGTTGGATGTTATTCCAATCTAGTTGTTACCTGATTTTATTCCCTGATGCACCTTGGAAGACCTGGACTGAAAGCAGAGAGGATTGTAAAAAAAGAGAATCAGATTTGGTTGTTATTAGTAGTCAACCTGAACAGGTGAGATACAGTTTAACATTTTGAGTGACAGATTCATCAAAATGCCAGAAAAGCCCAATAGGAAATAAATTAAAGAATGTGATTGGCTTATCTCAAGGTAAACCAGTCCTAGCTGAAAGAGTTAACACTGCTACTTCCTGTTGTGTTTTTTCATTTGACCTGGTTACATTGATTGGATTAGAGGAAGCCTTTACATACGGTCTTCAACATACATGTGATCCTGGTTCATAAGGCCTTTCCAGACCCTTGATCTTTTTGTCTTTTCTCTTTTAGGAATTTATTTCTAACCAAACACAATCCTACTATGATGTATTTCATGGGTACTGGATTGGCTTGTCTTACCAAGCTAACAATCAGTCATGGATGTGGGTTGATGGAAGTGTTCAGGGTCTGGATAAAGGGTAGGCCCAAAACATTTTAATCAATGATGACACAATCCAAAAAACAATTAATTTGTCAAATTCAATCAGATATAAACAATGGATTTCATAATGTGATCCCTGCAAATGCTGGAATACTGATGTGCCCATAAGTTTGCATACCCTGGCAGAAATTATTAAATTTTGGCATTGATTTTGAAAATATGATTGATCATGCAATCTTTATTTAAGAATAGTGATAATATGATCGAAAGACCTGCATAACAAGGTAATGGAACTTTATAAAGATGGGAAAGGATATAAAAAGATATTCCAAAGCCTTGCAAATGGCAGTCAGTACTGTGCAATCACTTCTTAAAAAGTGGAAAATTTCTTGATACCAAGCAAAGGTCAGGTAGACCAAGAAAGATTTCAGCCAAAACAGCCAGAAGAATTATTCGGGATACAAAGAAAAACCCACAAGTAACCTCAGGAGAAGTACAGGCTGCTCTGGAAAAAGACGGTGTGGTTGTTTCAAGGAGCGCAATACGACAATACTTGAACAAAAATGAGCTGCATGGTTGAGTTGCCAGAAAGAAGCCTTTACTGCGCCAATGCCACAAAAAAGCCTGGTTACAATATGCCTGACAACACCTTGACACGCCTCACAGCTTCTGGCACACTGTAACTTGGAGTGATGAGACCAAAATAGAGCTTTATGGTCACAACCATGTTTGTAGAGGGGTCAACAAGGCCTACAGTGAACAGAATATCATCCCCACTGTGAAGCATGGTGGTGGCTCACTGATGTTCTGGGGGTGTGTGAACTCTAAAGGCATGAGGAATCTTGTGAAAATCGATGGCAAGATGAATGCAGCAAGTTATCAGAAAATACTGGCAGACAATTAGCATTCTTCTGCATAAAAGCTGTGCATGGGTTGTTCTTGGACTTTCTAACACAGCAATGACCCTAAGTTGACCCTCCAGTGGTTACAGAAGAAAAAGGTGAAGGTCCTGGAGTGGCCATCTCAGTCTCCTGACCTTAATATCATCGAGCCACTCTGGGGAGATCTCAAACGTGCAGTTCATGCAAGACGACCAAAGACTTTGGATGAGCTGGAGGCATTTTGCCAAGACGACTGGGCAAAAACAAACCACCTGCAAATATTCAGGGCCTTATAAACAACTATTACAAAAGACTCCACACTGTCATTGATGCCAAAGGGGGCAATACACAGTATGTTAATTTTTTACTTTGTTGCCATGTTTTGTTTTATGATTTTGCCATTCTTTTATGACCTACAGTTGAATGTTCTTTACAAATGGTACATGTATTACAATTTCTCCAAGTATATGCATACTTTTGAGCACAAATGTATGTATAATCAAAAAGTCGCTTGTCTACTTCAAAATATCTTGTGGATACTATTCATTTCTCTTTGATTTTCATAAAATTACTATACAGGTAGAGAGTATGACAACATGCAATAGAATAATGTCTTTCATTCAGCCGTTCATCCATTGCATTTCATTTCACAGGTTTTGGATCAATTCTACACAGATTCAGAATACTTGTGTGTCAACCATCCAAACAAATAACCCGCTGGCTGCTTGGAATACTCCAGATTGTATGATGAACAGTCTTTGGATCTGTGAGAGTACAGCCTTAAACTGGTCATTTTAAACTTTATATTTACATAAAACTCACATTATGTTGAGCAGGTTCCTATTGATTCCACCCCAAAAACACTATTTACTAGTACCTTGTCAGAGGTGAAACCACCTCAACTCCAATCCATGTCCTGATCTCCCCATTTCTTCCAGTTATTGGTTCATGGCATGAATTCCATCTATATTGTCTGCAATGCTTATGTACAAAACATCTCTGAGAACTGAAGTACATGATTATCATCTATAATTATACTGCTGATTGATTACACGTTAGTAACAACTATTGGTAACCATAAAAGGAGGTGTGAAAACCAGAGGCTGCCATCCTTAAGATGCAATTTAACCCCAGAGATGGCAGGAACATTAGGAGTGGCCAAATCAACAGTTTGGTATATTCTGAGAAAAAAAGAACACACTGGTGAGCTCTGCAACACAAAAAGGCCTAGACGTCCATGGAAGACAACAGTGGTTGATGATCGTAGCATCCTTTCCATGGTAAAGAAAAAGCCCTTCACAACATCCAGTTAAGTGAAGAACACTCTCCAAGAGGTAGGCATATCATTATCCAAGTCTACTATGAATAGAAAAATTCACAAGAGCAAATACAGAGGGTTCACTACAAGGTGCAAACAATTCATAAGCCTCAAGAATAGAAAGGCCATATTAGACTTTCTAAAAAGCCAGCCCAGTTCTGGAACTGTAGTCTTTGGACAGATGAAACCAAGATCAACCTGTGCTAGAATGATGGGGGAAAAAAGTATGAAGAAGGCTTGGAACAGCTCATGATCCGAAGTATACCACACAGAGCTGTAGTACTCGAGGCCGGTCTCAAGACCACTTTTTGAGTGCCTCTGTCTTGTCTCGGTCTCGGACTGTGAGGACTCTTCCAGAGAAATTCTTCCAGAGACCAGTCTAGTAATAATCAGGCCAAAATTATCCAAATAAGTCCCCCTCAATTTTCATAAAAGGCCAATTGGTTGGGCAATATCGTTGTGGATGTTGGTGCCTGTCTTTCCAAAAGGCATGTGGCTGCAGTTTCAGGACCACTGTTCTAGGACCCTTATTATTCACGACGACAGTGTCACCTAATGAATTGGATGACGGGAAAGCAGTATTCGACCCACCCAGAGGCTGCTGTTTCAGGACTGCATTTTTAGGACCCTAGATTTTCACAACAGTGACAACACACTTGATGAGGCTGTGGAGGCTTTCTCAGGATATGTGATGATATTTGAGGAGACAGTTATACCCACAAAGAAAGGTATAATATTTGTTAAACATTAAATTAACATTACAGTAGAAACAAATGTACATATTCATATGTGTCAAGAACTTGTGTAATTTGATTCAAGGTGAATGAAGTAAGCAAATTAAGGAAGCTAAATGGTCTAAAGAAAATGTGGAAAATACATTTCAATGTGGACTGATGTGTGATGCAGGGAGAGGCCACAAAACATTGTTTGGGACTACAGAGAACCAATGTAAACCCTGCAACATGAGCACTGATGGGCTTAACTTCACCAAAGACAGAAACTCAACAAAGCATCATATCCATAACATCAGTAATAAGCTGAAGACCTGCTACAAACAACTGGCCCCTGTCTTCTGTGAACTTTTCAACTGGTCCCTGGAGGAACATACAGTTCAGCTCTGTGGAAGACCACTACCATCTGCCTTGTTCCAAAGAGCAGACCCAGACTTCCCAATGACTTCTGGCCTGTAGCTCTTACATCAGTGGTGATGAAGAGTTCTCAACATCTGGTACTTTTGCAACTACAAGAGACGGTCCAGAACCTGGCAAATCAACTTGTTTGCCTACAGGAAGAGTAGAAGTGTAGATGATGCTGCCCCTACATTACTTCATCTTATACACTCCCATCTGGAAAAACCAAAAGCAAATAGCAGGCTTGTGGGTTTCTCTAGTGCCTTTAACACCATTCAACCACATCTGTTTGGGTAAAACTAAACATGTGTAAATCCTATACTCATAGAGTGGATAATTACATTCCTGACAAACACACACACAGGGATCTGTCATTTCCCTGGTCAATGCACATATGCAACATACAGTGGATATGAAAGGTCTACACACCCCTGTCAAAATGCCAGGTTCTTGTGATGTAAAAAAATGAGACAAAGATAAATCATGTCAGAACCTTTTCCACTTTTAATGTGACCTATAATGTGAACAATTCAATTGAAAAACAAACTGAAATCTTTAAGGGGAAAAAATGAAAAATAAAAACCTTACAATAATCTGGTTGCATAAGTATGCACAGACTCTCATAACTGGGGATGTGGCTGTGTTCAAATGTTGAATAGAAGTAATTACACACCTGCCATCATTTAAAGTGACTCTCATTAATCACAGTTCAGCTTTTCTAGTAGGTTTTCCTGACATTTTCTTAGTGGGCATTTCAGGGCAAAAGCCATGGTCCGCAGAGAGCTTCCAAAGCATCAGAGGGATCTCATTGTTGAAAAATATCTGTCAGAAGAAGGGTACAAAAGAATTACCAAAGCATTAGATATACCATGGACAGTGAAGACAGTCATCATCAAGTGGAGAAAATATGGCACAACAGAGACATTACCAAGAACTGGACGTCCCCCCAAAATTGATGAAAAGACAAGAAGAAATCTGGTCAGGGAGGCTTCCAAGAGGCCTACAGCAACATTAAAGGAACTGCAGGAATTTCTGGCAAGTACTGGCTGTGTGCTACATGTGACAACAATCTCCTGTATTCTTCATATGAATGGGCTATGGGGTAGGGTGGCAAGATGGAAGCCTTTTCTTACAAAGAAAAACATCCAAGCCCAGCTGAAGTTTGCAAAAACAAACATCAAGTCCCCCAAAAGCACATGGGAAAATGTGTTATGGTCTGATGAAAACAAGGTTGAACTTTTTGGCCATAAATCCAAAAGGTATGTTTGGTGCAAAAACAACACTGCACATCACCCAAAGAACACCATACCCACAATGAAGCATGGTGATGGCAGCATCATGCTTTGGGGCTTTTCTTCAGCCTAAGTCAGGGTGGAGGGAATTATGAACAGTTCCAAATACCAGGCAATTTTGCCACAAAACCTTCAGGCGTCTGTTAGACAGCTGAAGATGAAGTTCACCTTTTAGCATGACAATGACCCAAAGCACACATTCAAATCCACAAAAGCATAGCTTCTTCAGAAGATTAACATTTTGGAATGGCCCAACCAGAGTCCAGACCTGAATCCAATTAAACATCTGTGGGGTGATCTGATGAGGGCTGTGCACAGATGTCCTCGCAATATAACAGTTTTGGAGCACTTTTGCAAAGAGTGGGCAAATATTGCCACGTCAAGATGTGCCATGCTAATAGATTCCTACCCAAAAAGACTGAGTGCTGTAATAAAATCAAAAGGTGCTTCAACAATGTATTAGTTTAAGGGTGTGCACACTTTTGCAACCATGTTATTGTGAGTTATTTATTTTTTATTCCACCCCCCCAAATAGTTTCCGTTTGTTTTTCATTTGAATTGGTCACATTAAAGGTGGAAAAAGTTCTGACATGATTTATCTTTGTCTCATTCTTTTACATCACAAGAACCTGGCATTTTAACAGGGGTGCAGACTTTAAATATCCACTGTATGTATTTTGATTGACAGAGGAACAATGATAGACTTGCGGAAATTGTGTCCCACTCTTTAATGAATACAAATATATTCCTGAACAAAAAACCTATTCAATGTTGGTGAGAGATGTTTTTTGGACAATCCATGTTGATTTACAATGGGGGGATTCCTCCAGTGACTGATTGCAATGGTGACCACTTTATTTTAGAAGATAGATGTATATTAATATATTGCATTCACTCAGTGTATCCTCAATGGGAGCTGATGAAGATTTAGTCTGTAAACTGTCCACATCTTTTATTCTAAAATGTATAAAGAATATATACACATTTACTAACCTTACTTCCAAATCTTTATCCTAACCTAACCCCCTAACCTTTATCCTAAACTTACCAACTAACCTTTATCCTACCTTACTTCCTAAATCTTTATCCTAAACTTACCCCCTAACCTTTATCCTAACCTTACCAACTAAACTTTATCCTACCTTACCAACTAACCTTAATCCTAACCTTATCCCCTAACCTTTATCCTAACCTAACCCCTTAACCATAATCCTAATCTTAAACTACTGTAGTGATCTAACCTTAACACTTTTAGTTGCCTAACCTTGCCCCCTAACATGCCTTTAGTTGCCTAACCTTGCCCCCTAACATGCCTTTAGTTGCCTAACCTTGCCCCCTAACATGCCTTTAGTTGCCTAACCTTGCCCCCTAACATGCCTTTAGTTGCCTAACCTTGCCCCCTAACATGCCTTTAGTTGCCTAACCTTCCCCCCTAACATGCCTTTTGCGCTGTGCTTCCCTCCTTGTGCATCCAAGTTTGGGCATCAAAGTCACCAACACAAAGGTGTCGCTAAAATGCAAAAAAATGTACAAAATGCATTTCTATATGTTTTCATTCATTAACTGTGAGACTGTTGTCCACAATAGATATTCAGTGCTTTTCTACAGTAGTTAGGAGGGGTTGTTGTTATATAAAAAAAAACTGTCACCAGAAGAGTAACAGTTCCTCTCCTTGAACTGCCACCTTAACGTGGTGGAGGGGTTTGAGTACCCGAGTGACCCTAGGAGCTATGTTGTCTGGGGCTATATGCCCCTGGTAGGGTCTCCCAAGGCAAACAGGTCTTAGGCGACGGGTCAGACTAAGAGCGGTTCAAACCCCCCTTAATGATGAAAAAAATATTGAGTACCGTGACGTCGCCCGGTATGGCGCAGCCGGGGCCCCACCCTGGAGCCAGGCCCGGGGTTGGGGCTCGTATGCGAGCGCCTGGTGGCCGGGCCTTCCCCCATGGGGCCCGGCCGGGCTCAGCCCGAACGGGCGACGTGGGGCCGCCCTCCCGTGGGCTCACCACCCACAGGAGGGACCATAAGGGGCCGGTGCGAAGAGGATCGGGCGGCAGTCGAAGGCAGGGGCCTAGACAACCCGATCTCTGGACACGGAAACTAGCTCTAGGGACGTGGAATGTCACCTCGCTGGCGGGGAAGGAGCCTGAGCTAGTGCGTGAGGTTGAGAGGTTCCGATTAGAGGTAGTCGGGATCACCTCTACGCACGGCTTGGGCTCTGGAACCACACTCCTTGAGAGAGGATGGACTCTTCACCACTCTGGAGTTGCCCATGGTGAGAGGCGGCGGGCTGGTGTGGGTTTGCTTATAGCTCCCCAGCTCTGCCGCCATGTGTTGGAGTTTACCCCGGTGAACGAGAGGGTCGTTTCCCTGCGCCTACGGGTCGGGGATAGGTCTCTCACTGTTGTTTGTGCCTACGGGCCGAACGGCAGTGCAGAGTACCCGACCTTCTTGGAGTCTCTGGGAGGGGTGCTGGAAAGTGCTCCGACTGGGGACTCTATTGTTCTACTGGGGGACTTCAACGCCCACGTGGGCAACGACAGTGACACCTGGAGGGGCGTGATTGGGAGGAACGGCCCCCCTGATCTGAACCCGAGTGGTGTTCAGTTATTGGACTTCTGTGCTAGTCACAGTTTGTCCATAACGAACACCATGTTCAAGCATAAGGGTGTCCATCAGTGCACGTGGCACCAGGACACCCTAGGCCGCAGGTCGATGATCGACTTTGTTGTCGTCTCATCTGACCTGCGGCCGTATGTCTTGGACACTCGGGTGAAGAGAGGGGCGGAGCTGTCAACTGATCACCACCTGGTGGTGAGTTGGATCCGATGGCGGGGGAGAAAGCTGGACAGACTCGGCAGGCCCAAGCGTACTGTAAGGGTATGCTGGGAACGTCTGGCCGAGTCTCCTGTCAGAGAGATCTTTAACTCCCACCTCCGGCAGAGCTTCGACTGGATCCCGAGGGAGGTTGGAGATATTGAGTCCGAGTGGACCATGTTCTCCACCGCCATTGTCGAAGCGGCCGCTCGGAGCTGTGGCCGTAAGGTCTCCGGTGCCTGTCGAGGCGGCAATCCCCGAACCCGGTGGTGGACACCGGAAGTAAGGGATGCCGTCAAGCTGAAGAAGGAGTCCTATCAGGCCTGGTTGGCTTGTGGGACTCCTGACGCAGCTGACGGGTACCGACAGGCCAAGCGGGCTGCAGCCCAGGTGGTTGTGGAGGCAAAAACTCGGGCCTGGGAGGAGTTCGGTGAGACCATGGAGAAGGACTATCGGCTGGCCTCGAAGAGATTCTGGCAAACCATCCGGCGCCTCAGGAGAGGGAAACAGTGCCCTACCAACGCTGTTTACAGTAGAGGTGGGCAGCTGTTGACCTCAACTGAGGATGTCGTCGGGCGGTGGAAGGAATACTTCGAGGATCTCCTCAATCCCGCCGTCACGTCTTCCATTGAGGAAGCAGAGGATGAGGGCTCAGAGGTGGACTCGTCCATCACCCGGGCTGAAGTCACCGAGGTGGTTAAGAAACTCCTCGGTGGCAAGGCACCGGGGGTGGATGAGATCCGCCCTGAGTACCTCAAGTCTCTGGATGTTGTGAGGCTGTCTTGGCTGACACGCCTGTGCAACATCGCGTGGCAGTCGGGGACAGTGCCTCTGGGATGGCAGACCGGGGTGGTGGTCCCTCTTTATAAGAAGGGGGACCGGAGGGTGTGTTCCAACTATAGGGGGATCACACTTCTCAGCCTCCCCGGGAAAGTCTATGCCAGGGTTCTGGAGAGGAGAATACGGCCGATAGTAGAACCTCGGATTCAGGAGGAACAGTGTGGTTTTCGTCCAGGCCGCGGAACACTGGACCAGCTCTATACCCTCTACAGGGTGATGGAGGGTTCATGGGAGTTTGCCCAACCAGTCCACATGTGTTTTGTGGATTTGGAGAAGGCATTCGACTGTGTCCCTCGTGGCATCCTGTGGAGAGTGCTTCGGGAATATGGGGTCCTGGGTCCTTTGCTAAGGGCTGTCAGGTCCCTGTACGACCGAAGCAGGAGCTTGGTCCGCATTGCCGGCAGTAAGTCAGACTTGTTCCCTGTGCATGTTGGACTCCGGCAGGGCTGCCCTTTGTCACCGGTTCTGTTCATAATTTTTATGGACAGAATTTCTAGGCGCAGCCAGGGCCGGAGGGTGTCAGGTTTGGGGACCACACGATTTCGTCTCTGCTCTTTGCGGATGATGTTGTCGTGTTGGCCCCTTCAAGCCAGGACCTTCGGCATGCACTTGGACGGTTTGCAGCCGAGTGTGAAGCGGTGGGGATGAAAATCAGTACCTCCAAATCCGAGGCCATGGTCATCAGTCGGAAAAGGGTGGCTTGCCCACTTCAGGTTGGTGGAGAGTGCCTGCCTCAAGTGGAGGAGTTTAAGTATCTAGGGGTCCTGTTCACGAGTGAGGGAAGGATGGAACGGGAGATTGACAGACGGATCGGTGCAGCTTCTGCAGTAATGCGGTCAATGTATCGGTCTGTCGTGGTGAAGAAAGAGCTGAGCCGTAAGGCGAAGCTCTCGATTTACCGGTCAATCTACATTCCTACTCTCACCTATGGTCATGAGCTTTGGGTCATGACCGAAAGGACAAGATCCCGGATACAGGCGGCCGAAATGAGCTTTCTCCGCAGGGTGGCTGGGCGATCCCTTAGAGATAGGGTGAGAAGCTCGGTCACCCGGGAGGAGCTCAGAGTAGAGCCGCTGCTCCTCCACATCGAGAGGGGTCAGCTGAGGTGGCTTGGGCATCTGTTTCGGATGCCTCCGGAACGCCTTCCTGGGAAGGTGTTCCGGTCCCGTCCCACCGGGAAGAGACCCCGGGGAAGACCTAGGACACGCTGGAGGGACTATGTCTCCCGGCTGGCCTGGGAACGCCTCGGTGTCCCCCCGGAAGAGCTGGAGGAAGTGTCTGGGGAGAGGGAACTCTGGGCATCCCTGCTTAGACTGCTGCCCCCGCGACCCGGCCCCGGATTAAGCGGAAGATGATGCGACCAGAAGAGTAGTGACGTCAAAGTAGATGTGAAAGACAGAATGGATAATCTAATTGAGACAGGCCTCCATTATTCTTTCATCTTGGCGAGGCCACTCTGGTCTGATAGTGCAAAGTGAATAAGTATCTTCCAGCATTGTGTCCCTGTTTCCTCCCTCTTCCACCCTCTCATCCCTCCTCCCCCTCTGCCCTCCCTCAGTATTGATTCCTCCATGAAGGGAAAGTCGTTCACCAGTGGTCATTCCCAAGAAGGCATGAAGCCTAACAGCACATACTGAACCCCACACACACAGGCTTGAAAAGAGAAACTGAATTAGCACTTCACCTCACAAACACTGACAGGCAGACTGCTCGCTTCAGAGAGAGGCTGCTTAACCAGCATCTCTTCATTCTCTCAACACCTCTGAGATGCAGCGCCACAGTATCCAAAATCATCCCAGCCATCGGAAAGATAAGAAGCTCAATATGCTGAACCTTAACCGGTGCCTGGAGACCTACTTGGGCTACATGAGGCTGCTAGAGGAGAATGAGCTGCACAATGTTTTTATTGTATGCTGCAAACCCTTGTGAGTCAGCCGTACACTACCGTTCAAATGTTTGGGTTGACTTAAAAGTTTCTTCGTTTTTGACAGAAAAGCAATTTTTTTGTTTGTTAAAGCAACATCAAATTGATCAGTGCAGACATTGTTAATATTGTAAATGACTATTGTAGCTGGAAACGTCTGATTTTTAATGGAATATCCACATAGGCGTACTGAGGACCATTATCAGCAACCATCACTCCTACGTTCCAAATGACTCATTTTAAAAGGCTAATTGATCATTAAAATACCCTTTTGTAATTATGTTAGCACAGCTGAAAACTGTTGTGCTGATTGAAGCAGCAATAAAACTGATCTTCTTCAGACTAGTTCAGTATCTTCAGCATCAGTGTTTCTGGGTTTGATTACAAAGAAACCAGAATAAGCAACTTCCTTCTGAAACTCATGCTATTCTTGTTCTGAGACATGAAGGCTATTCCATTTGAGAATCTGCCAAGAAACTGAAGATCTCATAAAATGTTGTGTACTACTCCCTTCACAGAATTGGAGTGATGGTAGCTGATAATGGGCCTCTGTATGCCTATGTAGATATTTCATTGAAAATCTGCTGTTTCCAGCTACAATAGTCATTTACAACATTAATAATGTCTTCACTGTATTTCTAATCAATTTGATGTTTTTTTAATGGAGAAAAAATTTGCTTGTCTATAAAAAAAAACAAGGACATTTCTAAGTCACCCCAAACTTTTGAACATTAGTGTTTATGGCAGCCATCTACAACACCATTTCCTAATTTGCTAATGTATCCCTATTTTTAATAAAAAATATTACAAAGACAACACATTAAATGTTGAAACTGAGTAATGTTATTGTTTTTAGAAATGTTTTATTGCTCGTTTTAAATTTGATGCCAGCAACACGTTTCAAAAAAGTTGGGACGGGGCATGTTTACCACTGTGTTGCATCACCTATTCTTTTAACTCTGTACATTTTGGGAACTTAGGAGACAAATTACTGTAGTTCTGAAAATGACATTTATTCCCGTTCCAGCTTGATATGGGCTTGCAGCTGCTCAACAGTTTGGGGTCTTCTTTTTTATATTATTTGTTTCATAATGCGCCAAATGGGACAGGTTTGGACTACAGGCTGTTCAGCACCCAGACTCTAACTACGGAGCCATGCTGTTGTGATACGTGCTGAATGAGGATTGGCATTGTTGTGCTGAAATAAGCAAGGCCTTCCCTGAAAAATATGTCATCTGGATGGCAACCTATGTTGCTCCAAAACCTGTGTATACAGTATATACTGTAACCATGCGAACACTGGCAATGTCTTTCAACATTGAGCATTATAGGCAGCTAGGCAGAGGAATAAATCAGAGGGCCACTGAACAGGGTCAAAACTACAAACTGAACTGATGTGATCCATCACAATTACATCTTTGTTGATAGAGCAGTAGTGTAAATAAATTGTAGTATAAATACAGTATTACAACACCATCAAAACATTGCTGGATTCCTTGAAGTTGGATGAGTACGGCTGAGTGGTCATAAGAGACTTCAAAATGGTGGCATTCCTAATGGGTCTCCAAGGCGGTTTTACCAAGTTTCCCTGCTGTCTTTGCCTTTGGAGGAAGAACATGAAGAAAGAACATGAAGCTCCAGATAAAGAGTTGGCAGCCTTCAAGTACCTTCAAGACTTCTTCTCTAAGCTCTCTGAGGCAAAGGACAAGGCTGGTGTCTTCATTGGACAAGGTTTAATAGGACTAGGTTTAATAGACTCTGGACTCAGCACACATGCATTTATTAATTATTAAAATGTTTACTCTTAAGACTGATCACCCCTCTGAGCCTGGTTCCTCTCTAGGTGTCTCCTTAAATTTCAGCTTTCATAGGGAGTTTTTCCTAGCCACTGAAATTCAACACTGTTGTTGTTTGTTCCCTGGCCTTTAAGGCTGGGTGTTTTTTGTAAAAGCACTTTGTAACAACTGCTGATGTCAAAAGGGCTTTATAAATACATTTGATTGATCGATTGACCACTCATAAAGAAGATCCTGGAGTGCAATGAATTCCCAAAGAAGCTCACTAGTAAGGAGAAAGCAGCTTGGAATAGCTTTGTCGCAGTGGTACGGGGCTTCCTGGGGAATCACATGGCCAAAAACTGTATGGGGCTGGTGAAGACTCTGGTGAAGAACTATGGCACAATGGGGTGTAGGATGTCCCTGAAAGTCCATATTCATGATGCAAGGCGAGTGCTTCCACAGAGATATACTGGATTTTGAACGTCGCTACCAAGGACAGTATAACCAGAACATGATGGGAGACTATTGGGAGCTGATTCATGAAAATAATTTGCAGTACAATCGTAGAACTTGGAAAACTACTCACTGTTTTGTAGTCATTTTTCTATTACTTTAGTATGAACATTTGTTCATTTGAAGTCATTAGAGGTTTTTTCTGACTTCTATGTGAAGAAATGATACCAATTTGCCCGTTTTCTCATTGGAAATACAGTGGATATAAAAAGTCTACACACCCCTGTGAAAATGCCAGGATTTTGTGATGTAAAAGAATGAGATGAAGATAAATCATGTCAGAAATTTTTTTCACTTTTAATGTGACCTATAATGTGAACAATTCAATTGAAACGCAAACTGACTACTTCCTCCCCTTTGTTATCTTTCCTGCTTCTTGTTGAAAATGTTCACACCCTATTTTATGGTAAACAGTTGTTACTACCATGTTAAATCAATCAGCAGTATAATTATGGATGGTAATCATATATTTGACAGTATTGTTTTGTACATAAGCATTGCAGACAATATAAATGGAATTCATGCCATGAACCAATAACTATGGTGTAATCTGTGTATTAATGTAGTTTTTTAAATGGATTATGAAGTTATGTTTCATTGGAAGTTATATGCGCCTAGATCAATAGAGAGCAATAGGAACATCTGTGTTTAGATTTTCTCTTTCAGTAGGTTGTGCTCTGATAACCACAGGAATGTTTACATTGACCATCTCGCATGGGGGTTATCGTCTTAGAAACAAGATCTTTTCGAGGTAGACACACCCTTCAATGTATATATCAGCTTGTAACCAGCATTACAGTGAGAACCTTTTGGACATTCATTGAAATAGGACAACTCTGCTGCATTATTCCAATAAATACAGAATGTATTTTCTCCCTTGATTTGTGCAGGTTCTCTATCATTTAACCACTATACGTAGCCGCTAAATTCTTATACTGGAAAAGATGGGCTGATCTGGACATGGATTGGTGTTGAGATGGATTCACTTCTGACAAGGTACTAGTTTGATGACGATAATATATTTGAACAATAGATGGTGATTTCCATGAGTTCCTCTCACAACTTACTTCCTGTGGCAGGACTTTGTTGAGTGGGTGAATTGCCCTTAGCCTTTAACGAATCATACACTGTTTTTTTCTCTTTGTTCTCTGTGGAAAGGAGGACATAAAAAAATAATAATTCTGTGAAATGTCATTAATGTCACCAGGAGATACTAAACGTAATATATTGAAATCAATGTGATTCAGCAGGTAGATTAGCCAAAAATATAAACACAAATATATATATATATATATATATATATATAGGCCATGTTTACCACTGTGTGGCATGCCTCTTTTTATAACAGACTGCAAACGTCTGGGGACTGTGGAGACAAGTTGTTTAAGTTTATGAATAGGAATGTTGTCCCAATCTTGTCTAATACAGGCTTCTAGTTGTTCAACTGTCTTAGGTCTTCTTTGTCGCACCTTCCTCTTGATGATGCGCCAAATGTTTTCTATGGGTGAAAGATCTGGACTGCAGGCTGGCCATTTCAGTACCCGGATCCTTCTTCTATGCAGCCATGACATTGTAATTGATGCAGTATGTGGTCTGGCATTGTCATGTCGGAAAATGCAAGGTCTTCCCTGAAAGAGACGACGTCTGGATGGGAGCATTTGTTGTTCTAGAACTTGGATATAACTGTCAGCATTGATGGTGCCTTTCCAGATGTGTAGGCTGCCCATGCCACACGCACTCATGCAACCCCATACCATCAGAGATGCAGGCTTCTGAACTGAGCGCTGATAACAACTTGGGTTGTCCTTGTCCTCTTTAGTCCGGATGACATGGCTTCCCAGTTTTCCAAAATGAACTTTTTGATTGAAATTTTGATTAGTCTGACCACAGAACACTTTTCCACTTTGCCACAGTCCATTTTAAATTATCCTTGGCCCAGAGAAAACGCCTGCGCTTCTGGATCATGTTTAGATATGGCTTATTTTTTGACCTATAGAGTTTTAGCCAGCAATGGCGAATGGCACGGTGGATTGTGTTCACCGACAATGTTTTCTGGAAGTATTCCTGAGCCCATGTTGTGATTTCCATTACAGTATCATTCCTGTATGTGATGCAGTGCTGTCTGAGGGCCCGAAGATCACGGGCATCCAGTATGGTTTTCCGGCCTTGATCCTTACGCACAGCGATTGTTCCAGATTCTCTGAATCTTTGGATGATATTATGCACTGTAGATGATGATAACTTCAAACTCTTTGCAATTTTTCTCTGAGAAACTCCTTTCTGATATTGCTCCACAATTTTTTGCCGCAGCATTGGGGGAATTGGTGATCCTCTGCCCATCTTGACTTCTGAGAGACACTGCCACTCTGAGAGGCTCTTTTTATACCCAATCAAGTTGCCAATTGACATAATAAGTTGCAAATTGGTCCTCCAGCTGTTCCTTATCTGTACATTTAACTTTTCCAGCCTCTTATTGCTACCTGTCCCAACTTTTTTGGAATGTGTAGCTCTCATGAAATCCAAAATGAGCCAATATTTGGCATGACATTACAAAATGTCTCACTTTCAACATTCGATATGTTATCTATATTCTATTGTGAATGAAATATAAGTTCATGAGATTTATAAATTATTCCCTTCCTTTTTTACTCACAATTTGTACAGTGTCCCAACTTTTTTAGAATCGGGTTTGTAGAAAACATCCTCATGTTTTGATGAAGTAAAAATGCATCGAACCATTGATTACCATCCAGATCATGGGAATGACGTGTCCCGTAAGGCCTGTCTCGTGGAATCCGAAGGCCCAGCAAGTAGAGCAATGCCTCGTTGAGTCTGAAGGCCCACCAAGCAAAGTCTTAGTCCTGTCACAATCAACCTACACAATTAACTAATTACTTTCACAGGAAATTTCATGTAAAAACTTAGGTATTGTAAATCAATTTACTTACCTCCATTTTACCTCCAGTTGAAACAACAAGTCATTTGTTTGGTTCCTTCTGCATTTCAGAAAACAGGGTTTATAGCACTACATTGTATTTGAATAACATTGCATTTCATTGCGCTGTACTTGTAATGTTCAATGACAAGAAATTTGAACAAATTTTTTTTATTATAAACTAAATGCAACACATTGACATTATGCCACCACACCAAAGTGTTTCCTCCATAATAAAGTTAGAACTTATAGACTACCCTCAATTAAGAGTAAAATAGAAGCATTAACTAAACACAGTTAGTTTAAAGTTTAATCAAAGAACCAGTGTTGTGGTAAATTACTTGAAATAAAAAAAAATCTGTATTTAAACAATTTAAAATGTATTAGTATGAAGACATTTATGCAGTCAATATTCAGTAAGTTAATTATTCCAGTACTATTACATTGTGTGAGGAACAGATGTTCCTTTATAATGTTCCTGGAAAGATTTGCATGTATGATGTACACTTTTCCCCAGAAGTTGTGTCAATGTACCGCAGCTAGCTAGTTGGGAAAACACTAGAGTGTAATGAGACAATAAGGCAACTAGGTCCAAGATCCATCCAACACAGGACTGTTTTTTCATTACCATGGTTAATTACATTTAATCTATTTTACTGTCTCCAAGCCTGTGTGAGTGAGGATTTGCTGTGAGGCTGCTTGCATTAGTGTGACAACTAATGAGTGGTGACAGACTGTCATTGACAGACACCCAGATTCAAATCTCCACCTGCATATTATAATAATTATTTGTATATGTTGCAGTGAAGCTACTGAAACAGCCCACTAAAGATTAATCAAACAAACATCCCCAAACAAAACACTTCAATGTATCTTTATCCTGTTTTTAACTTACACAAGGCAGTTTGATGTAGTGAGCTATTTTTTTAAAGTAGTTGACTACATTAAGTGAGGAGAGAATGACAGAATGAGACGTTGTTTCCTGACATGTCATAATATCGACCTCCTCTCAGTCACGTGTCCATTCAGTGAAATTGTTGTCTGTGACATTGTCACAAACCATAAGAAAAGCAGAAGTACCAATATAGGTGTAACAGGTATATAGGATGAACAGAACAGAAATCTACATAAACACTGTTAAACAAAAGTCTAACGGATGGAAGAAGAGCTAAATTATTCTACAGTGGTTTTCAAAAATCCCATTGTTTCTTTACAGAATGGTGAGTATTGGCTTTTATATTTTATAATATTTGTCACTCTTTCATTTTCATGTCTATACAAGCACTTCATCTTCACTGCCACACTGAACACTCAAATACTTTATTTGAATCATATTTGTTTTTGTAAATATTCAAGGGTGATAAAAGCAATTTTTTATGTCTCTATACTACTCAAAATGTTATGTCGCTATACTAAACATAAATATAAAGCAACATTTAAATTGCAGGCGCTGTGTTTTGGTCTCATTAAAATATCCCAATAACTGTTCATTGAGCAAAAAAAGCATATTTAGCTTACATTTTGTGAAAAAGAGATGTTTCGGTCCTTGACCATTTCTTTGTCAAGAGAATCCATCTATTTAACAGTTTCAGAAGTTAGTTAAACAGCATGACCAATACCCAGGTGCACTTTGTGCTGGACACAATAGCAGTTTAAAGTTCTGGGGGAGCATGCAATTTGTCATTGCAATGTTAATGTTACTACCAGTTCAAACATTGTTTGAGAATTTGAGAGTAGATACAAACGGCATCAAAACCAGAAACCATGTAACCTTGCCTGCACCGCTCTTTAAATCTAGCCTCGTCACCTACGGGATTGCCTGAGACCAGGCACCCAGACAGCTGATGACATTTGATTTGAAATCAACAGCACCGCTCAGGAATTACATTCATATACAAATAATTCACAAAACACAATTGAAAGGAATCAGACTGCTGACAGTGAACATAATCGCGGTTTAAAATTCAGTTACATATTTATGTTATTCCAAATCAAATTATTTCTACACTAACTGTCCGAAAAACTTTTCAGGGTTGTTGTTTATATATTTTTTTGTCAGCGTACATGCTGAAAAACATTAGAAACTAAATGTGATTTGTGATGGAAAATGTACTGTGCCCAAATAACATTGTTATTTTTAACGTGTCCATTTCAAGAGAAAAAAGAGGAAGAGACAGTATATGCCGCGATAAAGGCTGAGGGAAGTTCATCCACTCATCAAAGTCCTGCCATAGGAGGTAGGTTACAAAATGTGCATACAGTTCATTACCATTATGTAAATCTAACCTTACTGCATGCTGAATAAAGTGACTATATTTCTATTACTTGTTTCTCCCCTAATCCTAGAGGACAACAGCCCTGCGCCCCACTCTCAGCCCTGTCGTGGTGTGGCAGTGTGTCTGGGGGTTCTGTGTGTCCTCTTGGTTTCAGCCATCGTAGGCCTCAGCGTCTGTGAGTATGTACTTTATCATGTGGAATTTGATGCAGTGCAGGTCAAAATCAAAGAGCATTTTCTTTTTTTTTCTTACAGTCAGCACTGAACTCTCAGAGCAAAAGCAGTATCTGATGAATCTCAACAGCAATCTGAGTACAGCAATTCAAATTTTGCAAAGTTATAATAGCAATATTAGCACTGCAAACCAAGATTTAATGTCTGACAAAGAAGAGTTGACACAAGAAAGAGACAGACTGAAGACAAATCTTCAGGTCATATATCAGCTTCATGATTTTCCTGTCAATCAATATTGTTCCAAAACAAATGGCAGTGGTAAGCCTTCTTTCTTACCTTACAATACTGTACTAGTTAGATATGACATTTTAAGTACACTACTCAAAAAATTTAAGGGAACACATATCACACATCGGGACACAATGAACGAAATATATTAAAGATCAAAATCTTTACTGTACATTGTGTAATTCGTTGAGAACAAAATTATGTAACACCAGTTAATGGCCTGGATTCAAACTCACACCAAAAATCAAAGTAAACATTTGATACACTGCCGATGTTGCAGGTTTTCCCACTTACAAAGCATGTAGAAGTCTGTAATTATTAGCATAGGTACTCTTCAACTGTGAGTGACGGAATCTAAAACAAAAATCCAGAAAATCACATTGTATGATTTTTAAGTAATTAATTTGCATTATATTGCATGACATAAGTATTTGATACATCAGAAAACTTAATATTTGGCACAGAAACATTTGTTTGCAATTACAGAGATCATACGTATCCTGTAGTTCTTGACCAGGTTTGCACACACTGCAGCAGGGATTTTGGCCCACTCCTCCATACAGACCTTCTCCAGATCCTTCAGGTTTCGGGGCTGTCGCTGAGCAATACAGACCTTCAGCTCCCTCCAAAGATTTTCTTTTGGGTTCTGGTCTGGAGACTGGCTAGGCCACTCCAGGACCTTCAGATGCTTCTTACGGAGCCACTACTTAGTTGCCCTGGCTGTGTGTTTCGGGTCGTTGTCATGCTGGAAGACCCAGCCACTACCCATCTTCAATGTTCTTACTGAGGGAAGGAGGTTGTTGGCCAAGATCTCGCGATACATGGCCCCATCCATCCTCCCCTCAATACGGTGCAGTCGTCCTGTCCCCTTTACAGAAAAGCATCCCCAAAGAATGATGTTTCCACCTCCATGCTTCACAGTTGGGATGGTGTTCTCGGGGTTGTACTCATCATTGTGGAGAGGTTGGTGTCTGTTTGATTCAGTGTGGACAGGTGTCTTTTATACAGGTAACAAGTTCAATCATGTGCAGTTAATACAGGTAATGAGTGGAGAACAGGAGGACTTCTTACAAAACTAAAAGGTCTGTGAGAGCCGGAATTCTTACTGGTTGGTAGGTTATCAAATTCTTATGTCATGCAATAAAATGTAAATTAATTATTTAAAAATCATACAATGTGATTTTCTGGATTTTGGTTTTAGATTCCGTCTCTCACAGTTGAAGTGTACCTATGATAAAAATGACAGACCTCTACATGCTTTGTAAGTAGGAAAACCTGCAAATTGGCAGTGTATCAAATACTTGTTCTCCCCAATGTGTGTATCAGAGAAAAATAAATAAGAAATTATATGCAATCTAAGAATATTAGATTAGACTATTACAATAAAAACACATGCTTAATATTGCTAAGTAAGTCATCCATATAGAACAATAGTACTGAGTAAATTCTAAGTGAATATTAGCTAAATAAAGTGTCAGTATTAAAGAAACATGAAAATAAGGTGCAACAATTATTTATTTATTTTTACAAATGTAATGACATTGCGACTTGCAAAGTTTAAAGAACAGGATGAGTTATCTGGCACATTTGCCTCTAACATTTCTCTACTGGAATATTTCCTGTAACATGACACATAGGTTACACTGCAACACTTCCTGACACATGACAAAAGGGCTGCATTCAAACTGATTCTCATATTCCTAAACTTTACTGGGACCTGAACAGGGTGACACAACACACCTTGCAACAGCATGTATGGATGTGCCATCCTGGTGAAGGTGGACGACCTGTCCAATCTGAATGGGTTGCAGGTACCACCTCATGCAACCAGTAGTGACAAGGACACTAGTAAAATGCAAAATTAGAGAAGAATCAGTCATGTAGGATAAAGAGAAAGCAATTGTCTGTGTCCACCACCTGTAAAACCATTCCCTTTTTGTGGGTTGTCTTGCTGTTGCCTCTCCAGTGCACCTGTTGTCCCATTCATTTGCACCAAAACAGGTGACAGTGATTCACAATAGCTTATGCTTCCTAACTGGACAGATATCCCATGAAGTTTCATTTACTTGGTGTTATACTGTGAGGATTATGTGTTCCCTTGTTTTTTTGAGCAGCATTTATTGCCAATTACACTGAATATTGATTATATTGTAGCCTGGTTTTAATACTATAATGTTCTACTATTGCAGTGACAAAGTGCAACCCATGTAAATTTGGTTGGATGTTATTCCAATCTAGTTGTTACCTGATTTTTTTCCCTGATGCACCTTGGAAGACCTGGACTGAAAGCAGAGAGGATTGTAAAAAAAGAGAATCAGATTTGGTTGTTATTAGCAGTCAACCTGAACAGGTGAAATACAGTTTAACATTTTGAGTGACAGATTCAACAAAATGCCAGAAAAACCCAATAGGAAATAGATTAAAGAATGTGATTGGCTTATCTCAAGGTAAACCAGTCCTAGCTGAAAGAGTTAACATTGCTACTTCCTTTTGTGTTTTTTCATTTGACCTGGTTACATTGATTGGATTCCAGGAAGCCTTTACATACGGTTTTCAACATACATGTGATCCTGGTTCATAAGGCCTTTCCAGACCCTTCACCTTTTTGTCTTTTCTTTTCAGGAATTTATTTCCAACCAAACACAATCCTACTATGATGTATTTCATGGGTACTGGATTGGCTTGTCTTACCAAGCTAACAATCAGTCATGGATGTGGGTTGATGGAAGTGTTCAGGGTCTGAAGAAAGGGTAGGCCCAAAACATTTTAATCAATGATAACACAATCCAAAAAACAATTAATTTGTCAAATTCAATCAGATATAAACAATGGATTTCATAATTTGATCCCTGCAAATGCTGGAATACTGATGTGCCCATAAGTTTGCATACCTTGGCAGAAATTATGAGATTTTGGCATTGATTTTGAAAATATGATTGATCATGCAATCTTTATTTAAGAATAGTGATAATATGATATTATCACACTTTGTCTGGCTCATTTTTAAATCATAATAATAACAGAAATCACCCAAACGGCCCTGATCAAAAGTTTACATACCGTTGAATGTTTGGCCTAGACACACAGGGTGACACACAGGTGAAAATGGCAATTAAATGTGAATTTCCCACACCTGTGGCTTTTTAAATTGCAATTAGTGTCTGTGTATAAATAGTCAATGAGTTTCTTAGCTCTCATGTGGATGCCCTGAGTAGGCTAGATACTGAGCTATGGGGAGCAGAAAAGATCTGTCGAAAGACCTGCATAACAAGGTAATGGAACTTTAAAAAGATGGGAAAGGATATAAAAAGATATCCAAAGCCTTGCAAATGGCAGTCAGTACTGTGCAATCACTTCTTAAAAAGTGGAAAATCTCTTGATACCAAGTAAAGGTCAGGTAGACCAAGAAAGATTTCAGCCAAAACAGTCAGAAGAATTATTCGGGATACAAAGAAAAACCCACAGGTAACCTCAGGAGATGTACAGGCTGCTCTGGAAAAAGACGGTGTGGTTGTTTCAAGGAGCGCAATACGACAATACTTGAACAAAAATGAGCTGCATGGTTGAGTTGCCAGAAAGAAGCCTTTACTGCGTCAATGCCACAAAAAAGCCTGGTTACAATATGCCTGACAACACCTTGACACGCCTCATAGTTTCTGGCACACTGTAATTTGGAGTGATGAGACCAAAATAGAGCTTTATGGTCACAACCATGTTTGGAGAGGGGTCAACAAGGCCTATAGTGAACAGAATATCATCCCCACTGTGAAGCATGGTGGTGGCTCACTGATGTTCTGGGGGTGTGTGAACTCTAAAGGCATGAGGAATCTGGTGAAAATCGATGGCAAGATGAATGCAGCATGTTATCAGAAAATACTGGCAGACAATTTGCATTCTTCTGCACAAAAGCTGTGCATGGGACGTTCTTGAACCTTCTAACACAGCAATGACCCTAAGTTGATACAGAAGAAAAAGGTGAAGGTCCTGGAGTGGCCATCACAGTCTCCTGACCTTAATATCATCGAGCCACTCTGGGGAGATCTCAAACGTGCAGTTAATGCAAGACGACCAAAGACTTTGGATGAGCTGGAGGCATTTTGCCAAGACGAATGGGCAAAAATTCAGGGCCTTATAAACAACTATTACAAAAGACTCCACGCTGTCATTGATGCCAAAGGGGGCAATACACAGTATGCTAATTTTTTTCTTTGTTGCCATGTTTTGTTTTATGATTTTGCCATTCTTTTATGACCTACAGTTGAATGTGAATCCCATATTAAATGAAAGACATTTGTTTAGCCTGCTCACTCATGTTCTTTACAAATGGAACATGAATGGTACACTTTACAAATGGTACTAACTTTTGAGCACAAATGTATGTATATTCAAAAAGTCGCTTGTCTACTTCAAAATATCTTGTGGATACTATTCATTTCTCTGTGATTTTCAATATGAATAAGGTTAAAAGGGATGTTGCAAGCATATGCTACATAGCATTACTACCATGCCTGGAAGGTTAAACACAATGTTTTGGGTCCTAGGCAAACGTCTCTCAAGGCTGGCCTTGTGTAGATATTATGATCAACAACTTCCATGAAACTGCACTCACATAAAATTACTATACAGGTAGAGAGTATGACAACATGCAATAGAATAATGTCTTTCATTCAGCCGTTCATCCATTGCATTTCATTTCACAGGTTTTGGATCAATTCTACACAGATTCAGAATACTTGTGTGTTAACCATCCAAACAAATAACCCGCTGGCTGCTTGGAATACTCCAGATTGTACGATGAACAGTCTTTGGATCTGTGAGAGTATAGCCTTAAACTGGTCATATTAAACTTTATATTTACATAAAATTCACATTATGTTGAGCAGGTCATTTCATTTGGTTGTTTTATTATAGATAAAATGAACTATTGTAAAGATAAATGTTCATATTAAATGTTCTGCATAATTTACATACACCAAATATAAAAAAAAAATGTATGGTTTATTTTTCTAATGAAAATGTACCACGTGTAACAAGCTATGTCCATATCTCTGCATTGTAATAACAACGTTTAAATGATGAATTCCACAAATTGATCCATTGAACTTCAGAATGTACCGAATGAACAGTTTTTCCTTTTTCCTATTGATTCCACCCAAAAACATTATTTACTAGTACCTTGTCAGAGGTGAAACCACCTCAACTCCAATCCATGTCCTGATCTCCCCATTTCTTCCAGTTATTGGTTCATGGCATGAATTCCATCTATATTGTCTGCAATGCTTATGTACAAAACATCTCTGAGAACTGAAGTACATGATTATCATCTATAATTATACTGCTGATTACATGTTAGTAACAGCTATTGGTAACCATAAAAGGAGGTGTGAACACCAGAGGCTGCCATCCTTAAGCTGCAATTTAACCCCAGAGATGGCAGGAACATTAGGAGTGGCCAAATCAACAGTTTGGTTTATTCTGAGAAAAAAAGAACACACTGGTGAGCTCTGCAACACAAAAAGGCCTAGACGTCCATGGAAGGACAACAGTGGTTGATGATCGTAGCATCCTTTCCATGGTAAAGAAAACCCCTTCACAACATCCAGTTAAGTGAAGAACACTCTCCAAGAGGTAGGCATATCATTATCCAAGTCTACTATAAATAGAAAACTTCACAAGAGCAAATACAGAGGGTTCACTACAAGGTGCAAACAATTCATAAGCCTCAAGAATAGAAAGGCCATATTAGACTTTCTAAAAAAGCCAGCCCAGTTCTGGAACTGTAGTCTTTGGACAGATGAAACCAAGATCAACCTGTGCTAGAATGTTGGGAATAAAAAAGTATGAAGAAGGCTTGGAACAGCTCATGATCCAAAGTATACCACACAGAGCTGTAGTACTCGAGGCCGGTCTCAAGACTACTTTTTGAGTGCCTCTGTCTTGTCTCGGTCTCGGACTGTGAGGACTCGTAAAATTCTTCCCGAGACCAGTCTAGTAATAATCAGGCCAAAATAATCCAAATAAGTCCCCCTCAATTTTCATAAATCGCCAATTTGTTGGGCAATATCGTTGTGGATGTTGGTGCCTGTCTTTCCCAATAGCATGTGGCCTGCAGTTTCAGGACCACTGTTCTATGACCCTTATTATTCACGACGACAGTGTCACCTAACAAATTGGATGACGGGAAAGCAGTATTCGACCCACCCAGAGGCTGCTGTTTCAGACATCAAGTCCCCCAAAAGCACATGGGAAAATGTGTTATGGAACCAAGGTTGAACTTTTTGGCCATAATTCCAAAAGGTATGTTTGGCGCAAAAACAACACTGCACATCACCCAAAGAACACCATACCATGCTAATAGACTCCTACCCAAAAAGACTGAGTGCTGTAATAAAATCAAAAGGTGCTTCAACAATGTATTAGTTTTAAAGGGTGTGCGCACTTTTGCAACCATGTTATTGTGAGTTATTTATAGTTTCCGTTTGTTTTTCAATTGAATTGTTCACATTAAAGGTGGAAAAAGTTCTGACATGATTTATCTTTGTCTCATTCTTTTACATCACAAGAACCTGGCATTTTAACAGGGGTGCAGACTTTAAATATCCACTGTATGTATTTTGATTGACAGAGGAACAATGATAGACTTGCGGAAATTGCGTCCCACTCTTTAATGAATACAAATATATTCCTGAAACAAAAAACCTATTCAATGTTGGTGAGTGATATTTTTTGGACAATCCATGTTGATTTACAATGGGGGGATTCCTCCAGTGACTGATTGCAATGGTGACCACTTTATGTTAGAAGATAGATGTATATTAATATATTGCATTCACTCAGTGTATCCTCAATGGGAGCTGATGAAGATTTAGTCTAAACTGAATTACAGTCTTAAAGACGTTATTCCACATCTTTTATTCTAAAATGTATGAAGAATATATACACATTTACTAACCTTACCCCCAAATCTTATCTTAACCTAACCCCCTAACCTTTATCCTAACCTTACCAACTAACCTTTATCCTAACCTTACCCCTTAACCATAATCCTAACCTTAAACTACTGTAGTGATCTAACCTTAACACCTTTAGTTGCCTAACCTTGCCCCCTAACATGCCTTTAGTTGCCTAACCTTGCCCCCTAACATGCCTTTAGTTGCCTAACCTTGCCCCCTAACATGCCTTTAGTTGCCTAACCTTGCCTCCTAACATGCCTTTAGTTGCCTAACCTTGCCCCTAACATGCCTTTAGTTGCCTAACCTTGCCCCCTAACATGCCTTTAGTTGCCTAACCTTGCCCCCTAACATGCCTTTAGTTGCCTAACCTTGCCTCCTAACATGCCTTTAGTTGCCTAACCTTGCCCCCTAACATGCCTTTAGTTGCCTAACCTTGCCCCCTAACATGCCTTTAGTTGCCTAACCTTGCCCCCTAACATGCCTTTAGTTGCCTAACCTTGCCCCCTAACATGCCTTTAGTTGCCTAACCTTGCCCCCTAACATGCCTTTAGTTGCCTAACCTTGCCCCCTAACATGCCTTTTGTTGTCTTACCGGAATATTAGGAAGCGCTGTGCTTCCCTCCTTGTGCATCCAAGTTTGGGCATCAAAGTCACCAACACAAAGGTGTCGCTAAAATGTACAAAATGCATTTCTATATGTTTTCAGTCAGTAACTGTGAGACTGTTGTCCACAATAGATATTCAGTACTTTTCTACAGTAGTTAGGAGGGGTTTTTGTTATATAAAAAAAAACTGTCACCCAGAAGAGTAGTGACGTCAAAGTAGATGTGAAAGACAGAATGGATCATCTAATAGAGACATGCCTCCATTATTCTTTCATCTTGGCGAGGCCACTCTGGTCTGATAGTGCAAAGTGAATAAGTATCTTCCAGCATTGTGTCCCTGTTTCCTCCCTCTTCCACCCTCTCATCCCTCCTCCCCCTCTGCCCTCCCTCAGTATTGATTCCTCCATGAAGGGAAAGTCGTTCACCAGTGGTCATTCCCAAGAAAGCATGAAGCCTAACAGCACATACTGAACCCCACACACACAGGCTTGAAAAGAGAAACTGAATTAGCACTTCACCTCACAAACACTGACAGGCGGACTGCTCGCTTCAGAGAGAGGCTGCTTAACCAGCATCTCTTCATTCTCTCAACACCTCTGAGATGCAGCGCCACAGTATCCAAAATCATCCCAGCCACCGGAAAGATGAGAAGCTCAATATGCTGAACCTTAACCGGTGCCTGGAGACCTACTTGGGCTACGTGAGGCTGCTGGAGGAGAATGAGCTGCACAATGTTTTTATTGTATGCTGCAAACCCTTGTGAGTACAGCCATACACTACTGTTCAATGTTTGGGGTGACTTAAAAGTTTCTTCGTTTTGACAGAAAAGCCAATTTTTTTGTTAGTTAAAGCAACATCAAATTGATCAGAAATACAGTGCAGACATTGTTAATATTGTAAATGACTATTGTAGCTGGAAACGTTGATTTTTAATGGAATATCTACATAGGCGTACTGAGGACCATTATCAGCAACCATCACTCTTACGTTCCAAAGGCACGTTGTGTTTTGTTAATCAAAATGACTCATTTTAAATGGCTAATTGATCATTAAAATACCCTTTTGTAATTATGTTAGCACAGCTGAAAATTGTTGTGCTGATTGAAGCAGCAATAAAACTGATCTTCTTCAGACTAGTTCAGTATCTTCAGCATCAGTGTTTCTGGGTTTGATTATAAAGAAACAAGAATAGGCAAAGAACTTCCTTCTGAAAACTCATGCTATTCTTGTTCTGAGAAATGAAGGCTATTCCATTTGAGAATCTGCCAAGAAACTGAAGATCTCATAAAATGTTGTGTACTACTCCCTTCACAGAACTGGAGTGATGGTAGCTGATAATGGGCCTCTGTATGCCTATGTAGATATTTTATTGTAAATCTGCTGTTTCCAGCTACAATAGTGATTTACAACTTTAATAATGTCTTCACTGTATTTCTAATCAATTTGATGTTTTTTTAATGGACAAAAGATTGGCTTGCCTATAAAAAAAAAAAAAACAAGGACATTTCTTAGTGACCCCAAACTTTTGAACAGTAGTGTTTTATGGCAGCCATCTACAACACCATTTCCAAAAAAGTGGGAACACTGCGTTAAAGGGCAAATAAAAACAGAATGCAATGTGTGCTAATGTATCCCTATATTTAATTGAAAATATTACAAAGACAACACATTAAATGTTGAAACTGAGTAATGTTATTGTTTTAGAAATGTTTTATTGCTCGTTTTGAATTTGATGCCAGCAACACGTTTCAAAAAAGTTGGGACAGGGGCATGTTTACCACTGTGTTGCATCACCTATTATTTCAACTCTGTACATTTTGGGAACTGAGGAGACAAATTACTGTAGTTCTGAAAGTGACATTTATTCCCATTCCAGCTTGATATGGGATTGCAGCTGCTCAACAGTTTTGGGGTCTTCTTTTTTATATTTTTCGTTTCATAATGCGCCAAATGTTTCCAATATGGGACAGGTTGGACTACAGACTGTTCAGCACCCAGACTCTAACTACGGAGCCATGCTGTTGTGATACCGTGCTGAATGAGAATGTGGTTGGCATTGTCTTGTTGAAATAAGCAAGGCCCTTCCCCGAAAAATATGTCATCTGGATGGCAACCTATGTTGCTCCAAAACCTGTGTATACAGTATATACTGTAACCATGTGAACACTGGCAATGTCTTTCAACATTGAGCATTATAGGCAGCTAGGCAGAGGAATAAATCAGAGGGCTACTGAACAGGGTCAAAAACTACAAACTGAATTGATGTGATCCATCACAATTACATCTTTGTCGATAGAGAAGTAGTGTAAATAGATTGTAGTCCAAATACAGTATTACAACACCATCAAAACATTGCTGGATTCCTTGAAGTTGGATGAGTACGGCTGAGTGGTCATAAGAGACTTCAAAATGGTGGAATTCTTAATGGGTCTCAAAGGCGGTTTTACCAAGTTTCCTTGCTGTCTTTGTCTTTGGAGGAAGAACATGAAGAAAGAACATGAAGCTCTAGATAAAGAGTTGGCAGCCTTCAAGTACCTTCAAGACAACTTCTCTAATTTATAAACACATTTTATTGATTGATTGATCACTCCTAAAGAAGATCCTGGAGTGCAATGAATTCCCCAAGAAGCTCACTAGTAAGGAGAAAGCAGCTTGGAATAGCTTTGTCGCAGTGGTACGGGGCTTCCTGGGGAATCACATGGCCAAAAACTGTATGGGGCTGGTTAAGACTCAATGGGGTGTAGGATGTCCCTGAAAGTCCATATTCATGATGCAAGGCGAGCGCTTCCACCGAGATATACTGGATTTTGAACGCCGCTACCAAGGACAGTATAACCAGAACATGATGGAAGACTATTGGGAGCTGATTCATGAAAGTCATTTGCAGTACAATCGTAGAACTCGGAAAACTACTCACTATTTTGTAGTCATTTTTCTATTACTTTAGTATAAACATCTGTTCATTTGAAGTCATTTGAGTTTTTTTGCCACCAATTTGCCGTTTTCTCATTGGAAATACAGTGGATATAAAAAGTCTTCACACCCCTGTGAAAATGCCAGGATTTTGTGATGTAAAAGAATGAGATGAAGATAAATCATGTCAGAACTTTTTTTCAATTTTAATGTGACCTATAATGTGAACAATTCAATTGAAACGCAAACTGACTACTTCCTCCCCTTTGTTATCCATCCTGCTTCTTGTTGAAAATGTTCACACCCTCTTTTATGGTAAACAGTTGTTACTACCATGTTAAATCAATCAGCAGTATAATTATGGATGGTAATCATATATTTAACAGTATTGTTTTGTACATAAGCATTGCAGACAATATAAATGGAATTCATGCCATGAACCAATAACTATGGTGCACTCTGTGTATTAATGTAGTTTTTTAAATGGATTATGAAGTTATGTTTCATTGGAAGTTATATGCGCCTAGATCAATAGAGAGCAATAGGAACATCTGTGTTTAGATTTTCTCTTTCAGTAGGTTGTGCTCTGATAACCACAGGAATGGTTATCATTGACCATCTAGCATGGGGGTTATCGTCTTAGAAACAAGATCTTTGCGAGGTAGACACACCCTTCAATGTATATATCAGCTTGTAACCAGCATTACAGTGATAATGTTTCGGACATTCATTGAAATAGGACAACTCTGCTGCATTATTCCAATAAATACAGAATGTATTTTCTCCCTTGATTTGTGCAGGTTCTCTATCATTTAACCACTATACGTAGCCGCTAAATTCTGGAAAAGGGCTGATCTGGACATGGATTGGTGTTGAGATGGATTAACTTCTGACAAGGTACTAGTAAATAACGTTTTTCTCCTCTCTGGTGGTGTGGGATCAATAGGAAAAAGGAAAAACAGTTCATACTGTACATTTTAAAGTTTGTGGAATTGATCATTTACATTTTCTAATCTTACAATGCAAAGGTATTGCTAACGTCTTGGTGCCAGATATCACAGCACAGCACACCTTCAGAGGTCTAGTGGAGTCCATGCCTCAACGGGTCAAGGCTGTTTGGGCGGCAAAGTTAGGACCCAGACAATATTAGGCAGGTGGTCATAATGTTATGGCTGATCAGTGTATTTATATTTATACAGCTCTGTTTTCTATAAGTTATATATATATATATATATATTTCTTCAAATAAACACTAAGAGTTTTGCACAGTACTGTACATACTCACAGACACTGAGGCCTACGATGGCTGAAACCAAAAAGACACAAAGAACCCCCAGACACACTGCCACACCACGACAGGGCTGAGAGTGGGGCGCAGGGCTGTTGTCCACTAGGATTAGGGGAGAAACAAGTAAAGAAATATAGTCACTTTATCAGCTTAAGGATACATTGTAATGGTAAAAAGCATTAAGCAAGTATTTGATGACGATAATATATTTAAACAATAGATGGTGATTTCCATGAGTTCCTCTCACAACTTACTTCCTGTGGCAGGACTTTGTTGAGTGGGTGAATTGCCCTTAGCCTTTAGCGAATCATACACTGTTTTTTTCTCTTTGTTCTCTGTGGAAAGGAGGACATAAAAAAAAAATAATAATCTGTGAAATGTCATTAATGTCACCAGGAGATACTAAACATCCATCCATCCATCTTCTTCCGCTTATCCGAGGCCGGGTCGCGGGGGCAGCAGTCTAAGCAGGGATGCCCAGACTTCCCTCTCCCCAGACACTGCCTCTAGCTCTTCCGGGGGAACACCGAGGCGTTCCCAGGCCAGCCGGGAGACATAGTCCCTCCAGCATATCCTAGGTCTTCCCTGGGGTCTCCTCCCGGTGGGACGGGACCGGAACACCTTCCTGGGAAGGTGTTCCGGAGGCATCCGAAACAGATGCCCAAGCCACCTCAGCTGACCCCTCTCGATGTGGAGGAGCAGCGGCTCTACTCTGAGCTCCTCCCGGGTGACCGAGCTTCTCACCCTATCTCTAAGGGATCGCCCAGCCACCCTGCGGAGAAAGCTCATTTCGGCCGCCTGTATCCGGGATCTTGTCCTTTCGGTCATGACCCAAAGCTCATGACCATAGGTGAGAGTAGGAACGTAGATTGACTGGTAAATCGAGAGCTTCGCCTTGCGGCTCAGCTCTTTCTTCACCACGACAGACCGATACATCGACTGCATTACTGCAGAAGCTGCACCGATCCGTCTGTCAATCTCCCGTTCCATCCTTCCCTCACTCGTGAACAAGACCCCTAGATACTTAAACTCCTCCACTTGAGGCAGGCACTCTCCACCAACCTGAAGTGGGCAAGCCACCCTTTTCCGACTGAGGACCATGGCCTCAGATTTGGAGGTACTGATTTTCATCCTCACCGCTTCACACTCGGCTGCAAACCGTCCCAGTGCATGCTGAAGGTCCTGGTTAGAAGGGTCCAACACGACAACATCATCTGCAAAGAGCAGAGATGAAATTGTGTGGTCCCCAAACCTGACACCCTCCGGCCCCTGGCTGCGCCTAGAAATTCTGTCCATAAAAATTACGAACAGAACCGGCGACAAAGGGCAGCCCTGCCGGAGTCCAACATGCACTGGGAACAAGTCTGACTTACTGCCGGCAATGCGGACCAAGCTCCTGCTTCGGTTGTACAAGGACCTGACAGCCCTTAGCAAAGGACCCAGGACCCCATATTCCCGAAGCACCCTCCACAAGATGCCGCGAGGGACACAGTCGAATGGCTTCTCCAAATCCACAAAACACATGTACTAAACATGATACTAAACATAATATATTGAAATCAATGTGATTCAGCAGGTAGATTAGCCAAAAATATAAACACATATATATATATAATTTCAGGGGTCATCTCTACGTGGCTGGATGCCACAGTCATGGCCTGACTGCAGAGGTGCCTCCTAGTGGAGTCTCCACCTGTCCTGGCACCTTGTCCTGCCCCCGGGGGCGGAGCCAGACTAGGCATCGGCCTAGTGGAGCCTCTTGGCGTCTCTGCCTGCTTACGTTTAATTATCCCCAATCGAAGGCAGCTGCTCCTTATTGCCTCTGACTGGGAATCCTATTTAAGTTGTACTTTTGTCGGTCTTGTATGTATCAGTTGCGGTTCGACTCTACTTTTGTTGTTTTTGGTTCAGTTGTAAGCCATGAAGGAAAACAGGATGATTCCCTTAAACCCTGCGCCTGCCTCCCTCTGCACCGTGACAACTAAAGTTTGTTATGACGGCAAACTACCATCAGACTATCAGTCAGTCAAACTCCAATGCTTGTGAGTTCAAATGCTTGCTATCGCTTGCAAATGCTTGCAATCTTGGAGGTGAAGATCCTGGATGTGGAGGTCCTGGGCTGATGTGGTTACACATGGTCTCCGGTTGTGAGGCTGGTTGGATGTACTGCCAAACTCTCTGAAACGCCTTTGGAGACGACTTATGGTAGAGAAATTAACATTAAATTCACAGGCAACAGCTCTGGTGGACATTCCTGCAGTCAGCATGCCAATTGCATGCTCCCTCAAAACTTGTGACATCTGTGGCATTGTGCTGTGTGATGGAACTGCACATTTTAGAGTGGCCTTTTATTGTGGCCAGCCTAAGGCACACCTGTGCTATAATCTGCTGTCTAATCAGCATCTTGATATGCCACACCTGTGAAGTGGAGGGATTATCTCGGCAAAGGAGAAGTGGTCACTAACACAGATTTAGAAAGATTTGTGAACAATATGAGAGAAATAGTCATTTTGCGTACATAGAGAAAGTTAGATCTTTGAGTTCAGCTCATGATAAATGGGGGCAAAAACAAGTGTTGCATTTATTATTTTGTTCAGTGTACTTGCAGTAAGTGTGTCAAAGTTAATGATGCCCCATGAGGAGCTTGGTGCTTGTAATGCCAAGGTAGTGAGTTTGATGGGGGAACCAGTAGAGGTCTAGTATGAATGTGTGCACTCAGTACTGTACATCAATTTAGAATTTGTTGTATGTTTTCTGACACTTGACAGCCAAGGACAGGCAAATCTTGAAGTGTGTTGACATTACCTCAACTTTGTCTTTCTTTAGAACTACATTTTCAATCCAGCTGGAGCCATCCCAAGGCCAGTTTACCACTGTGTGGCATGCCTCTTTTTATAACAGACTGCAAACGTCTGGGGACTGTGGAGACAAGTTGTTAAGTTTATGAATAGGAATGTTGTCCCAATCTTGTCTAATACAGGCTTCTAGTTGTTCAACTGTCTTAGGTCTTCTTTGTCGCACCTTCCTCTTGATGATGCACCAAATGTTTTCTATGGGTGAAAGATCTGGACTGCAGGCTGGCCATTTCAGTACCCGGATCCTTCTTCTATGCAGCCATGACATTGTAATTAATGCAGTATGTGGTCTGGCATTGTCATGTTGGAAAATGCAAGGTCTTCCCTGAAAGAGACGACGTCTGGATGGGAGCATATTTTGTTCTAGAACTTGGATATAACTGTCAGCATTGATGGTGCCTTTCCAGATGTGTAGGCTGCCCATGCCACACGCACTCATGCAACCCCATACCATCAGAGATGCAGGCTTCTGAACTGAGTGCTGATAACAACTTGGGTTGTCTTTGTCCTCCTTAGTCCGGATGACATGGCGTCCCAGTTTTCCTAAATGAACTTCAAATTTTGATTAGTCTGACCACAGAACACTTTTCCACTTTGCCACAGTCCATTTTAAATTATTCTTGGCCCAGAGAAAATGCCTGCGCTTCTGGATCCTGTTTAGATACGGCTTATTTTTTGACCTATAGAGTTTTAGCCGCAACGGTGAATGGCACGGTGGATTGTGTTCACTGACAATGTTTTCTGGAAGTATTCCTGAGCCCATGTTGTGATTTCCATTACAGTATCATTCCTGTATGTGATGCAGTGCCGTCTGAGGGCCCGAAGATCACGGGCATCCAGTATGGTTTTCCGGCCTTAACCTTACGCACAGAGATTGTTCCAGATTTTCTGAATCTTTGGATGATATTATACACTGTAGATGATGATAACTTCAAACTCTTTGCAATTTTTCTCTGAGAAACTCCTTTCTGATATTGCTCCACTTTTTTGCCACAGCATTGGGGGAATTGGTGATCCTTGCCCATCTTGACTTCTGAGAGACACTGCCACTCTGAGAGGCTCTTTTTATACCCAATCATGTTGCCAATTGACATAATAAGTTGCAAATTGGTCCTCCAGCTGTTCCTTATCTGTACATTTAACTTTTCCAGCCTCTTATTGCTACCTGTCCCAACTTTTTTGGGAATGTGTAGCTCTCATGAAATCCAAATGAGCCAATATTTGGCATGACATTACAAAATGTCTCACTTTCAACATTCGATATGTTATCTATATTCTATTGTGAATGAAATATAAGTTCATGAGATTTATAAATTATTCCCTTCCTTTTTTACTCACAATTTGTACAGTGTCCCAACTTTTTTAGAATCGGGTTTGTAGAAAACATCCTCATGTTTTGATGAAGTAAAAATGCATCGAACCATTGATTACCATCCAGATCATGGAATGACGTGTCCCGTAAGGCCTGTCTCGTGGAATCCGAAGGCCCAGCAAGTAGAGCAATGCCTCGTTGAGTCTGAAGGCCCACCAAGCAAAGTCTTAGTCCTGTCACAATCAACCTACACAATTAACTAATTACTTTCACAGGAAATTTCATGTAAAAACTTAGGTATTGTAAATCAATTTACTTACCTCCATTTTACCTCCAGTTGAAACAACAAGTCATTTGTTTGGTTCCTTCTGCATTTCAGAAAACAGGGTTTATAGCACTACATTGTATTTGAATAACATTGCATTTCATTGCGCTGTACTTGTAATGTTCAATGACAAGAAATTTGAACAAATTTTTTTTATTATAAACTAAATGCAACACATTGACATTATGCCACCACACCAAAGTGTTTCCTCCATAATAAAGTTAGAACTTATAGACTACCCTCAATTAAGAGTAAATAGAAGCATTAACTAAACACAGTTAGTTTAAAGTTTAATCAAAGAACCAGTGTTGTGGTAAATTACTTGAAATAAAAAAAAATCTGTATTTAAACAATTTAAAATGTATTAGTATGAAGACATTTATGCAGTCAATATTCAGTAAGTTAATTATTCCAGTACTATACATTGTGTGAGGAACAGATGTTCCTTTATAATGTTCCTGGAAAGATTTGCATGTATGATGTACACTTTTCCCCAGAAGTTGTGTCAATGTACCGCAGCTAGCTAGTTGGGAAAACACTAGAGTGTAATGAGACAATAAGGCAACTAGGTCCAAGATCCATCCAACACAGGACTGTTTTTTCATTACCATGGTTAATTACATTTAATCTATTTTACTGTCTCCAAGCCTGTGTGAGTGAGGATTTGCTGTGAGGCTGCTTGCATTAGTGTGACAACTAATGAGTGGTGACAGACTGTCATTGACAGACACCCAGATTCAAATCTCCACCTGCATATTATAATAATTATTTGTATATGTTGCAGTGAAGCTACTGAAACAGCCCACTAAAGATTAATCAAACAAACATCCCCAAACAAAACACTTCAATGTATCTTTATCCTGTTTTTAACTTACACAAGGCAGTTGATGTAGTGAGCTATTTTTTTAAAGTAGTTGACTACATTAAGTGAGGAGAGAATGACAGAATGAGACGTTGTTTCCTGACATGTCATAATATCGACCTCCTCTCAGTCACGTGTCCATTCAGTGAAATTGTTGTCTGTGACATTGTCACAAACCATAAGAAAGCAGAAGTACCAATATAGGTGTAACAGGTATATAGGATGAACAGAACAGAAATCTACATAAACACTGTTAAACAAAAGTCTAACGGATGGAAGAAGAGCTAAATTATTCTACAGTGGTTTTCAAAAATCCCATTGTTTCTTTACAGAATGGTGAGTATTGGCTTTTATATTTTATAATATTTGTCACTCTTTCATTTTCATGTCTATACAAGCACTTCATCTTCACTGCCACACTGAACACTCAAATACTTTATTTGAATCATATTGTTTTTGTAAATATTCAAGGGTGATAAAAGCAATTTTTTATGTCTCTATACTACTCAAAATGTTATGTCGCTATACTAAACATAAATATAAAGCAACATTTAAATTGCAGGCGCTGTGTTTTGGTCTCATTAAAATATCCCAATAACTGTTCATTGAGCAAAAAAAGCATATTTAGCTTACATTTTGTGAAAAAGAGATGTTTCGGTCCTTGACCATTTCTTTGTCAAGAGAATCCATCTATTTAACAGTTTCAGAAGTTAGTTAAACAGCATGACCAATACCCAGGTGCACTTTGTGCTGGACACAATAGCAGTTTAAAGTTCTGGGGGAGCATGCAATTTGTCATTGCAATGTTAATGTTACTACCAGTTCAAACATTGTTTGAGAATTTGAGAGTAGATACAAACGGCATCAAAACCAGAAACCATGTAACCTTGCCTGCACCGCTCTTTAAATCTAGCCTCGTCACCTACGGGATTGCCTGAGACCAGGCACCCAGACAGCTGATGACATTTGATTTGAAATCAACAGCACCGCTCAGGAATTACATTCATATACAAATAATTCACAAAACACAATTGAAAGGAATCAGACTGCTGACAGTGAACATAATCGCGGTTTAAAATTCAGTTACATATTTATGTTATTCCAAATCAAATTATTTCTACACTAACTGTCCGAAAAACTTTTCAGGGTTGTTGTTTATATATTTTTTTGTCAGCGTACATGCTGAAAAACATTAGAAACTAAATGTGATTTGTGATGGAAAATGTACTGTGCCCAAATAACATTGTTATTTTTAACGTGTCCATTTCAAGAGAAAAAAGAGGAAGAGACAGTATATGCCGCGATAAAGGCTGAGGGAAGTTCATCCACTCATCAAAGTCCTGCCATAGGAGGTAGGTTACAAAATGTGCATACAGTTCATTACCATTATGTAAATCTAACCTTACTGCATGCTGAATAAAGTGACTATATTTCTATTACTTGTTTCTCCCCTAATCCTAGAGGACAACAGCCCTGCGCCCCACTCTCAGCCCTGTCGTGGTGTGGCAGTGTGTCTGGGGGTTCTGTGTGTCCTCTTGGTTTCAGCCATCGTAGGCCTCAGCGTCTGTGAGTATGTACTTTATCATGTGGAATTTGATGCAGTGCAGGTCAAAATCAAAGAGCATTTTCTTTTTTTTTTCTTACAGTCAGCACTGAACTCTCAGAGCAAAAGCAGTATCTGATGAATCTCAACAGCAATCTGAGTACAGCAATTCAAATTTTGCAAAGTTATAATAGCAATATTAGCACTGCAAACCAAGATTTAATGTCTGACAAAGAAGAGTTGACACAAGAAAGAGACAGACTGAAGACAAATCTTCAGGTCATATATCAGCTTCATGATTTTCCTGTCAATCAATATTGTTCCAAAACAAATGGCAGTGGTAAGCCTTCTTTCTTACCTTACAATACTGTACTAGTTAGATATGACATTTTAAGTACACTACTCAAAAAATTTAAGGGAACACATATCACACATCGGGACACAATGAACGAAATATATTAAAGATCAAAATCTTTACTGTACATTGTGTAATTCGTTGAGAACAAAATTATGTAACACCAGTTAATGGCCTGGATTCAAACTCACACCAAAAATCAAAGTAAACATTTGATACACTGCCGATGTTGCAGGTTTTCCCACTTACAAAGCATGTAGAAGTCTGTAATTATTAGCATAGGTACTCTTCAACTGTGAGTGACGGAATCTAAAACAAAAATCCAGAAAATCACATTGTATGATTTTTAAGTAATTAATTTGCATTATATTGCATGACATAAGTATTTGATACATCAGAAAACTTAATATTTGGCACAGAAACATTTGTTTGCAATTACAGAGATCATACGTATCCTGTAGTTCTTGACCAGGTTTGCACACACTGCAGCAGGGATTTTGGCCCACTCCTCCATACAGACCTTCTCCAGATCCTTCAGGTTTCGGGGCTGTCGCTGAGCAATACAGACCTTCAGCTCCCTCCAAAGATTTTCTTTTGGGTTCTGGTCTGGAGACTGGCTAGGCCACTCCAGGACCTTCAGATGCTTCTTACGGAGCCACTACTTAGTTGCCCTGGCTGTGTGTTTCGGGTCGTTGTCATGCTGGAAGACCCAGCCACTACCCATCTTCAATGTTCTTACTGAGGGAAGGAGGTTGTTGGCCAAGATCTCGCGATACATGGCCCCATCCATCCTCCCCTCAATACGGTGCAGTCGTCCTGTCCCCTTTACAGAAAAGCATCCCCAAAGAATGATGTTTCCACCTCCATGCTTCACAGTTGGGATGGTGTTCTCGGGGTTGTACTCATCATTGTGGAGAGGTTGGTGTCTGTTTGATTCAGTGTGGACAGGTGTCTTTTATACAGGTAACAAGTTCAATCATGTGCAGTTAATACAGGTAATGAGTGGAGAACAGGAGGACTTCTTACAAAACTAAAAGGTCTGTGAGAGCCGGAATTCTTACTGGTTGGTAGGTTATCAAATTCTTATGTCATGCAATAAAATGTAAATTAATTATTTAAAAATCATACAATGTGATTTTCTGGATTTTGGTTTTAGATTCCGTCTCTCACAGTTGAAGTGTACCTATGATAAAAATGACAGACCTCTACATGCTTTGTAAGTAGGAAAACCTGCAAAATTGGCAGTGTATCAAATACTTGTTCTCCCCAATGTGTGTATCAGAGAAAAATAAATAAGAAATTATATGCAATCTAAGAATATTAGATTAGACTATTACAATAAAAACACATGCTTAATATTGCTAAGTAAGTCATCCATATAGAACAATAGTACTGAGTAAATTCTAAGTGAATATTAGCTAAATAAAGTGTCAGTATTAAAGAAACATGAAAATAAGGTGCAACAATTATTTATTTATTTTTACAAATGTAATGACATTGCGACTTGCAAAGTTTAAAGAACAGGATGAGTTATCTGGCACATTTGCCTCTAACATTTCTCTACTGGAATATTTCCTGTAACATGACACATAGGTTACACTGCAACACTTCCTGACACATGACAAAAGGGCTGCATTCAAACTGATTCTCATATTCCTAAACTTTACTGGGACCTGAACAGGGTGACACAACACACCTTGCAACAGCATGTATGGATGTGCCATCCTGGTGAAGGTGGACGACCTGTCCAATCTGAATGGGTTGCAGGTACCACCTCATGCAACCAGTAGTGACAAGGACACTAGTAAAATGCAAAATTAGAGAAGAATCAGTCATGTAGGATAAAGAGAAAGCAATTGTCTGTGTCCACCACCTGTAAAACCATTCCCTTTTTGTGGGTTGTCTTGCTGTTGCCTCTCCAGTGCACCTGTTGTCCCATTCATTTGCACCAAAACAGGTGACAGTGATTCACAATAGCTTATGCTTCCTAACTGGACAGATATCCCATGAAGTTTCATTTACTTGGTGTTATACTGTGAGGATTATGTGTTCCCTTGTTTTTTTGAGCAGCATTTATTGCCAATTACACTGAATATTGATTATATTGTAGCCTGGTTTTAATACTATAATGTTCTACTATTGCAGTGACAAAGTGCAACCCATGTAAATTTGGTTGGATGTTATTCCAATCTAGTTGTTACCTGATTTTTTTCCCTGATGCACCTTGGAAGACCTGGACTGAAAGCAGAGAGGATTGTAAAAAAAGAGAATCAGATTTGGTTGTTATTAGCAGTCAACCTGAACAGGTGAAATACAGTTTAACATTTTGAGTGACAGATTCAACAAAATGCCAGAAAAACCCAATAGGAAATAGATTAAAGAATGTGATTGGCTTATCTCAAGGTAAACCAGTCCTAGCTGAAAGAGTTAACATTGCTACTTCCTTTTGTGTTTTTTCATTTGACCTGGTTACATTGATTGGATTCCAGGAAGCCTTTACATACGGTTTTCAACATACATGTGATCCTGGTTCATAAGGCCTTTCCAGACCCTTCACCTTTTTGTCTTTTCTTTTTCAGGAATTTATTTCCAACCAAACACAATCCTACTATGATGTATTTCATGGGTACTGGATTGGCTTGTCTTACCAAGCTAACAATCAGTCATGGATGTGGGTTGATGGAAGTGTTCAGGGTCTGAAGAAAGGGTAGGCCCAAAACATTTTAATCAATGATAACACAATCCAAAAAACAATTAATTTGTCAAATTCAATCAGATATAAACAATGGATTTCATAATTTGATCCCTGCAAATGCTGGAATACTGATGTGCCCATAAGTTTGCATACCTTGGCAGAAATTATGAGATTTTGGCATTGATTTTGAAAATATGATTGATCATGCAATCTTTATTTAAGAATAGTGATAATATGATATTATCACACTTTTGTCTGGCTCATTTTTAAATCATAATAATAACAGAAATCACCCAAACGGCCCTGATCAAAAGTTTACATACCGTTGAATGTTTGGCCTAGACACACAGGGTGACACACAGGTGAAAATGGCAATTAAATGTGAATTTCCCACACCTGTGGCTTTTTAAATTGCAATTAGTGTCTGTGTATAAATAGTCAATGAGTTTCTTAGCTCTCATGTGGATGCCCTGAGTAGGCTAGATACTGAGCTATGGGGAGCAGAAAAGATCTGTCGAAAGACCTGCATAACAAGGTAATGGAACTTTAAAAAGATGGGAAAGGATATAAAAAGATATCCAAAGCCTTGCAAATGGCAGTCAGTACTGTGCAATCACTTCTTAAAAAGTGGAAAATCTCTTGATACCAAGTAAAGGTCAGGTAGACCAAGAAAGATTTCAGCCAAAACAGTCAGAAGAATTATTCGGGATACAAAGAAAAACCCACAGGTAACCTCAGGAGATGTACAGGCTGCTCTGGAAAAAGACGGTGTGGTTGTTTCAAGGAGCGCAATACGACAATACTTGAACAAAAATGAGCTGCATGGTTGAGTTGCCAGAAAGAAGCCTTTACTGCGTCAATGCCACAAAAAAGCCTGGTTACAATATGCCTGACAACACCTTGACACGCCTCATAGTTTCTGGCACACTGTAATTTGGAGTGATGAGACCAAAATAGAGCTTTATGGTCACAACCATGTTTGGAGAGGGGTCAACAAGGCCTATAGTGAACAGAATATCATCCCCACTGTGAAGCATGGTGGTGGCTCACTGATGTTCTGGGGGTGTGTGAACTCTAAAGGCATGAGGAATCTGGTGAAAATCGATGGCAAGATGAATGCAGCATGTTATCAGAAAATACTGGCAGACAATTTGCATTCTTCTGCACAAAAGCTGTGCATGGGACGTTCTTGAACCTTCTAACACAGCAATGACCCTAAGTTGATACAGAAGAAAAAGGTGAAGGTCCTGGAGTGGCCATCACAGTCTCCTGACCTTAATATCATCGAGCCACTCTGGGGAGATCTCAAACGTGCAGTTAATGCAAGACGACCAAAGACTTTGGATGAGCTGGAGGCATTTTGCCAAGACGAATGGGCAAAAATTCAGGGCCTTATAAACAACTATTACAAAAGACTCCACGCTGTCATTGATGCCAAAGGGGGCAATACACAGTATGCTAATTTTTTTCTTTGTTGCCATGTTTTGTTTTATGATTTTGCCATTCTTTTATGACCTACAGTTGAATGTGAATCCCATATTAAATGAAAGACATTTGTTTAGCCTGCTCACTCATGTTCTTTACAAATGGAACATGAATGGTACACTTTACAAATGGTACTAACTTTTGAGCACAAATGTATGTATATTCAAAAAGTCGCTTGTCTACTTCAAAATATCTTGTGGATACTATTCATTTCTCTGTGATTTTCAATATGAATAAGGTTAAAAGGGATGTTGCAAGCATATGCTACATAGCATTACTACCATGCCTGGAAGGTTAAACACAATGTTTTGGGTCCTAGGCAAACGTCTCTCAAGGCTGGCCTTGTGTAGATATTATGATCAACAACTTCCATGAAACTGCACTCACATAAAATTACTATACAGGTAGAGAGTATGACAACATGCAATAGAATAATGTCTTTCATTCAGCCGTTCATCCATTGCATTTCATTTCACAGGTTTTGGATCAATTCTACACAGATTCAGAATACTTGTGTGTTAACCATCCAAACAAATAACCCGCTGGCTGCTTGGAATACTCCAGATTGTACGATGAACAGTCTTTGGATCTGTGAGAGTATAGCCTTAAACTGGTCATATTAAACTTTATATTTACATAAAATTCACATTATGTTGAGCAGGTCATTTCATTTGGTTGTTTTATTATAGATAAAATGAACTATTGTAAAGATAAATGTTCATATTAAATGTTCTGCATAATTTACATACACCAAATATAAAAAAAAAATGTATGGTTTATTTTTCTAATGAAAATGTACCACGTGTAACAAGCTATGTCCATATCTCTGCATTGTAATAACAACGTTTAAATGATGAATTCCACAAATTGATCCATTGAACTTCAGAATGTACCGAATGAACAGTTTTTCCTTTTTCCTATTGATTCCACCCCAAAAACATTATTTACTAGTACCTTGTCAGAGGTGAAACCACCTCAACTCCAATCCATGTCCTGATCTCCCCATTTCTTCCAGTTATTGGTTCATGGCATGAATTCCATCTATATTGTCTGCAATGCTTATGTACAAAACATCTCTGAGAACTGAAGTACATGATTATCATCTATAATTATACTGCTGATTACATGTTAGTAACAGCTATTGGTAACCATAAAAGGAGGTGTGAACACCAGAGGCTGCCATCCTTAAGCTGCAATTTAACCCCAGAGATGGCAGGAACATTAGGAGTGGCCAAATCAACAGTTTGGTTTATTCTGAGAAAAAAAGAACACACTGGTGAGCTCTGCAACACAAAAAGGCCTAGACGTCCATGGAAGACAACAGTGGTTGATGATCGTAGCATCCTTTCCATGGTAAAGAAAAACCCCTTCACAACATCCAGTTAAGTGAAGAACACTCTCCAAGAGGTAGGCATATCATTATCCAAGTCTACTATAAATAGAAAACTTCACAAGAGCAAATACAGAGGGTTCACTACAAGGTGCAAACAATTCATAAGCCTCAAGAATAGAAAGGCCATATTAGACTTTCTAAAAAGCCAGCCCAGTTCTGGAACTGTAGTCTTTGGACAGATGAAACCAAGATCAACCTGTGCTAGAATGTTGGGAATAAAAAAGTATGAAGAAGGCTTGGAACAGCTCATGATCCAAAGTATACCACACAGAGCTGTAGTACTCGAGGCCGGTCTCAAGACTACTTTTTGAGTGCCTCTGTCTTGTCTCGGTCTCGGACTGTGAGGACTCGTAAAATTCTTCCCGAGACCAGTCTAGTAATAATCAGGCCAAAATAATCCAAATAAGTCCCCCTCAATTTTCATAAATCGCCAATTTGTTGGGCAATATCGTTGTGGATGTTGGTGCCTGTCTTTCCCAATAGCATGTGGCTGCAGTTTCAGGACCACTGTTCTATGACCCTTATTATTCACGACGACAGTGTCACCTAACAAATTGGATGACGGGAAAGCAGTATTCGACCCACCCAGAGGCTGCTGTTTCAGACATCAAGTCCCCCAAAAGCACATGGGAAAATGTGTTATGGAACCAAGGTTGAACTTTTTGGCCATAATTCCAAAAGGTATGTTTGGCGCAAAAACAACACTGCACATCACCCAAAGAACACCATACCATGCTAATAGACTCCTACCCAAAAAGACTGAGTGCTGTAATAAAATCAAAAGGTGCTTCAACAATGTATTAGTTTAAGGGTGTGCGCACTTTTGCAACCATGTTATTGTGAGTTATTTATAGTTTCCGTTTGTTTTTCAATTGAATTGTTCACATTAAAGGTGGAAAAAGTTCTGACATGATTTATCTTTGTCTCATTCTTTTACATCACAAGAACCTGGCATTTTAACAGGGGTGCAGACTTTAAATATCCACTGTATGTATTTTGATTGACAGAGGAACAATGATAGACTTGCGGAAATTGCGTCCCACTCTTTAATGAATACAAATATATTCCTGAACAAAAAACCTATTCAATGTTGGTGAGTGATATTTTTTGGACAATCCATGTTGATTTACAATGGGGGGATTCCTCCAGTGACTGATTGCAATGGTGACCACTTTATGTTAGAAGATAGATGTATATTAATATATTGCATTCACTCAGTGTATCCTCAATGGGAGCTGATGAAGATTTAGTCTAAACTGAATTACAGTCTTAAAGACGTTATTCCACATCTTTTATTCTAAAATGTATGAAGAATATATACACATTTACTAACCTTACCCCCAAATCTTTATCTTAACCTAACCCCCTAACCTTTATCCTAACCTTACCAACTAACCTTTATCCTAACCTTACCCCTTAACCATAATCCTAACCTTAAACTACTGTAGTGATCTAACCTTAACACCTTTAGTTGCCTAACCTTGCCCCCTAACATGCCTTTAGTTGCCTAACCTTGCCCCCTAACATGCCTTTAGTTGCCTAACCTTGCCCCCTAACATGCCTTTAGTTGCCTAACCTTGCCTCCTAACATGCCTTTAGTTGCCTAACCTTGCCCCCTAACATGCCTTTAGTTGCCTAACCTTGCCCCCTAACATGCCTTTAGTTGCCTAACCTTGCCCCCTAACATGCCTTTAGTTGCCTAACCTTGCCTCCTAACATGCCTTTAGTTGCCTAACCTTGCCCCCTAACATGCCTTTAGTTGCCTAACCTTGCCCCCTAACATGCCTTGAGTTGCCTAACCTTGCCCCCTAACATGCCTTTAGTTGCCTAACCTTGCCCCCTAACATGCCTTTAGTTGCCTAACCTTGCCCCCTAACATGCCTTTAGTTGCCTAACCTTGCCCCCTAACATGCCTTTTGTTGTCTTACCGGAATATTAGGAAGCGCTGTGCTTCCCTCCTTGTGCATCCAAGTTTGGGCATCAAAGTCACCAACACAAAGGTGTCGCTAAAATGTACAAAATGCATTTCTATATGTTTTCAGTCAGTAACTGTGAGACTGTTGTCCACAATAGATATTCAGTACTTTTCTACAGTAGTTAGGAGGGGTTTTTGTTATATAAAAAAAAACTGTCACCAGAAGAGTAGTGACGTCAAAGTAGATGTGAAAGACAGAATGGATCATCTAATAGAGACATGCCTCCATTATTCTTTCATCTTGGCGAGGCCACTCTGGTCTGATAGTGCAAAGTGAATAAGTATCTTCCAGCATTGTGTCCCTGTTTCCTCCCTCTTCCACCCTCTCATCCCTCCTCCCCCTCTGCCCTCCCTCAGTATTGATTCCTCCATGAAGGGAAAGTCGTTCACCAGTGGTCATTCCCAAGAAAGCATGAAGCCTAACAGCACATACTGAACCCCACACACACAGGCTTGAAAAGAGAAACTGAATTAGCACTTCACCTCACAAACACTGACAGGCGGACTGCTCGCTTCAGAGAGAGGCTGCTTAACCAGCATCTCTTCATTCTCTCAACACCTCTGAGATGCAGCGCCACAGTATCCAAAATCATCCCAGCCACCGGAAAGATGAGAAGCTCAATATGCTGAACCTTAACCGGTGCCTGGAGACCTACTTGGGCTACGTGAGGCTGCTGGAGGAGAATGAGCTGCACAATGTTTTTATTGTATGCTGCAAACCCTTGTGAGTACAGCCATACACTACTGTTCAAATGTTTGGGGTGACTTAAAAGTTTCTTCGTTTTTGACAGAAAAGCAATTTTTTTGTTAGTTAAAGCAACATCAAATTGATCAGAAATACAGTGCAGACATTGTTAATATTGTAAATGACTATTGTAGCTGGAAACGTTTGATTTTTAATGGAATATCTACATAGGCGTACTGAGGACCATTATCAGCAACCATCACTCTTACGTTCCAAAGGCACGTTGTGTTTGTTAATCAAAATGACTCATTTTAAATGGCTAATTGATCATTAAAATACCCTTTTGTAATTATGTTAGCACAGCTGAAAATTGTTGTGCTGATTGAAGCAGCAATAAAACTGATCTTCTTCAGACTAGTTCAGTATCTTCAGCATCAGTGTTTCTGGGTTTGATTATAAAGAAACAAGAATAGGCAAAGAACTTCCTTCTGAAACTCATGCTATTCTTGTTCTGAGAAATGAAGGCTATTCCATTTGAGAATCTGCCAAGAAACTGAAGATCTCATAAAATGTTGTGTACTACTCCCTTCACAGAACTGGAGTGATGGTAGCTGATAATGGGCCTCTGTATGCCTATGTAGATATTTTATTGTAAATCTGCTGTTTCCAGCTACAATAGTGATTTACAACTTTAATAATGTCTTCACTGTATTTCTAATCAATTTGATGTTTTTTTAATGGACAAAAGATTGGCTTGCCTATAAAAAAAAAAAAACAAGGACATTTCTTAGTGACCCCAAACTTTTGAACAGTAGTGTTTATGGCAGCCATCTACAACACCATTTCCAAAAAAGTGGGAACACTGCGTTAAAGGGCAAATAAAAACAGAATGCAATGTGTGCTAATGTATCCCTATATTTAATTGAAAATATTACAAAGACAACACATTAAATGTTGAAACTGAGTAATGTTATTGTTTTTAGAAATGTTTTATTGCTCGTTTTGAATTTGATGCCAGCAACACGTTTCAAAAAAGTTGGGACAGGGGCATGTTTACCACTGTGTTGCATCACCTATTATTTCAACTCTGTACATTTTGGGAACTGAGGAGACAAATTACTGTAGTTCTGAAAGTGACATTTATTCCCATTCCAGCTTGATATGGGATTGCAGCTGCTCAACAGTTTGGGGTCTTCTTTTTTATATTTTTCGTTTCATAATGCGCCAAATGTTTCCAATATGGGACAGGTTTGGACTACAGACTGTTCAGCACCCAGACTCTAACTACGGAGCCATGCTGTTGTGATACGTGCTGAATGAGAATGTGGTTTGGCATTGTCTTGTTGAAATAAGCAAGGCCTTCCCCGAAAAATATGTCATCTGGATGGCAACCTATGTTGCTCCAAAACCTGTGTATACAGTATATACTGTAACCATGTGAACACTGGCAATGTCTTTCAACATTGAGCATTATAGGCAGCTAGGCAGAGGAATAAATCAGAGGGCTACTGAACAGGGTCAAAACTACAAACTGAATTGATGTGATCCATCACAATTACATCTTTGTCGATAGAGAAGTAGTGTAAATAGATTGTAGTCCAAATACAGTATTACAACACCATCAAAACATTGCTGGATTCCTTGAAGTTGGATGAGTACGGCTGAGTGGTCATAAGAGACTTCAAAATGGTGGAATTCTTAATGGGTCTCAAAGGCGGTTTTACCAAGTTTCCTTGCTGTCTTTGTCTTTGGAGGAAGAACATGAAGAAAGAACATGAAGCTCTAGATAAAGAGTTGGCAGCCTTCAAGTACCTTCAAGACAACTTCTCTAATTTATAAACACATTTTATTGATTGATTGATCACTCCTAAAGAAGATCCTGGAGTGCAATGAATTCCCCAAGAAGCTCACTAGTAAGGAGAAAGCAGCTTGGAATAGCTTTGTCGCAGTGGTACGGGGCTTCCTGGGGAATCACATGGCCAAAAACTGTATGGGGCTGGTTAAGACTCAATGGGGTGTAGGATGTCCCTGAAAGTCCATATTCATGATGCAAGGCGAGCGCTTCCACCGAGATATACTGGATTTTGAACGCCGCTACCAAGGACAGTATAACCAGAACATGATGGAAGACTATTGGGAGCTGATTCATGAAAGTCATTTGCAGTACAATCGTAGAACTCGGAAAACTACTCACTATTTTGTAGTCATTTTTCTATTACTTTAGTATAAACATCTGTTCATTTGAAGTCATTTGAGTTTTTTTGCCACCAATTTGCCGGTTTTCTCATTGGAAATACAGTGGATATAAAAAGTCTTCACACCCCTGTGAAAATGCCAGGATTTTGTGATGTAAAAGAATGAGATGAAGATAAATCATGTCAGAACTTTTTTTCAATTTTAATGTGACCTATAATGTGAACAATTCAATTGAAACGCAAACTGACTACTTCCTCCCCTTTGTTATCCATCCTGCTTCTTGTTGAAAATGTTCACACCCTCTTTTATGGTAAACAGTTGTTACTACCATGTTAAATCAATCAGCAGTATAATTATGGATGGTAATCATATATTTAACAGTATTGTTTTGTACATAAGCATTGCAGACAATATAAATGGAATTCATGCCATGAACCAATAACTATGGTGCACTCTGTGTATTAATGTAGTTTTTTAAATGGATTATGAAGTTATGTTTCATTGGAAGTTATATGCGCCTAGATCAATAGAGAGCAATAGGAACATCTGTGTTTAGATTTTCTCTTTCAGTAGGTTGTGCTCTGATAACCACAGGAATGGTTATCATTGACCATCTAGCATGGGGGTTATCGTCTTAGAAACAAGATCTTTGCGAGGTAGACACACCCTTCAATGTATATATCAGCTTGTAACCAGCATTACAGTGATAATGTTTCGGACATTCATTGAAATAGGACAACTCTGCTGCATTATTCCAATAAATACAGAATGTATTTTCTCCCTTGATTTGTGCAGGTTCTCTATCATTTAACCACTATACGTAGCCGCTAAATTCTGGAAAAGGGCTGATCTGGACATGGATTGGTGTTGAGATGGATTAACTTCTGACAAGGTACTAGTAAATAACGTTTTTCTCCTCTCTGGTGGTGTGGGATCAATAGGAAAAAGGAAAAACAGTTCATACTGTACATTTTAAAGTTTGTGGAATTGATCATTTACATTTTCTAATCTTACAATGCAAAGGTATTGCTAACGTCTTGGTGCCAGATATCACAGCACAGCACACCTTCAGAGGTCTAGTGGAGTCCATGCCTCAACGGGTCAAGGCTGTTTGGGCGGCAAAGTTAGGACCCAGACAATATTAGGCAGGTGGTCATAATGTTATGGCTGATCAGTGTATTTATATTTATACAGCTCTGTTTTCTATAAGTTATATATATATATATATATATATTTCTTCAAATAAACACTAAGAGTTTTGCACAGTACTGTACATACTCACAGACACTGAGGCCTACGATGGCTGAAACCAAAAAGACACAAAGAACCCCCAGACACACTGCCACACCACGACAGGGCTGAGAGTGGGGCGCAGGGCTGTTGTCCACTAGGATTAGGGGAGAAACAAGTAAAAGAAATATAGTCACTTTATCAGCTTAAGGATACATTGTAATGGTAAAAAGCATTAAGCAAGTATTTGATGACGATAATATATTTAAACAATAGATGGTGATTTCCATGAGTTCCTCTCACAACTTACTTCCTGTGGCAGGACTTTGTTGAGTGGGTGAATTGCCCTTAGCCTTTAGCGAATCATACACTGTTTTTTTCTCTTTGTTCTCTGTGGAAAGGAGGACATAAAAAAAAAAATAATAATCTGTGAAATGTCATTAATGTCACCAGGAGATACTAAACATCCATCCATCCATCTTCTTCCGCTTATCCGAGGCCGGGTCGCGGGGGCAGCAGTCTAAGCAGGGATGCCCAGACTTCCCTCTCCCCAGACACTGCCTCTAGCTCTTCCGGGGGAACACCGAGGCGTTCCCAGGCCAGCCGGGAGACATAGTCCCTCCAGCATATCCTAGGTCTTCCCTGGGGTCTCCTCCCGGTGGGACGGGACCGGAACACCTTCCCAGGAAGGTGTTCCGGAGGCATCCGAAACAGATGCCCAAGCCACCTCAGCTGACCCCTCTCGATGTGGAGGAGCAGCGGCTCTACTCTGAGCTCCTCCCGGGTGACCGAGCTTCTCACCCTATCTCTAAGGGATCGCCCAGCCACCCTGCGGAGAAAGCTCATTTCGGCCGCCTGTATCCGGGATCTTGTCCTTTCGGTCATGACCCAAAGCTCATGACCATAGGTGAGAGTAGGAACGTAGATTGACTGGTAAATCGAGAGCTTCGCCTTGCGGCTCAGCTCTTTCTTCACCACGACAGACCGATACATCGACTGCATTACTGCAGAAGCTGCACCGATCCGTCTGTCAATCTCCCGTTCCATCCTTCCCTCACTCGTGAACAAGACCCCTAGATACTTAAACTCCTCCACTTGAGGCAGGCACTCTCCACCAACCTGAAGTGGGCAAGCCACCCTTTTCCGACTGAGGACCATGGCCTCAGATTTGGAGGTACTGATTTTCATCCTCACCGCTTCACACTCGGCTGCAAACCGTCCCAGTGCATGCTGAAGGTCCTGGTTAGAAGGGTCCAACACGACAACATCATCTGCAAAGAGCAGAGATGAAATTGTGTGGTCCCCAAACCTGACACCCTCCGGCCCCTGGCTGCGCCTAGAAATTCTGTCCATAAAAATTACGAACAGAACCGGCGACAAAGGGCAGCCCTGCCGGAGTCCAACATGCACTGGGAACAAGTCTGACTTACTGCCGGCAATGCGGACCAAGCTCCTGCTTCGGTTGTACAAGGACCTGACAGCCCTTAGCAAAGGACCCAGGACCCCATATTCCCGAAGCACCCTCCACAAGATGCCGCGAGGGACACAGTCGAATGGCTTCTCCAAATCCACAAAACACATGTACTAAACATGATACTAAACATAATATATTGAAATCAATGTGATTCAGCAGGTAGATTAGCCAAAAATATAAACACATATATATATATAATTTCAGGGGTCATCTCTACGTGGCTGGATGCCACAGTCATGGCCTGACTGCAGAGGTGCCTCCTAGTGGAGTCTCCACCTGTCCTGGCACCTTGTCCTGCCCCCGGGGGCGGAGCCAGACTAGGCATCGGCCTAGTGGAGCCTCTTGGCGTCTCTGCCTGCTTACGTTTAATTATCCCCAATCGAAGGCAGCTGCTCCTTATTGCCTCTGACTGGGAATCCTATTTAAGTTGTACTTTTGTCGGTCTTGTATGTATCAGTTGCGGTTCGACTCTACTTTTGTTGTTTTTGGTTCAGTTGTAAGCCATGAAGGAAAACAGGATGATTCCCTTAAACCCTGCGCCTGCCTCCCTCTGCACCGTGACAACTAAAGTTTGTTATGACGGCAAACTACCATCAGACTATCAGTCAGTCAAACTCCAATGCTTGTGAGTTCAAATGCTTGCTATCGCTTGCAAATGCTTGCAATCTTGGAGGTGAAGATCCTGGATGTGGAGGTCCTGGGCTGATGTGGTTACACATGGTCTCCGGTTGTGAGGCTGGTTGGATGTACTGCCAAACTCTCTGAAACGCCTTTGGAGACGACTTATGGTAGAGAAATTAACATTAAATTCACAGGCAACAGCTCTGGTGGACATTCCTGCAGTCAGCATGCCAATTGCATGCTCCCTCAAAACTTGTGACATCTGTGGCATTGTGCTGTGTGATGGAACTGCACATTTTAGAGTGGCCTTTTATTGTGGCCAGCCTAAGGCACACCTGTGCTATAATCTGCTGTCTAATCAGCATCTTGATATGCCACACCTGTGAAGTGGAGGGATTATCTCGGCAAAGGAGAAGTGGTCACTAACACAGATTTAGAAAGATTTGTGAACAATATGAGAGAAATAGTCATTTTGCGTACATAGAGAAAGTTAGATCTTTGAGTTCAGCTCATGATAAATGGGGGCAAAAACAAGTGTTGCATTTATTATTTTGTTCAGTGTACTTGCAGTAAGTGTGTCAAAGTTAATGATGCCCCATGAGGAGCTTGGTGCTTGTAATGCCAAGGTAGTGAGTTTGATGGGGGAACCAGTAGAGGTCTAGTATGAATGTGTGCACTCAGTACTGTACATCAATTTAGAATTTGTTGTATGTTTTCTGACACTTGACAGCCAAGGACAGGCAAATCTTGAAGTGTGTTGACATTACCTCAACTTTGTCTTTCTTTAGAACTACATTTTCAATCCAGCTGGAGCCATCCCAAGGCCATGTTTACCACTGTGTGGCATCCCCTCTTCTTTTTATAACAGACTGCAAACGTCTGGGGACTGAGGAGACAAGTTGCTCAAGTTTATGAATAGGAATGTTGTCCCAATCTTGTCTAATACAGGCTTCTAGTTGCTCAACTGTCTTACGTCTTCTTTGTCGCACCTTCCTCTTTATGATGCACCAAATGTTTTCTATGGGTGAAAGATCTGGACTGCAGGCTGGCCATTTCAGTACCCGGATCCTTCTTCTATGCAGCCGTGACATTGTAATTAATGCAGTATGTGGTCTGGCATTGTCATGTTGGAAAATGCAAGGTCTTCCCTGAAAGAGACGACGTCTGGATGGGAGCATATTTTGTTCTAGAACTTGGATATAACTGTCAGCATTGATGGTGCCTTTCCAGATGTGTAGGCTGCCCATGCCACACGCACTCATGCAACCCCCATACCATCAGAGATGCAGGCTTCTGAACTGAGTGCTGATAACAACTTGGGTTGTCTTTGTCCTCCTTAGTCCGGATGACATGGCGTCCCAGTTTTCCTAAATGAACTTCAAATTTTGATTAGTCTGACCACAGAACACTTTTCCACTTTGCCACAGTCCATTTTAAATTATTCTTGGCCCAGAGAAAATGCCTGCGCTTCTGGATCCTGTTTAGATACGGCTTATTTTTTGACCTATAGAGTTTTAGCCGGCAACGGTGAATGGCACGGTGGATTGTGTTCACTGACAATGTTTTCTGGAAGTATTCCTGAGCCCATGTTGTGATTTCCATTACAGTATCATTCCTGTATGTGATGCAGTGCCGTCTGAGGGCCCGAAGATCACGGGCATCCAGTATGGTTTTCCGGCCTTAACCCTTACGCACAGAGATTGTTCCAGATTTTCTGAATCTTTGGATGATATTATACACTGTAGATGATGATAACTTCAAACTCTTTGCAATTTTTCTCTGAGAAACTCCTTTCTGATATTGCTCCACTATTTTTTGCCACAGCATTGGGGGAATTGGTGATCCTTTGCCCATCTTGACTTCTGAGAGACACTGCCACTCTGAGAGGCTCTTTTTATACCCAATCATGTTGCCAATTGACATAATAAGTTGCAAATTGGTCCTCCAGCTGTTCCTTATCTGTACATTTAACTTTTCCGGCCTCTTATTGCTACCTGTCCCAACTTTTTTGGAATGTGGAGCTCTCATAAAATCCAAAATGAGCCAATGTTTGGCATGACATTACAAAATGTCTCACTTTCAACATTCGACATGTTATCTATATTCTATTGTGAATTAAATATACGTTTATGAGATTTGGAAATTATTCCATTCCTTTTTTACTCACAATTTGTACAGTGTCCCAACTTTTTTGGAATCGGTTTGTAGAAAACATCCTCAAAATCGTGAAAACTTTCCATTTTATGTTTTGATGAAGTAAAAATGCATCTAACCATTGATTACCATCCAGATCATGGGAATGACGTGTCCCATAAGGCCTGTCTCGTGGAATCCGAAGGCCCAGCAAGTAGAGCAATGCCTCGTTGAGTCTGAAGGCCCACCAAGCAAAGTCTTAGTCCTGTCACAATCAACCTACACAATTAACTAATTACTTTCACAGCAAATTTCATGTAAAAACTTAGGTATTGTAAATCAATTTACTTACCTCCATTTTACCTCCAGTTGAAACAACAAGTTATTTGTTTGGTTCCTTCTGCATTTCAGAAAACAGGGTTTATAGCACTACATTGTATTTGAATAACATTGCATTTCATTGCGCTGTACTTGTAATGTTCAATGACAAGAAATTTGAACCAATTTTTTTTATTATAAACTAAATGCAACACATTGACATTATGCCACCACACCAAAGTGTTTCCCCCATAATAAAGTTAGAACTTATAGACTACCCTCAATTAAGAGTAAAATAGAAGCATTAACTAAACACAGTTAGTTTAAAGTTTAATCAAAGAACCAGTGTTGTGGTAAATTACTTGAAATAAAAAAAAAATCTGTATTTAAACAATTTAAAATGTATTAGTATGAAGACATTTATGCAGTCAATATTCAGTATGTTAATAATTCCAGTACTATTACCTTGTGTGAGGAACAGATGTTCCTTTATAATGTTCCTGGAAAGATTTGCATGTATGATGTACACTTTTCCCCAGAAGCTGTGTCAATGTACAGCAGCTAGCTAGTTGGGAAAACACTAGAGTGTAATGAGACAATAAGGCAACTAGGTCCAAGATCCATCCAACACAGGACTGTTTTTTCATTACCATGGTTAATTACATTTAATCTATTTTACTGTCTCCAAGCCTGTGTGAGTGAGGATTTGCTGTGAGGCTGCTTGCATTAGTGTGACAACTAGTGAGTGGTGACAGACTGTCATTGACAGACACCCAGATTCAAATCTCCACCTGTATATTATAATAATTATTTGTATATGTTGCAGTGAAGCTACTGAAACAGCCCACCAAAGATTAATCAAACAAACATCCCCAAACAAAACACTTCATTGTATCTTTATCCTGTTTTTAACTTACACAAGGCAGTTTGATGTAGTGAGCTATTTTTTAAAAGTAGTTGACTACATTAAGTGAGGAGAGAATGACAGAATGAGACGTTGTTTCCTGACATGTCATAATATCGACCTCCTCTCAGTCACGTGTCCATTCAGTGAAATTGTTGTCTGTGACATTGTCACAAACCATAAGAAAAGCAGAAGTACCAATATAGGTGTAACAGGTATATAGGATGAACAGAACAGAAATCTACATAAACACTGTTAAACAAAAGTCTAACGGATGGAAGAAGAGCTAAATTATTCTACAGTGGTTTTCAAAAATCCCATTGTTTCTTTACAGAATGGTGAGTATTGGCTTTTATATTTTATAATATGTGTCACTCTTTTATTTTCATGTCTATACAAGCACTTCATCTTCACTGCCTCACTGAACACTCAAATATTTTATTTGAATCATATTTGTTTTTGTAAATATTCAAGGATGATAAAAGCAATTTTTTATGTTATGTCTCTATACTAAACATAAATATAAAGCAACATTTAAATTGCAGGCGCTGTGTTTTGGTCTCATTAAAATATCCCAATAAATGTTCCATGTGCAAAAAAAGCATATTTAGCTTACATTTTGTGAAAAAGAGATGTTTCGGTCCGTGACCATTTCTTTGTCAAGAGAATCCATCTATTTAACAGATCCAGAAGCTAGTTAAACAGCATGACCAATACCCAGGTGCACTTTGTGCTGGACACAATAGCAGTTTAAAGTTTTGGGGGAGCATGCAATTTGTCATTGCAATGTTAATGTTACTACCAGTTCAAACATTGTTTGAGAATTTGAGAGTAGATACAAACGGCATCAAAACCATGTAACCTTGCCTGCACCGCTCTTTAAATCTAGCCTCGTCACCTACGAGATTGCCTGAGACCAGGCACCCAGACAGCTGATGACATTTGATTTGAAATCAACAGCACCGCTCAGGAATTACATTCATATACAAATAATTCACAAAACACGATTGAAAGGAATCCGACTGCTGACAGTGAAAGTAATCGCGGTTTAAAATTCAGTTACATATTTATGTAATTCCTGCGATGTCGGGTTATTTGAAATTGTAGGTTTGTACAATCAAATGATTTATACACTAACTGTCAGAAAAACTTTTCTGGGTTGTTGTTTATATTTTTTTTGTCAGCGTACATGCTGAATAACATTAAAAACTAAATGTGATTTGTGATGGAAAATGTACTGTGCCCAAATAACATTGTTATTGTTAACGTGCCCATTTCAAGAGAAAAAAGAGGAAGAGACAGTATATGCTGCGATAAAGGCTGAGGGAAGTTCATCCACTCATCAAAGTCCTGCCATAGGAGGTAGGTTATGATATTTGCATACAGTTCATTAACATTATGTAAATGTAACCTTACTGTATGCTGACATAGTTACTGTATTTGTAATACTTGTTTCTCCCCTAATTCTAGTGGACAACAGCCCTGTGCCCCACTCTCAGCCCTGTCGTGGTGTGGCAGTGTGTCTGGGGGTTCTTTGTGTCCTCTTGGTTTCAGCCATCGTAGGCCTCAGTGTCTGTGAGTATGTACTTTATCATGTGGAATTTGAAGCAGTGCAGGTCGAAATCAAAGAGCATTTTCTTTTTTTTTTCTTACAGTCAGCACTGAACTCTCAGAGCAAAAGCAGTATCTGATGAATCTCAACAGCAATCTGAGTACAGCAATTCAAATTTTGCAAAGTAATAATAGCAATATTAGCACTGCAAACCAAGATTTAATGTCTGACAAAGAAGAGTTGACACAAGAAAGAGACAGACTGAAGACAAATCTTCAGGTCATATATCTGCTTCATGATTTTCCTGTCAATCAATATTGTTCCAAAACGAATGGAAGTGGTAAGCCTTCTTTCTTAACTTACAATACTGTACTAGTTAGATATGACATTTTAAATACACTACTCAAAAAAATTAAGGGAACACATATCACACATCGGGACACAATGATTGAAATATATTAAAGATCAAAATCTTTACTGTACATTGTGTAATTCGTTGAGAACAAAATTTTCCCACTTACAAAGCATGTAGAAGTCTGTAATTATTATCATAGGTACTCTTCAACTGTGAGTGACGGAATCTAAAACAAAAATCCAGAAAATCACATTGTATGATTTTTAAGTAATTAATTTGCATGACATAAGTATTTGATACATCAGAAAAGCAAAACTTAATATTTGGCACAGAAACCTTTGTTTGCAATTACAGAGATCATACGTATCCTGAAGTTCTTGACCAGGTTTGCACACACTGCAGCAGGGATTTTGGCCCACTCCTCCATACAGACCTCCAGATCTTTCAGGTTTCGGGGCTGTCGCTGGGCAATACAGACCTTCAGCTCCCTCCAAAGATTTTCTATTGGGTTCAGGTCTGGAGACTGGCTAGGCCACTCCAGGACCTTCAGATGCTTCTTACGGAGCCACTACTTAGTTGCCCCAGCTGTGTGTTTCGGGTCGTTGTCATGCTGGAAGACCCAGCCAAAATCCATCTTCAATGTTCTTACTGAGGGAAGGAGGTTGTTGGCCAAGATCTCGCGATACATGGCCCCATCCATCCTCCCCTCAATACGGTGCAGTCGTCCTGTCCCCTTTACAGAAAAGCATCCCCAAAGAATGATGTTTCCACCTCCATGCTTCACGGTTGGAATGGTGTTCTTGGGGTTGTACTCATCTTCTTCTTCCTCCAAACACGGCGAGTAGAGTTTAGACCAAAAAGCTCTATTTTTGTCTCATCAGACCACATAAGCTTCTCCCATTCCTCCTCTGGATCATCCAGATGGTCATTGGCAAACTTCAGATGGGCCTGGACATGCGCTGGCTTGAACAGGGGGACCTTGCGTGTGCTGCAGGATTTTAATCCATGACGGCGTAGTGTGTTATTAATGGTTTTCTTTGAGACTGTGGTCCCAGCTGTCTTCAGGTCATTGACCAGGTCCTGCCGTGTAGTTCTGGGCTGATCACTCACCTTCCTCATGATCATTGATGCCCCACGAGGTGAGATCTTGCATGGAGCCCCAGACCGATGGAGATTGACCGTCATCTTGAACTTCTTCCATTTTCTAATAATTGCGCCAACAGTTGTTGCCTTCTCACCAAGCTGCTTGCCTATTGTCCTGTAGCCCATCCCAGCCTTGTGCAGGTCTACAATTTTATCCCTGATGTCCTCACACAGCTCTCTGGTCTTGGCCATTGTGGAGAGGTTGGTGTCTGTTTGATTGAGTGTGTGGACAAGTGTCTTTTATACAGGTAAAGAGTTCAATCAGGTGCAGTTATAAGGGGAATGAGTGGAGAACAGGAGGGCTTCTTAAAAAAGAACTAAAAGGTCTGTGAGAGCCGGAATTCTTACTGGTTGGTAGGTGATCAAATACATGTCATGCAATAAAATGTAAATTAATTATTTAAAAATCATACAATGTGATTTTCTGGATTTTGGTTTTAGATTCCGTCTCTCGCAGTTGAGTGTACCTATGATAAAAATTATAAAAATTACAGACCTCTACCTGCTTTGTAGGTAGGAAAACCTGCAAAATCGGCAGTGTATCAAATACTTGTTCTCCCCACTGTATGTATCAGAGAATAAGAAATTATATGCAATCTAAGAATATTAGATTAGGCTATTACAATATAAACACGTGCTTAATATTGCTAAGCAAGTTATCCATATAGAACAATAGTAAAGAGTAAATTCTAAGTGAATATTAGCTAAATAAAGTGTCGGTATTAAAGAAACATGAAAATAAGGTGCAACAATTATTTTTTTATTTTTACAAATGTACTGACATTGCGACTTGCAAAGTTTAAAGAACAGGATGAGTTATCTGGCACATTTGCCTCTAACATTTCTCTACTGGAATTTTTCCTGTCACATGACACATAGGTTACACTGCAACACTTCCTGTCACATGACAAAAGGGCTGCATTCAAACTGATTCTCATATTCCTAAACTTTACTGGGACCTGAACAGGGTGACACAACAAACCTTGCAACAGCATGTATGGATGTGCCATCCTGGTGGAGCTGGACGACCTGTGCAATCTGAATGGGTTGCAGGTACCACCTCATGCAACCAGTAGTGACAAGGACACTAGTAAAATGCAAAATTAGAGAAGAATCAGTCAGGTAGGATAAAGAGAGAGCAATTGTCTGTGTCCACCACCTGTACAACCATTCCCTTTTGTGGGTTGTCTTGCTGTTCCCTCTCCAGTGCACCTGTTGTCACTTTCATTTGCACCAAAACAGGTGACAGTGATTCACAATAGCTTATGCTTCCTAACTGGACAGATATACCATGAAGTTTAATTCACCTGGTGTTATACTGTGAGGATTATGTGTTCCCTTATTTTTTTGAGCAGTGTTTATTGCCAATTACAAGGAATATTTATTATATTGTAACCTGGTTTTAATACTATAATGTTCTACTTTTACAGTGACAAAGTGCAACCCATGTAAAGTTGGTTGGATGTTATTCCAATCTAGTTGTTACCTGATTTTATTCCCTGATGCATTATGGAAGACCTGGACTGAAAGCAGAGAGGATTGTAAAAAAAGAGAATCAGATTTGGTTGTTATTAGCAGTCAACCTGAACAGGTGAGATACAGTTTAACATTTTGAGTGACAGATTCATCAACATGCCAGAAAAACCCAATAGGAAATAGATTTAAGAATGTGATTGGCTTATCTCAAGGTAAACCAGTCCTAGCTGAAAGAGTTAACACTGCTACTTCCTGTTGTGTTTTTTCATTTGACCTGGTTACATTGATTGGATTAGAGGAAGCCTTTACACACGGTCTTCAACATACATGTGATCCTGGTTCATAAGGCCTTTCCAGACCCTTGACCTTTTTGTCTTTTCTCTTTTAGGAATTTATTTCTAACCAAACAAAATACTACTTTGATCCCTATCATGGGTACTGGATTGGCTTGTCTTACCAAGCTAACAATCAGTCATGGATGTGGGTGGATGGAAGTGCTCAGAGTCTGGGGTAGGCTCAAAACATTTTAATCAATGATAACACAATCCAAAAAAACTCTCTACAAATGCTGGAATATTAGCAAAACACCCCTTGTCTACTTCAAAATAACTTGTAGATACTATTAATTTCTCTGTGATTGTCAATATGAAGAAAGTCAAAAGGGGTGTTGAAAGCTTCTTAGTATTACACAATGCCTGGACATGTATAGGTAAAGGTGGGGTCAGGGGGGAGGGTACCACAGTATAATCTTGTGGGACCTAGACAAACATCTCAGCTGACAAAGTGTAGATATTGTGATCAACCACTTCCATGAAACTACACTCACATAAAAATACTATACAGGTAGATATTATGACAACATGCAATAGATATAATCTAACTTTAATAATTTATTTAATTCAGCCGTTCATCCATTGCATTTCATTTCACAGGTTTTGGAACACTACTGCAAAGAATCAGAATACTTGTGTGTTAACCATCCCAACAAATAAAACGTTGGCTAACTGGAACGCTCCAGGTTGTTCAATGAATAACCGTTGGATCTGTGAGAGTACCGCCTTAAACTGGTCATATTAAACATTATGCTTAATTCACATTACATTGAGCGGTCATTTCATTTAATCTTACTATAGATGACCCGTTATAAAGATAAATGTACACATTACATTTTTAAACACCAAATATTTCATTTTCCTAAATTGACCACATATAACAAGCTAACTCAATATCTTTGCATTGCAATGCAAAGTTTACATGATAAATACCACATATTGCTCATTTGAACTTCAAAATGCACACTACAAACTGTTTTTTTTTATTTTTCCTGATCCCACCTCATCAGACTGGAGAAAAAAGCAAACTATTAGTATCTTGTCAGAAGTTAACCTAACCCATCTCAACTTCAAACTATGTCCACATCTGCCCATCTCTTCCAGTAATTGGTTCATATCATGAATTCCTTTTTCATTGTCTGCAGTGCTTAAGTACAAAACAATATTGTCAAATACACGGCTACCATCCATAATTATACTGCTGATTGATTTAACATGGTAGTAACAATTGTTAACCATAAGAGGGTGTGAACATTTTCATCATGAAGCAGGATAGATAACAAAGGGGAGGAAGTAGTCAGAGAGCTGCGAATGGGCCTGGACCAGGAGGCAGACAAGGGCCCATCAGAGATGTGCTCATCTGAGAGAGAGGCACAGAAATGTTGTCTGATGAGGTCCAGACCATTGCAGTTAGCTATGTTAATAGAGGCTTCATCAAGTAAGTGCAAATAATATCACCATCATTTAAAATATCAACATTCATTTAGATAATATGTGCACTATACTTTACCATGAAGACAATATTAACAAGGTAACTATAGTAACCTTAGGATAGACTAGTGGTGTACTACTTTCTACCCTCCAAACCAACAGAATGCCCCCTGCTGGTGTACATGGGTGTGTGCAAACAGACCAGCAGGACAGTGCAGTGATACAACTGTATGTACACCCCAAGTTAGCTACAACAACACTGCACTTCATTCAGATTCTCAGGTAAACTGATCTGTTCTGTTCTGTTAAGGTCAAGGGGTGACCCATGTCATTGTGTTGGATGTTAGTTTTCACCTAACAGAGACAACAGTCTCACTTTCTCAAACTAAACCATTCTCCTTCAGGCCATAGATGAGATGTCATGACATCATTGCTGACAAATGACAGGCTTAGATCCACTGTTCCAAAAGGTTTTTCCTGCAATTCATTATAAATACTCTGGATATTTACAGTGATGTGGATAAAGACTTATGGCAAAATGCCCAATGCAAATCAGGGTATACCAAAATGTATTTTATTACAGCAAGTTAATTGTTCTTATTTATAACATTTCATTACAGAGAAAACCTATGTGGCAATAAAACATACATTCATGACAGTTGGTTTTTATGGACCACCTCTGATTGCAAGTGGAATAGAAATCACAGACATCTTTGATTCAGATCATTTTGATGGAGTGTAGGGTGTTTCGCCTAATGTGGAAACCATGTAGTTAACTACAACAAAACACTCAGCCTTCCAAAGGATCATTTTGAAAGATGTGTCTTGCATTGTTTGGTTTTGGAATAAATGGTGGTTATAATTACTGTGCTGTTTTTTAATGGACTAGCAGTCCATTTAAAAAGAATACCTACTTACTGAATATATACAGTAAGTATACATACTGAATAAAATACCATTAAAAAATACTGACTGGGCTCAGTGAGTCCTATTTTATACATTTGGATTTATGTTTCTTTTTTAAAGGTATAGAGCAAGCGTTATCAAACCCACAGTCCTCTACGGTCTGCTTGTCCTCCATGAGTTTCTTCTTTTTCTTTTTTATCTCCGGTTGCTCTTCCACAGTTTCTTTTCTCTCTGCTTTCTTTTTCTTTTTTGGCCGAGCAGCATCCACGGTTTCAGATGGAATAGCTTCAGTGTCTGTGTTTTCCATGCATACAGGAGTCTCCTCAGTCTTCTTGGATGACTTCTTTTTGGTAGTAGTCTCACTGTGTTGCAGATTGACACCACATATTTCTTCACTACCTCCTCTAGCCTCACAAGCTATATGACCAGCACTTTCATGCACATTTCCATTTATATTGCAGCGTTCTCCCTCTTCCACCTTCCTGTTTTTTAAATGTTTCCTCTTGGTTTTCTCTGCTGTATTCTGTTCTCTAGACATGAGGTCTTCCTCTAGAGGAATCCCTGTCAGCTCCCCAGCGTGCTCTTCTGAACGTCCCTTTTTCTTCTTCTTTTTAATCTTTACTTCCATGTCAGTCATTTCAGAGATCCCAGGTTCAACATTCTCTTCAGCCACATTCACAAGGTCACCGGAGTGATTCTTCCTCTTTTTATCCTTCTTCCCTGTGATCTTCCCCACTAGTTCATTCTCTGGTTCAGGACTCTGTGCAGCTGGCCGGGTCATGGTGGTGGTACTATTTGGTGCTGTGGAAACCTTTTGGCTCTTCTTGCCATACTTCTCCATGAACTCCTGTTCCTGCTGCTCCAGTCTGGCTAGCTTGGCGCTCATGGTTAGGCCGTGTCTAGCTCCTCTGTTGGCAACAAGAGCAGTGACAATGTTTACATTTAACCCACTAAAGTGAATGTGAAAATACATGGCCAGTTTCAAGACCTTTAACAGAGAAGCACATATTAAACCCTTCCCATATGTTCCAGATCACAATTTTAAATTCGTTGTCTATTTGACTTTCAATGGTTTCCCCTGGAAACAAACGGTGGAATAAAGTGTGCAATTTACTATTTCTTTATGTAAAAATTTCCATGGTTAGTTCCAACAAGTAAACACTAAGAAGTGATATGGCAGTTCTCTGAAGCCTACTAAATTAAATGGTGTAATTAAGCAGTAAGGCATAAGGGAGTGGCAATATATCACGGCTATGAGCTGTTCTTTTCGGCATAACACACCTCAAAGCTTTGGTATTTCGGAAATATACCACAAACCCCCAACACACAGTAGGTCCGCTCAGATGTGTTTTATTCCTTTTTATATATATTTTACATTTCCTTTCAAATTTGAAGATGTCACACTGGACTACTAGAGGTCAGGGAATATTCCTCTATTATTATCAGAGGCTAAGCAACACTGTTCCTGAGATGACAGAAAGAAGCTGCCTTCTGCACCGGAACGGTTGGGTATTGGTATGACACAGAGGCTATGCAACACTGCTGAACACATGTAAACACTGGGCCGAACACTTGACCAATTTGGTTTGACAACCCAGTACAAGAACATCCGAAAGGACAGTTTTTAGTAGGGTTGTAACAAATGGACAGCTTCCCTTAACACTGAAAACTAAAATACAGTTTCCATTAAAACAATAAATAAATCAAATTGTTGCATGTAGCTTTTTGTTGTTGTCTATTCACAGCGTCAAACGGGCACTATACTAAACACATGTTGGAGTGTCCTTGTGACACAACCACATAATACCAAAATGTAACATACGGTTCAGTTTAAAGTAAAATAATGCATGTGATTTTATTATCATATAGTACTTACTTATGAGCAGTGCGTCCTCCACAAGCCTTCATCAAGTCATCATCTGATAACCTAGTAAAAAGTTAAAGGCCAAAAACATATAACAAAGCAGCACTTGGGTAAACCAAGTCAACTTCATTTTGCATCATTAGAAATCACACAACGAACCTAATCTTTATACTGACACAACAATACTAGCCTTTCCAACCGATATTAGTTGACTGACATCTTGAGGCTTTCCTCTCTGTATGGATATGGTAGCGTGGGCAGTGAGCTTCTTACTTGGTGGAGCTAGAAAGATCCAATTTCCGGTCCTCGTCTTCAGAGCTACTGTCATCTGTACTGGAGGACTTCTGCTCCAGCCCTGCCAGGAGGGTGGCAGACTAAGAGGGAAAGACATATACAGCTGTACAGTCAATAGCACCAAGTACTGTGAGGTAGTCTCGTTACATGATCAAAGATCTTTGGCACAGCTATGGAAGTGTGTTAAAGTTCTATTGGCCCATCTGTACCTTGACAAAGGATCCATAAAGCTTTTCTCTACCCAGAGTGGCTTTCCTAGGCTTCTTGTTTGAGATCATTCCTTCTTCTTTGTCCTCCACCAATGTCTTCACCCGGACACCATTCTATAACAGACATATGGAAATATAAGCTTGTGTGTGGTACAGCGTAGTAGTGGAATATTGTGCCGGTGCTACTTAAAAAATGACCCACCTGGCCAGATTCCACTTCTAGGTTAGAAGCTGCCTTGTTGAAGACGTGGTCCCACCAATGAAAGGTGAACTGTTCCCCTTGGTGATGTCCCACCCCTCCCTTGTCACATTTGACTTTGACTTTGATAGCTTCCGATATACCATCCTCTTGCCGACCAAGACCTTTACCTGGAACAGTGAAGGGTCATATTACCTGCAGAGTAATAACATCACCTTTGGGGTATATTCACAAGCAACAATGGAAGTAGAAGTGGTGCTACATCCAATCAGCTAAAACTCAATGGCACTTTCTATGGCAGCATCTCCTCTGAGCTCAGGGTTCCCCAATTTAAGTGACCATTTGCCAAACGTTTTACTGTGGTTAAGTACTTGAACACAAATACAATCCCGTTTCCAAAACTGTTGTGAAAGACTGAAACAAAAACAGAATGCAAAGAGGTGTGAATCATTTAAACCCAATATTTAATAGAAAATAGTACAAAGACATATCAAAAGTTGAAACTGAAAAAAATCTATTGTTCCTTGAAAATATATGACCAATTTGAATTTGATGCCAGCAACATGTTTTAAAAGAGCTGGGACAGAGGCAACAAGACTAGAAAAGTTGTGTATTACAAAAAAAGAACCTGATGGAACATCTCACAACTAATTAGGTTAATAGGCAACAGGTTAGTAACATAATTGGGTATAAAAAGAGCTTCCCGGTGAGGATGAGTCTTTCAGAAGATTGGTTCACCACTCAGAAAGACTGCACGGGAAAATAGTGCAACAATTTAAAGTATTTCAAAAGAGTCTGGGGATCTCAATCTACGGAACATAATATCATTAAAAGATTCAGAGAATCCAGAAAAATCTCTGAATAAAAAGGCCAAAAAACAATATTGGATGGCCGTGATCTTCCGGCCTTCAGGCTGCAATGCATTAAAAACAGACATGATTCTGTAGAGACATCACTGCATGGGCTCAGGAACACTTCCAAAAACAACTGTCTGTGAACAGTTTGTCATTGCATCAACAAATGCAAGTTAAAACTCAACAATGCTAAAGAGAAATAAGATATAAACAAGATCCAAAAACGTTGTCACATTCTCTGCTCTTATAAGGAAAGGGACCATCCAGCTTGTTATCAGTGCACAGTTCAAAAGCTGACATCCATGATGGTATGGGGGTGCATTAGTGCACATGGCATGGGAGACTTCAACATCTGTGAAGGCAACATTAATGCTGAACAATGTATACAGGTTTTGGAGCGACGTATGCTGCCATCCAGACAACATCTTTATCAGGGAAGGCCTTGGCCTTGTTTATTTCAGCAAGGCAATGCCAAACACTTTCTGTATGTTTCACAACAGCATGGCTCCATAGTAAAAGTGTTGTGTTGCTAAACTGGCCTGCCTGCAGTCCAGACCTTTCACCCATTGAAAACATTTGGCACATTATAAAACAAAATTTAAAAAGAAGATCCCGAACTTTCAGAACCAGAGCAATTGGTCTCCTCAGTTCCCAAAAGCTTACGGAGTGTTGTTAAAAGAAGTGGGGATGCAACAGATTAATAAAAATTTCCCAGTCCCAAATTTTTTAAACAAATTGCTGGCATCAAATTCAAAAGGGTCTCTCTTTTACCAAAAACTATAACATTTCTCTCGTTCAGCATTTGATAGTCTTCGTACTATTTTCAATTAAATGTAGGGATTATTTGCACGATTGCATTCTGTTTTTAATTTGCATTTTATGCACCGTCCCAACTGTTTTTGGAAGCAGGGTTGTACAAACAATGATCGTGAGATGCTTTATCTATGCGGGATCAGCCTGTACATGGGCAGTAATAACAGATTTGATTGGAGATTACCTTGTTCCCATCCATGACGCATTAGCTGTTTCTCTGCAAAATTCAGTCCACGACTCTTTTCCTGAAAACCTTCAGCCATTTCTTTCTTTCCAATAAAAGAATAACGTGTTAGACTACCTAGCCTAGACCTTGCAATGCCTTACATGATTTCAGCTAGCACTGCTTTATTATAAACTTGAGAATATTACACTAGTTTCGAAAAGACAAAGTTTGTGTTTAGCTAGCCAGCTAACTAGGTAGTTTTCAGGAACATTGCAATGCACTACCGTAACTGTGCTAGCAATAATATTACAATATTTTGGCAATACAATCATAGTGACAACACAGTTAAAGTACTTATTTTACCTCTTGTATGATTACTTAAGCAGTTCCAAAGGGAATACTACGTTTCAGAATATCTACGGGAGACCCCAGGACACATGCGGCAATTTCAGTAAGCTGACATGACAGCGGAAGTGGCTTCACTTGAGATGTCACCTGATGAGTGTTCAACGTTAAAGATGTATGATTTAACGGGTTTTTAAAAGCGTTGATAAATAGTTTAAATACAGTAAACCTACGCTAAAAATATACTGTTTCCCCCGTGTTAACCTGCCCTAAAAGGCAATAGCAATAACATTGTCGATGACGTGGCAAGAAACCATTGGTTGATTCATAAGACGGTTGAGCAGAGGAACGTGACCATAGAACGTGACCTTAAACTGCAGTAAGGTAAACGTTCCCACTGTTTTAAGCATAGACTGTATAAATAAGGTTTTAAGTGAAAAACTAATCAAAACAGGACTGAGCGCAGGAACGTGCCTTTAGATTGATTCAAAGTCATTTAGAGAATATAAATTGTTATTCAATCAATCAAACACATTTATTTATAAAGCCCTTTTTACAACAGCAGTTGTCACAAAGTGCTTTTACAAAAATACCCGGCCTTAAACCCCAAGGAGCAAACAACAGTAGTGTTGAATTTTAGTGGCTAAGAAAAACTCCCTAAAAAGGCCCAAATTTAGGAAGAAACCTAGAGAGGACCCAGGCTCAGAGGGGTGACCAATTACTTCAATTGTCAGGCCATACTTACATGTCAAACTGAAGAAAGTGTATTGGCATTCCAAAAACAACCCGTAACCAAAATTGCCATACTTTGAAACTGCACACAACAAATTATTTTCATTAGGATCCCCATTGCAGCCCTAGGAACTATTTGTGTGCAGAACTACAATAAAATACACAAAAGAAGATAGTACTGTTCACCCCACAGCCTCTGTGCTGTACATAGGGACAGAAAAGAGACCTCTGGTGGCATGTCTAGAGTGGTATTTATGAATCCCATGTGTTAACTGCCAGAATCAAGACCAATAGCGATGAAGATAAGGGGGACATTTAAGTGCCCATTTTCTTTTCACTGCATTCAAAATCAAGTTTCAAGGTTTATTTGTCAAATGCACCGAACAACACAGCGACATTGACATGACATTCTTGTGACATTGAGCCAAACAACTACACAGTGAGAGTTAAGAAGAAGAATATATAAGTAAAAATATAGCCAGACAAAACCAATAAAATAAAGCAAAACTATACATAACACTGTACACTAGCAGCAGTTTAAAAAAGAGTATTGTAAACTAGCAGCAATGTGGGTAGTATTATTGAGCATTATACACCAATCAGTCGTAACATTATGACAACCTGCCTAATATTGTGACCCGTTGAGGCATGGACTTCACTAGACCTCTGAAGTTGTGCTGTGGTATGTGGCACCAAGATGTTAGCAGCAGATCCTTTAAGTCCTGTAAGTTGCGAGGTGGGGCCTCCATGGATCGGACCTGTTTGTCCAGCACATCCCACAGATGCTCAATTGGATTGAGATCTGTGGAATCTGGAGGCCAAGTCAACACCTTGAACACGTTGTTATGTTCCTCAAACCATTCCTGAACCATTTTTGTATTGTGTCAGGGCGCATTATCCTGCTGATCCCAGCCAATGCCATCAGGGAATACCGTTGCTCAGGTAGGTGAGACGTGTCAAAGTAACATCCACATGAATGGCAGGACCCAAGGTTTCCCAGCAGAACATTGCCCAAAATATCACACTGCCTCCGCCGGCTTGCCTCCTTCCCATAGTGCATCCTGGTGCCATGTGTTCTCCAGGTAAGTGACGCAGACGCACCCGGCCATCCAAGTGATGTAAAAGAAAACATGATTCATCAGACCAGACCACCTTCTTCCATTGCTCTGTAGTGCCCATTGTAGGGTGCTTTCGGCAGTGGACAGGGGTCAGCATGGGCACCCTGACTGGTCTGCAGCTACACAGCCCCGTACGCAACAAACTGTGATGCACTATGTGTTCTGACACGTTTCTATCAGTACCTTTTTCAGCAATTTGAGCCACAGTAGCTCGTCTGTTGGATCGGACCACACGGGCCACCCTTCACTCCCGTCGTGCATCAATGAGTCGCCCATAACCCTGTTGCCAGTTCACTGCTTTTCCTTCCTCGGACCAGATTTGATAGGTACTGACCTCTGCAGACCAGGAACACCCCACATGGGTTAAAGTTTTGGAGATGCTCTGACCCAGTCGTCTAGCCATCACAATTTGGCCCTTGTCCAAGTTGTTCAGAACCTTACGCTTGCCCAATATTCTTCTAACACATCAGCTTTGAGGCCAGAATGTTCACATGCTGCCTAATATATCCCACCCACTGACAGGTGCCATGATACTTCACCAGTCAGTGGTTATAATGTTATGGCTGATCAGTGTAGATATGGCAAGTACGGCAGTAATATACATAACAATGTAAACTAGCAGCAATTTGGTAACATAATTGAATATTATAGATACATATGAGAGTAATAAACTTATAAATGGTGGTACAGTACACCACAACTAGGTAGTGCGAAAGAAGAGGAAAAATACATACACAGCAAAAATATAGCAAGAAGTAATAATATACATAACACTGTACACTAGCAGCAATATTGGTAATGGTATTGAAATTATAGATATGGCAAGTCTGGCAGTAATATACATAATGCAAACTGGCAGCAGTTTCTGAAAGAGTAGGATGAAGGAGTATGAACAGTATGGTAGAAGTATTGAGTATTATACTGTAGATACATATGAGTGTAAGGGAATATTCTAATGCCCATATAGGTGTACCTGAAAGGACATCAGAGCATCTGGAATGTTTGTGTGTGATCAGTATGATCATGGATCAGTGTTGCTGGTTTAGGAGCCTTATGGCCTGAGGGAAACTTTCCAACATACCCAGTTTTTGGATCTTTTTTTTTACTCATGCTTGCTGTTCATTCATAATTACTGTCACCATATTTTATTGCAGTCTTGTAATACTTTAAAGCTGCTCCTTGCCACATCTTTTCTTTTCCACCAGGGGTCATTATTAGACAGAGAGAAAGAGACTGGGCGAGTTACAGAGAGAGTGTGACAGTCAGGGTCATCCTGTTTTGTATGTATTTATTCTGCAGGTCATTAAGTTCACTTGATTTTCATCCCCAGGCTCCATTACTACTGCAGACAGACTGTGCTCAAGAGCACCCTGGATGGTCACTCAAGTCTCGCTGACAGGAAACCATGGTATTTTTTTATGTGGGCACATAGTTTCCTCACAACAAGGATGTGTGCACTTTAAGCCACCATGCAGTGCTGTTTATCTTTGGGAACACTTGGCGTCAAGGAAGAAAAAAACGTCCTGAAGTTTGAAGTTATCATCACCAGCCTACTGTTCCCCAGGAAACCCTTCTTCCTCACAGTCCTCATAAACTAACAGGCTCACTGTTATCACAGTTGCAAAATACTATTGTCATCCCAAAATACCCCAGTATTAAAGCTTGTGTGTGTCTGGTCAGGTTCAACATCCCAGTCCTGAAACGCAATGACTTTACTTGGGGAAACCCCCAGAGAAAGAAAGATGGGGTGACTTCATTTCTTTGTTTTGTATAGTGGTTAAATAATTATGTAGAAATGCTTGTCACAGATGCACTAGGCCAGTTCTCTTAGGGGTCAAAGTTTTGCACTTGATGCCTAATGTAACTTGCAATGAGTCGTTCTATTTTCCATACCAATATGAAAACATAGTGTATAGCATAGTATTTACAATAGCATTTTTGCTGTAATGTGTTTACTGTAATGATTTGCTTTTTTGTGGACATAACTGTAACATACTTTACCATACAACCTTTGATTGTAGCATAATTAATGTTTTATTTTAGTTTAAATAACTACAGTATAATATACTAACTGCAGTTTCCTTTCTTCAAATATTGCTTTTAGGTTTCCCAAACCTGTTGAACAGTAGGACTGGAGCCTTAACAAATTCTTCAGATTTCTGGTCTTTTTATCACCTGTAAGGAACACAAAATAGTCTATATTTAGCATGCAGGTTGCATCAGATAGCACAATTAGGGATATGGGATATTGGAATGGGTGGAGCATATCAATAAAGCACTGTATCACTATAGATACATACAGGTATTATATAAAAAACGAAACATACATTTTAAGTGCTGTGCGACAATATAAACAAAAGCGTAAATACAGTAAAACAGTTCAGAGAATAGTAAAGACAATATTCTAAGTGACATCATTGATGAGTGGTTAAACAGACTAAGTGACATCATTGATGAGTGGTTAAACAGACTAGTATAAGTGAGCGTCTGACAACAATGTGTATGTTTGAGTGGGGAGTGCAATGATAATCATATACCACAGTATAGAAAAGGGCTACACATCGACACACACAGTATAGACAAAACGTTCCTGTGAGCGTATGGTTCATCCCCTCTTCATCCACAAAGGGCCACGCAAAGGACCCTCCCCCGATGGCTGCGACAGAAATGCCCTGAAGTTGTAAAGTTATGCTCTTCTGTCTTCCAAGACTTGGAAGTAAATTTCAAAGCGGGAAATTAATCATATTTTGAGTCAGACCGACTTCGCGATTGTTTGTTGTTTATACTAACGCTGGTGGAATAACACATGCTTTTCACTCAGGTAAGTAAGAGGCTCCTGCCACCATCTGCGTTAACAACAGTCTCCATTATACAACCAAGGTTATGAATGTATGTTAGTAGGCAGGTCACGCTAACGGTATAGCTTTTTTAAGTAGACGCTCAAACTTCGACTTGCTCTTTTCATAGTTATTTTAAAATCCTGCATCTAAAGTACAGGCATGCCTAGCCTACCATAGAATCGATTATTGTGGATAGAAAATTGCACTTGGTTATACTTTACATTTGTATACGGAATGTCTATAGAAATGTATTGTAGGAAACAGTGAGTCTATTTTAAGTATATTGATAATGGCGTAGATTCTAATAAATGACCGAGCCTAATACAGGACAACGTGTATAGCCTAATACATCAGTTTGGAAGATGGGTGACTGTAAATGACAGTTGATTTTACAAGTAGTTGTCCGAGTTTCTAAGGTACAGTAATACCAAACTACAGGCATGCACAACGAAATTATACCTTTTTCATTCTTATCGCATCAATTCAGGCACTTTATCAGAATAATATTTTTGGTTCATATTGCCCAGCTGTATGGTTTCGTGTGATGGATGTTTTTTGTGCATAGTAATAACATCTTTCTAACACTGAATCAATCTATTTTTTTTTTTGCTAGAAGGATTAGCCAATACCGTTTTGCATGTAATTTTGTATGGCGTACGGTTTAAGTTGTTTGAAAGATCCAGGTAGGCACCACAACCCGGCCCTCTTGTGAAATCAGAGACAATCCAGCAAGAAGTGCCACATCATTAAGGCACCAACATGTAAACGTCAATTACTTGTTTTTTTATATTTATCTTTATTGCAGCTCTGTTTATTTTCCTTCGCATTAATGTCGTTTTTGTAGTGATCAAGACAATAGGTTCATTCATTTTACTGTATATTTAATTATCTATAGGGAGATCCCCCTATTTACGAATCTGCTATAGATCAGTGTTAGTCAACTATTTAGACTTCACTGGTGTGTTACATAATGAAATAACACAATATTTGTACATGATAGAACACTACTTAAAAAAAAAACTAGAATAATTTAATATCATGATTAGATTACACTGAGACACAATAACATAATGTTTCTTATTTCCTTTGTGGGAATACTTGGGAACAGATTTTCTACATTGAACATTGTTTATTGCTTTTATTATTTTACAGTCATTTTGGGGAAAAATAAGAAAATGCATATATTTTATAAAATTTTTGAACAAGTAAATTTTTATTAAAAACTTTGATGGGCCAAAGCAAATCCCACTCAGGCCGGCTGTGCCTTAAGGACACCGATAATGTTAAAGGTTAACTTTAATGATAAATCAGTAGTTAAGTCATGCATGGACTAGGACACTCATCTATGACTTCCTGACTGGTCTATTGACTACTAAGACAGCTCTAGTATAAAACTGCTGTGCCGCTATCTATTATAATAGACATAAATGTGATATTCTGGCCCCATGACCTCCATTGGAGACTGTAGAGCATTGCATGTCAATGGGAGTGGCTCATTGTTATTTCCTTATGGCAAACAACCAGCCCCTGCGTCTGTTGTATTTTCATTTGTTTCTAAATATTTGTATTCTTAATTGGCTTTTAGGCCTACATTGCCCAGCAGAAAGGAATAGCCTTCTTGGTAAAAGCTAAAAACAGCTGGTGCATTTTCTACTTTGTGCACCCATTCCTAGCCAGGATAACAGCACCAAGTCATCTCCTATAACTGTTGATGAGATGTGCGGATACACAGGATCGTAGACCCTTCATCCATGCAGAATCCCTCCAGACTCTTCAGAGTCCTTGGTCCGGGCTGGTGAAATCTACCCTTCAGCTCAACCCACAGGTTTTCACTGGGGTTCAGGTCAGGGTACGGTATGATACTCAAAAGCAGTTAAACTGCTTATTAATGTCTAGGAATTCCCAGTCTTGTAAGCATGTTGGAAAAGCTGTTATTCAGCGTAATTTCTTTGTGAGATTTTGTCCGTTTCTGCAAGATTCACTGTGTGTTGGGGCAAAATAAACTTGTGTCCTCTTCCAGGCAGGTTCAGCACTGCTCCAATTGGTTTAATCTTCTTAATTATTTCCCTAATAGCAGAGATGGGTTTTTGGGGAATCTCCAGTGCCTAATTTATGAAGGTCATCAACCTTTTGTCTTATTTCATTTGTGGGTTCTCTGGCCTTACACTGACCTTAACTTGTCATTTACTGGACTTATCCTGAGCCACTTATAGGAGTGTATACATACAGGTTGACAGATAAATAATTGAAATGTGTGTTTCCTCATTTTTATGCCCCAGTGAAACAGGAAGACATGGATGACCAATTAAGAGTTCCTGATGATTCAGATGAACAAGAACAATTAAATATCAATAAGCAAGTACTTTTAGGCGATTTGGTTCATAAGAATGTGCCAATAATAGTTATGGAGAAAAATATTTGTTTCTTGATTACATATTTGTTTTCACTATAAAGCATTTTACCTAAATTACAATTTAGATTTCTCTCACATTTTACAGTGTAAGATCAAACAACAATTACATTTTACGTAGCTTTTTTTGTTCAACTTTACAAAGGGGGCTAATTATTCTGAAGGTCACTGTATGTTGTGGCCAGGCAAGATTCATGACTAATGGCAAAAAAATTTAGAGATGAACCGACTGTCCCTGTGTGACACATTGTGACAAGGCCTTAGTGACTGAGTCAACTTCCGTCATGTCCATGTGTGGACTATCAATTTAAAAACATACAGTAGGAACCAGAAAATGGATGATGAGTCATTTGGGGAATCTGACAAACCCTGCTGTTTAATATCTGTCTGACACATAGTGTTTCCATTAAGCTTATTATGTATTTCTACCAAAGAAAATGTATGTGTGCCTTTACTGAATCCCACTGAGCTACTTGAAACCGGTTGGTACTTGATAAGAGGGTTGATAACCTGACTACATAATTTGATCAGGATGCAAAACTCCTTCAGTCCATTATCTATAAAGGGAGGCTTTTGGTAGGTGCATAAAAACACTTTAACACTCAACACCTGAAGTTGACAGATCTGACATGTGATTTACACAGTACAGCGCTGTCACATGAACTTGACAACCCTGCTCTGCATGGTCCTCCTTAATTTACACCTGGATCCTTTCTCTGTCTGGTGGTCTACAGACTGTTACTTCCATCAGTACTGTTGATCTACATACAGATTGTTACTGCATCAGTCCTGATCTTCTACCGACTGTTACTGCCATTAGTGCTGTATGCACATTTTGGGATCACTTTTCTGTCTGTGGTCCAACTACAGATTCCTCCCATCCAGCTGGAGGTGATCTATTGCTTTCCTCTGTGTCTGGCCTCCTACAACCATCTGTTTCTCCATCTAAGAGGTGAAGTCCTGTATCAAGGTCTGGTGAGCCATTTTGGCTTGGGATTACACTGGACAGAGACACTAGAGCACACATAGAAATAGAGTGAGTAGAGATGTGCAAAATGGATGTAGATACATCATCTATTTGCTCTTCTGATTTTCCAAATGGCAGAAAGCCTCTGTTTAGAAAGGTTTATTGTAACGCCACGTGGAGTCACATGGGGTCTGTTTGGAGGCCAAGGCTTTCAGGACAGGTTTATACCAGGCCACACACCATTTGTGTGTTGTTAAATCATAGATGTGGATCTTTCCCTGTGTTTCATCCAGGCATGTCACTATATCGACACACAACTATGTTTGGAATAGAAATTCAAGCCAGCTGAGTTTCATCCTGCGGCCCACTGGTGGCTTTGTGTTCTGAAACTAAGCAGGGCCTGGTTTCCTGATAACGTGGCACTTACGACGGTTTAACGATACACGTAACCTTAAGATGGACTTTGTTACAATGGACTTACGCCTGTTGCCCAAACCATCACGTACGTCGCTCTTTATGAAGTTCATCGTAAGTGCTACGTTACGGACTTTTGGAATGGAATTAGGCCATGTTTGAGGTTTGGAATGGAATTAGGCCATGAATTGGTTTTCAAATATAGCCTGTTGCATTTCGATAGAGCTTGATTAGGGCAATGTTACAGCAATCAACACATGATTGGTTAACTGGGAATATAAAGCTTATTAAATCCATTATAATTGCTGGAAATAAAAACTCTGTCAGGAGTTTTGGGCCCCATGACAAAAAATCTAATTGGGCCCCCTCTGCGCAGCTGTTACATATTTTTTGGGGGCCCTGTCAGTCATGGGCCCTTGGAATTGTCCTAACTTTTCACCCCTATTCAGCGCCCCTGGGCACCAGCACCGATCCATCAAAGACCGTAGCCTACAATGTGGCATTTCAGACTCGTGGGCTTTAATTTTGATTATGTTTTCTTTATCCTCAATTGACAATTGCATTCAATTATATATTCACATCCACTCGTGCATGTATTATATACTTTGTCTAAATAAATTGGTCTAAATGAAAACTGTTTTGATAATGTTTCTATTGCCTTAATATTAACAGTTTGCGATCACTCCTCGCATATCGAGGGAGGCGCTATTTCACAAAAACAGTGAAACGTCTGTTACGATTGACTAAGGAGTGGTCCGGAGCTCTCGTTAATTAATGAGCGATGTTATGTGTCACTTGCGATGCTTTCGGGAAACGCACTGATAAAATAACGAGTCATGTACGTTCATCTTACGATCATCTTAGTGCTTTGGGAAAACGGGCCCAGGTCAGTGATGGTTGGCGCCTGATCGGGAGACCAGATGTTGCTGGACGTGGTGTTGGTGGCACTCTTCCCTCTGGTCTGAAGTTCAAATCCCAGCATTGTCTGTAGAGGGCTGTGACCTCTCTTCAATCGGTCCTCCTAACATCATGGCCATCTTAACACCACTATCTTCCAATTGACTCATTAACCGTCTTTCCTCTCCGTAGAACAAAATGACGGCCTGCTGTTGATCTGATGCAGAGATTTAGGACACACCAGTGCCATGCAGCTTCGAGGTCACTCATTTTTAGGAACCTAAACGGGGGTCGAATTGAGGGAAGAAAAAAACAGTAGAAAAAGTGAATATGAAATGAAGATATGTGGCCATTAGACAGGTGGTATATTCCTAGGACATGCTCATTCTAACCCCAATCAGATGGTATATTCCTAGGACATGCTCATTCTAACCCCAATCAGATGGTATATTCCTAGGACATGCTTATTCTAACCCCAATCAGATGGTATATTCCTAGGACATGCTTATTCTAACCCCAATCAGATGGTATATTCCTAGGACATGCTTATTCTAACCCCAATCAGATGGTATATTCCTAGGACATGCTCATTCTAACCCCAATCAGATGGTATATTCCTAGGACATGCTTATTCTAACCCCAATCAGATGGTATATTCCTAGGACATGCTTATTCTAACCCAAATCAGATGGTATATTCCTAGGACATGCTTATTCTAACCCCAATCAGATGGTATATTCCTAGGACATGCTTATTCTAACCCCAATCAGATGGTATATTCCTAGGACATGCTTATTCTAACCCCAATCAGATGGTATATTCCTAGGACATGCTTATTCTAACCTCCATCAGACGGTATATTCCTAGGACATGCTTATTTTAACCTCCATCTGATGGTATATTCCCAGGACACGATTATTCTAACCCCATCAGATGGTATATTCCCAGGAAATGCTTATTCTAACCCCCATCAGATGCTATTTTCATAGGACATGCTTATTCTAACCCCCATGAGGTGGTATATTCCTAGGAAATGCTTATTCTAACCCCCATCAGGTGGTATATTATTAGGACATGCTTATTCTAACCCCCATCAGGTGGTATATTATTAGGACATGCTTATTCTAACCCCCATCAGGTGGTATATTCCTAGGACATGCTTATTCTAACCCCAATCTGCCCTGCAGCCTTGCAGACAATCTGGATACAGCTGCAGCCCTGGACAGCGTGGTTTTGGCCGCTTTCTCTTCTGTTTGTTCACTATTACTGTGAAAAATTGACAGTTGCCATAATGCCCTGATTCAAATCAGCCTTCAGTTGAGGTTTGGAAAAAGGTTTGCTTAGGAGGTGACTAGAAGGGGCTAATGGAGTAACCACAGTATATTTGTATTTTGGTGTCTTCGGAGCTGCTTGTGTTGTTGGTTGATTGGGTGGGTGGTGTTTGGTTGGGAGGTTGGTAATGTTGAGGGATGGTAGAGACGTGTAATTAAGATTTGGGGGTCTGTTCTGGTGCCTCTGGTTTCATGCGGTTTCTATGCAGGAAGGCTATAACAAACAGAAACCTGATCTGTAGTGGGGACGACGTTCAGCCCCATTAAAACGTCCCATGGCTTCAGTAGGCTGTCTTGCTTTTCAGTGTCTCTGTGGTATAATGGTTATGTTTTCTACTGCTGTTGCTTTGAGCAGCTGGTGTTAGGTCATTCATGTAAATGAAGCAAAGGCCTTTTATTTTCTCAACTTTTGGACCCTACATCATATTTACCATTTAATGTGAATACTGCATGTGAATAACTAATAAATGTCTGTTATGTCATGCTTGGCAACCCATTGAAATTGGTGGAGTCCCACTATGTTTTTCCTAGTTCCCAACCCAGTGCCAACCCAGTCCACCAGCTGTGTGGAGCAGTGACCCTGTGGACCATCAGTCATGCTCTTTATGAGATCCCTCCTCTCACAAACATTTCCATCATTCAGGTCAGGTACTAAAGAGGAGATTTAGTCACAGAGTGCGAAGGCTGAGTCCCTTGTCAACATCCCCATTATTCAAAACACCATACCAGTCTGGAGTCTGGAAAAAGCATATATATCGTACATACTGTAATGGAGAATCCTGCATGTTAGAATCCTAATGGATTTGCTGTCTAAAATCTGTCTTCAGCAATGCCGGTATGGGTGTAGTGGTTTTGATAGAGGAGCTTTTTTTCTTTTCACCCATCCGAATTCCCACCTCAGTTGTATTTACTTGAGGAAGGGAAGGATGGCAGGAAGACCTGGGTTCACAGGAAATATGTTTCCTATCTACTTCCTATTGTTGTCCAAGCTCTGTCTCTTTGAGCTCCACTGCGATTGAAAGAGGGAAGGAGCTTGGAGAATGTGGATTTACTTCTGCAGGTTTGGGAAACTAGATTGTTTTCTGCACTGTCAAATGTAAAACATTTTGTTTAGTTTTTGCATCATGGCAGGGAAACAGGGCAGAGCAAACCAGTTTCTAAAGGTTGATTATCCCCTCTGTTTAATGAGACATGCTCAGGAGTTAGTCAGTGTTGGTTGGATAGTTGAATGACAGTTGAATGACAGTTGAATGACCGTAACCCCCCAAACCTAACCCATATTATATAATGGAGATTTCTGTATCACATTTGAAGGGTGCATTTGGAGCAGTAAGTGCCAACAAAGTGTTTATAGCATGCTAACTACAAGGAAATGCTACCTACATACATTTTCTATTTAGCATATTTTCTTTTAAGTGCAACACGATGATACTCTCATCTCTACCATTTGGTTTCTGTTATGCACACAAAAAAGTGTTCCATTTGTTTGCATTTTCTCTAAGTGGTTGAGGTCATTCCCAAAGAGGAAGACATGCACCTGGCCTCTCTCCTTCCTCCTCTGCCCACATGTTATTTGCCCAGGACGTCCTGCGTGATGGTGGTGGGGTGTATCTGGCCCTGGTCTCCAGTTGCCCCCTGCTTTCCTGTTGTTTTGAGCACACATGAAGGTGTCACACTATAACCTCTGCTGTGACAGCATTATTTTTACCATATGACTACGCTTGGCAAGCATAACCTGCACATTTTCCTCTTGCCTTTTACAGACTCTACTGTATTATGTTGTGGAACTAACTAACTAATGAAGTGGAAAATGTTGTCCTGCCAGGTATAGGTCAACAGAGGCCTGCAGCTGTGAAGAGCGAAGTTGTGAAGATAAAGCACAGAAACCATTTTGAGGGTTCACCTTCAGGGTAGCACATGACACGTGGCCCAAGTTCTAAAGTTAAAAAAAAATACAAAAAAAAAACTTCCAGATGCTCAGAATGAGCCCCATCTGGAGAGTTAGATTTTTAGTTTCTGTAAAGAAAAGGCTGCAATGAAATAATTACAATAATATGGAGCAGATTTCCGTCTCTCCCCCCAAAAGGATTTGCACCATAGTCCAGAGGCAGGCCAGTAAATCAGTTGGGTTTAACTAAGAGGAATTTACTGGCCCAGATTGGACTTCCTGGAAAACCACAGAACTAGTAGAGAAAGAGACAAATACCTACTAGTCAGTCTCCTTCTTAGTTATACTACTGGCTACTATGAAACTGAGTTATACCATCTCACTGAGTTGCTAGCATGTCACTGTGCCCTCTACAAGTCCAGTCATCTAGTAATAAGCAGACCGGGAGATGCTTTTAAATGCTTGTCTGCCTGCACGTGTGTCCCTCTGCATTGTGCCTAATGACCTGAACCCATAACCTGCAGGCCATTTTCATTTAGGGGCTGAGCTTCAAACAGGAAATTAAGCCTGTTCACGTAAATGAAAAGACGTAGAAACAGTTTCTCCAACACCTACCCAAATGGGTTCCATCTTGACCGTCTCTCACAGGCTGCAAATAAACTTACCAGTCGGTCACATTAGAGGTGGCCTCTGGGTTGAAAGCAGGTGCGGAATGTACAATAGTCTGTTATCGCAAATGGCTCCCAGTTTCAAGGAGTCTCTTTACATCCTGTGAGATACTGAGATTTAACCATGTGTCACTGAAAAGGACACTGTGTCAGATACGCAACCATTGGTCGATAAAGGGTTCATTGAATGAATGTACATGCTACATTTAATGTGGAAGAACTGCATTTTTATTGAATCCTTGAGGTATCTAGTTTTTTGGAATATTTGAATTGCAACGAAACCCATCATGAATGACCTTGCCTGGTGAACCAAAATGAGGTTGTCCTGTAACATCCAAATCTGGGTTACTGTAACCGACTGGGGCCTGTGAGTCCTGCTGAGACGTTAGCCTTACTGCTAGTCAATGTAGAAGGGGTTTCAGCTATACCCACTGGAGAGGGGACTCCAGTACTGTGCTCTCCGGACTGGATTCAGCCAAGAGACATGACATAGTGGCTGGTTACGTAAGTGTGGAGAAGGGCGAGTTTGGCCTCCATGAAGTCACCGTCTCTCGGTGTACACATCCATGTTTTCTGAAGCCCAGTCCTTGTTTTCAGGCCACATCAGCATTTCCTTATGGTGGCCTTTATTCAGCTGCACTGCTGCATTACAAACAATGATCCATTGGGTTTTGATTGAAAGGCAGCAATGCTGAGGAAGTATGTAAGATATAGGCAGAGACTGTTATTGGATTAGCCATTAGTTGTACTGTCAGAGTGCACAGGGCATGTGGACTTTCAGTCTGGACGTGAAGGCATGGCTTTTTGCTACTTTTCATGAGATGGTGGATTTTATATATTGTGACAGAAGTCAGGGCCTACATTACACATCATTACTGTCTTTTTGTCATTTATCTTAAGAAATAAGTTGAACTAGTTGCCAGTTGATTAATATTTTATGAGTTGTTAATAAACAGATAGTTGTTGTTTTACTTTTGTGATATTTTTCTCAAATGCCAACTCTGGGAAACAACACTAAAATAAACAACAATAAACGGTTTAACTGATCAGTGTTCATAAGGAGAGGGATGTGAAGAGATATAACTTGTTGATGTGACATAAGGAGTCGGATGTGTAGAGAAATTACTGTTGTTTGATGTGACAAGAAGAGGGATGTGTAGATAAATTACTGATGTCTGATGTGGCATAAGGAGAGAGATATGTAGAGATATGACTGGTATTTGATGTGATGTAAAGACAAGGCATGTGTAGAAATATGACTGGTGTTTGATGTGACATAAGGAAAGTGATGTGTAGAGATATGACTGGTGTTTGATGTGACATAAGGAAAGTGATGTGCAGAGATATGACTGGTGTTTGATGTGACATAAGGAGAGGGATGTGTAAAGATATGACTGGTGTTTGATGTGACATAAGGAGAGGGATGTGTAAAGATATGACTGGTGTATGATGTGACATAAGGAGAGGGATGTGTAGAGATATGACTGGTGTTTTATGTGACATAAGGAGAGGGATATGTAGAGATATGACTGGTGTATGATGTGACATAAGGAGAGGGATGTGTAGAGATATGACTGGTGTTTGATGTGAAATAAGGAGAGGGATGTGTAGAGATATGACTGGTGTTTTATGTGACATAAGGAGAGGGATGTGTAGAGATATGACTGGTGTTTGATGTGAAATAAGGAGAGGGATGTGTAGAGATACGCCTCTCATACGACTTACAGGCTCATTGTTTTCGTTGCACCAAGGTGTTTTCTTTCATTCAATGACTTGGAAGAGCGTCATAGCATGTGTGAGATGAGTAAAGGGCAAGTATAAGATCCCAGGATTGTAGGATTTCATGGCAGGAAGAGGAAAGGGCAGTTCTGAACAAACAAGCTACTGATAATGTTTCATACTGCAACACCAGAGCAATCAAAATTCCTTGTTATTGGTGTCATGAACATCAGGATGTCTAGAGACATAACAAAAATTATTAGATATTTAGGAACGATGTAGTCGTTCCTGAATTTGCATTGTGTCATTAAATGTCAGGTTGCAGGTTATTTTTGGAGAATAATTATGTTAAATTAATCAGGTTAACAGGTCAGGATTGGATTGTGAATGGGGTTATAACTTTAGAGGACTGTTCTGTTATACTAACTGTCCTGAACAACTTGGCTCCACACTGGATGTCCACTCACCGTACATTCACATGGCTTAGAATAATACCACCTGATTATATGGTCATTGCATGTGCAGTGAGTCCTGAGCTGTTACTGGAGACTTCTCCAGATAATGTCAATGTTGAGGTCTTTTTATGTGTGCATTTACAATACAAGCCTGTGTTTTTTTGGTTTTGGTTTGTAGAAAACCTTTTAATTTTTTACAAGTCTGTGCGTCTCTGAACACATTTTGATCCACAGGACATTACAGCACATATAATTACAGCTCTGTATGGTCATGTTCCTCCAAACCTCAGTCAGGGCCTCCATTTTGGGTACTCCACCATTTCATAGACTTATCATTGCGTAAAAAAGACTATTGAGACAGTGAACTGTACTTTTTTAAATCAGAGCTATGTGTCCTTGTTGGGTGTGTTGTACGTACACGTGTTTGTTCTGGCTTGGAGTACTCCTGAGTGTTTTGTGTTTGTTTGTGAAGACCTCTACACTTTCCCTGACCAATGAAACCACAGCCACTCTGCCTGCGGTTATGCTGTAGTGTGTGGAGGCAGTTTACACTGGCTGGCCATCTGCACACGAGAACACACAACCCCTAGTGTGGCACACTGCCATAGAGATGGACTCCACTTGGCCAAACTCCCAAAATAACAAGAGAAAATGTGTCAGCGCAACACTTTTCAGTTGGCCTGGAATTCATAAGTATCTTATCACATCTATAAATTTGGTGGAAATGGCCACTCATGAAAAAGCTTCAAGTGTTAGCCTAACAACACCATAAGGCATTCCATTGATGATTGCTCAGCTCTCAGCCCAGCTTATGTCCCAAAGGCCCAAATAAACAGCATTACCATGCTAACCTTATCATCCCTACCTCTGTTACCCATTTCAGGCTGTTCAGTGTCGTTGTAACAACAGCGTCTATACGCTGGAATCACATGACTAACATTACAGAAATCACAGAGTCACAGAGTCCAACACAAACACCCTATCTTCAGTTTATCAGACTGCTAAAACAGCTCTGTAAGAGGAGAGGAAAATATGTGGCCATCACATAGAACTCCAAACATCTGAAACAGTCTTGTTTTTCTGCTCACTTTGATCTTAAAGGTGTAGCTAGCAAGAATGTTGATTTCCACTGGGACCAAACGTCCCTGACAGAGTAATGGGGAGTTGTGGACACATCCTGTTATGTTGTGTCTGACTACAGCTCCAGGGCCTCAGTATGTAGGGCAGAAGAAGGATTATGGAAGAATGACAGAGTTTTATTTGTTGTTGTTTTTTCACAACATCTACTCTGATTTAACCAGGAACAAGGATTAATTCTCCCTCCTGGTAACTAAATAAGGGCTGCCAGATCTGAAACATCTTCAACTTGACTGTAAAAGGAAGACAACCGTTAAAGGTGACTGTTTTTATTTCAGGTCAAAGGTCAAACTTCAGGACCTCAGAGTTAATTTGCAAAACAGGAGACAGCACACCCTGCTGTCTCTGAGCTCACTCAGCAAAATGTAACCTTCTGAGAAGTAGCTCCCAAAAGGAGGAACCCCTCCCTTGGCTTCCTAGAGCCTCCTGTTGTTACATTAATCCCAACGGCATTTGAGCTGTGAAGACTTTCCACCCACAACGTTTCAGATTGATGTGGTCGTTGTGGTCATGTGGTTCGATGCCACCCTAATGTATGACGCCTCATTGTAAATACAACAAAATGTGTCACGTTCAAGAAACAATTACATTTTTAATGAGTTAACTTGAGAAATGGACCAACGGACCAGTTATGTGTCACATACATTTGTGGTTTATGATTTCTGAAAGTAAGGATTGTAAAGATGGGGTGTGTGTGTGTAGTTGTTCATTCATTCTCCATCCTGCCAGTATGTGGCTGATGGTGTTTCGGCCACCAGCCCCCATCGCAGCGACTGGGGAGTCTGTGCCAGCCTACTTGTGGTGGAACAGCTGAATCCCGCAAGCTCCCAAGAGACAGAACCCCAGATGCAAAGAATTATGGTTTTAATAAACAATTTACCGTAACTGTGTTTTAATGGAGGGGAGAAGGGGGCGGAGCAAATGTTGCGGAGTGACACAGCAAGGTTTTTATTGCATGAAAGTGTATATCACTCCCAGCCTTTTTGCAATTTTATGGATTGGTTAGTCTTAAAGTGTATATATAATGGCACAAACTCTATAGCCTAAAAATGTCATATTATTTTCTGAATAGGCCCTATTGATATCACAAATCATGAGAATTGACAGAATGATTTGGCTAAATGATAAGCATAGAAAATAATTTTACGGATTGTTTTTTAAATATATAGTACCACTAAAAAGTACTTCTCATTCAAAGGTTTTTCTTTATTTTGACAATTTTTGACATTGTATAATGATAGTGAAGACATCAAAACTATGAAATAACACATATGGAATCATGCCGTTACCAAAATAAGGTTAAACGAATCAAAAGTCATGCACTACTGTACAAAAATGTGGGGTCACTAAATGTTCTTGTTTTCAAAGTCAATAAAAAGAAATCTGTTTGTATAACTTCATATTGATCAGAAATACAGTGTACACATTGTTAATGTTGTACATGACCATTGTAGCTGGAAATATATCAATTGGTTTAGGCCCATTATCAGCAACCATCAGTCCTATGTTCTAATGGCAAGTTGTGTTTGCTAATCCAAGTTTATCATTTTAAAAGGCTAACTGATCATTAGAAAACCCTTTTGCAATTATGATAGCACAGCTGAAAACTGTTGTGCTAACTAAATAAGCAACAAAACTGTCCTTCTTTAGACCAGTTGAGTATGTGGAGCATCAGCAGTTGTGGGTTTGATTACAGGCTCAAAATCGTCAGAAACAAACTTTCTTCTGAAACTCATCAGCCTATGCTTGTTCTATGAAATTAAGACTATTCCATGCAAGAAATTGCCAAGAAACTGAAGATCTCGTACAATGCTGTGTATTACTCTCTTCACAGAACAGTGCAAACTGTCTCTAACCAGAATAGAAAGAGAAGTAGGAGGCCCCAGTGCATAAATGAGCAAGAGGACAACGTTTCAGAAACAGGTGCCTCACAGGTCCTCAAATGGCAGCTTCATTAAATTGTACCCTCAAAACACCATTCTCAATGTCAACAGTGAAGAGGCGACTCCGGCAAGCTGCCCTCCTAGGCAGAGTTGCAAAGAAAAAGCCATATCTCAGACTGACCAATAAAAAGGAAAGATTAAGATGGGAATAAGAACACAGACACTGGACAGAGGAAGATTGAAAATAGTGTTGTGGACGGACAAATCTAAGTTTGAGGTGTTCGGATCATCAAAGAAGAACATTTGTGAGATGCAGACCAAATGAGAAGATGCTGGAGGAGCATCTGTCAAGCATGGTGGAGGCAATGTAATACTCAGGGGTGCTTTGGTGGTGGTAAAGTGGGAGTTTTGTACTTGGCTAAATAGCCCTTAGGCTGCCTGGAGGTGTGTTTGCTGTCATTGTCCTGTTTAAAATCAAAGGATAGTCACGCTAAGCACAAACCAGATGGGATGGTGTATTGCTGCAGAATGCTGTGGTAGCCAAGCTGGTTGAGTGTTCATTGAATTCTAAATAAAACACAGAAAGTGTTACCAACAAAGCACCCCAACACCATCACACCTCCTCCATGCTTCACAGTGGGAACCACACATGCTGAGGTCATCCGTTCACCCACTCTGCATCTCACAAAGACAGAAATCTCAAAAGTACAGCTTTTCACCGGTCTAATGTACATTTCTGATGTTCCTCTTCTTTAAATTGGTGTCCATCCATACTGGTGTCTTTGCATGAATTCAACCATGTAGGCCCGATTCACACTGTCTCCTACGAACAGTTGATGTTGAGAAGTGTCTGTAACTTGTATACATTTATTTGGGCTGCAATTTGAGGTGTAGTTTATTGATTTCTGATGCTAGTACTGTAACTCTGATTTACCTATCCTCTGCAGCAGTCTTTCTTTTCTGAGGCAGTCCTCATGATAGCCAGTTTCATCATAGTGCTTGATGTTTTTTGGGCTGCTCTCGGAGAGCCTTAAAATGTCTTGACATTTTCCAGATTGACTGGTGTTCATGTCTTAAAGTAATGATGGACGGTTGTTTATCTTTGCTCATTTGAGCTGTTCTTGCAATAATATGGACTACTACAGTACAGACATCATGATGGTCTTCTTATTATGGGCTACTACAGTACAGACATCATGATGGTCTTCTTAATATGGCCTGCTACAGTACAGACATCATGATGTTAATATGGCCTGCTACAGTACAGACATCATGATGGTCTTCTTAATATGGACTACTACAGTACAGACATTGTGATGGTCTTCTTATTATGGACTACTACAGTACAGACATCATGATGGTCTTCTTAATATGGCCTGCTACAGTACAGACATCGTGATGGTCTTCTTAATATAGACTACTACAGTACAGAAATGATGATGGTCTTCTTAATATGGCCTGCTACAATACAGACATCTGGATGGTCTTCTTAATATGGACTACTACAGTACAGACATCATGATGGTCTTCTTAATTTGGACTACTACAGTACAGACATCATGATGGTCTTCTTAATTTGGACTACTACAGTACAGACATTGTGATGGTCTTCTTAATATGGGCTACTACAGTACAGACATCATGATGGTCTTCTTAATATGGACTACTACAGTACAGACATCGTGATGGTCTTCTTAATATGGACTACTACAGTACAGACTTCTGTTTAACAACCCTACCTTTTTGCAACACAACAGATTGGCTCGAATGCATGAAGAAGGAAAGGAATTCCACAAATAAACTTTTAAGATGTCACTCTTGTTAATTGAAATGCATTCTAGGTGACTACCTCATGAAGCTGGTTGAGAGAGCATAATGAGTGTGCAAAACTGTCAGGAAGGTAAAGGGTGAATCACCGGTATGAAATGTATTTTAATCTGTTTCTACAGTAACTTTTTTGCCAGACCTTGTAAGCTTTTTTGCCAGCCTAGAATCTCTTACTGACTGACTGACTGAGTGAGTGCCTGACTGACTGACTACCCCTTGTTAAATAGCATAGTAATTAGAGACACAGACTACAGAGCTAAAGGTCACTGTCAAAACACATTATGCCTTAGGATTTGTTCAGAACAGACAAAAACTTCACTGGCTACAACCTTCATTAGATATGTTATAGGAAGCCTAAGATGAAATAATTCTGATGTATGTTAAGATTTGTTCAGGATAGACAAACACTTCGCTGGCTGCATGATTCTCTCATCTTTACACTTGATGAAAAATTCAGTTATCATCACCTGTGTTGATAGTATATTATTGTCATTCACAAATGGCTAATTAGCTGTTAAAACTACCAGTGGCAAAAGAGGATTTCTTCAGTGTAGACAAAAACTTCGCTAGCTACAACATTCAGTAGCTACGTTTTAGGAAGCCTAAAATAAATCTGTTTACTGATATATTGCGACTATTTCTGGTGGATTTACGAATGATGTATTAGGATTTGTTCAGAATAAACAAAAACGTTGCTGGCTACACGATTTTCTCGTCTTTTCATTTGATGAAAAAATCTGTAATCGTCACATATATTGATAGTTTTTGTATCAATGTCATTCACGAATGGCTAGTAAGCTATTAAAACGGCCATTGGCAAAATCCGTACAGTTCATAGATGCTATTTGTGGTGGAGGTAAACCTAATGAGAAACGTTAGGCAGTTTAGCACAATGCTTAATGGTGTCTAGCGACATATTCAAATTCGGCATGATGTTAATGCAGGACTAAATGATCTAATGTTGAAATGCTATACCAAATCTCAGCAGATGTGTAGCTCCATTGTGTAGTGGTTAAAGACAGGATTTCTTCTGTGAGAGACCCAGGTTCAAATCCAGGGAGGGCAACAATGAACTAGGCTTGCCTGGTTTCTTGTTTGTTTGTTACAGTACATAAGTCCATATATGTTATTTCATAGTGTTGATGTCTTCACTGTTAAAATACAATGTGAATCTAAAGAAATAACCTTTAATGAGTAGGTGTCTCCAGATCTTTGACTGGTCTTTGACTGGTAGTTGATATTTTTTCTTTGTATAATATTCAACTATAAATCATAATGTAATAAATTTTTTTCTCATTGTATTTCTGCCTTTGGCTTGAATACATTTTGAACATTGGAATATACAGTAGATAAGAAAGCATAATGAAATAGTACTCATGTTATTGAGAATGCAATAATATTTCACAGTGCCAACAGTATTTGGCACCATGAGTATTTTCTATAAATGACTGTGAACTTGAGACTGTGAATTTGCCTACGTCATTTGTCTGGCTTAGATATTGCACCCCTCTATACAAAAATGTTGTTGGGCTTCGAGTATCACCCTCTTTTTCTTTCTTATGGCCTCTTTCTCCTTCTCTCTCTTTTTTCTGTCTACCTCTCTTTCCCTCTCTTTCTCTCTCCCCCTTTTACTCTCTCTCTCACTCCCTCTGTCTCTCTCTCTTCCTGAATGTCTCTGTCTCTACTCCTGTCACTTGGCAAATCTATAGCCATGCGTTTTCCCCTCATATTTTATTTTCCTTTCCTCTGCGAAGCTTTGTTCCAAATAGTGACTAATACTTTCTACCGCAATTAACGTATCAACCCCAAAAGGAGAGTGAGAGAGTAGAGGGGAGGGGACTGGGAATGGCAACGTTTAGATCTGTGCCATGTGAAGTGTCTCCAATTTCAGCATTTACTGAGAGTATAAAAATAACCTTTCTACTCTTATTTAAAGGGCTTGTTATCCAACAGTGATAATTTAGACCTCTCCCCACTCAGGTTTAGATTTTCTCTGGAGTCTCAGGACGCTCAGTAAATGTCAATGAATTGCTGTTGCATGCAAAATGGTTTCATGTTATTGCAGATTTATTTTTTTGTGTGGGTTTGAATTATGGTAAAGATGACACAATAATAAAAGATGAGCATGAAGAAGCTGTCATTAAAATAAAAACTGGGATTGGTTTACATAATGTGTGTGTGAAATCAAAATATTTTTCCTTAGTCTTGTTTTTGAAACATTCTGCAAAACTCATGACTTTAAGTGGCCGATAATAATATGTATTACCGTGTGTTGGTTTCATCAGATTAATGTAAAACCACTGCATCTGTTTTCATTTGGCCCTTGTTTTCATTGAAGTCCCTGTGCGGTTGTGGAAAGAGTATTATGGGGCCCTTTTAAGCATTAGGACATTCTTCAGTTGGTATCATCTGCGCATGCATGGGTCCCTTGTTTAGTTCTGAGGTGCTTGACATTGTGAGCCAAGACTAGTCCTAAGAATTACTGAATGTCCTCAGATCCTGTCAATAGGCTCTCTGTAACCACTTCAATGTGTGGGATTTACAATGTATGTATTTTCTGAGAACATAAAGAACAATAAAAAAGTGTCTGTGTTTGTGTGTGTGTTTGTAGGTGTGTGCGCATGCGTGTGTGCCTTGTGTGAATGTCTGCGTGTGTCAGAGTTTGTATTCTTATCCTCCATTCTTTTATTGGGTCTCTTGAAAGTCCAATATAAATGGTCTGCTTTGCTCATTGAAACCAACCTAAAAGCTTTCCAGTGCAGTCTTTGGCTCTAGAGCATCACTGATCCAAACACCAGGACCAGAACCACCTCTGTACCATTCAAGACACATATTACTAACAATAGTCCGGGCTAGTCGCTGGATGACAACTGGTTGACACTTTGAGACAAATCCGGTGCCCATCTACACTTTGGAGAAGAAACATAATATATGTATTTTGCATCTGTGTAGTTGTATTTTTACTCTTACATTGGTTTCACAAAGCTACAATAGGTTTAGTTTAATAAGAGTGCTCAAAAGGCTTTGGCAAGAATCAACCACACAAATGGGTGGAGTAGCAAATACAAGCTTTCTGTGTGTTGGGAGGACCTGAACTCTTCTCCCACTCTGAACAATACTTTAACAATTCTATCTACCGTTCAATTTGAAGGTAACTCCAATATTAACACAGACTGCTGCTTAGTTAAACCTTTAGTCAGGGTTCTCTCTCTATTTACGTCTGCACTATTTCTTAGCACTTAAGAATCCCCGTGCGGTTTCGAGGCTGGTTCTAATGAAGCTCAATTAAAAAGAAAAAAGGTAATGAAAAATATTTGGCCCAGTCCAATGAAGTGGCTTCTAAAGTCGATTGCTCTTCTTAATAAAAAGCCTATAGGCCTGCTCTTATAAAAAATCTGTTATTGTGGTGCAGCTTTACAAGCAGTTAGCGTGTGAGCCAGAATGTGTATTAACTCCTAACATGGAGGGTAGGAGGGGGTTGTGAGGTGATACGTCAGAAACAGTGAATGAGGGATTGTACATTCAACTCATGCGGCAGCTCTAAGGTTTCTGTATCAGACTGTAGTTCTAAAGTTGTTATATGAGACTAGTTTTAGGGTTAGTGGTTGTGACTGTAGTTTTAGGGTTCTTGTATCAGACTGTAGTTTTAGGGTTAATGGGTGTGACTTTGTAGTTCTCTGGAAAATGTCTGAAACTGTAGTTTTAGGGTTCTTGTATCAGACTGTAGTTTTATGGTTCTTGTAATATACTGTACTTTTAGAGTTAATGGGTGTGACTGTAGTTCTAGAGTTAATGTATAAAACTGTAGCGTTTTTCTGTGTTTTTATTTCAGTCTGTCAAGTGAGCATAATGAATAGGAATTTAATGGATTGGAATTTTTTGTTGGAGTGGCTGCATTTTTGTAATGACTGTGATTAAGGAAATGCTGGGCTGAAACCCCTGAAAGCAACTTAGCATGGCATTGCTGAAGAACTACACCCTTAAGATGTCACTCATTGAGCATGTTTGGAATGCTCTGGCAATGATTTATCTATTTAAATCACATGACATTATCATATAGTCCAAAAATGATAATGCAGTATCTAACTGAATGATCATTCTTTTGCTCATCACTTTTGAGTGCTGTGTCCATCTGAACAAAAAGGTTAAAGACCTTTGGAAATATCGTAGAAATACTTCAACAGTCCATGGTGGCTTGCTGTTGTACAGACAGTGTCAGGGGCCTTGTCACAACAACAAGTTGAAATGGCCTTGACCCATGCTGCAAGTCAACATGACATCTCCCCTCTGAAGACGATGAGGGAATGGCCCTTCAGTCCACCCATACCATCCATTGCAATTCCCACTTTCCTAACATTTCTCTGGAACGGACCACCCTGCTGCTCCCAGAGAGCCTGCTCCGGTCCCCAGCCCCAGCCCCAGTTCCTTCCCGTGGGCCTGCATTCTGATTGGATCCAGATGGTGTGAGTGCGGATGGGCACATGACAGAAGCGTGTGGAGTCTTCTCTCCAGCACAGCACCTTTTGACCAACAGAAATGGAACAAAGGGAATTAAAACGAAAAACAAAAGAACACTAAAGGGTACAATTGTCTCTCAGAAAGGTACCCCCCAGTGACAAGCATTTGTACCCTTTTAAGTACACACCGGTCCTTGTACTTTTTAGTGCGTAGGATGGAAGATAGAGTCGCATTCCTTCCACAATCCCTCTGTAACAATCTCTCTCTCTCTCTCAGGTCTGTTGAAGTAAGCAGACCAATTCAGATTTTTTTGGTCTCAGCCCTGAATACAATCTGATGTGAAATGATGTGATGTGATACGTGAAAGTACCAATTAGTGTGAACAGAATAGAAGATGTGGGCTGCCTTTGTAAACGCAGCTTCAGATTCTTTTATATGTTGCTATAAGTGGATAAAAGGTAGTGGAAAGAGGAGGGTCAGGTTTAATGGCACGACACCGGCGCTCTGCCTTAACTCTACTTAGGGTTTTGTTAAAACCTAACATGCTTTTAAGATGCTGAGAATATTATTAGAAGCCTGCCACATTATCAGAATGTAAAATATCAATCTGTGGGAAGGATTTAGATTGATGTTAATATTTTTTACAATGTGAATTTTAATATAATTTTAATTAAGAGCAGTGCTAAAAATACTGATATGTGCTATCAAAGCTAGTGTGATTTACTTTTTTTTTACCAACCTGGCCAAAAACTTGATTATTAAGTATCAGTCCTCCTGCTTTCACTGTGGCCGGCTTTTAAACCCTGTTCTTCTGTCCTCAGGACCATGCAGTTACTGGAGACCTCTGCTGTCGTGCTGGTTCTGAGCGTTCTGATTTCTCTGTGTTGGTCTCTGAACCCCAGAGATCGTAATGTGTGTAGCCTGTGGGAGAGGTAAGTTAGTGCAACTCATTTTATAACATTGTTTTGGGAAAGAGTACATGATTTAATAGATTAAATAAGAATTGCTGGTTGTTTATTGGTGCATTTACATATCAGTTAACATGTAGCTGAAAATATGAACTTGAGGTTTTCTCTCCTCTTGACCAAGTTATGTATTGCATTTGCCTATGAATATGTTTGAGTACATTCTGTCCTATAACTGTCAGAGTAAATTCTGTCCTATAACTAGGTTTGAGTACATTCTGTCCTATAATTCGTTTTGAGTGCATTCTGTCCTATAACTATGTTTGAGTAAATTCTGTCCTATAACTAGGTTTGAGTACATTCTGTCCTATGACTATGTTTGAGTACATTCTGTCCTATAACTATGTTTGAGTACATTCTGTCCTATAACTATGTTTGAATACATTCTGTCCTATAATTAGTTTTGAGTACATTCTGTCCTATAATTCGTTTTGAGTGCATTCTGTCCTATAACTATGTTTGAGTAAATTCTGTCCTATAACTAGGTTTGAGTACATTCTGTCCTATGACTATGTTTGAGTACATTCTGTCCTATAACTATGTTTGAGTACATTCTGTCCTATAACTATGTTTGAATACATTCTGTCCTATAATTAGTTTTGAGTGCATTCTGTCCTATAATTAGTTTTGAGTGCATTCTGTCCTATAATTAGTTTTGAGTGCATTCTGTCCTATAATTAGTTTTGAGTCCATTCTGTCCTATAACTAGGTCTCAGTAAATGATTGTCTTTTTGTACAGTTTTACAACATCGGTGAAGGAGTCCTATGCCCATCCTTATGATCAGGCGACAGAGGAGCCTTGCTCTGACATACGCACTAACTACAGATGCACCCATCACAGGTAATGTACACTGAGTCACTTTCACTTCCTGGTTATGTCCATAAGTTCAGAGGGACACAGGAAGTCTTCTATCTTTGACTTGTGCTCTTCAGGATCACCTATAAGACAGCATACAGACAGGCGGTGAAGATGGACTACCGCCGCAGGTACCAGTGCTGCCCTGGCTACTACGAGAGCCGAGACAGTTGTGTCCGTGAGTAAAACATCTTGGCTTTTCTTTATTAGCATGCCATCTTAAAAGATTTGCTTGTCAGTAGTTTACTAATCAGTAGTTTACTACATATTTTGTAATCGGAACTAGAATGCAATACATTTTGTGCTTAGTTGTTTTAGATTGTGGAAACTTGACCAGCATAGGCTTGATACTTCTGTTTTGTCGTGGCTATGACTTTACTGGGATCTTGAGTGTGCCAGACCAAAAAATCTAAACTTTGAATCAAGTGTAAAGTGTCTAATTCTAGAAAACAGGCTACTCTTGGCAAGTATAATCACATGATTACATCCTTATTACAGCTTTCTAGTCTACACAACAGAATATAGGAAAAGGAATCAGGTTACAGTATGACCTACCGCACGGTACCTACGGCCGGGTTTGAATCCAGCGAGGGCAACAACATTTATCACTTTTAATTGTGGGCCGGCTGAACTAGGCTTGCCTGGTTCCTGTTCTGGTTAAATTAAAAACAGCATCATCCATCCTAATCATTGGATTTCAATAATTGTCATTTAGATCTTAAGTTCCATAGTGTTTTGAAGTAGCCTACAGTTTTCTATTGAGTAACCCACAGATAATTCTTAATTATCTGTGGATAATTAAAAGCCTGGCTATGATCTTTTGGTCCGGTTGATCAAAGATCCCCAAAAAGTGATGGCCAGCAATTTCATTTCTCATCCTACTTCCTTATAATTACCACCGAGCCTCCAGTGAACACTGTGTTTGTGTTCCATCACCAGCCCGCTGCACTAAAGAATGTGTCCACGGAAGATGTGTTGCTCCAGACGGCTGCCAGTGTGAGAAAGGCTGGCGTGGCGACGACTGCTCCAGTGGTGTGTTACACACACACACACACACACACACAAACACAAACAGGGGAGGAACTGAAGAATGGAAACTGATCCTCGCAATGTGTCATTAAAATAAACCACTGCCCAGAAACCCGTTCAGTAAACCCGTTCAGAAACCCCTTCAGTAAACCCGTTCAGTAAACCCGTTCAGAAACCCCTTCAGTAAACCCGTTCAGTAAACCCGTTCAGAAACCCCTTCAGTAAACCCATTCAGTAAACCCGTTCAGAAACCCGTTCAGAAACCCGTTCAGTAAACCCATTCAGTAAACCCGTTCAGAAACCCGTTCAGTAAACCCGTTCAGTAAACCCATTCAGCAGAATACACTGTACTCTTCATGTCAGCCTTTTGAACTTCATCAAGTATGGAACGTTCCAGCAGAAGTATTATATACTTTGGATCATATATTTTACTAAAACAACTCAACTGCATCTTAATTCAAATAACTTTATATTGGCACAGAAATAATATTTAAAATGCTATTCATCCTAAGAATTCACCCTGGTTTTGACTGGTTCTTTGTACGTTGATGAACGGTGGACTTAACTTAAGCTGGTGGTGTCTGATGCCTTCAGAATGGATGAGGGGAAAATGGAAAATGTTACCCCTCTCCTTATTTTTCTCTCCCTTATTCCTCTTGACAGACTCTGAGTGCTGGCCTTGGCCCCATACTGCTGAGGCCTATAGGAAAGCCCACTGGCAGAATAAGAGCTGACACTTCCTGGAATAGATGCCTGTGTGTTGAGCTAGCTGTGGGAAACCAGAGAGAGGCTGAGGTTTATTTGGCAGAGAAAGAGTAGGGGGGCTAATGTATGCTGTATAAATGTATATCATACATACAGTACATACAATACAGAGGCTCTCAAGGGTATTCCTCCTTGGACTTTCCAAATGTTATTGTGTTACAACATGAAATCAAAATGTGTTTTTTTCTAAATAAATGACAAATACAAAACTTAAAATAATTGATTGCATAAGTATTTATCTTTTTAGTCAATATTAGGTAATGGCATCTTTGGCATGAGTCTATTTGCACTTTTCCAAATTTGGACACAGCACTATTTGAACACTCTTTTTTCAAAATTGCTCAAGCACTGTCAAGTTGAATGGGACCTTTTATGAACAGCAATTCTCAAACTTTTTCTAGATATTTTCAGTTGGATTGAGGTCCAGGCTTTGGATTGCCCGCTCCAGGACATCAACCTTTTTGTTTCAAAGCCACTTCAGTTTGGCTTTGGCCGTACGTTTGGGGTCATTGTCCTGCTGCAAGATGATTCTTCTCACAAGTCACAGGTCTCTTGCAAACCTCTGCAGGGTTTCTTCCAGAATTTCTCTGTACTTTGTTGCATCCATTTTGCCCTTTCTCTTCACAAACCTTCCAGGTCCTGACACAGAGAAGCATCCCCATTGCATGCTGCCACCATCGTAGCGGAAGGGATGATGTTCTTAGAAGGATGTTTTGTATTAGGCTTGCCATATTTTGGTCTCATCAGACATATCATTTTCTCTACTTGGTCTCAATCTCTCCCTCATGCCTTCTGGCAAACACTAGCCGAGATTTGATTGTGAATTTTTCAACATTGCCTTTCTTTTTTGCCACTCCCTGATTAAGGCCACTTTTATGAAGCCCCGGGCTAATGTTGCAGTATATACAGTGTCTCTCAGCTCAGCTTTGGAAGTCTGTCATTCCTTTACATGGCTTGTACCACTGACTTTTAAAATCCGGTACGGTACAAACAATTTCTACGCAACGATGTGTAGGTTAACGAAACTGAACATACACTGTGGCTGGTTCCATCACAGACAGTTCATGAACTCACCGGTGTCCAGTAAAGTTCTTTGTTCTTGGCAGATTCAGTTTGTTCTTGACATGTTTTATCAATTTCTTGATAATGGACTTAACTGTGCTCTGGGGGATATTCAGTGCCTTGGAAATGCCTCAGAGAATTAGGAAAATATTTAGTCGGTCTCATGAGACCAAAATCTGACTTGTAGGCCTGAATGCCATGGACTACGTTTTGGTGAAAACAAAGTATCGCTCATCACCTGGCTACTTCCATCCCTACGATGAAGCATGGTAATGGGAGCTGCTTTAAGGGTATTTTCAACCACATCAGATTAACTTACATGGAACTTACTTAGAAAACATACATAGAAAAATGACAGCATGCTTTGTATATATTTATCTCTTTTTCACACACTTTTTTTTCAAAGTGCTGGAATAAAGAATATAAACTACATACACTGTAAAAATACTTGACTGTCTATGGAGAATCATTCAGTGGTTGTTTACAGAAGAGACTTCAACCGCCACTAAGACAATACACTTGGGGAAAGGCAAGAATTTTCCCAGCATATCCTAAAGCATTCCCTGTACAGTACAATCGAGACCTTCCATATTTAGGGAGCACATCATTTGAAAATGCTTCACCTTTGAACCCAATTCTCTTGTAAATAAACAATTTCTGTGAGAACAGCTCTGGGATCTGTCCTAGGTTAGGTCAGTGGACAGGGCTTGGGTACAAGCGCAGCGCTTTACAGCCCATGTGTCCAGTCCAGCCATTTTCACTCATCCACACTTACATCTTCCTCGGCCAAGCCAGGACTATGACAGCAAACTGTGCTCTCGTTGTTGATAGTTCATAGTAGAAGGCCTTGGACCCTGCAGGCCATTTACTAAATCTGTTCTGGCGTCCTGGAGAAGGCCTGTGTAAACATTACTGCTGCTCCAGCTGAGCTCCCCTTAACTCAAAGTGACGTACTCAAACTGCCACATCTCAACATCTCTCATGCCTACTGAGGGAGGCTTGAATGCTTCATTTAAACAAAGTAAATGGAAAAAGGTCTTGTTTTGAGTTAAAGAAATAAATATTTCTGCTTTGTGGCAGTGTTGCTCCTCTAATTTGGCCATATTGTATCCTCTATTTTGAATGATGAAAGTTGTCGGTATACCGCTTTAACAGAGTGACACAGTAGGAAACATTCGAGGAGGTGGGTGAACTAAGTACAACAAATCCAGTGACATAAAAAGGAGATAGACAGGTCTTCAAACGGGTTTACAAGGTGTCTTTGTCCGGTAAAAATGTGTAGCATTCATCCCTGTGTTTTCCCCAGGCACCTTTATGCCTCCATTGGATCAATCCATCATTGAATGGTGGTCATCATGATACTTAGGGAGATAATCACTTGAATGCAGAGCATCAGTTACATAATCTATCTTGAATATCTGTTTTTCTTCTCAGTAGGGCGGGTTATTGATAAAATGTTGGTGTCCATATGTGATCGGGTTCTCATGCCATCAGTAGCCTAATGACATCCCTGGCATTTCCCTGCTGTCATTAATATCCAAACCCTGTGCGAATCACCAGTATGGATAACACCGGAGACTTCCCAATAGGCTTCTGGAACATTCTCCATTTTAACCTCGTCCATCTTGTTGGCTCCATGCAAATCGCTCTGTCTATGGTGAATCACTAGTGGGTAACATTAGATTATGGAGCCGGTAGGAGTCGGGTTGGCCTGTTGGACTTAGAAGGGAGTGTCTGTTTGTTGGGCGTGTAGAGTAGAATGCACATGACCTATACCGTCCCTGAGGGGGGTTTGGATCTCGTTACCAAGGACTCTGGCTCCTTTGCTGTTGTCAGGTTGAAACACGACATTCCCTGTGTCATGGACTTTATGGGGAGTGGTTTTTTATTTGTTTGTTGCACTGACATCACACGCGGTATTAACACACAGATGTTCCAGGTTGGGTTATTATAAGGAACACATTTTACACTGATCCACCAGTCCTCTGGTTTATTTTTGCATTTACGTTTGTCGATGCAGTGTTTTGTTGCTTGCCGGGCCTTTTTCAGTGGCTCTGTGTTTGTGTGCCTGTGTCTTTCAGCCTGTGATGACAAACATTGGGGTCCAGGCTGTGGTAAGCTGTGTAACTGTGAGAATGGAGGCCTGTGCAATCCTGTCACCGGTTCCTGCCAGTGTACCCCAGGCTACATTGGCCGACGCTGCGAGGACCCCTGTGCCCCGGGAACCTTTGGCAAGGGCTGTCTTCAAAAGTGCCAGTGTGGAACTGGCGGGTCCTGTGATAAAGTGACCGGAGAATGTGTTTGTCGAGAGGGTTTCACTGGGACCTTGTGAGTAGTAGAAGGAACACTTTCAAATAGGTCTACAGTTGCATTCTAATAAAAAAACATTACATTTTGAGCTGGAAAGGGCCTCTTATTCTCCATAAATATGCAGAGCATTGGATAAGGTTAATAAGGAAATGGTACGGTATATCAATGAGTCTACGGTATTTCATTTGGTGTTGAGCGTTTCACTCGGAGGCAGTAATTAATCTGATTGGTCGACTCATCATAATACTGTGGCCTTATTTCAATCCTGTGCAAATTTATGAAGGAAAACAGGCTCTCTAGAAAAACACTAGGGTAGAGTCATTAGTTACACCCTGTGTTTTATACGCCCCAGAGGATGAGTAGCGAACCACCAGGTATTAGTGGAAAGTCTTTACATAAGCCAGCTGCCAATGTCAGAAAACAGCACTATTAAAGCCCTGTTAATAATATTCATCACTGAACCACTACAGATGAATTCTACTGAGTAGAGTTGAGTATTTCATGCAAGTGCAGTCATTCTTTCCCCGTTTATGTATGTTAATTTAAATTTCAGTCATTTCATTTACCAGACACTTTCAATTTTTTTTTTGTTTTTTACATAGCCAGTTCAGGGATTCAATGTAGCAATCTTTCAGTCACTGGTCAGATGCTGTAACCACTGTTGAAAAAGAGTTTGCACTTAATTGAAAAGATTGGAACTTGTGAACTTTTTTCTCAAATGTTAATCTGCAATTTGAGCTGCCACTCTGAGTTTTGTCCTCCCTGTTTGTCAGATGTGAGATGGCATGCCCAAAGAGTCGATGCAACCGCCGATGCCCATGCCAGAATGGGGGCATCTGCCAGGGGAACGGGGTCTGTGTTTGTCCCCCTGGGTGGACGGTAAGTTTCCTGATCACTATACTGACTCAGCACCAGTAGGTCAACATTGAACTCTTTCTCTTTGGAGATGACCAGTCTGCTTTAAACTCATTGTGTAATATCACTACCTGAATCTCTTTGTCTTCCTCTCTCTCTGTCTTTTATTCTTCCTTTCTCCTCCTCAGGGTCAGGTGTGTACAGAGCGCTGTGCAGAGGGCAAGTTCGGATCTAACTGTGGCCAGACGTGTGTGTGTCACAACAGGGGCCACTGCCACCCCGAGACAGGCCAGTGTCAGTGTGCTGACGGCTTTACTGGACACCGGTGAGTTTATGAACTGTCTGTGATGGAACCAGCCACAGTGTATGTTCAGTTTCGTTAACCTACACACATCGTTGCATAGAAATTGTTTGTACCGTACTGGATTTTAAAAGTCAGTGGTACAAGCCAGCAGTATTGGCTCTGACAGTGCCCTGATATGTGCGTGTGTGTGTGTGCGTGTTATCAGGTGCAGCGAGGAGTGTCAGGTGGGCAGTTATGGACGGGACTGTGAGGGGGTGTGTGACTGCGCCAACGGGGCGCGCTGCTACAACATAGACGGGGGCTGTCTGTGTGAGCCGGGCTTCAGGGGACCCCAGTGCCGGGAGCGGATGTGTAAGCACGGCACCTACGGCCTGCACTGTGAACGCACCTGTCTGTGCCACGACACACACACACTCAGGTATGGCCGAACACACACACACACACACACGCTGCCACGCAGCGACACAAGCCCGTAAACGTTTTGAGAGGACTTATCTGTGTAGGATTACTGGATGAGGTTCATTTCCAATGTATTATTCTCACGTGACCATGTTTTCCGCCCGTCCGTTGGCTAGCTGTCACCCAATGAAAGGCGAGTGCACGTGCCAGCCAGGATGGGCGGGGCTGTACTGCAACGAGACCTGTGCCCGTGGTTACTACGGCCATGGTTGCCTGGAGCCCTGCCTGTGTGTCAACGGAGGGGTGTGTGACAGCGTGAGCGGACGCTGCCTCTGTCGTCCGGGTTACACGGTGAGAGAACAGTACAACTGGTACTGAGACATGGCGGAGAACGGCGCTGACACTATTCAACGGATGGAAATATGAACTGGATTCCGTTTTTGCCACTGATCAACAAATGTCCATAATGTCGAAGTGAAAAATAAAAACAGTTCTAAATTAATTACAAATACAAAAAATATTAGATTGCATAATTATTCTCCCCCTTTATTCAGTATTCGTTAGAGGCAGCAATTGTAACCATATAGACAGAGCATTTTGGACAGAGCATTTTTTGCCCATTTGTCTTTGCAAAATTGCTGTCAAGAAATTTCCGGTCACACGTAATGAACTGTTCTAACCTGTCCGTTGTGTAGGGAACACACTGTGAAATCCCATGTAAGAGTGGTACGTATGGGAACAACTGTTCTCTGGAATGTTCCTGCTCCAACTCAGTGGACTGCTCTCCTGTTGATGGGACCTGCTTCTGCAAAGAGGGTGAGTGACCGTTAGGGTCTGACTGACTGACGGAGAAAACACACGTCGTCACAACGGAACGCTACATGGTACAAAAAGTGTCAATCTTTCCAAAATGGTGGCTCCTCGTTACAGACAGACGGACAGACAGACACAGGCTTGTATGATAAATGTCCCCCCCCCCCCCCCCCCCCCGGGTTGTGTCTCCAGGCTGGCGAGGACAGTCCTGCTCTGTGCCCTGCTCTGCGGGCACGTGGGGCCCGGGCTGCAACGCCACGTGCCGGTGTGCCAACGGGGCGTCGTGTGACCCTGCGGATGGATCGTGCACCTGCACTGCCGGCTGGCAGGGGCGCCTGTGTGATCAGCCGTGCCCGGTCAGTGCCAGGGTCGTACAGTAATTACAACCAACAACACCACAACAGAGACACTGGCTTTCACTGTGACCCCCGGTCAGGATCTGTTTACTCTCGCTCGTTCTGGGCGTCTCTATGTCTCTGTTCAGGAGTGCTGGCACTTATCGTCCCCCCTCCTGCCCTCAGTGAGACTCATTATTCGGCTGTGATGTGTCCACGGTGTGTCTTGCCAAAGTGCTGTTTGCTTTGACTGTGCTGGACACATGGTTTAGGGATTCCCCTGACAATGCTTTCCCTGTTGGTGTGTGTTGGCTGTGAAGAAGGACATGTTCGGCGCCGGCTGTTTGAAGAGGTGCGCCTGCATCCATGCAGAAGGCTGCCAGGGGGCCAGCGGGCAGTGCTGGTGTCTGCCAGGGTGGACGGGTAAGCACCAACCCCCCCCCCCCCCCCCCTTGGACGTAGACCCGGAAAATCACTCAGTCCACTGGTTTGAACATGTATTTATTTTCTCCCTCCCTCCCCTAGGTGCCCGCTGTGACCAGCCGTGCCCGGAGGGTACGTGGGGACATCGGTGCAACCAGAGCTGTTCCTGTCAGAACAGCGCCGCCTGTCTGTCACAAAGCGGCGCCTGTGTCTGTCGCCCCGGTTACTGGGGACACCTCTGCCAGCAGAGTGAGTACAACAACACCCCCACACAGGCCGCGCTTGAAGACGCCACTGTCACCGTCGCTCAACGGCTAAACCTGGTCATTTCTCACAGTGTGCACCGCTGGCTTTTACGGTGCTGGGTGCGGTAAACCGTGCCCGCCGTGCGCCCACTCCTCCTCCTGCCACCATGTCACCGGCCAGTGTGTGTGCCCCCAGGGGTATATTGGAGCCCTCTGTGAACAAGGTTAGCGGTCGCCCGTCTCACATGCAGTCAGTGAGGTGTGTGATTAAACAGCGGAACGCGACTGGATCTTAAAGGAGTCAGGTACTGGTTCTCCACAGCCACTCTGACATAGGCCACCCTGACGCGTGTGTTTTGGTGTGGTTCCCAGCCTGTCCGGTGGGTCGTTTTGGTCAGCAGTGTACTGGAGTGTGTCGATGTGCCCACAACTCGTCGTGTCACCATCAGGATGGGTCGTGCCACTGCCCCCCTGGATGGACCGGCTCTGACTGCTCCCTACGTAAGGCTAGCTCAGTCAATACTTGTATGTTCGATGAAATCCATTGCAGCTTTTATAAAGACTTATGCTTTACACAGCCAGAATGGTAGCCTGTGTCTTGTGCCTATAGAATGCCACCCTGGGCTGTTCGGGCCTAACTGTGCCCAACATTGCTCCTGCCCAGCTAACTTCTACTGCGACCCACACACAGGAGAGTGCGTGTGTGAATCTGGGCCAGGGATCGACTGTAAAAAAGGTACGGCCTCCTTTTTTCAGGTGGCGTTTCACTGAGGCGTCCGTGATTAGTTTGCCGCGACCCGTGTGGGTTTCTCCCTTACACAAGGCTGTTCTGCGCGCTCACGGTGATGACCGGAGGCGCGGTGACGGTGACCACCCGTGTTCTCCTTGCTCCCCAGAGCGCTTCGTGAGCATGATGGTCCCCGTGTCCCCGGGGGAGAGGGACTCCTGGGGGGCCATAGCGGGCATCGTAGTCCTGGTCCTCCTGGTGGTGCTGCTGTCCACCCTGCTGCTGCTCTACCGCCGCCGGCAGAAAGACAAGCAGGCCAACACGCCCACGGTGTCCTTCTCCGCCGCGCGCACCGTCAACTCCGAGTATGCAGTGCCAGGTGGTGTACCAGGAGTGTTTACTGGAACCTAACAGCAAACCTGCATACCGACGTAGTTCGTTCAGAGCGCTTTGTTGTTAATCTTCTTTCCCTTCTTGCTCCCCAGATGTTCCTCACAGCTACCAGCACTACTACTCCAACCCCAGCTACCACACCCTGACTGGTGGCCGACCCCCTCTACCGCATGTCCCCAACAACCAAGACCGCGTCATCAAGGCGAGTGGCAGCGCGCTCACTTCCGCTTCGAGTCGGTTGTTGCGCCCCGACGTCAACATCCTGAAAGGGCTTTCTGACTAGAGGTTTCGTGCAGACTGCTTTTCTGTGTGATGATTTCTGATTGGTTAATATTTGGTGTCTTTCGAACAGAACACCAATAACCAGCTCTTCTGTAGTGTGAAGAACATGGAGAGGGAGAGGGGGCGTGGCCTATTTGGGGTAGAGAGCAACGCCACTCTGCCTGCGGACTGGAAACACCATGAGGATCGCAAAGAACCAGGTCTGTCTTGTTAACTGCAGGTTTCAAGTTCCGAACACTGTTTGCCTACTTTGATTCTCTGCCATTTCATCACCTGGTACTGATTTCTTTCTTTTCTTCAAGACCAGCTATTTGTCTTTTATGAGTTTGCTATAAATAAAATTGATTATGCTAAAATTGTGTTTAATGGTTACAGGAGCTTTCGGTATTGACCGCAGCTATAGCTACAGCGCCAGCCTTGGGAAATATTACAACAAAGGTAGCTTTCTATACTTCCTACAGTATATCACCTTATACTTTATTTCCTACAATTTCAAGTTGATGTGAAATGTGGTCACGTTAACTACCTGGCAATATTTCTATCAACACATTTTCATACCTGCCTTTCCTTGGCATGTTTAACTACAATAATATTTATATTAAATATTTTCATACCTGCTTTTCCTTGGCATATTTAACTACAATAATGTTTATATTAAATATTTTCATACCTGCTTTTCTTTGGCATATTTAACTACAATAATATTTATATTAAATATTTTCATACCTGCTTTTCCTTGGCATATTTAACTACAATAATATTTATATTAAATATTTTCATACCTGCTTTTCCTTGGCATGTTTAACTACAATAATGTCTGATCAATCGACCCATCACCTTGCCGACACCAGATGACTTAATATGACCTTGCTGACCCAGTTCTAGATCCCTGTAGCAGCTTACCTGTGGTAACTTCAACGTTCTGCCCCCTGTTGGTGACAGAGCTGAAAGACACTGCAGCAGCAGTTAGCAGCAGTTCTCTGAACAGTGAGAACCCCTATGCCACCATTAAAGACCTGCCGGGCCTGCCCTTCATCCCTCCTGAGAGCAGCTACATGGAGATGAGAACGGCTGTGCCCAGGGAGAGGTCTTACACTGAAATCAGCCCTCCACCGTTCAGAACCGCCACACTACACAGAGGTGGGTTGTGTTGGAACTGGCCCTCCAATGACCTTTCAGTCAACCTAGAGATTAGCATGCTGTTACTATGTAGCAAAATTACAGCACTATTCCTTTATTGTGAAATGTCTGGGTTTCACACAGTCAGAGAAATTGAATTAACATATTATTTAGCTCTCTGCTGCATGCAGTACAGTATGTAAAAAGTAAAATTGTGATTAATCTCAAAATGTGATTTGTTCATCTCAAAATGTGATTTATTTATCTCACTTCTGAGTTCTCACATGACTAAAGATGGAATTATGTATTGACAGTTTTTGACAACACTTAAATCATAAAACAAATTGTTTTTCTAAGTGTTACAGGTGTTATATTAATTCCTTCAACCTGTCTGGAAATAGTTTTTCTTATTTTAAAACTTATTTTTACAGATTGATATTATAAAATTACAAATACTAAACTGAATTATACAGTGCCCTACAAAAATATGTATATGTTTAAATCAAATTGGTCACGTCAAAATGATCAATTTACTTAATTTTGCATATGACTTTCATATCCATCCCACTTATTAACTAACCTAGTATAAACTTTAAATGGTGTATTAATCAAGATCATTGTTGGTGTATTAATCAAGATCAAATTACAGATCATTGTTTTATCTTAAAAAAATCCTGTGCAAAATAGACAAGGGTTTGTGGGTTGGATTGTCAAATGAGAGGGATGGGTTTCCATAATGCATGGTTGAAAAGGGAGAACTGTTTTCATAGGAGGTCATGTGAGAAAATGGAGAGGAAACCACCGGGGTCCGCTGGAAAGTCTCTCAGTATGAGGACTGGAGAATTGGTTGACCACAGCAACGACCTCATCCTCCCAAAAGACCAGGATTATCATAATATTCAAGTTAAAGCTACAGGGCGAAAATTTTCTATGGATGTATTGATGGATTCACTGTTTAGTTTTCTTAGTGTCATTTAATAGTCCGCAGATTTTGTGTAAACAATCTGAAACATACACTTCAGTGGACTGTAGATAATACAATATGTTTCTCATTTTCAGAGTGCAGTTCTCTTGGGCAGGTCCCAGAGCAGGAGTCCCCAAATCACTATGACCTTCCTGTGAACAGCCACATCCCTGGACACTACGACCTGCCACCTGTTCGCCGTCCACCATCTCCCACACGCAAGAGGCTGCCCCAATGACAGCAGCCCTACCCCAAAAAAATTATAAAGACTTTTTTAACCGCCATCCCAAAACTTTGGTTGGAGGTTGTTTTTGGGTTGTTCAAGGCTACGATACAACTGTCAGATGCAATTGCACGTAGCAGATCGCAGACTGTCAAAGATGGCACAATATGTTATTGTTTGTCTACGTTTACATTTCAGCACTGCCCCCTGGTGGATCAAAGTGTATTATTCTCCACCATGACAGGCTTGTGATCCAGACTTAATGGCCAAGGCCTGTGGGGATGGACTTTGAGGATGCCAGTCTTGCGATTTGAGGACAAACATGGATACATATGAGTTTGATCAAAATGTGGATTCTTTTGAATTTCCATTTGAAAGGACTTGGCTTTGAGAATGTGCAGTTTGCACATAATCAAAAGGCATATCTCCAATAATGTCAGTAATTCATTATGACATCCACTCAAACGCCATTTCTCCTCTACACTATAGGCCACAGAATGACAGATGACCATTGGAGAATCAAGAACATTAAGTGCTCAGTTCAATTTTATAACTGAATATCAGCATAACAGCGTGATTTAAAAAGGCAATGTTTAGAGGAGACTTGTGTTAGAGACTGGATTTGTGGTAAATGCTGCATGTTGGCTCAATCGCAAATTACTTTTACATTTCTATAATGCAATCTGTACAGCTTCAGTGACATTGAATGAAGAGCCCCCGAAGCTCCTGCTCAGACTGTTTATCAATGTTTTTGGATGTAATCATTCAATGTTGTACATAATGTACATAAAATCCCTGAATATTTTATGTACCTGTTCAGATTCATTTTTTACTCAAGTTGCCATTGAAAGAGGCATTATGTAGTGTTTGCATTGTAATATAAGAAAATGGTCATAATATATCTGCAGTATTAATGGAATGATAGTGCTTCACACCATTTACACAGCAGAAATTATTTTGGGTGCATAGAAAAGGTCATCCTTAATTGCTGAATTTCTATTGGTCAACAGTAAGCGCGACAAATGGAAAATCAACACTCTCCCACTCTTCTGTTGGTATCACAAAGACACAAAATCATCTTTTTAAATAAGCACTGGCAGATGTGGGCAAGCAAGAATGTCAGGTTGATGAAGTTCACTTGATTAAAAAAATTATAATACATCAAAAAATATATACATATTACATTTAAAAACATTTAATTATGAGTCAACCACAAGACTTGTTGGGAAAATAATTTTACTCAATGGCAAACAAAGATAGCAAATAATCATTATTCCATTCTACTTGGTTTGCATGTTTTTTCATATTTTGCATTTTTTTGTAAATCAACTGAGCATTATGTACAAGGACAATTTCCATACAAATATACAGTACATACTTTGTAAATCTAAAAAATGTATTGTCAACAAAAACTGATTGACAAAAACTGTATCTTTGGAATTGACCATTTTCATAATGCACTGAAAGAAAATATATAATTTCCATTAATCATCACTAGCAGGTCTCAATAAGGCACTTTTTAAATGACAAACAAAATACAGATTTGGGTGATTTTCACTCGATTTGATTCATAAAATGGTCTTCACTACTTTTAAAGTTATTATTCAATTTGTAAATATTACCATTAGAATAAATGTGAAGTAAAAAGAAAACTGAATCAGTAAAAAATAATATACTTTTTTTCTCAGGTATATCTGGGCAGTGAGAATGTTCTCTGTCCTATTTGGTAGTGATTGAAATTTGTATGAAGTACAAAAAAATAAAAATATTGCAAAAAATTATGCTCCGAAAATCTTTACTGCTTCTACATCTGAAAAAGGCTTCTAGACACATGCCTCTACTAATATGCATAGATAAAGCAATTCAAAATGGTTGTTGCTCATTTTGTCAAAATGTTGATAAGAATATACCTTCATACCCCTCCCATCAACCCTAAAAAAACATGCCCAAAACAAAGCAACAAAGCACAAAAAAGGAATAGTAATCAATCAGTGGAAGAGAGGCGTCTTGACAGTAGTTTCCAGACTACAATACATGACAAGAGGGAACATTATGTCAATGTAATCATATCATGATGAATCAATGGTTTACTATTTCAGATTTTGTCAAATGGACATATTCTATGTGATATGTAAACATTCATTGATTTAACACAATCATTAATTACACTGAACATACACTGAGGCAATATTAGCATCAGCATATGAAACATAGTTCATGGATTTACCTGCAAATACCATATAGTCTAATGTTCGGGCTAAGACAAGGCTCAATATTTGCATTCATACTTCTTGACAATTCACCTGATACAAATACGTTTGTACTTCTGTCATGAGATGGTGAGCATTGTAAAACCCAGGAAACCATTTCTCAAGCTGGTTCATTACCTTATCCATAAACATGCAAAATCCAAATAGAGCGTTTAAGCAACATTACTATAATCCATCTGGCAATTATATCAGATACATTCAAATGGCAGCAAAATAGTATTAAATCATGTGGTCATCAGTTGAGTTTCCCTAGAATGCCCTAAATAAACTAAAGAAAAAATAGTGAGGCACATTTGTGTTTTTTTTTCCATACAAAACATAATGTTAGGTCAGATGTCAGCTCTCCCTCCCTCTAAAAAGATACTCTTTTGATATAAAGACATTCTTCAACTTTACAATACAGTAAATAAATGTTCTCTGTATTCCCATTGGCTGGGGCCATACAATGGTGATCTATGTGGTAACCCAAGGCAGTAAGGCCTGAGCCCAGCCCCCCCATGCCCACTGATTCATGGCAGGGTTTACTGCAGTGCGTGTGTACTGTGACAGCTTAGACACGATATGAGAAACCCCAGCATGGTTTAAAGGCTAATGTGATAATTAGAGCTGCTCTGTGTGCCTCCATCGCTAGTTATGGTATTTTACAATACAAGCATCTACCAAGCCCACATGCAGTATAGCTTGAATATTTACAAACTCATATATCTGAAGTAAATATGCAGCTGCTAAGCACTTTGCTAAACACCAAAGCCAAATTAAGTTGCAGATTAAGTAATACAAAAGACCGGTCGTTTAGAAAACAAAAGAAATAATAAAAAAAAAAAACATCTCAATGGTAGAAAAGAAAGCTAATTATGTTTTCAGTTGGAGGTACTTATCCAGGCCCAGTGGTGTTGCTTTACATTATGGAGCAGTTCTCCGGCTTTGGACCACCCTAAATAAGACAGGAAGTGACATAGGGGTGTTAGAGGAAGTGAGGGAAGCGGATGTTGTCATAACAACACAAGAAACAGGAAATCTGTGATACAGGTCTTGCTGGGCGCACCAGCGAGAGTCTGTTGGGTGTGTGTGTGTGTATTCGTGTGCGCACGTGTGCTGTGAAACTGCCATAAATACATTAAGTGTGTAAAACTGTCTTCCATGAAAACAGTACAAACAGTATAAAAACATGTAAATATGGGTGTCGCAGTAGCCAGATTCCTATGTGTGGTACCAGAAGCAGCGGCTTAGAGTGGCCAAGAACCGATAACCGTCCACCTGATTCATCAATGTGTCAACGTTCTGTTACACAGGAGCACAGACGGATGAGTTCTCCAGTACCTGTCTGGGTGAGTTGCTACCCATGATGAAGGAAGGAGACAGGAAGCCCTCTGGCAGCCCTCCTCCGCTGCTAATGGAGCAGGAGCCGCTGGACACTCCCGAGCTGACGCCGCTCTTATCAGACGGCTGGCCGCAGGAGCCGCAGATCACCGTGCGGCTGCGCAGGTTGTACTCGCTGTCCACGCCGCACATGCTGTGGCTGCCCTGCAGGGGGCGACAGAGGACAGAGGGTTAAAACCGTACTGTTAAATTCCAACCGCAGCCACTGTATGACACTGGTCCAACACCTTCTCAGAGCTGGGACACTGTAACTTTACTGATCACCGATGGGTCGATGAAAACACTGATTATCACTGCTCTTCCCTGAGCTCTTTAGGTGACTAATGTACATGAACGTCATCTTCAACAGGATAACCAACAACATACTCACATCGTCATCCTCATCCTCCTCCTGGAACAGTGTGCGTGTAACTTTCCTCTGGGCCATTTCCTGTGAGGAGGGGAGTGGTGCAGAACAAGCAGTTAGGGCAAGATGACGTTGCCAACAGTGAGACCCAACAGTCAACAGGACAATGGGAAGGTTACTAGGTACAACTTAAAACGCGCGCGTGTGTGTGTGTGTGTGTGCGCGTCTCACCTCGCTACTGGAGTTTATCAGGATGGTCTGGAACATGTCTCCGGTGCCCCAGGAGTTCTGGGTCTTCCACACCAGGTCGGAGGGGGGGCTGTGCGTTGCGCCGGCTCCTGAGGCCCAAATCTGTGGGGGAAGAAGATTGTCTGTTATAGCAGGTTTCCATCCAGAACTCGGGGCTGACACAACCAACATATTAAAATGCCTGACCACGGTTGATTAAGGCATTACTCACAGTGACGGTCTGACCGGCCTTCAGGGTGAACTTAGGGGGAAACTTGTAGACGATAGGAGTGCTGGAGCCCACCTGTCTCTTCACCTGCCAGTGGCCCAGGGGCTGGTCCTAAAACAGAACACACCAGCCAACGTGACTGTCTCACAACAACACCCGCATGAGAGAATCCCTGATGTTACTCAGTGGTGTTCCAATGTCAGCAAAAAGAAGTAGAAAAGTGCTCTTGTTCTGTTACTCCATTAGGTGTTTTTACTACAGGCCCTTTCTAAAACGCCCACTGTAGGTCAAGCCAAGCGGTGACCTCCGTACCTCGTCTGCCTTATTGCTGAGGCGGACATATTTCCCCTCCAGGTCCACCTCGTCCACAGTGACGCGGCCGCTCGCCGAAGCCTGCTGGGCGATCCGGGTACGGGTCACGGCGCCCGCGGCCAGGCTGGACGTCTCGCTGTCGTTGTCGTTCAGTCGCCTCTTCTTGGCGCTGGCCGTGCCGGAGGAGTTGCGGCTGCTGCTGGTGGACTGGACCACGCGGGCCGTGTGGCTGTGTCCAGAACCTGAGGTACGGGCCGTGTGGCTGTGGGCTGATCCATGGCCGGTGGTGCGAGACACCGCCACTCGAGTCGGGGGAGGGCTGGGAGACAGTCGCAGTCTGGGGCAGGGTGACAAAATGTATTTGGTGTGGGCATTAACATTGTTTGTTTATAGGGAGATTTGTACATTTGAAAATGTCCAACGACAGTGATTCAACCAGGAAACTTGCATGCCTTTATTAGGCTTTGGTTTAGGGTAAAAGGTTAGGGTTTGAAAATGGGGTTTGGGGTTTGGGTTAGGGTTTAAGGTTACGTTTTTGAAGTCATCTTTATGGTTAGGATTAGGTTATGGTTAGAATTAGCACTAGGTTTTTTTGATCGCCGTGTGTGTGTCCTGACCTCTCCTCCTCTCCTTCCAGGAGTTTGCGGTAGGCGCTGATCTCCATGTCCAGGGCCAACTTGATGTCCAGCAGCTCCTGGTACTCATCCAGCTGTTGCTGCATCCTCATGCGAATGTCGGCCATCTCCTTCTCCTTGTCCTCCAGGCGCCGGCGCATCATGTCCCGCTCCCGGGCCAGAGACTCCTCCAGCTCCCGGACCCTGGCCTCCCTCGCCGCCAGCTAACAAACACGCGGCCGTTAGACAACCACTGGGCCATGTCACTAAAAGCCCTCAGGGACCCACACAACAGGGCTCTTGGGGGGGGGGGGTGTACCTGTTTCTGCAGCTGGCTGAGCTGGGAGGACATGCCCTCCAGACGAATGCGGGTCTGCTGCAGCTCCTCGTGGGCCGCCCCAACCAGGTTGCTGTTCCTGTCCGCGGAGTGACGGGCGTTCTCCAGCTGACACGGGGGAACAGGTCAGAGACGAGGTGTTTTACGTGGGTCTGCGCTGCCGAGGCGCTGGGCCAGTGTATGGTGACCGGCACTTACAGTGTCAACATGAACTGGATCAACGAACGTCGTGTTGGAACTGATTTTCTCGTGCATCATGCCGTGCTCCCCTACCTTGGAGGTGTAAGTCTTCTCAATCTCCTCCTTGTAGATGCGGACCTGCTCCTCATGCTGGGCTCTCAGCTCCATCAGGGCCTCCGCCAGCTTGCTCTCGTAGTCCTGCTTGGCTCCCGTGCTGTCAATTTCCACCATGCGAGACTCGTGCCTACGTTTCGATTCCCTCAGCTCCTATAGGAAGGAAGGACACACATATTTGACCCTCAAACTGGACTGATCTCCGCACTCCAAAAGGAGAGAGAGATGGATGGATGGAGGTAGGAACAAAAAACAGCAATAAACAGGGAAATCTGACAGATCTGGGTAAAGGACAGACATGGAGGGCGATGTAAAAAGTCGGGTAGGGTCTGACCTCTCCTAGGATGTTCTTCTGGAACTCCATTTCCTCCTTTAGGGTCTGCAGGCGGTTCTCAGCATCTACTCTCCTCAGCATCTCATCCTGAAGCTGCTTCTTAGCATCTCCCAGACTGCCCTCTACCTGGAGGACAGAAAGACACAGAGTTTCATGTTTGGTCACTATCTTTATTCTTTTTAATACACTAATCAACTGGTATATATATTAACCTCTGGGAAAGAATACCAAACGTGGAAGATGGCATGGTGGTGAAACAGGAGGCCAGAACTTCAATGAGTGTGCAGCCGATGACAGGATCCCCAAAAACATGTCATATAATAAAAAATGTACTGTATAAATACTCTGATCAGCAGATCAGTCTTTGAGCAGGTTGAAGAAAACTGAAGAGCTGAGAGTGTGATGTTTGGAAGTGTTTGTTTAGTGACACTAAGAACCTTTCCTGTTTAAATAGAAGTCTATACACCCTGCCTTTCATTAAGTCTATACACCCTGCCTGTCATTAAGTCTATACACCCTGCCTGTCATTAAGTCTATACACCCTGCCCGTCATTAAGTATATACACCCTGCCCGTCATTAAGTCTATACACCCTGCCTGTCATTAAGTCTATACACCCTGCCTGTCATTAAGTCTATACACCCTGCCTGTCATTTAGTCTATACACCCTGCCTGTCATTAAGTCTATACACCCTGCCTGTCATTTAGTCTATACACCCTGCCTGTCATTTAGTCTATACACCCTGCCTGTCATTTAGTCTATACACCCTGCCCGTCATTAAGTCTATACACCCTGCCCGTCATTAAGTCTATACACCCTGCCCGTCATTAAGTCTATACACCCTGCCCGTCATTAAGTCTATACACCCTGCCCGTCATTAAGTCTATACACCCTGCCCGTCATTAAGTCTATACACCCTGCCCGTCATTAAGTCTATACACCCTGCCCGTCATTAAGTCTATACACCCTGCCCGTCATTAAGTCTATACACCCTGCCCGTCATTAAGTCTATACACCCTGCCCGTCATTAAGTCTATACACCCTGCCCGTCATTAAGTCTATACACCCTGCCCGTCATTAAGTCTATACACCCTGCCTGTCATTAAGTCTATACACCCTGCCTGTCATTAAGTCTATACACCCTGCCTGTCATTAAGTCTATACACCCTGCCTGTCATTAAGTCTATACACCCTGCCTGTCATTAAGTCTATACACAGTATACATTTTCAAAAAGTAATCATTTCAGTTTCAACTTGGGAAATCAGGAAGCCATTTCCCATACTATTTTCAGCACAAGAGGTGGGGTCTAGGTCTGTCTGGGCTGAGCGCTAAACCCCACCCCTTTTTAAACTGTAGTTCTTTTTTGTGGCCAGAAGGTGGGGTAAGGGTGCTGTTCTGCATGTTTTCATAAAACAACCCAACAGGGTTCTCTGAAAACACCACAGCACTCCCCCTTGCCATATTCACAACCTACATTCTTCTTGTGTCCTACAAACATTTAATTATGTCCCGGTGGAGAGCTGAACGTAGCATTCAGAGCTGTCCCAACACTTCATATGCCCATCCCAGACTCTTACCTTGGCTAGCTGGCCCTTCAGGTCCCGGACTTCAGCATCCAGGGAGCGCTTCTCACTCAGGGCGGTGGACAGAGAGGCATCTTTAGAATTCAACAGGGCCTCCAGGTCCTTGAGCCGAGCCAGAGCTGCTTCCAGGTCAGATTCCTTCTTCCCATTTCTGTTGAGACACAGGTGGGAAAATACATCAATTCCTGGTTCACTAACACAGTCTGTATGAAAGCAACCTGTGGACAAAGCAGTACAATTAAAATGAAACCTATGATGACTTCATATTCAGTAAGCCTTACAGAAAATTTAAATAAATCATTAAAGCTGTTCATCTCTGTACATGAAGTCCCGTTGTCGATAGGTGCTAAAGCTTGTGATTCTGGGCTAATAAACCCTTTATGTGTGAAGGACTCAAATTAATGCCTTGAGCTGTCCACAAGTGAACTTAATCATATTGCACTGAAAAGAATTGACCGGAACAATCGAATCAAGCTCCCACTTGTTCTATGTGGAAAGGCAAGGAGAGGCTCTTATGAAGGAGCACCTAAGACTACAGCTAAATGAAAAGCAATCACGTTTGTTTGCATGTGACATCCCAGCCTCTAAAGCAGGCATCAGTTAGCAGCACTGATAAAAACAATTAAAAATAAAAAGGAGCACGGACTGTGGAAAATCTATTCCATATCAGAATATTATAAGAAAAGTGGCTTTAGCTTTGTGCTGGTTGTGGGTTCGGTCAAAGCCAAGCAGGAGAAAAATTCTCAGTTACTGCGTTCGGTCCATGCAGTTGAATGTTCATTGTCACTAATGATGCCCATCTGCTGGGGAGATGGTTTCCAGACCGCTAATCCACCACTCTGCCCTCCCCAGCCAGGCTACTGCCGGTCTCTCATCCACATTTTTGTATGAACTCGATCAAATAAACACACTCGAATAGCCTACACACATACAACAACACGTACACTAGTCTATAATGGAGCAAAAAAATTGGGCCTGCCTCACATTGACTAAACCCATCTCAGATTTCACAGAGACCCAGAGAGCACTCATGTAGAGCGGGGTTAGTGATTTACGGACTTGTGGGTGGCATTCAACCCCATTTACCAGCACCATCCCAGTCAAGCACACAGACATATCTGTTGACATGAACACACAGAAACACAAACACCCATACCAACATCACACTGAGATTAGTATGCAGAAAGGATGAAATAAAAGAACTGTATTTGTCATCAATAAAAGCTGGATCCTCATTGGCTTAAAGCCCCCATGCAGTCTGTCATGGTATTTTTAACAGGGCGTGGCAGCAGATCCAGCTTCTCTCTAACCTTAAGGGAATCAGTATCTCTCTCGTTAATGATCCAGAAGCTTCCAAGCGCCGTGTATTTATGCTCTATCCTTTTTATGTAGTTGTTTGTCCTTCCCCTTCCTGAATTGTGGCCTATCTGTGGCTTATCTGTGATATTTTTACATTTCCTGTTTTACTCACCATGTTGACTTGATCGAACTGATAATGTATCCCACCTCTCTGCTTCACATTTCTTAACATCAGATACAGTGGGGAGAACAAGTATTTGATACACTGCCGATTTTGCATGTTTTCCTACTTACAAAGCATGTAGAGATCTGTAAATTTTATCATAGGTACACTTCAACTGTGAGAGACGGAATCTAAAACCTCTTGGGGCATCAATGATCATAAGGAAGGTGAGGGATCAGCCCAGAACTACACGGCAGGACCTGGTCAATGACCTGAAGAGAACTGGGACCACAGTCTCAAAGAAAACCATTAGTAACACACTACGCCGTCATGGATTAAAATCCTGCAGCGCACGCAAGGTCCCCCTGCTCAAGCGCATGTCCAGGCCCATCTGAAGTTTGCCAATGAACATCTGGATGATCCAGAGGAGGAATGGGAGAAGGTCATGTGGTCTGATGAGACAAAAATAGAGCTTTTTGGTCTAAACTCCACTCGAGGAAGAAGAAGGATGAGTACAACCCCAAGAACACCATTCAAACCGTGAAGCATGGAGGTGGAAACATCATTGTTTGGGGATGCTTTTCTGCAAAGGGGACAGGATGACGGCACCATATTGAGGGGAGGATGGATGGGGCCATGTATCGCGAGATCTTGGCCAACAACCTCCTTCCCTCAGTAAGAACATTGAAGATGGGTCCAGCATGACAACGACCCGAAACACACAGCCAGGGCAACTAAGGTTTGGCTCCATAAGAGGCATCTCAAGGTCCTGGAGTGGCCTAGCCAGACCTAAAACCAATAGAAAATCTTTGGAGGGAGTTGAAAGTCCGTATTGCCCAGCGACAGCCCTGAAACTGGAAGGATCTGGAGGTCTGTATGGAGGAGTGGGCCAAAATCCCTGCTGCAGTGTGTGTAAACCTGGTCAAGAACTACAGGAAACGTATGATCTCTGTAATTGCAAACAAATGTTTCTGTACCAAATATTAAGTTCTTCTTTTCTGATGTATCAAATACTTATGTCATGAAATAAAATGCTAATTAATTACTTAAAAATCATACAATGTGATTTTCTGGATTTTTTTTTTAGATTCCGTCACTCACAGTTGAAGAGTACCAATGATAATAATTACAAACTTCTACATGCTTTGTAAATGGGAAAACCTGCAAAATCGGCAGTATATCAAATACTTGTTCTCCCCACTGTATATACCCGCTGAAACACAATCCTGCAGCTTTTGGAACAAACCTTCGAAAAGAAGACCTGCATATGGCCAATGTTTTCAAGGTTCATTTAGGATGTGCCCTGTCTGTTGTAACCAAGGAGCAGGGAGTGGTCCTCCAGTTGCAGTTAAGTAAAATGATCTGTTAGGAAGTCATCTTTAATTATGTTGCCGTTGTGCAGCTGGTGTTTCTGAAAAACAACAGGACTTTGCTTGTATGCCCTCTCTTTTACCAGTGCAAATATAAACCAGTGCAAGTATATTTTACAAAATCAGATGCATTTTTATGCAAGTTATGTCATTTATTTTATAAAAACAACAATAACTTACATGGCCTCAGTTGCATTCACTTATAATAAAAATTCTGTATGAAATTAATTAGGGTCTATTTTTGTAAAATAGTGTGATGGTGAAGTTATGGACTGAGAGCAAAAAATAACCATAGGTTGGAAGTTGATTCATAAATACATCATGTGTGCCAACAAAATATATTTGGTTTGCTTTTGAAAAGCTTAAACATTGCATGTTTTAAAGTTGTTTTTATTTTTGTCTTCAAATATTTTTGAATATCTTTTTTAATTGCCTATATATTTATTTTGTGAGCTTTTCAATTCATACCATCAAACATATAGAAGAAATAACACCAGCCTACTGCTATGTCATACCTCTGCCTCAGGTAAAGGACACTGTAAAGGAGGCTGACAGGCTGATCAAAGTGAAAATATGCATTGATGGCAAAGCATTATATTAGATTGTCCTTTATTTTGCCTGTCTGTGTCTTTCCAGTCTTTCATAAGCTGCATAAATAGCTTGCCTAAATGTACATTATTTGTAACAAACATGTCAATTGTACACAAAGTGTGGGTGGGCAGTCTAATACCAGACAGGGAAGTCTGATCAACCACAGCCTGTGATTGGCTATTTGCCTTCTTACACAAAGCTTGCAATGAAAAATAACATTTAGTCCCCCGAGCATACCAGAGTAGTTATGTAAAATAATATATAGATGGAGGCCGCCTTCACATGCACAGAAGCTTCATGGTCTTTAGTCTGGAATAGGAAAGATCAGAAATAACCCTGATTGGCTGAAACTCTGTCTGTTAATATGGGCAGGAGAAATTCAAAAACATTATCACAGCCCGGATTGGGTCCAGAGCCCATTCTCACACAGATGAAAGGCCAGTGGTTGGTTTTAATCTAATTTTGATGTCATGATTGGGGCAAAAAGTAATTTTCAAATTTACCACTTGAAGATCATAAGCATTATTGTCAAACAGGAAAAATAAATATATTTTCATATATATTTGCAATGCCCCTACAAGGACACTTTATAAATGTTAATTAGGCTCTACTAATTAGACTCCATAACAGACACAGGATTATATTGAGCTTTCTTCCACCTGTGTGGAGAGGATCAGCCAGACAACTTGTTGTGATAAGCCTGACCCTGACAACAACACAGCAGAGATCAAAGGGGGAATAGGCAGAGAATGGTGAGGAATGTGCTGGTACGAGTCGAACCAGGCCAGACGGGGAGAGGGGAAGATGAGCTTCCATTGAAAAAAGGTAGCTCTAAAATCAAATACATTATTTCTGTTCAGCTTCCGTGTTGCTAACTTTCCACAGAACTGCCAAAATAGAATTGTTTCAGAGAAGCATAGCACAGATCCTTATATTCACTACCATTCCAAAGTTTGGGGTCATTTAGCAATTTACTTGTTTTTGAAATAAAAGCAAATTTTTTGTCCATAAAATAACATCAAATTGATCAGAAATATAGTGTAGACATTGCAAATGTTGTAAATGACTATAGTTGATAGAAATGGCAGATTTTCAATGGAATATCTATATAGGCCCATTATCTGCAACCATCAGTCCTGTGTTCCATTGGCAAGTTGTGTTTGCTAATCCAAGTTTTTCACTTTAAAAAGCTTATTGATCATTAGAAAACCATTTAGCAATTATGTTAGCACCCCTGAAAACTGTTGTGCTGATTGAAGATTAGTTCAGTATCTTCAGCATCAGCATTTGTGGGTTGGATTACAAAATGGCCAAAAACAAAGAACTTTCTTCTGAAGCTCATCAGTCTATTCTTGTTCTAAGAAATGAAGGCTTTTTCATGTGAGAAATTGCTAAGAAACTGATGGTCTCATACAAAGTTGTGTACTACTCCCTTCACAGAACAGCACAAACTGTCTCAAACCAGAATAGAAAGAGGAGTAGGAGGCCCCGGTGCACAACTGAGCAAGAGGACAAATATATTAGAGTGTCTAGTTAAAGAAACAGACGCCTCACAGGTCATCGACTGGCAGCTTCATTAAATAGTACCTGCAAAACACCAGTGTCAATGTCAACAGTGAAGAGGTGTCTCCGGGATGCTGCCCTTTTAGACATCTGCTAAAGACCACACACTGGCATTGACTGACTTATCCCTAGTGATCATGAAATAAAGCATTCAAATGTTGAAATAGGTCATTAAATGATGAAATACACCATGAAATTATGAAATGTGCCATGAAATTATGAAATAGGTCACAATATTATGAAAAAGGCCATGACGTTATTAAAATATATATTTTCATAGCATCAATAAATTGGAAAATACTATGTATTATTATGATATATCATACCATTATTTTAAAAAGGTGCATTCTAAAACACATTTCATAATAATGTGTCACTTAAAACAACATATTTATACATTCAATGATTTAATTTTGACACCTTTGGTCCTCCAGGGTGTTGTCCGTCTGTCAGGTGTTATAGAAGACATGAACATATACCCACAAGACATTGCCGAGCCCAGATTAAACCAATGCTGTGTTGTTAGTTCAGTGTTGTGAGAGTGTGAGTTTGTGTTGAGTATGTGTGCGTTAGTGGACTGGTGTGCACACTTCTTTTATTTAATAGCAGGCTAAGTGTTGACTAACCTTAATGTGCATTTTTGAACAGACATTGACAGGTGTTTAAATGAGTCACTGAAACACAGTAGGCCGGTCCAAAACTGTAGTGTGTGTGGGGGGTGTGGTGTGTATTAGGGCTAAATGCTGGATAGATATAATTTCATGTAAATGGATGGAGGATCATGACATCGAGTGGCTTTGACTTGATGATATATGATAAGGCTGTAGAGACATAGGGATGAATGTTAATGCATGATGTGTCACCACATATGAATGGCTTTGTTGATCAGTTCAACTACTAACAATCCATGTGATATTTTATGTGAATGCCTGGTTTTCTCAATGCTTTTCTGTTTCAGGTAACACTCAAAGAGAATGTCAGCCAATCTGCCCGTGAGCAGAATCTGAAGCAAACCTGGGTAACACAGCAAGACATTAATCCAACACACACAAATCAACACCTGAATGGCAGTTTTCACAAGGAGGTATTGGGTACGGTGTAACTTTGTTAATTAAATAAGTATACTTGTTTGTTCACTCAGGGTTCCTTTGTTTGATGTTGTTAAAAGATCAGAAAGCATTAGCAGATGCAAATTGTATCTGCATGCAAATTAGAGAGCAAAAGGAACAATACATATTGTAAAGTGCTATTGAACGTGAATGCAATGTGTTTGTCTGGCTACTCTAGGATCCTGCTCCAGGATGTTGCCTTAACGCAACACATCCATCTAAGAACAATGAGAGGACATGGAAGAAGCATAGGCCTCAAGCTCTTTGTGAATGTGTGAAAGGTAGAGAATATGTATTTGGGTACAAACAGAATCCCAATCCACTTTAAAATAAGTTTACATTTGAATCCTGCAAAATTTCGGCCACCCCTCAAACAGATGCAGATGGAATGCTGTTTATTAAACAAAGTTTATACAACTGAATTTAGACATCCTGTGAGTCATAACAGAGGATATAGAACCAAACTGGTGTACTGTATTCAAAGCCGATTCTAGCATTATGTACATTATGTCTGCGTTCAGAAACGTTCATTCACTGAACCCTTTCTTACATCATTGTAGATTATGCAAACAGAACTAGTTGTAATGCTTGCTTAACATCTAATCTGATACTGAGCTTTGATTTTAAAACAAGCTGAGAGCTCTTCCTAAAAGCCATGACATATGGTTGCCTAAAATGCCTCATAAGACTTGGGCTCCTATTCTACAACAGCCAGAAATCATGCAGTTTCCTAACTACAGAAGTGAATAAAATAAAAAGGAAACTTTTTTTTGGATGCACAGGATGATCTTCCCATGAATTCATCCTTATAACAACTCTGTAATTTATATGTTCTTATAGTCCAATTAAACTACGCCAACAAAGTTAAAGTAGCCTACATCAAGACATTTCATGTAGATAGGACAAATATGCTGAGAAGTGGACCACTCCAAAGATGCCATCTGTGTCCAGTCTGTGTTTCTTCTGTTACAGAATGCTAAAGGACAAGGAGCTCTGTCTCTAATGATTTCAAATACACACACAGAGCAGAAGCAGCCTTACTGAAAGACAGTGGGTTTGGGAGTATGTGAGAGTGTGAGAGGGGGGGAGTGAGAGAGGGGAGGCAGAGAAGAGAATGGGGAGGAATAATATCAGAAGAATGTGTTGGTGACTCACTCAGTCTTGGGTGACTCACTGCTATCTTTGTCCACCTCAATGACAGGAATGGAGCCTGCCACTTAGAGAAAAAAAGCCCCACAATCCTGACTGTTTTGCGGTACTGTTGCTATGACAACAGAGGCCTACTTGTCAGGCTTACACTATGCCATTTATCCAGAATCTGATGGAAGGGTATTTACTTCTCATGCTTACTTTCAGCATATTTCAAGGATCAACTGTATGAAAAAAGCATCCTCTCTTGGAAAACCTTCCCCGTTAGGGTCCCTATGGAAAATGAAGCCTAAAATGTCTACAATATGGCTGATGTATCATGCTGAGTACCCACAAAGTCTTGAAGCTTTTTTATGGCCTGGCAGCAGTAATGTCTAAATAATTATTCACTATAAAAACCAGCCAAATGCAGAGTTCACAACGGATGTTTTCCCATGAAGAAGATGTGAACCAGATTATTCGTATTCTAAAGGAATATAAAGACAGCAACACAAGACAATACAATGGATACGGTCAACTCCTTTCAGGACGTCATACAGTTCATCAACAGACTATTAACATGTAACTACTACAACAGCACGATAAGACAAGACCACTAATGCCACTCACAGATATTATATGGGCCTTATTACACCACACCACGAAGCGCCGGAGTGCACTCTGAACCACACTCTAAAAGAGCTCTTCCCATCAGTACACGCTAAGGGCATCGTGGGGAGGCAGTCAATGTTAAAACTGCCAAATCTCCATGGAGTTCCACAGTCAGTAAACGTAGAACACCCTCTGCACTCTGTGCTGTTAGGGGGTCAGTGAGGAGGGACCGATGTAGAATCAACCCCCCGTTACGCTGTTACTACAAAGTCTCCCACTACAGGTGGACAGAACAGTGGGATTCAACTGTAGGGGCAGGGCAGGACTAAGAAACCATGCCCCCTTACTGGACATGTTTGAACACGTGTGGGTGTGGTTCCTCTGTGAGTCACAGTGAAAATGCGCTGAAAGACGGAAAACACCAAAAGGTTAAGTAGGCCCCTGATTCCAATGCCATTTCACATTTTTAAAGTGGAAATGTTTAGCAGACAAAATATGAAGGGAAGAAGTGTGGAATGAAGGAACGTTTTTGAATCCAGAAATATATAAAATATACAGTTTTAGTAGAAACGGGGTCCAGGTAAAATAGTAGTTTTCCAAGGCCAACAGCCAGATAATACCATGTGCCAGTGGTGTTTCAGGAAAATAACAGCACGTTAACATTTAACGTTAACATTTGAGTACATCATTTCTTTTCAACTGCACATTTATTTCCGTGAATGCAATTTAGCAGCATTTGTGAATTTCCAAATCGGTTACATTAAAATACAATACAAAAGCACAGGCAGGCACATGATCATTTTCTATGTCTCTTTAGGGATGGAAACACAAAGGCAGTGATTGTTTTCATTCTCTGTGTGCGTGCGTGTGTGTAACAACACTGCCATAGCCAGAGACCACCCACTCATCACCACATCCACATGGGCAGATGGGAATAGAGCCGCTAATGTTCCAGCAGCGACATCGTGGTGCCCTGACATCCTAAGGGTATTTCAATTGGGGGGGGGGGGGGGGGCAGGGTGGAATGGAAAGGGGAATCCATGTCATGTCTCATGAACATTCCAAACGTAAAAATGTACATTGTAATTGGATAAGCGCAAGTAGTACCGCCACTGCTTCAAAAGGTTTTCTGCCTTTTTTATGTCTGTTACATATAACTCTGCTGGTGCTTCCCATTATATCTCTATGGAAACACATGGCAGTGTGGAACAGGACATGTCTCGCCCACAGATAAGGCCTTGTAGCAGGCTCAGTGTGACCTGGTTCCGCTGTTAATGATTTGTAAGTGACTCATCATGACATGAGTCAGGGGCCGGGAAGCCGTGCATTCAGGGCCGGCATAAGAACTTGCTGCCGTTGTTTGATTTGATTATCTAAATGTGATAAGTTGCAGAACGACAGCCTATTTAGACTACTATATTTTTATCTATATGAAAGAAATTTTCATTGGAAATACATAATCATTATGGTGTAAACTTGTGAAAAATTATATTTCTCCAACGCTACCTTCCCTTAGTTACATGGACCACTTCCCTGGCAGACACTCTCCGTGGCTACTGAGGTGTAAAGACAATGTAAACCTCAGTGTGTCTTGGAGTGGAATAAGTGGTGACATGTGAAAATGAATCATTACCAGGTTTAAAAGAAACTATAAACATCTCACATTGTCACCAGAGAAATTCTACTATGACCCAGCAAACCCACTTGTTCAAGAGCACCATGTTAGGTACAAGGCAAACATTGTCAGTGAGTCTATACACCTTCCATGCCAGGGCTCTGGCCCAAGGGCTACACGTGCATATGTTTCGCCTGACGTTTAAGAGACAGATTCTCATTGGTAGCATAAATCAAAACATTTAATTAACATAAAATATACGCTTATATTTTATGTTAGCTGTATTTAAATTCCTGAGTATTAGTAGTGTAATGACGCTCCTAGAGGCATGTTTAGCCCATTTTCCTTGTATATTACCAAAAGTAATACTTTTTTTCATTTAATACTTAGTGCACTGTGTTGGAGCATAACAAGATATGTATATCAACTGATATAGGCTAACAGAAAATAGGACTACTTCATATCAAATTGTTAAATCTAACTTAGTGCAGCAAACCTTTGTATAATGTATACTTTCCCTTGACATAAAGCAAACAGTCAGAGCGCAACTCATCCATGCGACCAATTACCCCGTCCAGCTGCATTGAGTTATAATGAAAGCATTGGTACAATGTGAATAGATGACTGGGAGTGGTGCATTATAGACTTTGTACTGTAGACTATGTGGTGCCAACAAGGATAAGCTAATGTTAGCACTATAATACTGTAGACTGCATGGATCCTAGAAGGATAAGCTAATGTTAGCAATATAATACTGTAGACCGCATGGATCCTAGAAGGATAAGCTAATGTTAGCACTATAATACTGTAAACCTTGTGGATCCTAGAAGGATAAGCTAATGTTAGCACTATAATACTGTAGACCGCATGGATCCTAGAAGGATAAGCTAATGTTAGCAATATAATACTGTAGACCGCATGGATCCTAAAAGGATAAGCTAAAGTTAGCACTATAATACTGTAGACTGCATGGATCCTAGAAGGATAAGCTAAAGTTAGCACTATAATACTGTAGACTGCATGGACCCTAGAAGGATAAGCTAATGTTAGCACTATAATACTGTAGACTGTGTGGACCCTAGAAGGATAAGCTAATGTTAGCAATATAATACTGTAAACCTTGTGGATCCTAGAAGGATAAGCAAATGTTAGCACTATAATACTGTAGGCTGCATGGACCCTAGAAGGATAAGCTAATGTTAGCACTATAATACTGTAGACCGCATGGATCCTAGAAGGATAAGCTAATGTTAGCACTATAATACTGTAGACTGTGTGCAGAACCTTTGAGGGGGAGAAATGTTTGCTTTAGAATTCTTTAGCCTATCCTAGCCCATTGGAGCAGCTGCAAACTGTGATTAAGATCTATCCAGGAAGTCTCCTCGACCCCACTGTATGCCACCGTCCGTTACCAAACATTCCCCTAACGAGCACTTGCATTGAGGAGTAGTTTATAACAGCACCACATTGGCCTGAATCTGGTAACCAGCTTGGTTTGCATAGGTTCCAGTAAACACAAGTGATTTTAAGTGAGACAAATCTGGGAGCTATTCCTACATGTTCAAAAATGTCCAATACAAACAGCAGGCTTAATGTAATTGGGAGCAAATGAGGAGCAATTTCTGGTGGGGCTAGGTCTTCCAGTTACTCCAGGGGGCAAGCACACTTCATCTACCTCCAAATGGAACTTACTTTGAGACACACACATTGTAGATGTGTGTGTCTGTAAGTATGACTGTGTGCACTATGTGTGCAGTGAATATATAAAAGTGTGTGCCTGTGGAGACCCAGCATCTTAAAGTGATTTATCCTGTTAGAGTCGATGACTCATTCAGCTTGGCCAGATCCTAAAATGAACAAAAGTGCTATGGAAACTATGAGCCAAACTCTACTCCACACACATGCACGCCAGCCAATGCCTTCTCTGAACACAGTATTGGTCCACTTAACATCCAAAGTCTACTCTTTCATTACCAAAACTAAACTCACTTTAACAAAGACAGCTCCACATAGCAGTGATGGCTTTCACTGCCTTAGCACATCTGTTTTCCATTGCTTTATACTTGGGAAAGGCAATTGGAGCAAGCAGCCACAGGGCTAGTCTTTATATACTCCTACAAGCCCAAGTCAGACCTTTAGAGAGCCCCGGAGACCAAGGGGATTCTATATGTCCAAATACTAAAATATTCATGACTATAAATTGAAGAAACTTAAATGACTAGGCTTTCAAATAACATTCCATGCTGTGTAATTATTAGTCATTGGTACAGCTACCCTCTAGCTCACCATGCATTACTGGACCAAAAACCCATTAAACAGCTGGTGAAATACCTACTAAGTACACAGTAAACATTAGTCCACTCAATGATAATCATTGACACAATAACAAACACTGCTGGTTGTTCAAAAAGACAATATACTGAAGTTTACTATAAGACAAAAAGTTAGCAGCACAGCCCAGGCTCAAACCTATCTATGGAAGGCTTTCAATAATAGCAGGTCACAAATGTTTCATTTATGGTCTATACAACATACTGGTCAAAATCAGTAGGATCACTCACAATGGTACTGAGACCCAGGGAGCCTGCAGTCCAGGCAGACTGCTCTGGGTCTGTTCACACTGCCTCACATGATACAGGCTGAGATCATCTGGGTCTGACACGGCCCTTGCTGGAGTTTACAGAGAGAATAGAGGGGAAATCAGGAGGCCCCCGGGAAAAGACCTATAAGATGTCACCTTACACATTTGAAACCAAAAACCAAAGTTGGAAAGAAATGGTGAAAAACTGATTCAGTTTGTATTTGTTCCACAAACAGAAAGCAGTCTCTTATTCCATTCCAGTTGTGTTTGGCACCATCATGATTGTGAACCATCCGCATGTTTCCCTTTCAGGTGGACTTTCACTGTGTGATAGTGGGAGCCGAGTACACTAGGCTGTGTTTGAGTGCAAAATCAGTGTTTAAACAGCTTTACCAAATCATCGTTCATTGACAAGGAGAGCATTCTTGCTCTCTTCCATTTTAGGGCAGAGGAACGTAATTGAACATAAATGAAAACTTCAGCATAACAAATGGACTTCAGTGGATTCCCCCTGTAATCCAGATATGCATCAGCAGTGGTCAATAGTCACATGATTAAATAGAAGTAGAGTGCGTTAGGTCAGCAAGTTTCGCTGAGCTAAATGTAGCATTTTACACCTAGGGTTATCCAATGAAATACAATATAATGTATTAGGGCATTTAACAGGTTATTCAGCAAACAGCTTACTTCATCAACGAACACTTAATTTAGGATAGCAATAGGGCAGATAATGACATTAAAGAAGGAACGACTAAAATAGTTGTCATGGTTAAAAGATTACCCAAGGAAAATCACTCAGTTTTACAATAGAAGGATCCACCAGTGCTAAAGTGTGTAACGAACCAAAAGCTCAAGTGCAACAGGTTAATCAAACAACTAGACGTGGGACCTTGCGGTATGAAAATAAACACATGCCACAAATCCCAAGATCCTTTGATGGACTTTAGGCACAAATTGTATATTAGGCTTAAACATGTTTTGAAATATTCCATAAATAGGGCCATAAAGACAACAGTTCAGAATGACCCTACTAATGCATGATTGTGTCTGTACAGAAAGGAAAATCTACAGACACAACCTTGTATTAGTAACCTTTGGTCCAGCTCACATGAATCAGATAACACATATACGTTTGAATATCTGATCAAACTGATATTTGTTGTGCTTGATTTGATCTGTCCTGCCACACCCTCGGCTATATCTTATTGTTGTAACAGGTGCAGCCCACTGCAACATGGGAGAAGCAGCCCTCTGCAAACGCACTGGAAATACGGAAATAGGAGTGGCTATTTACTTTTCAAAATCCTTTAATTATTTATATTTCACCACCTTTGATCATGAATGCCTACTCAAAACAATAAAGTTGTTTCCTCTTCAAACTGTCTGTAGTAGTTAAGTCTACAATGTTTACTCCCAGATGTAAAAAAAAGGCAACCAAACACTGGAAAGTTTACAAGTTGCCATGCAAATGGGAGAAGTGTAAGTAACAACTGTCAATGGCTGAATCAACAATGCCAGAGTTGGCATGGGTCTTCCTGGATACTATCAACATATCCGCCTATTCATACAGAACACGACTCATTGTGGGGATGTAGCGGGTGTCCTGCAAGTGAAGACCAGGATGAGGTTCCCCCGTCCAGACTCGTGTTAGACAGATACTGGCACAGTCGAAGGGTACTTGGGCACAAGACTCCTGCCCTTATGTTCTAGAGAGGGAGCATCCACACTCTATTACTAGAAGAGACCTAGATGACTGTGGCAGTGTTGGCCAAGCCTCGTGGCTATGTGGTGGCGTAGCAAATTACACAGTAGCCTAGCAACGCCTTAGTTGAGCTTTCTGTATTTTAGGGAAACACACTTGTGTTCGAGCCCAGAATTATTCGTCAAGTCCAAAAGTGCTTCAGCCAAATGTCTCACCCATCCGTTAATTATTTTACAAGCCAGAGAGGGTTGGAGGCGAGCAAAGGTAGCAGCCCAGTTGCTCAACGGACAGCCGAAGACGGTTGCATGTGTCGGATGAAAACAAAGAGGAGTGTGTGCCTGGCCCAGTGACTGTCTGTGTACAGTTGTGTACCATCACAGGACAGGACGAGTGACAGTTCCATCTGTTGCACAAAACATCAAGCAGTGCTTTAGTTTGTACCTTAGAATGCCAAGACAATCCAGCATTAAGGGCTACAGGAATTAGGCATTAGAGGATTTCTAGAAGAAAAAAAAAAAAATAGGAATGTATAAATAGAGAATGCTTCATTTAACTATTAATAAACATGACAGACTGTTCCGCCGTGGTAATCCAGACCTAACCAGAATCCCAGGGAGGCGTCAGTTTGAAACCCCTTCCCAGATCCCACTGCACAGCCCTGAAAAACCTCTGAGTCATCACCCTGTCATGTGACCATGCGGAGACTCCTTGGCTGCCAAGGCAACCAAACACTGGAAAACACAGTCGCTGCAGCGTAAGAGACTGCCCACTCCGAGCAGGACCCGTGTGATACGTCTCCACCACACGCATATTCAAATGTTTCATTTCCTTTGGAAAACAGTACAGTTACCCGCAGTGTTTCTGTTCTTCTCTCAATACAGCTAGTGGTCTTACGGCACAGTAACAAAACAAAAAAGAAAACTGTCCAATTTCATTAATTCACCACACACTGATTTGCTTGCTGTTTAAACCTGAATATACAAAAATGTACACATTTCTTCAGACAGCCTAAATTCCTACAGGCCCTCAAGTCAAGTCACCATCCAGAAGTTCCAACCGTGAACAAAGTCCACAAATCTATCCCAGAATCACACAAAATATCAACACAACATGAACCCAATCAAAACACAATGGTACTAATAGTGGGCCAGGAAGACTCCACCCTTATGAGTCTCCTGAACAGACAGACAGCTTTGCTCGAATATAAAAAATCTTGACGACCGTTATGGCCTTCCTTGCAATATTCCAATTCTCTGCTTGCAAATCCCTTTGGACAACATCGCCATGCATAAATGACAGCACTTTAAAACAGAGTATGTGAGTGAAATAACCATCCAAAAATACACATCATCAATTCTACTACCTTCAACAAAGGTTCTCAGATGCTCACCGACCTGATTTGCACTTGGCCCAGAGTTTTAGTCATTCCTGTGGAGCCACCACAGGCTACTAGTTGCTACAAAGAGAGAGCTGATGTGTTGGCGGTGGATACAGTCACCCCCTGTGAGCAAATACATAACATTCAAAATGACATATGGGTTTCCTTACCCAGACAGACGTCTATGAAGAAGGTATGATAGCAATGTAACCTTAGTTTTAGTTTTGGGGCCAGTATTTCCACATGCTAAATGTTTTAGCATTTTTCACATGAATTCCATTCATGTCATGGGACCTCTGGCAGCATTTCTCATGCATCTTGGTCAATCTAGAAGTGACTTTGGAAATCACCAAAAATCAATAACATGGAATACTATAAGTGACTTTGGGAAACCAATGTAATTGTATAATGGAAATGAAATATCCCATTAACTTTAACCTCCATTAACCTGGAATCACAGATACAGGCTTTGAATGAACAGCGTTGTGTAGAAACACTCTGCATGCAAGGAATTTTGGGAGTGTTGAGTTTGTCATTGCTCGTAAGTCATACTAAGAGCAATCTGTTTTTATCAGGACCGTAGCCCCATTTCATAGCTAAGTAATTTCAACATGGTGGCTCCTGAGGGCCTAGTTACACAGCAGTGTTTTCCTATCTGATCAGCTAAAACCCACCAGGAATGCATAAAACTAAACGTCAGGTTTGTTGCAATTCACGCTTCCTTCTGAGGAATGTAGAATTGTGCTAACGATGTGTGAGTGTGCATTCTAGTGCAATATTGATGCATCACATCACCCAGGTGTGAATTAAGCAGAAAACAGACTAGTCAGATTGTCTAAATTTAGTGTTTTTATACTACGATAGTTCAATCTTGTTAAACAAAACTTGTCAAATTGTTCTCAGTCTTTTCTGTTTTGAGATAGCAGAGATCACCTATGGTAAGCACTGCTAAACTACTTCAAACCAGACAGTGTTAGTACAGCACAAGCTTGTTATTTCTGTTTGGCATGTTCTTCTGTGTGACTGGTGGGTGTATTTGCACACAGGGAGAAGCTGTGTGACAAGGCAGGGGCCTGTTACAACAGTTGGTCGTACGTGGGTCATAACTAATACATCTGTTCTACACTGGATTTCAGAATCATACCTGTTGCATCAGGTGCCGGCTGCACCAGTTGGTCATGCATGTGGGTGGTAACGCTTCAAACATATCTCCCACAACTCAGACCTAAAAGTTAGAACTGCGGCACAAGCCGGACTTAAGGCCTTTATGCGCTTCCCCTTTTCATCATGACACCTGTGGAAAATAATACATGTTCCTATTCCACAACCCCCACAGGTATTTGAGCTTCACTCTGATGCATTTACTCATAATAGCAATACTAACTACAGTAGCCAGAATTGTGTTCCAGGAACCTGGCTAGCTACCAGCTACCACCCTGTGATTGTCTAATTTAGTCAACCAGTGAGTGACTGATTTAGCAATAGGTGGATGTCACTGGTATAATTATTATTAGCTTCATTATTTGTTGGCCATCCTTTCAGCACCCAACTTGTGCTCTCTGATTGTCTCCTTTGTTTAATTCATTTGTACTGGCAGGGCATTCCGGAAATCAAACTGGCCCATCAGTCAGACAAACTGGCTGACAGACATGGGGACAGGTCCTTTCCTGCTTTCAGAAACATAACCTCTCACAGCCCCAGTGACAAAATGCCTAGGAATTTGAAATGGGTTACATGCAATCATATTTTACCATAGGCTTATCTGATCAAAGCTTGAATGAATGTGTCACGGAACAAGGCATCCGATCCAGACTACATTCTGAAAACAAATCACTACTATCACTTTACCATTCACATTAAATAAATGTGAAAGACTCAGACTCACAACAGACTCACTCAGACTCACTTCAGGACAAGACATTTAAATATGGGTAAGTGAAGTATAGCCGAACCTTAGAACAGAGACATTTCCAAGTCCATTGACATTCATACAGGTGACATGCAGAGATGATAAATAATAGTACAAGAGCCTACAGCTTTCTGGACATCTCTAAAGGCAGCACTGACTCACATTCAACCCAGGATACAGGATTGGCCAAACCCCATCCTGCCAGTTGGTCCCATCTGTTCCCTCAAATGACCTCTCGATGAAACCTACAATGTGTCCTACCTGGTTTTGAGCTCCTTGTGCTCCTCCTTGATTTTGCCCAGCTCCAACTGCAAGCGGGCGCGCTCCTTGGCCACACTGTCGAGGGTTTTGCGGGCGTCGGCAAGCTCCGTCTCATAGACCGACTTCATGCCCGACACCTCACGACTGATCTCGGTCTCGGACTCGGTGATACGCATCCGTAGGCCAGCGTTCTCCACCTCCAGCGAGCGCACCTTGTCGATGTAGATGGCCAGCCGATCGTTGAGGTTGCTCAGGTCCTCCTTCTCCTGCAGACGGGTAATGCGTGCGGGGGAGCGTGGAGTGGTGGCCCCGCCGTGGCTGGTTCGTTTCTGACCTGGGGTTTCCATAGTGGATATCCAGCAGGTTGTTCAGGTAGATGGGTGAGAGAATGACTGTGGAAGATTCATTCATTCATTAACAACATATAAAGGCCAAAGTTACAATGAGGATACATTCATTCATTAACATGAAATTTAGACCCGCGCTACAACGAGGATTCATCTATCCATTCATTCAAATCTGATACAGACCTGTGTTACAACCAGGATCCATCCATTCATTCATTCAAATCTGATACAGACCCGTGTTACAACCAGGATCCATCCATTCATTCATTCAAATCTGATACAGACCCGTGTTACAACCAGGATCCATCCATTCATTCATTCAAATCTGATACAGACCCATGTTACAACCAGGATCCATCCATTCATTCATTCAAATCTGATACAGACCCGTGTTACAACCAGGATCCATCCATTCATCCATTCAAATCTGATACAGACCTGTGTTACAACCAGGATCCATCCATCCATTCATTCAAATCTGATACAGACCTGTGTTACAACCAGGATCCATCCATTCATTCATTAAAATCTGATACAGACCCGTGTTACAACCAGGATCCATCCATCCATTCAAATCTGATACAGACCTGTGTTAGAAGAAGTACAATGACTAAGGGGAACCATGTGGGTTTCATCCACCCAAACAGAGAAAAGGGAGGAGTATCAGTTTCCTTACTCCATGGGTTCCTAGCAAACATGCTACTCCCAAGATTTAAAACAGTGTTTTACATTAATACTTACTATTTTACAATTTGCTATATTTTATATACCGAAACAACAAAAGCGCTAATGTTAAGGCTATAGAAGCTATAAAAAGCCAGAAGAATCTCAAGCATGTAAAAATATATTTTTTATGACAGAAACGAGGCTATGACCTTCGTAAGGTGAATAGGACTTGCGTGACTGACAATAACAAGACAAAAACTACAATTAAATTGAGGTTACATATAAATGATTATCAAACAAATCAACTGCCATAATAATAATACTATAGTTAAATTAAAGCTTCACGCAATGATATTAAAATCAAGCTGGTGTTGAATTTAATACAAGACAACTAAAAAAACTATACTGGGGGGTTCCATTTTTTTATTTTGAAAAAGGAGGCCCCGGAGGAAGCAGGTTGGGAACCACTGTCTTACTCAATCAGGACCATAATTAAATTGTTGCTTGTGTGGTTAAGCAAGTTAAACTCAAACCAAAACCAAAAAACACGACATTCCTACCATCTGAAAAGCAAGTATAGACACTTTTGTTTTTATTATACACACACTCACACACACGCGCACACACACCCACACACAAAACTACAGAAGCATGAAAAATAATGAACAAACATCATACAATGGTAGAAATTGCTGAATCATTTACCTCTTCTACCAATTGTTTGTTGAGACAGCTAATTCAACCAGTAATTCATTATGAGAGATCGGTCCTATGATTTTCAGATTATGCTCGCCTAAACCTCAGTCAAAATACCATATAGCTGATTTAATATACACAAAAGACTGTCTTGATTTCAATATGAGCCACCACTTTCTCAATATTTAGACAGGCAGAGAAAGCAATGAAATGACTAGCAGAAAGAAGGAATGCAAGGCTTTTCAAGTCTAAAAACCATGCTTGTCTATAATGCTTTTCAAAACATGACCAAAGATGGCCTGGTCTGTTTGATTACTGTTGCCAAAACATATAATTAACAACTTACCTACAGTAAACAGAAAATTCTTACTCCATATTCTGCGTAAAAGTACAAAACGTGTCAAGACATTTCAATAAATAACAAGGTATTTTTGGTCTAAATACTGCTGCTTCTGGGATAACTATTACATTACTTTCTTCAATAACCATGAATTTCTACCTACACTGGTCCCAAGGTAACATGAGTGTTTCCCACACCCCCGACCAGTCAATTACGAAAATGAAACGTCATTTGAACTGATACGAAAAACACACAGGTACAAGCAGGAACCTAATCTCTAATCTCAACTAAGGACTGGCTCACATATACAACTGCCAGTCAGTGTGCAACCGGAGCTAAAACTGCTCCGTCTTACCTTAGAGGGAGGGTGTGCTGGTGGAATGGTGTGTGTGTGCCTGCACAGATGGAACACTCTGGAAGTTGAGCTGCAGGCGTCTCTGTGAAGTAAAGGGAGGAGGATCAGTGCTGCCTGGCTGTCTGTGTGCCTCTGGCTCACGCTCTGGACTGGCTGGCTGCGTATCTCCCTGCACATGTATTCGCTGAAGAGCGAGAAAGAGGGAAGGGGGGAGGGAGGGAGGAAGGCGCAGGGAGGAGTCAGGGCTTAGACATAACAGCCAGGTCAGCAGAGCAGTTGCTGTCTCTCTCCTTACCTCTCACTCCGTTCCCTTTCTCCCTTTCAGTTTCATTCACAGAGTGGCCACATAGACCCAATGATCCCAACTGCTTGCACATGTGGCCTGCCAGTGAAAGCAGCTGAATAACACTCTGATGGAAAATCTTCCCGGGCCCATTCTTTTACTGTACCGAGGAGTACAAATTAAAGTGTAGACTATAATCGCTATGTACTAAGGAACTTGTTTCTCAAAAAAAAAAAAACGCATTTGCACAATAAATTTAAATACCAAAAATACCAAAGAAAATAGTCAGTGTCCTTCCTATATTTCCAATGACAGTTCTGTACACCAATGCAGTAATTCCCATTGGTCATCTTCGAAGCTCCCAGGTCTCTATACCCACAACACTCCAAGATAGATCTGGTATTTATTGCCTCTGGGTGGAGTTTAAGAACAGGTCCAATGTCAGGAGAGGATGGTTATTCTGGTGTGTTTGAGGTGGTGGATAGAGAAGCTTGACTACAGCCCTGTCTGTGGGCATGGCATGAGACAGACCTATGAGCTATGGGAGTACCCTGTAGAAGACCTAGCAGTGGAAAGAACCAGTCAGTGTGTGGCCTTCATTCAGTCTGAGTCACAAATCCTAACACAAACAGCTTACTTGTTCTACAGTGCTACCTTCTCTCCTCTCTCTTTATCCTCATGTTCCCACAGCATTCCCCCTAACAATGGACTGTCTAGCATAGCATCCCAAATATTTGCTTTAGAAAAGGTTAGTGCAAATCAAGTATGTCCAGCTAAACTCTTATACTGACTATATACACTCACCTAAATGATTATTAGGAACACCTGTTCAATTTCTCATTAATGCAATTATCTAATCAACCAATCACATGGCAGTTGCTTCAATGCATTTAGGGGTGTGGTCCTGGTCAAGACTCCTCTGAACTCCAAACTGAATGTCAGAATGGGAAAGAAAGGTGATTTAAGCAATTATGAGCGTGGCATGGTTGTTGGTGCCAGATGGGCCGGTCTGAGTATTTCACAATCTGCTCAGTTACTGGGATTTTCATGCACAACCATTTCTAGGGTTTACAAAGAATGGTGTGAAAAGGGAAAAACATCCAGTATGCGGCAGTCCTGTGGGCAAAAATGCCTTGTTGATGCTAGAGGTCAGAGGAGAATGGGCCGACTGATTCAAGCTGATAGAAGAGCAACTTTGACTGAAATAACCACTCGTTACAACCGAGGTATGCAGCAAAGCATTTGTGAAGCCACAACACGCACAACCTTGAGGCAGATGGGCTACAACAGCACAAGACCCCACCGGGTACCACTCATCTCCACTACAAATAGGAAAAAGAGGCTACAATTTGCACGAGCTCACCAAAATTGGGCAGTTGAAGACTGGAAGAATGTTGCCTGGTCTGATGAGTCTCGATTTCTGTTGAGACATTCAGATGGTAGAGTCAGAATTTGGCATAAACAGAATGAGAACATGGATCCATCATGCCTTGTAACCACTGTGCAGGCTGGTGGTGGTGGTGTACTGGTGTGGGGATGTTTTCTTGGCACACTTTAGGCCCCTTAGTGCCAATTGGGCATCGTTTAAATGCCACGGCCTACCTGAGCATTGTTTCTGACCATGTCCATCCCTTTAAGACCACCATGTACCCATCCTCTGATGGTTACTTCCAGCAGGATTATGCACCATGTCACAAAGCTTGAATCATTTCAAATTGGTTTCTTGAACATGACAATGAGTTCACTGTACTGAAATGGCCCCCACAGTCACCAGATCTCAACCCAATAGAGCATATTTGGGATGTGGTGGAACGGGAGCTTCGTGCCCTGGATGTGCATCCCACAAATCTCCATCAACTGCAAGATGCTATCCTATCAATATGGGCCAACATTTCTAAAGAATGCTTTCAACACCTTGTTGAATCAATGCCACGTAGAATTAAGGCAGTTCTGAAGGCGAAAGGGGGTCAAACCCAGTATTAGTATGGTGTTTCTAATAATCCTTTAGGTGAGTGTACATTACATGATTTATAATGGGTCTAAAATACAAGCTTGAGCGGAATATTGTCTTATATCAAATTTGGGTCAAGGTTCTAAAAGTTTAAGTAGTTGGTTGGTTTAAGAAAAACCAACATACAAAGTGGGCCTGATACGAAGTTCCTAAGAAAATAGTCCAGTCAAATGACATGAGCCAGAATGCAACTTAAAGGCATGACAGGCAACAAATAGCATGCTAGCCTAATTCAGCAGTCATACCTTTTTTGCTTCTCAGTGTTTCCCCTATATTAATTTAGTATTTGCGGCTGTCTCTCCACAAAATATTATGAAATAATAATAGCAGTAAAATCTTCCAGTGTAAACCTAAACTAGATATGACGTAAATGAGAAAGTCACACACCTGTCTATATAGTGTCCCTCATTTGAAAGTATTTATCTCAGTAAACACCAAGCCATGAAGTCAAAGGAACTCTTCATAGATGTGTCTATGGTTGTCTTGCATGAACTGCACGTTTGAGATCTCCCCAGAGTGGCTTGATGATATTAAGGTCAGGAGACTGTGATGGCCACTCCAGAATCTTCACCTTTTTCTGCTGTAACCACTGGAGGGTCAACTTGGCCTTGTGTTTAGGGTCATTGTCGTGCAGGAAAGTCCAAAAGTGTGCACAGCATTTGTGCAGAAGAATGCAAATTGTCTGCCAGTATTTTCTGATAACGTGCTGCATTCTTCTTGTCAATTTTCAAAAGATTCCCCATGCCTTTAAAGCTCACACACCCCCAAAAGATCAGTGAGCCACCACAATGCTTCACATTGGGGATGGTATTCTGTTCACTATAGGCCTTATTGACCCCTCTCCAAACATAGTGCTTATGGTTGTGACCATAAAGCTCTATTTTGGTCTCGTCACTCCAGAAGCTGTGAGGCATGTCAAGGTGTTGTCGGGCATATTGTAACCAAGCTTTTTTGTGCCACTGGCGTAGTAAAGGCTTCTTTCTGGAAACTGAACCATGCAGCAAATTTTTGTTCAAGTATCGTTGTATACTTGAAAAAACCACACCATCTTTTTCCAGAGCAGCCTGTATTTCTCCTGAGATTACATGTGGCTTTTTCTTTGTATCCCGAACATTTGTTTTGGCAGTTTTGGCTGAAATCTTTCTTGGTCTAGCTGACCTTGGCTTGGTATCAAGAAAGCCCTGATTTTTCCACTTCTTAATAAGTGATTGAACAGTACTGACTGGCATTTGCAAGTCTTTCTATCAGTCTTTTGACCGTTCTTTTCGGCTCCCCATGGCTCAGTATCTAGCCCGCTCAGTGCACGTGAGAGCTAACTAACTCCTTGACTATTTATACACAGACATTGATTGCAATTTAAAAAGCCTCAGGTGTGGGAAATTCACCTTTACTTGCCATTTTAACCTGTGTGTGTCACCTTGTGTGTCTGTAACAAGGCCAAATATTCAAGGGTATGTAAACTTTTGATCAGGGCCATTTGGGTGATTTCTGTTATCATTATGATTTAAAAAGGAGCCAAACAACTATGTGATAATAAATGGCTTCATATGATCACTATCCTTAAATAAATTATCAGTCATATTTCCAAAATCAATGCCAAGATTTCACAATTTCTGCCAAGGTATGCAAACATATGAGCACAACTGTAGTTGAGGATAGTCACATAATGTTGCAGGCTTTGTTCAGGCATCGACTTGGCTGGATGTCCTGGTTGTCAGACCCCTTGTACACACTATCGTCTATGGGCAGAAGCTATCGGTTTACTGACAGTATAACAAAAGCAGCACTGGGAATGACAAAGAAATGCCTTCCAGTCCGGTAGCTTTTTTTAAATAGCAAAATTCCATGTTAGGACTAAAATAAGCAGGGATTAGGAAATCCACATCACTCCACCCAAAAGATCTCTTGTAGTCAACATACGTCACTAGGAGTACAAGAGGTAACTTGAAGGCTTTACAAGCAAGCATTCCTACGGTAGCATTCCTGTTTCCAGATGAGAGAAACCACCCACACAGACTGGGTTGCAATTAAAATGACTGCCTTTCTACATCTACTTTCCTTTATGTCCGGAGAAAGCTCTAGAATAAATTCTGCAAAAATTCTCATATCACAGCCTACATTTTCAGAGAGAGCTTATCTATGGTCGGGCATAGTACATTTAGTTTCTCTCATTTCGCTGTTGCCATGGTCAGCAGGTATACTAGATAACACCTGCCCATGGCTTGTCCTGGTAGCATTTAATAAAACCTTTGCCACACACTTGCTCAACACAAAATAATCTTGATTGTGTGGAAAAAATGCAGAAACATTAAATTGTTAACAAGCAACCTCATAAAAAACTCAGGGAAGAGAAAGAACACTACTGTCCATATTGTTGCTGTTTGTACCCCTCAGCATTTCTGCAAATTGTAGGCTAATCACACAATAATGGCACGTTTTTGAATGGGAAATGACCATTATGGAATATTCACCAGAATCTGAATCAAATGTTAGGTTGCCATAAACAGAAGTCCATAACAATAGTATAATCGTTTTACATGGTTTACATAGGGGCAACTTCCCAAAATAAACACTGAATCTCTGATTTTTGAAGAACCAACTAATGTCAAGATTCTTCACGGATAAAGTTTGTAAAATCTAGTTACCTGATTTTCTGTGTGAAACTCTAAAACTTCTAAAAGGCCTTTTCTGAATTAAGATTCAATCATTTCTGCAAAGAGATTATTTTGGCTGTTTACCAAATAATATGAATGTTACAGTTAAATAATGAATATGGGCTTAAAGTGCAGTCTCCCTTATGTGAGGGTATTCACATCCAAATTGGAGAAAGGGTTAAGGAATAACAGCTCTTTAATATGTAACCCCCTCATTTTGAAGGGACCAAACGTAATTGGAAAAGTGCCTCAAAAGCTGTTTCATTGACAGGGGTGGTTTATTCTTTCACTATTTCTTCATCAATTAAGCAGGTAAATGGTCTGGAGTTCATTTCAGGTGTGGCATTCACATTTGGAAGCTGTTGCTGTGAACCCACAGCATGCGGTCAAAGAAGCTCTCAATGCAAGTGAAACAGGCCATCCTTTGGCTGCAAAAAAAATCCATCAGAGAGATAGCAGGAACATTAGAAGAGGCCAAATCAACAGTTTGGTACAGTCTGAGAAAAAAAAATGCACTAGTGTGCTCTGCAACACAAAAAGGCCTGGACTTCCATGGAAGACAACAGTGGTAGATGATCGTAGGATCCTTTCCATGGTAAAGAAAAACCCCTACACAACAACCAGCCAAGTGAAGAACACTCTCCAGGAGAAAGGCATATCATTATCCAAGTCTACCATAAAGAGAAGACTTCACAAGAGCAAATACTGAGGGTTCAACACAAGGTGTAAACCATTCATAAGCCTCAAGATTAGAAAGGCCAGATTAGACTTTGCCAAAAAATATTTTTAAAAAGCCAGCCCAGTTCTGTAACAGCATTCTTTGGACATACTGCGAAAGCAACCCAGGAGTTTTCGAAGGCAAAGTGGAATATTCTGCATTGGCCGAGTCAATCACCAGATCTCAACCCGATCAAGCATGTATTTCACTTGCTGAAGACAAAACTTAAGGCAGAGGACCCACAAACAAAGAACAACTGAAGACAGCTGCAGTAAAGGCCTGGCAAAGCATCACAAAGGATGTCCATGTGTTCCAGACTTCAAGCAGAATTCTTAAAATATAAAAAATGCACAATTTATTTATAATTGTGTTCATGTGTCCAATTACATTTGAGCCCCTGAAATAAGGGAACTGTGTATGAAAATGGTTGCAATTCCTAAACGTTTCATACGATATTTTTCTTCAACCCCTTGAATTAAAGCTGAAAGTCTGCACTTCAGTTGCATTTTGGTTGTTTCATTTCAATCCATTGTGATGGTGTACCGAGACAAAATTATGAAAATTGTGTCAGTATCCGAATATTTCCGGACTTAATTGTATCCTGAATAGATAGATACACAGATGTAAATCAGAGATTAGCAACTAGAGCTCTTGGCCAAGACCTTAAAGGTCACTAAACTGACAAGGTTAAATATTTGTTATGTCCTTGTGCACGGCACATAACACTAAACACTCCAGTAAGAAGCTCTGCATAAGAGCGTCTGCTAAATGAGTAACAGATCAAATGTAAATTCCACGTCGCCCTTTGCTTATTTCGTTATTACTCTATACAGTGAGGGAAAAAAGTATTTGATCCCCTGCTGGTTTCCCCTGCTGAAACCTACCATTAAAATTATAGACTGATAATTTCTTTGTCAGTGGTCAAACGTACAAAATCAGCAGGAAATCGATTTTTTTTTTTCCCTCACTGTAAATCAACTTTTATTCTGAGACCCCCACCCTTTCCTTCAAACACCACATTCTTCCATATGTTTTACCAAATTAAGGATTTTTTTTTTTATGTATATGCCTGTTAAGTTTAATGTGATACCAAATTTTGTGTAAAAGGATTGACAAATGAATTAAGTTACAGAAAATCTTTGACATGCAATTGAACAAGGTTGCAATAACTGCTTTAGTGTCTTATCCATCAGATTCAGAGTTGTGAATGACTTCCTAATAACAATATTGAGCAACCAAATCTACAGACATAGACAACTTACAAACATTTTATCAAACGTGCTTTTGACCAGTATCAATCCCTTTTAGAGACTCAGTAAAGAGCCTGGTTTTTAAAGCATTTTTGGGCGGGGTGTATAATGTGTTTACAGTGATTGAGATTCACATTTATTCATGCCAGGAGTAGGGGACAATAGCGCCGCCGTCTTGCTGTCGATGGAACCCCTCCCTTTAGATGTCAAACGAGCACATTTTCAGGGTCCCTCTACAAAACGAAAGTCAAGAGTTGAACTGTTAAGGGCAACAACAAAACATGCTAGCTTTATTACCAAAAAGGTAAAGCTTTTACAATAAACTGTCTAAATGAAAACCAGAACTGCTGTTTTTGCCTGCAACTAAGCCTCAAAGACGAAGCCGCTGTTTTCGTATTAAAAGTGTTGTTGTTTTTTGATGATAGGCTACTTGAGCACTAGAGCAGGCTTACTTCTGTTACTGTTTTTTATGTACCAATAAAACACAAGCGAAACTATAACCTCTCACCATTCCATTATTTGGGCATAGACATGATTAGAGGTAAGAGACTACTTCTGCTCCCCCTTACTGGTTGTCCTTTCAGTCCACACATGTATTCCTCACCATAGGTAGAAACAAAGGCATAGGCGCCACCCAACGGCCAACTTTGAATTGTGGTGATGACGTGCATGAATAAAGTGCAGGAACAATATTTTGTGAGGTTATATAAACACGTGATTGAAAAATGATGATTGAACACAGATATTACCTGAAGCACAACATTACAACCTTCGGATTAGTGATGAGTAGACTCGACATTGCGCAGAAATAAACTAAACAGCTCAAAAGACAATTTGACATAACTTGATTGATCAAACTTACCTGCACCAGTAAATTATTTGTTGTTTCTTGACCGGTGAAACAAAGTCACTTAGAAAAATACGCATTTGTCATCTGTAAGCACAACTATAGTATACTTATATTTGTTATAAATTGCCGTACACTAGCTGCTATGAAATGACCAGGCTTTCACATTCTGCAGCCGCCACCTGGCGATATACTAATTAATGCTGGGTTGCGCGAGACCCAGAAGATAAACTTAATCCAGAATTTGTACGCGAATAAAGCAATACCGTATAAGAGCTGTTGTAATGGGAACATGATGTCAGAAAAATGCTATGTAGACCGATACGTTCATTTTGACGTGGTGGGATATTTTTGTGTCGGAAAAAATTATCAAGAGTTCCCCAAAATTTCATAACACATAATTTGCTCAATGTTTTGAGCTGCTGTCCCCTGGAAAGAGATACAACGACAATGTCAATTTAATACCATCAGCCCTAAATCTGATGCTGAACTGTGGGCCGAAGGACGGTCAAACGCCCTTCACACAGTTGGACATTAGGCTGCAAATAGTTGTGGAATATGTGGAAATATGAATGTGTGACTTTCCAGTTTTCAATACTGCTTGTAGTCAAATATATCAGAAAATAAATGTCAACAAAAATTGACCCTATCCTACAGTTAGTGGCCAGTTATTAGGTACACTCATCTATTCTTGGTTGGACCCATTTGCCTTCAGTACAGTGGGTACATTTCAGGGGATGGATTCGACATGTCATCAGAAATGTTTCACACGTAAAATCTATGGCGATGGAAGACTGTATAGCAAGTCATTAATGCGGTAAACAGCCCATGTTATCCAAAAGATGCTTTATTGGGTTGAGGTCTGGCATGTAAACTGAACTGGACCCGGTAATGTTTTCCCACATTTCTTGTCCAGTGTTATCACATGCTCACAAAAGAAACACTTCTTATTCTCTTTAGCAGATAGTAATGGAACCCAGTGTGGTCGTCTCTTGTCCAATGAGCTATGCGCTTGGAAATGCCATTCTGCACACCAGAGTTGGACTGTGTCGTTATTTGTCTGTTTGTGGCACACCTGTTTGCTTAAAAGATTCTTGCTATTCTCCTTCAAGCTCTCTCATCAACAAGTTGTTTGCATCCACATGTCTGCTGCTGGCTGGATGTTTTCTGTTTGTTGCACAATTCTGAGTTAACCCTAGACAGTGTTGTACATCAAAAGTCCAGGAGGAAGACTGTTTCTGAGACAGTGGAACTGGTGCACTTGGCATTGCTGATCATGCCATGCTCAAAGTCACTTAGGTCACTCGTTTTGCACATTTTAACATTCAATCAAACAGTAACTGGATGCCTTGATGCCTGTCTGCCTGCTTTAAATAGCAAGCCACATCCTTGGGATACAATCTTGGTGAAAACGATACATTTGGTGAAAGGGTTGGTGTGTCAAATAAACTGGGTGTACTACAAACATTGGTGTCACTTTAGTATTTGGGGCACAGATATTTTATAGTTTCATGCATCATGTTCAAATGCCCTGAAAGTATCAGACATTAAATGTGACACTCAAAAGAACAGTTGATTTGAACACCATATTTCAGAAGATATAATATTGTAATATTTCGAGCACAAATCTCACTGAAGTCATGTTACTGATATTACAAATTATTATTGTTGAGTTTCAAAACTGTAGATAGAGTACTTTCCAATCATCTGAACATGTTTCTTTCAAAAAAGCTGATATCCATACCAGGACTTTGATTGGGATTTGTGACAAACATTCTAAAATGTTAGCATTTGGAAACAGTGCCAGGGAAAGCATACCAAATGATGGACTGTTATACGGCCATATACTGCTACAGGGAAGACACACCAATATGTAAATTTTAAATGTTGATTAACTATCCCCTTAATCATGTCTTTAGGCTCCAAAACTGATTGATAATATTTAAGAAAAACTTGGATGGGGCCTATGTTCTGTGGTCTTCCCACCATGACCAAGGAATGCAGTGTGTATATGCTATAGATGCAATATGTTTAAACAGATAACAGTAAAAGAGTCGATTCAAATGCTCATGGGAAATAGGAAACTGGGAGTCGGACACGACTGTTGGTCATCAATAGTCGTCACTAGACCATTGTCTGTGAACACAGTATGTCGCTGCATTTCACTCCACAAATTAAAGTGAAAATGATACCATGCAAAGAAGAAACCATAGATATACAACATCCAGACATACCAGTTGCTTTTCTGGGCCCCATTTTAGATGGTCTGAGACGAAGTAGAAAACTGTCCTGTGGTATGACTAATCAATTTGAGATTATTTTCGGGAATCATGGACGCCGCATCCTCTGGGCAAAAGAGGAGAGGGACCATCCGGCATGTTATCAGTGCACAATGCAAAAGCCAGCATCTGTGATGGTGTGGGGGTGCATTAATGCACATGGCATGGGTGACTTACATATCTGTGAAGGCACCATAAATGGTGAACCATATATACAAGGTATCGATGATTATGTCTTTTTCAGGGAAGGCCTTGCTTATTTCAGCAAGACAATGCCAAACCACATTCTGCACATATCACAACAGCATGGCTCCATAGTAAAAGAGTCTAGGTGCTAAACTGGCCTGCTTGCAGTCCAGACCTGTCAACCATTGACAACATTTTGCGCATTATGAAATGATAAATACAGCAAAGGAGACCCCGAACATTTGATCAGCTGAAATCCTGTATTCAAGCAAGAATGGGGACAACATTCCACTTTCAAAACTGCAGCAAACTGTCTCCTCAGTTCCCAAACACAGAGTATAGTTAAAAGAACAGCTGATGCAACACAGTGGTAAACATTCCCTTGTCCAAACCTTTTTGAAATGTGCAGCTGGCATCCAATTCAAAATGAGTATGTATTTTTCCAATAATAATAACATTTCTCAGTTTCAACATTTGATATGTTGTCTTTGTACTTTTTTCAATTATATATAGGGATAAATGATTTGATCATTGCATTCTTTTTCTATTTGTATTTACGCAGCATCCCACCTTTTTTGGAACCAGGGTTGTAAGTTGGTAAACAACCGATTTGGGCCAGCCCAGCCCTGATTAATATAAATCTGACTAACTCTGTCTCTTTGATTGACACACCAATTAGCATTTTATGCAGCGTCCCAACATTTTGGAAACAGGGTTGTATTGCAACACCTGACTTTGATAATTCCTTTCATTGGTTTGAATTCACTAGGGGGGCAATAACTTTTTCACACATGACTATTGCTTTTGTTTGATTACTTTGCACATCAAACAAGGTAAACAAACACCTAAAGTTTATCTTGTAGATTTCCTTTATTTATCACTACAACCTGCGAAAATGTGAACAAATTAAATGTGAAAAATGTGCTACAATGCAGAAAATCAATGCTTCATTGTCAAAAATGGGGTTGAAGGGAAAACCTAAAGGACAGTAGATCTCCAGGAACCGGGTTCGGCAGCCCTGTACAACACTTTACTGTATTGTGCTGTACTGTACTGTAATATACTGAATTGCACTTTTTGTACTCTATTGTACGGTATTGTACTGTATAGTGCTATGAATTATTGTACTGTACTGTACTGTATTTTATTATACCGTACTGTATTGTACTGTACTATCTAGTACTGTTTTGTACTGTACTGAATTCTACTGTATTATTATGTACTGTATTGTACTGTAATGTATAGTACCATATTATATGGTATCTTACCGTAATGTATATATGGATGTTTCTGTAATGAAAAGGTTGTGTAAAAACACAGAAACTATTTTCACAAATTGTGAAATATTCCAATTCAAGAGAATTGTTGATGAGGACATGGAAATATTTGTTACATTATCAGCTTAGAAAGGTTAATGTGATCTAACAGTCTTTTAACACAAAGTTTTTACCAGAGTGACTTACAGCAGGGAAGTACTCTTCAGTCTATGTTCATTGTTAGAACAGTGCATAGATTTGACATTTAACAGCATTTGATGTTTGTCACGGATTTACATAAAATGTGATAGATCAAGCCAATAATGTTGTTAATAGCTTACATCTGATGATATTGGCAGAAATAACAACAAAGCACATACAATACAAATAACATTTGAAATAAAGAAATCTGCACATATTCATGTTATGTAGTATTACATTATTACATAAGCCTACATTTTCTCAGTGTTTTTATGAACACTGCTTTGTTCACTTACAATAAAAACATAAAGACAACGAGACAAAACACAAGAGATTGTCTAATGCTTGACTTCAGTCTCTTAAAGGGAGTACTTTGGAATTTTGGCAAATTAGTCCATTTTTATCTACTTCCCCAGAGTCCGATGAACTCATGGATACCATTTTTATACCTCAGGAGAGAGAGAGGAAGAAAGAGAGAGAATGAACCTAATACCTGAGAAAAGCAATGATCATAGCCACCCTGACTCATATTCCCAGCTGAGACCAGCTTTCCGTATGTATGTGTGTGTGTGTGTGTGTGTGTGTTGTATGCATGCAAGAGAAAGTAATTGAAAGTGTTTCCCCATCCAGTGAGCAAAACGATGATTAGCAGCTTCAATCACAGAGGAGTTTTCTGTGGTTGTATTTACAGATTGTCATTGTGAAACTGCTGCCTTTGCATTGAACAGAATATCAATGTGAATAAGTTGCCTATGTTTGTCTGGTTTGTTATCTGATTAAGTCTTATGTAAATTATCTGCACTATTAAACTGATCTTTTTACTGAGAATTTCATTGCTGTCTGTGCTGTTGCAGTGAAGGACATTTTAGGCATCTTTGTCTAGGAATTAGATTTTAGTGCAAGACATGACATGGTGACATCATAAGCAAGAGGTCTTACATCATCCCTGTATGACATTAGATGTGGCACCTGGCCAATATTTCCATTGTGTTGTTAGTCTAATTCAGGTAACCAAACAACATGTCATGAAAGGACATCATAAAAATAAAATTGATGCCCTTCTAAGGTTTCTCAAAGATGGCATTACATCGCATGGGGTCGTCTTCGAAAGATAGACTTTGCATGGGTTTTTGGACAAAGAAATTGGTGTCTGTGGCAAAGTATACCAAAGCATCTCCCGGCAGATGCATTTTCCCTTTCAAAGAGTGCAAGAGGGAGACGGGCTCAATCAAACAGCCAGATGGTCAAGATCATTGAGAGTTTTTTTTATGTGGGCAAGTAACATGACCTCAGCACTCTGGGTTTTACAAGCATCCGCCATTACACACGCAGCTGATGAGTCTGTACAGTCAGAGTACTAGGTAATAATGTGGGGATGTAAAGCAGGCCTGCAGTGTTTGAATTGGATTTCAGAGGCAGGCCGAGTGTACCGGGATGGGTTCAGATCTGGGTCACTAAGGTTACGTTTATGAGAGAAATAAAGTAAGGAATAGAATCATGACCAGGCCACAGAAGCAGACTGACTGGGGTGTAGGGGAAACATTATCCCTGATCCATTCCCCCTATTGATTGGGGCCTTCAGCTCCCTGCGGACCCCATTAATGGAGGTAGATGCCCCCTTGGACAACATTGGTTCTGTGTCATTAGGCTGGTTTCCATTGACCCAGGTTTATTTTTCAAAAAAATTGTAACATTTGCAAAGTAGTAAAAATCGGCAAAAAAATGTTTTTACAGTTCAGTGGGGGTGAATGTTGTTTTTGTCTAAATTTATTTGTGGCAAGACATAATAATTTTTCTAATATATTGTAAATGCTGAATAATTTTAAGGTGCAGTAAATAAAAAAGTAACTGTAGTTTCAAACCACCTTTAGTTCTAAATACTTCGGCTAGTGTTATAAAATCAACATTGGTTATTAAACTGTATTTTACAGATTTTCTTGATTTTCAGTTGTGCTGAATTACTTGACATTGCAGGTCAAAGTTTCACCATTCAATTGTATTAGATCTATAGACTTGAACTAGTGCAAGTTACACCATGACACGAACTGTGGTGACAAGCATATGACCATTATAATAATATGGCAAATATTAGCCAATTCCTGTGGTGGGGTAAATGAGAGAGGAAAAAATGCAAAGGGCATGTAGACTGCCATCCATTTATTAATGTACAATATAGCTTTGGAAGCACATAAGCTACTTTTATTTTTGTAAACATTCAAAAAAGAAATAGCTGGACAACTTAATGGATAGTTTTTCTTGCCAGCTCGGTTGTCAGTCTATAATGACAAATAATATTAACACAACATGCAACATTTTCAAATATTTTACTGAGTTATTGCCCGATACAGTTGAACCTGGGACTCATCCATGACAAGCACAGTTCTCCAGCATGTCAGTGGTCATTGAAGGTGATGATTTGCCTATTGCCTTTGGTTATTACCCAGATGAGCTTCCCTAAGACGGTGTCTGACAGTTTGTGCAGACATTGATTGTGCAAACCCACTCTTTCATCAGCTTTTTAGGTGCCTGGTCTAAGACATTCTACCATGTAAAGATACACAATGTTATGGTCCAGGCTGGCGTGGTTACAGGTGATCAGTGGTTGTTAGACCGGTAGGATACTGCCAAATTCTCTAAAAGAACGTTGGAGGTGGCTCATGGTAGAGAAATTAAAATGAAATTTTCTGGCAACAGCTCTGGTGTACATCCTTCAGTCAGCATGCCAAGTGTACACAGAAGACATCTGTAGCATTGTTTTTGTCTAACAAAACTGTATGGCATTTGCAGAGGAGAAATGCTCAATAGCAGGGATGCAAACAAATTTGTGTACACAATTTGAGAGAAATATCCTTTTTGTATAGATGAAAATTGTCTGGGACCTTTTATTTCAGCTCGGGAAACAGGGGACCAACATTAAGTTCAGCTTTAACATAAAACTTTCAGTGTATCAACCTTTCAGTTACTGATTCGCTGCCCTGACCACTTGGCCACCTGCTGGCCCAAAATGTATTATTCACCTCACCCTTACTTATAATACATTCCATGGGTCTTATGATTTGATACAGGGTTTTAAATCCTATCCTTTGTACACAAATTCCTCTTTCCTTATGGAACATAATTTTTAAGTACCCGATTTTTTAAAACAGGGATATGAGCTTCTTTATTGAGGTGGGGGCAACACAGAAAGAAAATCCAAACATTTTAGCGGGTCCCCTTTTTGCAAGCAAAGAGAAGTTATTTTACTGGAATTCTATAGATTTTGACTGGGATGTGGACAAAATGTTGCAGTTAAAAAATAGAGTGAAGATAAGATTGAATAACTTTAAGAAAAATGGAATTCAACTCTTTCTGTGTATGGCATAGAGAAAATGTCTTAATTTTCGTAATCCTGCATATTTTGAAAAAAAACTCTGTTAACACCTCTGTTAATGGGTGAAGAGGATTCTTTTGAAATTTTAATACAAATGAATCAATGCAACATTCTTAGTTAGTAATAGTTAGTACACCCCTAAGTTTACCATATACAGTGGGGAGAACAAGTATTTGATACACTGCCGATTTTGCAGGTTTTCCTACTTACAAAGCATGTAGAGGTCTGTCATTTTTATCATAGGTACACTTCAACTGTGAGAGACGGAATCTAAAAGCAAAATCCAGAAAATCACATTGTATGATTTTTAAATAATTAATTTGCATTTTATTGCATGGCATAAGTATTTGATCACCTACCAACCAGTAAGAATTCTGGCTCTCACAGACCTGTTAGTTTTTCTTTATGAAGCCCTCCTGTTCTCCACTCATTACCTGTATTAACTGCACCTGTTTGAACTTGTTATCTGTATAAAAGACACCTGTCCACACACTCAATCAAACATACACCAACCTCTCCACAATGGCCAAGACCAGAGAGCTGTGTAAGGACATCAGGGATAAAATTGTAAACCTGCACAAGGCTGGGATGGGCTACAGGACAATAGGCAAGCAGCTTGGTGAGAAGGCAACAACTGTTGGCGCAATTATTCGAAAATAGAAGAAGTTCAAGATGATCAATCTCCCTCAGTCTGGGGCTCCATGCAAGATCTCACCTCGTGGGGCATCAATGATCATGAGGAAGTTGAGGGATCAACCCAGAACTACACGGCAGGACCTGGTCAATGACCTGAAGAGAGCTGGGACCACATTCTCAAAGAAAACCATTAGTAACACACTACGCCGTCATGGATTAAAATCCTGCAGCACACGCAAGGTCCCCCATCTCAAGCCAGCGCATGTCCAGGCCTATCTGAAGTTTGGCAATGACCATCTGGATGATCCAGAGGAGGAATGGGAGAAGGTCATGTAGTCTGATGAGACAGAAATAGAGCTTTTTGGTCTAAACTCCACTCGCCGTGTTTGGAGAAAGAAGAAGGATGAGTACAACCACAAGAACACCATCCCAACCATGAAGCATGGAGGTGGAAACATTCTTTGGGGATGCTTTTCTGCAAAGGGGACAGGACGACTGCACCGTATTGAGGGGAGGATGGATGGGGCTATGTTTTGCGAGATCTTGGCCAACAACCTCCTTCCCTCAGTAACAGCATTGAAGATGGGTCATGGCTGGGTCTTCCAGCATGACAACGACCCGAAACACACAGCCAGGGCAACTAAGGATTTTCTGGATTTTTGTTTTAGTTTCTGTCACTCACAGTTGAAGAGTACCTATGATAAAAATTACAGACTTCTACATGCTTTGTAAGGGGAAAAACCTGCGAAATCGGCTGTGTATCAAATACTTGTTCTCCCCACTGTATTAGCCATAAAAGGGCTAATTGGATTTAGGTGAACCAAACAGGTGCAAATGATTAGAAAATCATCAGAGAGGAACAAGTGGAGGGTTCCGACATACGTATTAGACATCTGGTCTAATCAGGTTTGTTCTTAACCATATGGGTGTGTGGTACCACATCATATCTGAGGCTTTCAGAAGAAAGATAGTTGATGCCTGTGAGGTGTTTGATGTACCCCCAATATTTTTTTTACATAATTCTACTGGCCAACGGATATAAATGGTGAAAAATCCAGAACACTGGCAATCTACATGGATGTCCCACTAAATTCAGGCAAAGAGTTGACCAAAAGATGCTTGTTGAAGTCTCCAATGACCCAAAGGTGACTTTAAGGGATCTACAGGTTTCTCATTCCACAATTAATGTTGATGTGCATGAGTCAACTGTCAGAAATAGAATGCACAAAGTTGGCCTACATGGGAGATCAGGATGGAAGAATACTTCTCTAAATAAAAAACATCACAACATGACTGACGTTTTCCAGACCACATCTGGTCTGGACAGATGGGTCAAAGATTGTGTTGTTTGGCTGAAGTTTAAGTGAAAACCAAACACTGCCTTTGAACAGAAGAACCTCATACTAAACGTAAAGCATGCAGGCAGTGGCATTATGGTTTGGGGCTATTTTGCAATGTCAGAGCCTGGACAACAAACCATAAATTCCATATTGTACAAGAGTTCTTGATGAGAATGTGAGGGCAAAAGGTTGAAAATGAACCGAACATGGATGTTGCAACAGAACAATAACTCAAAACACACAAGCAAAGCTACAACAGAATGGCTCAAAAACAAGAAATGGATAATAGAATGGCTGAGTTCAAGCCTAAATCTCAATCCAATCAAAATGCTGTGGATGGACATGAAGCATGCCGCAGCCCTTGAACATGACAAAGTTGAAACTTTGCTGTAAAGAAGAGTGGGCAAAGATTCGTCCCATCGATGTCAGAGACTGACAGACAGTTACCAAAAAATGCTACATAAAGTTTTTTCTACCAAAGGGTACTATTATATTTATGGAATGTAGGGAGGTACTTATTTTTTCTGCACTAAGAACATGCATTTATGTAAGTCGCATCAACCATGAAGTCCAAGGAGACTCTGTATACTGTACCTACGAGATAGAATTCTGTCATGGCATAGATCTGGGGGAGGTTATAAAAACATTGTTATTGACTTAAAAGTTCCCAGGAGCACAGTGTGCTTGATCCTTTTAAAATGGAATAAGTTTGGAATCACCAATACTCAAGAACTGGCCATCCAGCCAAACTAAGAAAGCAGGCAAGAAGGATGAAAGGAGCAAAATACAAAAAGAGGTCCCTCAAAAAAACCTGATCCAGAATGCACAGGACCTCAACTGAGGTAAATATTAATCTTTTGGCACAACAACCCAAAGAACACAAACAAGACAACACTGGAGTGGCTTTGAGATCATTCTGAATGTCCTTCAGTTGCCCAACCAAACCCTTTAGAACATATCTGAAGATCCCAGTTCACTGTCACTCCCCATCCAATCTGACAGAGCTTGGGAGGATCTGCAAGAAAGAATGAGAAAAACTATCCAAATCCAGGTGTGTAAAGCTGTAGAGGGACATCCAAGAATACTGAAAGCAGTGATCTCTGCCAAAGGCACTTCTTTAAGGTACTGCATAAAGGGTCTGAATACTTATACATGAGATACGTACATTTTATATTTTCAATAAATTGGCACAAACTTCAAAAAATTCATTTTGGCTTTGTCATTATGGTGTATTGTGTAGATTGATGGCAATATATATATATATTATTACTTAAGTTTATAACACAATGTTGAGATAGTGAAGGAGCCCGAATATACACATGTAACAATGTACAATTTCCCACCCAACTAAGAAATGTATAATAGTTTTGAGAAAATACAACAACAAATATTATAATCAATTGTACCAATCAAAAATATTATTATAAACCTGATGTATTATTACATGAAAATACTGTTTCTCTGGTATATAATACAAAAATAAAAAGAACGCAAGTTAAAATTGATCCTTTAAAAAAGTACATGTTTTTCTTTTAACATAATTCAAATATTCAAGGAAAGATTTAAAATGTAGGTACACTAACCAGGCATTTGCACAATGAATAACAGCTTTCTAAGTCGTTTTAATCAGTTATTTCATTTGCAGGGTTGTGTCCCGACTTTGCCCTGGTCTGTCTTATTTCATTGGATATTTTGTGTTGTCGTTATAAATGTCTAAGAGCTGTTTTTAGGCACAATGCATTGCAGAGTACCTGGATACAGCACTAAGTTGTGGTTTATTGGCAATACACCAGAAACCTCCAATATGCCTTATTGCTGTTATAAAATAAAATATAAAATAAAAACGTATTTGATGTTATGGTACGGTCTCATACCGTGGCTTTCACTCAGCATTCAGGATTCAAACCACATGGTTTATAATATTTTATTATTGCATACATGGGATTTGTGCCCATAAAATATTTGGCAGAATGTCTGATTGCTTACCCATTCTGTCACACCCCAAATGAAGGATATTGCTGTTATTACTGTTGTAACCCAATTAGACTGTATGAAAATGCCACATATACAATAATCACTTAGTTGGGTTCAAGCCCTTGGATAATTCGGTTGTGCCATGCAACCAAACCATATCTATGCCGATTGAAAATACAAAAACAAATCCTCAGATTAAATTCATAATCGTTTAACTAGTTGATTATCCGATGGCTTTGGTGACCAAGGTAAAGATTGTCAGAAATAGACGGCCATAATTGCTTTTTCGAGGAAGTGCACCCTCAGAAGTAATGGAAACGGTCAATAACCGGTCAAATCAACCGAATCGTGGTTGGTAAGAGAGTAAGCACAGTAAATGCCCCCATCGTTTGCCACAGCCCTGCCATGCGAACACACTCTGCGCCCCGCGCGACGCACGTAGGCAACTGTTTCACTCCTGTTTGCCCGCTATTGAGCTATTTAAGTTTACTTTTGAAATTTGATTTTGTGTACTTTTTAATATTATTACTATTGTATGATAGTTATTGTTGTTGTTATTCATATCATCAAGCACATGTTTAATTGTGTTATCATACTATACAACCATGCCGCCAGGCGTGGCTTCTCTCGAGGACATTTTTGGTAAGTCGATTTCGCGAGGCTAACGCGGTTCTTTGTTCACGCCTGGCAAGCAATGCTGCAAGAGGTCTGCTTGCGGGAAATATGTAAGGGATTTTTTTAAGAACCCTGCTGCACAGGGTCTGCAACGCCTGTCTGACAACTCCCTTTCTCCTCTCCTCGCAGACCCCCTCCTACATAACAACAGCCCCCATGCGCAACGCGCCCGAGACAACAACACGGTGACCTGCCGCAACCCACGACGAGTGGGGTGGGCGGACCACCGAAATATGTCGGTTAACTGCTTCGTCCTCAAATGACAGAATAGCCCAATTCCAAAAACAATGAAGTCGTTCATATTTAACAAATAAACTCGTTAATGTATTCTCAGTAGGCTACTTGCTGATCGTCCCAAAATTCCATTAGATAATATATATTGGCAATAAATACAATTGCCCACTCCGCTACTAAAGTATCCCTAAACCTGCATCCAGGCAGACGTATTATGGTGGAATTATTATAGTCCAAGCATCCTTCTATAAGTAGCCTAACCCTACAGGCTAAGACTGTTGCAGTCTTGCATTGCAGGGATTGGGAATGAGTAGCCAGCTAGCTTAGATCAAACGCATGGCTGATATGGACAAAGGAAAGGTGGAGGGAATATTTTTCTTTTTTTCTATACGTGAGGAAAACGCGGGGGTTGGTTTGAGATGCCACAGGCTTGGGAACCTGAGACGGAATGGTATAACGGGAGGGCGGCTCGTTTTGTCTCAGTCAGCAAGGAGGGGACTGTGTACCAGACGGGGTGGAGCAACACATTGCCTAGCCCCTCTCCGTGCAGACGGCCTTGTGTCCCGTTTGCCTAGAGCTGGGAGAGTGAGGACGTTTGATTAAGCAAACCCGCGGTTCACTGAGCCATGAACTCATTGATCTTAAATCGGTTATGTTGTTAACAAGTTAGCACATAACGAATTCATTCCTTTTCATTAAATGTGTTCACATGTTCTTATTGGTTTTGATTGGGAATGCATTATTACAAGCAATCACTTTACCTTGTGATTGCGAAAACAAAATCATAATTAGCCTACTACACGTGCTTTATCGATAGGCTACCTGACTTCTGTTTTGAGCAGACGTCCCACAGGCCGGAACAGGGCACTTGCTTCAGTTTCTAAACCAAGAGGTGAGTCATTGTCAGACATCAGGGTATAAATGTGAAGCAGACCAGGCAGGGGATTTCACAATTTGTTGTTTTCTCATAGTATTTCTTTTGTTTGTTTGTTTTCTGTTCCATGTCACTTTTGAACAGCGTCTATGGGTCCCTGAAAAGCGCTATATAAATGTATTACTATTAAGTGAAAATGTGTCCTTATTTATCTGCTTACTAAATGTAAAAAATAGATAGGGGATGATAACTTAAATAGCTTAAACTAGTATTATTAGAACATTGTATAATGGTCTCATGATAGCATTTTCATTCAAAATGTAATCTCGGAAAATTGCCAATGATAGCAGGGACAGCATTTGCACAGATTTTACGTAACTTTGGGCCTGCTAATTTTAGCTAACACTGTTATGATAACTAGCCTACAAGCTCGATCAATGATTTATGAAGGAGAAACAACCTTGTGTACCATCTTTGCCGGCATGCGGAGAGGCAGCCCAGTTACAAAACAAAATCAATCACTTTTACAATACATGGTAACTTCTCCCATTCTGGCAACCCGAGACACATAATCTAATCCCCTCGCTAGTATCGCGGACAGAAAGAGGGGGCTGGTCTATGGGAGGGACTAGCGCAAAGGGGGAATTGGAAGGAGGAGGGGGCGGGGAGGCGGCACGGGTGCTGTTTCTCCAGTCTCTTTCCCCTGTCTTTGTCTCACACTCTTTTGTTAGCCATGCCTAGCCTGCTGGTTCTAGCAGGGATCATGGAGAAAAATGGGGGCTACGGCGGGGATCTAGCCGGCTCCAGCTTCGGAAGCGAAGGTCTTCTAGTGCCTCCCGACGACGAAGAAGACGACTCCCGTGCCCTGAGAGTCGCGCTGGGCCAGCTGTCTCTACTGGGGCTTGGTGAAGGCGAGAACGGCGGCGGGGCTCCTGGAACGGGAGTACAGGATCGGAGTAACAATAACAATAACCATCACAACCACACCAATAATATTGGCGGAGGTGGCGGGGACACTGGGCTTTTACAAGGGAAGAGCAAGTTATGTGTCCTGTACGAAGGTTCAAGTGAGACGAAAGGACGAGGCTGCAACATAACAGAATGCGTCCCCGTGCCCAGCTCTGAACATGTGGCCGAAATAGTGGGGAGACAAGGTAACGATTGCAAGAAAATGTTCTTATTTAAAGTTATCTTGCTCTTCTGAGCTGTGTATCGCTTTAGTTAATTGGGTGTGTTGAAAATGCTCTGTAACTACTACCTTGTATTATTGATATAGAAATGGGAGTGGTATTCTTTTTGTTGTATTCCACCGAGACACAGGCTTCCAACTCTTTTGCTATTGTAACAAATATGTAAGTGAACATACTGTAGCAGAAACCGCAACATTGTTACAACTAGCCTGGGTTCTATTGTCTGTCTAGTGAATTTCAAATGTGGGGAGACAAAGCAGGACTGTAACCGTTACCTCATGGGCGCATTATTCTACATCCACGCCGTCAATGTCAGCTCACAGACGCACACTTCAGGCAGGCACAGCACTTGCTTCCTTTGTCGTCTGAACGCGCGAGACTGTTCAAAAAAACGCAACGTGCTACTGGTAACCGAGGAATGTAGTTTGCCCTGAAATGTTTACAAATGATCTATTCTCTTTACTACAAATAGTAGGCTACTGCGAAGTTAATGGTTGCCGTTTTAAAGCGGGTGTATTCGGTTTCGTACATTTGAATTATGTTGCTTGTTTTTGTTATCCACTGCCCCGGATTTTTTTTTTTTTACAATAGCAAATGTTTTTCTTTGTTATTATTTTTTATTAAACGAGTTAAAAAGTTATTGGTCGGATATGAGAGGGGTATATCTATGCTATGAGTAGTTTTTGAAGACCATGAACCTGAATGACATCTACTGTCAAACAAAGGTGTGAAAGTGAGAGGGGGTGAGGGGAGGGGTACCTTATTAGGCAGTGTTACCAGTAGACACTCGGGATGATCCATAGAATCGTAGAAGCGTGACTCAGCGAGAAGTTGGACCTGTGTCTTTATTTGTTTCTTTGTTTGTTCCTGACATAGGATAAGAATAACATATCATTCCGAGTCCCTTTATAAAACGAATTGTCCCAATTGTTTTTAGTCTACTCGTAATGGTAATGGACCGTGTGAACTACTAATCCTCCAGACCACATGTAATCTATCCTACCCTCAGAACCAGCTATGTGACCATCTATTTTGTTTTGATTCATACTACGTTTGTTTTTGTTGTGCCTTTTCTTGACTGGCTCTGTTGTGATGAGTCCAAGAGACATAAAAAGGTTAGACGAGCGGAGATGAATGGTCAGTTGGCGAGGCACATGGACATCGAAAGGGAGTCACGCCCAGGCACCCATATGAAGGGCTTCCCATGAACCCCACTCAGACCAACCCCCCAGATACCACATGGCTGCCCAAGTCACTGAGAGAGATGATTTGGTATTGGGACACCAAGTGAATCCTGATTCAGGTTTTTTTGGGTCCCAACAACGTCCAGTGGGTCCAAGGCAAGCAGGGACTGTTTGCTTTGACTCCGTTTCTTCCATTAATGTGGTGATCAGTTTTTTGTTGTGCCGTTAAGTGCCCTCATGTCCCTGTGCATCTCCTGTTCGTTACACTGAAGTGTTAGCATAGAATTTTAATGGGGTAACTGGAGACAGCCGGAGGGTGGATCCAGTGAGCACAAGTGCAGTAGAGGGCTTTGAGTTGACTGAGAAGTGCTGATTTGGGGGATTTGGGGATGAGCTCCTTTTGATTCAGGGCCTCGTTAGTTAGTTCACGTTCAACGCCCTTCTTCCCGGGGTCGACTACTGCCCGGTGAATCTGGCAAGTTAACGTCCTGTCGTGGAGAGGCCAAGAGGATGGTTTTCTTCTTTGTCAAAGTCATTTGAATTGATTCCGGAGGATGCTATTGTGTCGCCTGGAGCTACATTATTATGACTATAGGTCAGGGCTTTGCCGTGCAGGGTCCACTAACAATGCACATAGTAGTGGAAAGCATGCTCTACCAATGACAAACATGGACTACAGTTGTGGAATGATCTAGAATTATCATGAAGGAAACTGTAAAGGTTCCGGGGGGAGCACTTTATGCAATTCAAATCTTCTTTATCCTTCTCTGTCCAGTCACCCGTCCCTGGGAAGCCTAGATTTGTCTCAAATAACAATTGAACTAAACTTATACCAGTCTTAAGCTCGTTATTTTATTCAACAAATTTGTGATTATTACACAAGTTATTACAATTATAAATATACTATCAGACATATTGTAAAGCTTGAGTATTCCTCCAAACACCTCATATATACAATCCACATCAATAATATAATTGATGAGCCTTTTGAGCCTCAGTCATATGCCTCTGAAGTTTGTGCTGTATTAAGTGGAGCTATTTAGTAGCATTAGGGAGGCACTTCCCCCTTTTTGAGAGGTGGGCAGGTGTTTGATCCACGCTGCTGAAGTCCCTGCACAATAAATGCAGTTGGAAATTAGCCAGCTGACTAAAACGGCACTTTTACAGTAATGTTCATTAATGTGCATTGTATTGTCCCTGTAAAACTAGACTTGCTGAAGCAATTGAAGTGTATTTAGGTTACTGACATGATGGTGTGCTATGATCTGTAATGCCACTCAGAACATTGCGCTGAGAACAGACCACTGAGTAGTAGCCAGTAATTGTTACTGGGCCACAGACATATATCAGCCTCTTAAAGCCCCCGCTATGGGGAGACACCGAAACATTACTAGGGGTGAAACAGCCATGCGTTTCAGAAAGAGAACAGTAGCTACACACCTGACCATTGGCACCCCAGGCTGTCGTAGGGGGTGTTGCATGTTGTTTTCCATTTGCCTGTAACACCCAGAATAGGGCCATGTCCATACCATATACCCTATGACCTCAGGGGCTCTTAACAACCCTCACCAACAATTACTCCTGTTTTTGTCCCCTCTTTGTCTTGTTACGAAGTCTGTCTTAAATATTACAGCTTTTGGTCATTTGACATGGAATAGCATTAGCCTGCACTCTCTCACATCACCAGGCTCTCGCTAAAAGCACTTGATATTATCAGCTTTTACATTCTGATCAAAAACAGAGGAAATGGACTGCAATGACCAAAACATTACATGTGTTAGCCAGAGTTACCAGTCTAATCGGTTCAAGGAAGGTAGAGGATTTGTTGTTTGTGGCAAGTCTGGCGACCTCATCCACAATCATAGCCATAGCACTTAAATCTGACCAAAACAGAACCCTTATGGTGTCCTTTGGTAACAGGTGCTACATCAAATCTGATTAGGAATGTTTGTACATACCAAACAAAAGGGTGTTGTGAAATATTTAGTGATTTACAGTCTCTCAAATCATTTTAGATTATAATACATATGTTTACACTTGGCTTTGAAACCATGTAGAAATGTGAAAATAATAGGTGGAAAAAATGTTAAATAGAAAACTGTAAAATCTGGTGAGAGGAATATAGTGTAATGGCCAACTGTTTTAAAAAGGTTGTCAGCATTTCCACCTGCATTTGCCCTCTTTTAAAAAAAAAGAGGTCAAATGTAAACAATGCATTCATTATTTTGTTTTTGTAGAGAAAAAAAGCTCACACTTGGTGGGAACAGTCCTAGCTATGTCAGTGTCCTAATATTTGACAACAGTATGCGCAAAAAAACAATATATATATATTTTTGTTTCTGCAGGTTGCAAGATCAAAGCCTTGCGGGCCAAGACCAACACCTACATCAAGACGCCGGTGAGGGGCGAGGAGCCTGTGTTTCTCATCACAGGTCGGAAGGAGGACGTGGCCCTGGCCCGCCGCGAGATCATCTCTGCCGCCGAGCACTTCTCCATGCTCAGAGCATCCCGCAACAAGCTGGGCGTGTCCTTCAGCGGTTCCCCGCCAACGCCCCTCCCAGGCCAGACCACCATCCAGGTGAGGGTGCCGTACCGCGTGGTGGGCCTGGTGGTGGGGCCCAAGGGTTCCACCATCAAACGGATCCAGCAGCAGACCTGCACCTACATCGTCACTCCCAGCCGAGACCGGGACCCCGTCTTCGAGATCACGGGATCGCCCGGCAACGCCGAGAGGGCGCGCGAGGAGATAGAAGCCCACATCGCGTTTCGAACGGGAGGCCTACACGACCACAACAACGAGAACGACTGCCTGGGGCCGGATGGCGGCAGCCCAGCAGGCTCAGGGGGTCTGGAAAGCCGTCTGCAGCAGGTGTGGGGGCTGCAGGGGGGCCAGCGCAAGCCCTTGACCAGCAGCTACCGCCAGAACTTCTCAGACACCATGGTTGGAGGAGGGGAAGGAGGAGGAGGGATTTACAGCAAGGGAAACTTCAACAGCCCTGGGGAGAAGCCTTGCTCCTACTTCGGCTCAGAGGGCACCCAAGGTTGGGGGGACCCAGATTACCCCAAACAGGTGGCTTTCTACGCCCAGCAGCGCTCCAAGAGCTTTGGAGGCCTGCCTCTGCCCAGACTCTCTCCCGGCCTTCCTGAGCCCTGTGGAGGGAACACCGGTAACAACTCGGTCACCAGCATCACGGCGGTGGCTGGCTCGCCTCACGCCCAGGCCCGCCGTGCCCACAGCGAGCCAACTTCGGGCGTGGGCTTCCCCGGATGTCTCCCTGTGCCGGACTCGCCGCCGGCCACCCTCCGGGACTGCATGACCTGCTTCGAGAGCAAAGTGACGGCCGCCCTGGTGCCCTGCGGCCACAATCTCTTCTGCATGGAGTGTGCCATCCGCATCTGCGAGCTCAACCACCCGGAGTGTCCGGTGTGCCACACCCTAGTCTCACAGGCAATCCGAATATTCTCCTAAAAAACACCACGTCAGTTTTCTCATTAGTTTCATCAGTGTTTGTTAGACAATTATTTACTATTATTATTATTATGATTTTTATTATTATACATACTTTTCTTTCCTCTGAAAAATTTCAAACAAACAAGCAGATATTTTAGAAGGCACTGCTTGCTTTACTAAAAAGTATAAGAAATATTTTTAATTTTCTTTTATATATATGCATATATATTTTATAAAAGTTTTGTTTATAATGAAAAGTATAGTATCTAGCATTTTTTTCATATTTTTTTTAAATTTTTTTTTTTTTTTTACTGCTGCTGTTATTCATTTATGAATCACAGTATGGGTGGAAGTAAATAGAATGTGAGCATTTTACGATTCAGAATTATTTTATCATGAAGTGGTTTTTTTATGGAGAAAGGAAAGGAGGTACAGTAATTGAGGTTCAGTTTAACTCCCTGATATGTTATCTGCACCTGAATGATATAGGAAGTCAAAATCGAACTGAAGGAATAAGATTGAATCTTTCATCGCACCTTACAATCGTCTTAGTTTCAGATAGTCAGAATAATGATTGTCAATCATCCTGAACAATTAGGTAGCTGATGAAAAGTTAAATTCATCGCATACCCCATGCCCTCTATGTGGCTTTAAAAATGTAACAAACTCTGATGATGTTATTGAATTTTACAAAAGCCAAGATTTCTTCCAATCCACTTGTCGTCTTTCTGACAGTTGTATCCTCAAACTCATTGTTACACCTGATAATTGTCCCTAAACATCGATTCGAATGTTGTCAGTACATAAGAACAGGATAGCACACTCAAACTCCTTTCTTTATGCAGATATGTTTTACAGATCGAATTTCGTTCAAGTTGTTGATTGAATGCTACAAGTTGTATTGCGGAATATCTTTACTTAAATATTTGTTACACCTGGAATATCACTGCAGTTCAGGTAACATTTCCAGTGATGCTTGATCCGTATGGCACGTGAAAAGCATGTGGCATGGCTGGTGTTGAGCACTGATTTCATTTGTGAGGCCAAAAGCCTCTGGAACTGGAATTCGTCCAGTTGGCTAGTTTGGGAAATCTGTCTCCCCAGCAAACTTATTTGAAAGCCACCGTATCCCCACTTTATTGTCTTATGTGGTCAGTTGGACGATGTAGGACAGAACAACAGCCACTTTTGACAGTCATCTCTCTGAGGTGTGCGCAGTGTAAATAAGAGAGAGCATTAGCCATAAGAGTGGACAGAAGTTGAGCAAAACATTGAGCCATCTTTTGAATTGCTGTAGGTGATAGGGTGTGCCGAAATGGGAGAAACGCTTCTAGAATACAGTACCGGCATACGCCGAGCTCCCTCATCACCCCTGTCCAGCAGCATTGTACTTCAGCTTCCCCAGAGAGGCCTGCTGCCCCCCCCCCTGTAATTAGCAGAGCTGTGCAGGGGCAGGTGTTCCGTTGCTCACAGTGGATATGACCTCAACTTGGGGGTCTTTTATAGTCCCCTCTTTTTCTCTTTTCATTGGCATTGCACCCCCCCCCCCACCGTTACTTTTCGATCATTGGCTGTTAAAGACGGTAACGATTGCTGCCATCCCACAATGCATTGCCTCCCTGAGTGGGCCGTATTGTCTGGGCGCAGCGGTGGTGTGGGCCCTGGAGTGCTTGGACACGGCCCGGAGCGACTCATTAATAATTAGGCAAACGGACCGGTCCAGGTGCGGAGCGTGTGCAGACCATGGTGCAGCGCGGGGGGTGGGACAGAGTCCTGCTGACCGGCCCACCCCTCTGTTACAGACATAGAAGGGCCAGACTGGGTGCAGCTGGGCGAACGGGACCCCTCCTACCATCCCTCCCTCCCTCTTTCCTCCTCCGCTGCTCTGAGCTATCCCTACTAGGGAGAGGGGCCTCCTTTGTCCCAACCGTCAGAAAAAAAAACTGCATCTGAAAGAAAGAGACCAACTGAACAGGCTGCCAGCCCTGACATGAGAATGAGCGTCCCGAAGCAAGAAAGGATCTCTACAGTATCGCTAGACACAGTAATTACTTTGTGTAAAATAATGACCCACAGGATTATTTGAAACGTCCCACTGAACAAGATGCGTAAATACCTCCTCAATAAGATGTGGACGAAAAATAATGCAGACATTCGTGTACTGCTATTCAGAAGTGGGAGCCTGATAACTTGGAGGTTTTTACCCCAGGCTGCACCCCCGATTTGGATGGGCTGTTCGCGTGACAGAGAGGGAGTGCAGTTTGAAGTTTCCACAGGAGGCCCCCCTCAAGCCCCTGTTTTCTCCTGCCCACTGCATGGGACATCCTGCAGCTGCCCCCCACCCCACGCACCAGGGCCCAGCCAAGGGCAGGCCAGCACCGGGCCCCCAGAATGAAATCAGATGATTGTAATTGACAGGAAAGCGGAGGAAACGCCCCATTTAGCCACCACTCCTGCTGAATCAAATTACACACCCCTTGCCTTAGCCCCAGCCCAGGGATTCAGAGGGAGGAGGGAGGGGATTAGAGTCGTTGGCGGATAAGAGGGGGTCTTTTTTTGGGGTGGAGAGACAGGCAGACGAGAGAACCTGCAGATATGGTCTTTGTGAGGAGGGTCGTGTGTGTGTGTGTCTTATGGAGGGGTAGTTAGAGAGTTGCTGCCTCATGTTTGCTGGTGGTGGTAGGTGAACAAGGACATGCTGGTGATTGGGCAGGTCACTAACACTGTGCATCAGTTTGCATTTTACACGAGAACTCTTTTGCTCAACTTCTGGCCATCACAATATGATGAACCTGTTACAATAGACTGTTGTCCCTACTCACAGCAGAGCCCTTCCCTCCTTTACTGTCAGCAGACCACTCCTGCTGCCGGCGGACTGTGAAGAAATAGCACTGTACTTTCACAAAGAGTATCTCATTTCTATTACATGTCTAGAAATTGATCAAAGTTGACTATTTATAAATGGGGAGAATTGCACATTGGTTTGGTCTGAATTTTCAATGACAATTTCAAGGCCATATAATGCTGTAAACTGAATATAGTGTTTTCTATTATTTTCTATTTTATTTTAAGCCTTAATATTTTTTAAATTGTGTTGACTTTGAAGTGACAGGTTAGTGACATAGGCCTTTCATAGTATTGCCCCCTAAAAAACGATTTGTCAGGAAAGAATGTGATTTTAACTGGGTTAGGTGGAATTAAATGAATTTGGGAAATTAGCTTCTTGAACACTTTACTTAAAATATGAAGTAAAGCACCTTATTATCAGACAACACATATTATTCATACCAAACTGACCACTGATGGTGAATATTTCTTCATAGATTTTGAAAGACATGCACATAAGGATTCCCTATCATGTTTTATTAATATTGATATTGTTATTCCTTGTAGTAGTGGTATTATTGGAGACCTCTCACCATTCAGTCGGTACTAATGACTTGGTTGAGTTTGCACTGGTTTAATGTAGAGGGCTTTTTAGAGAGTCAGTGTTTTGGAGGCTGTTAAAGAAATGAGCATTATACTTTATGAGAAACGATTCTGCGCATCTGTGTATATATATATCAGTAATATACATCCAGTCAAATGCCTGCTATATAAGTGGGATTTTGATTATTTTTACAAGGTGAACATATCATTTTGAATTTATTTCTTTATGGACTAAGATCACTTTGAATTATATATATAATGTCCCCCATCCTTAAACTTAAAGACGAAGTGTATATTGATAGATCCATACATATAAGATTGTAAGTAAACTAAAAAATTTAAGCATTTCATCAAGTCAAATATATAGATAAGAAATGAACCACACAATACTATATACCATTATAATGAATACAGTGCTGTATTGATGAATCCACTGACATATATCAATCCATTCTCTCAAATATGTAAACTATTCCTAGATCCCTTTGGATGAATCAGGTTTTATGTACATTAGGATGAAAAGCAATAATGTCAATACTGCAACAGTAAACAAAAGAGCCAGTTTAGTAAGTTCATAGAATTAAACTCCATCCAGAACAGAACTCTGATTCATTTTAATATTATTCAAATTTGGTCTATCATTGTTTAGTAGTGAATATGGATTTATGCCAATGGTGGATGAGAACAGTAATTAATTAGTAACAGTTTTTGGCACATTATTACGTTTTTGTTGCTTTCTGACGTCCTGCTTTAGTCATTTCTGACTGCTTAATCCATTGTCTTTTTCACATTGAATATGAATAAGACTGCAAGCATACCTCAAAGACAGGGTGTGCCAACACCAGTGCAACCTCAAGATTCCTTTCTCTTAGTAGCTGTGGAATTGTGAGAAGACAATACCTAATATTTGGGAGAAACCAACTGCATTGTAAAAGTAAGCATTTAATTACAAACTTACAATGCTTTAAGAACTTAACATAAACGATTGAGGGCATTTTAAAAGCAGGAATTCATAACTCCCATGACTGGGATATTCCACTCCAGTCCCAGAGGGCGGAATCATTTCTGTTTTTCTGTTTGTACCTGGTAATTGCACTCCTCTGGTGGCCCAGTTCCAAATCAACCTCTGATTAGGAGAGGATAAGAAGCAGAATGTTTCTGCCCTCTAGGATCAGTTCAACAGCTCTGTCCTGTGGAGATGTACTGCTAGGTGGGTGACACATTAAGTCACACACTGTAGTTGGATGGAAGTGGGATTCTGTCAGGATCTGTGAAAACCTCTTCCATATCCACATATTTGAATGCCCAATACAATGAGCCATCCTTTAAAACAAAAAAGCATTTATTTAACATGTATTATTATGTATTTACACATGTTTAGGGAGAAACATCTAGTTCCAATTAGCATATCATGAGAATATTTTTCAGTGTTTAGATTGGTTCCAAATCATGTTCCACAGCTGCCTGATGGCAACTTTTAGTGATTTCTTTTTTCTGTTATAGTAGTTGTCATTATCCAATGTTAGCAGATTTAAGATAACAGGTCAAAGGTAGCCAAAGAACAAAACCTCGGGAGAGGTCGACATCAATAGTACTTATTGCTAATCATAAGCTTCCAATTCTACGAATGCTAACACATATCATAGCTTGGATTTATAGATGAACATGGCTGAGGTCAATACAGGAACAATCAGCAATTTTTTAATAAAACACTAGTGTTAGTTTTGTCAAAATTCATAAACCATACAAGCTTCAGTCAATATTTGTGAAATGGAGCTTGTCTCAATAAAGACATATTCTCCTTCTGTTTGGTGATCTTTATTTAACGCTACAGAAGCTTCAGTGACTACCCAATCACTGCCCAAAGAGACCAACCATAATGCATCACCCTTAGATATTTGAATGTCAAGGAGAGTTTTGTTTCATTGTCCCAGCTCTTAATGTGAACAGGCTAGACTGGTCTTGAAAAGTAAATGTTTCTTCAGAATGGGGCAGGAATACTTATTACATGAGAAAATGAAGGGGTAGGGATTCATGTTGAATTGCAGCTAAAGGGACTGTCAAAGACCCCAGACTGAACAACACTTAAATAATGAAGATGAAAGTCGATTACACTAATACACAGCAGTATCATTGTTACTTCACAAATAATACTGTGGTTTTAGTTTAATATTGTTTATAGGAAAGTTAACTCTATCCTCCATGTTTGAAGTAAAGAATTTTGCATGATAGTTTAGTACATTACGTAAGATTATGAGTTCAGTTACGATCCCATGGCATTTAAATATTCCACAAGGTGTATGAAAAGCTTTAAAGAAATCAAGATGGACATATATTTAATTTCATATTTACCTTGTGGTGTAATTGATATGGAAATTAAAATAATTTCTGTCTACTGAGGTATAGATTGATACAGTGGTGTGAGAAGGAATTGACAGCACAGATGAAGAACATACAATAAATCTTTACAAATAATTTATTAAAATATTCAAAAAGTTGGGAAATGATATTTTATACTAATATAATTGCTCAGAAAAACAACTCATAACTAAAAAAGTCACAAAAAATAATAAATATTTATCTAAAGGATTAAAGTGAATGCTTGTTATCCTTTATTTTGTGAGTTGGAGAAGACATTTGGAGAGATTTTAGATCATCATTCCTCCATGCAAAATCCTTCATCTGCACTTATGGTCCTGCCTCTTTAGAGGCATCAGCTGATTGGCTAATATATCCTGGTACTTGATGAGGAACCCAGATCCAATAGAGGCAAAAACCGGGTGATAAAATCTAAAGATCCAATACTATATTTTTCAGTAGGAATGGGATCCTTTTCTGCACATGCATTCTCATTTTGATGCCAGTCCTATCATTGGTGTGTGGCCAAAGTCATCTTTGGTCACAGTCAGCATTTTCTAATGGCCATCTCAGTCACTGAAAATGTGTATTTTGAATTGAATAAGGCATAGTGCATACGCTGAAACTAAAGATATCATAGATTTGAAAGGATTCTGCAGGGAGAAAAGGCTCCAGATTTCTTCCAAGGTGACTTGTTCTTTCTCTGAAAATCATATTAGAGTAAATGTAATATCCCCATGTTGTCCACCTTTTCTGAGCTCAGTATTTGAATAATTTTCTAGTAATTTTTGTTTATCTTCATCAACATAGTCTGTCCTTTCTCACCCCACTGTGTATAACTGACCTGGGATAGGAAGGGCTCCACTTCATGGAGAAGCAAAGATGGAGCTGGGATGAGTTACGGGATATCAATTTCATTAACAATGTTTTTTTTGTTAGACTTCTTTACAATAATATATTGTGCGTACTACAATAGTAACCATCGAAACTCTGGCTGGTTTTCTTCTCTTTAACAAATGTATGCATTATATATAATAATCGTAGTGCCCCTTAAAAGGAGTGATAGAAAACCCTTATTAAAATTAATGCACTTAAGCAATTATTTAAGCAATTATTCCAACTTATCATAATCACAAGATGAGCAAGTAATGCATTTGAATGTAAAAGATGACCACTCAACCAATGCACTCCTTTTGCCTTTTGGTTCATCAATTCTAAAGTAAGCTTTAAGTTTGTTTTGGAAATAATTTGAGAGGCTTTCACCGCAGACTATATATGAGTTCCACATACATTTATAGAAAGCAAAAAAATATATAAAAAATAAAAAAAAACATCTAATTACAGTTTTTTGAAAATCTATTTTGCTAACATGGGTTATTATTTCATAGTATGATGAGGAATAAGTCAGTTTCTGGATGTTATTTATGAAAATCTTAAAATGAATTAAACATATTTATGAGTAACCTGAAGACATTTTGTTTTTTAATTAAAAATACAAGGAGTTAATATATTTCTAAACACAGGAAAGTTGGTTTCTACTAATGGTTAAAAATAAAAGTTTTATTTATGGAAACTCACCTCCACACATTTCATTGTAAATGAAATAAAGTAGATGTGGGTTCCCCATAGCTTATATTTTAACTTCCGAGATGCACTATTTCAAAGAACACCAGTGCATTCACAGTGGAATGACAGAAGATAATATAATATTTTTAGGATTGGAAGTATTTTAGTCACTGAGCATCAATTTTGTGCCTCGATTCCACATTTTTGTCTCGCAACAGCACTCTTTCATGAACGTGCTGCTTGCTTCCCCTTTGACTAACCCCATACTGACTGGCCCCATTACACGTTTACTCTGGACTCTTAACTTGTTTTAATTTATCTTCATTCAACTTTTTCTGCTAACACAGCTTCAGCTGTGGTTGCACTGCTGAAAATGAGTGACGCAGGTGTCCTTTACCACAGGGGCACATGTAACATATTCAAATACACACACGTGCACACACAACCTCTTACATTCATTCATGTCCACTACTTGGGACCCTTTGTGATTAGTAAGGAGAGAGAGAGTTAATTGCTAGCAAGAGGACATAATCAACGCCTTAATGAATGATTACTTTGAAATTGGGCTCACGTTTCTTTCATGTGAAAACATGACAGAGCGTGAGAACTGAGCTGAGAGACAACAGTTTAAGCACATAGGCAGGTGCACAATGTAGTAGATCAATGGTTATAAGCCACACACACCAACACATTCATATCTGTACTAGTTTGCATGTATCTTGTATGGTCACCTAGACTGAATAAACAGCACAGACCCTGTGTATTGTTTTAACACAAGGGGTCTGGAGTTGTTTTTCCCTTGTAGATTTTCATAGTTGGCACCCCTTTAGACAGAAAAGAGGATCATTGTTTCAGGTACCACAGAGAGAGGTTGTTTTAGTCCCCATGTCTCACTGTCAGCATTTTGCCAATTTTATTTCATGCAGAGGAAAGTTTTGTTGTCATTCCTCCACATACTGATGAGCCTGAAATGAATTTGTTTAATCATGAAACTAGACAGTTAAACAAACCTTTGAAGTACAATTCAACATTATATCAGGATGGCAAAGTCTTTACAGACAGAAGAATGGGGACTGAAATGACCTTCTGACCTTAACGCGGTCCTCTTCAGAAGGGACCACTGCAGTCGAACAGTTTGTCTTTGGTAGCGTTTCTTCAGATTCTTCCGGCACCGTAGAAGTGTTTCATACCGGTCTTATAGTGGTCTTAGTGCATTAGTTTTGGGCCAGCATCTCCTGGCTTTAGTTTCTGAATTCTCTGTGATCAGTGAGAGAGGTCTGCCATGTGGCTGTTCATGGCTGGCCATCACTTTGATAAAAAAGTATTCTTTGAACTTTGTTACAGTGTGTCATGCCCGCAAGAGGTATGTGATATTGCAGGTTTATTTCTTAGCACATGTTTTTGTGAATCATTTTTTGGGGATATTTTATTATTGTATCTGCGCCATATTAGTTAATCGTTTCTTTGTTATTTTTCCAAGATTCAAAATGTATTGTAAATGTTTCTAATAAAACAAAAAACTAAAATATGGATGCCCTTTGCATTGTCTTGTTTTAAAAGTATTTTGTAGATGCAGTTGTGTAATAGTAGACAAGCACCACAAGAGAGTAAGTACAGCTGTTTTTAAGTTAAGTAAATTAGGCAAGGAATAAGAAAAGGCTATTAACAAATGACATTTATTTATACACATGGAATCCAAATATACAGATATGAAAATTAGCATTTTAAAAACCTTCCTAACACTCAATCTAACCAACCTACTGACAAAACACACCCACAAATACCGTAGAACCACAGAGACCTGGGACAGTGCGAAAGGAAAACCCAGAAGACCTGGACCTGTTCCAGGTGCATGCAGCGGATAAGGCCAGGTGGGAAGTAGAGGACCTCCATAAAACAAGCCGTCTCGGGTGCATCAGAGACCCTGCAGTGGGCAATGCTATGGGCCTTGGACTGTTCTAGGACAACAGGCAGACCTCCACTGACAGGGCCCTTCTACCACTGCAACCAGAATATAACCCTCTCGTACAGACGGCCATAAGAAAAACAAGAAGTTGACTTAAGCCGGCAAAGGATAACACCCCAAACACCAAGACTGAAAAGATTTTGGGTAAAAAAAAGAAACGAAAAAAAAAACGATTTGTAAATGAAAATGTTGATTGGAGAAATCATTTCTTTTTTTTTTATACTACAAAAAGAAGACTAAAAAGAAGTGAAAGTGCACTGATCAAATGGACATGAAGATATTGCCACAGACCACTCATGTTGTGCAGTTTAGACTGGCCAGAGATATTTGACCAGGTACATTTGAGATGAGGTCTTTAACATCTCGTTTCCCCATTAGCCAAGGGTAGTTACATTTAATGACTCCATCATAAAAGGATCTGATTACCAGTGAAAGCAAGAACCAAGAGACGACACCATTCATATAGTACGCAAATGAAGTCCACCCCATGTTGCATGTTAGCGGAAAACCTCAACACAATGTTAAATAAATATCATTGGGATACAAACTTAAATAAGCCTGGGAGGAGCAGGCTGGGTAGAAGGAGGGAGGGGGTTTACAGTTCAGTGAAGTCAATTAGGTCTTCACAGGCAAATCTTTTTGCTGTTTTCTGTGCTGGGGAATTGGGCTAGCGTTCACAGGCTTATTACAATGGGGCATCAGTTCACAATGAGTGACAAAAACTGTGGAAAGATATGGCGGACCATACCGTAACATTCTAAATTTTTCAATTAATGTAAATTAAATTCAATTACATTCAATTCATGTCCCCTTTCATATTTAAAACCGATCAATCCAAGGCGTAACCATGAAGCTTATTGAATTAGTTGAGGACAGACTGCCATGCAAACAGAGGCTATAGAAGCACACTTGGTTGCACCCTTTGTGTGCCTTTTTGTCCGTTTGCCCCCCTGCGGATCTCTCCCCTACCCCCCTTTTCTGTCTGTCTCCCTGTCTCTCCTCGTCTCCTGGTCCACCCTCCCTGTCTACCTGTCCCTCCCTGACTCCCCCTGGCAGTAGTGAGGTTTCAGTTGTTCTGGCAGCAGGCACTCGGCTTGCTAGCATTCTGCGTAGGCTGCACGGTGATGGGCACCACATTGGAGTTGGGCGAAAAGTCAGCATCTGTGCGGCTCGATATCTGCCTCTGGGATACAATATTGTAGATGGCTGTAGGAGAGAGACAGAAAGGTAAAGAAACAGATACAGCGGTTGTTGTTAGGTGAAGAGTAAAGGAGGGTAAACAAAGCTTCCCTTACTAGAAAAATACTTTTTTTTTTTACATCCAGTGGATAAAGTCAACAGAAGCTTACTGAAAATCTAGCTTTGGTTCAAGTACAGGCTGACTTTAAGACAATGTTCAATGTTCTTTCACCTTTAACTTGATCTTGAAACAAACAATATGTAAGGGGAAACCAAAATGGTAATTTATCTTCAAAAAGAATTTAAGAATAAACTTAACTTTGTTGCACAAAATGGATTTTGTTACTGTGTTTAGTAGTGTGAACATCCAAGTCTGTACACATTTTGCAAGAAAGATTAAACCTCCCAGTGTGCTTAAGTTAAAAATGTAAACCTGTGCAGTTGTCTAATGAGATCAAGGTATAACATTTGTCTTATTTCCAGAAGATATCACCCAATGTACGCAGTACCTACAGTCAAACATTGCAAAATCCAGGGGTATGACATTGATAGAGAGCTATCCTAGCAGACTTACTGCTGTTATCCAAGCAAAATATCCTTGTACAAAGTTATAGTTGTGGAATATGTGCACTTATACAAACAACACATTGATCGTTTTTCAATTTTTTCATTACTTTTTGAGAAATGCTCTATTTTTTTTTTACTTCAACTGTTTGTTCTGTATTCACTGAAAAAACAATGAAAGGTAACAAAAAACAAACAAACAAGACTGTGTTGCTCACACATGGGGACTGAACTCTTGATCTTTTCCTTGACCACCCGGGTTGAAGGAAAAAAAATAAAATAACTGAAGACAAACTCATACATATTCGAAATTAACAACAGATTGAAAACCTCCAATCTGTTGTCTTGTGAAAAAGAGCAGATGAGATGATCTCAAAAACCCCTGACCGGGTATTTCAACAGCTAGATACAGTCAGCAAGCTTCCAGGATCAGGGAGTATCCAGTTCAGTTCCTACATGTGTGAGCACTATCGGCTCCATTCCCCACCCTTAATGAGACAATTAGCACTATCATCAGTTCATTGGGCCTTGTTGGTTTGAAGTTTTTATGAATTAAAAATGATAGCCAAAGATGTGGTGAGAGTAGGATGACTAATTACACAAATGCATTCAGTGGGAATTAGACGTGCAGGGAAAAGCAGAACACAAAAGGCAGGGAGCATGCTGATTTGAAGGCCCTGCTCATTGAGCTGATTGGTCCTCACACACTCGGGTTTTTGAGGTGGCCGTTGCCATTTTTATATTGACAAGCCACCATCATCGGCAATGCATTACCAGATGCCTTTCTAAGGTGTGGCTAACATCAATACTTCCCAGTAAATTGTCATCGCGGTAGTAACTGTGAATAGATATGAGTAATCTCCTTCCCAGATACTGCAATGTGTATGAGTAATCTATTTTCCCAGATGTGCATAATAACCTTGGCTTGAGTTTAGGGTACAAGGAAATAAAGTGTGCCATTAGAAGTAACTTTTGATCTTAAAAATGTCAGGTGCCATTCAATACACTGCACAGTAATCCTATAGTAGATGCCTCATGATGCCCAGGGTTTTGCTGCCATCTATTGGTTGACAATGAGTCCTGGCTGAACAAAACACACTGCAAAGCTCTCAGAGCTCAAATAGTTAATGAAACATATACATTTGGCATGACATTTAATAAACAAATTATTAAAAGCCAATACTTCATATAAAGAAGTTTAGCTGGTTACCCATAAATTACTAACCACTTCTAAAAATATGCTTAGCATAACAAATGCTACCCATAAAGACCAATGGATGAATAATGAGCTTACGGGCCAGTTTGTTCAGTAAACCATCTAGAAGCAGACGGTTGCCTCCACAAAATTCTAAATTCTAGATGGGTCTAAACGGTTCCACAGCAGATGTCGGTCAATGCTAGTGGATGTGAATGGAGGCCGAGGTTGAAATCCCACTCATCGCTCCCAGACCGGTCCTTGTGCACAAACTCAACGTCAATTTTCCGGCTCGCCTGAAGGAAAACTGCCACCCCATAACACTCCTGCAATTGCACAAACCCACCATCTACTTTTGTGATTTTGTAGTCTACCATTTGGTTAAAGTAGTCCAAGAACAAGCGCTTAAATAAGGGTGTTGAAGGAAACCAAAATCTACCAGAGCTCATTGTGGAGTGGTAGAGGAGAAATTGGAGCGCACCAGACGGCTACCATCGCAACATTTTGGAAACCCATTCAACACACTCAGGTCCATGCTGACAACTTGGCTTCACGCAGTTAATGTAGATTGGACTCGGCTCCATTTGGTTTAGATCTGCAGACAGTGAAAGCAACTCAACTGAACTCTCATATTCCTGGGACCGGACAATACATGCTTTGTGGTGGAGTATCATCCTGCCCGATGTATTCATGAGAAAAGGGACATCGGCCGCTATGAAGCGATGCACCTGGTCAAACATTCCAAACATTTCCTAATTGGTATCAAGGAGGCTCATGCATGTCATGAAACCCTTCCCCACATCATTACACCACAACCTTGCTGTTGACACAAGGCATGATGGGTCCATGACACAAGCGGACTATGCCAAATACTGACTTTGCTGTCAGCATCAAGCAACAGAAACCGGGTTTGTTGGATAAGGCAGTGTCCTTCCACTCCCAAAATTCTACAGATTTGGTGATCATGTGCCAAATGGAGCCATTACTTGTTTTCAACTGGTAGGAGCATAAACAAGTGGTTGTCTACTACAGTAGCCCATCCGTGATAAGGACTGACGGGCTGTGCTTTCCACCGTTTTTACTGATTCATTATATGCCTGTTTGTGGTCCAAACATTAGCTTGCAGAATTGTTGGCATTCTCCTTTACTCTCACTAATGAGCAGTTGTAAACCAAAGTTGAGACAGAAGCACACATTGGCAGACTGCCTGCAGAAGTGTAAGTACAACTTTGAGGAACAACTTCAAACTGAAAATGTGTGAAAGGGTTAATCTGCAGCTTCGTTGACAGATTATAGATCTAGATATGGCTAGTGGTGTCATCATGAGGGACACAGTTTACCTTTTTGTGGCGGTTTGATCAGGACTATCTTCCCCAATAAAGGTGGACTACAGTTGTATTTCTATACTACATTTGCAGTAAAACATTCAAGGGAATTGTGTGGCTTTAACAAATTATATTACTTTGGAAAATGTCCATCAAACACACAGTTCCGTTTTAATGTAAATGGGGTGTGGTAAATGTTATATTTACATACAGGGCTTCTATAGTTCTGACTGGCTAACAGGTCTATGTATAGTTCAAAATGGACATGTTTTTGTTAACGCCAGTTCCACCATAGATAGAATGGTGTTAAGACTAAGATCTGGGGAAGGTTATAAAAAACTATTGCTAAAGCACTGAAAGTTGTTTTGCTGAAAGATGAATCTTTAATCGAGTCTGTGGTCCTGTGCGCTGTGGTAGCTTGGAACTTCACAGAATATTCCTAGAGCCAAGTAATCGGACAAAGGCCTTGGTAAGAGAGGTGACCAAGAACGCAACAGCCATTCTAACATAGCGTCAGAGTTTCTCTGCAACAATTGGAGAACCAACCAGAAGGACAACCATCTCTGATGCACTCCATAGACACAGGCCTTTATGGAATACACTCCTGACTAACAGCATATAACATGCCCCCGAAGGACTCTGAGCAAGAGGGAACAGATTCTCTTTCCTGATGAAACCAGATTCTCTTTCCAGATGTAGTGCTTCACCTGAATGCAAAGCACGACATCTGGCTGAAAAAAGACACCAATCATCACCTGGCTACTACCATCTCTGGAAGCATCATAGTATGGGAATGCTTCTCAGTGACAGGGAGTGGGAGACTAGTCGGAACTGAGTTAAGGTTGAAAGGAGCAAAATATAATATCCTTGAAGCACACAATACTCAGACTGGGGTGAAGATTCTTTCAGCATAGCTTTGTGTGAACACAAACCTGAGAATTAACCACACCCATATATAAACCCCATTTGCCCTGAGAATTTACCTTTTGCAAAACCCAATAATAGCTATATAAACACAACTTACCCGGCAGTGCAGGAGCATGACTGGTCCACGAGGCTGTGCTGGTCACATTTGAGTTCATGGAGTTCCTCATTCTTATATTGAGATCTGAATTTTTGTTTAAATTATTGTGTCCCCTTGTTTATCTGAATAATGTGAATGTGGACGGGCTTAGCAACCGTAACTATGTTTTTTGAAAACCCTGTAACACTAATTGTATCATATTTTCTACATGAGTTTCTGAGACCTCTACTTGGTCAAGCAATCATCTGTGGAAATGGTTTTAAAAATTTAAACTTGCGTATTAGCCACACCCATGTATTAACCACACCCATGTATTAACCACACCCATGTATTAACCACACCCACGTATTAACCACACCCACATATTAACCGCTGTGGTTGAAAATGTTGTCGAAATCCATGTTTTAAGCGCTGCAATCAAAATCTGTGTATGAGTCATGGTTTATAAACGGGAAAACACCGTATGGGCAACTTAACAAAACACATGGAAGTGCTGACTGACAGCTGTACAAAGGACAATGGGTAGGACATGTGATGCCCATTACTAATGGGCCCCACACCTCCTGTCCACACACCTCCTGTATAGAGTTTGGAACTCCAAGACATTGTGTTGGTGTGTGCAGGTGATTGTCATAAAGACTCATGAATGGACCCTTGGGCACTATCCAAGACAGCAGGGAGGCTGGAACATATCATGTCCGTTTCTGATTGGAGGATTATAGACTGTGTAGGGTTTGGCTATATGATCACAGATCTGGCATAAAATGCTGTTAACTTTTTAATTATGGGAGAACATGTAATACAAAGAAGATTAAAATCAAGGACTCTTGCAAATAAAGAAGTTCTCCCCTAACTTTCTGGTTTTATTAATTTGCTAGTTCAGATTTTAACAACAATGATAACAACTCAAAACCAAGACAAAGCTAGAGTGGCTTTCTAGCAAGTCAAATAATGTCTTTAAATGGCTTGGTCAAAGGAATGCCTGCAAACTGATTGAAAACCTGTAAATCTGCAGGGATACCTGAAGGTTGCAGTTTATAGATTGTTTTACTGCCCAAATCCAGGTGTGCAAACCTGGTAGAAGCATACACAGGAACACTAACCTGTGATAACCTGCTAAAGGCACTTCTAAAAAATAAATAAAAAATAAACGTATTAATTACGTAAATGTTTTCGTTTTTTTTTTGCTTTGTCATTATGGGGACTTGAGTGTAGATTGACAGCAAAACATAATAAAATATATAATCATTTAAAATCTGCCATTATTGTGGCAGGAAGTGTGATATATGGTGTTCAAACTGACCTGTGAGAATTGTCTGGAAAGCCAGTTCCACATTGGAGGAGTCTAAGGCAGAAGTCTCCAGGAAAGACAGTCCGTGCTTCTCTGCAGAAAGTAAAACAAATTATAACACACATTATAACTGCTGTCCAGTAGCTATATTTTATAAACCGCCATCCAATCATTGTACATCATCGCTATGTAAGCACTGAGACTTTCCAATCTGACTGTGCCACGACAACATCAAAATGACAATTATATTGACACACTTAGGAGCCAAAAATATACATATTCAGGGAACGGGTCAGCTAAACATAAAACATATTTCAATAGTTAGAGATGTGTCAGTACCTACAGCTACCTGGTGTTGCCTTCACATCAAAGGTTAAAGTGGACAGTAGCTAGTTTCCAATAACTTGTCCAATCATGTTTTGCATACAAAGCAGATACAATCCACCTCCTGCCACAATGCATTTCCATCGAAGTGACAATAATTAACAACAGGACATAATGACATCACACATTAACTTTTACCTTGTAAAAAAAGGTGATTAAAAGCGGGTAAAGTAAGGCCAACAGCCATTCAGCCAAAATGCACATTAATAGGTTTATATCAGCCTGTATGCTTTGGTTTATTGTCCACCCAGTGGTTCAATGTCTCAGGTAACCCACAAAAGCCAGCATGGACAGAATGCAGAAATACCCGGTAATACTAAAATTATTTTATTCTGCGTAGTGTTGCAACAGTGCATATGTAGAAACCTTTTGGTAACAGTTGCAGAATAAACCTGCGTCAACTGAAGCCTGTCTACCAAGTATGGACCGACTGAACAGAACATTCTCTTGTCCACTGCAAGACTCAGGTGCATGTTCCCAGCTCCAGATTGTTTTTCAAACATTAAATGCCATTGTTCCACTTTTGAAAAGAAGATTACTGCAATTATCTTTGAAAGTTGACTAGCAGATGCCTAGTGGCTCTAATTGGTCAAGGCCACACCTCTGACCACACCTGTTTTCACTCACCAATCCCCACTCCTTAGCTTCCTATTTAACACCCCCCCCACTAGCTAATTCCGCTTCTTGAGTTTTTTTCTGAAAATGAAAAAATACTGAAAGAATAGAAGCGCTGAATGATGATGCTGAATCATGCACTGATTTCCGAGATGTGGCCTTCCTCATATTGTTTGTTGGCAGGAACACTGTAACTCCATAGAAACAGCAGCTGGCCGGGACACGGGCACGGCGTCCTCTGCAGGCCAGTTATCGTTTCTGACAGGGAAGTACCTAGCATATAGTTCCCTCACTGGGCTGTTATCAGGGCTGTGTTGGTGATGTGCTCAACAGTCAGGGCCAAGGAAAGCTATCTGCGGGTGTAGCCTAGCTTACTAACTGGCTGGAAATTGTTCAGGACGAGTTAAGATACTATAATTTCAAAGCATAAAATACAAATACTAAATCCCAGATCGGCATTTGGCAAACCGCTAAACGATCAAGAGACACACAAGTCTACTGTAGTGTGACCTTGCAGAGCTGCAATAAGAGAAACACTAAGGAAAGCCAGATTGTGTGTGTGCGTGTGTTCACCTGCGAAGGCCCTGGCCTCGTCCGTGGGCACGGCCCTGAGGTGGCGCAGGTCGCTCTTGTTGCCCACCAGCATGATGACAATGTTGCTGTCAGCGTGGTCCTGCAGCTCCTTCAGCCAGCGCTCAGCGTTTTCATACGTCAGGTGTTTGGCGATGTCGTACACCAGCAGAGCCCCCACTGCACCGCGGTAGTACCTACGCACAGGACGGAGGGGGGGGGGGGCTGAGTCTGACTGGAAACACCGGAGCGAGCAGCGCTTGGGTCTCTGGGGTGGAAGACTCAGGCTGTCGTTTGGCTAAATGCAATAACGTTGTACAGAATCGTGCTCAAAGCTGTTGTCAAGATAGGTTTGGCAGGGTAAGCGCTCAGTCACAGTTCTCTGGCAGAAGAACCCACAACAAACACACCTTTACGTGCGCCAGTGAACGCTGTAGGGCTCCAACAACGAATCCACAACCGCGATAATGAAAAATGCTTGGCAACAAATGTCAGTATTGATTAGTTGCGTCTATGTGAGACACAGCAAGAAAATGACAAAGAAATATTGGGAGAATGGCAGGTGGTGGTTACAGCAGCGGAACCAGGTGTACAATTAAGTTCTACTGGACTTTGCACAGAAGACGTTTTGAAGAATTTACCCAGCTGGCTTGGCAGGAGGGCACAACACTGACGCACACACGTCTAAGGGAACACATTGGAGCCATGACAACAGAGGTCAACGAGGGCACAGCACGACACATTCATCTATTAAAGAAAAGTGTGCCATGGTCTGTTTTTTCAGAGCAGGTTTTAGTTCGGCTTCACGGCCTGAGATATGTTCAGTAGGGGTGTCGTTCATCTTGAATGCATGGTTGAGCTGCTCTTTAATGTAACGTTAACACCACATGGGGGGTGTACTGCTGCACGTGGAATTTGTTCACAGTCAAACAGTGACTGATACCTGAAAGCATTACTCTAACTAATGGATCGTGCGATGAGAGTCAGAGTTCACCATTTCTATATTTCTCTGCAACAGAAACTTTGGGGAAAATGCATCCCCAGTCAATCCATTCGTTTTAATGGTGAACTTGTCAATGTAATTCAGTTAAAGCTGCCTGCTAAAACGATGCCAGTGATGTTGTACCGTTCTCTATACTTACTTGTCATCTCAATATTTTACAGGTTCATTACGCACGATAAATATAACTGCTATTTAAAGTTGCATTGAATAGAGCATTGTGCAAGATGAAGACTTAAGGGTAATGCTGGATCGTTTGTTATTTTTTAAGTATCGCCAGATGAATCAATCATCGAAGTATATTAGGGGGTTCCTCACGCGGAGGTGATGGCTCTGTAGCGCTCCTGTCCCGCCGTGTCCCAGATCTGTGCCTTGACAGTCTTCCCCTCCACCTGGATGCTGCGGGTGGCAAACTCCACCCCGATAGTGCTCTTGCTCTCCAGGTTGAACTCGTTGCGGGTGAAGCGAGACAGCAGGTTACTCTTCCCCACTCCAGAGTCCCCAATCAGCACCACTGGAAGACAGCAAAGCAGAAGTCAAGCAGAAGAAAGACAGAAACATAATATGTGTGCTACGCTTTCAGTACTGGCACAGATTTTTCTGTTGGGATCAAAGGTACTTTTTGGGAGGTGGTTGTCGCACATGGCTATCCTAAGATGAACAGTAAGATGCAACGGATAAGAACGTATGCGAAACGACTAAAATGGATTCATAGCAGAGACTGAACATCTCCGGATTGGCCCAGGTTGTGCCATGTGTATACTCCTCAGTCAGTGATGAACAGTCATGTGAGAAGCCCTGATATACAGGAGGTTGTGCATAGGCTAGGTGTTGTCACTAAAGTTTGATATGACAGGCAAAGATGACAACTTGTGCAGTTCAGCAAATTCATTTAGCACCACAACCTTTATGGACCAATTAAAACATTGGGAACGGGTTGGGATTTCGACACTACAAATCCAAGGTGTGTAGGGAGGGTATTTACATTGACTACAAAAGCAGGGAGGCAGCGGGAGAGTCGTAACACTAACTTACCAGGCTGTTAGGAAGCAGGAAGGAAGCCTTACTGACCAATCTACCACTCCTAAGGAATGTACTAATCCAACACGCAAAGCACAGATGCTAATCACAGTGCTACGTGGTGCAAAAGACACACGTTGAAACCTGAAAACCAACTGACATTTGTGTCGACTGACTTTTGACTCAAGCTAAGGGAACTTAAAGGTTAAGCAATATAGCCTATAGGCAACTACCATTCCAGTCAGAAACTTAAGCACTGAGGCTTTGTAGCTCCCAAACAACAATATCCAATGCCAGTTACAAGAAGGATGCTGAACTTTAATTCCCCTTTCTGGTCAAGCTGACAGTGTTAATATCATAGTACTATCAAACAATGGGACGAGGAACAAAAGCATTAGGCCTTATTGTGTTGGTTGCATTCCACAGTTGTATAGATATGGTACAATCATTTCTATTCTTGGATAGAATGTTATAGCCTTGACCTAAAGCGTCGCCCAGCTTTCTTTAAAAAATAATCAAAATGTTTTCCAATAAAATATTAGGAAGTTATTTCAAGGAACGATTGAATTAGCAAGAGCATAGGCTACATTTAATTGTAAAGAAGACTCTTTCACAATATAATGAAGCGCATGTGTGGGAGCAATTTCAACCAGAAAGTTGGTCAACTTGCTGTGCAACACTTAGGCTTTTCCTTACTTGGGTGCAATGACTCAGCTGCTCACCTGACTGACTCATGTCGGAACAGTTAGGGGTGCAGTAAGAGAATGCATTCAAAAGATTGAAACTGTAGGGTTAGGTGGACAGAAACCTTAAGGGAATAACTATCTGGTAATGTGGCCCACAGTTAGTCCTCATTTTATCTTCAATTATTGTGTCTTAGCCCTCTTTTTATACAATCATTGTAGTATTTGGCAAGTTTTGCTAATGTTCCCTACGGATATACAGGGACAGTGACACTAAGACGTATACCTGACTAATGCAGGTCTTACCAGTTTGACAACACAGTTCTTCAGAGTTCCACATAGGAAAAAAGGGCCCTGTGCACTTCTCTTTGTCAAAGACAAAACAGCCCACAAGGGAAGTCAGTGTATAGACAGAGCAAAGAGGACATTTGAAAAGTACCCACTATCATGTCACTACAGGTTTACTCCATTTCATCATTTGTATATAATCTGTGGTGTTTGTGTTCTGCCCACCATTGGCTTAGACACAGCATGGTCTTGAATAGGGTGGGTGACATGATGTTTGGCTGAAAATGTATTGAACTGAAAATCACAGTAGAATATTTACTTTCAAACAATTCCACAAACAAGGTTGAAGATCCACATTATCAGAAAGTCAACCAGAATCTCCTCTATCCAAATTAACCCAGATTTAGCCTATTGTGTCTACATGCATTTAACACTAAGATGAGGTACAAATTAAAATGAGAATGATGCCTGAATGGATCTCATGCCCATGACTCGGCCATGCCATGATGACCACACAAAAGCATCATCATTTTAAACTAGTTACAAATACAGCTGATTTCACCTCAAGCTGAAATGGACATTTTTTGAATATTATTCAGCTAAAATCAACCCAATATATCCAAAACTGACAGCCAAAATATTTTTACTGTGCACCAATGACAGCTAATTCTGTCAAAGCCAGGGTTCCATTTCTATGACTGAAATGACCACTGTGACATTATGCCTATATTGAGCCTCAACATATGGTGGTCTTGGGTTGTTGATCCCACAACCCAAATCCATGTGTTATTTTCCAGAAACAAAGACATGGGATGTCTCATGGTATGCTGTGGTATACTTTCTGAATATTTCTAACATGTGGAGATACCACAAATGTTTAGTTCAAATCAAATGGGGAGCAATCAAAAAGTGGTTAAAGTCCTGCAATCCGTTTAGAGGGTTACAATCTGTTTAAGTCAGTGCTGTATCATGAGGTGTCATCATACCAATCAGTGGGCAATATGAACCCTTGTTGACCAACACTGCCTCTCCTGGCGATTGCATCATATGCCCACCACAAGATGATGACTTAATGCTACTGGATGCTTTAGTCAGTGTAACGTGCTGTTGCAATCAACTAACCTACACAGCCAAGCAACGTTCATGTGGCATGTATAGTATGTAGTCAGCCATACGTGTAGGCCAAATTTACTGAAATGAAACGCAATAGTTTCAACCAATTCAAAGTTGTCACTACTACACTGCAATGCCAATAGGCATTTCCTCAAGTCATTGTCACTTAAACGGTACATACAGTAGTTAGCAACAGTATTGCAACCCAGTCGGACTGTTTTTGACAGCTAAACAAGTTCAGTACAGCACAGCCTATAAGCTGAAACCGGTGTGATGTTGCCAACCAACCTAGCTGGGGACAGTACTACTAGGTCGAAATGACTACACACAAACTATCAGTCTAACATGTCAAAGTCAAGTATTGGTTAACAAAACTTACCTTTGAAAAGATAGTCATATTCGTCCTCTCTATTCGTCATTTCTTTAATATATTTTTAACAATGCGAATATGAAATTATGATATGAAATGAAATCTCTAGTAATAGTTCGTGGTTTCTCTGTTCAATTCGACAAAACTTCTGGATCATTTAGCTAGCTGTGTCGCGACAGACGCCTTCTTCAGAACGAACCGATTCAGAAAGGTGAGTAGGTACTGTGTCTACACCTCCAAAATTACGACCAGATGCTATAATATATATTCGAATATACTTCTCCTATTTGACTGTCAACTTTTCAAGGATTACAAACTACTTATCTTCCACAAAGTTTCTCATTTCCCTACCACTTGTCATTTGCCATTTCCGAAGTCAAAACTACGTAACGTGGAGTTTCTAGCCCCGCCCATTACCCAATGTCGAATGGTCAATTGACGTTAGACACCTGTCACTGAATTTTCTCTTATTGGTCTAGTTTGTTGTCAGTCATGATTTGCCTCCACCGACCTACTCCAGTGACGTATCAACCGTTTGCAGGTATGTTGATGTCTCGTTCATGCCAATTGTCCAAAATCCGATTGCAGCGTCTTAAATACAAGGCGTTAACTGAGGTAATAAAAACGACTGTGGTAATAAGTTGTTTTGAAAGGTCATCAAACGTTCGGGGCATATCCCAAATGGATACCTAAGACCTACACCCCCATGCACTTGTGAAGATCTGAGAGGGTTTGACATAATTATGTACATAAGACGTGAAAATAGCTTCACCTTTCCCTCTGATACAGAGGGAAGGTCTTTGTTTTGATCAGGCTTAATTTGGCTCAGACTTTTGATAACTGTGTAAATCCCGTCAGGACAAGGAATAACACAAAGACTGGCTTTCATGTTTTGCCGCTTGGGTTTATGGGGATTATGACTCATACTATTTCAGTCAGTAGCCTAGGTGTAATATTTAACTTATTACTTAAAGGTGCACTCCCGTCACAAATCAACCCATTGAAATTGCCAAGATCACTTTTGTTAAATCCCAAATTAATCCCTCCACCCCAATTTCATGACACATTCATTTGACACTTGACACAAAACAAATTACCTCCTAAATTACATGTTCAATTGTATGCAGCAGGTCATTTTCAGATGGGGATGGACTGCTCTATTTTAATAGGATATAATCAAATGTCACTCTTATTTAGTTTTCTAAACCATTATTTTGGCAGAAGGACTTTCAGCTAGTGGTTTCAGATGGATGACCATGTGACTAAAGTATATTTAAACCAATCAAACCCTCTCAGAAGTGCATACTGTAGGGCTTATGGTTCCATTTGGGATTGGACAAGAAACTCTGGTATCATCCAACAAAGCTCTAACCTTCAGCCTTAAAAATAAAAATAACATAATTCCCCTTTTCTTTTTTTAAAGTAACAAAAGCCTGAATTTTCTGGATAATCATGCAATGTTCAAAACTGCATTAATAACCACGAATAACTGGAAACAATGTTTTATTATGTCAATGGCTGTTTATGAGGTGAATGTGATTAAGAGCTGATTATTAATGGAATAACTCATTTTGACAAAATGTTTGATTACATACGTGGTACATTTCCTGTTTTTTATAGTATGATATAGTGGAATATACCAAATGTATAAACTCCCAGGGTTTAGGAAGTTGCTTGTTCCCATGTTGCTGGTTCAAGTCAGAATTACAAGTGGGATCTGAATTGTGCAGCGGTAAAGTCGTTGGAAGACCAGGGTTCATGTAAACCTGAGAAGGCTGACACTGACCATGTTATATCATACCAGATTATCCGAGTTCCCAGCGGAATATTTCAGTTAGAATCTTGGGAAATATTTTATGACCAGAGTTGTATTGTTTTATGATTGACCTTTTACCTTTTCAACCTTAAGATGACAATAAAATCTGCAGACAAATACAACATTTTCAATATGGATAATGGTATCGTTAGTTACTACGATAGCTAACATTTTAATGGCTGAAGAATTATTCTGACATCAAACCAGAAGAGAATTATGACTTCCCAGATACCAATTTCCTATTTGTAAAGTCACCATATATATTGATCACAGAGGTGTTGAAGATACTGGTTGGCCATTTTGGCACTCTTAAAATGATGGGATCTTAGTTTCAAGAACAATCATACAAGTATTTATATAATGAAAAAAAAAATGTAATCGGGACACAAAAAATGTATATCTAAAATATATGTTAAAAATGTTACATTTTAACATATTTGTTCCTTTTAAGGGGTGCTTTGAAAAAAAAAGCAGAATTAAAAACTGACAATTTCAAAACAGAAATAAATACCTTGGCATCTTAGTGCAAAATAAAATTCTATATTGTTGTAAAATAATCTAATTGTAAAAATAAGCTGTTTTGGAACAATTTATGAAAACATAAAAACCATAGAAACATTTAATTAATGTAACAGAACTTACACCATGACAGCAAATCAAATTAAATAAGCTGCATGTGAAAGAATAAACATTGTTTTGACACCACTCAAAATACATTTGACCTGATTTCACTGGTTGGAAGGGCAGTGTGAAAAATAACAATGTCATGGCGTCGATACCTATTAAAAAAGCTTGACACAGTCTTCAACTCTCTCAAATCTGTTGTTTTAGTGCGACAGGGCCATAGGTACAATTGCATATGACAAAGTTGGGATACAGAGAAAAAGGTTATTTTTCTAAAAACATTCTCCATCGAGGCAAAGTTAAATCTTAGCAGTGTGCACAAAACACTTTTATTTATTTTTACTGATCCATGTTGGTGGATTCTTTGGAAAATATGGACCATTGACTCAGCCATGAATCAGCCATGTATATGCACATTAGATCATGCCAGGAATTGAAAATGATTTCTGTCTGCCATTCTTTTTTTACTGTGTCACAATCAAAATGGTCTTGATCTGCATAATTCTCTTCAATCCTGCACGCATGCTCACGGTAACACCAAAGAATGGTGGGTAAGGGGCCGCTACCACATGAGGTCATAATATGGGTAGGTGGGGCGCTCAGCTCTGTCCCTTCAGAGGTTCCTACAGCACGGCTTCTTTTCTTCAGAATCATCTGAAGCTCTGGGGATAGGGCTGGCGAGAGACACGGCACTAATGGACCCCCGTGTCACCTCTTTACTGCTAACCTTCCTGTGGATCTCTGAGGGACGACACACAGGGATACAGCATGAACTCTGGTGCAATTAACAGTCAAACAACCACTGACCACAAACTGACAGTGAGACAACTGGTTACGCAAAACAATAAACATGACACCACCGTTTTGTTCTTCAAGTGCAATGTCAACTTTCCACTCAGTTTCTCTGATGAATTGATGAGCACTGGTTGCAATAAGTATAACACAAACATAAAAACTACACATTGAATATGTTTTTGGGATTATACAAATTAAATTACCTCCAAGGACATTGTGGAATGCCGTCTCAACGTTGGTGGACTCCAAGGCTGATGTCTCTAAGAACAATATGCCTTTCTTTTCTGAGTATAGAAACACATGTACATCTTTTCTGAGTACAGAAACACATGTACATATTTGTAACAGAATATATTCTCATAATTTAGATTTAGAAAGGGGTTGGATCATAAAAGGCAATTGGCAGCTGTGAATATTAGTAAATTAGTAAAGCAAATCCACAAAACAGTTTTCATCCACTAGCAACTATCATATGAGATATTCATAATGTCAGTCTTGGCCACTGTACCAGCAAAATCCTTGGCTTCCTCAGTAGGCACTGATCGCTCTGAACTCAGATCAGTTTTGTTGCCCACCAACATGACCACAATGTGAGGGTCTGCATGGTCATAGAGCTCCTTCAGCCATCGCTCCACACTCTCATATGTCAGGTGCTTGGTGATGTCATAGACCAGCAGCGCTCCAACAGCGCCTCTGTAATAACTAGGGACATAAGAGGGAGATGGATGTGATGCTGGATGCTGCCTGTGAGTATCCTTTTCCCCTCTACCTGTGTATCAAACTAGTGCATTTTGTTTTTAAATACTGCACCCAATTGGCTGAAAATATTAAAAACACATCCAAACCATTGGCATGGAAACACATTTCAAAACAAAACATGGCCAATTCCATTTCATGACATCTGAGGAAAGTGTGAGAATGTTATACCACAGGTTTAAGTTGTTCCCTGTCCAAAGGTGAGTAATTACTGAACGATTAATTAATTCTACTTTATCCTCACATCAAGAATATGATAATGTATTCTATAATGACATTGTCAGATACTAAGTAGGCAGAGATCCACATGCCTTTTCTAGGAATAGTGAACCTGATCTTTGTTCTTTTAGTGGGCAAAATGTGAAAACAGTACATGGCCACATTGGGTTTTTGAGCCTATGATAGTATCACCCATGGTACACACACAAAAGAGTATAGTGGAGAAAATGGTCTCAGTTTGTTTGTATGTGCATCTGTGTTGGTGTGTGCCCATAGTTTCCCCCAGGTTACTTACGCTGAAGTGATGGCCCTGTATCGCTCCAACCCAGCTGTGTCCCAGATCTGAGCCTTGATGGTGAGACCTTTTAGCTGAACAGTGCGAGTGCTGAACTCCACCCCAATGGTGGTGCGGCTATCGTGGTTGAACTCGTTCTTGGTAAAGCGGGAGAGCAGGTTGCTCTTGCCAACGCCAGACTCACCAATCAGAACCACTGGAGAGGAATGGAACAGAAAGAGGAAGTCTTGAGTTCTAGTGCACGGGCAGCAAGATGCTTGAAAATTGGCTCTACAGTGTGCATGATGTGAATTAATGGTATGTCCATCTTTAAGTTAAGTAACTGGTGTATTTCATCCCAGACATATACACACTTTCTTTTGCCAAAATGCTGTTGCACAATAGCGTCCAATAAGAAACTCAAGGTGCCATTTCAAGATACAACACCTATTGCAATAACGAGTCCTGATGATTCTTCACCGTACTGTATTTTTCTTCACTGCAATCCTATTTGACCCCTTAGATTAACACCACCTCATAGCTACAATAGGGCTGGTCCCCAAACTGGCTGCCCACGCTGTATTTCTTAATAGGTGAGGCCTAGGTGTGACTGCGAAGAGAACATTCATTTTCCCTATCCTCCACCTAACCCATCTCAGTTTGTCATCTACTGTTCTCATTGTATCATTAGGACTCTCCCCACCATGAAAAAAGCACCACACCTGTGCAAATAGGTCCTGAACTAATTTTGTTAAAGCTAAAACACTTATTGGAAACAATAACAATGTGATCACCGCACCTCTGTTTTGGTTAATAGCTGAGAGATAAGCCTGGAGTAATGGAACCATTCTGAAATTCACAGAGATGCAAGGACTGACAATCTATGGTATAACAATATTTATGTTTAAGGCTACAGTGTTTGCTTAAGTCTAGTAAAACAATGTCATATTTTGGGGGATCTATGATCACTGAACAAGAGTCACCTTCAAAAAGAGGTGGGTTTGGCGTAAAGAAACCAAAGCATGTGCAGAAATGTACTTCATACACTAGTCCTGGTGCCTGTATGGTGGTCAAAAGAAATCAAATACTATGACATTTTGGTCAGAAACCTGGTTCCTTCAGCTAAGGAGCAACTACCTGCCAAAAACAATTCAGTTAACACTTCTTTTTGAGAGAAATCAAAAGTAGAATTGAGATTACAATCCACTCAGTATTTGAGTTGTTTGAAATTATTTATTTCTATCATCTTTATTGACAGTGCCAATTCTTTGAGGAAATTGTATGTTATATTTTTCATGAATAAAATCCAACGATCACATTCATTGTATGTAGCAGCAAACAAGTCCTGATTGCAGCTGTTTTTTGTCATGTATTTGTCAAATAATCTGTGTGTGCGTATTTAAGTAATTATGTTTTCAGATCATTTATTACACTTACAATGCTCAGGCTGATTGAGCAGGTGTAGGAAACAAATGTTAACATTATTCAGATCACAGCCTGACTGGTTGATAAGAAGTTCTGGGCCTGGACTGTAAAAACCTCACCCAGAATTGTTAAACGATTGCAGAATTGTAACATTGATAGCTATTGAAAGGGATGGGGGATTGCGGCTGGATAAAAAAGAAAACATGAAAGGAAACAAGGCTAGGATTTATTTGGGGAGAACAGCCTAAAGAATACTTAACCCTGGAAAATGGTTCTTGGAAAAAAAAAAAGATTTACAAAATTGAAAAGCCAGGCACAAACATGGCTTTCCAATAGATGTTTCCGAATACTGTGGAGGTTTTGCTTCGCTCCCCACATGCATCAATGAGCCTTGGCCACCCATGACCCTGTCGCCAGTTCACCACTTTTCCTTCCTTGGACCACTTTTGATAGGTACTGACCACTGCACACCGGGAACACCCCACAAGGGCTGCAGTTTTGGAGATGCTCTGACCCAGTCGTCTAGCCATCACAATTTGGCCCTAGTCAAAGTGGCTCAGATCCTTACACTTGCCCATTTTTCCTGCTTTTAACACATCAACTTCGAGGACAGAATGTTCACTTGCTGCCTAATATATCCCACCCACAGACAGGTGCCATGATAACAAGATTATCAGTGTTATTCACTTCACCTGTCAGTGGTCATAATGTTATGGCTGATTGGTATATATCTCCATAAGAGTTTTGCAGAATTTGGTAGAATCATATTTAAAATGATTCACAGATGTGATACTGCAAATGAAAGTACGTTTGGCATGTTTTGGATGTTATGACCTACTCAACAAAGACATCTTTGTTTAAATTATTTGGGAAAGGTTCCAACTTAAAAAAAATTTACATGTTAATTTTGTATTTTAGATGTGGAAAAATCTGAAGACTGTCCAAGGGTAGTGTAGAATTTCTGTACCCAGTGTATATCTTGTAAAGAAAAAGGCCTTGAGAAGCGGAAGCCAATCCAAAAATCAGGCAGTACAAGTTACACTGATACTCGCCACTATCTAGCTGAGAGTTTGTACTGTGTACAAACAGAAGTGAAGGAACAATGAAGCTGCTTTTTAAGTTTCAGTGATTCATGTGTTTACTAGTATGTGCGCTGCTGACTCAGAAACCCAACCTCTACCTGATTGTCAAACAGAACATATGACCCCAAGACACAAGGGCGCCATGATTTCAACACAGATTACTGGGCACAGCCAAACACCAATTTCTGGTTTAGTCTCAACCTTGAGAATGTTCAGTGAACCAAGGCCTCTGAGTAAAACAAGTGGCCCTAAAAATGGACTGACAGGTTTATTCAGTGTAATCACCTAATACATATTCTATTTATAGGTCCCACCAACCTGGAACCTGATTGATGATTTATCCGATCAGAGCTTTTACAGGCAATAAACTGCTCGACTCGCACAAGCAATTGGTAGCGCGTGACAAGATGAGGCAAACCTTTCCGACATCCTTACCACCCACTCCGATGGTGCTGAGCCAATTGACACAGCACAAATATATATATTCACACACACTTTTTGGTACCCTGGATATGACAAAAGAGCTTCAGACATTGAATATTTCATCACTATTACTTTAAAATGTCAAAAGCTAATGTTGGGTTCATGGACTATTCCCAAATTCAGAATCCAGTTTAAATGAGAATGTTGAAAAAGAAGCAGGACAAAAATATATATATATTTTGGTTTGTGTTGGGTAATTGTAGTGGCAGATCATTGTTCTGCTTTTGGTTTTTATTAGGCGAGTTAAAATGTGTTCATTTCCCCTCCTCCTACACCCAATAACCTCTTATGTAAACAATACTCTTGGTTTCCATGGCAAGGAGGGAAAGAGACCCTGCAGCATTCTCCTGGCCTAGGGGATTAAGTTGAGGGATATCTACCCCTCATTTGTTAAAAGAAAGTTTTATCTCACAATGTTGATAATTTAGAAACTCAAATTATTATTGTTCTAAACAATTTTAAAATTCAAATGTTAATTTTTACATATGACAATATAACATGACATTTAAAAAAAGTACAAAGTCGATTTTAAAACATGGGCGCCTTCACACGTGTTAACGTTCCTCAATCAAAGCGGTAGTAGTGTGGTCGGGGCCCAGTCAGTCAGAATAACGCAATATATACTTCTTAGCCTACTGTTAGCAAGTGGATGAAAGTTTACTAAGTGAAGGGAAGATGGAATATATTTCAAATTCTGAATTAATGTTACATCCAGAAAAATTATATGGCCACAAAACGCTACGTAAAGTTCAGCTGTGGAATCGAAAGGCGGTTGAGAGTGCAGAAAACGGCGAGTTAAGCAAATAGCGTATAGCTGTCTAGCTTAGCTAACTAGCTTCCCTAGACTCTTCCATCCAATAATCTCTATGTTGCGTGTTGATTAATATTGTCTTCTGGTTCTGTAGTTTTGCGTGTCAACCACAAGGCTTCCTTCATTCACGCAGTCGCTTTTTTGTCACACGAAGTGTCATTGAGCCGATGTACATGAGAACAACACCCTGTCCTTCGCGGTTTATGTAATAGCGCTACCGGTAGTTTTAAAAAACATGTATTCCGGTTAACCGAATACTATTCGAATAACAACACACTATACGGATAGTAAAATATGGTCCAGTGCGCATAGTCCACAGATGATCCAGTCATGTTATCTTGTTTGATAATTTGTCATTCTATAATCAGTTAATGTTATTAAATACAGGTGCTGTTTCTGCATTCAAAAATCAGCACCTAGTGGTTTGTGTGGATCTAGCAGAATGAATAAAAAATGAGCACCTTAATCTAAAATGGACATAAAAGAGGTATTGACAATTTTCTTCCTATTCACAAAGGTTAAACACGCTTTGTTTCTGCAGAGGAAACCAATCTAGAACCTCAGCTTCTTTATAAACTCTGGAACATGCCTTTCAGAAGATAACTTGTAATCAAGCCCAATGCAGAGATATTTATAGGAAGGAGCAATGTGTGTAGTCTTACAGAAGTAATGATATAATAATCTAAAACTCTCTTATGAGACCTAGAGAAAAGCTAACATTTTGTTAAGCATGTTAAGTTGATAGTGTCTTCTGCAGCACCAGAAAGTAACACTTTAAGTGTGAAAATGCTTGGCCAGCAATGGAATACAACAAATGTGTCATCAGAACACAAATTAATTCAAAAATGTTTTACTATATGTATAGGATTGGCATGGCAGAGTTTGCATGTTGATAAATTAAAAAAAGCTTCTTTGCACAGACAGCTGGCATATCTTGTTCCCCTATTGTCAAGTCACAACTGTGTGATGCACATCACCTCCTTAATCATATGACTTTCAGCTCACCAAGCTCAGTTCCAGAGGCATATCTTAGCCCATAGTATAGAGGACATAGTAGGTCATGTAGTGTAACAGTTACTGTGAATGTAGACTAAATTAAATGATTGATAGGATAAAAAAATTCAGGAGTGTTTGTTTGACTGAAATGATACAAATAAGCTTGTTAAATTAACAGATTACACAGGTATACAAATACCTACAACAAAATACAACTACCGTAACATTTTGAGTTTAAGAATCCATTCAGCCAAATAGAATAAGTATTCAAGTACTACATTCTTAAATGTTCACTGTCTTAACTTGTGAAATACCAATGACGGCTTATTAATTAACTTCAAGGTTAGAGGCATTCTGTCAAGTACTGATTTATCATCTACTAGGAGTGGTGTAAAAAAATACTCTTTCCTATGACTGTATGGATTATTCAAGACAACTCCTAAAGATTTGTTGTGTTTACATAAGCAGAAAATTCCTGAAATTTGATCTGTCAAACAAAGAGAACAATGTGGTAAAATATCAGAATTGGGCTTTGTGTGTAAACACAACCTATGTGGCAACACTACTCTCTATACTATCAGGTAAGACTGACCTGAAGCCTGTATTCGTGGTAGATGTGTTACCAAAAATCTACTACGTGCTGTTTACAAACCATCAATACTGTGCACACTGATGCTTTTAGCTATAAAAAAAACCAATGTAATGGTTAAGTTGAGAACTTAAAAAAAAAAAGTGATAGTCACTCCAATTACTAATTTTGTTTTTTTATGAGGCATTAATTAACAGCAGGAAGCAGAGGGAGACCGGTGAAGTGGAGACAGACGTGAAGGTGGGAACGGATATTGAACCCTGGTCTGCAGTGGGGGGCCATCTTTATCCATGGAGGAGGGAACATTAGCATTTGACCACAGCTTGACACAGAGCAAGGCTTACCATATAGAATTTGTCATTTAGCAGACGCTAATATCCACTCCTCCACACAGAAAGAACACCAGCTGTGTATTGCTCAAGAATAAAGATTTTTCACCGTTTTGGCTTGATGATTTTAACAAGAAATCTTTCAAATACTGGGCAAAAACTTTAATCAATAGGCTATCAGCTGCCCATAAAACCGTTGATATTGTACTGTTAACCTGCAGCCCATAAAACTGTTGACATATACTAGCTACAATATATCCTTAAAAGATCAAAATCAGCTAAACATGAAAAAACATGGACTCACCCTTAAAGACAAAGTTGTAGGCCTCATCAGAACCCATGAAGTATACCTTCTGTAAAGCCACAACACAATGTGAAGCGTTGTCTTCCCAGCACAGCTTTCAAAGTGTGTGGGGGGGGAAAGGGTAAAATGATACTATCCAAGGCCCCACTCACCCTAATCTTCAGTTTAAAGAGTGAAGGACCCACACAAAAATGTTGCGTTAAATAATTTTCCAGTCGCTTGTTTTAACAGAAACTTTGTTTGAACTGTACAAGGAACTGGCCCCGCTGTTTAGTCAGGAAGTGTCTACTGAGAGTGATAGGAGTTGGGAGCGTGGCTTGGTATTAGTCCAGGGCTGGTTGAACAGGTAGAACAACCACAGGTGCAGCTGCATGAAGAAAATAAACACAGCTACACGCCACCTGCTGGACAGACCAAATAAGTCTTTCTGGAACAGTTCTTTCACTGGATTGTGACTTTTAGATGAGACAAAATGCATGGAAATATTAAGACCAGAAGTTCAGTTCAGCTCAGTAATTCCATACCTAAATGATCCATTCTGTTCATTTTATTTCTATCCACTCACCTGTCCGATGAGAAATCCCTTTAGACAACTACGAAAAAATAGCCAGAGGAAGATAATGTATTCTTTATCCTTTTTCATGGACAACTTTGTTGTTTCCAACCGAGGTTCAATCACTAAAAACCAAACTGAACCAAACAGAAACAAACTTAAAGAAGGAAGGACCTATCTGTATAGGTCTAACAGAAATGTATTCTATGTTATAAATACACCAGTGGTTGCACGTCCAATCAGAAAGTGGTACTGAAAGAACAAGCTTTGACAGTTCCTCCAAAATACAAGTGTTGGAACCCATGAACAAAATTTTAATGTATACAAACACAAAGCAGTTTATTTCAAAGTTTGGTGAAGAGGTCAAAATAAAAAAATTCATCCATCTTGATTTAACATCAATTGAAAAAACAAAGACAGGATACTTACTAAAGCATATCATAAAGTTGGTTGCAACAGACATTGTTAGATTGTGACATTGAGGGCCTTAAAGTAAAAGGATGAGCGTTCTTAGCAATTGTGAAAGGAGGCATCAGAAAGCATTGAAGACTTACAGAGCCAGCTCTACATAACGTTTCTGCTTGACTTTTGACATCATATTGAATGCCAAAAAACACCAACTGACTAAAAACCCATGGGTCTAGTTAGAGCATGCTGAGTAATCAGACGATTAATATCCAGTTCATACATACTGGGGTGGTTCATAAAGACCAGGTGAAGCCATTACATAATACACAACAAGTTATCGTGTATTCACTGCTTTGCCTATTCACCCAACGCTCCATCTTCCGTGGGACACAACTGAAAAAGCAGCTCTCCAGTCAATATCTTCTACGACGCAGCAACTTGTGTTAAAGGCTCCTCCAGATACAGTACTAGCGCTTCAGCCTATAAAAAACACACAGATGGGAGAGAAATGCTTAGTACAGTGTGCAGACATGGTCTGAACATATGGGTCAATAAAGGACATAACCAGACCCTGGCTTGGTGTCTTCAGGAATTACAGAATAAATTGTTATGTAGTTTCAACAAAATTCCTACGCACTGTCATCAGTACAACATTGACTTAAAGTATTCTTCCCCACCTTGGCTTTTAGCATTCCGAAGCCCACAGTCTCCTTGGCATACATGCACAGTAGTAGGTTAGCTACCCGTGTGATGGCCACTCTGCCTTCCTGCAAAGATGAGAAAGGATTAGCGAAAAAACATTTAAATTGCTTGCTGAAGACGATTCTACCAAGGTATGAGTAGTCTCAGAGACACTTTTTAAAATTACTATAAAACTATAGGGATATAATAAATTCTCTCTGGTGCATAACTTAGTGGCTGTGTGATTGAAGACTGGGGGATAACAAACATGTAGCATTTATAGGAGCTATTTCGGGAATTGAATGTGTCCCTTGATATAAACAGAAATTTAACATTAATTTTCCCCCCAGGTATTTTATTACATAGTTATGTTTTTTGAACATGGTGGCAGCACTGACCATTCTGTAGAAACCTGTAGCCATTAGGAAATGTTTTGACAAATTTGATAGCGAAGGACACAAAATACCCTGGATACAGAGTGATCCGTACTGCTTCTGTTGATGGGAATCCATTATTTGTCCTGACAATACTGTGAGTAGGTTTACATTTAGTTTCCAGCTATGTAGGTTTTCTTTGCACCTCTGCCTAGAAAGGTCAGCATCCTGGAATCACCATCTTTACAGCTGAAATTGAGACTGGTGTTTTGCGAGTACTATTTAATGAAGCTGTTTGTTTCTCAAACTACAAACTCTAATATATTTGTCCGCTTGCTCAGTTGTGCACCGGGTCCTCCTACTCCTCTTTATATTCTGGTTAGAGACAGTTTGTCCTGTTGTGAAGGGATTAGTACACAATGTTGTACAAGATCTTCAGTTCCTGGGCAATTTCTCACATTTCTCAAAACAAGTATAGCCTGACGAGTTTCACAAGAAAGTTATTTGTTTCTGGCCATTTTGAGACTGTAATCCAACCCACAGTTGCTGGTGCTCCAGATACCCAATTAGTATGAAAAAGGACAATTTTTTTTCAATCAGCTTAACCGTTTTCAGCAGTGCTAACATAATTGCAAAGGGTTTTCTAATGATCAATTATCCTTTTAAAATTATACACGTAATTAGCTAACACAACGTGCCATGGAACACAGGACTGATGTTTGCAGATAATGGACCTCTGTACGCCTATGGTACTTTAACAGACAAAACATTTTATTTCGAAAACAAGGCCTTTTCTAAGTAACCCCAAACTTTTGAACGATAGTGCATATTACAACCACACCACTTATTCAAGCTCACTCACCATGCAATCCATTAAAATGAATTTCAATTTGTCTTCGTTGAACGCTTGATGACCGTTCTTGTCATAGGCCGCCCAGATGTTGCTTGCGATTGCTGCTGTCACTCGCGCGTCAGTGTCGCCATAACCAGAGTAAGCTAAAAGAGACCCTTCGTTGTTTAATAATCTGCGAGGAAAAACGGTAAAAACTGTGTTTTAATGCAGAATTTTAGCTATACATACCGACTTACATATATCAACATCACTGTTTAATAACTTACAAATAATACCTATTTACCTAGGTAGAAGAAACGAATAATTATTGTGTTACTTGGTTGACTTTTACTTACAATGTGCTTTGTACGCCGTTCGTGTTTGCCTGACTAAGAACTTGGGTCAACGCTTTCGGCCGCAACATCGCTGGAATTAGAGAAATTTAGCAGTAACTTGAAATAATCGAAAAACGTTTCCAATCATTCAGTCGCGTACTCTTCAATAACACCACAACACAGTCAGCTGACTATTTCAACTTCCTGATAGAAATTGAAATGCATTGTGGGAATTGCATTTTTAGCCTAAAACAAGGACTGTGTTCAGTCCGTCAACGTTCACGAACATTTTAACCGAAAGTTGATGTTTGGATTGATCATTTAAAAAGCGAAGAGGGTCTAGTTGTGTTTTGAGGAATGCCTTTTTGTACAAATGTTTTGAAAACAAATTAAGCCGTTGTATTGGTCTGTGGATAGGATACAGCTCAGTTGAAATGCTATGGCATGGCGCAACGTTTGGGGAAGTTCAGACATTATCTACAACCAACATTTTCGACATGTAGCCTAGAATAAGGATTCACTTCGATAATTAGATTGTACTATCCACAAAGAACACAAAACCCGAAATATATCATATGTAATTTGTGATCTACAAATCATGAGTCTTATCAGTAAGTAGTAGTTTCGATTTTATTCTATACATGAGGGTGGAGTGTCACTATATAGGAAACTTCACCTTTTTGAATATGAAGACATGAAAAGTAAGGCTGGGTTTTGGGTAGACCAGGTAAAAAAGCTAGTGTTGGTATATTTGTCCATTGTAAGTGTTTATATTTACCCCCCAAAAAACATTAACTGTGGTGTACTCTAATTCCTGTACCAGGGATGGCTCCGCTTTTACTTCTCTCTTCTGGCCTCCCAAGAAAAATCACATATTTTCACCTGAATGTATCTAGGAACCAAACCAACCAGCATCAGTCAAAAGAATACTAAATATAAATGTTCTTTGCCAAATGTCTTGTTATACCGAATACACTCCTGTTGTTCAGCTCAAACCAGGAACACTTAAAAATAGTATGTTGACAGTCCAGGAGAAAATAAGTTGACAGTTAAGAATATGTTCCCCTTGATTGGGATTCAGTGGAACTTGGCTGTCAGGTTGTTTAGAGGGCCTAACTATATACAGTGGATATAAAAATTCTACATCTTAGAGCAAAAGCCATGGACCGCAGAGAGCTTCCAAAGCATCAGAGGGATATCATTGTTGAGGGATATCAGGAGAAGGGTACAAAATAATTTCCAAAGCAATAGATATACCATGGAACACAGTGAAGACATTCATCATCAAATGGAGAAAATATGGCGCAACAGAGACATTACCAAGAACTGCATGTCCCTCCAAAGTTGATGAAAAGACGAGAAGAAAACTGGTCAGGTAGGCTTCCAGGAGGCTTACAGCAACATTAAAGGAACTGCAGGAATTTCTGGCAAGTACTGGCTGTGTGCTACATGTGACAATCTCCCATATTCTTCATATGAATGGGATATGGGAAAAGGCAAGATGGAAGCCTTTTCTTACAAAGAAAAACATCCAAGCCTGGTTGAAGTTTGCAAAAGTCCCCCAAAAGCATGTGGGAAAATGTGTTATGATCTGATTAAACCAAGGTTGACATTTTTGGCCATAATTCCAAAAGGTATGTTTGGCGCCAAAAAACACTGCACATCACCCAAAGAACACCATACCCACAGTGAAGCATGGTAGTGGTAGCATCATGCTTTGGGGCTGTTTTTCTTCAGCTGGAACTGGGGCATTAGTCAGGGTGTAGGGAATTATGAACAGTTTCAAATAACAGGTAATTTTGGCACAAAACCTTCAGGTGTCCGTTAGAAATGTGAAGATGAAGTTCACCTTTCAGCACGGCAACAACCCAATGCGCACATCCAAATCCACAAAAGCATGGCTTCACCAGAAGAAGATTAACTTTTTGACATGCTTATAGGCTTATACACCCAAAAAGACTGAGTGCTGTAATAAAATCAAAAGGTGCTTCAACAAAGTGTTAGTTTAAGGGTGTGCACACTTATGCAACCAAGTTATTGTGAGTTTAAAAATGTTCTCCCTCAAAGATTTCAGTTTGTTTTCCAATTTAATTGTTCACGTTATAGGTCTCATTAAAGGTGAAAAAAGTTCTGACATGATTTAGCTTTCTTTCTTTTTTGATTTATCTGTCTCATTCTTTAGCATCACAAGAACCTGGCATTTTAACAGGGGTGTGTAGACTTTTTATATCCACTGTAGCTCCATTTTCACTGTTATTTCAAGGTGCCTGAAGGGCTTCATCTGCCACAGATTAGCCCAGTTTTGGATATTGGTTATGCTCTTCTGTAGTTTTTCTCCAACATGGGCAATGTTTTTGGAGGAAACTATTTAACAGAAATGGCTTGCAAAATAAGCCAGTTGTCCCTCTTAGTTAGGGGTAATCTGTATCTCAGATATACATCAAAAACAAGAGAGCTGAAAACAGAGAATTGGAGCAGTTCAACCTTGGGAGATAACCTAGATTAATAGCTGTTTAAGAGACAGTCCTTTCAGAATCAAAGACAGGCATTCACCTCTCGTTGGACTGTCCTTGTATGTCTTCAGCTACTTTCAGGATGACTGCCATGTTTTTACACCATTGCTTTATGTAAACGACATATTTTTCAGCTGTTGCAACTCTTTTAACTTGACTTTTTGACAGTGTTCAAGATGATGATCTACAAATCACTGTGCATCATAACACCTCATTATAATAAGATTGGTATTTAAATATTATACATTCAGTTGACTGTTGGCACTTTTGGCTTATAATACAGCAAAAATCTTTGAATTAAATACATTTAGGCAGTAAGTGTTTTTTTGTAAAATAAAAAATATATATATATGGTTGCATCATTGTAGTATGTTAAATAAATATATATTACAAACACTACACAATAACGTTGCTTGAGATCACATTTCAGTCACCTAAGACTTCACAGTACTTTAAATGCACTAATTGTGTCTAAAGCTGCTTTTGGCAGACAAACAAAATACCCCCCCCCTAAATATGAAGCCTTTTCTCCAAAAAGATGATCAGAATGCATGTGTACACTCACCTAAAGGACTATTAGGAACACCTGTTCAATCTCTCATTAATGCAATTATCTAATCAACCAATCACATGGCAGTTGATTCAATGCAGAGGAGAATGGGCCGACTGATTGAAGCTGATAGAAGAGCAACTTTGACTGAAACAACCACTCGTTACAACCGAGGTATGCAGCAAAGCATTTGTGAAGCCACAACACGCACAACCTTGAGGCGGATGGGCTACAACAGCAGAAGACCCCACCGGGTACCACTCATCTCCACTAAATAGGAAAAAGAGGCTACAATTTGCACGAGGTCACTAAAATTGGACAGTTGAAGACTGGAAGAATGTTGCCTGGTCTGATGAGTCTCGATTTCTGTTGAGACATTCAGATGGTAGAGTCAGAATTTGGCATAAACAGAATGAGAACATGGATCCATCATGCCTTGTTACCACTGTGCAGGCTGGTGGTGGTGGTGTAATGGATGTTTTCTTGGCACACTTTAGGCCCCTTAGTGCCAATTGGACATCGTTTAAATGCCACGGCCTACCTGAGCATTGTTTCTGACCATGTCCATCCCTTTATGACCACCATGTACCCATCCTCTGATGGCTACTTCCAGCAGGATAATGCACCATGTCACAAAGCTCGAATCATTTCAAATTGGTTTCTTGAACATGTCAATGAGTTCACTGTACTGAAATGGCCCCCACAGTCACCAGATCTCAACCCAATAGAGCATCTTTGGGATGTGGTGGAACGGGAGCTTCGTGCCCTGGATGTGCATCCCACAAATCTCCGTCACTTCATGTGTTCATTTGGTAAAGGATACTTCGCGGTTTACTTTTCTGTAATTGAGGTAATATTAGCCTTCTGGGTAGCTAGCCTTAACATCACTTTACTGTCAATACCGTTGCCTGTTTGTTGTCATGTGAATGCAAGCAATGAAACAATTTACACAATCTATAAAAAACGTGCGGGAGGAGTAGATGTAACTTCAAGGATTAAAACATAATTTAACATTTTATGTAGAAAAACCATATCAGTTCTAAGTTATTATTCAAAGCATGATATTAAAAAAAGTTAATGTTTTTTCTTATCAGCAATTCAAGTTGCAATCCAAATCCTCCTATTTCACGCAATGGCCTTTGTGCCCTGGCATGTGGCCTTTGTGCCCTAAAACATTTTGTGACACGGAAGGCCAAATGGCCTTGACCCTAAAATGATGAAATTCCAAGCCTGATGGAAACACATCCCATATTGTCTCATCTTTCTTTTAACCGCAATTTAATGCTGCATTCTTGAACAACTGGGAGATTGCAAATGAACATATCTGGTAAACTTGTAAAAGTCAATTGGATAATTCATGTGCTATAAACTCAAACAGATTGGCCAATAACTAACAAGCTCCTCCATAAACAGGATATACAAATATTGTAATAAAGATATATTGTTTGAAAACCATATTAATATACTTTATGTTTCATAGTTTTACTGAACTGTCAACTACGCTGTCATTCAAGGAAGTGGGTAACATTAGAAGTCACTGTGTTGAGGATGTCAGAGCTCACGAGTTGAAAAATTCCCACTTCATTACACATTCAGTATGGGACCCCAAGACCTTCAAAGTGCAATGAAATGTATTGCACTTTGAAGGTCTTGTAATATATATAATGAAATGTATATATTAAGACATTCATACTTAACTTTTTGTCACCATGGAATATATAAATCCAAGCCTCACTATGGTGAACGGCAAAACAACATAATCCTTAATTGCCATTAATAGAGGTCAATATTTATTACATTTTGAGTCCACAATTCTCTTGATATTTTCAAGCTTGGTCCTTTTAATGATTTCTAAGTATGGTAACCACTGTAACTTTCCCTTCTCACACAACTATTCTCATACAAGGTGCCCAAATCCTCCATATCAAGTTCATATCATTTTATAACATACAGAATGTAGACTAGTGTTGATCACACCTGTTTGTGGATGGTGTCAGTCAGTGTGTACCGGCTACCCTATAACACCAACTACTCATCAGGTTTGTTACCTGAATCATGTGTTTGTGCTGGGCTTGCACAGAATTTCTCATTATTCGTTTGCCAAACAGGTGCAGATTGGTGTAAGCATGTGCCACCACACTTCTCACACCAATCCAGTCCAGTTCTTTTTACATCTGAGGTGTAGCATACAAGGGTGCATTTGGAGAAGAACAGAGAATGGGGATTCAGCACAGGACATACAGAGCATCCCACCAGAATCAGATTAGACTACTAGTGTAGACCATCTGCACTAAATGAATGAATGAACGAACTGACACGCGCGCACACGCACACACGCACACACGCACACTTCTTAAAGGTATTATTAGAAGAGATAACAGATTGAAGGGTCTTCAAGAAAGGCAGAGCTGAACAGATTTGGTACTCTCTGCAACTAAACTATGGCTTTAACAAACTTTTCAATCAGTACACTTTCTGAAGCTATTGATTTCACAAAGTATTTTGATTACATTGTTGAACATATCAGGCACTATCCCATTGCATCTATGAAAACACACAAAATGGTTAATGTAAAAGGTGAATGGTTAATGTAAAATGGCTGAGATTAAAAACAATTAAATAATGTCTTCTCACCAACCCATAACCAAACCCTCAACCGCATAATCATTTAAATTTCCATGTAGCATTGATTGAAGAGCAAAGTATACCATGCCTGAAAATACCAGGCAATCTGAAAACCATCCTTTCCCTAACAGCTGAAAAGTTAAAGCAAAATCTGAGTCACAGGTACACTATAGGAGAATCCAACAGCCCTGTGTGTTAGGTTTAAAGAACAACACAGTATTAAAGCAGAGGGTCAATTGAAGAAGAGTGGTAAAGAAAACAGAACGGAACTTCAACAGCTCTTGCAATAAATATGAGTCAAACAAGGCATGATTAAGTATAGTGTGAAATTAAGTAAAAACAAGCAGGTTGTTGTCACAAAAGTGAGGGATTCCTTTGACCTATGAAAAGAACACCCCCTTTCCTCCAAAAGTACACTCCTGTTACCGGTTAAATAAAATCCATTAAGACCAATGTCATTTCAGGAAATACCTCCCATAGTCAACAGGGGAAGTGGCTGTGATGGTGTCGGCTTCACTTCGTAGCAATGTCATCATTGCACAGGACTGATATGAGAGACCTCCAAGAGACACTGGAATCTGCACACCCCCACCCAACCCTCATCTTTCTTTCATTCACAGATCAGCCAAAGAGATGAACAGTAATTGGAATTCAATTGAGTCTGAGGGGCTTGTCAGATTGTGAGAAGACGGACTGTGCTCATCTGTAATCACCCACACTAGCCCATAACTGCATTTGCCACCCAATCTAACCCCTCTCCCCCCCCCCCCCCCGGTAAATCGCAGGGGTCTTAGGAAGTTAGGAGGGCTGGGAGCCCAGCAGTCTCTCGATGGCAGCGTTGATGTCCCCGCCGGTGGCGATGAGGGCCTGCAGGTTGGCCTCGCGGTTCAGGAAGCCCATGGCGCTCAGCTGATCCAGCTGCTGCTGGAAGCGCACCTCCGGGGTCACCGCCTGTGTCTGTAAGGAGGAGCAAAGCCAGTCACATGGTGGGAAGTGGCCTCAATGTCATCACCTCTAATGATGATGGCTATCTTACTTCTGACGAACCAGACCATGATCTCTAAAGCTGTTCAGAATGGAACAGCATCGGCATTGAGGCCATGCAAATCCTCTAACAGCTGCGTTGATGAGTGGTTCTGAACGCACACATCACAGAGCTAAATGCCACCGCAGGAGACCACAGCTATAACGTCCTCTACTGAAAAGGTGATCTATACTTTCCATTCTTGTAATAGTGTATGGACTTCTCAACCCCTAGACCATCACTGGACGCACATCCCTCTGAACTTAAACATCGAAAAACAAGATCTGCTACTCAGAAGGACGAACAGGCAGGGGTACCAATACCATTCAAGTTATAGTATTTGTGAAAACATTTTTCACACAATGTTTAAATCTATAAGTAAATTAACATTGGAGATACCTGTTAATGATTTGCACGAAGGGCCAAATAAATGCTAATATCTGTTGCAGGACTAGAATGGTATTTCTGCCTCAAATACTACAATATTAGCATTTGCAAACAGTCCCAAGGAATAAACAGAAGCATGAGCTGTCAATCCTTGAACCTCAAATAATTATAGGGTAAGGACACGTTATTTAATTATTTCAGTGAAAAATTGCCATAACCCCAAATGCTAATGTAAATCATTCTAGATTAACAAATTTTTAATTTAATTTAGTCTTTTTAATGTGCCTACAGAAAAAACGCTAACCAAAAATTATAGGGTAAGTACACAATCATTTGAGATGGTTTCCAACACTTCAAACCTTGTCTCAGTGTGTAGTTTTAGCATTGATGTATAGGCTTACTTAATACATCCGTTGGCAAAATACCCATTACCAACACAAAAGTAAAAGCAAGATACCAATCCCGAAACTGTGTTTGCAACTCAGACATACCGTAGTGACTCCTCCAGCAAACATCTGTAACATCTGCTGCATGAGCTGCTGCTGCTGTTGGGACGGGCTGACGTCTGCGCTGGGATTCGATCCCTGTGTTGGGGGAGGAGGGCCCTCCGGGGCCACACTGCCTCCGGTGGTTGAAGGGATCCCTGGGATCCCACCCGGAGCCAAACTAAAGAAAGAACCATCGTTAAAGTTGCACAATAAACCATGAATACAAGTAAATGTGTACAGGTCAAGCGTGGCAGTGGTTTCCCATTGTTCATAACATTTACCACTTAAAAAAATGTATATGTACTTGCTTCCAACATCAAACAACTACAATCTGTTGCTAAACGAGCAAACAGACAAACCTGCGGTTCGTTACGAATGTGTACAGCTACACGCCTGACATTTAAGCTATATAGCAGGTTGTTCTCATCCCGTGTGACTGACAGTGGTAATCATACCTTGTTATAGAGTTGGCTAGTGATGACAGGGTTATAAAGAGATGGTTATGGACCAATTTTATAACACTTTTTAATAGTCCAGGGAGGATTAATATAATGCTAAAATCTATAAGTATGTGGATTTGAATTCGGCCAAGGATTACAAAGCAAAAGTTGTAATGCAGGATTTCCTAAACTATGGGTCAGAGTACAAGGTATAATAAGATGAGAATCACTTCCTAATTCGCATTTTGAATACAGGTCAATGGGAGGATAGTCAATAGCTAACAGAAGGGAAAGGGAGCACGCAGCCACAACGTGCAGTACCGAAGCGGATCATTGAAAGATTCATTTACAACGCAAGATACTTCTCACCCAAAAATATCTTGGCAACAATGTCTCTACTTTTGTAATAATTTTGGTCAAAATGCGTGGTGGTATTTCAACAACGTAACATTTCAACAGAACAGTCAGATTTTAGTCAGCTAGCAAGTAGAGGCAGACAGACGCACGTGCTGTGGTCTCCGTTACCACAGTAACCGCCTTTCAGGCACAGCTGAACCAGTGTTGCCAGAATTGATTGACTGTAAACCGCACAACGACTGAATGTACGTTTGTTGAAATAAGAATTATCATCACAAGCAACATTTCTTAATTTAATTTACGTCAGGGTACAGAAATCACAAAATGACAAAACTTCGTTATCGGCCTATTGTGGTACATGAATATCATCTTTTGTTATCGGCTGAGACGGTTCTTAGTGGCGCAGCCCTATGTTTACATTACTAGATTAAGACACATCCCTCAGATGTAACCATTTAGGCTCACCTAGCCATTGCCAACATCCCAATTCATTTACCATCACTGCAGTAATCGTAAGGGAAACAGCCGGTTATCAGATTGTACGTTACCTGGGCATGAGTCCGGGAGCTTCGGTCTGTAAGGTCTGCAGGCCCTGCTGGATTTGCATGAGAGCCTGCATGGCCCGAGGGTTAGTCATCACAGAGAGAGCCTCAGGATTCTGCATCTGTAACACGGTCAATCCAAGACGTCGGAAACTCAGTGCATTCCATCATTGTTGGTCGTCTTTCTCTTTCCTTGCAGTAGGTTATTCTCAGCATATGAAAAGTAACTGTTTAACTGAAGAGAGAAATCTGACCTGTTGGAGAAAAACCGGCATTTGATGTCTCAACTGCTCCTGTAACTGGGGGTTTCCGGCAAACAGGGGGTTGTTCAACATTGCCTGAGGGAGTAATATAGGAGTAAGCAAATACTGTAAATCTGAACGAGACACTGGAGTTGGAAATAGCTAGCAACCTCACTATATTATCATGACATTAAGGGGCCGATTCAATATGTACTGCGATTCAAAACTGGGATTTCAATATTCCTAATGTGGCTGAAACCATGCCTGGTGCTGAGGAGATAATAGATTAACAACTGTATTAAAAGTAAGCTTGGGAGAGAAACTAGTTTGCTGCAGGTACAGCCAATTAGCACATTAACAACATGGTAATCGTCAAGCCAAAGCTCTCTAAGCTGATTTTTTTAAAGCACTAATCTGGCCACCACAGTCTAGGTTCAATCAAAGAACTGGGAACAAAAGCTGACGCCTGTGAGGTAAGTGTCCAGAAAGTTGTCCAGCTCTCCTGAATCGGGGAGTTATTTCAATGAGACATGGCCATGGATACATTTGGGTGATGATATTGGGGGAGGAGGAATAACTGGGGAAATCAATAATATTTTGATACGCGCTGAGCTAATCTTTTCCCTGTTGCTACAAAACAGAAGCGACGATTTCTGGTCCTTTGCATAAGCAGAGTTGCGCAAACCTGTGAGGCAAGGTCTGGGTTCTGGGCCAGCGACTGCATCATGCTGCGCATGTAGGGAGCAGAGAGCATGTTCTGCATCAGCTGGGGGTTCTCCGATATCTGCTGCATCAGACTCTGCATGCCCGGGCTGCTGAACACACCTGGACAGACAGAAGAGTGTGGTGAGAGGAACAGACCACAGATTAGCCAAGTGTTTTAATGATAACAGAGGTGTAAGGGATAACACGGTGTTGTTAAGTATTTTTTTCCTGGAGGGTGTGGTCATACCGTTGCCAAGACCAGAGGCGTTGATGCCCAGGGGGTTGGGGAGGCTGGAGACACTCGGGGCAGTCCCTCCATTGGATGACGTTGTCGTGGAGGAGCCAGTCCCCCTGCTCTCTGAAGGGGCTGTTCCAGGTGGTCCCCAGGGGTTTGGTAAGGGCTCCCGGTTCTCTGTTCTGGAGGGCTGCACGCCAGAATCCAAGTTGCCCCCCAAAGCAGAAAAGGGATTGTTTCCAAACTATGGGTTAATAACGAATGAGAAAATGGAGTAAGTCACAAGCTTACTTGATTCAATTCAACTGCATGTTTACATATCCTCAGAAAGAGAAGGTACCTGCTCTCTAGCGGCACTAAACATAGGCTCCTGGATATCTGTGTACATTCTCCGGAGAGCGTTGTAGCCCCCAGGGATGCTCTCTAGGTTGCTAAGCGCCCGGTCCTGGTTACGCATCATCTCTTGCATCATGGCTGGGTTCCTTGCCAACTCCATAGTCTGGAGAGAGGTAGCGAGATAAAGTATTCATCTGGGCATAAGTCTTCTAACATCCATTCCTTGCAATGCTTTGCAAGAGAGGCTCTGAATAGCCGAAAAGGTTTGGGAATCACTGATATAGGCAATACATTGAAAAAAAATAGCAAAAACAACAACAGCTACAGAAATAAGCAAACAAATAATGAGCTAATGTGATCTAAGTAAAGTTCTCTTCAATCAATAGTTCTTTTAGAGAGATGTAAACAAAGGCTGTACACGCAATGATTTCTCAGAACAAGTTCTAGGACATGCTGCAGACCTGTCTCATGAGCTCAGGGTTGTTGAGCATATGGGATATCTCGGGGTTGCGCTCCATCAGCTGCTGCATCTGAGGGTTGGTCACGATCATCTGTCTCATCAGGTCAGGATTGGACATCATGTTCTGGACCAGCGGATTGTCCATAATCTGAGACAGCATTTCTGGGTTGGACATGAGCTGTCTCTGCATCTGCTGCTGGAGCTCCATGAAATTGGCA